>NC_084566.2:8116624-9395374 GCF_033978685.3 Nerophis lumbriciformis
CGCTGGCGAAGAAGACGAGTAAAAAAATACAATCTAGACTGGGCTCCTAAGGGGGCCTAGTCTAGAGTGGGAAACAACCTCCATGCAACGCACACATAAACACGTTACATTTAATCGAGACAACTCGCAACAGAGGGGCAGGGAGTTGGGGCCCTGGACTGCGACTGCTGCTATGAAGCGCTGCCAGCCGTCCATCACCCCATGGGGAAACAAGCGGTGGTGAAGGCGTGGGGTGCGGGAGGGGGGGGGGGGGGGTTGTATGTGCCCATTGTCTTGGGTGTGATGATATAATGTTTATAGACTGGGGCCGTTCTGCATGCAAGCAAAAGTTCGACTCCAGGTGCCGTTGAGGAGGGAGGGAGGTCAAAAGCGTCCATCATTGAGGTGTCTTCGGGGGTGTTTTCAGAACAGCCTGTTCCTGTTGTTCACAGCGTCAAGGCCATTCGAGGGAGTCAAATCGTAGATTAGGATGTTTGTTTTCCGCGAGCAGACAATACAATGACTTGTCTGTTCTATTTGTCCATGCTGGCTGCTCTCATATTCAATTGTTCCTTTTCAGCAAGCTTCTGCATGATGTGATCCATCTTGCGATTCAGTTCAGAAATCGCCACAGTCTGTGATCCCACAGACCGGCCCAAACCTTCCATTGCGACGAACAGCCTTTGGGCTCCTTGAGTGGCTGCCATCGTCTTACGAATTTGACGATACACCAGAGCAATGCCCAGCCCAATCAGCAGGTTCCCCGCGATCAAGGTTCCAAATAGGTAGATGTCTTCCACGTCTTTGATAAAAAGGACTGAGAGGCACATGATTCTCCATTTATCCCAGGAATCTCTCACGTACCCCGCAGCAATGGTTCCATCAGGGCAGCCAGGCTCCCCCGAACCTCTTTTCCTCGTCGAAAAGATTTTGTCAATTGCGTCGAGAGTCCTGCTGATCATTTCCATGTCTGATGTTTAGATTTGGAGGAGAGCGCAAAGAAAGAGGCTTCAAAAAAGTTCAGACAAGATAAAACAAGAGAGCAAGCTGGGAGAAGAAGGGAGCGGAAAAAAATGTGATCGCCCTCACCAGAGGCAAGACAGAAATATCTCAAACTTACTACATTACTTCATAAAACTACTACATTACTTCATAAAACTTGTAGTTTTATGAAGTAATGTAATAATAATGTACAAAATTTACCTTAGAGAATGGACTTCTACAGTGTCTCCTTTCAGCTGCTTCACTGTCAAACACTCCATCAGCAGTCTCTCCATATTTTCATGGATAAATGCCTATCGCTTAGAACTTATTTTAACGTCCTTCGCTGGCGTTATCGACTCATTCTGCTTCAGTACGGTGCAGACTAGCAGTGCTACACTCAAACAGATTTACCAAGTTAGCTAGCTACACACTCTGTCATGTTTTTGATTATGTTCTTTCTTTAATTTAATGAGTATAATCTATTTCTTCTTCTCACACTTTCTTCCTTCCTATGCTTGTAAAAAACGTTATCTCAATCTCTAGCTATAAGCTAATGCTATCGAGTAAGATACAACGTTTAAGTACGGTCTTATTGGGTTCACTGTGACATTCATTACGCCAGCTAGTGGTGGGGAGGCTCGTAACCCCATTTTTTTACACACAAAAAAGGGAAACACGTGTTTTTTTTGCCTTACACAAGGATTTTTTTCTTTTGAAAGGTGTCAGATTATGACTTTGTTTCTACATTTCTAAATGTAAAATACGTCCTTGTTGTCTAAATCAGTGTTTTTCAACCTTTTTTGAGCCAAGGCATATTTTTTGTCTTGAAAAAATTCGGAGGCACACCACCAGTAGAAATCATTTAAAAACTAAACTCAGTTGACAGTAAAAAGTCGTTGTCATAATTGTTGGATATGACTTTAAACCATAACCAAGCATGCATCAATATGGCTCGTGTCTCAAAGTAGGTGTATTGTCACCAACTGTCACATCACGCCGTGACTCATTTTGAGTCTTTTGCTGTTTTCCTGTGTGTAGTGTTTTAGTTCTTGTCTTGTGCTCCTATTTTGGTGGCTTTTTCTCTTTTTTTGGTATTTTCCTGTAGCAGTTTCATGCCTTCCTTTGAGCGATATTTCCCGCATCTACTTGGTTTTAAAAATCAATAATATTTCAGTTGTTTTTATCCTTCATTGTGGGGACATTGTTGATTGTCATGTCATGTTCGGATGTACATTGAGGACGCCGTCTTTGCTCCGCAGTAAGTCTTTGCTGTCATCCAGCATTCTGTTTTTGTTTACTTTGTAGCCAGTTCAGTTTTAGTTTCGTTCTGCATAGCGTTCCCTAAGCTTCAATGCCTTTTCTTAGGGGCACTCACCTTTTTTTTTTTTGGTTTAAGCATTAGACACCTTTTTACCTGCACACTGCCTACCGCTGTTTCCGACATCTACAAAGTAATTAGCTACCGGCTGCCACCTACTCATATGGAAGAGTATTACGCGGTTACTCTGCCGAGCTCCAGACAGCACCGACACTCAACAACAACAACATCATTTGCAGATGAATTACTGGTTTGCAAAAAATATTTTAACCCAAATAGGTGAAATTAGATCATCTCCCACAGCACACCAGACTGTATCTCACGGCACACTAGAAAAACACTGGTCTAAATAACATGTAATGGTGCTTCTTTGGTCAAAATCTTGCATATATTATGCTTTACACTCTTTAAGCCGCTTTCAGACCGTCTCTTCAGGATGCACCGTTTTGTGGGCGGGCTTATTTACTTGTATTTATTTACTCCACTTCGACTACGTCTTCTCCACATCAGCCGTGTTGTAGTTTTTAGCGCTTCCATATTAAGTCTACTGACAAATGCAAGGTAGAACTACTCGCTACTTTGTATTAAAAATGACAACAGTAGAGGATGCATGTGCTTCTACGAGCCAGTCTGCCCCTTAACAAGAGGATGGAGAAAAGAGGGATCTTATTGACTACAGCGTCGGACTACAATGGCGGACCTTCGGGTAAATTTCTACCATAAATGGATAATCGGCTGACGTCACCGGAAAATAGGTCACAACTTGTGCAAATTCCAAACGGCTAGTTTGTAGGGAAGGCAAGATTGTTTTATAAATGTCTCCACCATACCCCCATAAGTTAGATTTTTAATTGTCAGGACTTATGCAGATCCCAAATGTACAAAAACAAGTACCAATAGGTAAGAAAGGTTTGTTTTGCCTGATAGGTGCCGTTTAACTCAAATAAATAAGAAAAAGTAGTTTGCCAGGTTTAGTGCGTGAAAAAAGGCGAGAGTTGTGGCAAAACTGGTGGCTTAAATAGTGGTTTCTGTTATGATCCGCTGCCCGGATCATATTTTTGTTTACGTTTTCGAGGCACTTGTGTTTTTTGTTAGTTTTGGACTCCTTGAGTGCCTGTTTGTACTCCTGAGTTTGTTGCCATGGCTGCTTATTGTTTTCACCTGCAGCGTGTGTTCCCGACCCGCACCTGTTGGTCATCACTGACATTAGTATTTAAGCCTGTCTTCCCTGTCATTATGTCTTGCTTCCTAGTTTGTTTCCATACAACAGATGACAAATTTTGTTTCCTGCTCTGAACCTGCTAGCTTCCACGCTAGACTCCTTTTTTACTTTCTAGCTCCCACGCTAGCTCTTTTAGTTTTTGCCTTCCGTGCTATGAGCACGTTTTTGTTTGTTCCCTTTTGATTTAATTCTTAATAAATCATTTTTCCTACCTGCAAGCTGTGTCTGATGCCCGTCTGCATTCCTGGGAGAACGAGCCCCGCATCACCATGCGCCCCGGTCGTCACAGGTTTCTTCACCATGACAACGTGCCTGCTCATAATGTCCCGAACATCCGACAGTTCCTGGCTGACAAGAACATGGCCGTGCTGCAGCGACCTCCATACTCAACCGACCGGACTCTTTTCATCTTTCCCAAACAGTAAGGTCATCAAGCTGGCTGCCACCACGCAGCTGCAGACAATCCATTGGGGCATGTCAAAAAAGACTGGGAAAGTGTGTAGTTAAAATGTATCTTTTATGACAAACTTATGTTACATCATTTCTGTTGAATATACTCTTTATTTAAAAATAAGTTGACACTTTTTAGTGTAGTACAAATGTAGTTTTTAACTGACGATGTAAAATAATTGAAACATTTACGTTTATTGTGTATCATTAGCATTGCTATTGTGACAAAGCTTCTTCTGAAATTGATATTTTGAAGTGAAGTGAATTATATTTATATAGCACTTTTCTCTAGTGACTCAAAGCACTTAGTGAAGCCCATGATCTAAGTTACATTTAAACCAGTGTGGGTGAGACTGGGAGCAGGAGGGTAAAGTATCTTGCCCCAAGGACACAACAGCTGTGACTAGGATGGCAGAAGCGGGGATCGAACCTGGAACCCTCAAGTGGCTGGCACGGCCGCTTTATCAACAGAGCCATGCCGCTTCTAGCTTGTTTTCTTTGAACAAAAAAACAAGTATCGTAAGAACAATTGTATTGTCATATTTGACACACTAATAAAACATTACAACTCTTACATGGAAATGAGCTTTAATAGTAAAAATAAGCTTTTGCAAATCAGCTAGCTTATATTTTGGGTAATATCTTGGGATAGTTACATGACTGTCACATGACAACCACTCTTAAATGTTTCCTATTCGTCACTCAAATTGGACAAAATTCAATAAACATACTGTCACGACTTGATCTTGGGAGTTTGCTTTTCCGGGATGCAACGGAAAGTTGGCACGGGCGAGACAGGAATTAAGGTACATGATTTATTGAAACACTAGAACTACAAAAAAGGATCAAACCAAAGCGCGCACAGTGGCAGAAACTATGAACAATTAAACAAAACATAAACTGTGGCTTGATAAACAAAAACTTACTTGGCATGGAACCGGCATGAAAAAAGAGCAGCAAGGATCATAAGGGTGTGCAGAAGCATATATGGGGTGTGAGGTCGTCAGAAAGACAAACTGAAAAACACTGAACTTAAATACGACAGACATGATTAACGAAAACAGGTGCGTGACTCAAGACGTGAAACAGGTGCGTGACGTGACAGGTGAAAACTAATGGGTTGCTATGGTGACAATCAAGAGTGCACAATGAGTCCAAACGTGGAACAGGTGAAACTAATGGATAATCATGCAAACAAGACAAGGGAGTGAAAAGCCAGAAACCAAAGATTCCTATAACTAAACAAAAACATGACTTAAAACAAAAACATGATTACACAGACATGACAGAGCCCCTCCCTTAAGGACAGATACCAGATGTCCATAAAAAAAATTAACAAGAGTCATGGGAGGGCGGGAGGGGGACATGGCGGTGGGTCGCCAGCCCAAGTGGCCCCGAATCCACCGAGGCAAAGTCAAGTGGCGGCGGCGAGTGGAACGCCGCTGCAGCAGGCGAGGCGGACGCCCAGGGATTGGCCACATTCGTGGCCGACTGGGAGGTGGGCGCACTTGGCGTGGCGGACGACCAGGTAGCGGCCATATCCGTGGCCGACGAGGAGACAGGCGCGTCGTCAACTTGGCAGGCGTGGCAGCTCGGCGTGGCAAGTCAGGCGGCAAAGCTCGGCGTGGCGCGTCCGGCGGTGAAGCTCGGCGTGGGTCTTGGTCTTGGTCTAGGCGTGGGTCTTGGTCTTGGTCTAGGTCTTGGCATGGCGAGTCTTGGTCTTGGCATGGCGGGTCTTGGTCTTGGCATGGCGGGTCTTGGTCTTGGCATGGCGGGTCTTGGTCTTGGCATGGCGGGTCTTGGCATGGCGGGTCTTGGTCTTGGCATGGCGGGTCTTGCCGTCGAGGAGCTGCGACTGGCGGCACTTGGCGTCGTGGAGCTGCGACTGGCGGCACTTGCCGTCGAGGAGCTGCGACTGGCGGCACTTGGCGTCGTGGAGCTGCGACTGGCGGCACTTGGCATCGTGGAGCTGCGACTGGCGGCACTTGGCGTCTTGGAGCTGCGACTGGCGGCACTTGGCGTCTTGGAGCTGCGACTGGCGGCACTTGGCGTCTTGGAGCTGCGACTGGCGGCACTTGGCGTCTTGGAGATGCGACTGGCGGCACTTGGCGTCTTGGAGCTGCGACTGGCGGCACTTGGCGTCGTGGAGCTGCGACTGGCGGGACTTGGCGTGGAGGGTCTTGGACTTGGCGTGGTGGGTCTTGGTCTTGGACTTGGCGTGGAGGGTCTTGGACTTGGCTTGGCAGTGCTTGGCGGCGTGGAGCTGGTACCGGAGCTTGGCATGATGCGGCTAGGCGTGGTGCGGGTACTGGAGTCTGCCGTGGAACTTGGCGTGGTGGAGCTGGTGCTAGCCTTGGTGCGGCAACAGATGCAGCGACAGGTGCTAGCCGTGGTGCTAGCCGTGGAGCTGCGACTGGTGCTAGCCGTGGAGCAGGTGGAGGTGGCCTAGCTGGGGGTTGCGGCTTGGCAGGTCGGAAGACTGGTGAGGGCGATCTTGCTGGAGGCTGTGGCTTGACAGCCCGGAAGACTGGTGGTGGCGGCCGTGCTGGAGGCTGTGGCTTGACATGTTGATGCCGAGCCACCCCACCAACACAGCTCCCGACCCCAGCCCCCCCCTCAAGGGGCGGATACCAGACGCGCTCCCTGCGGTCTGGAACTCTCTCTAGGGATGGGCGGAGGGAGGTCTGGAGGGGGGCTGAAACTTCCCATTTATTTTGGCCACAATATTTTTCTTTATCCCCCACCTGGGGTTGTGTGGGCGGAAAAAAAGAAAAAAATTGTGACGGGGGCGGGACTTGAGTCTTGGGGGGCGGGGCATGAGTCTTGGGGGGCGGGGCATGAAATTGGGATGGCTGTGACTGACTAGACCTGATTTCTAAAAACATGTTTTGATAATGTTTTATCAAAGACATGCCATTAGTGTCTTTTGTTGGAGGCGGGTGTTCAAAAGAAAAAGAGTTGAAAAAAAAATCCTGGGCTGTGATGTCATCCTGGGGAAGCCGGGCAGACTGTTGCTTGCTTCCGCCCGGAGGGGGCGAGGCTTGTGGGAGCGGCGTGTCCCGCTGGCTCGCGGATGTCCTTCCTGGCGTCCCTCGACTTTGGCGGCGCTTCCTTGGCTTGGATGACGCGGTGTCGTCCTGGGACCAAATGAAGTCTCTATACTCCATGGAGGAGTAGCGCCGCGTTTCCTCCTCCATCGCGCACAGGACCGCCCAAGAAGCCTCGTCGATAATGTTCAACTCGGCCAACTTAGGTGCGGAAAAGCGGGTCTGCTGACGACCTACTGTCAAGACTTGATCTTGGGAGTTTGCTTTTCCGGGATGCAACGGAAAGTTGGCACGGGGGAGACAGGAATTAAGGTACACGATTTATTGAAACACTAGAACTACAAAAAAGGATCAAACCAAAGCGCGCACAGTGGCGGAAACTATGAACAATTAAACAAAACATAAACTGTGGCTTGATAAACAAAAACTTACTTGGCATGGAACCGGCATGAAAAAAGAGCAGCAAGGATCATAAGGGTGTGCAGAAGCATATATGGGGTGTGAGGTCGTCAGAAAGACAAACTGAAAAACACTGAACTTAAATACGACAGACATGATTAACGAAAACAGGTGCGTGACTCAAGACGTGAAACAGGTGCGTGACGTGACAGGTGAAAACTAATGGGTTGCTATGGTGACAATCAAGAGTGCACAATGAGTCCAAACGTGGAACAGGTGAAACTAATGGATAATCATGCAAACAAGACAAGGGAGTGAAAAGCCAGAAACCAAAGATTCCTATAACTAAACAAAAACATGACTTAAAACAAAAACATGATTACACAGACATGACACATACAAATCTTTAGGTAATGACTTAAATGTGTCAATAATTACAATCGAAATCAAATACATAAAATAAAAAATAAAATAAATTCATGATTATTTCATGACCTATTTTAATAATGAAATCCATGATTATTTCAATATTGAAATCATTAATTTATAATTGAATCATTAAATGTAATTAAACATTTAATGAATTTAATAACACACAAATGTATTTTATTACAATTATAAATAATTAATGACAATTCAAGTGATCAAATATGTATTTATTCATTTCATTTGTCCTATTTGACCCTCCTATAGTATAAAAAGACATTTGAGCACATAATGTGTTGCTGACACGCATAGTATTTTCTGTTAAAAGTGTAAAATTATGTAAAAAGAATATTCAGGAGTCAAAAAAGTGTGTATTGTGTTGAATTCAAAAGATATGAGTCCATCGTGATCACGATGCAGCTTTAATTTGTAATATCTTTGTTACACAAGAACTAATGCCATCGGTTTCACAGAAGAACAGTTCACCTAATGACTGATCCTTGAAATCATAATTAGGGCACTCAACATCTCCAAACAATAAAGTGCTTCATTCAAACTGTGAAAATGTCTTCAAGTAGCATAATTATCATGTTTATATTTAGAGCTGCTGAAATTCGGCAGAGTGGTTATTGAATCATGAACGTTGCTCTAAAAGGAGAACATGGATTTGTACTGTAACCTTTTACAGTATTCTGTTATTATGGTTATTTAAGTATGTCACCATTATTAAAGCATAGTTTCTTAAAAATTGTTCAGTCCACAAACAAATCAGGTATTGCAAATAAGAATATAACCTTTTCACATTTGAACGGATACTGGTACCTGGTAATCGATACCAGTGCTCAACAGTACCAATTTGTGGGTACTTTTTTTGTGTGTTCACGTGTTAGTAAATGTTAATTTGTTAGAGAATATAAATACAAATTAATTTTTAACTGTATTATTTAACAGTGAGTTGATTATGAAAACGTTGCTGTCCAATTCTTACATTTTTGTTTTCTTACACTTCATGAGTATATATGTGTACAGCTCCACAAATGGACATTGGAGTGTTACTTTCAAAGGCAAAATTAAAGTATTGCTAGAAACATAATTTTATATGGGACTTTATTGTATTATATGTATAGTACATGTTCCAAAAAGAAAAAAGCATGAAACACAGTATATTTAAATATAGTAAATGTAAAAAAGGGAATAAATATTCAAAATAATCTAGTTTTGTTACGCCATCATGAGCGCAACACAAGGTTGTAAAAGTTTCAACTACAATTCTAAATAAGATGTCAAAAGCAAACTGAAATCAAATACACACAGCTTAAAGATTGATCAATACCTATTTATGATGATTTATCAAAATATAAAAGAAATATACCTGAACAGAACGCTCATGATGGTTACACCAAAAAGTAACGCTATGAATCGCGTTTTTCCAAGTTTTGGGGGCATTTTTATGCTATTTCCAAGCATCTCCTTTTTATTATCGTTGATTTTAAATGGTCAAACTAATGCATATTATATATGCATGCCCTCTTTGTTGCCATAGTCAGGAAGTAGTCTTTGCTATTAAGTTAAATGTACCAATCTTGTCTTTTGTTGAGTCCTACAAAGTGTTTATACTGTAAGTATTGTACTAATTACGCATCAGCCATTTAATTATAACTTGCAGCTTAGTTGTAGTTTTCACTAACAAATTTGAAATTGTTGAAATCTCAATGTAAAATCCCTAATGCTAATCAGTAGCATGTATATGGCACATCCTATGTAAATTAGCATCGAGCTAGTGCATTTTGAAAAGTGGAGACTTACTTTTGACTGCTTTCTATCACGTATGCTTGCTTTGTTGGCATGAAAACTTGCAACATTGATTTAGAAACAGTCCGCTAATAATACCCATGTTTGCTCACCGAGTGGCGAGTCTGCAACCCGAAGTGACGTCACATGCAACAAATGTATCGGATAACATTACCGTTAAAGTTTGATCAAGAGAAATTAGTCAAACAGAGAACAATGGTAAATATGAAAAACACTGACCTATTTATTATTACCCGACTGGAAAGGGATAATGATGTCTTTAAAGTTAAAGCATGGTGGTAATTTTTTTGTGTGGACAATCTCGTGGACACAACATTCATTGAATTAGAGTCCTTGATGTAATAAGTTGAAAAATGCGGACGCGTTTGTTACTGAAAACTTTTAAATACACTTCAGCCTTGGAGACGTTGTATGTCAGTGACGTGCGGTGAGGTTCATGACTGGTGAGGCACTGACTTCATCACAGTCAGATTTACAAACATATGAACCCTAAAGAGTATCTTATTCACCATTTGATTGGCAGCAGTTAACGGGTTATGTTTAAAAGCTCATACCAGCATTCTTCCCTGCTTGGCACTCAGTATCAAGGGTTGGAATTGGGGGTTAAATCACCAACAATTATTCCCGGGCGCGGCGCCGCTGCTGCCCACTGCTCCCCTCACATCCCAGGGGGTGATCAAGGGGATGGGTCAAATGCAGAGGACATATTTCACCACACCTAGTGTGTGTGACAATCATTGGTACTTTAACTCATTGGCGTTGTTAGGCCTATTTTAGGGGGGCTCAAGCCCCCTTAAAATATTCTTAAGCCCCCCTTAATAATTTGGTGTTTTTTGGGGTTTTTTTACAAATAAATGCCGACATATTCATTATAAAGTGGCCCAAATATGAGTTTAAATAAATAATCATATAACCTGTTATTATTCACTCAGTTTCCCCCCACTTCGTAGCGTAAGGTAGAGAGCCCCTTTCGTGCATCGGTATCCAATCCATTCCACTTGTTCATATAGAAAATGCCCACATCACTCAAATTCCAGCCCGCATTTTCTCTGCGACCTTGCTTGCGGTCCTGCAGGTGTACGAAGCACATTATCTTCCTTTACAATGAGTGAAGCTGCACAAAACCTTGTGTGTGCAATTGTAAATCATTTATTTTTAAAGTTTTGTGTTTCTTGTAGAATCTATATAAAGTAATATACATAAGCCTATTGTTAAAATAATGAAAAAAACATCATTAAATATATTTGTTTTAATGTATTGTTACATTTATTATTATAGGATGGCTTGTTAAACATTTAATAGGATTTTCAGAGGGAGGGAAAACCAAGACATTTAATATAAAATGTAAAATGAATAAATACATAAAAAGAAAAAGAAAATATATGGTTAAAAGCCATCGTCCCGGGGAGCATTTCATTTCGTCCCGTGCATTTTTTTAAAATAATAATAACAATGAATAATTTCTAAGTCTTTGTTAGCCGTTTGTGAAGTTTTGTGCTCGTGCGTAACATTCGCTCGCATTCTGTGCATCTCCTGGGGGCAAAGCCCCCCCTGTCCTTAAAAGCTAGTGACGCCCCTGCTTTAACTTAACTTTAACTTTACACATACAAACTGTAGCTCACAAAAAAGCACATTTAATAAAAAAAACGTTATTATGGTCTTACCTTTACTTATCAGTGCGGGTACAGTGGTGTTCGGTGTGGAGGAGTTGGGAATGAATGAAATATGAAATCCGTGCTGCAGTCTGCAAGTGTACCTAAAGTAGTGTCCTTGCAGTCGTTCACGGCTCCTCCGGCGCGAGCATTGTTGTTTTTGCACTTTTTGGCTTCTTGTTAAGTGACTTTTTTTGGGTGGATTCGGTCTTGCACGTGGAGGGTTTGGGTGTGGGCTTTGGTTGGTGTGGCGTTCCCGTCGGTGGGTGCAGTCTGCGGCGAACGTGTCTTAAGCACCAGGAGGCGTGGTTACGCGTGCCTCAGCCAGTGCGTCTTCGCAGCAGTTTTATGATCGCTCAGCCCAAGAAATACTTTACACACATACAGTTGTTGACAAAATACACTGTACATTATATACCTCAGCTAACTAAACTATGGAAATGTATAATATAGTTCATATAGCAATACAGTCTCACTGCACAGCAGACCAGCAGTTAGCCGAGTCCGTCCATGTTGAGGCACTGAGTGACGCGCCTCGACTGGCTGCTGTTCACCGCACCGTCTCTTCTCAGTATTTGAACGGCAAATGTGAAAATTCAGCGATTTTGAATAAAAAATAATCTAAAACTGGTGAAGTTAAATGGAAAATAACTTTATAGTATAATCACTGGATACATATAACAATTTAATTTTTTTTTTTTCTTTTTACATTTTTTTCTTTCCATGATGGCAGGTGAGGCCCCGCCTCACCTGCCTCTAGTGACCGCACGTCACTGTTGTATGTAATATGCAACTATGATTATTTGACACTTGTTTACATGGACAAATGTGTTGTTTTATACAACATGTGTTTAGTTTGTGTTTTGAGCTATTGTGCAGCTGCTTGCTCCTAGTATCCTATAGCCTACCCTGTGTCACGATCTAGTGAGCGTTGCTTACAGCGTGACCCCCAAGGACGCAGAGAAAGGCAAGCAGAATGCAGGTAAACTAAACTTAACAGGAAGCAGGGAACAAACACTGGCACACAAAGTAGACTATCAAGTACAACGATCCAGCCCCGTGTGCAGGGCAGGCTGGCTCATAAAGAAGTCTGATTGGCAACAGGTAACAGGTGTGTCTAGAATGCCAATCAGAGACAGGTGAGTGAGGCAGCACTCAGGACAGAGGGGCAGTGACAGGAAACAGACACCGCAATTAAGAGTGCTTGTCAGAAAAAAAAAGCACAGAATACAGGAAAACATAAACATGACCAAACTGTCAGTAGCAGGCCTGACACCATGTTTACCTTTTTGTAAACGACTTGACTAAAACACATTTAGATGTTGACTCGGTTTCCAGCTTTGCACAAGTAAACACACTGCAGGACGTCTTGTATCAGATATTTTACATGCAAACACGTTTATAATCACATACCGTACTTGTTTCTTTGGTATGGGACTTCTATGAATATCGGACAGTGACAACACTAACAATAAACTCTATTGTCCCACTTGCAACTCTGTTATAAATGAAAAATACTTCCCTTGTGTAATCACCCTGAAAAAGGAGATGTTTGAGTATATAGATATATGGCCATAACTTTGTTCTGCTCACGTCTATGATGACTGAAACAAGCATCAAATTACATACAAAACCTGTAAAAGTACTGGGCACCACAAACTGTATATATTCATAATATTGCAACAAATATTCATTAACTGCACTGCAATGATATTATGCAAATGTGTATCCAAAAAACAATTGAATATATATTCATTTTCTTCACACCAGTAGAGTTTAACTTATTGTACCAGTAATGCAAGATATGGCTCAATAAGTAAATGCAGCGATTCACAGATACAGTATACTGCTTAAACAGACACAGAGAAACCATAGTAAACACACATTTCAGCAAAAAATATACACAGATTAAAGGGGAACATTATCACAATTTCAGAATGGTTAAAACCATTAAAAATCAGTTCCCAGTGGCTTATTATATTTTTCGAAGTTTTTTTCAAAATGTTACCCATCACGCAATATCCCTAAAAAAAGCTTCAAAGTGCCTGATTTTAACCATCGTTATAAACACCCGTCCATTTTCCTGTGACGTCACATAGTGAAGCCAACACAAACAAACATGGCGGAAAGAACAGCAAGCTATAGCGACATTAGCTCGAATTCAAACTCGGATTTCAGCGGCTTAAGCGATTCAACAGATTACGCATGTATTGAAACGGATGGTTGTAGTGTGGAGGCAGGTAGCGAAAACGAAATTGAAGAAGAAACTGAAGCTATTGAGCCATATCGGTTTGAACCGTATGCAAGCGAAACCGACGAAAACGACACGACAGCCAGCGACACGGGAGAAAGCGAGGACGAATTTGGCGATCGCCTTCTAACCAATGATTGGTATGTGTTTGTTTGGCATTAAAGGAAACTAACAACTATGAACTAGGTTTACAGCATATGAAATACATTTGGCAACAACATGCACTTTGAGAGTGCAGACAGCCCAATTTTCATCAATTAATATATTCTGTAGACATACCCTCATCCGCGCTCTTTTCCTGAAAGCTGATCTGTCCAGTTTTGGAGTTGATGTCAGCAGGCCAGGGAAGCTAGGGTCGATATTCTTCTCTTGATCATCTTCGGTGGCATAAGGGTCGATGTGAGCCAAGATATCCAACTGCCGCCATCGCTTGCCGTGCTACCGAGGTCCTTTGTCCCTGGATTGCTTACACACTCCGGCAGATTCAATGGGAATCTGGCGGCAGATTTCTTTGACTTTATCGTTGGAAATGCATCTGCTTTGAGTGTCGCAGGATATCCACACATTCTTGCCATCTCTGTCGTAGCATAGCTTTCGTCGGTAAAGTGTGCGGAACAAACGTCCAATTTCTTGCCACTTTCGCATCTTTGGGCCACTGGTGCAACTTGAATCCGTCCCTGTTCGTGTTGTTACACCCTCCGACAACACACCGACGAGGCATTATGTCTCCAAGGTACGGAAAACAGTCGAAAAAACAGAAAATAACAGAGCTGATTTGACTCTGTGTTTGAGAAAATGGCGGGTTGCTTCCCGATGTGACGTCACGTTGTGATGTCATCGCTCCGAGAGCGAATATTAGAAAGGCGTTAAATTCGCCAAAATTCACCCATTTAGAGTTCGGAAATCGGTTAAAAAAAAAAAAAGGTCTTTTTTCTGAAACATCAAGGTATATATTGACGCTTACATAGGTCTGGTGATAATGTTCCCCTTTAACTACTCACAGTTCCCATTACAGTACATTTAGAATCCTGCATTTAGCATTAGCTTTGATATCGGCAGTGCCATTAGCTTTAGCATTAGCTTGATCATGTATAATGATCTGGATTATTACATTTTAACAGAAGTGTAGATAAAACATGTTAAAAGAGAAAGTAAGCAGATATTAACAGTAAATGAACAAGTAGATTAATAATTAATTTTCTACCACTTGTCCTGAATAATTTTGGCAAAATAAAAGAATGGAATTAGGAGCCTTTGTTTGTTTACTTACTACTAAAAGACAAGTTGTCTAGTATGTTCACTATTTTATTCAAGGACAAACTTGCAATAAGAAGCATATGTTTAATGTACGCTATTTTTTTGTTAAAATAAAGACAATAATGCAATTTTTTGTGGTCCTCTTTATTTAGAAAAGTACCGAAATAATTTTGGTACCGGTACCAAAATTATGGTATCGGGACAACACTAGTCTGTGTTCATGTTTACCTTTGTGACTTTTCTCACACGAGTGTTTACCAGATCTGCAGCTATGACTATGTGCTGAAACTGTAATAAAAGCTTATACCGTGTAAAATTAGTCACTGGAACAATGCTGAAAGACTGAAGGGTCCTCAACATGTCCAGTGTTTGTTGGCGTTACAAACATATACCGTGCTTACTTTGATTTTTCACGGCGGTATCAGAGATTCCACGTCATCCGTGCCTGCAAATCCATCATCAGCAGCACGTAATTATGTTTAATCGCTGGAGCGCACACTAAACAATCTCCTCCTTGTGCAGTATAGGTAGATGAAAGCGTTTGCAGGACGACAGTAAGCACTCTTCTGAGGAGCCCAGTCAAACTAATTAACTCAATGACAGCAAACGCGGTGCAGCGAGAGGACGGCTGGCAAAGCGATGAGTCAAAATCCTGACACGCATTAAAGTAACTCGTGGAACAAAGTGCCCTGAGCACGCCTCACGCCCCCGCACACACGAAGCAGGTGCACGCTCACGAGTACATGCTGCAAGGTGATGCAAACATGAGTGTGTTCTGAAGGATACGCTGTTAGACTCCATTGATTATCTGCTTCTCACGGGCAGATTTTGCATGACACACCTGGCAGTGAGTGGGACATCTGTTGCACTCACTTACATCACCGAATGCTGTGAGAGAGAACACTCTGTTCCTGTACTCACAGCCCTCTGACAATCTCTTCACACTTTTAAGAGCTTGCAAAGAGATGACACTTCAGCCATTAGCACCTCTGTGGGATGAACTATGGATTGAAATCGTGCATTATTAAAGACAGTCATATACTGGAAGTGTTTGATCCCCTGCTTATTTTATACGTTGAAATAAATGTTCACGGGACTCTTATTCTAACAGACAGAATTGCAAATTGACATCAAACAAAAGTTGTAAATTAATGTGTGGGTAATTGAATAAGACATGTATAAATACACACAAAAACATTTAAGGTTAACACTCCCATTCTTTGTGAGCTGAACTCAGAGATGTAAAACTTTTTCTACCTTCAAGGTACTCAAAGCGCTTTGACACTTTTTCCACATTCACCCATTCACACACTGATGGCGGGAGCTGCCATGCAAGGCCATACTTGCCAACCTTGAGACCTCCGATTTCGGGAGGTGGGGGGAGGGGGGCGTGGTTGGGGCGTGGCTAAAAGGGGAGGAGTATATTTACAGCTAGGATTCACCAAGTCAAGTATTTCATATATATATATATATATATATATATATATATATATATATATATATATATATATATATATAAGAAATACTTGACGTTCAGTGAATTCTAGCTATATATATATATACAGGTAAAAGCCAGTAAATTAGAATATTTTGAAAAACTTGATTTATTTCAGTAATTGCATTCAAAAGGTGTAACTTGTACATTATATTTATTCATTGCACACAGACTGATGCATTCAAATGTTTATTTCATTTAATTTTGATGATTTGAAGTGGCAACAAATGAAAATCCAAAATTCCGTGTGTCACAAAATTAGAATATTACTAAGGCTAATACAAAAAAGGGATTTTTAGAAATGTTGGCCAACTGAAAAGTATGAAAATGAAAAATATGAGCATGTACAATACTCAATACTTGGTTGGAGCTCCTTTTGCCTAAATTACTGCGTTAATGCGGCGTGGCATGGAGTCGATGAGTTTCTGGCACTGCTCAGGTGTTATGAGAGCCCAGGTTGCTCTGATAGTGGCCTTCAACTCTTCTGCGTTTTTGGGTCTGGCATTCTGCATCTTCCTTTTCACAATACCCCACAGATTTTCTATGGGGCTAAGGTCAGGGGAGTTGGCGGGCCAATTTAGAACATAAATACCATGGTCCGTAAACCAGGCACGGGTAGATTTTGCGCTGTGTGCAGGCGCCAAGTCCTGTTGGAACTTGAAATCTCCATCTGCATAGAGCAGGTCAGCAGCAGGAAGCATGAAGTGCTCTAAAACTTGCTGGTAGACGGCTGCGTTGACCCTGGATCTCAGGAAACAGAGTGGACCGACACCAGCAGATGACATGGCACCCCAAACCATCACCCAACCATGCAAATTTTGCATTTCCTTTGGAAATCGAGGTCCCAGAGTCTGGAGGAAGACAGGAGAGGCACAGGATCCACCTTGCCTGAAGTCTAGTGTAAAGTTTCCACCATCAGTGATGGTTTGGGGTGCCATGTCATCTGCTGGTGTCGGTCCACTCTGTTTCCTGAGATCCAGGGTCAACGCAGCCGTCTACCAGCAAGTTTTAGAGCACTTCATGCTTCCTGCTGCTGACCTGCTCTATGGAGATGGAGATTTCAAGTTCCAACAGGACTTGGCGCCTGCACACAGCGCAAAATCTACCCGTGCCTGGTTTACGGACCATGGTATTTCTGTTCTAAATTGGCCCGCCAACTCCCCTGACCTTAGCCCCATAGAAAATCTGTGGGGTATTGTGAAAAGGAAGATGCAGAATGCCAGACCCAAAAACGCAGAAGAGTTGAAGGCCACTATCAGAGCAACCTGGGCTCTCATAACACCTGAGCAGTGCCAGAAACTCATCGACTCCATGCCACGCCGCATTAACGCAGTAATTGAGGCAAAAGGAGCTCCAACCAAGTATTGAGTATTGTACATGCTCATATTTTTCATTTTCATACTTTTCAGTTGGCCAACATTTCTAAAAATCCCTTTTTTGTATTAGCCTTAAGTAATATTCTAATTTTGTGACACACTGAATTTTGGATTTTCATTTGTTGCCACTTCAAATCATCAAAATTAAATGAAATAAACATTTGAATGCATCAGTCTGTGTGCAATGAATAAATATAATGTACAAGTTACACCTTTTGAATGCAATTACTGAAATAAATCAAGTTTTTAAAAATATTCTAATTTACTGGCTTTTACCTGTGTGTATATATATATATATATATATATATATATATATATATATATATATATATATATATATATATATATATATATTTATTTTATTATGTATATATATACGTATATATATATATATATATATTTATTTTATTATATATATATATATATATATATATATATATATATATATATATAAAATAAATACTTGAATTTTAGTGTTCATTTATTTACACATATACACACACATAACACTTATCTACTCATTGTTGAGTTAAGGGTTGAATTGTCCATCCTTGTTCTATTCTCTGTCACTATTTTTCGAACCATGCTGAACACCCTCTCTGATGATGCATTGCTGTGTGGCACGCACAAAAGTGCTTTCATCAAATGCACTAGATGGCAGTATTGTCCTGTTTAAGAGTGTCACAACATTGCTGTTTACGGCAGACCAACTGCTTTACGGTATACAAAAACGTGACTGATGTTGTTGTTTGTTGTTGGCGCGCTGGGAGGACGTTAATGAAACTGCCTAACAATAAACCCACATAAGAAACCAAGAACTCGCCCTCCATCATTCTACAGTTATAACGTGATTGGGCAGGTATGCTGTTTATATTGTGGGTTAGCGGACTCAGGTCCTCATGGACTCAGGTCCTCATGGACCTGAGTCCGCCTGAATTTCGGGAGATTTTCGGGAGAAAATTTGTCCCGGGAGGTTTTTGGGAGAGGCGCTGAATTTCGGGAGTCTCCCGGAAAATCTGGGAGGGTTGGCAAGTATGTGCAAGGCGCTAACCACGACCCATCAAGAGCAAGGGTGAAGTGTCTTGCTCAAGGACACAACGGACATGACGAGGATGGTAGAAGGTGGGGATCGAACCAGGAATCCTCAGGTAGCTGGCACGGCGACTCTCCCAACCGTGCCATGCCGTCCCCTATATTTCTATTCTAAATATAGTTGACAAATGCACTTTCCCTTTGCCGAGATAATTCATCCGCCTCACAGCTGAGTGTATCAAAATGTTGATTAGACAGGATAAAAAATGCACAGGTCTGCCGTAGTCTGGCCACGCATCCCAGACATGCTTAATATGGGATGTGTGGTGAGAACGCTGGCCGTGCAAATACTAGAATCGTTTCAGTTCCAGGAATTGTGTAGAGATCCGTGTATTATTATGCTGTAACATGTCATTGAGTATTATCATGATGCAACATGGCGTATCAATCAATCAGTCAAAGTTTTTTTTATATAGCTCAGGGCAAGAAAAAACTCAACCCAATGGGATACAATGAGAAACCTTTGAGGGGACTTCCTCTCTTTTCTGCTCTGGCCCCCCACTCCTGCATGGAGAGATGAGCAAGTGGTCACGGATCAATTTCCACAGGGGACGCGCTAGCTGTTCCAAGTCGGGACCAGGGGTTGCCCACTCCTCTGTGCATCAGTCAGTGACGTGTCTGCGCTCTGACTTGTCTCCATGCAAGAGGATCCCCTGCTGACCTCCCTATGGACTGGACTCTCACACTATTAACTGTATCCACTTGGCATCCATTGCACCGGTCACCCATTTCTCATTGTTCACATTGGGTTGAGTTTTTTCTTACTGGGATGTGGGATCATATCCGAGGATGCCGTTGAGATTTGTGAAGCCCTTCGAGGCATTTGTGATTAAGGGCTGAATGAATAAACTTTGGATTCATCAACTTTGATATTCAATTATTTTGTTATGCAAAGTGTTTGTTGCAGCAGCTGTCTTGGTGGTTTCATCTTGTAGGTGAACTTACTGAAGGCGAAGGTCCAAGGCTGGTGTGGTTACAAGTGGTTCGTGTTTGGTAAGTTGGATGTATTGACAAATTCTCTGAAAAGCCTTTGGAGGTGACTTATGTTAGAAAAATGAACATTTAATAACATATCTGTTGGACATTCCTGCAGTCATCATGTTTATTACACACTCAACACTTCAACATCTGTTACATCGTTGTCCTTTTCCAAGTGCTAGTTCTCTGTCTATTAAAAACTCACCAAGTCGCTGTCAATTTCAGATTCACCGGCTTAGATTTATTTTACAGTTTCAAAGATAGCAGCAAATTAATACAATTCCTGACTGGCCACCTAGGGAAAAAAGTCCTCCTCTCTGCCTGCTTGTTTTTTTTAGCAGATATACTTTCCTCAAGAAGGGGTTTGACCTTTATCTCCGGTTTTACTTGGATTTCCATGGCAACAGGTAGTGTGCTGGCTTTTCTTGAGGAGATTGTGGGGGGTTGCCGCTCGCAAATACCTCACCTCTTAGTGTCGTGGAGTGTATTGAGTGTGACTAAAACTCACCACTTACACGTGTATTCTAATGGCATGCTATGGTAATTATATCATAGTTAGCAAGCAGAAATATGGGAAAATGTATTTGTAAAAAAATCCCCATTCTGCTTTGTATCAAAGTTCTTTGAGCTGCTGTAATGCATTACCCATTCATTCATTTTCTACCGCTTGTCCCTATAATAACATGTTTATCACTGGAAAAGACAGAATCTGTATGTTTATAAACCATTGTGTTTATTTCAATAGTTGACGAGAGCTATGGTTTTGAGGCTCTTAAAGTACCCGTGGAGTGGAAAAACCAGTTGACTTTATATGCTTACTTGTTTTTCATTGCATCCATTAAACCATATCGAATTGTATTTACAATCTGCAAAGTATGTGAAAATACTGTCTAAAATGTCACAAAATGCCACAAATTCAGTCAGCCATTTTGAATAATCCGCTCCGAACACCTTAGGTTATGTCCGTAGATTCTACTTCAGTGTAGTAACACTTCTGCACTTTGAGCATAACGCAGGAATCCAATCCAAACCTTGAAACCATGAAAAACACATATGCTTGGCTTTTTTATGCATTCATTTTTTCTTTTTTTTTTCTTCTTTTTTTTTTATTGACATCCAGCATCAGACATTCCTATCCATTACATCATATTCACATAAATCATAATCTATTGTCTGCACTAAATGTCAAAATATTATTGTTTATATCCCACCCATATCACCCACCCCCCCCCCCAAAAAAAAAAGAAAAAAAAAAAGAAGTAATATCTACAAATACATCGTTTAAATGAACAAAGAAAAAAAGAAAATAAACAATAATACATTAATAATAATAATAATCAGAAATAAAATAAAATATAAACAGATATATATATATATATATACATATATATATATATATATATATATATATATATATATATATATATATATATATGTATGTATGTATACACACACATATAAATATATATATACATATATATACATACATACATATACACATATAGGGAGTAATCCCTTTTTTTTTTTTTTTTTTTTTGCAGTACAATCACTAATTCAAAAAATTAAAGTCAGGTTTATGGGGCGTGACATAGTTGACCCAATTTTCCCAGTATGAAGTAAATTTCTCCAATTAATAATTAATAAAGGCAGTTATCTTCTCCATTTTATATATGTCCATTGTTGTTTCCATCCATTTCTTCAAAGTTGGGCTCTCCTGGGATATCCATTTCCTAGTAATGGTCTTTTTACAAGCCACCAGTAGGATATTCATTAAGTGTTTATCTTTCTTCAGCCAGTCCTGAGGTACATGTCCAAAAAACAAAGTTTTACTTTCGAGGGGTATTTCACGTTTGAAAATATCCTGTAGAGCTTGGTGTATCTCTTTTTTATGCATTCAAAGTCGTAAATAAATAGCTAACAATTGAGTCAACAGATCGAGGGTCCTCTGTTGCCCCCATTATACCCTGTCTAAAAACATCTAAAAAGCGCTAACAATACTCCATTGTCATTTCGTGACCTGAAAATTAAGTAGATATGAGTGATTGTTATTATTAGCGCCAACGCAGACGGACCATTTTTGTGTTGCGAATTTGATAGCAATGAGCAAATGCCAGCTTATGCTGCTTTTGTTTACAGTGGCTGCTTCCGCTTCGTCTCAAACTTGCTAAAAGTAAATTATCGATTACCTGGTCGTAGACAAATGTGGCCATGGACGGACAGGCTGGTCGACTTTCACGTCCTGAGATGGCGAAAAAGACACCAAAGAACGCTTCCTGCAAACTTTTTTTCAACCCTTCATGAGAATTGTGATTGAATCTTCATAAAAACTGCGTTGGTCAACATCCCAGCGAGAGTGGACATATTACATTAAGTGGTTTTTCATTATGGTTTAAAATGGTTTGTATGTTTAGAGCCTAGCAATGCTGCGGATGCTAGTATCACAATAAAGCTGCATCCGCCGGGTAGCAGTCGGCATCTAAAACCTAATGCTCATCCTCTTTGTGTTCGGACTCAGAAATATAAGGTCCTGGATCATAATTTTTCCCAAAGTAATCATTGTTGGATCTCACAAAGTTTGCTTGGTTAGCATTGTTGTTGATGGGGAAGGGATCTTTGGTTACTCCTGCTACATCACGCGATCACGTGACTGGCTTTCTCTTTAATTCTGAAAATGGCTGGGGAATCTCCATGAGATTGATACTTTTTTTGATCATATCTATTTATTCTCACACTTTGAAAGTCTTTTGGTGTTCAGATATATATAATAACAATTTCAATCAGAGGGAATTTGTTTTACCACTCTACTGGTACTTTAAGAAATTATTTTGGATAAATAGGTAGGTCCAGAATAAAAAGCCTAACGAGCCTCAAAGACTTGTGGGATGTATTTTGCCCATGTCTGTATTACAGCAATCTTTCTGGACTCCTAACATGTTTCTGGTGCAGCTGCATGGCAAAATTTATATTTTGTTCTTCATGATCTTTTTGATTGTAAACCAGCAAAGTACAAATATTTATTTCATACTGTATACGTTGTTTTGAATGAGGTGAACATTTAGTTTAGTTTAGTTTAGTTTAGTTTAGTTTATTAAGGATCCCCATTAGTCTACACCGCAGTGTAGTGGGGTCAAGGCAAAAAACATCACACAATCACAAAACAAAAGATTACAATGCAGTACATCATGATCAAATAATAAAACGTTGTAATACAAAAAAAATATTTAAAAGGGAACTGCACTTTTTTGTAATTTTGCCAATCATTCACGATCCTTAGAAGAGACAAGAACACACATGACGTGTTAATGCAATCTAACTCCTAAATGAATAAATGTTAATAAAAGTCAGCTAACAACGAAGCTAATGAGAGCCACAACGTCATTGTGTCTATGGCGCCCATAAAACCCACTAAAAAACATCCAAAAAGTGCCAACAATACTTTATTTATATTTCTTGACCTGAATTTTAACCAAGTATTGGCAATATTGTTATTATAAGCACCAATTTACCCATTGTGAGAGGAATAAAAGTCTATCATATCCTGTCCTAATGTTAAGGACCTACTTTTAGCAGCGCATTGATTGGGGCGGTATAGCTCGGTTGGTAGAGTGGCTGTGCCAGCAACTTGAGGGTTGCAGGTTCAATCCCCGCTTCCGCCATCCTAGTCACTGCCGTTGTGTCCTTGGGCTATACACTTTACCCACCTGCTCCCAGTGCCACCCACACTGGTTTAACTGTAAGTTAGATATTGGGTTTCACTATGTAAAGCGCTTTGAGTCACTAGAGAAAAAGCGCTATATAAATACAATTCACTTCACTTCACTTCATCACAGAGCTAGCTACCTAGCTTATGCTGCTATATTGACATACTGAGCTGGGGAGCTGATGCATTGCCTGAGAGCTGGTGAAAGTCAATTATAGATTATAAATCATGGAGTAGAAGACACCGAGAAGCATAGAAAGACACGAAAAGATGATCTTTTTGCACCTACCTTTTTTTTCTTTAAAACCCAACATCTAAACAGGAAGATATGAACACCCCATTAGTCTCATCCCAGTGAGATTGTACAGGAAGTGATGTTTTATTATGTTTGTTGTCTTTTATGAAGTCTGCCATGAGTAGTGGTCAGTGTAGTTGTTGAAGGAAAAAGCGAACGTTGTGATGCGTCTGTTAAATAAATACAGCACTGTAAGCCTAAAATGACCAGAATAGACTAGACTTAGACTTAGACTTCCTTTTTATTGTCATTCAAATTTGAACTTTACAGCACAGATAAGAACAACATTTTGTTACATAAGCTCATGGTAGTACAGGATAAAAAAGCAATAAGGTGCATATATCATACTTGCCAACCCTCCCGAATTTTCCGGGAGACTCCCGAAATTCAGCGCCTCACCCGAAAACCTCCCGGGACAAATATTCTCCCGAAAATCTCCCGATTTTCAGCCGGCGCTGGAGGCCACGCCCCCTCCAACTCCATGCGGACCTGAGTGAGGACAGCCTTTTTTCATGACGGTAGGACAACAGGGTGACAAGAACTAAATCATCCAGACTAAAGATACATTGTATTATTATGTTTATCTTACCTAAAAATAAATATATTTATTAATTAAAAAAAAACAACTAAATAAATGTTTACTATATTTTGCTAAAAACATCAACATTAATTGTATTTTTATTTTTATTTTTTCTGACTCCTTATTACATCAATCCATAGAATTATACCGGTACATTAAAATAAACATATTTGAAATAATTAATTTTAAATTATCATAATAATTCATTTAAAATGACCATATTTATTTATTAAAATAATTGTTTATCAAAAGCTTTAGCATTTTATTTATTACATTTTGAAGCTCTCAGAAGCCAAGTTATGTTATATTCATGTTATATTTATGCAAGTTTGAAGTATCAATGATCTAAACACAGTTTTGTTTGCATTTTTTCAGGATGTAGATATATATATATATGTATGAAATACTTGACTTGGTGAATTTTAGCTGTCAATATACTCCTCCCCTCTTAACCACGCCCCCAACCACGCCCCGCCCCACCCCCGACCACGCCCCCACCCCCCACCTCCCGAAATCGGAGGTCTCAAGGTTGGCAAGTATGGCATATATAGATAAATAAATATATCTAAATATAAATAATATATAAATATATATCTAAAATAAATAAATATATATAAATAAATAAATAGATTACTGTACAGATAAATATATTGCACTTTTTCACATGCGTCCACATTTATGGATGTATGTTATATTGTCTTTTTTATTCCAGCGAGTTAATCCATTTTGGGGGGAGTTGAGGGGATAATTGAATTATGATGCGTTCAAGAGTCTTATGGCTTGAGGGAAGAAGCTGTTACAGAACCTGGAGGTTCTGCTTCGGAGGCTGCGGAACCTCTTTCTAGAGTCCAGCAGTGAAAACAGTTCTTGGTGGGGGTGGGAGGAGTCTTTGCAGATTTTCTAAACACTGGTCAGGCAGTGGCTTTTTGCGATCTCCTGGATAGGAGGAAGAGGAGTCCTGATGATCTTTTCCGCCGTCCTCACCACTCTCTGGAGAGACTTCCAGTCTGAGGCATTGCAGGCTCCAGTCCAGACAGAGATGCTGTTGGTCAGCAGGCTCTCAATACGTTATATTATATATGTTATATAATACGTCAATATTTCATGTTATGAAAGTGCCTGTTACAACACTGCATATATACTTACACCGTGTATATAAAATGTTGATACAAGTGTAAATAAGCGCAATCGGAGGCCAAAAATGTTGATCAGGACATCTTTAATAAAAAAAGTTTGCTGTCTTATCACCTTCTCTTCTTCTCCTCTCCACTTGGGTAACTCCACTTCATCTTTATAAAAAACTCTCATAAAGTTTGTTTCGGTCTGTCTTCCAAAAGCACATGTGCAGTAACATGAAATAATAGTCCATTGCGTGAGAAGAGGGAAGCTGCCAAAATCAATCATGATTGATTAAATATTTTTAATGTATTTTGAAGCGCAAGAATTAAGACAAAAAATGTATAAGTGTTTTCAATGGAGAAAAACTTTATTAATCATTTGTATTGAGATGTAAGGAAATCTTGGGGCTCCCAGCAACTGCCTGTGTTTGTTGTTCAAAAACACATCAGATGTCAGACGTGTGAAGGGGACCAAAACATAAACCACTTAACTTTTAAGGCTGACTTTGCCGTGGGGGGGGTCTCTCTCTGGCTTTGCATGGACATTTCTAAAATACCCGGACAGGAAGTCGATGGACTTTGCTGTTGGGCTTTTGTTATTTATTTATTTTTTTCAACCACCGTCTCACTACTGCTGTGTCCTCCTTCATGGGCTTCTGTCACTTCTGCTTCTGTCACGGCTGTCCTCCATAATAACACCGCAGGAGGATTTGGAGGCAGTCTATGAGGTCTATCAGTCTGTGGGGGTCGGTCATTTACTTCCACTCAGTGAAATTTGCTCTCGCTGCTGATGAAGACTTTTTAGACTTGTTGACTTCTCCGCACCGTCGTTCTTAAAGGGGAACATTATCACAATTTCAAAAGGGCTAAAACCATTAAAAATCAGTTCCCAGTGGCTTATTTTATTTTTCGAAGTTTTTTTCAAAATGTTACCCATCACGTAATATCCCTAAAAAAAGCTTCAAAGTGCCTGATTTTAACCATCGTTATATACACCCGTCCATTTTCCTGTGACGTCACATAGTGATGCCAACACAAACAAACATGGCGCATAGAACAGCAAGCTATAACGACATTAGCTCGGATTCAGACTCGGATTTCAGCGGTTTACGCGATTCAACAGATTACGCATGTATTGAAACGGATGGTTGTAGTGTGGAGGCAGGTAGCGAAAACGAAATTGAAGAAGAAACTGAAGCTATTGAGCCATATCGGTTTGAACCGTATGCAAGCGAAACCGACGAAAACGACACGACAGCCAGCGACACGGGAGAAAGCGAGGATGAATTCGGCGATCGCCTTCTAACCAATGATTGGTATGTGTTTGTTTGGCATTAAAGGAAACTAACAACTATGAACTAGGTTTACAGCATATGAAATACATTTGGCAACAACATGCACTTTGAGAGTGCAGACAGCCCAATTTTCATCAATTCATATATTCTGTAGACATACCCTCATCCGCTCTCTTTTCCTGAAAGTTGATCTGTCCAGTTTTGGAGTTGATGTCAGCAGGCCAGGGAAGCTAGGGTCGATATTCTTCTCTTGATCATCTTCGGTGGCATAAGGGACGGTGTGAGCCAAGACATCCAGGGGGTTTAGCTCGCTCGTCAGCGGGAACAAACTGCCGCCATTGCTTGCCGTGCTACCGAGGCCCTTTGTCCCTGAATTGCTCACACACTCCGGCAGATTCAATGGGGGTCTGGAGGCAGATTTCTTTGACTTTATCGTTGGAAATGCATCTGCTTTGAGTGTCGCAGGATATCCACACATTCTTGCCATCTCTGTCGTAGCATAGCTTTCGTCTGTAAAGTGTGCGGAACAAACGTCCAATTTCTTGCCACTTTCGCATCTTTGGGCCACTGGTGCAACTTGAATCCGTCCCTGTTCGTGTTGTTACACCCTCCGACAACACACCGACGAGGCATGATGTCTCCAAGGTACGGAAAACAGTCGAAAAAACGGAAAATAACAGAGCTGATTTGACTCGGTGTTTGTAATGTGTTTGAGAAAATGGTGGATTGCGTCCCGATGTGGCGTCACGTTGTGACGTCATCGCTCCGAGAGCGAATAATAGAAAGGCGTTTAATTCGCCAAAATTCACCCATTTAGAGTTCGGAAATCGGTTAAAAAAATATATGGTCTATTTTCTGCAGTGGCCTGCTTCAAAACCTTTCGCAGTGATTACAGTCTCAGACCACAGCCCTGAAAAAACATCCATCATGTCATTCGTCATCACAACAAAATTGCGTGTCAGCTGAATGCTAATAAACGTGTTGATTGCTTTTCAGCAGCACGGCTAATTTTACCCGTATCAATGATGGCGTCTTTCACTGAAGGTTTTTTAATGAATGTAGCAAAGCTTCAAATCTATAAATATATAATAAGAGTTGGTGCAGCAGACTGATCGCTGCGAAGATAATGTCTAACTTGACGAAAGTCTTCTCTGGAACGAGAACATCACAGCACAGCTTGTGTCAGATATGTCGTCAACAAACTGTACCCACACCTTGCACACACACGCACACACACACACACACACACACACACACACACACACACACACACACACACACACACACACACACACACGCAAACAAACACCTCAAGGCACCATGAACCAACGTCCTCGAACGTCAAACACAACTTCTTGACATTTATCTGACTCAGTTTTTTTCCGGAAGGAGCATTTGGTACAAGGTGTACATAGTTTCCACGCGGTAAATGTTAAAAGTGATGGTCAGGAAGTGTTTATGACGTTAACTCGGTAAACAAACACAATCTTTGACTGGCAGGAGTCTTCACAAGTGAGAGTGCCAGAGGGTTGAGAAGCCATAGCCTGTGGTTAATGGAACGCCACAGTGACGACAATAATGAACTCCACTTACCTGCTGTCACACACACACTCACTCCTCCACATCGATACACACGCGCACACACTCATTCAATTAAGACTCTTGCCTGGGGAGTAGTTGAGGAGGACATAAATAAGACTATTTCTAAACATGAGTTCAATACCCATCGGGGAGGTCATGTGCAGTGAGGCGGACGTTTTACGAGATCCGCTGTGATCGTCTGTGTCTGTAAAGTGTGGAGAAAAAGACAACAATAAGATGAAAATGAAGAAGGTGTATATTTTAAAGAAAAAAATGCCAACTAAATTCCAACTAGTCAACTTTTATCCAATGTACATTTTTCAAACAGGGTACTTCGTTTAAATCTATATCTGCAGGCTTACACAAAGTACCGTTTGCAATACGAAAAATTGGGAATTGATGTCAATGAAGTACCATATTTTTCGGACTATAAGTCGCAGTTTTTTTCATAGTTTGGCCGGCCGGGCTCCAGTGCAACTTATATATGTTTTTTTCCTTCTTTATTATGCATTTTCGGCAGGTGCGACTTATACTCCGGTGCGAATTATACTCCGAAAAATACGGTAGTTAAAAGATTGATCACTTTGTCATTTGTTAAAAATTAAGGCTGTCAGGCTGGATAAGTAGGTAGTGACAGTCGATTGTTACCATGGTGACAGTGACCGTTTTGAAAGACTGTGTCATATAAACATACAGTGGTACCTCAACTTACGAATAATTTGAGACAAGTCTCTCAGCTTTTTGTTATGCTTTAAGTCACGGGCATACCTTAAGTTACAAGCATTTTTGCTCTCAGTTGAAGTAATATTTTTTACAGGTACAGAAAATATTTTTACCCTGGATTTCCACCTGATGCCACAGAACGTCTCTGCTGTTTTATGCGCACTGTTCCGCCTGCGCCGTTCAGCAAAAGAGCGCTGTCTTTTCCGCGCGTAATCAATTGATAAGGGGGGTTGTAGTATAGCGAACCACAAAGTCTTTTTCTGTCCTTCCAGAGAAGCGGTAGTGAATAAACTTGGTCCGGCTATTTGAGATACATAATGGCCTCTGAACGGATACACCACGGAACATCTTGAGCTTTGCCATCCATCAATACCCAGGTCCGCCTTAGTGCACATCAGGCATTCCTAGGCTGAAGCCAAGAGGCCCCCACCCAATCAGACAGCTCAACTTGGTGTACAAATTGTGTACACTCTCTCTCTCTTCACTGCGTTGTTTTTTTTCCTACTGCTAAAAGCATAGGAAATATCCTAGGTCGCCAGCACTATTCTAGAAGTTGACAGGCTTCTGTTGCAAAAAACGGAAACAATCCGCCGCTGTGGTGGCGCCGTTCCGCATCCAGTGGAAATCGGGTTACACTTGGTTGTTCCTGCTTCTTCTACACACGGAACCAACATAGGTATGGGTTAGTTAGTTGACGTGTGCCTTTGAGCAACGTTTAGAGATCGGCATCCTGCCCTCCAACCATCAGAACTAAGAACATTAGTGCAAAGAAGAAGCAAAAGGCCAAATCTGTTAGCAGCCTACCCAGCTCCTGTGCAGCATTGTCAGCCCACCTCACACAAGCTGCAGCGAGCCTCCGTGGCATTCAGCCAAAAATGTCTAAATGACGGACATTTATCCATAAAAATATTGAGAAGCTGAAGATGCTGTTTGAGGTGTGTCAATTTATTCTGTTCAGTCCTGACCCAAAAAACTGGATGGTCGAACATTAGCTTTGGTACACAGACACACATTGTGCACTTGATGTTAACTGCCTTCTCCAGTCCGTCACTCAACAACGTAAGATATAATGTTGCCAGATGCCTCAAGAGAAACACGCCTCAGCTCTATGAAAACATGTTGCTTATAATAAGCGGACTTGGCAACACTGGATGACCAATCAGCCTGAAGGAGACAACGCATTAGTCCACTGCCCAAAGTAAATGCTCAACAATATTATTACATTATTTCATAAAACTACTGTAGTTGTTTGTAGTACATGCTTTTGTAATATTTTTGAAACAATATTTATTTTCTAAAAATATATTTTTTATTTTTAAAAGGCATGTTACATGTTAAAATTGTGCTGTTTTGGGAGTGCCAAGGTTGATTTCAATGGGCGGGGATAATCCGTTGCCCAGATTATGTTTTATTTTAGTTTGACTCCCTTAGTTCTGTTTTCAGCACCCCTGGGTTTATGTTTCTTGGTTGCCATGGGTGCTGATTATTATCACCTGCCTCTGATTAGTGTTTGGGATGTTCACCTGCTCCCGGGCACTAATTAGAGAGCTATTTATTCTTGCTTTTCGCCACACTCAGGCTGGCTGTCTTGTTTGCTCAAAGCAACAAGTTACGTGTGTTTACCTTTTGATAGCTGAGCTAAGCTTTGCCATTTGTTTGCTTGTTCGCCTAGCTAAGCTTTTCCATTAGCTTCCCGTGCTATGGGCACGCTTCCCATATTTTTGTATTCCTGCCTGACTGGTTTATGGTAAATAAATCATTGTCTTACCTGCACACTGCCTCCGAAGTTCCGTCTGTATCCTGGGAAATCTGCGCATTAACAGGCGACCCCGCCGTGACAGATTTGGGACACAAGTGCAATTGTTAGTTGAGGTACCACTCTATAATGTTTGTTTTGTATGTAATGTTCTATTTTACCTTGTTATTAGAATAGAAATTATTATTAAAAATAAAAACAACATGGATCAATCGTGTCCTCAGGTAGTGATCGTGTAGTGAATACTTGCCAACCCTCCCAGATTTTCCGGGAGACTCCTGAAATTCAGCGCCTCTCCCGAAAGCCTCCCCCGAAAGCCTCCCCGGACAAATTTTCTCCCAAAAATATCCCGAAATTCATGCGGACCTGAGTGACGTGTCGACAGCCTGTTTTCACGTCCGCTTTCCCACATTATAAACAGCGTGCCTGCCCAATCACGTTATAACTGTAGAATGATGGAGGGCGAGTTCTTGGTTTCTTATGTGGGTTTATTGTTAGGCAGTTTCATTAACGTCCTCCCAGCGCGGTAACAACACACAACAACAGCAGTCACGTTTTCATCCACCGTAAAGCAGTTTGTCTGCCGTAAACAGCAATGTTGTGACACTCTTAAACAGGACAATGCTGCCATCTACTGTACATGCATATGTGACAATAACATCTAGGGCTTTTAGAGAGTGCAGTGCACAACTGCGCACACAACAAGGAGACGAAGCAGAATGCATCATCACAGAGAGGGTGTTCAGCATGGTTAGAAAAATAGTGACAGAGAATTGAACAAGGATGGACAATTCAACCCTTAACTCAACAATGAGTAGATGAGTGTTATGTGTGTGTATATGTGTAAATGAATGAACACTGAAATTAAAGTATTTCTCTTATTTATATATATATATATCCATCCATTTTCTACCGCTTATTCCCTTTGGGGTCGCGGGGGGCGCTGGAGCCTATCTCAGCTACAATCGGGCGGAAGGCGGGGTACACTCTGGACAAGTCGCCACCTCATCGCAGGGCCAACACAGATAGACAGACAACATTCACACACTAGGGCCAATTTAGTGTTGCCAATCAACTTATCCCCAGGTGCATGTCTTTGGAGGTGGGAGGAAGCCGGAGTACCCGGAGGTGAATTCTAGCTGTAAATATACTCCCCCCCCCCCCACCTCCCGAAATCGGAGGTCTCAAAGTTGGCAAGTATGGTGTAGTTACAACAACTGCTGCTTAACATTCAACACGTCCTCCCTTGGTCCCCTCACCTGCCCATTACGGTGCCGGATGTAAAACATTAACTCAGTTCCTTTCCTTGAACAACAAAATTTGTATTTACCACCGTTATTATTATTTTAGCAACTAAATCACCTTTCAAAATTAATTCAAAAATCAAAACATACCAAATTTTGCTATCCTGATTTATTGTACACAGCAAATATAACAAAATCAAACTTAACATTGGAAATTGTCCTCTTGAGGTTGGCCTTGATTACTAGAACAACAACAAAAGCCAAAGAAAAACAATACATCTTTTGATATCTGCAGAACTTGCAAGTTCATGTATAAAACAATGGTGAGAGTAAACGCTGTGTGACTTTAGAAACATGTTTTGTTTTGACACAAATGACCAATAAATAACAAGCTGTGGACTACAAATGTCCCCCAGGCCGCACTTTGGATACCCTTAGTGTAATGTGATGTATGGAATTGAGACATGGACGGTGAAATATTCCTCTTGTCTTCTGAGCCCAAGACATCTTCCCACCATCTGGGCGGCCTGTTATTCTCTCCATCAACGACTTCATCTTTTTCCAAAGGGCTTCTGCATTTCTATATGGAGAAAAGGCAATTAGTTAATGATGAAGATGAAAAAGTATGATGTGGGTTCTTTTTGTGTGTGGGTGTGTGTGTGAAGTCTCCCTGCTACAGTGAGTGAGTGCATCTAATTAGTATGCATATTAATTTTCTTAAATTAACTGTCAAAGTGCCTAATTAGGATTATTAATTTTGCGTGGCATAAGCACCGAGTAGTGGCTTAAAAAAAAAAAAAAAAATATATATAAAAAGACCTCGGACCCAAATTCATCTCATGAGTTAATTACACTAATTAATAAAATTCATGCGGGGGAACTCATTGAACAAAGCAGGACAGTAGCTGAAATATCATCATGGTGTCGACTATGAATAATAAGCATCATCTTATTCACAAATTGGTCACACATTAAATTGGCAAAGAAAGTGTGCAAATGCCAAGTATCGCACATAATGTGACAGGTCAGTGAGGATTTTAGACCGAAAGGAAAAAAGAGAGTCGTGAATGTAATAAAAAATTACAACAGGATACTCCAGGCTACTAAAAAACTGTCAGGAACTAATTTTAAATAGCTGAATGTGTCCATAGTTAACTCATAAATAATCACGAATAATCGCAAATTGAAGTTGTTCATCTCTGATAAGTGCACCATATGAAAATGTGAACCCACAACATGGGACTGAACAATTGGTTTGCTGAATGCATATGTATATTTATTAAACGTTAAGCTTTTTTAAACACAAAATGGACACAAATACTCCTTTACAGACACACACACAGTACATTTTACATATATTTATTAATAATAATGTCAAATATCTGGGCTTCACGTCCATGTTTACATTACAGTTGAGTGCATTAATAACATAAAATGTAGATTGTTACTCAAACTGCTTTAGGAAGATGGAATAAAAACTCAGCAGAAAAAAAGACGGTATAGAAGAAGTCTAAAGTCACTTTTATCTGAGACTTTCGTCGAAACATGTCAAGACACTTCTCATACCAATCACACACTTCCGGCTTCGCAATAATAGCGCTACGCTTCACATCTGGTCTAACCGACAAAACAACGAAAAGTTGTCTTTAGACCTTTAGGCCTGCCGATATTATCGGCCGATAAATGCGTTAAAATGTAATATCGGAAATGATCGGTATCGTTTTTTAAAATTGTCGGTATCGTTTTTTTTTTAATGATTAAATCAACATAAAAAACACAAGATACACTTACAATTAGTGCACCAACCCACAAAACCTTCCTCCCCCATTTACACTCATTCACACTCATTCACACAAAAGGGTTGTTTCTTTCTGTTATTAATATTCTGGTTCCTACATTATATATCAATATATAATCAATACAGTCTGCAAGGGATACAGTCCGTAAGCACACATGATTGTGCCTGCTGCTGGTCCACTAATAGTACTAACCTTTAACAGTTAATTGTACTAATTTTCATTAATTACTAGTTTCAATGTAACTGTTTTTATAGTGTTTTACTTTCTTTTTTATTCAAGAAAATGTTTTTAATGTATTTATCTTATTTTATTTTATAAACAATTTTTTAAAAGTACCTTATCTTCACCATACCTGGTTGTCCAAATTAGGCATAATAATGTGTTAATTCCACGACTGTATATATCGGTTGATATTGGTATCGGTAATTAAAAATTTGGACAATATCGGAATATCGGATATCGGCAAAAAGCCATTATCGGACATCCCTAGTTGTCTTACAATACCATCATGCTTTGTCAAAGATGTTTTGTAATGTAATGTGTGATATTTCTACCTAAATAAATGCTTCATGGCAGATTTGAATAACGTGTAACATTCTTTTATAACCTGTTCTGATTGATAGATGGCAATTAAAGAATGTTTAGCAGGCTGAATATTGCACATTATTAATAAATAGAGAAGGTTTAAACATTGCCATGCAGAGATACGGATACCATTAACTTTACAACATGTACTGTACAGAATATCAGAAGCATTTATTCAGAATCAGAATCAGAATAGTTTTTTAATGCCATTGTTTGAGAACGGGTTCACAATCTAGGAATTTTTCTTGGTGCAATCGTGCAACATAAAACACATATAACACAGAATAGGTAATAAAAAGAGCTGTATCAGATCTTGTCATTGTTCATGAGTCTGATGGCCGAGGGGAAAAAACTGTTCAGGTGGCGGGAGGTGTGGGTCTGGATGGACCGTAGTCTCCTGCCTGAGGGGAGAGGGGAGAATAGTTTGTGTCCAGGGTGAGAAAAGTCAGCTGTGATCCGACCCACACACCTCCTGGTCCTAGAGAAGAACAGGTCCTGGAGGGATGGGAGCCTGCAGCCAATTACCTTCTCAGCAGCAAGTACGATGCGCTGCAGTCGATGCTTGTCCCGGACTGCACACAGTGATGGAGGAGGTGAGGATGCACTCGATGGCCGTGTAGAACTGCACCAGCATCTCGATCAGCACCTTAAGTTTCCTCAGCTGCCGCAGGAAGTACATCCTCTGCTTGGCCTACTTGATGAGGGAACTGATGGTGGTGCCCAGGAAATGGAAGGAGTCCTGAAGTCCATGATCATCTCCACTGTTTTCTTTTGAACTTTGCGTCGATAACAGTCTGGATGGTTCGCTTCCCCTTTGGTCCGTATGACACGATGTCGAATATTTCCAAAAACAATTTGAAATGTGGACTCGTTAGACCACAGAACACTTTTCCACTCTGCATGAGTCCATCTTAGATGATCTCGGGCCCAGAGAAGCCGGCGGCGTTTCTGGATATTGTTGATAAATGGCTTTCGCTTTGCATAGTAGAGCTTTAACTTGCACTTACAGATGTAGCGACCAACTGTATTTAGTGACAGTGGTTTTCTGAAGTGTTCCTGAGCCCATGTGGTGATATCCTTTAGAGATTGATGTCGGTTTTTGATACAGTGCCGTCTGAGGGATCAATGGTCACGGTCATTTAATGTTGGTTTCCGGCCATGCCGCTTACGTGGAGTGATTTCTCCGGATTCTCTGAACCTTTTGATGATATTATGGACCGTAGATGTTGAAATCCCTAAATTCCTTGCAATTGCACTTTGAGAAACGTTGTTCTTAAACTGTTTGACTGTTTGCTCACGCAGTTGTGGACAAAGGGGTGTACCTCGCCCCATCCTTTCTTGTGAAAGACTGAGCATTTTTGGGAAGCTGTTTTTATACCCAATCATGGCACCCACCTGTTCCCAATTAGCCTGCACACCCGTGGGATGTTCCAAATAAGTGTTTGATGAGCATTCCTCAACTTTATCAGTATTTATTGCCACCTTTCCCAACTTCTTTGTCACGTGTTGCTGGCATCAAATTCGAAAGTTAATGATTATTTGCAAAAAAAAATGTTTATCAGTTTGAACATCAAATATGTTGTCTTTGTAGCATATTCAACTGAATATGGGTTGAAAATGATTTGCAAATCATTGCATTCCGTTTATATTTACATCTAACACAATTTCCCAACTCATATGGAAACAGGGTTTGTATTACTGAACGCTACAACTTTCTTTAATACTATGGACGAATGTTTTTATTTAAGAAAAAAGCACAGACGCTGAGTCACCACAGTGTGCTTTATCCTAAAAAAAGACACATATTTTCGGTAAGCGTTGGAAGTATACAAAAACCGAGGCATATGCAAACTGAGCTGCCACTGTATAGAAATTGTCTGAGGAATGGATCAGTGCCACATTAGATCAATCTCCTCCAGATTCCACGATTGAGAAGTTTTTTGCTTTATCGACTCAACTCAGCAAATTGGGTTTTTAATCCGGAGCAGGCGGGATGGTGGGCAGGTCCCAGCATCAATCATGTCAGACAGCACATGACATATGGTTGTGTTCACCGTGAGCTTTTGGGCTCAGAATCCTACATTAAAGAATGGGAAATGTCGTCATTTGTATATGTATGTATCACGACCCAGCATGCACGGTACACGTTTGACACATTCATTCCTCTTTGAATCTTGCTCATGTACTTGTTTCGTAGTAGACAGCTTCAGCACACACTCACGTCTGTGTGTGAAAGCAGCTTCTTTGCTAAGGAAACGTTGCTGAATATTTTTGAAAAATCTATTCCTGCTGCCTAGTATGAGGTTGTTCTGTCACTATTAGACATCATGTACACATCAAAACAGAATCTGTTAGTATCCATTATATCCAACCTGAATTGACTCATGGGAATTCTTTCAAATACCAAACCACATTTGAACCTCCTAAAATATTGACCATTTTACTGGGAAAAGACTACAGTGGTACCTCAACTTACAAGCACGATGCGTTCCACGGCCGAGCTTGTATTTCAAAACAGACCATTAATAGAAACCAATTTCATCGGTGTGTGGCCCCCCAAAACAGCACAATTTTGACAGTACACATGTGTCTTTTAAAAACTTTTGGATAAGAAATATTGTTTGAAAAACTAGACAATTGAATGTACGGTAGTATAAACAACTACTGCAGTTTAATGTAATAATAATGTACAGCATTTTTAAGGACGGGACCAATGTGGTGTCTCCTTTGGGCTGACCAGAGAGGTCAGAGTTTACAACAAGTGATATGTATGTTTGTGTAACAAAGCTCATCTTTGACCATCCAGTTTGTGTAGTCAGTACTGAGCAGAACTAATTGAAACGCGTCAAACAGCGTCTGCATCCTCTCAATAATTTCATGAATAAATGTCGCATGCCACGATGTCTGGCTGCAGCTTGTGTGCTGCAGACTGACAATGTTATGTTGGGGCTGAAAATAGGTAAGACATGTATTCAATGTTTTGTTTCTCTGATTTAGTTGTTCGTATCTTCTCGTTCGCAAGAACTTTCTTAGTTCTGATAGAAAGTAGGATTGTGTCCACCTGTGAGCGGCACTCAAACGACACAATCCTGTTACAAATATAACTTCAACTGGCAGCGAAAATGCTTGTCACTCATATTATGCACTGCAAAAAAAGCTGTCAAAATATAAAATAAAAAGACTAGATTTTGGGGAAAAAAAATACTAAAAACTTGTATAATTGGACAAATCATTTTACTTGAGAAAATACCCTAAATTAAGATTTGTATAGCTAGAAATTAGCATGTCTTTTAAGACAGAAATAAGTGTTTTATTCTGAAAACATGTTATGAGCCGTTGCCCGGATCATAGTTTATTTAGGTTTTGATTCACTTGTGGTTTAAGTTCTGTTCAGCACCCCTGTTTTGTCTTTCTCGGTTGTTATGGGTGCTGATTAGTGTCACCTGCCTCCGATTAGTGTTCGGGACGCTCACCTGTTCCTGGGCACTAATCAGAGAGCTATTTAGTTCTGCCTTTCACCTCACTCAGTCTGGTGCTTTTATTTGCTTACACGCAACAAGTCGTCTACCCTTGGTATCCCTGAGCTAAGCTAAGCTTTGCTTTATGCTTTTTTCTTGTCAGCTATTTCGTTAGCTCCCCGTGCTATAGGCACGCTTGTTTTGTTTGTTTGTTCCTGCTTGATTTATACGAATAAATCACTCTTACCTTAACCTTTGCCTCCCGAGTTCCTGCTGCAATCTTGGTTTAACAATCGGCGCATGACCATGCGACCACGATGTTACAAAACAAGTATTATTCAACTTGCAGTTCTAAAATCAAGCATCCTCGAGATGTTGCAGAATCTTTAAACACAATTTTCTACGTAGAGGAAAAAAATAAATATTGTATTTGAATAGTTATTTTCTTTTTCTTTTTTTAATTTTTAAACTAGATTAGAAAAAATATAATTTGCTAAAATTAGAATGAGTCAATGACTGAAAATAAGTAGATAGCTCTTAAAACTAGGGACTTTTCTAATAAAATGTAACATTTTGGCAAGTTGCAAATAATTTGCAGTGTGCTTGCAACTTAAAAAGTAACAAAAAGCCGAGAGACAGTTCGTATCTTAAATTACTCGAACAAAAATATTTTGCAGGTACACTTGAGGCGATCTATCTGATGTATAGGGTAAGTAATATTTACATGTTTTAATAGCATGAAACATAAAGGCAATGCGTTTGTACCGTATTTTCCGCACTATAAGGCGCACCTAAAAACCACAATTTTTCTCAAAAGCTGACAGTGCGCCTTATAACCCGGTGCGCTTTATTACGATTCATTTTCATAAAGTTTCGGTCTCGCAACTTCGGTAAACAGCCGCCATCTTTTTTCCCGGTAGAACAGGAAGCGCTTCTTCTTCTACGCAAGCAACCGCCAAGGAAAGCACCCGCCCCCATAGAACAGGAAGCGCTTCACCCGCCCCCGGAAGAAGAAGAAAAAACGCGCGGATATCACCGTACGTTTCATTTCCTGTTTACATCTGTAAAGACCACAAAATGGCTCCTACTACGCGACAAGGATCCGGTTCATAAAAAGACGCAATCTCTCCATCCGCACACGGATTTACTACCGTATTTCACAGCAACTGATATTCCTGTGAACCGCACTGTGGAACGGGAGCACGTACGGTGAATATTCGCACCACAGGGAATGAGAAGTCATCCTTCACTGTGGTTCTAGCTTGCCATGCTAACTTCCACCCATGGTGATATTCAAAAGGAAGACCTTGCCAAAAGAGACCTTTCCAGCCGGCGTCATCATAAAAGCTAACTCGAAGGGATGGATGAAGAAAAGATGAGCGAGTGGTTAAGGGAAGTTTACGCGAAGAGGCCGGGTGGCTTTTTTCACACAGCTCCGAAGGCGAACACACCTTCACTAAGACGGGCAGATAGCGCCGGTCGACATACGCCAACATCTGCCAGTGGATCGTAAATGCCTGGGCAGATAGTTTCGGTCACAACTGTGGTCCGAGCTTTCCGGAAGGCAGGATTCACAGAACTGCTGCACAACAACAGCGACACTGAATCCGATGACTTCGACGAGGCGGAGCCGGCCATTTTTGGATCCCACGCTTGCGCAACTTTTCAATTCGGACACCGAAGACGAAGAATTCGAAGGATTTACGAATGAAGAATAACTTCAGAAGGTGAGCGCTATGTTTATTTTGTGTGTTGTGACATTAACGTTCGAGCAACATTATGTTGCTATTTATTGCTCTACACCATTTTGAATTTTACTATGTTTGTGATTGCACATTTGCGTACATTTTGGGACAGAGTTGTTAGAACGCTGGTTTTCAATATATTATTAAAGTTTGACTGAACTATCTGACTGTTTTTTTGACATTCACTTTAGCGCAGCGTTTTTTTGACATTCACTTTAGCGCAGCGTAGGCGCGGCTTATAGTCCGGGGCGGCTTATTGGTGGACAAAATTATGAAATATGTAATTCATAGAAGGTGCGCCTAATAATCCGGTGCGCCTTATAGTGCGGAAAATACGGTAATCATAAATTGGTTCTGCAAAGAACAAACTGGTGGATTCTTACATTCATCTCATTACTTCATGTTCATACAGTACATACTTAAAAATACACAACATACTGGCTTGTACACACAAGAGTATTTCTGAATGTGAATCATCCCTAAAACCTACTACCTACTTTCTCTGTGGGAAACAAATAACATGTGCAGTATCTCCCTGGCAAAGGTCATTTTTGAAGAAAATTACCCGTGCAGGTTTTAGCCGGGTCAAAATATTGTTATTGAAAAAGAAATGAAGGAACAGACGATCTTTCGCTCTTGGCCTCCTCAAGTCCAACCAACATATGGTGTCTTTAAGAACCAGGCCAAGTGATCTGGCAATGCCAAGCACCGTCTACATAAACACAGAAAGACATTCACCCCGTGGAGTTCATGCACACACACGCACGCACACACACGCACGCACACACACACACACACACACACACACACGCACACACACACGCACACATAGTGGGATGGAGAAGAGAAGCCTCAGGGACAAGAAAGCTGTAGTAACCTATTTGCAAGGTAAACGCAGCCTCATTACACGGAGAAGCAAGAACATTCTCTGTCACATAAAAGACTTCATTGTTCCGCCATGAGATGAAGACACTCTGTCTCGCCATTATAGGAATAATAAAGTGGAGTACCCTTGTTGGGTGAGCCTTTCATTTCACCAGAATACAAACAGTGTCTGATTCTGTTTCATTCATCTCAGGCTGTCACACACAAGCAGAAGAACATCGACGAGCGCAAGATGGGGACTTTTTTTTCCAACGTCATGTCATTAAAACTAATCAGACTCCTGCAATTTTTATTTTGCAAAGTCGAATTATTCATAATTTCAACTTTGATACTCTTAAATATTCTGTACGGGTCGTTTTGTACATTAGAGACTTACAGTATGTGTTAGAGAGAGATTATGTAGCTCCAAAAAGGGGGGGCATAGGGAGAGATGCGGGGGATTGTTTTGTGACCGGAAGTGGGTGTGGCTTCCACACACCTCTAAAATAAGGGGGTCAGCGGGGGATTAAATTATGACCCCAGGAAGTAGGCATGACCTAAACCGGAAACAGAAAGTATACATCATATCCGGCGGCCTTTTTAATTTTGTAGTTTTTTAAAGCTGTCCGCCATCTTGGTTGTAGTCCCCCTGACCCCTCTTTTTTGGAGCTCCATAATCTCTCGCTTGTGTTACTTTCCATGTAAATAATATTCCTGTAGAACTCAATATTATGTTTAAGTTATGAGGGGCCGTTAGAGACATTATTCAGAATTACCTCTTACATACACTACTGAAATGCTCTCACATAAACAACTGAAATGTTTTTCACTCAGAGTGTTTCAGTACTGTGTATAAGAGTGTTTCAGTAGTGTGTGTGTGAGAAAAAGATTTCAGTTGTTTCTGTGAGAGCATTTCAGTAGTGTATAAGAGTGTTTCAATAGTGTCTATGAGAGTGTTTCAGTCGTGTATGTGTGAGAAAAAGATGTCAGTTGTTTATGTGAGAGCATTTCAGTAGTGTGTATAAGAGTGTTTCAGTAGTGTGTATAAGAGTGTTTCAGTAGTGTGTGTGAGAGAAAAACATGTCAGTTGTTTATGTGAGAGCATTTCAGTTGTGTATGTAAGAGGTAATTCTGAATAATGTCCCTAACGGCCCCTCATATTAAGACGTGCTTTAATGCATAAACTATACAAATACATGTTAATCAGCATATTCACTCTCTTAAAAAGAGTTTAAAAAATGTATATAAATGATTTTGCTTGTAATGAGCAAAGAAAAAGAATCTGCCAATGGAACAAATCAATATTGTCTTGGTAAGAGTTCTTGAATTAAGACATTGTAGTATAACTAAATGTAATCTTGAAATTAGCAATTACCTATACTTACAAGTACTGTAATGTCTTGTGTCTAATAACAAACATGTTCTTACGTCTCACTGACAAATTACTATTTAGGGGATTGTGACTTGTATTAAGTTTGTCTAAAAAATATAAATATATACTTGGTGATATTGTGGGTTTTTCCAGTGCACAACATTGTTGCAAATATAATGACATTGTTATTAGTTTTTTATAGGCCCTCTGCATATGGTAAAAGAAAATGAATGAATTATTAATGATATTGTGAAAATATAAAATAATGAATGTTGATTGTGGGCAGGAGGAAGCAAGCAGAAGGCGAGCTGCAAAACGGTGCGATGGGAACGTTGCCACGAATATGACTTGTTTAGAACGTATTGCCGTTTTTTTTTTACTGGGATTGTCACACGTCCATTATTTACCTGCTAATTTTGTTAGTGATCCCAAATAACGGCAACACTCGCTAAAATGTTTTGTCACCTCATTTTGAGCCTAATACCATCAAATTATTGAATTTGGGCTGTAAAGTGACAACACGCTGAGGGGTCAGTGATGCACTAAGCTTGTGTATAAGACATGAGAAGTATCACTCCCAACTGTTTTTGTTGGCCAAACAAGGAAGCTTGTTTACTCGACTTTATCTTCATTTGCCACACTGCTTTGTGTTTTAAATTGATGCAAACAAGTGAACAACTCTGGCTGCAACTAATCACTATTTTGATAGGCGTCTAGTCATCAATGATTAGTCGACTAATTGATTCATGACATGTACACATGTTCAGTATTTCTACTTTGGTCTTCGTATTTTAAATTTAGCTTGATATATTTTTAGTCATTTGCTAACTAACAAAGATGACTAATTCATTCATAAATATGTATTTATATTGTAACTGTTCTGCTCATAGGCTGTTACAAAAATAATAACTATAAAACTTTTGTCCATTTTAAGGTGCTGATCAAGGCCATATTGATCAAGGTCAAGGCCAAAATCAGATTTCGAAAAAATCAGATTTGGGTCACTTTGGCCCTCAGTTTAAACGTGGTCAGTGATGACTACAAGGCAGTGAGTAACTCAACCCTTGTGAATAGTTTCTACCTCAGTCTGTATGGTTTGTTGAATTAGCACAGAATTAATATGTGGAAATGACAAATAAGAAGACAGGTTTTTTTTTATTATTTATTTTGTATTTTGATCAATCCCAAATAGGCTGTGACCTAAAGTTTAATGGCTTCGTAGATTCACTGAGACAAAGTCTAAAGTTCATGGTGTTTTTGCAACAGCACCATTTTTTCCCCAGAATGTTCAACTATTTTCAAGTGTTTTGTCAAAAGGATTATTTGTGATATGAGCATTTTCAGAATGTGAAGTTATCGTTATAATGCCATGATTTTACCCGTCTGGGCCACGTGGGAATAGATCTTCCTCCATGCGGCCCCTGAGCTTAAATACGTTTGACACCCCTACACTAAACTAAGAAGAATAACAACAAAACCAACACAGGCCATGACCGGGAGGACGGGTCATGACAAGACCTGCGGTGCATCGCGTTTCCTGACAAGTTCGGTGAGGCTTGATCATGTCCACTTTTATGCATTTGCTAGATTATGGTGACTTGCTTTTTATGAATGCACCCGAAAAAAAAAATAGATACTGTATATCTCTGTGCCTTACATTTTAACTACTGGTTCTGGCAACCTTGTCCACCATTGCACTTTGTATGCAAGGACAAACTGTCCATCTTTGTCTGTTCAAAGGATTTCTCGATGGATGGTTTTAATATATAAATCACGTTTTGGGCTGTTTTACCGTTATTTCTGTTCTTTTATGAGTAGAGATTCCATCCGCTACACCTTAAGGTCGCAGCACATCCTTAACATATTTGTTCCTAGAGCCAAAACAAATCTTGGGGAAAAAAAGCATTCAGATATGCTGCGCCTTGTAAATGGAATTACTTACAAAAGGATCTGAGGTTGCCTGCGCTGACTTTTGGGGGGGGAATTTCAGGCCATTTTAAAGGATTGAAAAACATTACATTTAACATTGTATTTGTTTTTACAGAAACATTCTTATATTTTTTTGACCTATCACATGTTGCGTCTTTATGTTAATGTGAGTAATTTATCTTTTTAACTGTGGTGTGTGACTGCTGCTGTTTTTGTTGATACTATATGCATTTCTGTAACTTTGTTTTGCTGCCCTCCTGGCCAGGTCACTCTTGAAAAATAGATTTTAATCTTAATTACTTTTTTCCTGGTTAAATAAAGGATATTGACTGATTGATTGCTTGCATCCACAATGAAAGCCACTTTTTATTTTTGTGCGCTGCAAATGCGATTATGGGATGGGCTGCACTTATTGCGCTCAAGATGCAAAAAAATGCATACTTCAAGAAGTTGTTATCATATAGGAGATTTGTGGATAATATATGTTCTATGTGAGAAAACAAATGTCAATTAAAAAAACACTACATGACACCAACAAAAAATTTGATTGAATTGGTTTTAATCAGCCCCTAAAGGGAACTGCACTTTTTTATTTTTTTAAATGTTGTTTACAATCATTATGAAATACATGGTGACGGATGGATTTTCTTTTTAATGCATTCTACATATTAAATAAATATTTATAATTTCCACTCTAACAGCTAATGGGAGCTCCACTATTCCGCCCATAAAATCTGATAACCATTCAAAAAGCGCAGACAATACTCCATTGTGACTTAAATATCAACCAAGTATTAGTGATCTTGTTATTATAAGTGCTAACGCAGACATACTATTTATAGCGACGACGTAATCACTTTCATGTCGACCTATGTTTATCATCAAGTGGTCTGCTGCTTCCTCGCTTCCTTGCTCCCTGTAAATTTATATTAGAACATAGATGATACCTCTCACCTGAAAAGTAGATGGCTGACAATATAATCTGACAAGTTGAGACCCTTTAACTGCCATATAGGACCTGGAACTGGCGAGAACAACACAAAAAGAGCTTGTTCCGCTCCGCACTCTACCCTGTTTCTACATGAGTATTATGAGACAATCTTTATCTAAATGGGAGTACATGAACATCCTAGCAGTCAGCATCTTAATGACAGCAAATATTGTACATTAAGTGATGTTTTATTATGTTTGTTGGCTCTCATAAAGTCTGCAGTGAGCAGAAATCGGTGATGAAAAGAAAAAAAAGCAAAGTTTTTAATTCATGTGCCGTGTATGCTTAACATGATCAAAATACAAAAATAATTAATGTTATTATAAATGTGCCTGTTAGTACATTACATATATACTTACATCATGTATATAAAACCATAATGGAGGTGTTTGTATGTTTTTAGGGGCTCTATAAGCAGAATTGAACTGCTCCCATAGGCTCCATTGCAAGCAGACTTTCGATCGAATGTATTTAATATTTAGAATTCATTAAAACAAATTCATCTGTCGTTATGGCTTTCATAATGATTGTGAACATTAGGCAACATTTTAAAAAAGTGCAGTTCCCCTTCAAGTCACACAGCATGCAGCTACAGAATTATAAAAGGATGTTGCTGAATAGACAACCCGTCTAATATTTTCATTTCTAACAGTCCAAATATGTTGACACACACATGTAGGATGGAGGATTCGTCTGTCTTTGCAACATGAGCACCTTCTTTCCCACAGCTGTGTGTGTGACTGTATCAGTTAGCACATACTTTACGGACGTGCTAAGTAAAACGCAAAACAGTGCTTGCAAAATGGTGATCAGTGTTTATAAATCACATTGCACAGGCCGTATACCGTATTTTCCGCACTATAAGGCGCACCTAAAAACCACAAATTTTCTCAAAAGCTAACAGTGCGCCTTATAACCCGGTGCGCTTTATTACGATTAATTTTCATAAAGTTTCGATCTCGCAACTTCGGTAAACAGCCGCCATCTTTTTTCCCGGTAGAACAGGAAGCGCTTCTTCTTCTACGCAAGCAACCGCCAAGGAAAGCACCCGCCCCCATAGAACAGGAAGCGCTTTAAGCAACCACCCGCCCCCGGAAGAAGAAGAAAAAACGCGCGGATATCACCGTACGTTTCATTTCCTGTTTACATCTGTAAAGACCACAAAATGGCTCCTACAAAGGACAAGGATCCGGTTCATAAAAAGACGCAATCTCTCCATCCGCACACGGATTACTACCGTATTTCACAGCAACTGATATTCCTGTCAAACGCACTGTGGAACGGGAGCACGTACGGTGAATATTCGCACCACAGGGAATGAGAAGTCATCCTTCACTGTGGTTCTAGCTTGCCATGCTAACTTCCACCCATGGTGATATTCAAAAGGAAGACCTTGCCAAAAGAGACCTTTCCAGCCGGCGTCATCATAAAAGCTAACTCGAAGGGATGGATGGATGAAGAAAAGATGAGCGAGTGGTTAAGGGAAGTTTACGCGAAGAGGCCGGGTGGCTTTTTTCACACAGCTCCGAAGGCGAACACACCTTCACTAAGACGGGCAGACAGCTCCGGACGACATACGCCAACATTTGCCAGTGGATCGTAAATGCCTGGGCAGATATTTCGGTCACAACTGTGGTCCGAGCTTTCCGGAAGGCAGGATTCACAGAACAACAGCGACACTGACTCCCGATGACTTCGACGAGACGGAACCGGCCATTTTGGATACCACGCTTGCGCAACTTTTCAATTCGGACACCGAAGACGAAGAATTCGAAGGATTTACGAATGAAGAATAACTTCAGAAGGTGAGCGCTATGTTTATTTTGTGTGTTGTGACATTAACGTTCGAGCAACATTATGTTACTATTGCTCTACACCATTTTGAATTTTACTATGTTTGTGATTGCACATTTGCGTACATTTTGGGACAGAGTTGTTAGAACGCTGGTTTTCAATATATTATTAAAGTTTGACTGAACTATCTGACTGTTTTTTTGACATTCACTTTAGCGCAGCGTTTTTTTGACATTCACTTTAGCGCAGCGTAGGCGCGGCTTATAGTCCGGGGCGGCTTATTGGTGGACAAAATTATGAAATATGTAATTCATAGAAGGTGCGGCTAATAATCCGGTGCGCCTTATAGTGCGGAAAATACGGTAATATATTTGCATTTTATCCTCCAAGTATTGTGGGCGTTCGTATAATCAGCATATAATTTGCATATTCATGAAGACAGAAATGCTAAATGGATTGCACACCTTAATTTGCTCACTTCATTCAATCAATCAAAATTGTATTATATAGCTGTTAATCACAAGTGCCTCTAAGGGCTTCACAAGTGGGCAACCATATCCAGCGCACATATTGGCGGGCAATCTATATCGGCGCGCACATACCAGGGTGGCAGGCATTCTTTTTTGATTGAGCAGCCAGGTTCCCGACGTGCGCTGTCCTTCACTAAACCTCAGTCATTTTAGTTACAATATTTTTCTTTACACGAGCGTCTTTAAAGTGTTTGCCTGCCCACACAAAAACAGGCGCATGTATCTGTTTTGAACATTATCTCACCATCTTTGTTATTCCACCGTGGTTCTAGTTCTACTCAGTCCAGGTCATGTATTTGTTGTGCAAAAACTCTTAAAGGCACTCTGGGTAATATTTTTGATTTAACTTAATAATAGTATATTTATTTTACTGCATTTTATGTTATTTTATTGTAAATATTGTAAATTCTGAGAGTTGTGTGAGCTGAGAGGTATCTGAGCAAAAATGTCTCTAATGATTGTCTATAATTGTTTGTTGCGTAACTTGTCCTGTGTTGCACTGTATTGTGTTAATTTTAAATGTCTTTGGTCCCTCTTGAAAACGAGATGCTACATCGCAAGGGTTTTTCCATTAATAAATTCAAATTGTAATTCAAAAAAATTATTCTGTTGCCAGCAATGTATAGAGTGGATTTGAATGAGGACTGCTTAAATTTAAATACATGTTTATGAAAGTTACAATTTTACTTTATTAAAGAGGAAATTTGACATACAGTATACGTATTTTGTTGTAATAGCTTAATGCTTTGCAATATTGTTTAATGTCAGCAATTGTCTAACAAACCCCGTTTCCATATGAGTTGGGAAATTGTGTTAGATGTAAATATAAATAGAATACCATGATTTGCAAATCCTTTTCAACCCATATTCAATTGAATGCACTACAAAGACAAGATATTTGATGTTCAAACTCATAAACTTTATTTTTATTTTTGCAAATAATAATTAACTTAGAATTTCATGGCTGCAACACGATCCAAAGTAGTTGGGAAAGGGCATGTTCACCACTGTGTCACATCACCTTTTCTTTTAACAACACTCAATAAACGATTGGGACTGAGGAAACTAATTGTTGAAGCTTTGAAAGTGGGATTCTTTCCCATTCTTGTTTTATGCAGAGCTTCAGTCGTTCAACAGTCCGGGGTCTCCGCTGTCGTATTTTACGCGTCATAATGCGCCACACATTTTCGATGGGAAACAGGTCTGGACTGCAGGCAGGCTAGGAAAGTACCCGCACTCTTTTTTTACGAAGCCACGCTGTTGTAACACGTGCTGAATGTGGCTTGGCATGGTCTTGCTGAAATAAGCAGGGGCGTCCATGAAAAAGACAGCGCTTGATGGCAGCCTATGTTGTTCTAAAACCTGTATGTACCTTTCAGCATTAATGGTGCCTTCACAGATGTGTAAGTTACCCATGCCTTGGGCACTAATGCACTCCCATACCATCACAGATGCTGGCTTTTGAACAGTCTGGATGGTTCGTTTCCCCTTTCGTCCGGATGACACGATGTCGAATATTTCCAAAAACAATTTGAAATGTGGACTCGTCAGACCACAGAACACTTTTCCACTTTGCATGAGTCCATCTTAGATGATCTCGGGCCCAGAGAAGCCGGCGGCGTTTCTGAATGTTGTTGATAAATGGCTTTCGCTTTGCATAGTAGAGCTTTAACTTGCACTTACAGATGTAGCGACAAACTGTATTTAGTGACAGTGGTTTTCTGAAGTGTTCCTGAGCCCATGTGGTGATATCCTTTAGAGATTGATGTCGGTTTTTGATACAGTGCCGTCTGAGGGATCGAAGGTCACGGTCATTGAATATTGGTTTCCGGCCATGCTGTGATTTCTCCAGATTCTCTGAACCTTTTGATGATATTATGGACCGTAGATGTTGAAATCCCTAAATTTCTTGCAATTGCACTTTGAGAAACGTTGTTCTTAAACTGTTTGACTATTTGCTCACGCAGTTGTGAACAAAGGGGTGTACCTCGCCCCATCCTTTCTTGTGAAAGACTGAGCATTTTTTGGGAAGCTGTTTTTATACCCAATCATGGCACCCACCTGTTCCCAATTAGCCTGCACACCTGTGTGATGTTCCAAATAAGTGTTTGATGAGCATTCCTCAACTTTATCAGTATTTATTGCCACCTTTCCCAACTTCTTTGTCACGTGTTGCTGGCATCAAATTCTAAAGTTAATGATTATTTGCAAAAAAAAAAAAAAAAATGTTTATCAGTTTGAACATCAAATATGTTGTCTTTGTAGCATATTCAACTGAATATGGGTTGAAAATGATTTGCAAATCATTGTATTCCGTTTATTTTTACATCTAACACAATTTCCCAACTCATATGGAAACGGGGTTTGTAAAAGAAGATTCACTCCATGACTGTGGTAAACTATATGGTAGCTATAGCTGCTCCTGGGGTAGACTGACTGTTATATGAGTGCCACCACTGCAGAACTAGGTCCCTCTCCTGTGCCATCCTTGAAAAAAAAGTCTGGACACACGACTGGTAGGGTGTCATCAGCTTAACAGTGAAAGCTAACACCGTATTTGCGTATGTCACTTCGCGGCAGCATGTAGTTGATGAGAAGTGCAGGACCAAGAACCAAACCCTGTGGGGCTCTGCATGTTACCTTAACATACTCTAAGGTCCCGTTATTATGGGAGACACACTGCATACTTTCAGTAAAATATGAGTTAAATGGAAAAAAAAGGCTAAGTCTGACATACCAATACGTGTTTTGATACGTTCTAAGAGAATGTTGTGACGGTATTGAAAGCAGCGCTAAAATCAAAAAGCAGCAAAACGGATGACGCATCAGCATCCATTGTTAGCAATAAATCATTAGACGTTTTTGCGAGGGCGGTCTCAGTAGAGTGATTTGCCCTGAAACCGGACTGAAAGGGTTCACAGAGATTGTTAGACGCCAAGTGTTCGTTTAGCTGACGTGCAACTATTTTTTCGAGGATTTTAGGGATAAAGGGTAGGTGCGACACAGGCCGGTAGTTTAGCAGGAAGTCAGAATCGAGGTTAGGTCTTTTAAGCACAGGGTAAATAACCGCTGTTTTGAACGCTATGGGAACAGTACCATAGGTAAGTGATAAGTTAATGATATTTAGCACTAATGGTCCTAATATTGCAAACAGCTCCTTGATAAGTTTTCAAGGAAGTGGGTCAAAGTAAACATGTTGTTTGTTTTATACCATTAACGAGTTGCAAAAGTTCCTCTAAACCAGTGGTTCTTAACCTTGTTGGAGGTACCGAACCCCACCAGTTTCATATGCGCATTCACCGAACCCTTCTTTAGTGAAAGATAAAATGTTGTTTTTTTTCAAATTCAAGACAAAGTTGTATGTTTTTGGTAACACTTTAGTATGGGGAACATATTCTAAGTAACAAAGACTTAATTTAGAGTTATTTGGACAATAGGGGAACATATTCTAAGTAATAAAGACTTAATTTAGAGTTATTTGGTTAGGGTTAGGGTTGGAGCAGTGGTTCTTAACCTGGGTTCGATCGAACCCTAGGGGTTCGGTGAGTCGGGCTCAGGGGTTTGGCGGAGGTCAAAACACACCCGACTCATCGTGTAAATACAAACTTCTCCCTATCGGCGTATTACGGATACGGCAACATTTGACTGATTTGCAGGTGTGTAATTTGTTGTGAGTTTATGCATTGTGTTGGTTTTGTTCTTTGAACAAGGTGATGTTCATGCACGGTTCATTTTATGCACCATTAAATAAATATTGTAACACTTTTGTATGGGGAACATATTCACCATTAATTAGTTGCTTATTAACATGCAAATTAGTAACATATTGGCTCTTAACTAGTCATTATTAAGTAATTATTAATGCCTTATTCGGCATGGCCTTATTATAACCCTAACCCTCTAACCCTAACCCTAACCCTAACCAAATAACTCGAAATTATGTCTTTATTACTTAGCATATGTTCCCCGAGTGTCCAAATAACTCTAAATTAAGTCTTTGTAACTTAGAATATGTTCCCCATACTAAAGTGTTACCAAAAACATATAACTTTGACTTGAATTTGAAAAAAAAAACATTTTATTTTTCCGCAGTACATACATTCATATCTGTGTTTATAAAACCAAGTTGGAGCTGGGACGTGTTATCTTTTATCTTCTTTCTAATTAGCTCAGTTTTCTTAGTAAATAATTGCATAAAGTCATCAGCCGGGTGGGTGGAGCTACTGGGGGGGGGGGGCGTCCCTTGATGGGTTAGCGATGCTACTGTATTGAACACATATTTAGGATCATTTTTATTGAGGCAGATGAGTATGGAGCAATAATTAGTTTTAGCAAAGTATACTTAACAGACGCAATCTACTGCACATAAGTTTAGTAGATCAGCTTTGCGTGTGCTATCAAGTTTGCACATTGTTTTAGTACAAGCAAACCTTTAGTAGATCAGGCCCTTAATGTACTGAATTCCAACATAGAAGGAACAAACGTGGCTGTGTGGATGTTAACGTGTCCCACGGCGTGTCAAATATTGGGGTCAGCAAGTGCATTGCCCCAAGAGATGGCAGATGGCGTGGAGTTTACATTTATCCGATGCCAAGAAAGAGAGAAGGCGGGGTCATGCCAGCTTGACACTTAGAGGAAGCTGGCATGGTTGCACTTATTGATCTGCAGTTGGCAAAGTGAATATTATCATCCTGCAATGTGTCTGACATGCATATTAAGTCTGCCCACATTTTTTACAGACACAATGAGTGTTCCCACAGTCCAGCACATTTATATGCAAATTAGATAGCTCTGCTAATGCACTTTTTGCAGAAATGTGAGTGCGTGTGTGTGACAGAGATGCTCCACTTCCTCACACGCAAGCGGAAAGCCGGCATGTCATTCAAACCCTCACAATGAATGCTGGTCCAATAAAGAGCAGCGGTGTGACAACTACGCCAGCAGGAATTGTGCCTTTCTACACCGCTTCGTTTATTGTCCTGCTGCTCACAATTGTCACACAATGTCGAGGGAAATATCAACAAATAAGAATTATGTTGTTTAAAATGTATTCTATCAAACAAAGAACATGCCTCTTGAATGGGGGATGAGGCAAAGAAAACATTGTGTTTCAGGTACAGTAGGTATACCTTACAAATATTTAAACATTACATCAGTTTTTATGGCTTCAACGGATCCGACAGAAAAAATATAGAAATGAATGATTCAGTATTTTATTAAGGTGAATAACTATTCCAAGCAGCAAACATTGGAATTTGTGTGTTTGTTTATGAAACACACCTGTACATTTAAAAAAAAGTACTACGAATCCCAACTGATTTAAGATACAAGTGTTTTGAGGCCTCTTCTACACCAAGGTTACTCACCGGCTAAGGTTATCCAGGGTAAATCCCACCTAACCTTATACACACACACACATCTCCATCTGCCGGAAAATGCACACGTCATAGTCACCTCCAGTGTTGCTTTGTGTGCAAGTTCTTAAATTAAATCTAACTTATCTGAATATCCAGTGTTGCCGTATTTCAATTAACTAGAATCCAGTGTTCTGTGGGGCCCTATTGTAGTGAATCACATCTGATACATCATAAATTAATCAAATCTTCATTGGACACGTGAAAGTAAACAATGTGCTAAAGAACATTTTACAACAATCAGTCTAGGGATCTAGATATCTGGTCAGGACACTCCTCACTCTTTTGCCTTCACCTTCATTGTCCATTCATTTTTGGTGACTTTATATACTCTGGACCTAGACGTTGAGTCCGTGACATAACTGATACTGTCTGCTTTGCCAGTCCAAATGCATTCGATGTTTTCCGTAGTCTTCCCTCGACGGCCAGGTAATACAAAGCACAGGCTACTTTTTTTGTAATCACAGCCACGGTAGCCTGCATTCTCGTTGTCTCTCCTTCGACAAATGGACAAAGTTTTTCGGTAAGTAGAATCACATCTGACCTGGACATTCAAAAATTCTCTTGCCGTCTGAGAAGTGTTGTATCCGAAATAGCTGCAATCGCACATTTTCTTCTCTTAATGTATTTATGTGTGATTTCCACAAGCGTCTGTACATGTAGAAGCATGAGAAACACCGACATGTCTGGATGACTCGCCTCCATCTTTCCAGTGGTTAGCTCCGGTTGTTATGAAGCTGGCTGTGGCGCGTTCTTTCTGACGTCACTTTCTGTGTGGGGCACGGTCTTTCTGACTTAACTTCCTCTCCAAACTCAGTTTGTAAACGATCAATGAGTCAATACAACGTACTTGCCAACCTTCCCGAATTTTCCGGGAGACTCCTGAAATTCAGCGCCTCTCCCAAAAACCTCCCGGGACAAATATTCTCCCGAAAATCTCCCGATTTTCAGCCGGAGCTGGAAGCCACGCCTCCTCCAGCTCCATGCGGACCTGAGTGAGGACAGCCTTTTTTCACGATATAAACAGCGTGCCTGCCCAACCACGTTATTCCATACGAGGCGTCCGGCATGCCGCCGATGGAGAAGATCTTCTCGGCGTCCGTGTTGGCGCACACGTTGCCAAAGCCGACGCTGGTCAGGCTGCTGAGGGTGAAGTAGAGGACGGCGATGTACGAGCTGCGCACCGACGGGCCATAGACCGTGTTGTTGACGTAGGGCATCTCCAGGCGTTTGCCCAGCTCATGAGACCATCCTTGGGGAAGAGACGGGAGGACAACAGGGTGACAAGAACTAAATCATCCAGACTAGAGATAAATTGTATTATTATGTTTAGCTTACCTAAAAATAAATATATTTATTAATTAAAAAAAAAAAAACTAAATACATTTTTACTATATTTTGCTAAAAACATCAAAATTAATTGTATTTTTATTTGTATTTTTTCTGACTCCTTATTACATCCAGCCATAGAATTATACATTAAAATAAACATATTTGAAATAATTAATTTTAAATGATCATAATAATTCATTTAAAATGACCATATTTAATTATTAAAAATATTGCTTGTTTATCAACAACTTTAGCATTTTATTCATTACATTTTGAAGCTCTCAGAAGCCAAGTTATGTTATATTCCTTAATATTTATTTATGCAAGTTTGAAGTATTGATTATCTAAACACAGTTTTGTTTTCATATTTTCAGGATATATATATATATATATATATATATATATATATATATATATATATAGATATATATATATATCTATATATATATATATATATATATATATATATATATATATATATATATATATATATATATATATATATGAAATACTTGACTTGGTGAATTCTAGCTGTAAATATACTCCTCCCCTCTTAACCACGCCCCCGCCCCACCCCCGACCACGCCCCCAACCCCCACCTCCCAAAATTGGAGTTCTCAAGGTTGGCAAGGATGCAATACAAAGATAAATACACGACGCACTTACCTGTGTAAAAAAATTATCCAAGGAGGGGAATCTTGAACGATGGTTGTGTGGCTGAAACAGGGCTTAGGCTAAATAAGTATTTGTTTAAGGGGTTATCCGGTTAGTGTAGACAGGGCCTGAGTTACGAGCCCAGTCACGGAACAAACTCCGCTCATAAACTGAGGTCAGTTGATATTTAATTCATGTTTGCTGACAGATGGCTGAATAAAAGACGGATGAAAGAAATAAGTGAAACAGATGTTTACTAATCTTTTTTTTGTCCCTGGGGCAACAGCAGATTGGCCCCATGGATGCTGGATTAAATTAATGTGTGTGTGAGCATATTTTCATATGTTTAAAAAGTATGTTTGTAAATCTTTCTACTTTATCACATCCTGTTCACGGTCACAGGTGAGCTGGAGACAATCAACCAGTCCCATCTAAGGACTGTTCAAAGTCTCCAATTAACATCATACCCCCTAAACTTGACAGGCTTGTTGGAAGAAAAAAAAAAGATGATTTATTGTACGATGTGTACATGATGATGTTGGTATGAAAGTCATTACTTTGATGGTTAGTGTAGATATGAAAAAGTACTCGATGTACAAACTTAATTGGTTCCTAAACTGGGGTTTGTAAATAGAAAAGTCTGTATAGTGAAGCAAATTTCTCCCAAAGAAAGAGTGTAAATATAAATAATGGATTGCAGCCTCCACAAAAGTCCACATTTTAGTGACATTTTGTACACTTTGAACACAATGTAAAGTGCCATACAGTACTGTAAATCAAACTAGCATAACAAGGGAATGATGGATCAATTATTTAATTATTAATAAGCCAAAACTACAACAACAACAATCTCAAGTGTCCTGTATGCGCTGCTCTGTCACCATGTGCATACAGAAGTCACTTTGGTGCCCTCACAAACAATCAGGAATCACTAAAATTGTTAAATTCAACAACTATATCGCTACAGTAATAAACATTTAAAAAAGTAAAATCCACTTTGCATTGTCATCGGCAAATGAGCAGCTGGTGAGAGGACAGGAAGGAGCAACCAGAGGGGGAGAAGACCATTTATACATTTACAGCTAATACATGGGATCGGGTATTGGCCGATCTCACTCATGGATGATCAGCATAAAACCCTGACTGGAACATCCCTACAGGCGTCACATATTGCAGTAATATATCATCATTAAATGAGACAAGTAAACTGGATGTAGAAACATACACTTTTCCACTGAGAGTTACCACCAAACAATTAAGGGCTGCAGGGTTCACTTTAATTTGTCGGTGCTACTTTTCATGCAGACAACATAAGTTAGATTCCAGGCCAGCTTGTTTGACTTCTCCAATGCCGGTCCAAAGCTTGTAAAAATGGGCTGTTGCACCAGGAAGACATTCAGCCAAACAAATCATGAGAGTGACTCAAAAAACAACATTTGATTTGCTTAAAAGGCGAAAACCAATCCAACGGGGGACAAATTGGTCCGGGGGCACGTCTGCTGCCCGTTTTGCCATCCAAAACTAACGTTGCACTATTAAAGTGAGACAAATCAAACACTCATGCCAAGCAGAAAAATCGCCACAAAGCCTAATTAACTAAATTGTTCTAGTGGCCACATTTAAAAAAAAAAAAAAAAAGCTAAGGACTGAGGGTACAGACTTCTTCTTTATTGTTATTTTAATTTTGATAACCAGCACCTTCTCGAGTGGACATATCTTTTTATCTATTTATTTTGTCAAATTTGTCAAAAAAAATTAAATAGCCCTGTTATGCAAAATACAAGCATCCACTCCTGTGGGCGCTGGGATTTTGCAATCAGAATCAGAGTTATTAGCCAAGTATGTTGAACACAATGGTCAAAATGTCAATGTAAGGTTAATTTATACTACAGAAGGGCTTTAGTGTTTTTCTAATATCCAATTTGCAAAAATGTTGAAGTCTCTCCCAAGTTTTAAACTGAACTCAGGAGCAGATCTCGTGTCAGTCTTGGGCCATATTTGGCTTCGGGCTGCCAGTTGAATAGCCTTGCTTTCGACCGCTCACAAGATCATTTATTAGCTCTCTGACGCTGCCAATTCTCGCTACAGTGATAATGATAGACAGCACGCAGCAGCTGACCAATCAGCAATCAGATGGGCCAGGTGGATATAGGTGTAGAGATGAGTTCGCCTTTAAACGGCAAAATTGAGCGATGAGCAAATAAAAGAACATGAAAACATGAATAATTCTGTGCCCTACTCAAAAGTTGAGGTTATTGACAAAACATTTTGGCTGTCACTGCTAAGAGATTAAAAAAACAAGATTTAGAAAAAATTTAAAAGGGAAAAAAAAAATTGGTAGGAAGAAGCAAAAGTTTCACATTAAGCTAACTCTTCATTCAATCTTGAAAAACCAAATACTAATATTATTAGTTGTATTATTCTCTTAATTGTGTTATTTTGTACGAAAAATGTATTGTTTGACCATTGTTTGCCATGTATTCATAATATTTCAAATCATGCATCTAATGGGGAATTAATTGTTTTGTTAAATCTAAAATACTTAAAGTTGTAGATTTACAGATTATCGTGTACACTTTCAAACCACAATAATCATGTACAAAGCAAATAACAATTAGTTACCAGAAAATGTGCAACAATTACTCTCAACAAGGAAGAAGAAATACAAATTTAGGAATAAACTGTATATAAAACACTTGTATCTACACATGTCATTGAAAGCATTTAGTACATCTGTATATGGGATTGAACTATACTACTAGTTCCACAGGCCACAATCAACAACCTGATCAACTCTTTGCGAAGGAGATGTGTTGCACCGCGTGAGACAATTGGTGCTCACACCAGATACTGACTGCTTTTCTGATGTTCACCGTTGACACATAAACAGGATGACTGCGAACCAGCCAGTCACTCACTAAAATACTATACTATACTACAACCACTGGTAAAATGAAGGAATCACCAGACTTGGAGGATGTTCATTCGGTTGTTTAATTTCTGTAGGAAAAAAGACATGACAGGGAAAACAAACTTGATAGGCACACATGCTTACACATGTTCTGACACAGAAACCACAAGACTTGCAACAGGAGTAGCCGGGGGCCTCTAGTGCCAAAGCTGCAGCCCCTTTGGCGCTGCTTCAGCCCTTCGTCGCCCCTAAGGTGTTAAGCGGCTACAAAGGTGTGGCGTGGGGGTGGTAGTACGGGTGCATATGTGCAATCCATGGTCCGTTGTCTGTGTGTGTGTTTTGTCTGTAGGGCTGGAGTTGCTCTGCAGGCATGGCAAGCAGAGTTCAACTTTGTGTTGTTGACAGGGAAAAAGTGTGTTGTGTCTTCACTGCACTGTCCTCTATGGGAAGCAAAGACTTTGCCAGGTCGCTTGCAGCCATGGAAAACAATGCAGATAGAATGTTTGCGTTTGAGCGAGCGAAAACAAATTGACACTTTTCACTCTTATTGTCTATTTCTGGTCCTCAAATTCATCATGCAGAGAAGACTGCGTCTTTGATGTTGGCCAGTTTGCGATTAATTCCAAAATCACAAAAGTCTGAGTGTCCATGCTCTGCCCACATCCTCCAATCATTTGTGGCATCTTTGGTGTACCTTAAATGGCAGCCAGCCTCGTCCTATTTGTCGATACACCAGGGCAACACTTGTTACAATCAGCAGGTGTCCTGATATCATGATTATTAATCGGTAGACATCTTCAACGTACTCGACAGGTCGCCAGGAACGCAGAATTCCATTTCTCGTAAGAGTCTGTCGTGTGTTTTTGATTGATTGATTTAGACTTTTCATAGTAAGTTGCACAGTGAAGTACATATTCCATACAATTGACCACTAAATGGTAACACCTGAATAAGTTTTTCAACTTGTTTAAGTCGGGGTCCACTTACCGTATTTTCCGCACTATAAGGCGCACCGGATTATTAGCCGCACCTTCAATGAATTACATATTTCATAACTTTGTCCACCAATAAGCCGCCCCGGATTATAAGCCGCGCCTACGCTGCGCTAAAGGGAATGTCAAAAAAACAGTCAGATAGTTCAGTCAAACTTTAATAATATATTGAAAACCAGCGTTCTAACAACTCTGTCCCAAAATGTACGCAAATGTGCAATCACAAACATAGTAAAATTCAAAATGGTGTAGAGCAATAGCAACATAATGTTGCTCGAACGTTAATGTCACAACACACAAAATAAACATAGCGCTCACCTTCTGAAGTTATTCTTCATTCGTAAATCCTTCGAATTCTTCGTCTTCGGTGTCCGAATTGAAAAGTTGCGCAAGCGTGGGATGCAAAATGGCCGGTTCCGTCTCGTAGAAGTCATCGGAGTCAGTGTCGCTGTTGTTGTCCAGTAGTTCTGTGAATCCTGCCTTCCGGAAAGCTCGGACCACAGTTGTGACCGAAATATCTGCCCAGGCATTTACGATCCACTGGCAAATGTTGGCGTATGTCGTCCGGCGCTGTCTGCCCGTCTTAGTGAAGGTGTGTTCGCCTTCGGAGCTGTGTGAAAAAAGCCACCCGGCCTCTTCGCGTAAACTTCCCTTAACCACTCGCTCATCTTTTCTTCATCCATCCATCCCTTCGAGTTAGCTTTTATGATGACGCCGGCTGGAAAGGTCTCTTTTGGCAAGGTCTTCCTTTTGAATATCACCATGGGTGGAAGTTAGCATGGCAAGCTAGAACCACAGTGAAGGATGACTTCTCATTCCCTGTGGTGCGAATATTCACCGTACGTGCTCCCGTTCCACAGTGCGGTTCACAGGAATATCAGTTGCTGTGAAATACGGTAGTAATCCGTGTGCGGATGGAGAGATTGCGTCTTTTTATGAACCGGATCCTTGTCGCTTAGGAGGAGCCATTTTGTGGTCTTTACAGATGTAAACAGGAAATGAAACGTACGGTGATATCCGCGCGTTTTTTCTTCTTCTTCCGGGGGCGGGCGGTAGCTTACAGTAGAAGAAGAAGCGCTTCCTGTTCTATGGGGGCGGGTGCTTACCTTGGCGGTTGCTTGCGTAGAAGAAGAAGCGCTTCCTGTTCTACCGGGAAAAAAGATGGCGGCTGTTTACCGAAGTTGCGAGATCGAAACTTTATGAAAATGAATCGTAATAAAGCGCACCGGGTTATAAGGCGCACTGTTAGCTTTTGAGAAAATTTGTGGTTTTTAGGTGCGCCTTATAGTGCGGAAAATACGGTAAATTGATTCATGATAAAGATATATACTATCATATATACTATCATCATAATACAGTCATCACACAACATAATCATCAGGGTGTATACATTTATTTATTTACATTATTTACAATTCGGGGTGTGGAGGGGGGTGGGGGGGTTAGGTTTGGTTGTTATCATCAGTCATCAACAATTGAGAACAGAGAAATGGATATTGAAACAGTGTAGGTCTGACTTGGTAGGATATGTACAGCAAGTAGTGGACATAGAGAGAGAGAGAGAGAGAGAGATCAGAAGGCATAAGAAAAGTATCTACATTTGATTGTTTAAATTTGATTATTAACAACAACAACCGTTCTGTCAGGACAGGCAGGTTACCCCAAACCCAGGATCATGTCAATTTTGTTGAAAGACCAGTAGATCAATTACATTGTTAGAAAGTTAAAGACAGGACAAAACAAAGAGGCATGCAGGGCAGATACAGTGAGAGGGAAGGGAGTGTGACTGTTTTTTCTTACAGTGGGAGTAGGCAACCCGCAGCTCTAGAGCCGCACGCGGCTCTTTATACTTCCATAAATAAAATGGAAAAAAATGGGGGAAAAATATATGTTTTGTTTCAATATGGTTTCTGTAGGAAAACAAACATGACACGAACCTTCCTAATTGTTAGAAAACCCACTGTTTAATATGTTTGTGTTCATGCTTCACCGATGAGAGTATTTGGCGAGCTCCGTTTTGTCCTACTAATTTAGGCGGTCCATGAAGTTAAAGTTAAGTTAAAGTTAAAGTACCAATGATTGTCACACACACACAAAGTGTGGCGAAATTATTCTCTGCATTTGACCCATCACCCTTGACTACCCCCTGGGAGGTAAAGGGGAGTAGTGAGCAGCAGCGGTGGCCGCGCCTGGGAATCATGTTTGGTGATTTAACCCCCAATTACAACCCTTGATGCTGAATACCAAGCAGGGAAGTAGTGGGTCCCATTTTTATAGTCTTTGGTATGACTCGGCCGGGGTTTGAACTCACAACCTACCTATCTCAGACACACCATAGTTGTGTGGCCTGTGCCGCAGCAATTTGTTTACTTCAGGAGTGCCCATTAGATTGGTCGCGAGCTACCGGTCGATTGGGGAGTGTGTGTCACTCGATCGCGAGGCATTAAAAAAAAAGTAGACCTAAAAATTACTGATCATCAGTCTTCATTCCGACGTCACTTGCATGACTCAGTTGACATTCACGGCACCCGAGGATCTTGTGCGATGACGCTGGCTGCTGCAAGCTTAGTATGAAGAAAAAAAAACTACCATCAGGAACACGAGAAGCACTTTTAATTTCAACAGACTCTCTCCGTACCAGCTGTCAAAACTGTAATGACCGACCGCACAGTTCCTGTTTTCACATTAAAAGTGCTGCTCCATCTTGCCTGTGCTTACGAAAAAAAAGCCTCAGAAAACCAGCGCATACAAGCTAGTGAGCTACGGAGTTAACTCCAATGTCCATCCATCCAACAATGTTCTACGACTTGTCCCTCTCGGGGTCTTGGGGGGTGCTGGAGCCTTTGCCAGATGCATTCGGGCGGAAGGCGGGGTACACCCTCGACAAGTCGCCACCTCATTGCAGGGCCAACACAGATAGACAGAAAACATTCACACTCACATTCACACACTAGGGCCAATTTAGTGTTGCCAATCAACCTATCCCCAGGTGCATGTCTTTGGAGGTGGGAGGAAGCCGGAGTACCCGGAGGGAATCCACGCAGTCACGGGGAGAACATGCAAACTCCACACAGAAAGGCTCAAAGCCCGGGGATCGAACCCAGGACCTACTTATTGTGAGACACACACACACTCACCCCGTGCCAACGTGCTACCTAATATATATATATATATATATATATATATATATATATATATATATATATATATATATATATATATATATATACATATATATGTGAGGTAAATCACCTTGACTTGGTCATTTGATAAGTAGGGCACCTGCTGAAAAAGTGTGGGCACCCCTGGTTTACATGTATAACTTTCTCCAACACTGCCACAGAAAGACCACTCCTTATTTATCTCATTTTGTCCACCAAATGGTTAATGCTGTGCGTGAATGCACAAAAGTGAGCTTTGTTGATGTTAGCTTTTTTGGTTATTGATTTGTGTGGAGTGCTTAACAGGCATATTTGGTCAGTGCTAATTGATGCTAACATGCTATTTAGGCTGGCATCTTTATGCCTTGTTTGTAGATATATGTATGCTCATTTAATTTCCTTTACTTATGTCCTCTGTGTATTTAATTTATATTTGTATGTCTCATGTCATATTATCTGTATTAAGTTAAAGTTAAAGTACCACTGATAGTCACACACACACACTAGATGTGGTGAAATTACTCCCTGCATTTGACTCATCCCCTTGTTCCACCCCCTGGGAGGTGAGGGGAGCATTTTGATGATTTAACCCCCAATTCCAATTTATTATGCTGAGTGCCAAGCAGGGAGGTAATGGGTCCCATTTTTATAGTCTTTGGTATGACTCGGCCGGAGTTTGAACTCACAACCTACCGATCTCAGGTAGGACACTCTAACCACAAGGCCATGTAATATTGGCTTCATTTCTGATAGTTGTTTGTGTGTCATTCCAGACCACAGCAAAGGTTACCCAGCTTGCCAAATATTGTAATAAATCTAATAAAAGAAGACAGCCTGACATTTCCTTTAACATGGACACACACATCTATACCTTTGGTTATTCGAAGCCAGTAATTTCCAGGCGCAATCTCACCCTCTTGAAAAGCCTCCGTTTCACTAATGTTTTCCAATGCTGTAAAAATGTGTAGAATAAATATTAAATTTCAACATTTTTGTCAACAAAGATTTGCGTCAGCCTGCAACACACGTTTCTTTCAGCACGGCGTGGTGCTAGGCAAACAAATACCTGTGCAAGCAGATACTCTCAAACATGAACAACATCAAATCCAAATACCGCACCTGCCCCACAGATAAGAGCTTGCAGTCTATTATAGCTAATATATACACTTACATCATATGTTGCCTTCATTATAAGACTTATATAAGGCTTTTAATTTTTTGAGGCTCCTGACAGATTTTTTTTTTGTATTTTTGGTCCGATATGGCTCTTTGAACATTTTAGGTTGTCGACCCCTGGCCTAGAGCCAAGAGAGAAGAGGTACAAAAAGAGTAAATACATAAAACCTAAATCAAAGCCGTCATTAACATTCAAGCAGAAGAAAAAAACAAGGTTCCAATGGGCTAAAGAAAACCCATCGTGGACTATGGATGACTGTGTGAAAGTCATTAAGTGGGAAATCGCGAATCTGCATTGTGCAAGGTGATGATGCTGGAAATTTGGTTTGGTGCCATTCCAATTAGATTTAAGAAGAAGACTGCCTTAAGAAAATACGCAAATTTCCACAGTCATTGATGATATGAGGCTGCATGTCAAAAAATGGCAATAGGGAGATGGCTGTCATTACATCTTCAATAAATGCACACATTTACATTGACATTTTGGACACTTTTCTTTTTCCATCAATTGAAAGGATGTTCGGGGATGATGACACCAGTTTTCAAAATGATAATGCATTTCGCTATAGATCAAAAACTCTAAAATCTTTCCTTGAAGAAAGATGCTTTAGGTCAATGTCATTGCCTGCAAATAGTAAGGATCGGTCATGACCTTGTTGGTTTGTTGTTGTTCTCCTTAGTTTTAGTATACAGTATATTATGTTTACGTTTGTGTTGCTAAGAGTGTCAAAGCTCACGCACCTGTTTCTGTTTGTTGATTATTACACAGTCTTGCTACCTAATCACTCCCTTATTATGCCCATATCTGCGTTCATCCGGACGATCTCAATCCAATTCAAAATGTGTTGTGGGAATGTAAGAAAATGGTCCATGTCTAGACTCCAACCTGCAAAGCTGATCTGACAACAGCAATCAGAGAAAGTTGGCACAAGATTGCTGAAAAGTACTGTTTGTCACTCCTTAAGTCAATGCCTCAGAGACTGCATGCTGTTATAAAAGCCAGAGGTGGGGCACAAAGTGCCTGTATAAATAAAGTTGATTTGATTTGATTTGGTGTGTTGGAGTGTTTTTTGTCTGATTGTTTTTCATTATTCCATATATTTTTTTCCCTCAGAATTGAGTTTTCCATATTTTTTTCACTCGACCTGATCTAAACATTTTATAGCTTTTAATTTCTTCTTTAAGGAGCGCCGTAAGTGGCTGATCCGTTTGCGGTCCTGTTCTTGTCTCCCTGTAATGTATGTCTGCTCTTAGTGGGACTGTGCCGAAAATGTAATTTCAGTTCTTATATGTGTTGTACATGTTAAGAATGGACAATAATAAAACGTCCTGCATCCTGTATATTTTATCGTTTCTTATAGGCAGACATTTGCCTTTTGAAATGACTGTAGTTTTGGGTCATTGTCTGTTATCTGCTTTTTTTCTACAACATTAAACAACTGAATGGACATCTTCCAAGTCTGGTTATTCCATAATTTTCTTCCAAGAGTTGTATACTATACTGCACTATACTAGGGTTGTGCGGTATACCAGTATCAGTATAGTAACGCGATACTAATGAATCATATTCGGTACAATGCTGCCTCTGTACCGGAGTAGCCTTTGTTGGCTTACTTACTACTAAAAGACAAGCTGTTTTGTTTGTTCACTCTTTTATTCAAGGACAAACTTGCAATAAGAAACATATGTATAATGTACCGTAAGATTTTTTGTTAAAATAAAGCCAATAATGCAATTTTTTGTGGTCCCCTTTATTTAGAAAAGTAACGAAAAGTATCAAAATAATTTTGGTACCAGTGCCAAAATATTGGTATCGGGACAACACTCAACTATATACTATACCATACTATACTAAACTATACCATACTATACTATTTCATACATTACTAGTGACGAAGATAGATATCTAAATATATCCATATTTAAGAGTTATTTCTATCTATATTCAGGTTTGAAATAACTAGTGTTTTCTCTTTATGCTCTTTCTATTTTTTCTCCATCTCATGACCGAGGGTACACTGTGGACTACCTTGAGCTTGGAATGCAGGGAGTAGCAATACTCCTTTCTCTTACCTTATCCTGTCCTGTCTCTTCTCAGAGTAGAACAATTGACTTGTGTATTACTTCTGGAGGGTGGGGGCGAGGGACATATTGAAGAACACAGCACTTCCGTAAGGTTTTCAGATCAACTTAGCTGCGCAATTGAATGTGTTGTCCTAGGCTGGTCTCTATCTTCAAAGCTTTGAAAATAAATTACAAAATACCTATTCTGTTCTGGTGATAATTTAAACTCAGCTTATGTGTCATCAAAAGAACTTGGGATTGACCAGTAACTTAAATTCCCTTGGAGGAACATCTGGTCCAAACGCAACACTAGCCAAAATCCATTTCAAGGATTCAAGGAACTTTATTTTCATTGCAGCACACATGAGATGGCACAACATTCAGTACCTGAGGTTCCCGATACAGCCCAACAAAGGTCTTTATATTCATTCTTTATGTAGTGAATTTGGAACTTAAACATTGAAAGTAATAAAGCGTTAAACAAGCGTTAAATGAGGCACATAAAGGAAGAAAAACATTCTTATGTGATGTAAGCAGCATGGTCGAAGTTCACACAAGCACCAGCTTGGTGCTTTGAGAGCGTTTCTGTTCCGTATTGGAAATATTTCTATAGCTTTCGGGGCTGTGAACATGAGGAATAGCCAGCCCGCATCTGCCATGACCTCATGAGAAGCAGCACTGCACTGCGATTTAAGTGGATACCAGCAGAGATCGTCTGATGTCAGATCAAGAGCGACACAGATGGCAGTGGAGAGAGTGGAAAGAGAGGACGTTGACGAGCGAAGCAAAAAGCTGCACCGCCAAGCCACTAAAATATACAGACTCCATTTACCTGTGAGCAAAAAGTGTGGTTCAATAATAAGCCTCACATTTTCACGAGCTTGCTGGCTTTAGTGTGTGCCAGCATGTTGGTGAATATGATCAATCCTCAAGTTAGTCAGTCAAACCACCAGTTGGTCTCATGCTGTCATTGTAAATGTGTCAGCTTATGAATACACTTAGTCAAGTACTTGTCACATTTTCTTTCTCACAGATCAATTATCACAGATCAAGCACTTTATTCTGGGATTTTTTAAAAACATTTTTTAAAGGCCTTCTCATGCAGTGGCCGTGTGGTTAGAGTGTCCACCCTGAGATCGGTAGGTCGTGAGTTCAAACCCCGGCCGAGTCATACCAAAGACTATAAAAATGGGACCCATTACCTACCTGCTTGGCACTCAGCATCAAGGGTTGGAATTGAGGGTTAAATCACCAAAATTATTTCTAAGCGTGGCCACCGCTGCTGCTCACTGCTCCCCTCACCTCCAAGGGGGTGGAACAAGGGGATGGGTCAAATGCAGAGGGTAATTTTACCACACCTAGTGTGTGTGTGACTATCAGTGGTACTTTAACTTTACTTTAAAAGTCATAATAAAGTAGTTATGTTAATCTAACTCATTTTTGACTTCGATTCTTGGGGTGACGATTTGATTCAGAATATGTTCTTAATTTAAACTGATTGTCGCAATATATTATTTTGGTATATCAATGATAACAAAGCCTCTTCAAAACAGGTGCGAGGTTACAAAGGTTCCTGTTGAACTTCCATTTGAATTTGATTGGAATTTTTTTTGAGCACTTCTTTACCAAAGTAAAGGTTTAGTTGTGATTGAAACATTTGGAGTAGAGGTGTGGTTTTGGGTCTTTTGAAATATAATAAGCAGATTTGTTGTCAGAATGTGTTTAAGTACTAATGTAAAATAGGAATTTTAAATACATTGAGAAACAAAGTTTAGGTTGGTTTATATAATGGGTCCCAAACTTGCGGCCCATATTTTGTACTCTACTTAACTTCATAGTTTAGTGTAATTTCAGCCCGTGCACAATATTTAAATATATTATGGAAATCTGTAATCTTAATACAATAACCGTGCAAACACAAAAATGACAGCACAACGAATTGGGCAACACAAAGAGCAACTTCCTGTAAGCAAGCTGAAGTGTCTCCTGCGGAACTTAGCATTGTTAAAAATACACCATGGGTGTCAAACTCTGGCCCGCGGGCAAAATTTGGCCTGCCGTGTAATTTCATTTGGCCCTTGAGACAATATAAAATTAACATTAGAGCCGGCTCACCGGTATTATAATGCTCATACTTGCCAACCCTCTCGATTTTCCCTGGGAACTCCCAAATTTCAGTGCCCCCGGGGCACCATTCTCCCAAATTCCACCCGGGCAACAATATTGGGGGCAAGCCTTAAAGGCACTGCCTCTAGCGTCCTCTACAACCTGTCGTCACGTCCGCTTTTCCTCCATACAAACAGCGTGCCGGCTTAGTCACATAATATATGCGGCTTTGACACAAACATAAGCGAATGCAAGGCATACTTGATCAAAAGCCATACAGGTCACACTGAGGGTGGCTGTATAAACAACTTTAACACTGTTACAAACATGCGCCCCACTGTTAACCCACACCAAACAAGAATGACAAACACATTTCGGGAGAACATCCGCACCGTAACACAACATAAACACAACAGAACAATTACCCAGAACCCTTTGCAGCACTAACTCTTCCGGGATGCTACAATATACATCCCCCGCTACCACCAAACCCCGCCCACCTCAGTGTACTCGGCGCTGAGTTTCGCCGGCGATTTGGCGACTTTGATGGTCAGAAATGTAGATTTGAACTGCTTAGTAATCCCTTCGCAGTTGATGTGGAAAAAGCACCAACTAACCTCCAAATGGAGTTGATTGAACTCCAGTGTGATGACACGTTGAAGTCAAAGTATGATGCTGTTGGCGCCGCACAGTTTCCACAATTCATCCCTGACACAATGCCTCAGCTGCGCACCCAATCTGCTCAATTGCTCTCCATGTTCGGCAGCACTTATCTAGGCGAGCAACTTTTCTCCTCAATGAAGATGACGAAAACGTCTCACAGGATACGTCTGACTGATGAACACCTTCATTTGATAATGAAGGTTGCCTCAGCTCAAAGCCTGAGCCCCAACATTAATGAACTAGCATCCAAGAAAAGATGCCAGGTATCTGGCTTGGGCACAGCAGATTAGATCAGTGTGTCGCAAACTGAGCAGTTTAAAGTCCTGAATGGTTGATTTATTCATGGTTATTTTATTTTCAAATGTATTAGCCTGTGGAAAAAGTTAATGTTGATATTTACCTCAGAAGGCTGCAAATAGAAAAGAGGCATTACATTTTTTATTTAAATTGTATTTAATATACCATTGATGTTTTTTGTTTGTTTTTTGAAAGTTGATTTTGCACTATTAAGTTATATAAGCGTTGCTTGTTCCATATTCAGTGTTACAGCAAATCAGTTTAGCAAACTGAGCAATAATTAACGTTTTATTCATGCATTTTCTCTTGCTACTTCAAGGCTTGAATGTTTGATTCATTCATTATTGTTATTTTATTTTCAAATGTATTATTAGCCTGCTGCGATGAGATGGCGACTTGTCCAGGGTGTACCCCGCCTTCCGCCCGATTGTAGCTGAGATAGGCTCCAGCGCCCCCCGCGACCCCAAAGGGAATAAGCGGTAGAAAATGGATGGATTATTAACCCGTGGAAAAAGTTCAGTTTGATATTTACCTCAGAAGGCTGCAAATAGAAAAGAGGCATTCAATTTGTATTTAAATTGTATTTGATATGTCATTGATATTTTTTTTTTTTTATTATTATTATTTGAAACTCGATTTTGCATGTCACTATAAAGTTATATAAGCCTTGCTTGTTCAATAGTCAATGCAAAACTTGTTTGGGTCCCTATTAAAAGGTTAATTTGTTCAACCGTGGCCCGCGGCTTAGTTCAGTTTAAAATTTTGGCCCACTCTGTATTTGTGTTTGACACCCCTGAAATACACAATTCATTTATTCAACTTTACATTTATGATGACTAAAGGCCTACTATAACTCAGGTTCACTATAGCTGTTGAGAAGTCTTTAAATCTGTGGCAATGTTGCGACAAAAATTTAGTATTTTGACAGGGTTTTGTAAAGCTAGAATAAGGTGTATGAAAGTTGTTTCATTTGGAGACACTGGGTCAAAGTCTTCACTAACTCATGCAAACAAAACTCCATGACTTCCTGACATTCTATTATGTCTTTAACACACTTTTATTTTCATTATATGCTAAATAAAGACAATGTTGACGATTGGCACACAGATTATCGGTTGTTCCGTCATTGTTCTTCTAGTTGTTTTATGGCGGGGGCACTTAACATAAAAGGTGCATTACAGCCATTTACTGTAATGGAGTGAGAACCAGAGTTCCATCTCATCTCCCTCCCTCACATACATACATACATATATACCTTCCCACACTAAATTATATTCCGTAAACCCGTCTCTTCTCGAAACTTCACTAAAAGTTTCTGGTTGCTGCCGAGTACCCCTTTGACAGCAACCTCCATCTGTCCATATCCTTTAATTGTTTTCATTTCTCTACTGTATTTCTCTCAATGAAATCCCAGTTCCACAGACTCTCCCTTATTGCAGCTGTCACATAACCCTGTTGGGTGTTTACTTATAAAGTGCAATGTCTTATTCAGTCTAGTCTAGTGTGTCCTGATATAATGTGTGATATGTTTCCTACCTCTTTATTGCTCCCTCTGACAGTTCTTCCCACTCCAACTGTGTTCTGTAGTGTCTTCCTGTTGTACTCATGTCCCAGTGTAATATCCACTCTTTCAAAAGATTTCTTTGAATTAATGATTTAGCGTCTGCCTTACTGAGAGGTACCTCTCTGTGCTGCTCTAGTGTTAGTGTCTGCTTTGCTACCTGATCTGCCAATTCATTGCCCTTTCTGCCATGTGAGCTGAAACCCATAGGAACCTTATGTTGGTATTCCCCTTCTCAAGCCTGAACAATATTTCATGTATTTCATTAACTATATATTTTGCTTTGCGATCTAAAATATTGAATAGAGTTTAGCGCGGACCTTGAGTTGGCGCAGACCACAGCCTTTTTTAGTTGTGACTATTCTATCCACTGTAATGGTGCTGTGATTGCCAATAGTTTGACTGTAAACACTGCCAAATGGTTTGTTGTACGGTCACCATCCATCGGCTAATCAATGTGTCAATAATTATTGGTTGTTTAATTACCACAACAGACAGGCTAAACAGTTTTTCCTTGGGCCAAGTGATGAATCTACATTCTCATCTCGTCTACCTGCCACAGAGAGATGGCTGACGATTCGACTGACAGGTTGATAATGGAATCAGACTTGTCCAAATTGAATCGTCGACTATTCTGAGGCCCTGTCTACATTAAGCCGGATAACTCCTTAAACAAGTAATTGTTTAGCCTAAGCCCCGTTTCAGCCAAACTAAACCATTGTTTAAGGTTGCCCTCCTTGGATAATTTTTTACACGGGTAAGTGCGCCGTGTATTTCTTGAATCTTCGGCTCTTAGCTTTGTATGGACTCATCGATCCTTTACAAACTGAGTTCGGAGAGGAAGTGACGCCAGAAAGACCGCGCCCCACACAAGAAGTGACGTCAGAAAGAACACGCCACAGCCAGCTTCATAACAACCTGTTTCCACTCGGAGCTAACCACTGGAAAGATGGAGGCGAGTCATTCAGACATGCCGTGTTTCTCCTTCCTCTACATATACAGACGCTTGTGGAAATCACACATGAATACCTTAAGAGAAAGCGATTGCAGCTATTTGGGATACAACACTTCTCAGACGGCAAGAGAACTTTCGAATGTCCAGGTCAGCTGTGATTCTACTTACTGAAAAACTTTGTCCATTTGTCAAAGGAGAGACAGCGTGAATGCAAGCTACCGTGGATGTGATAAAAAAGGTAGCGTGTGCTTTGTATTACCTGGCCGTCCAGGAAAACGGCGAATGCATCTGGACTGGCAAAGCAGACTGTATCAGTTATTGTCTGCCATGTACGTTGCGGACTGAACGTCTAGGTCCAGAGTATATAAAGTCACCAAAAACGAATGGCCAATGAAGGTGAAGGCAAAAGAGTGAGGAGTGTCCTGACCAGATATCTACATCCCTAGATTGATGTTAAATGTTATTTATCACATTGTTTACGTGTCTAATAAAGATTTGATTAATTTATGATGTCTCAGGTGTGATTCACTACAATAGGGCCCCACAGCACACTGAATTCCAGTTAATTGAAATACCACAACAAAGGATATTGTTCAGATAAGTTAAATTTAAGAACTTACACACAAAGCAACATCGGAGGTGACTATGGCGTGCACATTTTCCACGCATGCGTACTAGGTTGCATTGCGCCGGCGGACGGAGGGGGGGCGGGGGTCTTAAACGGTGGCATTGTTGTGTGTGGACACGGATAAGGTTAGGTGTGATTTACCCTGGATAACCTTATCCGGCTTCGTGTAAACGGGGCCTTAGGAAGCTGTGTCAGGCCAAGGAGGATGCCTACAGGAGTGGGGACTGGGTCTTGTTTAAGCAGGCTAGGAACAAACTGATGAAGCAGATAAGGGGAGCTAGGAGGAGCCACATTGAGAAAATAAAACAAAGCTTTTTAGCTAACAACCCCTCAGCAGTTTGGAAAGGCTTGCGAGAGGTCATCAAATGCAGGTAACTCACATCCCACCCTGCAGCTGACAATAGACTGGCTGAGGACCTGAACAGCTTCTACGGCAGGTTTTAACAACCATCATCCAGCTCACAAACCTCACCCCAACACTCAGACTCTGTCCTATCTGCTCCCCCCACAGTCCCCTCTCCCTTACGCCCGAAACCTCCTTCTGCCCAGACGATTTTAGAAAAGGATGTCCGCCAGCTCTTTCAGAAACAGATGATCAGAAATGCTCCAGGACCAGACGCTGTGTCCCCCTCCTGCCTGAGAGTCAGTGCTGAGCAACTGGCCAACATCTTCAGGCAGATCTTTAACTCATTACTGGAGCTGTGCGAAGTGCTTGCTTCAAAACCTCCGCCATCATTCCAGTCCCAAAGAAAGCTACTATCACAGGATAGTATTCATTGCACTTCTACATTTTTTATATTTTTATATATTTGCACATTGTTTTTCTAGCATGCACACATCGCACTGTATGGAATGGCCTCAATCTCGTTACCTTGCGTAATGACAATAAAGCTGATTCTGATTCTGATTCTGATTAAATGCAGCCCTACAGACCCGTGGCCCTGACTTCCATGGTCATTAAGTGCTTTTTTCCTGTCCAGCCACTCAGGCAAATCATATTGTTGACATAGATGCCCATATTTGCTGAACATATGTACTTTACTATAGAGAAGTGTGGGATACTTCTCTTGTTGCCGTATTTGTATTTGACTTTATTAAATGGATTTGTATTAATATTTGGCGCAACCGGACCAGAGCAGGAGGGGATAGAAAGAGAAAAAAAAGGAAGACACAGGGGGAAATTGCGGGGACAAGAGGAGGATAAGACAGCGAGACAACAACAACAAACCGGCATCAGCAAATACGATATGTACAAATATGATACGAAAAATGATAGTAAAGAAGCAGTTAATGAAATAAATATTAATAACACAGAAATGACAGTGAACAATATTGCACTACAAATGGAGCAATACAAATACCGATAGAAATAGCTCTATTGATAATGAATAATAGTTACCCCTATTATCAACAATAAAGTTGTTCAAATGCAACAACACATAGATGTAATGAGTACTTAAATTACAAAAGAAACCAGATAAATGGAGGGGAAGAAAAATAAAAAAAACTGTATTATCCTTGTAGATTGTTATAATAAAAATAGGTTAAGCTTTCAGTGTGCCGTGTTTTACCCAGTGTCCGCTAGGGAAACAACGTTAATATATGGTTGATAAAATGTGATTATATGCAAGAGCGTATGCATGCATATGCGATTGTATATGTACAGTATGTGTATATGTATGTTTGTACAGTGAATGTGCATGTGGATGTATGTACTGTATTTGTGTATGTATGTGGGAGCGGATGTACCTATGTACAAACGTAAGTGGGTAAGCACCAATGTGTGCATGTATGTATGTATAAATGAATGAATGTACGTACGTATGTGTATTAATGCACAAATAATTGTGTGTATGTGAAATTGTATGTACAGTATATTTGTCTCTCAGTGTGTGCGGGAGCCAAAGTACGGCCCCAGCCATCCAGAGAGCCCAACCCAAAAAAGCAGGTGTGGTGCCCAGGGAAGAAGGGACAAGAACCCCAGAGAAGCAGGGAACAGCCAGCCCCCAAGCCAGCGAGAGACCACACTCCATGCGTGCACTAAGACGGGACACATGTGAAATGAAAACAATTCCAGGTGACTACCTTTTGAAGCTCATCGAGAGAATGCCAAAAGTGTGCGAAAAAGTAATCAGAGCAAAGTGTGGCTATTTTGAAGAAATGAAAACATGTCCTGGCAAGAAATCTGCGTTCAAAGAACTCCGGCTTATTAGTGATTCCCAGAGCCCAAAAAAGTATGCGGGCTATAGAGCGTTTTCTATTCGGGCTCCAGTACTATGGATTGCCCTCCCGGTAACAGTTAAATGCTTCTACTGAGGTAGCATCTCTAAGTCCCATCTTAAAACTAATTTAGTACTAGTTAGTGCGTTTGCCTCACAATACGAATGTACTGAGCAGTCCTGGGTTCAATCCCGGGCTCGGGATCTTTCTGTGTGGAGTTTGCATGTTCTCCCCGTGACTGTGTGGGTTCCCTCCGGGTAGTCCGGCTTCCTCCCACCTCCAAAAACATGCACCTGGGGATAGGTTGATTGGCAACACTAAAATTGGCCCTAGTGTGTGAATGTGAGTGTGAATGTTGTCTGTCTATCTGTGTTGGCCCTGTAATGAGGTGGCGACTTGTCCAGGGTGTACCCCGCCTTCCGCCCGATAGAAGCTGAGATAGGCTCCAGCGCCCCCCGCGACCCCGAAGGGATTAAGCGGTAGAAAATGGATGGATGGATGGATACTCTAGCCTTTAAATAGACCCCCTTTTTAGACCAGTTGATCTGCCGTTTCTTTTCTTTTCTCCTCTGCCCCCCTCTCTCTTGTAGAGGGGGGGGCACACAGGTCCGGTGGCCATGGATGAAGTGCTGGCTGTCCAGAATCGGGACCAGGGGTGGACTGCTCGCCTGTGCATCGGTTGGGGACATCTCTGCGCTGCTGACCCGTCTCCGCTCGGGATGGTTTCCTGCTGGCCCCACTATGGACTGGACTCTCACTAATATGTTGGATCCACTATGGACTGGACTTTCACAATATTATGTCAGACCCACTCGACATCCATTGCATTCGGTCTCCCCTAGACATCGACGTCCCACTGGGGTGAGTTTTTCCTTGCCCTTATGTGGGCTCTGTACCGCAGATGTCGTTGTGGCTTGTGCAGCCCTTTGAGACACTTGTGATTTAGGGCTATATAAATAAACATTGATTGACATTGATTGATGTTTTCAGTTATTTCACCTTTTTTTGTTAAGTACATTACTCCACATGTGTTCATTCATAGTTTTGATGCCTTCAGTGACAATCTACAATGAACATTTCATGATTATTTTCATAGTCATGAAAATAAAAACATTTAAAAAACGCATTGAATGAGGTATGTCCAAACTTTTGGCCTGTGCTGTACGTACACACACATATATATAGATGCATATATATATATATATATATATATATATATATATATATATATATATATATATATATATATATATATATATATATATATATATATATATATATACATTTACACATACTCTATAAACACATACACATATACATACATGCATACATACACATATACATAACTACATACATCCACACACATATATATGTATATATAACAATAATAATTACAAACATACACACACATATATAAACAAAAAAATCAATACGCAGGCCGGTGGAGCAGCGATCCAGCCCCGGAACCTACCATCCACTGAGAACCAACCGATCACTTCAACCCCTCCCAAAGGTCTGGCCTCAAGCCCGCACCCAGACGACGGCACGCCACTGAGCCGACACCCGACAAGCCAACCAACACGAAAACAAACGAAAACCAAGCTGTCACAAATGTACTTGCTTGTTTACATCCATAATTCATTTGTACTTAATTTCCTTACAAGAAATAACAAGAATATAGGAAACTTCACCTGCAGTGTCCAGTAAGCAGTATTTATTTCACAGTCACACTGCTCAATCGTTGCGGATTGTATCGTTCTAAATTAAAAAAAAAGTCCCTGAATCATATCGGCAACCACAAATTCTGAATGGAATCGAATCATTACACCCCTAATAATTAAGCTTATTGCTTACATTTGTAGGGTTCTCTTTGTATGTTTTCTGCCATCGTTTGTAGCAGGCGCAGTGTATTGTTGGAAATTTCTCTCGATATCAAGGGAGATATCTGGGCTCACTTCGTTTCAAGGGCTGTGTGGCCTTAACATTCAGTCCTTCCACCTTTCTTGATGAAAAACAATAGACACCCCTTGATTGATGTGAACGTGCAAAACCAAGTGTTAAGGGTTAGGACAAGGAGGAAGAGGCAGAATTCGGATAGAGCCAAGAGTGATTGATTGAGTCTTTTATTAGTAGGTTGCACAGTGAAGTACATATTCCGTACAATTGACCACTAAATGGTAACACCCGAATAAGTTTTTCAACTTGTTTAAGTCGGGGTCCACTTAAATTGATTCATGATACAGATATATACTATCATATATACTATCATCATAATACAGTCATCACACAAGATAATCATCAGGGTGTATACATTGAATTATTTACATTATTTACAATTCGGGGTGTGGAGGCGGGAGGGCGTGGGGGGTTTAGGTTTGGTTGTTATCATCAGTCATCAACAATTGAGAACAGAGAAATGGATATTGAAACAGTGTAGGTCTGACTTGGTAGGATATGTACAGCAAGTAGTGGACATAGAGAGAGAGAGAGAGAGCGAGAGAGAGAGAGAGAGATCAGAAAGCATAAGAAAAGTATCTACATTTGATTGCTTTAGTGGTTGAACTTTGGTGTGATCTTCTTTTCATGACTGTATATTTTGGCAAATAATTATGACGTATGATCTCTTTTTGATGACAAAACGAGACTCGATTGTTCAGACTGCAGATCAGATTTGTATCCACACACGAAAGAGGCCTGGCTTGAATTTGAAAATGTGCAAATTGTACCGTTCATACCATACCATACCAACTTTATTTATAAAGTCCTTTAAAAACAACCGCAGTTGAAAAACAAAGGGCTGTACACCACAAAGAAAAACAGGCAAAGGACAGACTAAAACATAACATTTAAAACAGAGGTAAAATACACACTCATGCTGATAAGACAGCAACAGGTCTCGCCAGCCAATCATGGCACCCACCTGTTCCCAATTTGCCTGTTCACCTGTGGGATGTTCCAAATAAGTGTTTGATGAGCATTCCTCAACTTTATCAGTATTTATTGCCACCTTTCCCAACTTCTTTGTCACGTGTTGCTGGCATCAAATTCTAAAGTTAATGATTATTTGCAAAACAAAAAAAGTTTATCGGTTTGAACATCAAATATGTTGTCTTCGTAGCATATTCAACTGAATATGGGTTGAAAATGATTTGCAAATCATTGTATTCCGTTTATATTTACATCTAACACAATTTCCCAACTCATATAGAAACGGGGTTTGTAAAAAAACACTGGAAACTTTGCGATGCCCTTAAAGAAAGCAGCTGTTGATGCAAAGACGGAGAACAAACTAGGAGAAATCCGTAAGTGCCACAGCTACACGTCCAGGGAGCGAACCAAAGTAACAACAGCTAACTATGCTAACGAAGCTCTTTGAAGAAGTAAAACGACTGGAAGGCCTGATAAGTGAGAGAGAGATAAATCCATAAACAAACTTGAGAAAAGGATTGAAAATCTTGAGCAGTACACAACAATGGAAGATGTCATAACCATGGGTTTGGCAATTAAACCTCGCTCTCATGCCAAAGCCGTTGCTGATGGCAGAAACTTAATCGAGACTGAAGATCTGCAAACGTTAGAAAGGCAAGTGGCGCAGTTTCTGGAAGAGTATCCCTTCGGACCTGAACAGCATCTTGGCGTGCCACACTCTACCTTTCTGACGAAAGCAACTGCAGGGATCGCCAGAGAAGCTTACATCCTGAGGAGTAGTGGGAAGATCAAAGCCAGATGGACCCGGAATTGTAAGGTATTTTGTTCAGCTATATGGACACACTCGCGAACTAAGCAAAGTCATACTGGTGAGGTAAATAAAAGACCTTGACCAGTTTAGATAACAAAGCTCATTCCACTGAGCTTTCTTCATACAACTTGAAACTTAGGACAAATGGGAGTTTACACTTGACTATTAGACTTGGCATGGAGGACTAATTTAATGAGACTTAAAGGATTGAATAATGAAATACTTTCTGCTAGACGTAAATGACCGCCATAACCACACCAGGGGGAGCTCCACAAACCACGTCAAACCCAGATTCCGATCTAAAAAAGGTTTTAACTCATTCTCCTTCTATGCCACATCAATATGTAATGCACTCCCAACAGGTGTAAACGAAAGTGCACCTCTATCCTCCTTCAACCCCGCACTAAAAGAACACCTCCAGGCAGCTACAACCCTAGCCTAACCCCCTCCCCCCACCACATCCCAACCCCCCAGATTGTAAATAACTCAATGTATATACTCTGATGATGAACTTGTATGATGACTGTATTATGCTGATAGTATATATTTGTACCATGAATTGATTAATGTGGACCCGGACTTAAGCAAGTTGAAAAACGTATTCGGGTGTTACCATTTAGTGGTCAATTGTACGAAATATGTTCTGTACTGTGCAATCTACTAATAAAAGTTTCAATCAATCAATCAAAGACTGACCAAAGTATTTTTTAACTCTGCAAAAGAAACGAGTAAACAATGTGTCCCATATTGGATGCTGGAACTATGTTTGGGGACATTTAATTTAAATAAGACTATGGCAGAGGCTACTTTTCTTTGTTAGTTGTGTAAAATATATCCAGTGGAGGAATCTACAAGAGAATATAAAGTAAATACAGTACTTCTGGACTATGGGCTTTAGGGAACTCATACAGGACTATGTCTAGGACTAAAAACAATCCTAAACGTCCTAATAATGTCTGTAGCTTGTGTGTAGTGCACCTGCTGACAAATGTGTTTTGTCTTCCTATATTTTATCTGTTGGAAATGTGTGTGTGTGTGTGTGTGTGTGCGTGCGTGTGCGTGTGCGTGTGTGTAACAAAAATAGTATACATTCTAATGTCTGACAAAGAAAGAACCATTAAGTGCTTACAATGAAATACGAAATACAGATAGTGGAGAACATTTACTGTAAGTATTTCTGATTCTATAAATATAAATAATAATAAGTTTGGCTATGATAGAGAACCTGATTTACTACATTTGTTCAATTCTAGAATTAAGAACTCTAAATATTATACCGGCGAGCAATTTAAATGTACTAATATGAATGGAGCCTTGAGTGTAATACACTTTAATAGGAGGAGTCTCTGTAAAAATTATAACAATATTAAAGAATATATTCGTGAATTTAGCAAATTTAGTGTCATTGCAATGTCATAGAGGTGGCTTGATGCAGGTGTTTTGAGTCGGATAGATATAAACTGTTCACTACTAACAGGATTAACTAAAGAGGTGGGGGTGTTGTATTGTATGTACATACTGAATTTAGATGAGATATGATTAATAGTATGTCAACCACCACTGCTGGAATGTTGGAGTGCTTAACAGTTGAAATTTGTAATAAAGAAGTCCAAAAATATTATTGTAATTTGTTTGTACAGAACACCAAGGTCATGCTTGGAGAGATTTAATCAAAAAATAAAATAGTCTGTTTTGTAACTTGAACAAAGTCCATGTTGTGTGTGTTGACTTCAATATTAATCTTCTAAATCCTCTAAAATAATTCCTCTAAATATGTTTTTTTGAATGTTGCAATATTCTTTCCACTTACGGTATTCTTAAACCAACTTGAATTTCAACTGAATCATCTTCATTAATTGATAAATTACCATCTATTGCATTGGTAATTTCCTCTGTTATTTTGATTAATGCTATCAATGTTGAAATATTTGCTCGGAATCCATATTCACAAATAACTTAGGAAGTCAAATTACTGCAGGATTACTAATTGGTGACGTCAGTGACCATCTCCTTATCTTTAGCATCCTTTGTCAATTACAGTGCAGCAGACCCAAAACAGATAACTTCAAATGTATTAGACATCGAACCCCGGAAGCTATTACAGGCTGATTTATATTCCCAGAACTGGGAGGAAGTGTATGAGACTTCTGACCCTGATAAAGCCTAAAATGCTTTCCTACGTACTCTTACTAAACTACATAGTGAGCACTGCCCGCTTAAAATTATATTATAAAGATAAAAAATATGGGCTTCACGGTGGCAGAGGGGTTAGTGCATCTGCCTCACAATACGAAGGTCCTGAGTAGTCTTGGGTTCAATCCCGGGCTCGGATCTTTCTGTGTGGAGTTTGCATGTCCTCCCCGTGACTGCGTGGGTTCCCTCCGGGTACTCCGGCTTCCTCCCACCTCCAAAGACATGCACCTGGGGATAGGTTGATTGACAACACTAAATTGGCCCTAGTGTGTGGATGTGAGTGTGAATGTTGTCTGTCTATCTGTGTTGGCCCTGCGATGAGGTGGCGACTTGTCCAGGGTGTACACCGCCTTCCGCCCGATTGTAGCTGAGATAGGCTCCAACGCCCCCCGCGACCCCAAAAGGGAATAAGCGGTAGAAAATGGATGGATGGATGGATAAAAAATAATCAGGACAAGCCATGGATTACAAAGAGTCTTGCCAAGGCCTGTAAAAAGAAACAACAACTTCATAGATCAATATTTAAAACATAGGACCGAGCAAACAAGTTCACACAATTAATGAAATTTAATAAGAGCTTATTATCTTAAATGATTACAACAAAACAAAAGTAACATCCAAGGTACCTGGAAAGTAGTAAAGAGAGTAATGAGGAATGGGGACAAAAAGAATGAATATCCAAAATATTTTTTCAAAATCATCAGCAAAACCAAGGTGATAACAAATACATTTAACAAATTATTTGTCAGTGTGGGGTCTGACTTAGCCAAAAATTATAGTCCAAACAAATGGTGTTACTGATAGAAAAACAATCTCTGTTCAATTTTTATGAGAAGTGTAAATAAAAATGAAATCATTGAAATTGTAAGTTCCTTTAAGAACAAGAGCTCAAAAGATGATATTGATATAGATATGGTCCTGGTGAAAGACATGCTAAACAACATCATCACACCACTGGTATACATTTGTAATCAGTCTTTTCTTGCCGGTATTTTTCGGAGAAAAATTAAAACTGCAACAGTCTTACCAATTTTCAAAAGTGGTGCCAAAGATCAGCTAACAAACAATAGACCAAAATACACTCTCCCACAATTTTTAAATATATTAAACATTTATTGAAAAATAGACTGGGTGGTTCTAAGTATAAGCTATAAAAGGGGAACTGCACTTTTTTTTCTTTCGGAATTTTGCGTATTGTTAACAATCATTAAGAAAGTCATGATAACGGATGTTTAAAAAAAAAAAAAGCATTCTAACTCGTAAATAAACGTAAATAAAAGTCCACTTACGACAGAGCCAATGAGAGGTCATCTATTAAGCCCTTTAAACCCAATACATAACCATCAAAAAACCGTCAACGATACTCCATTTATTTTTTGTGACTTGAATATTAACCAAGTATTAGTAATATTGTGAGTATAAGTGCTAATGCAGATGAACTATCTATAATGGCGCCGTGATCACAAACTTATGTGACTATATTGATATCATCGAGTGGTAAGCTGCTTCCTAGCTTCCTTGCTTGTGAGAGTATATCATGCCTTTCGCCTGGATAGTAGAAGGATGAGGACGTACTTCAACAAGTTGGTACACTTTTACAGCCAATTTAGACCCAGTAATGGCAAAAACAACACAAAAAGACACTTGGTTCCACCCAGGGAATATAACAAGATTCTAGCAGTCGGCATCCTAATGACAACAGACAGTGATGTTTTATTACATTAATTGACTCTCATGAAGTCTGCAGTGAGCAGTAATCAGTGATGTTGTGAAAAAAATAAGCCAACGTTGTAATGCGTTTTTTAAATGAATGCGGCACATATGCTTAAAATGAGCAAACTAATACTTAAATATTAAACGTAATTATAAATGTGCCTGTTACTACATAACATATATACTTACATCATGTATATAGAACCTTAATGGAGGTGATTGGATGTTTTTTAAGGGCTTTATAGGCAGAATAGAGGGACTCCCAAAGGCTCCATTGTAAACTGACTTTTGATCGCATTTATTTACTATTTAGAATGCAAAAAAAAAGGATTGTGAATGATAGGCAAAATTCCAAAAAAAAAGTGCAGTTCCCCTTTAAATGGACATCAACATTGGTTTCGGTCTAATACACCAACATCAATGTCAGTAATGGAGCTCGTGGAAGAGATATCTACATCTATCGGGGAAAAAATATCCACTGTCAGAGTTTTTTTTGACCTAAGCAAGGCCTTTGATACCACACATTGCTTTTAAGGAATATGGAAAGATATGGTGTCTGTACATGCTTGACTCAAAAGTTAATTCAGTGACAGAGAACATAATGTACACAATAATAATAAATATTCAAATTTGGCCTAATAAAACCCTTGGAGTTCCACAGAGTTCTATCCTAGGACCAAAACTGTTTATTTTGTACATAAATGATTTATGTGACATTTTAAAAGAGTCACAATGCATTATTTTTGCTGACAACACCAATCTATACTGTTCTAAAGCAGCTTTTGGATACTGTGGGAACGGAACTAAATATATTTATTTTTAAAAGTGGTTTGATGCAGAAAAAAACATCCATCCATCCATTTTCTACCGCTTATTCCCTTTTTGGGGTTGCGGGGGGCGCTGGAGCCTATCTCAGCTACAATCGGGCGGAAGGCGGTGTACACCCTGGACAAGTCGCCACCTCATCGCAGGGCCAACACAGAATAACAGACAACATTCACACTCACATCCACAAACTAGGGCCAATTTAGTGTTGCCAATCAACTTATCCCCAGGTGCATATCTTTGGAGGTGGGAGGAAGCCGGAGTACCCGGAGGGAACCCACGGAGTCACGGGGAGAACATGCAAACTCCACACAGAAAGATCCCGAGCCCGGGATTGAACCCAAGACTACTCAGGACCTTACATATCCATCCATATTGTGTTTGGAAACAAGAGTAAATTAACAATGCCAAATCCAAATGGGTGAGGTAACAATTGAGAGAGTAAATGTCACAAAACTTTTAGGAATCAACATTGATGCTCACTCAGCTCAATTGGAAAGTGTATATCAATATTTTAAAAAACAAAATATCAAAACAGAATGCAATATTATGTAAAATCAGAGCTTCTCTTAATCATGATACTCTCCATATGCTATATAGTTCCTTCATACTTCCAAATCTTACTTACTGTGTTGAAATATGGGGGAACATCAATAAAAAAAATATAAAACCAATGTTCTTATTACAAAAGCAAACTATCAGAGTAGTTAACCATGCTGAAAATCGTGCCCCAACAAATCCACCTTTAATAAATGAATCACATTAAAATTGCACGACCTCATCGATTGGAAGACAGCAGTTGTGATGTATAAGGCACTCATCCACATGCTTCCCTACCGCATCCAAGAGATGTTCCAACCCAGAGAAATGTACTACAACTTTAGAGAAACCGACATTTCCAAAACAACAAAGGCCAGGACTAACATTAAAAAAAACATGTGCTTAACCGTTAGAGGGGTCCACCAATGGAACAGCCTGGATGACCAACTTAAAGGCTCTAAAACAATTTATACATTTCAAAAACCTATGAAGCCAACATAACAGAAAACTACTGACAACTTGAATGAAGGTAAAAAAAAAACTAAATTAAAACATTAAATTAAATAAGAAGAAAACAATTAACACATGACACACATTAATAATAAAGAATGACTATCGCACAGTGTAAGGTATGAAGGAGGAATTATTCAAATGTACTTTAAACTTGAACATCTGCAAAAGTACTGAACATATCATCTCTTGGGTTTTTTATTTACAAGTGTGTTATAATGAGTATACTGTACATTGAGGTATCTATAATCTGGCCGTGTGTATGTTTGTACATACATACACATTATATATATATATATATATATATATATATATATATATATATATATATATATATATACATTGTATATACACACACACACACATATAGTGATCTGTTAAACGTGTATTGACTCAATGAATGTAAACTAACTGTGATCACAGAAAACTGGACTATGTAAGTCAGGGGTAGTCATAAATAAGAAACAGGCTTCAGCCTATTTCTTTTGAACATTGTGTTGCTTATTTGTCGTTTTTTTTCCTATTTTATCTTGTTTCTCGATTAACATAATTGATGTCAACCCAACTGCTCAAATCAACTAACTAAGACAAAATTGAAATGCATGTCACATCAGGGCAAAAACATTGCAGGTGACCTGGACTGTGAACATAACCTGTCTGATGTTTATCTGCTTGTGGAATACTGTAAGACTTCCAAGGTGGCTTTGATTCACGTTTGTGTTTATCAAACTTTAGTGTTTACTAAGCCTGCAGTCATAATTCTATCTTAAAATGCACGTGTAACAGGGGCCAGCCAGTGGGGCTGCATCAGGAGTACGTTAGTAAACCTCACTCCATGAGAACTTCATGAGTAGTGATGGCTGCTGGGCTGCCAGCAGGGGCTTTTAGCTCAGTGATCAGCACACTCACCTCTCACACGAGTGACCAGGGTTCGCGTCTCTGTGCAGGTGACAAAGGTAAAGGGCCAGACCAGCTGTGTTACACTGATGCCGTGACCCGGATGAGAGTGATGTTTAAAAGGGATGAGTATAACAGGGGCCAGACATTGTGGCTGCGCAGTAAACCTCACTCTACGACTAGGGATGCCACTAACGATTATTTCGATAGTTGATTAGTCAACGATTATCTTAAACATTAGTCTACTAATTGGATAATAAAGTGTACACATTTAATGGCTCTAATTTTTCTAAATGCAAAATTCTAAATGCGACTTTTAAATGCAGCTTAAGTTATTTTAGGCATGTGCTTACTAACAACAAATATGACAAATTAATTATTCAATATTTATTTATACTTTAATTGTGCTGCTCATTCAGCTCTTACAAAAATTCAAATGACGGGTTTCAGTTCAACGTGAAACCAAGATGGCGGACTGAGTGGCTGAGGCTTTCCGGAGGAGTTTAACGTTTACGGTTTTATAGTCATGTATCGAATGTAGCATCAAATACATCAAGGAACTGTTTTTCTTTAGAGCGATGGAGTTTTATCTGAAGTGAAGATTGAAGACTTGAGAGAACGTGGAGGATCAAAGCTAATGCTAGTTAGCGTAGCTTGCTGGCTGCTAACAAAGAGACACAGCGGTTTTCAACACATCGCTAAGCAGAGATCAAGTTGAGGAGTTGAAGAGGAGCTTTGTCGGACAAAAGAGGAGAGTGGGCGACAACATCAACTACCGGACGCTGTTTTCAACAAAGTTGAAGACTGAGGGATGGAGCGGCGGCGACAGAGAGGAAGCTAATGAAAGGCCGGCGGGCAAGAGCAACGGTGGGACCCTGCGGGAGACGGCAGAGGGGAGGTCCGGCGAGCGACGGCAGCGGGGCGGCGAAGGAGAGGCCCGGCTGGCGAGACCGGCAGGTGGCGACGGCAAGGCCCAGAGAGGAGAGAGGCTAGCGCGAGGTTTGCCAGGCCAGCTAGACGGGACCCCATTGGGAACATCTGCGTCCTTGGTGCCAGACGACACCCACCGGAGGCGGCAGTCGCCCATCGCAGCCAGGATCAACATGGGACCAAAGAAGGCGCTCTCTCCCGAGGAGGGTAAGGACATAAGGAGAGCGCTTGAATTTCTGACAGCGGAGGTGTCAACTATCAAGCAGTACCAACAAACAATTATGCAGCTGGTGGGGGAGGTAACAATCATACGAGTCAAGAATGATGCAAAAGACCAACAAAAACAGCAATTAACGGACCGAGTGGACGAGTTGGAACAGCACACAAGAATAAACCATGTCATAAAGATGAGGCTTCACATTAAGCCCCGTTCATATGCTCGGGCGGTGGAGAGCAGCCCGGGAATTTGGACAACATCTCCACGGAGAGGCAAGTGGCAGCGTTCATGGAGTCCAAGGGCATACTCATGGACATGGCAAATGTGGAAGCTTGCCACCCACTCCATAAGAAGCAGGATGGATCGGCACCAGCAATAATAATGAGGTTTGTCAATAGAAAATATAAAACTGCATTACTAAAACAAGGGAGGAAGCTAAAAGGAACAGACGTGTGCATAAATGAACGTTTATGTACACGGGGGACGGCGTGGCTCTGTTGAGAGAGAGGCCGTGCCAGCAACCTGAGGGTTCCTGGTTCAATCCCCACCTTCTACCAACCTCGTCACGTCCGTTGTGTCCTTGAGCAAGAGACTTCATCCTTGCTCCTGATGGGTCGTGGTTAGGGCCTTGCATGGCAGCTCTCGCCATCAGTTTGTGAATGTGTGTATGAATGGGTGAATAGGGAAATAGTGTCAAAGTGCTTTGAGTACCTTGAAGGTAGGAAAGCGCTATACAAGTATAACCCATTACATTACATTTAACCAAGACAAACGCAGACATAGCCAGAAAAGCACGTAACCTAAGAAAACAGGGCAAAATAAATCAAACATGGACAACAAACTGCAAAATATTTATTAAACTAAACGGAACACCAGAGGAAGCAAGAGTAATAGTCATAAGGAAAATAACAGAACTGGATAAATATCAATAAGAGAGCTGGATAAATATCAATAACGACAAAGGAAATAAACATAACCATGACACAAACGAGCAACACTCAATCAGACAGGGAATTTATAACATATATATATATATATATATATATAACATTGATCATAATAGTATGGAATTGGACAGTGCTATAGATCCAAACACATTGTTTTGTTCTCACATTGACAATCAATCAATCAATCAATCTTTATTTATATAGCCCTAAATCACAAGTGTCTCAAAGGGCTGCACAAGCCACAACGACATCCTCGGTACAAAGCCCACATACGGGCAAGGAAAAACTCACCCCAGTGGGACGTCGATGTGAATGACTATGAGAAACCTTGGAGAGGACCGCATATGTGGGTAACCCCCCCCCCCCTCTAGGGGAGACCGAAAGCAATGGATGTCGAGTGGGTCTGACATAATATTGTGAGAGTCCAGTCCATAGTGGATCCAACATAATAGTAAGAGTCCAGTCCATAGTGGGGCCAGCAGGACACCATCCCGAGCGGAGACGGGTCAGCAGCGCAGAGATGTTCCCAGCCGATGCACAGGCGAGCGGTCCACCCCGGGTCCCGACTCTGGACAGCCAGCACTTCATCCATGGCCACCGGACCTGTGCCCCCCCCCCCCCCCCCCCCCTCAAGGAAAAGGGGAGCAGAGGAGAAAAGAAAAGAAACGGCAGATCAACTGGTCTAACAGGGGGGCTATTTAAAGGCTAGAGTATACAAATGAGTTTTAAGATGGGACTTAAATGCTTCTACTGAGGTAGCATCTCTAATTGTTACCGGGAGGGCATTCCATAGTACTGGAGCCCGAATAGAAAACACTCTATAGCCCGCAGACTTTTTTTGGGCTCTGGGAATCACTAATAAGCCGGAGTTCTTTGAACGCAGATTTCTTGCCGGGACATATGGTACAATGCAATCGACAAGATAGGACGGAGCTAGACCGTGTAGTATTTTATACGTAAGTAGTAAAACCTTAAAGTCACATCTTAAGTGCACAGGAAGCCAGTGCAGGTGAGCCAGTATAGGCGTAATATGATCAAACTTTCTTGTTCTTGTCAAAAGTCTAGCAGCCGCATTTTGTACCAACTGTAATTTTTTAATGCTAGACATAGGGAGACCCGAAAATAATACGTTACAGTAGTCGAGACGAGACGTAAAGAACGCATGAATAATGATCTCAGCGTTGCTAGTGGATAAAATAGAACGAATTTTAGCGATATTACGGAGATGAAAGAAGGCCGTTTTAGTAACACTCTTAATGTGTGATTCAAACGAGAGAGTTGGGTCGAAGATAATACCCAGATTCTTTACTGATTCGCCTTGTGTAATTGTTTGGTTGTCAAATGTTAAGGTGGTATTATTAAATACATGTCGGTGTTTAGCAGGACCGATAATCAGCATTTCCGTTTTCTTGGCGTTGAGTTGCAAGAAGTTAGCGGACATCCATTGTTTAATTTCATTAAGACACGCCTCCAGCTGACTACAATCCGGCGTGTTGGTCAGCTTTAGGGGCATGTAGAGTTGGGTGTCATCAGCATAACAATGAAAGCTAACACCGTATTTGCGTATGATGTCGCCTAGCGGCAGCATGTAAATGCTAAAGAGTGCAGGGCCAAGAACCGAACCCTGAGGGACTCCGCACGTTACCTTAACATAGTCCGAGGTCACATTATTATGGGAGACGCATTGCATCCTGTCAGTAAGATAAGAGTTAAACCACGACAAAGCTAAGTCTGACATACCAATACGTGTTTTGATACGCTCTAATAAAATATTATGATCGACGGTATCGAAAGCAGCGCTAAGATCAAGAAGCAGCAACATAGATGACGCATCAGAATCCATCGTTAGCAGTAGATCATTAGTCATTTTTGCGAGGGCTGTCTCCGTGGAGTGATTTGCCCTGAAACCGGATTGAAAAGGTTCACAGAGATTGTTAGACACTAAGTGTTCATTTAGCTGCTGTGCGACAATTTTTTCGAGGATTTTCGAAATAAAGGGAAGGTGGGACACCGGTCGGTAGTTTACCATGAGGTCAGGATCAAGGTTAGGTCTTTTGAGCAGAGGATGAATAACCGCTTTCTTGAATGCTAGGGGAACAGTGCCAGAGGAAAGTGATAAGTTTATAATATATTGTTTATATTATACAGATGTACAGTACAACACCAATGTTAATTCCAATAACAAACTGTCAATTATTCATATCAACTACAGTAGCTTGTATGCTAATTTCAACAATATGAATTCATTTTTGGAACAATTTAAAGAACCCTTCAAAGTTATCGCTGTATCAGAGACATGGATGGATACAAACAAAGGAATGGACTTCGAACTAGAATGTTATGAACTCAATGACATTAATAGCGTCAATAAGAACGGAGGTGGTAAAAAACATGTCACTGGCTATTGACAGTATTTTAGAATGTATAACCATTGAGATATGTCATGATATAAGCAAAACTGTATTGATCAGTTGTATATATAGGGCACCTAACTCAAGCATTGAAGGATTTGAAGACTGGATTAAGGGAACTTTCAATGAAATCAGTCCAAAAAGTAATTTTTTTATGTGGAGACCTCAATATTGATCTCTTGAATCCCAATAAGTAAAAGTACTTTGAAGACTTCACAGATACAATATATAGTATGAGTCTGTATCCCCAAATCACAAGGCCAAGCAGAATAGCAAGTCGCAATGACTTATTGACAATATGTTTACTAATGTCTTTGATAATAATACAACAAGTAGACTGCTAACAAACGACATCAGTGACCTGCCAATTTTCACTATTTATGATGGGAATTACAGGAAAAAGAACATTGACAAAAAGACATTTCAAAGGAAGGAATGATTTCTTTGAAAAAGGATCTGAGGAAACAACGTTGGGACAATGTGTACAATGAAGATGATGTAGCTGATGCATATGGGAATTTTTTCAACACTTTTCTAACACTCTATGATAAACATTGTCCATGGAAAGAACTTAGTAAGAAGCAAAAGAAAAACAACCAACCATGGATGACAAAAGGACTGAAAAATGCTTGTAACAAAAAAATTGACTAACTCAAATATTTATAACACAAAAAGATGTATAGAGGCAGAAAATAAGTATAACAAATATAAAAACAAGCTAATTAGCATACTATATACATGTAATAAATAATACTACAGTCAATTATTAAACAAGAACAGAAACAACATGAAAGCAACATGGGGCATCCTAAATAACATAATTAAAAATGGTGCTAAGAAAGATTACCCCCAGTACTTTCTAGATGGACATACAAAGAAAGACAATATGAACCAAATAGTTCAAACGATTTAATGATTATTTCGTGAATATCGGAACAAATCTGGAACAAAAAATTCCAAATGTAGATGATGGGTCAATTGAGGACTTGAGTGAGATCATAGACAGAAATCCCAATTCGATGTTCCTTAAGAACGTGACAAAAGAAGAAATAATCAAAATTGTAAAAAAAAATTCAATCAAGACCTCAACTAACTGTCACGGAATAGATATGGTAACGACAAAAAAGGTTATAGAAGAAATTTCAGAACCTCTAACATACATTAGCAACAGGCAAATTCCCAGACAAAATGAAAATTGCGAAAGTTGTACCACTTTATAAGAATGGAGACATGCATCAGTTTACTAACTACAGATTTGTTTCACTGTTTTCCAAAATCAAGGAAAAACTATTCAATAACCGATTCGACAAATTTATCATCAAAAGTGGAACGCTCGTTGATAGCATTAATCAAAATAACAGAGGAAATTACCAATACAATAGATGGTAAAGAATGTGCAGCCGTGGAGCATTCCACACAATTAATCATGATATTTTGATAAAAAAATTAGAACGATTTGGCATCAGCGGATTGGGTAAGAAGCTATTTAACCAACAGGAAGCAATACGTGAAGATAGGTGAAAATATGGCAACACAGCTAGATATATATTGTGGTGTACGCCAGGGATCGATACTGGCACCAAATTTGTTTAATCTTTACATAAACGACATTTGTAAAGTTACGAAGGACTTAAAGTTAGATTGTTTTGCAGATTGTCGGGAACTCGCATGGCTGCGGTAGTTGTGACCCCAAGATGCGGGAAACAGAAGGTAGACGAGCAGGTAAGAGTTTTTATTATACTTAAACAAGGAGGAAGCAGTTGTGCATGTAACGGTTCTCAACGTAATCGATCCTCGAGCACTGAGGAACAGGTGAGGCAGGCATAAATAGCCGCCTGATTGGCAACTGCAACCAGGTGTGCTTGGCTGCCAATCAGGGACAGGTGAGGGGAACAAGCGCTCAGGGAGACATGCAGGAAATGCAACAAAAATAAGAGCGCTGACAGGGAATAAGCACCAAACATGGAAACACAAACAGAAGTGAATTGACGGATCGTCACACAGATGACACAACTGCTTTTTGTTCAGGAAAGAACACACAGAATCTAATACAAATAATAACAGAAGGAATTAACACATTAAAAAGATGGTTTGACAAAAATAGACTCTCTTTGAATCTCAGTAAAACTAAAATAATGCTATTCGGTAACAGTACAAAAGAGCATCATACACAAATACAAAAAGATGGAGTAAACATTGAAAGGGTAAGAGAAACTAGATTTTTGGGTGTAATAATAGATGATAAAATTAACTGGAAATATCATGTATAAAATATGCAACTTAACGTGGCAAGAAATATTTCAATAATGAATACAGCAAAATATGTTTTGGACCAAAAGTCACTCCATGTTCTCTACTGCTCGCTAGTGTTACCATATCTGAGTTATTGTGCAGAAATATGGGGATATAATTGCAAATGTGCAATTCATTCACTAACTGTGTTACAAAAACGATCAGATCGACTGATACATAATGCTGGATATAGAGAATATAAAAACACTTTATTTATTGAATCAAAACATTTTTAATTCAACGATTTGGTAAAATTGCAAACAGCTAAAATTATGTACAAAGCAAACTATAACCTGCTACCCAAAAATGTACAACAATTCTTCTCAACTAAAGAGGAGAAATATAACCTTAGAGGAAAAACTAACTTAAAACATTTGTATGCACGTACAACACGTGTATGTGGAATTAAATTATGGAATGGATTAAGTAAATAAGTTAAACAATGTACTAATATGATCCAGTCTAAGAGGTTGTTCGAATTAAAAGTGCTTACAAAGTACAAGGAAGAAGAATTATGAGAAATACCATCAACCTTATTGAAAACTGGATATTCTTCATCTTATTATGTTAATAATGACTGACTTAATTATCTATACAAGAACTGCTGTATTAATTATTCACTGATGTCATTGTGCTACAAAAAGAAGACAGTAAATAAACATATGTATTTGTAAACACTCTGAAGTGGGAAAGGGATAGGATTAAATAAGCTTTGCTTCTTCTTACTCCTTTTCGGATATGATGTAAAGAGAAATGATATGAAATTATGTGTGATGTATTATACTGTAAGTGTGTTCATGTTCAAAATAAACTAAACTCAATCAAACAATTAAAATGTCCATTTAAAAAAAAAGGAAAGGCAAAGTGCTAAAAAAAACAAAACAAAAACAATTAACCTTGTTTATGTGTCAAAAAAAAAAAAAGAGTTTAAATAGCAGCAATGAAAACCAACAACATAAGACTAAATCTAACTTCTTCAAAACGAAAAGCATTTTGCGATGTTTAAAAAGCTGCACACTGCTATATTGACTATTGATTAACTCTTGGCAGTTTTAGCACTCTAATAAACTCAATGTGTAGAATTGTATCTTTGATTCATTCTTAAAATGTTGGCTATTTAATAGATTGTATGTTTAATCTCATGATACTTCCGCATTGGTGCCTGTCTGTCTCTGTGTTTGTTAAAGTGCCTTTTTTTTACGGCATTGCAAATTGAGGCTGCTTTAAAACGTACTTGAATTGACGTAGAGAAAGTTTAACCTGACTTTGGCTAAAATGATAGTTAAAGTTATTTTTCACACAACTTTGTGTCACTCTTGTTAGCTCGCCAGCAAGGTAGGATCTAACAGAGTTCGTGGGAAGCAAAAAGCTGTGTCCACATCCCCCCTTCAAATGTCCGACATCATGTCTCCGCTTTAAGTGCTTGCACATCACAGACGTACTGCCATAAAAACAAGGTCCGCTTTGCAAAATGAGCAAGGTATTCATGATTTTAACAAGAATAAGACGGAATATCCTCAAACTTTACATGTTATCACCAGCAACGAGTGACCCACTTCCAGCCGGAAAAACACGAGTGATGACGTCACGACTATTGTCGACAAATATAATTTACACATTTTATTGTCGACATTTGTCAACGATGTCGACTAATCGTTGCAGCTGTTACGTACAGCGGGGGAAGGAGACGACACCACAAGGAGGATCAAGTCAACAGGTTTATTTAAACCTTTGATGAGTGTGTGGGAGGTGTATGCTACTCCAAGTGTGTGGTGCCAGACAATATGTAGAATTAATAATTTAAATATTACCAGGGTTGTTGTAAGTGCATGTTGGATGAATCTTTCACTAGTCCAGAGGGGCGAGGCAAAAAGATTATCCGTGTCCAAGCAGAGGTCGAGGATCGAGGGAGGCAGTCCAGAAACCAGAGGGAAGTCGAGGTACACAACTCGAACACGGTGAAACAGGAGGACACTGTAGAGAACACAAAGGACATGAGACACGGGACAGAGAGGTAGCAAGGAGAGAAAGTACGCCGGAGGGGAAGCCAGAGACAGGATGCTTACTGCAAAGAGTTACACTACGTTCCGGCGTAGGCTCCTTGGTTCTGCTGGTCTTTATACTGCTTGTTGTAATTAGTCCCAGGTGCGTTGATTGAAGATTGCCTGCAGCTTTGCCCAGCGCGAGCAGGGGCGTGTCCTGGCGTGCTGCCAGCAGAGTTGCTGGTAGACCAGGCTGCAGAAGAAAAGCGGGTTCGAGTCCACGCCGTGAGAGCAGCTCTAACTTCAAGAGTAGTGCTGGCTGCAGGGCTGCCAGCTTGGGCTTTTAGGCCAGTGGTCAGCACACTTTCCTTTCAATACGAAAAGGCCAATGTTTGCGTTCCTGTGCAGAATGTGATAAAAAGGTATGGGGCCAAACTAGCTGGATTACACACACAAAAGGGGGGCATTGTACAATCCTGATTTTGTCATGAAAATAGTCAACAGTGCCGTAGGAACAGCAAGGGGCCAAAAAATGTCAAAATAAAGTTCACTTGCTCAAATCTATCATTATCTACAGATCACTGATTAAAAACTATTGTTTGGCAGACTTAATAACATGACTATAAGTACAACAACATGAAGGTTTGAGCACAATAAACCAAAGCACAGATGGTGATCACTGTCAAATGGCCTTTGTGTGTGTGTGTTCAGGTGGGTTACTATAATAGAAAGAAGATAGTGCTGATATGAAAGCTCAGATTTCCCTTGAGACAATGGAGGACATGGGCTCATACACGCGTACACACAATGGGAGCCTCCGAGTCTGGTGTGTTGAATGATTAATGTCCCAAGCCAAGCCGCATCACAAAGCTTTGCCAGCCAAGCCGCAGCCGCTTGGAACTCTGTTTTGAAAGCTACTCTGGGGGGAAAAGTCATCCATAATATACGGTTACTTGCAATGCGACTTGCCGTTACATTACAATTTTTTTTTTTTTATTAGATAAGAGTTGGATGAATTATAACTGGTGACCATAAAACACTGGGCTCGGGCTGTATTAAATGGAAAATATTGCGGAACAAAGACCAAAATAAAAGAAACATTTGTCTAAAGTTAGGGTGCACGCTTTAGGTTTGTTGGCATGTCAGATAAGAACCGTCTTGCCTCCAACGGCCGTGAAAATAAACCTCCCACTCTCATGCTTCCTGCGCTAGCAGCTACTTAGCTGAATCCACTAGCACAGGGATAGGGAACCTATGGCTCTTGAGCCAGATGTGCCTTTTTTGATGACTGCATCTGGCTTTCAGATAAATCTTAGCTGACATTGCTTAACAAGATAAGTCATGAATAATTCCGCTGGTAATCCATCCATCCATTTTCTACCGCTTATTCTCTTTGGGGTCCCGGGGGGCGCTGGAGCCTATCTCAGCTACAATCGGGCGGAAGGCGGGGTACACCCTGGACAAGTCGCCACCTCATCGCAGGGCCAACACAGATAGACAGACAACATTCACACTCACATTCACACACTAAGGCCAATTTAGTGTTTCCAATCAACTTATCCCCAGGTGCATGTCTTTGGAAGTGGGAAGAAGCCGGAGTACCCGGAGGGAACCCATGCAGTCACGGGGAGGACATGCAAACTCCACACACAAAGATCCCGAGCCCGGGATTGAACCCAAGACTACTCAGGACCTTCGTATTGTGATGCAGATGCACTAACCCCTCTTCCACCGTGCTGCTCCCGCTGGTAATCACAGTGTTAAAAATAACGTTCAAAATATAAAACATTCTCATGCATTTTAATCCATCCATCCGTTTTCTACCGCACCTGTTCAAGAAGTCGCATTAATGGTAGGAATGTCTTCTGCTGCAAGCTCGGCTGGCACCTCCGCTAGATGCGCGCCGGGACACGCCCCCGCTCGCTCTGGCCATGCGCCGGCAAAGCTGCAGGCAATCACTAATCTGCGCACCTGGGACTAATGAAGAAAGACAGCATAAAGACCAGCGGACCCGAAGATCCAGTGCCGGAACGTAGTTCACTCTCGTAGTAAGCATCCCGTCTCTGGCTTCCCTTCCATGTACTTGCTGTCTCTCTGTTTCTTCCCTGTTCCCGTGTCTTATGTCCTTTGTGTCCACCGCAGTGCTTCCCCTGTTTCCAGTGATCGAGCTGCATGCCTCGACTTCCCTATGGATTCTGGACAACCTCCCTCGATCCTCGACCCCTGCTTGGCGAGGACCTCGTTGCTTCTCTCCAGCCCCCAACCGCTTGCCTGCCTACGGACTGCCTTGTCGCCTTACCCATTTTGGTCTGACGAAGGATTCATCCAACACGCACATACAACAAACTCTGGTAACATTTACATTGTTAATTCTATACATCATCTTACACTTTTCACTTAGAGTAGCATACACATCCCACCGATTCCTCAGATTCAATAAACCTATTGAACTTGATTCCTGCCATTGTGCCGTCTCCTTCCCCCGCCGTACGTAACAAAGAAGTATTTTATTTATTATTGGTTAGCTTCAAGAATAACAATGTTATTAAAAAATAATAAGAGACTTATTATACTCTAAAAATGTTGGTCTTACTTACAAATGCACTAATTAAGTTGTATTCAGTGTTAAAAAATATTATATGGCTCTCACGGAAATACATTATAAAATATTTGGCTTTCATGGCTTTTCAGCCAAAACGGTTCTCTGCACTAGCTAGTTCACTATATTTTCCGTACAAAAAACAATGTCTTCTATTTCTGAATCTTGTCCGACGAGAATAAAATGAAAATAATAACAAGACATAATCAACCAAATAAAACTAGCTTGTCCACTACTGGCATACATTGGGCCTGCTCCACTAAGATCTATTAGTGGGCGTGTTGCGTGTGAGCAAGAAAGCAATGAATAGCCACCACCTTGATATTTCCACGCTGACACGACAAGCCACGCAACCAACTCAAACATACTGTATAAAGAAAAAAACAATGCGATGACTGCAAACCGCGAATATAAAGTTTAAGTAAAAGATGTAGGTTCAAACTGTGGAAAGATAAGTCATACTAAATCATTGTGGTATTATCGTGTCAGTATGTTCATGACAGTAGTTTCTGACAATTTACGACGCTATCCGGTGGTCCTCATGGGAAATGTGGTCTTCCTTCAGGCAAAACACTACTGCTTTGGTGTACTGGCACCGCTAAAATCAACCAAAACTTAAAGGGGAACAGCACTTTATTTAAATTTTGCCTATCGTTCACAATTATTATGAAAGACATGACGACGGATGGATTATTTTTAACGCATTCTAAATATTAAATAAACATAATTAAAAGTTTGCTTACAGCGGAGCCATTGGGAGCTCCGTTATTCCTCGCATAAAATCTGATAGATACCCATTGATAAAAGTGGCAAGTATTAGTAATATTGTTATTATAAGCGCTAACACAGACAAACTATTTATAGCGGCCACGTAGTCACTTCCGTGTCTCCTTATGTTTATATAATCGAGTGGTCTGCTGTTTCGTAGCTTCCCTGCTCCCTGTAAGTTTATTCTAGATCATAAATCATGCATCTCACCTGGACATGAGACGTGTGAGTAGGTAATCCGACAAGTTGGGACACTTTGACAGCCAATTTAGGACCTGGAACCGGCGCAAATGACATGAAAAGCACTTGTTCCCCCTGCTCCCCACCCCGTTTCTTTACAAGGATTATGAGTTATTCTTCATCTAAAAGGGAATATATGAATATCCCATCAGTTGGCATCCTAATGACAGCAGAAATTGTACAGTACATGAGATTTTATAATATTTATTGGCTCTCATAAAGTCTGCAGTGAGTAATATTCAGTGATGAAGAAAAAAAAAACGCAAACATGACGCATTTTTTAAATTAACACTGCAAAAACTGATATCTAAGTAAGATTAAATATCTCAAATAAGGGAGATATTTGCTTATTTACTGTCTGATAAGATCATTCTTCTCACTAAGCAGATTTTATGTTGGAGTCTTTTACTTGTTTTAAGGGTTTTGGTCCTAAATGATCTCAGTAAGATATTACAGCTTGTTGCTGAGATTTTATGACTTATTTTGAGTAAAACATGCTTGAAACTAGAATATCAACTGTTGCAAAGCTGTGTCATCAACACTCACAAGTAGTAATAATTTCTTTTTTCAAGCATGAGAAAAAAAATCATGACTTTGACACAATTGTGTCTCATATTAAAACAGATGACAGCCAAATGGACTTTGCTGTTTTATTGTCAATGAAACAATAGAAAATACGTACTCATATAGTAGTATACCATATTTTACGGAGTATAAGTCGCTCCGCAGTATAAGTCGCACCGGCCGAAAATGCATAATAAAGAATGAAAAAAACATATATAAGTCACATTTTTTGGGGAAATTTATTTGATAAAAGCCAACACCAAGAATAGACATTTGAAAGGCAATTTAAAATAAATAAAGAATAGTGAACAACAGGCTGAATAAGTGTACGTTATGTGAGGCATAAATAACCAACTGAGAACGTGCCTGGTATGTTAACGTAACATATTATGGTAAGAGTCATTCAAATAACTATAACATATAGAACATGCTATACGTTTACTAAACAATCTGTCACTCCTAATCGCTAAATCCGATGAAATCTTATACGTCTAGTCTCTTACGTGAATGAGCTAAATAATATTATTTGATATTTTACGGTAATGTGTTAATAATTGCACACATAAGTCGCTCCTGAGTATAAGTCGCACCCCCGGTCAAACTATGAAAAAAAATGCGACTTATAGTCCGAAAAATACGGTAGTTGTTATTAGTGAGAATATACTTATTTTAAGGTATTTTTGGATTCATTGAGGTTAGCTAATTTTACTTGTTTTGGAAAGTCTTGACAAGCCAAATTTTCTTGTTTTATTGGCAGATCATTTTGCTTAGTTCAAATAAAATACCCCTTAATTTTGTATTTTTTTTCTTGTTTTTGAACACCGACTTTTTGCAGTGAATGCGCTATTTTTCGGCACATTTGAAAATCAAAAAGCCCCCATCAGCAATTAAAACATATCTTACATGCTACTGTCAACATTTAAATAATTGTAAAAACGTAATAAACGTGAAAAAATAAAGAAATCAAATATTTGAGTTCTACAAATTGTGGGTTCAAATATATTTTAAAAAAAAATACAATATTTCAATCCACAATTTGTAGCACACAACCGACGCTGTATGAGCCAATGGTACCGCTTGTAGTTAGTTGATTCGGGTGGAAGTGGCTTGGCAAACCATCTCAACGCCGGACAGTTTAGCGAGCTTCCGGGGTCAGCCAACCTCGTCTCACAAGATCTAGTTTCTCTTTAAATATTCTTTTTGAAAATATATATCTGCTACCTAATCAACGTTTTGCTCTCCTTCTTTGTTGGTTATTAAAGTGAATACCGGTGATTTCTCTGCTAGGTATGGTTCATGTGCTACTTCCTGCTTTTACAAATCACAACTTGTGATTGGATATTCACTTGGGAGTGACAAGTCAGTATCCAAACACAGTCACATTTAACGTAAAGCTACCTAGGTGAGCTACTGTCAACATCTTGTGATCTGATTGGTTATCGCAACTGTCTATCAACTGAATGTCCTCCGTTTATTTACACTGCACAGCCGCTAAATCTTGAGTCAGAAGGCCTCATTTAGCAATAAGCTCGCTAAATTCTGGTTGGATAAAAGTTCTAACGTAAAAACAAGCAATGTTTGAGCCTAATATGACATAAAGAGAATATGATGAATATTTTTTATACATTTATGGAAAGTCAATTAAAAATAAAATTAACTTTTATTAATTTATGATCATGATTTATGTTAGGCCAGCAGAGAAGGCCTTGCTGGCCCTGATGGCACACCACTGGAGCTTAATGTTACACCCATTATTATTATTATTATTATTTGGCAACTTCTACCTGAATATGTGCTTCAGTATATTGTTGTACAAGAACAAACATTTTGATGTTTGGAGTTTCACCTGCTCTAATGCAATTTCGATATTTCAATTTAGATAGTTATTTGTTTAACTTCCCTTTCTGTAATACTTTGAATTACACTGAAATACTTGGAAAATAATATATATTTTGGATATATTTTCTTAATGTACAAAGTTGTTTTTTTTTCTTGGTATAAACCCTGTATTGACATTCTACACTGTTGGAAATCTAAATCTAAAATGTAGATTTAGATTTAAGATTTAGGTTTAGATTTAACATAAAGGTTTACATTTAATATTTAGGATCATATTTACATATAGATTCATATTTAAAATACAGATTTATATTTGACATTTAGGTTTAGATCGACCATTGTTAAACAAGCAACTTAATTGACAACATGAATATTTTATTTGTTAAAAAAAAGTCACAACTACAAAAAACTAAAATATCAAGTGGCTCAAGATCAGAACGTAAATAATTGATACAAATACACTTTTAAGTAATATAAAAAAAACAATAATAAAAAATGAATCTCAAGATATTTAAGAGACTTTCTCACAATCCGTCTACAAAAGTGTTTTAGAAATGTTAAAGTGTATATATGAATACTTTCGACAAATTTGAAATTAATTTTAGCGTGAAAGTTAAACAACGTTATGCCTGTGCTTTTGTTCTTCATGTTATGATAGCTCGTTGTTGTTAGCATGCTGTAGCTTCCTCAGTTACAAGTTAGTATTTGTGTCACTAATGTCAGATATAAAATATGGTTTGTTTAGGTCAAGACAGCTTCAATTTGACTTAAACATAGCATATACTATAAAGCGATGGTTGGTGCTCCCGTAATTGATCGGCCAATACTCCGTAGGTCCAATACGGATATTGTATCGGAAGTGAAGTTGTACCGATACACCGGTAGTCTGTGATGTTCAATGTTTCATAAATCAAATTGTAAATCTTCATTAATGTACCGTACATTCTGGGTGTCTTCTGCAGTAAAAATCTGTAAAAAGTAATGTTGTTTTTTGAGTTGGTCTGTTGTACTCAGGTATAGTACTTAAAGCATGTAGTAGTATACCTAACTACTGCTACAATAGTTTTAGAATGTCATGATTTGTCCTCCTTAAAGTTTATTAACAGTGATTACATGGAAGCATAAAGAACATGTGTACGAACAAATTTACTTCAAACCTTGGACCTTTTTTCATTGCAGTAGTCCAGAACAAGGCATTCAGTGATTGCCCAGCTGCGCTATCTTGATTGCCATGGTTACTGCTTTTCTCCCTGAGGACCAATCAGCCTGACTGGATGTCAATAAAACAGACTCTTTTCGCCTGCCTGGATGAAGTGACCCTTTGCAATTGGTGTTTGACCCTTGTCACGGTTCAAACAAGAAAATACACATCAGTGACAGAAAAACACTGCTGTCAGCACAGCACACACAACCACCATGCAGACAGCAAGTTGCAAAGTGCTGAAGTGAAAGTGAAAGAAGACTTTCTGACCAAATGTTTTCAAATGCTTTGTCTGAAGACCTCAAACCTGATGTGTGTGTGTGTGTGTGTGTGTGTGTGTGTGTGTGTGTGTGTGTGTGTGTGTGTGTGTGTGTGTGTGTGCAATAGCTTTTCTACCCTGGTGAGACCACAAACCTGACATTTGACTCCAGTTCAACCCATTGAGTCCAATATTTGGTCCAAAGTAGAGATGTCCGATAATATCGGCCTGCTGATATTATCGGCCGATAAATGCTTTAAAATGTAATATCCGAAATTATCAGTATCGTTTTTTTTATTATCGGTATCATTTTTTTAAATTTATTTTTATTTCTTTTATTAAATCAACATAAAAAACACAAGATACACTTACAATTAGTGTACCAATCCAAAAAACCTCCCTCCCCCATTTACACTCATTCACACTCATTCACACAAAAGGGTTGTTTCTTTCTGTTATTAATATGCTGGTTCCTACATTATATATCAATATATATCAATACAGTCTGCAAGGGATACAGTCCGTAAGCACACATGATTGTGCGTGCTGCTGGTCCACTAATAGTACTAACCTTTAACAGTTAATTTTACTCATTTTCATTGATTACTAGTTTTTATGTAACTGTTTTTATATTGTTTTACTTTCTTTTTTATTCAAGAAAATGTTTTAATTTATTTATCTAATTTTATTTTATTAATATTTAAAAAAAAGGACATTATTTTGCCTAATTTGGACAACCAGGTATGGTGAAGATAAGGTGTTAATTCCACGACTGTATATATCAGTATCGGTTGATATCGGTATCGGTTGATATCGGTATCGGTACTTAAAGAGTTGGACAATATCAGAATATCGGATATCGGCAAAAAGCCATTATCGGACATCCTTAGTCCAAAGCGTTGAAATCAATAGAAAAATGTCGTATGCATTTTTTCTTTTTTTGTATGGTCCCCTGGAGGTCAACTTTCAAGACTTTGTTTAATAAAATGTGTATGACAAGTGGTCAAACAGAGACACTTCAGTGTGTTTATTGGTCCCCAAGGGGAAATTGCTGACGTTATGAGCTTGTGCATGTGTGTGTGTAGCAATAGCAACAGTTCATATGTGACACAATCATGAAGTAAGAGCGCAGTGAAATGATTTAAGACACATGCAAATAGAAATAGGTGTATTCCAACAGACTGCATCCCTCGGTGTAACTGGATGCAATTCCATTCATTGTCAAACGCCGAAGTGAACATGTTTGATTGTCTAATCTGTCTCAACACACCATGCACACTCACATGTTTGGCGCTAACATTTCTTGACAATATGCAACTTTATTGGCATTATTTGTCATTAAGCATCGGTCATATTTCCTTCTTTTGCAGTAAGAAAGGTGTCTGCACTGAGAGGCAGAGATGTGAGCGCGGCTTTGCCCCTGAGAGGCGTCGGATTGGTGGAATATTTACATCCTATACATATTCATCTTTACACTTGGTGAGAGATTTAGCGTTCACATTTAAGATTTAGGTTTAGATTTAACATTTAGCACTCACATTTGACATTTAGCGCTCACATTAAGATTCAAATTTAACATTCAGGTTTAGATTTAACATCTAGGTTTAGATTTAAAATTTAGGTTCAGATTTACGTATAGATTCATATTTAAAATACAGATGTATATTTAACATTTAGGTTTAGATTCAACATTTAAATATAATATTTAGAGTCAACATTTAAACTTAAATGTAATTAGATTAGCTAAATCTGGGAAAAGTGAATTAAAACTGAGAAAAGTGAGTTCAATCTGATGAGTATATCTGCTAGAAAAGTGTGACTGAACTTTTACATTTGGCACCCAATAAGTGGGGCGTGTTCAGTAAAACATCCAAGTACTAACAGTATACTGCGTTATGCTGTACTTCTTTTCCAGTGTGGCGGCACTTAAAGTATACTTAAAACACTGAGTGTGAATACAAGCTGTAAGTAGAGATGTCCGATAATGGCTATTTTGCCGATATCCGATCATGCGATATTGTCCAACTCTTAATTACCGATTCCAATATCAACCGATACCGATACATACAGTCGTGGAATTAACACATTATTATGCCTAATTTTGTTGCTGGATGCATTAAACAATGTAACAAGGTTTTCCAAAATAAATCAACTCAAGTTATGGAAAAAAAAATGCCAACATGGCACTGCCATATTTATTATTGAAGTCACAAAGTGCTTTTTTTTTTTTAACATGCCTCAAAACAGCAGCTTGGAGAGCATGAGGAGGTTGAGGTGAGCGGGGGTTGGGGGCGGCGGGGTTGAGGTGGTAAGGGGGCGAGGTAGGGGTTAGTGGGGGGTAGGGGGTAGTGGGGGGTGTATATTGTAGCGTCCCGGAAGAGTTAGTGCTGCAAGGGGTTCTGGGTATTTGTTCTGTTGTGTTACGGTGCGGATGTTCTCCTGAAGTGTTTGTCATTCTTGTTTGGTGTGGGTTCACAGTGTGGCGCATATTTGTAACAGTGTTAAAGTTGTTTATACGGCCACCCTCAGTGTGACCTGTATGGCTGTTGCCCAAGCATGCCTTGCATTCACTTGTGTGTGTGAAAAGCCGTAGATATTATGTGACTGGGCAGGCACGCAAATGCAGTGCCTTTAAGGTTTGTTGGCGCTCTGTACTTCTCCCTACATCCGTGTACATAGTGGCGTTTTAAAAAGTAAGGAAACCGATACTGAAAAATTTGAAACCGATACCGATAATTTCCGATATTACATTTCATAGCATTTATCGGCCGATAATATCGGACTGCCGATATTATCGGACATCCCTAACTGTGCTGAATGTAAGTATGTAAGGTGCTAAGGGCCTGATGTAATAAAGGTTTGTGTGTACTAAAACATATGCAAACCTGCAAAGCTTATGCACTAAACGTGTGCAAAGTGGATTGCGTCTGAAGAATAAGGCGTCTAGTCCATTTTGCGTTTCTGTCTTCATTAATATGCAAAATATATGCTGATCATCAAAATGCCCACATTACTGGGAGGAGAAAATGCAAATGTAGTTATTTAGCACGGGCAATGTCATTTATCAACACTCATCACAGTTTTACAAGCACTGTTTAGCATGCAAACTGACAGTTCCACACACGGCTGTGAGAAAGGAGTGCTCGCGCTGCATAGACGATAGACGGGAATCCAACATCCTACGTGTGTGTGTCAACATTTTGGACGGTCAGTAATAAAAATATTAAGACACGTCATCTATTCAGCAACATCATTTTGTTTTATTTCATAGCTTGGGGGCTGATTAGAACTAATTTGATTGATTACTTTTTGGTGTCCTTAAGCATTTTTTTTTATGACATCCATTTTTTTCACCTGGAATATATATATTATTAAAATATTTCCTATATGAATAAAAGCTTCTCTAAGTATGCATGTTTTTGCGTCTTGAGTGGAGTAAATGCAGCCTCTCTCCAATGAGCGCACCTTCGTCGGTAAAAACTAAAAAGTGGTTTCACAGTCAATGCACTGCACGACTGCTTTTAAAATACCCATAAAAAGTGGTACATGTCTCCTGAATGTTTGAAAACAGCAAAGCGACAGAGGTAGAAGCGTGATAACATGAATGTGCAGTAAATGAGAGCGTCTCCGTAGTGATGCCCCATAAAGTACACGCAAAATCCTCATTTAAATAAGGTGTTCCGCACCACTTTACAATTGCACACGCAGTTTTAGTAAATTAAACACACCAACTAATAGCACACACTATTTTATAGATTGCACACGCTGTTTAGGGCATGGTACTGGGATCTTAGTTATGTAATCAGGCCCTAAGTGTAAGTTTGTAAGCACAAAGTCTTAATTGTATTGTGGTAGGCAATCACAAACAGACAAAGAGAATTATTCAGCACGGGTAATGGGATTTATTAAGGCTCAAAATATTCTGCGGGCGCTGTTTTGAATACTTCATTTGAACATTGCGGTCTGCACCAGTTATCAATTGCACTCGCAGTCTTAGTAGATTACGCGCAACATGCCCACTAACGGTACACACCATTTTATAGTTTGCACACGCTGTTCAGGGCGTGGTATTTGGATCTTAGTCATTTAGGCACTAAATGCCAATCGGCTGCAGGTGTGCGTCATTTTTCCAATCTTAACCAGAAATAATGACATCCATGTGTGTATTTGGATACACACTATATTGCCAAAAGTATTTGGCCACCCATCCAAATGATCAGAATCTGGTGTCCTAATCACTTGACCCGGTGTATAAAATCAAGCACTTAGGTATGGAGACTGTTTCTACAAACATTTGTGAAAGAATGGGCTGCTCTCAGGAGCTCAGTGATTTCCAGCGTGGAACTGTCGTAGGATGCCACCTGTGCAACAAATCCAGTTGTGAAATTTCCTCGCTCCTAAATATTCCAAAGTCAACTATCGGCTTTATTATAAGAAAAAAGAAGAGTTAGGGAACAACAGCAACTCAGCCACCTAGTGGTAGGCCACGTAGACTGACAGAGAGGGGTCAGCGGATGCTGAAGCGCATAGTGCAAAGAGGTCGCCGACTTTATGCACAGCCAGTTGCTAAGGAGCTCCATACTTCATGTGACTTTCCAATTAGCTCACGTACAGTACGCAGAGAGCTTCATGGAATGGGTTTCCATGGCTGAGCAGCTATCTAAGCCATACATCACCAGGTCCAATGCAGAGCGTCGGATGCAGTGGTGTAAAGCACGTCGCCCCTGGACTCTAGAGCAGTGGAGACGCGTTCTCTGGAGTGATGAATCACGCTTTTCCATCTGGCAATCTGATGGACGAGTCTAGGTTTGGAGGTTGCCAGGAGAACGGTACATTTCGGACTGCATTTTGCCAAGTGTGAAATTTGGTGGAGGAGGAATTATGGTGTGAGGTTGTTTTTCAGGAGTTGGGCTTGGCCCCTTAGTTCCAGTGAAAGGAACTTTGAATGCTCCAGGATACCAAAACATATTGGATAATTCCATGCTCCAGACATATGTATATGTATATATATATGTATATGTATATATATATATATATATATATATATATATATATATATATATATATATATATATATATATATATATATATATATATATATATATACCCACACTCAATCTATCAGTTGGACGTAATTGAGACACATTGTTCACACAGATGTTTTTGTCAGCTCAACTATTGGTTAAGGGAGCTTATCTATAATTACAATAACAAAAGAATAGTCGTGGGCTGTTGCTGCACGGGCATTACCACATAAAAGGCAAAGACGATGAATAATGTACACACCAACAGAGAATGAATCAAATTACTAATAAAAACCCAGAACGGGCAAGCAGCCATATTTTGAATGTGAATGGAGAGAAATAAGACTCCATTAATGCATCTTTCATGAGCTTGACCTCACAGTCTTTCGTTCAGGTAGAATCGCTTGCTGCCTTGCTGTGGAGTCACTGAACATTTTTAGCATACATTTTGATCATGAACCTAGCTGCCAACATTTGGTGTTTGCCATCCAGTAGATCTCCTTCCACCTAAAACTAAGCTAAAATACAACCTTTCATGTGATGAACTTGCTGTGACATCCCTGACGCTGAAGCCTATCTCAGCTGCATTCGGACGGAAGGCAAGTACACACTGGACAAGTTGCCCCCTCGTTAAGACATACACTTTAAAATGCATAAAAGAGAACTGTAAAACAATGAAGATTAACACCTTTTAAAAACACAGGCACTGTACAAATGTCTCACACTGTCTGTCCCTCAGGATAGAACGGAAGGCTCCAAATGGAAGTAGTTCAGAGAGTTTCAGTTTTGTCTGCAATGCATTCCATGCCAGAGGGGCAGCAATGCCAAAAGCTATTTTGCCAAATTCAGTCTGTACATGAGGAACAGTTAAAACATACAAATTGTTTGAATGTAATGCATAAGAGCTGGTACACAAGTATGGAGGCATTAAACCCAAAATAGCCTTATAAATGATAGTCAGCCAATATGTGTATCTGCGTGCACTCAATGAAGATAAGTCCGATTTCATATACAGTGGTGGTGGGTGAGACTACGACAACGAGTAACAAATCTTAGTGCTGAGTGAAAAACAGTGTCCAAGGTCTGGAAACATTGAAATGAAGCACTAAAATAAAGCAAACCAAGCTATACACTAAGCTTAAAGACCAAGTTGTTAATATTGGCTTTAAATGAAAGCTCCTGATCAAGAGTAAAACCCAAGTAATTGTAATTTAAGACCAGAGGTGGGTAGTAACGCGTTACATTTACTTTGTTACATCTACTTGAGTAACTTTTGGGATAAATTGTACTTCTAAGAGTAGTTTTAATGCAACATACTTTTACTTTTACTTGAGTATATTTATAGAGAAGAAACGCTACTTTTACTCCGCTCCATTTATCTACATTCAGCTCGCTACTTGCTACTGATTTTTATCGATCTGTTAATGCACACTTTGTTTGTTTTGGTTTGTCAGTCAGACCTTCAAAGTAGGATCTACGCATGCCTGTGTTTTACCAATCAGATGCAGTCACTGGTGACGTTTGACTCCGTTTCACCAATCAGATGCAGTCACTGGTGACGTTTGACTCCGTTTCACCAATAAAACAGAGCCAGGCGGTCACATGACCGTCACACGTGGACCCCGACTTAAACAAGTTGAAAAACGTATTCCGGTGTTACCATTTAGTGGTCAATTGTACGGAATATGTACTGTACTGTGCAATCTACTAATAAAAGTTTCAATCAATCAATCAAAAGTGTGAAGGAAAAAATACACTTTTTTATTTCAACCGTAATTCCCGTCAAAAGCTTAAAGACTGACCGCACAGTTACTTTCTTTACAATAAAAGTGCAGCTCCATCGTGCCTGCGCTAACAAAATAAGAGTCTCCGAAAGCCAGCGCAAACAAGCTAGCAAGCTACGGAGTTTGCCGCCAATGTATTTCTTGTAAAGTGTATAAAAAGGAATATGGAAGCTGGACAAATAAGATGCCAAAAACCAACCACTTTCATGTGGTATTAGACAGAAAGGAAGAACTTTTTTTCTCCTCCATTTGAAAACATGGACGTTATCATCACTACTGTCTGATTCCAATCAATGCAAGTCATCAGAATCAGGTAATACACCAACTTATATTCTTGTCTTTATGAAAGAAATGAATCTATATGTTAAACATGCATGTATATTCATTAAAACACCTTTAACATGTGAACAAAAACGGCAAAATAAATAAATATAAATTATATACGGTATATATAAATATATATATATATATATATTTGATATGTGTGTGTGTGTGTGTGTATGTATATATGAGGTAGATTACCTCGACTTGGTCATTTAAAAAGTAGCTCGCCTGCTGAAAAAGTGTGGGCACCCCTGGCTTACATGAACTCAACGTCAAATTTGAGGAGGCACATCGCGGTAAGTAACGTTAGTAGATATTTTGGCTGTCACCGTAGGCTGATGTTAGCTTCCCTGCTATGAATCACTGTCAAATGTACATCGTGTGGGGACATTTATTAACGCACTGCAGACTCACAGACACATACACAGACAGACACACACACACACACACACACACACACACACACACACACACACACACACACACACACACACACACACACACACACACACATACACACACACACACACACACCCCTGCATAGAAACACCAATCAGAAGTGCACAGTGTGTTAACCATGAATTGATTAATGTTGAAAAATGTATTGGGGTGTTACCATTTAGTGGTCAATTGTACGGAATATGTACTGTACTGTGCAATCTACTAATACAAGTTTCAATCATTCAATCAATCAATGAATGCCTACTGAGCCTATGGTGCTGTTAAGTTATTGTGGCTCAATTTGCCTTATTTTTTTTTATTTTAATGTATTATTATTTAATATATATTATTGTTTTAGTTGCTTAAGAGATATTCCTGGCTCTGAAATTGCTTAATGCTATTTTTATGTTTTTGTGCATTATTTGTTGCCGTCATTATTAAACGAACAGGTTACTCATCAGTTACTCAGTACTTGAGTCGTTTTTTCACAACATACTTTTTACTTTTACTCAAGTAAATATTTGGGTGACTACTCCTTACTTTTACTTGAGTAATAAATCTCTAAAGTAACAGTACTCTTACTTGAGTACAATTTCTGGCTACTCTACCCACCTCTGTTTAAGACCTGCTCTATAGGGTTTCCATTTGATGTTTCAATATTTGGAATATTTTCCAGTAGCACCCTTGATGAGAGAAAACCATTAGCTTGCTTTTATCTGTAATTAAAACCAATTTAAGATCAAATAAGCGAGCCTGGAAGACATCAAAAGCAGCTTGTAGAAACTCAAAAGCCTGAGTGATGGAGGTTGAACAGCAATAAATAAAGGTTTTGTCTGTATAAAATGGTACATTGCATTGGACAAATTATTGCAAAGATTATTTATGTATATAGAAAATAAAATGGGTCCCATCACTGAGCCTTGCGGAACTCTTTCTGTAATGTCCAGTAATGAAGAGGTCGTCCCAGCCACCTGTACACGTTGTGTTCTGCTGCAAAGATAGATTGTGAACCAAGCAGCTGAATTTTTAGATAATCCAATGTAATAACGGGCTTGAATTAACAGACTGTGGGCGACACAATATTTCTTGCCGTCTACAGCCTTGATTAAATCATTTCACTTTCCTCAAGCAGTTAAAACAGCCGTTATTCATCCTCTGCTCAAAAGACCTAACCTTGATGCTGACCTCCTGGTAAACTACCGGCCCGTGTCCCACCTTCCCTTTATCTCGAAAATCGTTGAACAACAGCTAAATGAACACTTATCGTCTAACACTGTGAACCATTTCGGTCCGATTTCAGGGCAAATCACTCTACTGAGACAGCCCTTGCTAACTATGGATGCGAATGCATCATCCGTGTTGCTGCTACTTGATCTTAGCGCTGCTTTCAATACAGTCAATCATAATCTTCTATTAGAACGTACCAAAACACGTATTGGTATGTCAGCCTTAGCCTTTTCTTGGTTCAACTCCTATTTTACTGACAGGATGCAGTGCTTCTTCCACAACAATGTGACCTTGGAGTATGTTAAGGTAATGTGTCGAGTTCCACATGCACTCTTCAGCATCTACATGCTGCCACTAGGTGACATCATACGTAAATATGGTGGTAGCTTTCACTGTTATGCTGATGACACACAACTCTACATGCCTCTAAAGCTGACCAACACGCCGGATTGTAGTCATCTGGAGGTGTATCTAAATGAAATCAAACAATGGATGTCCAGCAACTTTTTGTGTCTTAACGTTTGACATTTATTTAATAATACCACCTTAACATTCAACAACAAGACAATTATACAACGCGACTAAGTAAATAATTCCGGTATTATCTTTAACCCAACTCACTCATTTGAGTCACTCGTTGTCCACCACAGACACTGAGATTATTATTCGTGCGTTCATTACGTCTCCTCTCGATTACTGTAACGTATTATTTTCGGGTCTCCCTATGTCTAGCATTAAAATATTTCATTTGGTACAAAATGTGGCTGCTAGACTTTTGACAAGAACAAGAAAGTTTGGCTTCCTGTGCACTTAAGATAGGACTTCAAGGTTTTATTACTTGTGTATAACATTTTAACGTCTAGCTCCTTCCTACCTTGCGGATTATATTGTACCATATGTCCTGGCCAGAAATCTGCGTTCTAAGAACCCCCGGCTCAGTGATTCCCAGAGCCCAAAAAAAGTCTGCGGGCTATAGACCGTTTTCTATTCGGGCTTCATTACTCTGGAAAGCTCTACCGGTAACAGTTAGAGATGCTACCTAGGTAGAAGCATTTAAAGGCCTACTGAAAGCCACTACTACCGACCACGCAGTCTTATAGTTTATATATCAATGATGAAATCTTAACATTGCAACACATGCCAATACGACCGGGTTAGCTTACTAAAGTGCAATTTTAAATTTTGCGCGAAATATCCTGCTGAAAACGTCTCGGTATGATGGCGTCAGCGCGTGACGTCACGGATAGTAGCGGACATTTTGGGACAATATGGTGGCCAGCTATTAAGTCGTCTGTTTTCATCGCACAATTCCACAGTATTCTGGACATCTGTGTTGGTAAATCTTTTGCAATTTGTTCAATGAACAATGGAGACAGCAAAGAAGAAAGCTGTAGGTGGGAAGCAGTGTATTGCGGCAGGTGTTGTGCTGGATAACGCACCCCCGCCGTAGAATGCACCCCCTGACTGTTTTGCCGGATAACACAGCTGGTGTTTCATTGTTTACATTCCCGAAAGATGACAGTCAAGCTTTACCATTGGCCTGTGAAGAACTGGGACAACAGAGACTCTTACCAGGACGACTTTGAGTTGGATACGCAGACACGGTGCCGTGAGTACGCATGCAGCTGCGGCTTCCAAACATTTGACCGTTTGCCCGTACGTGCGTGCCGCTATGTGCATGTCACGTACGTAACTTTGGGGACTTTGGGGAAATATATGTGCTGTATGAACTTTGGGGAGGTGAACGGTACTTTGGGCTGTGGGATTGAGTATGTTGTGCAGGTGTTTGAGTTGTATTGGCGGCTTATATGGACGGGAGGGGGGAGGTGTTTGTTATGCGGGATTCATTTGTGGCATATTAAATATGAGCCTGGTTGTATTGTGGCTAATAGAGTATATATATGTCTTGTGTTTATGTACTGTTTAAGTCATTCCCAGCTGAATATCAGGTCCCACCCGCCTCTCACAGCATCTTCCCTATCTGAATCGCTCCCACTGCCCTCTAGTCCTTCACTCTCACTTTCCTCATCCACAAATCTTTCATCCTCGCTCAAATTAATGGGGAAATCGTCGCTTTGTCGGTCCGAATTGCTCTCGCTGCTGGTGGCCATGATTGTAAACATTGTGCAGATGTGAGGAGCTCCACAACCTGTGACGTCACCCGCATATCGTCTGCTACTTCCGGTACAGGCAAGGCTTTTTTATCAGCGACCAAAAGTTGCGAACTTTATCGTCGATGTTCTTTACTAAATCATACTTGCCAACCTTGAGACCTCCAATTTCAGGAGGTGGGAGGTGGGTGCGGGGGGCGTGATTGGGGCGGGGGCGTGGTTGGGGGCGTGGTTAAGAGGGGAGGAGTATATTTACAGCTAGAATTCACCAAGTCAAGTATTTCATATATATATAAATATAAATATATATATATATATATATATATAGATATATATATATATATATATATATATATATATATATATATATATATATATATATATATATATATCCCTGTGACCCCAAAGGGAATAAGCGGTAGAAAATGGATGGATGGATGGATGTATATATATGTATGTATATATATATATATATAAGAAATAATTGACTTTCAGTGAATTCTAGCTATATATATATATATATATATATATATATATATATATATATATATATATATATATATAAATTAAAGAAATACTTGAATTTCAGTGTTCATTTATTTACACATATACACACACATAACACTCATCTACTCATTGTTGAGTTAAGGGTTGAATTGTCCATCCTTGTTCTATTCTCTGTCACAGCATCTTCCCTATCTGAATCGCTCCCACTGCCCTCTAGTCCTTCACTCTCACTTTCATCATCCACAAATCTTTCATCCTCGCTCAAATTAATGGGGAAATCGTCGCTTTCTCGGTCCGAATCGCTCTCGCTGCTGGTGGCCATGATTGTAAACAATGTGCAGATGTGAGGCGCTCCACAACCTGTGACGTCACGCGCATATCGTCTGCTACTTCCGGTACAGGCAAGGCTTTTTTATCAGCGACCAAAAGTTGCAAACTTTATCCTCAATGTTCTCTACTAAATCATACTTGCCAACCTTGAGACCTCCAATTTCGGGAGGTGGGAGGTGGTTGCGGGGGGCGTGGTTGGGGCGGGGGCGTGGTTGGGGGCGTGGTTAAGAGGGGAGGAGTATATTTACAGCTAGAATTCACCAAGTCAAGTATTTCATATATATATATATATATATATATATATATATATATATATATATATATATATATATATATATATATATATATATATATATATATATATATATCCCTGTGACCCCAAAGGGAATAAGCGGTAGAAAATGGATGGATGGATGAATGTATATATATGTATATATATATATATATATATATATATATATATATATATATATATATATATATATATATATATATATATATATATATATATATATATATATATATATATATATCCCTGCGACCCCGAAGGGAATAAGCGGTAGAAAATGGATGGATGGATGGATGTATATATATGTATGTATATATATATATATATATATATATATATATATATATATATAAGAAATAATTGACTTTCAGTGAATTCTAGCTATATATATATATATATATATATATATACATACATATATATATATATATATATATATATATATATATATATATATATATATATATATATATATATATATATATATATATATATATATATAAATGAAAGAAATACTTGAATTTCAGTGTTCATTTATTTACACATATACACACACATAACACTCATCTACTCATTGTTGAGTTAAGGGTTGAATTGTCCATCCTTGTTCTATTCTCTGTCACTATTTTTCTAACCATGCTGATTACCCTCTCTGATTATGCATTGCTGTGTGGCACGCACAAAAGTGCTTTCATCAAATGCACTAGATGGCAGTATTGTCCTGTTTAAGAGTGTCACAACATTGCTGTTTACGGCAGACAGACTGCTTTACTGTAGACGTTCTTTATATTGTGGGAAAGCGGACTCAGGTCCGCATGGAGCTGGAGGGGGCGTGGCCTCCAGCTCCGCCTGAATTTCGGGAGATTTTCGGGAGAAAATTTGTCCCGGGAGGTTTTCGGGGGAGGCGCTGAATTTCGGGAGTCTCCCGGAAAATCCGGGAGGGTTGGCAAGTATGTACTAAATCCTTTCAGCAAAAATATGGCAATATCGCGAAATGATCAAGTATGACACATAGAATGGACCTTCTATCCCCGTTTAAATAAGAAAATCACATTTCAGTAGGCCTTTAAGACCAGTTGATCTGCAATCTCTCTTTTCTGCTCTGTCCCCCATCTCCTACATGGAGACGTTATCAGGCAGCCACGAATCAGTTTTCATGGCGGAGACGCTAGCTGTTCCAAGTCGGGACCCAAGGTGGACCACTCCTCTGTACATCAGTTGGTCATGTCTGTGGACTTGTCTACATGCAAGAAGATTGATCCCCTGCTGACCTCCCTATGGACTGGACTGTCACATTATTAACTGTATCCACTCGACATCCACTGCACCGGTCTCCCGAGTGGGGTGTACATTTCGATAAAATTAAACTTGTCATATTGTCAAATGTATTACCTAGTTTTCATTTCATTTATATAATTAAAGTACTTCATTTACCACTCTGTTCAACGTGCAAGGCCCAAATATTCGGAACAAAAAAAGTGGATTGTTTTAGGCAAAATTTGTATCATTGCTCAAGTTTGGGTTCAAGCATAGTTTAAGCACACGCATTGGTTGGGAAAATATGTCAACGGTACCTACAACAAATGGAGCTGAATAAGAATGATACAAGAATTTGTGTGTGAACAATCTTCAGCATCCATACAATAATAAAGGCAAGACAAAAATAACTGAGAAAGAAAGAAAGTCATGTCAGAAGACACTTAAACATTACCTCCATCTCCTCTGAGATAGCACACTGGCTTACCCCCTTTGACACACTGGCATGGGTATTCACACACTCCCCAGTCCACATGCTTGTCACTGAGCAGAGTGTCAAATGCTGTCCTGAGAGAAAAGTCGTCACAAATCCGCAGCGGGGAGCAAAATAGTGAGCGCGTGATGTCAGAGATGTGCCCCTGTGACCAAGCAAACATGTCCAACAACATTGCTTCTAAATGTCATTAAGCACAAACCTGATGCGAGCAGTCTAATTAGCTGTGTGTTTGCATGTGGGACTTCTGTCAGGTTGACTGGAGTGTGTTGTAGTGATTTGTACGTCTTAAGACATGTCGGCTGCCTCGCCATGTTCAATTTACAACTAACTCTTAATGATCAAAACACAGCACCAGCCTTACCACACACACACACACGCACACACACACCCTACACACACACACACACACACAGTCACAATCTGACTCTTTCTAATCATTATCCCAGCATTCCATGCAAAGCCCTCCCACCTTCACGCTTTGTTTCACACTTTGTTTTTGACAGACATTCCCTGCAGACAAGTAGAATTGGAAACATTCCGGGTTGAGTCTCTTGATTTTTTTTTCGAGACGTGAGGAGCAGAAAAAAAAATGTTCTGCTGTGTTCCCAACTTTCTTCCCGGGCTGCGCCTACCTGTGATGTGTACTTTGCGGGATATATACAAAACATTGTTTGTGGGATTTCCAACAGCAACTGCAAAGTTCCCGTGTAATTAAATACAGGAAGAGGATGTGACATAGATTTGTAGATAGTAGATAACGAGGGTGACACTGATGAGCTGCTTTTACACGGTAGACTTTACTCTCCATTTGCTGCAGCCTTCTCAGTGATAAAAGTCAGATAAATGAGGTTGTGCTACCTAGTCAATGATCCAGTAAATGTAAATATTTATTACACACCAAACATTACATCCAATAAAACCACTAGTACACACTTTCATTTTCATCGGATTTCCACACATTATTAATCATAAATTCAGTTAGCACAGATGCAATTAGCCACATCATCCTACCAACTTTCAATTGAGATCTCATTCGACCAATAGAAAACTGTTGGGTGATAATTAAACTTCTGCGTGTAAAAAAGTACCAGTACCCATAGTGTCCAATGACTACTAACAAGTTCACTTTTTGCAGTAATCTTCCATAATATCATTTAGTTTTTGAGTAGTCCATATATAATAGTGATGTAATGATATCAAAATCATTGTCACAGTATTAAAGCAATGGTATGATACAATTGTAACAATGTCAAAAAAAATTATTACCGTATTTTTTGGACTATAAGTCGCAGTTTTTTTCATAGTTTGGCCGGGCTCCAGTATGACTTATATATGTTTTTTTCCTTTTTTATTATGCATTTTTGGCAGGTGCGACTTATGCTCCGGTGCGACTTATACTCCGAAAAATACGGTACTTGGAAAATTAAGTGCTAATTATATTAAAGATAAACACACTTACTGTAAATGAACACAAACCTAATGCTCAAATGTTGTACCGTATTTTCCGGACCATAGGATGCACCGGATTATAAGGTGCACTGCCGATGAATGGTCTATTTTGATCTTTTTTCATATATAAGGCACACCGGATTATAGGGCGCATTAAAGAAATCATATTATTATTATTTTTTTCGAAATTTAAAACACCTCCTTGTGGTCTACATAACATGTAATGGTGTTTCTTTGGTCAAAATGTTGCATAGATTATGTTTTACAGATCATCTTCAAGCCGCTTTCTGACAGTCGCTTCAGGATGCAGTATTTTGTGGGCGGTCTTATTTACGTGGCTTACTTTCGGCAGCGTCTTCTCCCTGTCATCTTTGTTGTAGCGGTGGAGCGTGCAAGGACGGGAGTTGAAGAAGTGTCAAAAGATGGAGCTAACTGTTTAATGACATTCAGACTTGACTTAAATCAATAACGGAGCAGCATCTCCTCATCCGGAAACAAAAACACCGGAAATGTGTCCTGTGAAAAACCGTCCGACCGGAACTCTCTAATAACTAAAGTTCCTTGGGTGATTAATTTAATCTCACTACACCGATATGTTTTAGCGCTTTCATGGCAAGTTTACTGACAAATATAAGTAAGAACTTTACACTACTTTATATTAGAAATGGCAACAGCGCAGGATGAACGTTCCATAACAAGAAGATAGACAAAATAGAAGCTTATCGACTACGGAGTCGCCACGGACTACAAAGGCGGACGCGCGCAATTCTTCTGGATTTATGCAGATCTCAAATAAAGATCAGCATGTACCAGAAGGTAAGAAAATGTGCTTTTGCATAATATTGTGAAACAAAACGGCAGATAATATGTCTTACCTTCTACACACACCATCCATCCATCCGTCCATCCATCCATCCATCTTCTTCTGCTTATCCGAGGTCGGGTCGCGGGGGCAGCAGCCTAAGCAGGGAAGCCCAGACTTCCCTCTCCCCAGCCACTTCGTCCAGCTCTTCCCGGGGGATCCCGAGGCGTTCCCAGGTCAGCCGGGAGACATAGTTTTCCCAACGTGTCCTGGGTCTTCCCCGTGGCCTCCTAACGGTCGGACGTGCCCTAAACACCTCCCTAGGGAGGCGTTCGGGTGGCATCCTGACCAGATGCCCGAACCACCTCATCTGGCTCCTCTCGATGTGGAGGAGCAGCGGCTTTACTTTGAGCTCCCCTCGGATGACAGAGCTTCTCACCCTATCTCTAAGGGAGAGCCCTGCCACCCGGCGGAGGAAACTCATTTCAGCCGCTGGTACCCGTGATCTTGTCCTTTCGGTCATAACCCAAAGCTCATGACCATAGGTGAGGATGGGAACGTAGATCGGCCGGTAAATTGAGAGCTTTGCCTTCCGGCTCAGCTCCTTCTTCACCACAACAAATCGATACAGCGTCCGCATTACTGAAGACGCCGCACCGATCCGCCTGTCAATCTCACGATCCACTCTTCCCTCACTCGTGAAAAAGACTCCGAGGTACTTGAACTCCTCCACTTGGGGCAGGGTCTCCTCTGCAACCTGGAGATGGCACTCCACCCTTTTCCGGGCGAGGACCATGGACTCGGACTTGGAGGTGCTGATTCTCACACACCACAATAATACTCATATGTTGAAGCACAATTCAGCGGTGTGGCTTCATAGCTTACCAAAGTCGTACTAAAACATTTTGATAGATTTTTGAGCGCTGTGTGTAATGTTCTATATTTTAAATGGAACATATAAAATGTTGGTGTTGTTTACTTGAGTCATATTGCCATCATAGTGCAGTCTACATGTATCTCTTATGTTTGACTGTGATTTACTTGTCACATTTATCATTACACCATGTACCAAATAAAATTGCTTCGAGGTCGGTAAGCAAAACCAGAATTATTCCGTACATTAGGCGCACCGGGTTATAAGGCGCACTGTCGAGTTTTGAGTAAAAAAGGGATTTTGAGTGCGCCTTATAGTCCGGAAAATACGGTAATCATATTTATTACTACCAAGAGGTATTTTCAAAGTGCAAAAAACAGTGAAGGCACAGCGATTCAAGTAACAAGCTGACATCATCTTTCTAATGTGACTGATGGTCATACGCTGTGTGCTTCCCGTAAGGTGCTTATTTCCTTTTACCCCGGATCAATGTTTTGCATTTACGGTTTACCTATGACCAAAACAAGGCATCTTTGCGACCCCTCACAAATCCCTCTTTAATGCAGGTCCGAAGAAAAGACTGGTGGAAGTGACTTGTTTGAAAGCACAGAGAATGGAACGTCTCGAAGTTTATTCAATACACACTGTGGATTGATGGACGGAGATTTAAGTCGGGAGAAAAAGACCGTTCGTGTCCCGATATACCGCCTGTCTCTGTTTCTCACAGTTTCTCACATCATGCTGACTCTGTTTACAGGAAAGCACAACAGAAACTCCACCTGATGAGGAAACTGAGGACTTTACATATCAGCAAACACATTTTAACTCTGGCTTACAAATCACTAATTGTATCAGTTCTCACCTTTAACATCTCATCTTGGTTAAACTCACTCACCTCCAAACACAAAACCAAACTCTCCCGTATCGATAGTCATCCATCCATCAGGCCAGCAAAATAATCAATTCACCACAAACTACCCTCTCTGAACTGTATGACCGCTATGTGGTCAGGAGACCGCTCTCTGTCCTTCAACCAGTCCATCACGCAGACGTTAGAGTCCGACTGGCCCAGAAAAACATCTACATAAAAATAGTTAATTCCTTCTGCTATAACCATTCTAAACAAAATAAAACTAATTAAAAAAAAACTGCTTTTAGAATCTTTTTTTTTTTTAACAATCCTCTTATAACGTACCGCACTTTCTGTTTTCATTGTACGTTTGTTTATCGTTTTGAGCCTTATCAAAGGAGAATATGTCTCAGATATTGACGTTTATCTATCGATTTATGGAATACTTAGTATATACAGTACATGTTCTTTGGTTCAATACAAAATACATGTGTGCTACACAAAAAAGTGTCATGTTGAGTTATTTTCAAATAATGAATACATTTATCACATACAATGTAACGTATATAACATTACATCTCTCACATACATTTTAAGTATTTTATTCCTAAACAATGTACAAATGAGATGCGATACATTATAGTACTTGAAACTGATCTGGTTTCTTATGGATTACAATAATTTTCATTGAACATACTGAACATCATTTCATGCGAGTTTGGCAACTGCACTTATTCACTAATAATTGTGATTATACCCGAGTGCTCACAAATGTTAAGTACGGTATCAAATCAATTATTTCTTAAAATCATTCAAATGAAGTCCAGTATGACAATTAAAGCTCAGGGTGGTTGCTTATGGGGGATACGTGTACGACATTTACATGCCAGTAATTGCCAAATAATGGCACAAGGGAGAAGAGCAAAGCGACAGTTGTCCCCTCCGATGACTCATTATTCTTGTTCAGCGAGGTGAACTAATACCTCTTTCTTGGGAATAGGAAACACACACACACAAAGTTAATGCAAACCCTCAGTAAAACATTTCCTTAAGAATGTTGTGAGTAGGTGTTTTTATACAAAATACAATAGTAAGCCATTATGAATTTTCAGGCCAATAGACGGTAAACTGTAGCAGCTGCCAAGGTCTTTGCTGAAAGCCATTTGAGGGGTTAAGTGGCTTTTTCGAAAATGTCAACTGAAGATTTTAGTCATCAAACCATTTGATTCTTAGGGAAGGCCAAGAAAATTAAACGGTAGAATTAACGCAATAAATCACAGAACGCTAATGTGTTTGCTTTGAACACGATAACAAGCTACATCAAGGCAGAGGTCATCAAACATAGGGCTACCGCAGAAAACTTTCAGAAGAGATGAAAACACAATTTATAAAGTATTATTTTGTAAATACTTAACAGTATATTAAATCATATACACCTTAATATCAATTGTGGCGATAAGGGTGATTATCTCATTGTATCCACATTTCCAGAGAGTTAAGGAGTAGAGGGACGGACTTCTCTCTTAACTATAATTCTTCTTTTGTATATTCCTGAGAACTTGCTGATTTTAAAGGGGAACATTATCACAATTTCAGAAGGGTTAAAACCATTAAAAATCAGTTCCCAGTGGCTTATTTTATTTTTCGAAGTTTTTTTCAAAATTTTACCCATCACGCAATATCCCTAAAAAAAGCTTCAAAGTGCCTGATTTTAACCATCGTTATATACACCCGTCCATTTTCCTGTGACGTCACATAGTGATGCCAACACAAACAAACATGGCGCATAGAACAGCAAGCTATAGCGACATTAGCTCGGATTCAGACTCGGATTTCAGCGGTTTAAGCGATTCAACAGATTACGCATGTATTGAAACGGATGGTTGTAGTGTGGAGCCAGGTAGCGAAAACGAAATTGAAGAAGAAACTGAAGCTATTGAGCCATATCGGTTTGAACCGTATGCAAGCGAAAACGACACGACAGCCGGAGACACGGGAGAAAGCGAGGACAAATTCGGCGATCGCCTTCTAACCAACGATTGGTATGTGTTTGTTTGGCATTAAAGAAAACTAACAACTATGAACTAGGTTTACAGCATATGAAATACATTTGGCAACAACATGCACTTTGAGAGTGCGGACAGCCCAGTTTTCATCAATTAATATATTCTGTAGACATACCCTCATCCGCTCTCTTTTCCTGGGGGTCTGGCGGCAGATTTCTTTGACTTTATCGTTGGAAATGCATCTGCTTTGAGTGTCGCAGGATATCCACACATTCTTGCCATCTCTGTCGTAGCATAGCTTTCGTCGATAAAGTGTGCGGAACAAACGTCCAATTTCTTGCCACTTTTGCATCTTTGGGCCACTGGTGCAACTTGAATCCGTCCCTGTTCGTGTTGTTACACCCTCCGACAACACACCGACGAGGCATGATGTCTCCACGGTACGGAAAACAGTCGAAAAAACGGAAAATAACAGAGCTGATTTGACTCAGTGTTTGAGAAAATGGCGGATTGCTTCCCGATGTGACGTCACGTTGTGATGTCATCGCTCCGAGAGCGAATAATAGAAAGGCGTTTAATTCGCCAAAATTCACACATTTAGAGTTCGGAAATCGGTTAAAAAAATATATGGTCTTTTTTCTGCAAAATCAAGGTATATATTGACGCTTACAAAGGTCTGGTGATAATGTTCCCCTTTAAGGATGTACTGCAAACGAGCTAATCAAAGATCATCTAAATGGCAGCGCTCTAGTGTATTTAGGAAACCACTGCAAAAATGGTAGTCTTTTCCAGGTTTAACTAAACTTGCGTTCTGGTCTAGTGTCATTCCTGATTTGGCCCCTGGGTCACCACTGGAATAACTCTGCACTAGACACTATGGGCCTGATCTACTAAGATCCGAATACAACTGTGCAAATTATAAAATTGTGTGTACAATTAGTGGGCTTGTTGCATGTGATCTAAGGCCTTGTTCACACTGCAGGTCAATTTTGATTTGTTTTCCCATACGTGACCTGTATCAGATTTTTGCACGTCAGTGTGAACAGTGCAATTCCATATTTTTCAAATTCAAGATTCAAGATTCAAGATTGTTTATTGTCATATACACAGATAAACAGACAATTTGCCGTACAATGAAAATCTTACTTTACTAGTCCACCCTTCAACAAGTCCGACCCAGGCCTCTTTGATATGTGGATATAAATCAGATATGTATTCAGTATGACTGCAGTCTGAAATATTGGGTCGTGTTAATTCAACCAATGGGAACTGAGCAGTGGGAATTGAAAGCTAAAAGTTGAGTATCAACATCAATGCTGTAAGGCTGCACAACACTGTCAGATGCAGTAGAGAATTTCTCTGCAGAGGTTGTTTAACATGCAGGAGAGTTTTGTAAGCTTACTGACTGAACAATCAAAAATGACAGACAATTAAAAAAAAATGCATTTATAGTCAGTAATGGGCAGATCCTCCAAAACAATACAATCAATGTCCAATCCAAGTGAAAAAAAAGGGTCCAGTGTATTTCCTTTAGCGTGTTTTGGGCCATTGACATGTTGGACAAAATTTAAATAATCTGTGAGATTGATACAATTATTTATTTATTTATTTTTTATCGTACTGTTTGTGTTGTGTTGTGTTGTGTTGTGCTTGCTCGTTTCTCTTGTGTTATCTTTTAACCTGCACATTGTACAGCACTTTGGCTACCCCTGTGGTAAATTTTTAAATGTGCTTTATAAATAAAGTTGATTTGATTTGATTAGCAAAACTGTTTGTGGTGTCACTTACAGGCACATTAACCTCACCCAACATCAACATTTTAATGGGAGCTAAAAAGTCACTAATATCTGCCAAAAAAAAAGAGCCATTTATACCAGAAGAGCAATCAATACAAATACAATAAAAATAATTATGATGACCAACTTTAGAAATCAACATTTCAAAAGATGAAAACATTCCACAGTTCACTTTTCGCTAAAGGAGACCGTCTTTAAAAAGCAGAGCAAGGCCACCACCACGACCAGTAGTCCTCGGGGCACATAGGTAAGTGCAGTCAGGTGGACATTATTCCTTCATTGACATATTTTCATCCTCCCTTTTCCGAGTCTCAGTACAAAAAAACATTGCATCTAAATACTTATCCATCCATCCATCCATCTTCTTCCGCTTATCCGAGGTCGGGTCGCGGGGGCAGCAGCCTAAGCAGGGAAGCCCAGACTTCCCTCTCCCCAGCCACTTCGTCCAGCTCTTCCTGTGGGACCCCGAGGCGTTCCCAGGCCAGCCGGGAGACATAGTCTTCCCAACGTGTCCTGGGTCTTCCCCGCGGCCTCCTACCTTCCTAGGGAGGCGTTCGGGTGGCATCCTGACCAGATGCCCGAACCATCTCATCTGGCTCCTCTCGATGTGGAGGAGCAGCGGCTTTACTTTGAGCTCCCCCCGGATGGCAGAGCTTCTCACCCTATCTCTAAGGGAGAGCCCCGCCACCCGGCGGAGGAAACTCATTTTGGCCGCTTGTACCCGTGATCTTGTCCTTTCGGTCATAACCCAAAGCTCATGACCATAGGTGAGGATGGGAACGTATATCGACCGGTAAATTGAGAGCTTTGCCTTCCGACTCAGCTCCTTCTTCACCACAACGGATCGATACAGCGTCCGCATTACTGAAGACGCCGCACCGATCCGCCTGTCGATCTCACGATCCACTCTTCCCTCAATCGTGAGAAGACTCCGAAGTACTTGAACTCCTCCACTTGGGGCAAGATCTCCTCCCCAACCCGGAGATGGCACTCCACCCTTTTCCGGGCGAGGACCATGGACTCGGACTTGGAGGTGCTGATTCTCATCCAAGTCGCTTCACACTCGGCTGCGAACCGATCCAGTGAGAGCTGAAGATCCTGGCCATATGAAGCCATCAGGACCACATCATCTGCAAAAAGCAGAGACCTAATCCTGCAGCCACCAAACCAGATCCCCTCAACGCCTTGACTGCGCCTAGAAATTCTGTCCATAAAAGTTATGAACAGAATCGGTGATAAAGGGCAGCCTTGGCGGAGTCCAACCCTCACTGGAAACGTGTCCGACTAACTGCCGGCAATGCGGACCAAGCTCTGGCACTGAGCATACAGGGAGCGGACTGCCACGATCAGACAGTCCGATATCCCATACTCTCTGAGCACTCCCTACAGGACTTCCCGAGGGACACGGTCGAATGCCTTCTCCAAGTCCACAAAACACATGTAGACTGGTTGGGCAAACTCCCATGCACCCTCAAGGACCCTGCCGAGAGTATAGAGCTGGTCCACAGTTCCACGACCAGGACGAAAACCACACTGTTCCTCCTGAATCCGAGGTTCGACTATCTGGCATAGCCTCCTCTCCAGTACACCTGAATAGACCTTACCGGGAAGGCTGAGGAGTGTGATCCCACGATAGTTAGAACCCACCCTCCGGTTCCCCTTTTTAAAGAGAGGAACCACCACATCACACATCTAAATACTTAGTGTTATAAAAAACATTGAGAATGAGTGACTTGTCAGAATTTAAGTGAGCATTTAACAGTTACAGCTTGAGAGATTTAGGACTAGCATTGCAGACATGTTTTTGACAATGGCTGATACCTTAAGTTGTTGATAGCATAATTATGGAGTTCGTAATAAAAGACTGCATAATAAAAGACTGCGATAACAAGTGCAAAAGCCGCCCTATTTAAATTAGGTTTTTGGATGTACTATCTGCATTAAGTGTCCAATCAAACACTCATTTCCCTCCACATTCACAACACATTAATAGGGTTTACATGATTTCTTAAAGGAAAATCTGCTTCAATGTTTTTGTTCGATTTGTTTATTAATTTATTAAAGCAGGACCAGCACAATTTATTCCATGTGCCTTGTTTGTCAAATGGATGTTAAGATACATTCATCAAGGCAGCATTTCAACCAAGGCAGTGGAATCAATGTGCATAATTAGAAGGATAATACGAAAACGTCATATGTCACTTAGTCATTGGAGAGTCTCACTATACTGTAAGCTGCACATCAGTGCACTGCATGCATACACTTATGAGATGGAAATTCAGCAATAACCAGACATTGAGGCGGAATATAAGTATTTTAAGATCTAAGAAATGTTCTGTCTTTAGAGTAAAACAACAAATTTGGACCAGTAGCAATAATCTTACATACAGTAAAATACAAACTGTGCCAAAAAAAAGGCCCTTTTCCACCGCAGGGACTTTCCCATTTACCCGTTTAAATAAAGTTCCCCCTGTTTTTCCACCAAAAACTACCCAGGCACATTCAGTTTATTCAGGAACTTTTTGGATTTCCTACCAGCGAGGTGGGACTTTTGGAAGGTTTCTGGTACCTTATCAGGGGCGGGCTGTGCTGCGAACGGTGATTAGTTGAACACAATTGGGGGCATTCCTAAAACGTATTTTTCGAACACAGGACCACCATTACGGAGTGTTCAAGAAAGACTTGTTTATTTCTTATTTCTTGTGTAACATATTATACGGACCATAGGGCGCACCGGATTATAAGGCGCACTGCCGATGAGTGGGTCTAGTCAGGTCTATGTTCATACAAAAGGCGCACCGGATTATAGGGCGCATGAAAGAGGTCACATTATTTTATTTTTTTTCTAAATTGAAAACACTTTCTTGTGGTCTACATAACATGTAATGGTGGTTATTTGGTCAACATGTTGCATAGATTATGTTTTACAGATCATCTTCAAAATGTAATATGTCATAATATGGTATAAAGTAGTATGATATGAGATAAAGTACCGTATTTTCCGCACTATAAGGCGCACCTAAAAACCTCCAATTTTGTCAAAAACTGACAGTGCGCCTTATAATCCGGTGCGCCTTATATATGGACCAATATTGAGCCTCCAACAGGTAAAAGTTTCAATCAATCAATCAATCGCAACTACGGTTAACAGCCGCCGACTTCATTTTCCCCCGTCTTCATTTTCCCCCGTAGAAGAAGAAGAAGCGCGCGGTGCTTGCTGGGATATATGACTGCGCGAGGCGTGCCGTTTCATTTCCATTTGTTTGTTTATGTAAAGACCCCAAAAGGGCTCCTATTAAGAGACACGCTTACGACGCAGAGTTTAAACTTAACGCGATCAGTCACGCAGTAGAACACGGGAATAGATCAGCAGAGACACTGACTCCATTAATGACGACTTCAACAAGACGGAGCTGGGCATGTTCGATGCCGTATTCGCCCAACTGTTTAATTCGGACACCGAAGCAGAAGAATTCGAGGGATTCGTGGATGAGGAATAACTTCATAAAGTGAGCTTTACATGTTTATTTTGTGTGTTGTATTGTGTGACATTAACGTTTGAGCAACGTTGAGTTATTGATATATTGTTATTGCTCTGCACTATTTCGAGTGTTACTATATTGTGATTGCACTAACATTTGATTTACCGTAACAGTATCACTGTTTTTTACGTGTTTATTGAATCAGGGAAAAGTTCCCCTCCACTATGTGATATAAATGTTGCACTACATGTTATACCTTGCTGTTGTTAAAAGATAAACTAAACACCACGTCACTGACTTTACCCCGGGGAAAATAATAAAACAGCTGTTTATTCATTTTGGGAATGAACAGAGTTGTCAGAACGCTGGTTTGTAATGTATTAATAAAGTTTGACTGATCTATCTGACTGTTTTGTTGACATTCCCTTTAGCGCAGCTCCATCTAATGGATGCATAACGTAACCCCAGCCTCAACTGTAGCGTTTATTCTATGCGCCTTATAATGTGGTGCGCCTTATATATGAACAAAGTTTTAAAATATGCCATTCATTGAAGGTGCGTCTTATAATCCGGTGCACCTTATAGTGCGGAAAATACGGTAGTATAGAATGGTATAAAGTAGTGTGATATGGTATAATGTAATGTAATATGGTATAAAGTAGTGTGATATGGTATAAAGTAGCATAATATAGTACGAGGTATGGTATTCAGGTCAGTGTAAAAGTGTTTGACGGTTCAGATTGAGGATGTTGCTCTTGGGAACAAAAGTTATTCCTGAGTCTGTTTGTTCCAGCTGTAATTGCTTTGTTCCTTTTCCCAGATGGCAGAAGGTCAAACAAACTGTCCTGGTTCTGTGCTGATGTTGGAGACCTTTAGACTGGATGTACGTAGATAAAATCCGGGGTCCAGCAGCCCCATTGCGGTTCTTACCACTCGCAGGTCTATTCTGTTCTAAAGAAAACTGCATTTTTTGGGGGCTGGGGAGAATTATTCCCTTCGTCGCAATATTTATGTGAGACAACAACACCAATGTATTTGTGCGGTATAAACAGTGAATACAATGCGTTTTCATGTATTCTGCCTATAAAGCACATTTAAAAAAGCATTCAAAAACTGCCAACAACACTGCATTCACATGCTGTTACCGGCGTATTAACTAAATATAGCGACATTGTTATTGTAAGAGCTAACACAGGGGAACTATTTGCTGGCGTAGTGACACAGCACCTTGTTTGAGGTAATGCTACAACTATCGAGTTAATAAATGTTAATGCTAGTTTATAAATAATGCATCTGATGTGTATCATCAAAAAGTATGGCAATAAATCAAGAAGTTTTGAAGCTTTGAAATTATAGACGTTACTAGCTAACAGCTAGACAAGACAGATGAAGCAGTGTGTAATTGCTCTCAACTTTGACCCCAAGATTCAGTTCTGTATCTGGACATATTTGAATTTTAGTTGAAGACCCCTGTTTTAGACAATACAGAGTGGTCAGGGAAAGACACATATATCTTTCTTTTTTTTTAACCAAAAGTGTCCCCAAAGGGATTGGGGACTATCTACTTTTCAAATAGTTCCAATGTAGCAAAGTACGCCAAGTACCCCCTTACCTGCACGTCGTCCTCCCGTCTCCTGCATCTTGGGGTCACAACTACCGCAGCCATGTAAGTTCCTGACACTTACTCCTGAAAAAGTCCCAGTGCTCTCCAAGTATTTGTGTTCATTAGGGACCTTCCCTGACCACTCCAGGGCTTAAATGGTTTTTATTCTGACCTCATAGAGACTAGGCCCTGTCTACATTAAAGGGGAACATTATCACCAGACCTATGTAAGTGTCAATATATACCGGTACCTTGATGTTGCAGAAAAAAGACCATATATTTTTTTAACCGATTTCCGAACTCTAAATGGGTGAATTTTGGCGAATTAAACGCCTTTCTATTATTCGCTCTCGGAACGACGACATCACAACGTGACGTCACATCGGGAAGCAATCCGCCATTTTCTCAAACACATTACAAACACCGAGTCAAATCAGCTCTGTTATTTTCCGTTTTTTCGACTGTTTTCCGTACCTTGGAGACATCATGCCTCGTCGGTGTGTTGTCGGAGGGTGTAACAACACGAACAGGGACGGATTCAAGTTGCACCAGTGGCCCAAAGATGCAAAAGTGGCAAGAAATTGGACGTTTGTTCCACACACTTTACCGACGAAAGCTATGCTACGACAGAGATGGCAAGAATGTGTGGATATCCTGCGACACTCAAAGCAGATGCATTTCCAACGATAAAGTCAAAGAAATCTGCCGCCAGACCCCCAGGAAAAGAGAGCGGATGAGGATATGTCTACAGAATATATTAATTGATGAAAACTGGGCTGTCTGCACTCTCAAAGTGCATGTTGTTGCCAAATGTGTTTCATATGCTGTAAACCTAGTTCATAGTTGTTAGTTTCCTTTAATGCCAAACAAACACATACCAATCGTTGGTTAGAAGGCGATCGCCGAATCCGTCCTCGCTTTCTCCCGTGTCGCTGGCTGTCGTGTCGTTTTCGTCGGTTTCGCTTGCATACAGTTCAAACCGATATGGCTCAATAGCTTCAGTTTCTTCTTCAATTTTGTTTTCGCTACCTGCCTCCACACTACAACCATCCGTTTCAATGCATGCGTAATCTGTTGAATCGCTTAAACCGCTGAAATCCGAGTCTGAATCCGAGCTAATGTCGCTATAGCTTGCTGTTCTATGCTCCATGTTTGTTTGTATCGGCATCACTATATGACGTCACAGGAAAATGGACAGGTGTACATAACGATGGTTAAAATCAGGCACTTTGAAGCTTTTTTTAGGGATATTGCGTAATGGGTAAAATTTTGAAAAAAACTTCGAAAAATAAAATAAGCCACTGGGAACTGATTTTTAATGGTTTTAACCCTTCTGAAATTGTGATAATGTTACCCTTTAAGCCGGATAACTCATTAAACAACAAATTATTTAGCCTAAGCCCCGTTTCGGCCACACTAATTCATCGTTTAAGGTTCCCCTCCTTGGTTAATTTTTTGCACGGATAAGTGCGCCGTCTATTTCTTGAATCTCCGGCTCTTAGCTTTGTATGGACTCATTGATCATTTACAAACTGGGGGGTATTTTTTTTTTTTCTGTCATAAAGAAATACAATCATGTGTGCTTACAGACTGTATCCCTTGCAGACTGTATTGATCTATATTGATATATAATGTAGGGATCAGAAATATTAATAACAGAAAGAAACAATCCTTTTGTGTGAATGAGTGTAAATGGGGGAGATAATTTTTTTGGGTTGGTGCACTAGTTGTAAGTGTATCTTCTGTTTTTTTATGTTGATTTAATAAAAAATGTTTTAATTTCTTGTGCGGCCCGGTACCAATCGATCCACGGACCGGTACCGGGCCACGGCCCGGTGGTTGGGGACCACTGCTCTAGTCCATGGAATAGTGCTGTCGGAGGCATGTTTTGTAGATTATTGTTGTTTGGTCGGTGTCATAACTTTTTTAATCCAAACGAAGAAGTTTCTCTTTCCTCTTTTTGGCACCACTTTCTCATTGTTGGCTTGGCTTGCATTGTGGTTTTCCGTGCAGTTTTGCAACGTTGACATTCATCCTCCTGCCGGCTCTCACCGCCAAGTTCTTTCAAGTGACGTAAAAATGCTACCACAAATTAGCATTTTTGCTGATGTTTCATTAGCCGCAGCACAGACACTACAAATGTTAATATAAACAATAGATAATTATATTGCAGGGTTTCCCCCAGATTGCCAATATACATGCGGTGGTGGGGGCAGGGCCAGAGGCGTGGCCAATTTGACATCATCCTATTTATGACATCAAGAATAATTTAATTAGCAGTTATGCATATATTTTCTTTCTTTAAAAAGGGTTAAACAAATGTTTTATATATATATTCAAAAGAAATCTGTGTTTATTATAGGTATTAATAATACAATGTAGTTTTTCTGAACCTTTTTCTCTATTTTTCAGATTTTGCTGCCTACTGTAAAATGTAACACAGTGCACACTAATCTCTTGGGGTAGTTGTCAAAGGAATGTCCCATTTAACTTGAAATACCTTTCTCTGCAGTTTTGTCCTTACTTTTGCCGAGTACCAAATCCGTTCCAGAGTCGATCAGGTGTGCGACCAGCTGTAGCGCTTATGCTGACAGACGTTTCAGATACACTTTTTCAAAATAAAGCATGGAGGAACATTTTCATGATATTTGAGATGTTTTTCAAACTAATTATGACCAACAATGCACTGTGAATAATAGACTATAATACCGTTTATCTATTCATTCAATATAGTGTAAAACAACCCTCAATTTTAAGGTGTGGCGGCTTTTATTTTGCTGTGGCGGTGCACCACAATCAGTTACGTGTAGGGGAAACCCTGTATCGAATGATTTATGTCGTTTTTGATAAATATTGTAATATTGAACAGCACTACCACAGAATGTTATTCAGTTTGTTATACGCACACACGTTTGGCTGCACAATAACCAAGACGATACATGAAGAATGGAAAACGGGAGGCAATATTTTGGCGAACATTTCTGTAGAAAACCTAATCATCCGAAAAAGGGTTTGAGCCATGTAACGAAGCATTATCAAGATAAGTACAATGTCTGTACTTGAAAAAGAGTAATTAGCTGTAGTTTTCTGTGAGAAAAAGAAAAATTATCAATAAGACCCATTGACCTTTTTACCAGGACGTAATATTGGATGTGCTGTGCTTTTAACTTGAAGAAAAGTGCTGGAAATAACCATATTTGGACATTGCAGACAATACGTATGTTTTTTAATGTTACGTTTTAATGTCATAACTTGTTGATTATTTTCTTAGCTTCTCGATAGTTTGATGGCTTTGCTTCATTGAGCTCCATCGTATGAAAATTATCATCAGAACTCTTCCTCTTTGCTTTGCTAAGACTGCGTTCTCATTGTGTTTCAGTACTCGAGTTTAGACCAAATATGAAAAAAAGAACATCATCAGACCAAAGTATAAACACACAAAGTACATACGGTAAGAAAATAACTTTCTGTTGTGACTGGTCAGATTTTTTGAACCCCAACACAGACTTTAAAATTGTGACGTGTAGCAAAGCAAATTGCTGAGAACAAGATTTTGATTTGGACTCAAACTAGAATATAATTTGATGCATGTTTTCGACTAAATTGTATCCATTGGAAATATTTCAATGTTGTATATCTTTTAGGGAAAAATAACACATGTGAAACATAAATTTGCAAACCTATCCTGCCACAACTCTTACCAACGATTGAACAAGGTATTAGGGGTGTGGGAAAAAATCGATTCGAATTCGAATCACAATTCTCATGTTGTGCGATTCAGAATCGATTGTCATTTTTAAAAAATCGATTTATTTTTATTTTTTTCATTTATTCATTTATTTATTTATTTTTAATGAATCAATGCAACAAAACAATACACAGCAATACCATAACAATGCAATCCAATTCCAAAACCAAACCCGACCCAGCAACGCTCGACACAGAACAAACCAAAAGTAGTGAAACAAAAATGAATATTATCAACAACAGTATCAATATTAGTAACAATTTCAACATAGCAGTGATTAAAAATCCATCATTGATATTATCATTAAACATTTATAATAAAAAAATAAAATAAAAAAGAACAATAGTGTCACAGTGGCTTACACTTGCATCGCATCTCATAAGGTTGACAACACACCGTGTCCAATATTTTCACAAAGATAAAATAAGTCATATTTTTGGTTCATTTAATAGTTAAAACAAATTGACATTATTGCAATCAGTTGATAAAACATTGTCCTTTACAATTATAAAAGCTTTTTACAAAAATCTACTACTCTGCTTGCATGTCAGCAGACTGGGGTAGATCCTGCTGAAATCCTATGTATTGAGTGAATAGAGAATCGTTTTGAATCGGGAAAATATCGTTTTTGAATCGAGAATCGCGTTGAATCGGAAAAAAAAATCGATTTTGAATCGAATCGTGACCCCAATAATCGATATTGAATCGAATCGTGGGACACCCAAAGATTCGCAGCCCTACAAGCAGTGACGTGCGGTCACTAGAGGCACGTGAGGCGGGGCCTCACCTGCCATCATGGAAAGAAAAAAAATGTAAAAAGAAAAAAAAAAAATTAAATTGTTATATGTATCCAGTGATTATACTATAAAGTTATTTTCTATTTAACTTCACCAGTTTTAGATAATTTTTATTCAAAATCGCTGAATTTTCACATTTGCCGTTCAAATACTGAGAAGAGACGGTGCGGTGATCAGCAGCCAGTTGAGGCACGTCACTCAGTTGTGCCTCAACATGGATTGTGGACTCGGCTAACTGCTGGCCTGCTGTGCAGTGAGACCGTATTGCTATATGAACTATATTATACATTTCCATAGTTTAGTTAGCTGAGGTATATAATGTACAGTGTATTTTGTCAACAACTGTATGTGTGTAACGTATTTCTTGTGCTGAGCAATCATAAAACTGCTGCGAAGACGCACTGGCTGAGGCTCGCGTAATCCCGCCTCCTGGTGCCGGTTATTGCACCTCCGCCGCAGACTGCACCCCCCGACGGGAGCGCCACACCAACCAAAGCCCAAACCCAAACCCTCCACGTGCAAGACCGAATCCACCCAAAAAAAGTCACTTAACAAGAAGCCAAAAAGTTCAAAAACAACATTGCTCGCGCCGGAGGAGCCGTGAACGACTGCAGGGACACAACATTGGGTACACCTGCAGACTGCAGCACGGATTTCATATTTCATTCATTCACAACTCCTCCAACACGAACACCACTGTTCCCGCACTTATAAGTAAAGGTAAGACCATAATAACGTTTTTTTTATTAAATGTGCTTTTTTGTGTGCTACAGTTTGTATGTGTAAAGTTAAAGTTAAGTTAAAGTACCAATGATTGTCACACACACACACTAGGTGTGGTGAAATTTGTCCTCTGCATTTGACCCATCCCCTTGCTCACCCCTTGGGATGTGAGGGGAACAGTGGGCAGCAGCGGCGCCGCGCCCGGGAATAATTGTTGGTGATTGAACCCCCAATTCCAACCCTTGATGCTGAGTGCCAAGCAGGGAAGAATGCTGGTATGAGCTTTTAAACATAACCCGTTAACTGCTGCCAATCAAATGGTGAATAAGATACTCTTTAGGGTTCATATGTTTGTAAATCTGACTGTGATGAAGTCAGTGCCTCACCAGTCATGAACCTCACCGCACGTCACTGCCTACAAGGTATGTCTACTTTACAAGACCAGTCCATTAATGCTGTGCAACATGGGTGACAATGTCAAAGGAACTTTGTTATTATATACTCATCAGTGACGGAGCAGGAAGGGGCTATTAACACGTTTGTGGTCAAATATAATAAGAATGACCCTGTCATTCATTGGTTGATGTTTTACATGCATGCAAAATGGGGGCCCCTCGGATTGCGGGGCCCTAAGTGCAATAAGTGATCAAAACAACTTTCAATAGTGGCTATCTTGGCTTTGTAGTGTAGGACGCACTAACTTGAAATAATGACGGCGCAAGAAAAGTAGTTACAAGTATTGTGATCGCTATTTCAAATAAGTGTGCAATAACTAATGAATTTGGGGCAGTAGTCACACACTTTGGAACTAAATACACAGCATCGGTAAGTTGCAAAAAATCGGAACAAAAAGTTGATGATCTGCAAATACCAGCAGTTAGGCCATGTCCACACGAACACGGAGAGTTTCAAAAACACATATTTGGGCTTAAAACAATCTCCATCTACACAAGTGTAGTTTTATAACTGTCTATGTCTACACAAAAACACATACACCTGCTGTCATGCACATTTTGTCCAATCAGAAGCCTGGAAAAAGCAGCAATATCTGACTTAGTGGCATTATTATGTTTGTTTTGATTGACTTTAGATGTACAATGACATGTACATTATCTTTAAAACCAGCCTGAAAGTACACAGAATCCTGGGAACATTATTAAAGAGCGAATGCACACCTGTGCTGCTGAAACCCAACACTCATAGAATTATAACATTATCAGCAACATGGTGATGTATTACATGTGCAGTGAAGTGTACATTATTTCTTAAATCAGCCACACTAACAAGTCAAGGAAACCATTTTGCATGTTTAAGGGAATTATAAAGCATTTAAACATCGATATAGTGATATAGTAACATCAGTACACACTACAAGGAGGACGTTACATTATGGGTTTTTTTTAGTTGCTTGGTCGCTTTTTACGTGTGAGCACTGTCCATCTACAAAAATAGAAGCAAGACACATAAGTTAACTTCATGATTTGTAGTTAAACAAAGACTAAAATCTAGGGATGTCCGATAATGGCTTTTTGCCGATATCCGATATTCCGATATTGTCCAACTCTTTGATTACCGATACCGATATATGCAGTCGTGAAATTAACACATTATTATGCCTAATTTGGACAACCAGGTATGGTGAAGATAAGGTTCCTTTTTTTTTATAAATTAATAAAATAAGATAAATAAATTAAAAACATTTTCTTGAATGAAAATTAAAGTAAAACAATATAAAAACAGTTACATAGAAACTAGTAATTAATGAAAATTTGTAAAATTAACTGTTAAAGTTTAGTACTATTAGTGGACCAGCAGCACGCACAATCATGTGTGCTTACGGACTGTATCCCTTGCAGACTGTATTGATATATATTTATATATAATGTAGGAACCAGAATATTAATAACAGAAAGAAACAACCCTTTTGTGTGAATGAGTGTAAATGGGGGAGGGAGGTTTTTTGGGTTGGTGCACTAATTGTAAGTGTATCTTGTGTTTTTTTTATGATGAGTTAATAAAAAAACTAACAAAAAAAACCCGATACCGATAATAAAAAAAAAACGATACCGATAATTTCCTATATTACATTTTAACGCATTTATCGGCCCATCCCTACTAAAAACATAAGATAATGTTGCCTCTTTCTTATGACACAGAGCAAAAAGTCTTGCTCGTCAAAGTTGTTCCATCAGGTGGAGGTTCCACAGCGATCATATCCAAAACAGCTGACTGTCATTAGCGCCGGCGGGAGTGTTGCAAAGCCCATTTTGATGTGTCTTTTTTAATAATGTTGAATGAAAATAGCAGCATGTTTACGTTCAAACATACATTAAGTCATCTTATAGTGTGTTTAAAGGTATCAAGGCAGTATTGTTGAGTTTGGAAATGACAGCGCTCAACCGTGACGTCATCACAAGTCTTTGTTTGTTCCGTGTACACGCATACGCTAAGTGGAGAGTTTTGGCCAGCGTTAGTAAAAGCCTACGTTTTTAAAGACAAAAGTATGCGTCTGCGTGTGGACAAGAGGCCTAAACGCAGAGATAAGTATGCATTTATTAAGTATCTGTGTTCGCGTGGACATGGCCACAGTTTGCCAAGCTAACCTGTTGCTACGATGTCAAACTTTTTTACCTTGAATCAGGTATTTTACAGTTAGATACATTAGATATTTTGCAATGTCCAACACCAAGTCAATTTGTCTCCTTCTCTGTCAGCCACTGTGGGTGCTATTGCACAGCTGGTCACAGACTATTAAAGGCCTACTGAAAGCCACTACTACCGACCACGCAGTCTGATAGTTTATATGTCAATGATGAAATCTTAACATTGCAACACATGCCAATACGGCCGGGTTAGTTTACTAAAGTGCAATTTTATATCCTGCTGAAAACGTCTCGGTATGATGACGCCTGCGCGTGACGTCACAGATTGTAGAGGACATTTTGGGACTGCATGGTGGCCAGTTATTAAGTCGTCTGTTTTCATCGCAAAATTCCACAGTATTCTGGACATCTGTGTTGGTGAATCTTTTGCAATTTGTTCAATGAACATTGGAGACAGCAAAGAAGAAAGCTGTAGGTGGGAAGCGGTGTATTGCGGCAGGTGTTGTGCCGGATAACGCACCCCCGCCGTAGAATGCACCCCTTGACTGTTGTGCCGGATAACACAGCCGGTGTTTCATTGTTTACATTCCCGGAAGATGACAGTCAAGCTTTACCATTGGCCTGTGGAGAACTGGGACAACAGAGACTCTTACCAGGAGGACTTTGAGTTGGATACGCAGACGCGGTACCGTGAGTACGCATGCAGCTGCGGCTTCCAAACATTTGATCGCTTGCCCGTACGTGCGTGCCGCTATGTGCATGTCACGTACGTACCTTTGGGGACTTTGGGGAAATATATGTGCTGTATGAACTTTGGGGAGGTGAACGGTACTTTTGGCTGTGGGATTGAGTGTGTTGTGCAGGTGTTTGAGTTGTATTGGCGGGTTATATGGACGGGAGGGGGGAGGGGTTTGTTATGCGGGATTAATTTGTGGCAAATTAAATATAAGCCTGGTTGTGTTGTGGCTAATAGAGTATATATATATGTCTTGTGTTTATTTACTGTTTTAGTCATTCCCAGCTGAATATCAGGTCCCACCCACCTCTTACAGCATCTTCCCTATCTGAATCACTCCCACTGCCCTCTAGTCCTTCACTCTCACTTTCCTCATCCACAAATCTTTCATCCTCGCTCAAGTTAATGGGGAAATCGTCGCTTTCTCGGTCCGAATTGCTCTCGCTGATGGTGGCCATGATTGTAAACAATGTGCAAATGTGAGGAGCTCCACAACCTGTGACGTCACGCTACTCGTCTGCTACTTCCGGTACAGGCAAGGCTTTTTTATCAGCAACCAAAAGTTGCGAACTTTATCGTCGATGTTCTCTACTAAATCCTTTCAGCAAAAATATGGCAATATCGCGAAATGATCAAGTATGACACATAGAATGGACCTGCTATCCCCGTTTAAATAAGAAAATCGCATTTCAGTAGGCCTTTAAACTTATCAAGTTGCTCTGATCAGCCATATCAAAAAACATCAAATTGCTGACGTTATTGTGGCTGCTTGCAGGCTCTTTGTGGCAAATCTAAAATATGATTGGTTAAAGAAACTTTGCTAATAAAGTTCAAGTGACTTCCGGCTGCACCCCAGATTCTGCTGGCCCTGGGCAGATTACATTAACATGGCAACACTGCGATATGATTGGACACAAAAGTCAAACACATGTACCTGAAGCAGTGAAGCCAAGAAACCACTTGATACTAGACTGTTAATTAATACAACTTTATGGAACAAATACAATAATTTAAGTCGTAAATGTAGGTCAGTGCTTCTTCTGATGGTGTTTAGGCGTGCAGAGAAAGCTCCTGACCCCCCCCAGCAATGGCACACAGTACTTAGTGAAGTGTGCTGACAGAAGTATTCCATTTAGGACACAGCCTCTGTTGGTTCAAATCACGCTTGTCAGGGCCATGCAGTGCAGATAAAACAATGTAATGAGACCGTGAGATTACAAAAATCAATGTGCAGTCACTGAGTGTGTTGTTTTCCTAATGAGTTTGCGACCATCAGCAAAAAAGTGTCCTGATTACCTGCTAACGACGACAAGAGCAGCGGAGGGAAAAAAATAGTGTTTTGTGCCCCTGAGCAGTGGCTTAAGCAGATTTTTTTTTTTTCAAGACCTGTTTTTAACATTACAAAAACACAGTTATTGTTTTCACTTCAAACTATGAAGCAAAGGCTGCTATGGAAATAATTAGCCAGCAGTTTTTAATAGTATTTTTACATACTTTCGTGTTTAACATTTGTTTCGTACTTTAAAAACTGTTTCTTGTTTTGATTTGTTTTCCTGTTTATTTTTCCAGGAAAAACACAAACACGTATCACTGCACAGTTATTTGTTTTGACATAGCGTTTTAACACAGTTGCACAAAAGTCACCCAAAAACATAAAGTACCAAATATATGTGTGGAAAAATAGCAGAAGGTATTGGAATTTTGGGAACGCACAGCACATCCTGAACCATAAAATATTGCATACTCTATGTTGCACACTATTATTTCCATATCTTAATTATTATGTACACGTTTGGGGAAATACTTTCAAGAGCTTACCTTACAAAAGTAATACACATCACAAAAAAGAGCACTGAGAATAATAAACAATTGTTTGGTATTGGGAACACACACATGTACTGCACTGCTTGTAAAGTTACAAATATTTACATTTATTTACCTGGCATAAAGTAATATTTTAAAGTAATAAATAATCTGTTGTCACCAAATATCCAAAACATTTTCAGAAACAGAGATGGAAAATATGATTTGAGGGGTAAATTGAATTTAGATGACGATTAAAAGTATGTGCATATTAGTTTGTGTGTGATTCAGTCAATTGAGTGAGGCAATCGAAGCAACAACATCATTTGAAAATTAAATACAAAAATAATATTTTGATTAGCACAACAAAGAGAAGGAAACAAAATGTCTTACAGGTGTATTGTATCATTTATTTTTGTATCAACCTGACATAATTATTGCTGTGCATGTTGTTGTATGTTCTAGTTTATGTGTTCAATAACTATTAATCTTTGTGATTAGCACATGTTTTCATACTATCTGACTTTATACCTGTAAGTATGCTAGATATATTAATTGAATAGCATTAAAATCAAGAGTAAGGTTAATAATTCGGTGTTAACATTTGAGTAGGCTCCTCTGTCCCTCGCTACATCGCGCTTCAAATCCTCACATCGCAGATTTGACAAATGAAATAAAACCTTTTTTTAAAGCTAATTTTACATGATTTTCGCTTAAATTAAGTGTTAAATAAAGATTCTAGATTCCAGATTGTTTATTGTCATATGCACAGTTAAACAGACAGTTTGCGCTTCAAATCCTCACATCGCAGATTTGACAAATGAAATAAAACCTTTTTTTAAAGCTAATTTTACATGATTTTCGCTTAAATTAAGTGTTAAATAAAGATTCTAGATTCCAGATTGTTTATTGTCATATGCACAGTTAAACAGACAGTTTGCCGTACAATGAAAATCTTACTTTGCTAGTCCACCCTTCAACAAGTCACACGGTACTTAGCTAAAAATAAAATAAAAAAATTAAGATTGTATTCGTGCATTATATATATTTCAGTGCAGTATTTGTTTATGTTCAATTAATTATGTTGTGGCGATGTTGTGAAATTATTCACTAAGCCGTGTTCCGTTCCCGAGTTAAAGGTTACATTGCTAACAACAATAGCGCTTCTCTATCTTCACTGCAACAATTTCTAGTTAACTTTTGGCATAACAACATTTTGATGGATTTCATCTTGAACCCCTGCCTCATCAATAACGCATCTAGACATTGGTGTGACTTTGACATGAGCAGGGGTGGGTAGACTGGGCAAAAACTGTACTCACTGGAGCAGTGCTTCTCAAATTGCAGTGCTTCTCACCCCCATTGGGTGCGTAGTGTGGTGTCAGGGGGCTGGGGGGGCCTGAGAGACCAGAGACTTCCAGTAGTCCCACCTTTTTTCATTCTTGAACAATACACAAGCCTGCGGCTCGGGGGCAGCCCCGCTCGAGTGAATTAACAGGTTCAAGCAGGGAATATGACCAAGTATACATACAAAACCCTTCTGTGTACTGGTACTGAGGATATTGATTAAATAAATATATTCTCAGGGTTTTAGGATTTTATTTCAGGGAGTGCGTGAACATTTTGTGTCTCCTAGACGGGGGAGTGACATAAAATTAATTGAAAACCACTGATCTAGGCAGAGGACATGTAGGACACAGACTTTGATCCCGTACCTAAGTTAATAAAAGTATATCATGTGTTACGTTGAAGTCTTTGTATTTACACAGAATTCCCACTGCCTAAAGGTCCCAAATTCCACGAGGATTGGATGAGCATTTTTTTTTCCAAACATCGTCCTAACATTTTGGGAACATTTATGAATGTTTCATTAAAACTATTCTGACAAGTAATGTTTATCCAAAACGTTATTTAATTAAATGTGATGAAGTAAATGTAGTGTGTAACTACCCGCCTCTGCTGGAAGTAGAATCAGACGTTCGGCGCACGGCTATTCAACTACCGTATTTTCCGCACTATAAGGCGCACCTAAAAACCACAAATTTTCTCAAAAGCTAACAGTGCGCCTTATAACCCGGTGCGCTTTATTACGATTAATTTTCATAAAGTTTCGATCTCGCAACTTCGGTAAACAGCCGCCATCTTTTTTCCCGGTAGAACAGGAAGCGCTTCTTCTTCTACGCAAGCAACCGCCAAGGAAAGCACCCGCCCCCATAGAACAGGAAGCGCTTTAAGCAACCACCCGCCCCCGGAAGAAGAAGAAAAAACGCGCGGATATCACCGTACGTTTCATTTCCTGTTTACATCTGTAAAGACCACAAAATGGCTCCTACAAAGGACAAGGATCCGGTTCATAAAAAGACGCAATCTCTCCATCCGCACACGGATTACTACCGTATTTCACAGCAACTGATATTCCTGTGGAACGGGAGCACGTACGGTGAATATTCGCACCACAGGGAATGAGAAGTCATCCTTCACTGTGGTTCTAGCTTGCCATGCTAACTTCCACCCATGGTGATATTCAAAAGGAAGACCTTGCCAAAAGAGACCTTTCCAGCCGGCGTCATCATAAAAGCTAACTCGAAGGGATGGATGGATGAAGAAAAGATGAGCGAGTGGTTAAGGGAAGTTTACGCGAAGAGGCCGGGTGGCTTTTTTCACACAGCTCCGAAGGCGAACACACCTTCACTAAGACGGGCAGACAGCTCCGGACGACATACGCCAACATTTGCCAGTGGATCGTAAATGCCTGGGCAGATATTTCGGTCACAACTGTGGTCCGAGCTTTCCGGAAGGCAGGATTCACAGAACAACAGCGACACTGACTCCCGATGACTTCGACGAGACGGAACCGGCCATTTTGGATACCACGCTTGCGCAACTTTTCAATTCGGACACCGAAGACGAAGAATTCGAAGGATTTACGAATGAAGAATAACTTCAGAAGGTGAGCGCTATGTTTATTTTGTGTGTTGTGACATTAACGTTCGAGCAACATTATGTTACTATTGCTCTACACCATTTTGAATTTTACTATGTTTGTGATTGCACATTTGCGTACATTTTGGGACAGAGTTGTTAGAACGCTGGTTTTCAATATATTATTAAAGTTTGACTGAACTATCTGACTGTTTTTTTGACATTCACTTTAGCGCAGCGTTTTTTTGACATTCACTTTAGCGCAGCGTAGGCGCGGCTTATAGTCCGGGGCGGCTTATTGGTGGACAAAATTATGAAATATGTAATTCATAGAAGGTGCGGCTAATAATCCGGTGCGCCTTATAGTGCGGAAAATACGGTACATAATGTAGGGGCCGCAGTTTCAAGAGCCCAAAAGCTCAGCAGCAAGACTCATTATGCTCCCTTAACATAATGAACTACATTTTAAATGTTTCCATTAATATAACTTCAAACATAGCATGCCCAAAACTACTACCAGAACTGTTGTAGCAAATGTGGAAAAACAAGGTACAGTCCAGTGACTTGAACTGACAAAATGTAGAAAAGTTAAAAGGGTAGAATTTTTTTTTCAGCCACTATTTTTCCAATGAATTAAGAATGTAAATAAAAACAAGTTGCATCACGGAAGTATTTCAAAAGTGCATGAAATGATTAAAATAATTTGCATCACAGAACGGACACAAGACAGGTGCAACGTCTGAACGAGTCGCGGCAGAGGACACTGTTATTATTAGCAAGGTTGTTCGGCGGTTTGGGACAAAAGATAAATAACTTCTGATCTAAGGCACGTCTGATTCTTAGTAATTTCCACAACAGACTTTCCTTCAGTTTTTTCTCGCAATTTCTCATCTTTCTTCTTTTGTGTTCTGCTTGTTTTTGCGTCCCTCACAAAATGTCAAACATGCATACAGACTTGAACACACTTCCTCCCAGCAATGTCAAGTCCTCCTTCATTATCTGTACGTGTGTGCGAGTGTGTGTCTGTCACGCATGGACCTGCCAAAGCTTTACTTGTTGGATGGGTCCTATTTGCACGATGTTTGGGATATATATAGGGTTAGGGTTGGCTATACAATAAGGTATAGGGTCCGCACACACACAAAGGTCCTTTTGGTGCCCTTCAAAATGTTACCAAACATGTTGCTACAAAAAAAAAAAAAGGAAAATACTTTTACCTTGTGTCCTTGAATATTTAACATTTGTTGAACACTCTGGGAGTGGTAAACAAGCAAAGTGTCACTTTCCAGCCACTGCTAGCGTTAGCACAAACTAGCATTGTGAGGCGGTCCTCCATCGGCTTGTGTCCTGGTACTGCATTCTCCTTCGCTGTAATAAAAATCCTGTGTGGCATCTTTTTCCGAAAAAAGTCTGGTCTTATCACAGTTAAAAAGATAAGTAGAATGCCCCCGTCGCTGATAAAAATCCAAGTTGAAGCTGCTCGCCTCGCCATGCCGCACTGACGCTGTGAATTATGGCTCCCCATTTTAAACTTTTCCAAACACCCATGGCTCGCCTTAAATTGTTCTTCTGTGCTGGTTGCAGCATGGTCACTTTTGGACATTAAGTCGCCATACAACTGATGAGACTTCTGTCAAATAATAGCCAAAGAAATGTCATCGCCGGCTAGCTTCTTCTCATTTAGCGACACTAGGAACAGCTTTCCCCGCACACAAAGTCCTTGAGAAGATATTTAACTCCTTCGGCAAAGTCAGCAACAATTTAAAAGTCCTTTTTTGATAACGGTTGCAATTTTGGACTTGTTTTTTTCAATATGTGTGAGCCAATCCATGTCTGATTGGTGCCAGCATAGCCATTTCCTCCTCACTAAATGTAAACAGGATGTGATATCGGGCCCCGCCACTTTAAAATGGCGTTTTAAAGGAAGCGATGTCATCAAAATGGCAGCCACCATAGCGGTTCCAGCGGCAAACAAAATAAATAAATAACTGAAAAAATGAATGAAGTAACCGTACACCGAGACCTTGGTCGCACACAAAGTTATATTTGGCTCAATCTAAACGTTCGCAGATCAAAAAGAACGTAAATTGAGGCGTTCGTGAATCGAGGTTCCACTATGTGTATGTACTGTATTTTTTTGGATTATAAGGTATAGTATAAGTCGCACCGGCCGAAAATGCATAATAAAGAAGGAAAAAAAACATATATAAGTCGCACTGGAGTATAAGTCGCATATTTTGGGGAAATGTATTTGATAAAACCCAACACCAAGAATAGTGAACAACAGGCTGAATAAGTGTACGTTATATGAGGCATAAATAACCAACTGAGAACGTGCCTGGTATGTTAACGTAACATATTATGGTAAGAGTCATTCAAATAACTATAACATATAGAACATGCTATACGTTTACCAAACAATCTGTCACTCCTAATCGCTAAATCCCATGAAATCTTATACATCTAGTCTCTTACGTGAATGAGCTAAATAATATTATTTGATATTTTACGGTAATGTGTTAATAATTTCACACATAAGTCGCTCCTGAGTATAAGTCGCCGGCCAAACTATGAAAAAAACTGCGACTTATAGTCTGAAAAAAAAAAAATATATATATATTTATATATATATATATATATATATATATATACATATATATATATATGTATATATATATATATATATATATATATATATATATATATTTTTTTTTTTTTTTTCTAAATAAAGGGACCACAAAAAGTTGCATTATTGGCTTTATTTGAACAAAAAATCTTAGGGTACATTAAACATATGTTTATTGTTTTAAGTTTGTCCTTAAATAAAATAGTGAACATACAAGACAACTTGTCTTTTAGTAGTAAGTAAGCAAACAAAGGCTCCTAATTTAGCTGCTGACATATGCAGTAACATATTGTGTCATTTTCCATTCTATTATTTTGTCAAAATTATTAAGGACAAGTGGTAGAAAATTAATTATTAATCTACTTGTTCATTTACTGTTAATATCTGCTTACTTTCTCTTTTAACGTGTTCTATCTACACTTCTGTTAAGATGTAATAATCACTTATTCTTCTGTTGTTTGATGTTTTACATTAGTTTTGGATGATACCACCATTTGGGTATCAATCCGATACCAAGTAGTTACAGGATCATACATTGGTCATATTCAAAGTCCTCATGTGTGCAGGGACATATTTCCTGAGTTTATAAACATAACATAAATAACAAAAAAATGAAAGAAGATGTTGTGATGCCAAAAAATATCAACGTAATCATATTAGTATCGACTAGATTTGCTCCTGCACTTGGTATCATTAGAGTGGATGTCAGGTGTAGATCCACCAATGGCGTTTGCTTACATTGTGATGCCGGTGAGCTACGGTGTGTAGTGAAGCATGTTTAGCTATTCCTTGTCCTTAAGGGATGATACTTGTATGAAACTTACTTTATTTGTCGCCATGGAGGCGAGGATTAGTGATTTAGAAGTAGCTAAAACACTGCCGACTGCGGCTGGACTTTAGCCGTTAGCTAGCTAGCCATGTCTTAAAGCACCTCTTCCTGAGGACGTTTCAGTGTTAGAACTTCACTTTTATTGTTAGTTTTGAAGACAGAATTTGTCCGTTCTCCCTTTTCTGTCTAAACACTGTGTCTGTTTGTAAGTGTGATTGTGTGCTACCGAACATGCTGGTCTGCTTGTAAACCAACAATGTCATAACGTGACTATGGCGGGGGGGACCAGTACTTTTCAGAGGTGGTATGGTACCGAATATGATTCATTAGTATCGCGGTACTAAATATATATATATATATATATATATGTCTTAATAAGGTTATCCAAAAAATAGTGCTCGATACCGTAGTAGAGCGCAATATATGTATGTGTGGGGAAAAAAATCACAAGACTATTTCATCTCTACAGGCCTGTTTCATGAGGGGGGTACCCTCAATCGTCAGGAGATTTTAATGGGAGCATTCGCATACCATGGTTTATATAGGGCACAGAGTGGGTGGGTACAGGCTGGCCTAGGGGCGTGGTGATTGGTTCATGTGTTACCTAGGAGGTGTTTCCGTCTATGGCGGCATGTTGTTACAATTTCGCTGCGCTTGTTGAGGGATGACAGGTCTGGACGGTAGATAATAAACAGTTTCTCTTTCAAGCATAGGTTGCATCTTTTATTACCACTATTGTAAGGTGTGCTGGATGCAAGAATTTGCCATGTTATTGAATATTCAACATTATAGTCTTTGAGGTCCCAAATGTGTTTGCTGAGTTCTGTGGTATTTCGCAGGTTTTTGTTCCTGAAAGAAGCCTTGTGGTTGTTCCATCTGGTTTTGAATTCACCCTCGGTTAATCCTACATATGTGTCGGATGTGTTAATGTCCTTGCGTATTACCTTAGATTGGTAGACAACTGATGTTTGTAAGCATCCCCCGTTGAGGGGGCAATCAGGTTTCTTTCGACAGTTACATGCTTTGAAAAGAATACCTACCGGAATCAATAAAAGGCTATCGATGCTGTCATCTAGCAAAGCTGAATTTGACCAAGCAACCCCCCCGTACCAAAAAGCCCTTGATGAAAGCGGATACAATTTCACCCTCACCTATGAACCCACGCCAGGAAACCAGCCAAAAAAGAACAGAAAACGAAACGGCATCATCTGGTACAACCCCCCATACAGCAAAAACGTCTCAACGAACATTGGACACAAATTCCTCAACCTGATTGACAAACACTTTCCCAAAGACAACAACCTAAGAAAAGTATTCAACAAGAACAACATCAAATTGAGCTACAGCTGCATGAACAATATACGACAAATCATCTCAAACCACAACAAAACAATTGCAAATGAGCCGTCGACCCCCAGTCAGAACGACTCCAAAACCAACAAAGCTGAACAGATGTTTACCTTATCCCAATAAACATCTGTTTGTGTCTTATTGGGATAAGGTAAACATCTGTTCAGTATTTTAACATAAAAGTGTTTGATTGTGAGGCATTAAAAGCCACAAAATGCAACGGGTCCATCAGACCCACAAACGCTGGCTGAGTAACAACAATATGAACGTTGCACGGAACATTTCTCTGCCAGTTTTTGCATCCCACAGGGATTCTTCTTTTGTGTTTCTGCACCTGCGGTTCCCACACAAGGTTGCAACATTGTTTGTCAACACTGTCTGCTCTCAATTTCTCGCACATTTGACCCTCTGATGTTATGTGTACCTACACTCTGTCCTCCTCCTGTCTAGGCCTGCTGTGTGTGTGTGGGTAGGTGGGTGCGTGTGGTACACAGAACATCAATTTCCACACTTCTATTAGCCCCGGGTCCACCCGGACATCTTATATGTAATAGAAATGTGTAAGGGGAGTGTATGGTGTGTGTGGTCATTAAATATGTATTCTGATGTATATTCTTCACAGAAAATGAGCCAAAGTCAGTGAGTCTCAGTTTGAAAAAGTAATTAATTGTATAATTTTTCTTTTAATAAAAAATGAAAACGGGTCCCACAGACCCGAACACCACAAAAGGGTTATATAGGGTCCGTGTACATCGCGGCTATCCGTTTTCTGTGTGTAATAGAAACATTTTTGAACATATAACTTTCCCCGTTTTTTGGTTTGATAATAAAACACAAAACATGGAAACCGGATTGTTATCCATTATCCATTTCCCTGTGTTAGAAAATTGAAAATGGGAATTTAAACAATGAGTGGAAAACTATTTTCTCTATTCCCCCGTTGTTTAGACATATGGGTCCATTGCACATGTGCAGTGTATCTTTTGAGGATCATTATTCTTTTCATTGTGAGGTCAAGTACAGTCGTACTTTGTGGACGCCGTCTGCTGCACACACATTGTGAGTTTGCATTCTAGTTGTTTGACCCTATGCTTTCAAAACACTTCCCTGTTGCTTTCGCCTTTTGTTTGTTTAGTCATTAAATTATTTTCACCTGAAATCACAAACACCTCCGCCGTCTTACACGACATAATATCCTGACCACATGATTTCGCAGAAGATTAGACCGACGAGGAATAGACTTTTGTTGTCCAAGTGCCGTCGCCACGCACAGCCTTTCTTTAAGACTATGGGTGAATATGGCAACCCAAAAGGCAACTTGGCAGAACTTTTCACGTCCTGGGCTGCAAGCCAGTGCAGTCCAGGCATAACAGATTGGAATCAGACAGGATTCACAGTAGTGCTGATAACTTCCACAATTTCAAATTTCTATTGTGGAGGTGAAAAAAGTCCTCCTTTCGGTCCAATACCACATGAAAGTGGTTGGTTTTTTGGCATCTAATTTGTCTAGTTTCCATACTTGTTTTTTAACACTTTACAAGAAATACATTGACGGCAAACTCTGTGGCCTGCTCGCTTTCCAAGACTCTTATTCTGTTAGAGCATGCAGAATGGAGCAGTACATTTATTGTGAAGACAGGAACTGTGCGGTCGGTCTATAGGATTTTGACGGCAGGTACTCGCGAGAGTCTGTTGAAATAAAAAATGTTTCTCGCTTTCCTGTTAGTCGTTTCTTAATACTCATCTCACAGCAGCCAGCATCATCTAACAAGATCTTTGGGTACCGTCAATGTCAACAAAGTGAAGATTGATTATGTCAAATTTATAGAAAATATTTTCTAATGCCTGGCAGGCGATCAACTGACACACCCTCCGCAATCAACCGGTAGCCCGCGATCAACGTAATGGGCAATCAATAATAGAGAGAATCAAGCATCTTTTCGTTTCGTTCTCACCATTTCTTAGTCTAAATAGGCTGTCAAAGTGTACCAACTTGTCAGAATACATCCTCGTCCTTCTACTATCCAGGTGAGAGGCATGATTTATGACCCGAATAAATTGTGACGTGCAAGGATACAAGGAAGCAGCTGGTCAGTCAATCATGTTAACATTGGCACACAAGCTCGTGATCACGGTGTCACTACAAATAGTTTGTCTGTGTTAGCACTTCAAATAACAATATCACTAATACTTGGTTATTATTCAAATAACAAAGTGTAAATGGAGTATTATTGGCACTTTTTTATTAGGTTGTTGGGGCCTAATAGAGGACCTTCCATAGGCTCCACTGTTCGTAGACTTTTATTTACATTATTTAAGAGTTAGAATGCATGACAAATAAATACACTTTGTCGTCATGTCTTTCATGATGATTGTAAATGATAGGCAAAATTCCCCCCAAAAAAGTGCAACCACTGTGTCGCGGCACACTAGTGTGCCGTGAGATATTGTCTGGTGTGCCGAGGGAAATAATGCAACTTCACCTAATTGGTCCAAAAAATATTATTTGCAAATCAATAATTATAATCTGCATATAATGTGCCATTGTCTAGTGTCTGTGCTGTATAGAGCTTGGCAGGGTAACCATGTAATACTCCATATCAGTAGGTGGTAGCAGGTAGTTAATTGCTTTGTAGAAGTCGGAACGCGTCGAGGATGGTTTGTCGTGATCCCAATACACAGAGCACAGCGGTAGACAGTGTGCAGGTAAAAAGGTATGTTACGCTTAAATCAAAAATGAAAAAAAGGCAAGTCCCGCTAGGAAAAGGCACTGAAGCATAGGGATGGCTATGCAAAACGAAAGTAAAACTGAACTGGCTACAAAGTAGACAAAAACAGAATACTGGACTACAGCAAAGACTTACAGTATGTGTCCGTACATGACATGTGTTGCGTTTTGGACCAGTTGTTCCTCCCAGGGAATTCAAGTCACAATTCGCTCCCAAGTTCTTTCCGACACTTAAAGCTGAGTTGAAAAACCACCAGAGACAGAATAGGTATTTTGTTGTATATTCTCAAAGCTTTGCCAATATACATTGATTGAGACCAGTCTAACCCTAGAACATTCTATTGCGCCTCCCAAAATGGTCTGTCTTCCCGATCCCACTACCCTCTCTCTCGTCCCATCTCTGTAGACAAAACAAATGCTAGTCAAAACACATTCCAAAGAACTCAAGGTTAACACACAGTTTACTTGCAGACAGAGCAGCAAGAGAAGAAATGGAAAACACGAGCTGTTTTCAAATATGACTATGAAATAAAAGAAGTACAACTTAAATTCGGATATATGTAAATATCTGCCTCCGACAATTCCCCCTTCAGATCTTCTAAAAAGATCTTTATCACTAGTACAACACTTCTAAAATACGCCCCTCTTTGAGCAAGCTAGTAAAAATTAAAAGCATAGTTACATGGGAGATAAACGGATGGAATCTATGTCAATGTCGTCACTCTCAGGGAAGGAAACTAGCATTTCTCGAAAGTCACCACTTTGCCAGACCCCCTTCAGTTACACTCCTCCGAGATAAAACATGGCGTCCTCTGCGGGAAGTTAGAGAGGCCGCTGAAACAGGAGTTCCAAGGGGTGTTAATTTGGTACCGTCTAGGGTGACTGGGGTCACCAGTCTAACCATAGCACAAAGCCCAACGGCTGACGTCGGGATTCTAATGTACAATCTGTGCTCCCCACAATACCAGAATAAGTCAGCTCGTGCCCAAGGGCCTATCCTTGAGCCATCTATCAGGGTGGTGCACCAGGGGGGGGTAATGTCACCCAATTTGTAGGGGGATGAAGGGGGCCCTGTAAATTGAAAACACGTGTAGTTCAGCTTTTGGGCCACAAAAGGAAGAAGTCGGGTGAAATTGTCAACAGGAGGGTACACACTAACCAACAAATCACAACCTGGCGGTGTGGGTTCAGAAAACAAGGAGATAAGACAGTTTGAGCCATTAGTGTCAGTCAACTTAAAAGGGGCGGGGTAAGTCTAGGGGAAAGGGACGTCCAGAGGAACAAGCAACACAGTCACCCAGGTCTTGGCTCTTAGCCATGCTAGTCATCCACCTAAGCCACAGGTTGCCTGCACCTGCTCCTAAGGTCAAAGCTACCAGGTCTTCAAGGGGGCAAAGGTAGGTAACGCCTTCTCAAGGACATTAATTTTAATAATTCCTTTAGGGTCTGTACCTTTCTGGTCAACCCCCAAAACAACATAAAAGGGACTAGGTATAACACCTGTTCTGGCAATTGTAAGGGAAAGGGGGTTCTGGGACCGATCAAAGTTCCTCTGAAAGGTCCTCCCTCTCAGAATAACTTTGAATTGTGGAGGTATGTTGGCATATAAAGGGTCATGGTAGTCTAAGGGCCCTGTGTAGTGGGTTACCTGCTTCCATAAGGGGCACCACTTACCAGAGTATGTTGTCCGCATCCGACACCAATAGTTCAGGTTTGAGTCGTAACAAAGATACAGGTTACTAGCACGGTAAGAACTAATTTTCCCCTCGCACTTAATCACACTGCACAGGTCAAAAAAGTAAGTCTTGCTGTCCCCCTTGACCCAGTCTATTTCAAGTCCGCCGTACGTTCTAAGACACTTGTCAGTCACTGTCGTCGGGAAGGAAGAATTGAGACACAAGGTCAGTAGAGCAAGCCCAAACACCAGTCCGTCAGGGAATCCTACTGGGTATAACATCCCGCCTTTCAGAAATCAAAATCAGAGTAATTCAGGTAACGAGACGGGGATAAACATCAAACTTTTCACTTAATGTAACGACACAAATCCTTATGCTGAAAACAAGCAAGAAAAACTAAGAAACATCTAGCATATAGACTGGTCTCAAGCAATGGTATACAATATAGAAGTTGATCAGAGTAATGTAGATAGAAAATCTGGAAGATCTACACGACGGTAGACGGCAGCTCAACGGAGAGAGGTGTCTCTCAGCGTCGTCTTTTGGGCCCCTTCCGTGGCAGGCTCCTCCGCGGGAGTGCGGAGGTAGAGGTGGTACCAGGTGTCCCCTGTACCAGCTAGTCGAAGGGCGTGGGACGTCCGTACCACGACCTTGAAGGGACCATTCCACCTGGGCTCCGTACACTTGCGTTTGATGACCTTGATCTTGACCCTCTCAGTGGACGGAAGGGAATCTGGAGTGGCGGGCTGTCATCCTCGAATCTGTACAGAATAACTGGCACACAAATTCTGCATTTTGTGTAAAATACCATTTTGGTTTTACGCTGATTCCTTCTTCCAGGGGGTTGTTGATCCTGGGAAGGGGCTGACCTGTATGCAGTTCATAGGGTGAAAAACTCAAAGGGCGGTAAAACAGTTTTATTCACGAACATTCGAATGATCATTAATGCTAATTGCAACATGTCAATCCAATTCAATTTGGTCTGTGCACAGATTTTAGCCAATTCGTTTTTGATATTCTGGTTCATCCTTTCAACCTTACCTTGGGACTGAAGATGGTACCCCCAAACCGAACCTGTGTTCTAGTCCAAGAGCATTTTCGACCAAGGCTAAGTGAGTAATTTTAAAATGGGTGTTTTGTCAGACCTAATCTTTTTGGGGAAACCATGTCGGGGAATTAGGTCATTCACAACCCATTTAATTACTGATTTTGCATCCTCTTTTGAGGTTGGGGTTGCTTCCGGCCAACCACTGTGATTGTCAACACAAGTCAGCAAGTATCTTTTCCCTTTCACCGGATTGATCATATCAATGAAGTCAAAACTATACACGGTTCACCCTCACCTCCTCCATAATCCAAATTGATTTACTAAACTACTATCGATGTGAAAAATGGCTGTTTTCAAGTTAAATTTACAAACTTACAACAATTTAGTTATAACTTCTTACCCCCAGGAATATTGTTAAAGCTATTTTGTTGTACGGAGTCTGAATCCAAGAGTCTGAATCCACCCTCACCTCCTCCCCCTTCTGTTTCTGAAAAAGAGACTGTGTCAGTAATACTATCACTTTCAGAAACATCTAAGAATAAGGTCAGCTAATAGTCAAGTACAGCAAGAGCAGGGGCGGAGGACATGTCATGTTTGAGGTCAATGAAAGTCATTTCAGTCTCTGTGGACCACTGGAGGGTGGTATTAGGGTAGGGGACCCCTTAGCGAAATCAGAAATAACTCAAACTCAACTAAATACACAAATACTAGAAAAATACTAACCTTATGGCGGATGCCTTTGCAGTAGTAATTTGAAATTTCACCACGCCTGGTGGCCACAATAACAAATTAAGTCAAGCTCATGTTGTAGAAAGTCGAATGATGCGGACACGTTTGTTACTGAATACTTTCTATCAGACTTCTGTCATGGTGACTGTGTGTATGTAATAAGCAACTATAATTTTTTTTTTATATGCTTAAATGTAATGTGTCGTTTTAGCTCAGCTGTTGTGTAGCTGCTAGCTCCGCGTAGCCTACAGCCGGGCTGTCCAAAGTGCAGCCCATAGCTATGTGCTTAACAGAAAACTTAAACAAGAGGAAATTGTAGTTTTGGGTGTCGGTGCAATGAGTGGTAGCTACGCCGTGTTTTATCATTGGACCTAAGCCTTTGGTTTTGTAGGCGGGGCAAAGAGCAAGGGAACAATGTGGGACAGCAATTGTGTCCATCTTATACTATGCTAGTTGTAGCAAAGATATGTCAACATGAGCAGCCACACCTTGAGTTCCAACATATATAAATATAAAGGAGTCAAAGGTCTCCTGGCATGAACATGAGCCGAGTCGGGTGGCGGTACACACGGAAGCATCTCAGTCAGCCAGGGTTTTCACTGATAGAGCAGCTGGAGATGTCAGCCATTTCTGGTGTTTCAGGCTGTGGTATGAGCTCATGGAGGAGCTTTGGTAGTGGTGTCGCAGCTTGGTGGTTGAGCCGTCAGGTAACACCAGGAAGGTTCCTTCCGTGCGATATTGAATGTCAGGGTACAGTCTGTAAAGGAGGTCATTACCAATTAGGCAAGGTGTGTGCAGGTCAACGACGAAGGGGTGTGTTAGAATAATTATGTATATATTATCATCATAACTTTATGCTTAAGGGCCATACTATAAAGTATTGTCAATTTGTGCAGAGCTAGCAATCCAAAAGATTGCTAGCCTCGTTATCAGTGTTGTGTGCAGACTCGGCCTGCTGGCAGCCAAGGCCGAATATTTGGTTCCAAGACCAGACAAAGCAGAGAAGAGACTGGGCGATATCACCAAGTGTCAACATATTTGCATTTTTGTATTATCATATATTGTGTCTTACTGGAGTTGTCGAGATTACCCCCTTCCCTCAGTCACCGTGATGTAATAGGGCCATTTTCCTAATAAATGGAGGAGGCGCACGGGTTTTTCTTTAGAACGTAGTTTGGATCTGTAACTAGAGTACAGCCCAAAACACGTGTCTCCTCATGAGCTAAATTGAACTCTGTCTCTGATTCATTCCTTGCTTCTTGTCTGATTAGTAGATGTCAACAGTGTTTGCACCTGACAGGGTGCTTCAGCGAGAGTCCAGCAATCTGAACCGGAAGAGGTTTGGTGACCGGTAACATTCTTGTGACCTCAGCCTTCGACCTTCAAAAAGGAAGCACACAGTTTCTTTGGTACCTCTGCATTCAGAAATGAGTGGCTAGAACCAGTGTCAATCACAAACTGATAATATTGTCCGTTGACACTTATGTCCAGCAGGGGGCCTGTCTGTATTTCCTGCTGGGGCTTCTGCCTTGGGCGTCCTTTGCCATGCCTGTATGATGTTTTGGCTGCAATTGGGAGCCTGTCTCGTTCAGAGGAGTTAGGACGTTCACGTTGCCAGTGACCCGGCTGGTCACAGATGAAACAGTTTTCACCCTGTCTTGGCCTTAAAGCACCGTGTCCACCACCCGAGTCCAACCGTCTGGTTGCACGTCTGGTGTCCTCCACCTGCTGGGACTCAAAAGCAAGGTCATCCACTGCTGAATATACGCTAGCTGATCTTTGACCTTTTGGTTCTTTTAACTTTTCATCTTCAGCGATTTGTAATTTAAGTAGTTGTTTCCTTGTTACTCTACCACCATCCTGCTCTGTCCAATTTTGCATGTGATGCTTAAGATGTCCCTGCCATGTGTTGTTTTTAGCACCGTGTATATCAGGGTTATCATCCATCTTGCGTCTCACCACAGTTGGCATTGCGTCAAGTACGGCTCGTCTAAAAAACTGTCGGTGTTCCCCTTCTTTACTGGGATGCACACCTGTAGCACGTGACCACTGCTCTTTAGCTTGGTCTATAAATACATAAGGTGACTCACCATCTTTCCACCGATATGTAGGAGTGGTATTTTGACACGGAAGAGGAAACAGACTGCGCATAGCAGTAGCTATGCCTCTTATGTACGGTGTTACCGGTGAAGTCGAAGATTCAGCCAATAATCCTGCTTGTTGTTCCATATTTTGGCCATCTTGTGTGGAAACACAACGATACAAAATGCCTCTAAAGTCTGCTACGGAGAGAGTGTATCCCGCTGTTAGTTTGTCTAACGTGTTAAGCCAAAGACTCCCTCCTTCAGACACAGGTGGGAGTTTGTCAACTGTCAACAATGGATTGCATGTCTGCAACATCAAAAGTCTTATATTTTGAAATTGGCCACTAATTTCAGGAAAAAGTGGATATGCATGTCCTTCTACCTTTTTTGAGCGTGTGTTGTATGCATGTGGGTCATGTGGTTGATTGTCAATGTAGCCTTCCAGCGAGCCTTTAGCAGTTACAGGAGACCACAAAGTCTGCCTCTGTTGTGTATTATTCAAGAATGTCTGTTGTGCACGTCAGAGGTTGTTATCTACTTGGGGAAAATGGTCAGACGTGCAAAGGAAGGGGTTAAGAATTTGAGCTGATGGTTTAGAGAGGGCGTGTGAGTACCTCCCTCTCTTGGCACTTGAGTAGGGGGCGTTGGCTTAGTCAAAGTCTGGGCGGGTCGTTTGAATAGTCTCGCGCATGCGCGAGTCATGTCCTTATCAAATTCGCCTTGTTCCCCCCTACGTCTCTCCCCGCGGACTACACCGTCACCAATAGCAACACACGCACACACAAGCACGCGCACACACACACACGAGCACGCACACACACACACTCACAAGCACGCACACACACACTCTCCCACGCAACCAGCAACACACACACACAAGAAAAAAGCTGCACGAAAGCTCTTTCTCTGCGTTTCACTTTACCATAAAATTTCCAGTTACTTTTCTTTATTTACCAAACGTTTAAGTTCACGACTTTTCGAGTGTTGTAAACTCCCTCTTAAACCTTTCATGAAACGTTCTCCTTTTTTCTCTTTTCTTTTTTTTTTTTCTTTTTTCTTTTTAAACTCGACCTGCCAATTTCATTGTTGACAACAGTACATTCATCACACTCCCCCCACCCCCCACCGCCATCACATTCCGTGGCCATCTCGTCTATTTTTCTCAATCTTCACCTGTGCTCTTTATTGTATCATACAAAAGGACTTGAACCCAGAACTCTTTTAGGGGAGACCAAACCCCCAGGGCGAGCCACACCCGACTATTTGCTTACTCGTCAGTGAAGCAGCGCGTCACGGTAATCTATCTTTATCGTATTATTCAAACGGACTTGAACCCAAGAATATAACATACGAAAGGACCTTGAACCTAAATCTTTATCGTATTATTCAAACGGACTCTAACCCAAGAATATAACATACGAAAGGACTTGAACCTAAATCTTTATCGTATTATTCAAATGGACTCTAACCCAAGAATATAACATACGAAAGGACTTGAACCTCCAACCATTCTAGTCACAGGTGAAAGATTTAAGACGTAATGACATGAGTTGGCCACCATATGCAATGGCGGACAGGGCAAAATGCAACCAATCCATCAAAATGTCCACTCTGTGTCTGGGGTACAAACAGTGTTTGACTTACATACTTCAAGACAGACTCCTAAAGCAGATTATAGAAAAAGGCTCTGTTTACCTTGTTTTATGTTTGGCCACTATTGAGTCTGTCTAGAAGAGTGTAAGAGGTGTCCAATTCTCAGCGTGTCGCCCGGACGAGCCCCCAATTTGTTGCGTTTTGGACCAGTTGTTCCTCCCAGGGAATTCAAGTCACAATTCGCTCCCAAGTTCTTTCCGACACTTAAAGCTGAGTTGAAAAACCACCAGAGACAGAATAGGTATTTTGTTGTATATTCTCAAAGCTTTGCCAATATACATTGATTGAGACCAGTCTAACCCTAGAACATTCTATTGCGCCTCCCAAAATGGTCTGTCTTCCCGATCCCACCACCCTCTCTCTCGTCCCATCTCTGTAGACAAAACAAATGCTAGTCAAAACACATTCCAAAGAACTCAAGGTTAACACACAGTTTACTTGCAGACAGAGCAGCAAGAGAAGAAATGGAAAACACGAGCTGTTTTCAAATATGACTATGAAATAAAAGAAGTACAACTTAAATTCGGATATATGTAAATATCTGCCTCCGACACATGACAATCAACAATGTCCCCACAAAGAAGGGTAGCGTCCGCACAACTAAAATAGTCTTGCTTGCCAATACAAAGCAGGTCAGGTAATAGCACTCAAAGGAAGGCGTGAAGCTGCAACAGGAAAACACCAACAAAACAGGAAAAGCCACCAAAATAACAGGGCTAGACAGGAACTAAAGCACGACACTCAGGAAAACAACAACGCACAAAAAAAAAAAGGCAACCTGGTGGAGTTTCATTTTTTAACGTTTCTGCCGGTGGTGTGCCTCTGTATTTTGTCAATGAAAAAAATGTGCCTTGTGTAACTTTTCTGGGTCGGCACAATGATGAGACTTTTTCCACTGTTCTCAGCTTCATTTATTTTCCTTCCAACCTGCGGGCGACAATCAGCATACTTACCAACCTTGAGACCTCCGACTTCGGGAGGTGGGGGTGGGGGCGTGGTCGGGGCGTGGGGCGGGGCGTGGTTAAGAGGGGGGGGGGGTTATATTGACAGCTAGAGTTCACCAAGTCAAGTATTTTATATATATATATATATATATATAGATAGATATCTACATCCTGAAAATATGCAAACAAACTGTGTTTAGATAATTGATACTTCAAACTTGCATACATAAATATTAAGGAATATAACATAACTTGGCTTCTGAGAGTTTCAAAATGTAATGAATAAAATGCTAAAGTTGTTGATAAACAAGCAATTATTTTAATAATAAAATATGGTCATTTTAAATGAATTATTATGATAATTTAAAATCAATTATTTCAAATATGTTTATTTTAATGTATAATTCTATGGCTGGATGTAATAAGGAGTCACGAAAAAATACAAATAAAAATACAATTAATTTTGATGTTTTTAGCAAAATATAGTAAAAATGTATTTAGTTTATTTTTATTTTTATTAATAAATATATTTATTTTTAGGTAAGATAAACATAATAATACAATTTATCTCGAGTCTGGATGATTTAGTTCTTGTCACCCTGTTGTCCTCCCGTCATGAAAAAAGGCTGTCCTCACTCAGGTCCACATGGAGCTTGAGGGGGCGTGGCTTCCAGCTCCGGCTGAAAATCGGGAGATTTTCGGGAGAATATTTGTCCCGGGAGGTCTTCGGGAGAGGCACTGAATTTCGGGAGTCTCCCGGAAAATTCGGGAGGGTTGGCAAGTATGACAATCAGACAATGTCGGAATCCCGTCTTTCTTTGGCTTACTCCCTCAGCCATGTGAAACTTTTCTGTGTACATATACATCTTTAACCGTTTATAATGAAAAAGACGGATACAAACAGTCTGTAAAATATTGAAATGTACATTCCAAGCGCCATTCCGTGGCAGAACAAGACATGCAACATTTGCTATAGTTAACACCTTAGAAAATAAAATAAAACCACAAACCTGCTACAATGGAAAAGACAGATACAAATAGTCTGTAAAATATTGAAATGTACATTCTAAGCGCCATTCCGTGGCAGAACAAAACATGCAACATTTGCTATAGTTAACACCTTAGAAAATAAAATAAAACCACAAACCTGCGGGCGACAATCAGACAATGTCGGTATCCCGTCTTTCACACACACAGAATAACACTATTACCTACGCACGTAAGCACACACACACACACGCACACACACGCACGCACACACTGAACAAGTCTCATTACCTACAAATGTACGCACACACACGCACGCACGCACGCACACACTGAACAAGTCTCACACAACAAAGAGCGGCCGTTTGGCGACAATGTTAGCGATGTAATGTTACCTGGAATCTGAACTTAAAACTAGAGGACAACACAGGTAAACATATTCACATTCTTGGTACACACATTCATTAATTAAAGACCTAATTTCTACCGAAAAACAAAGAAAAGGTCGGTGGGATCGTCCGACCGAGACTCACCCTCAGCCATGTGAAACTTTTCTGTGAGGGTCGAAGGGAGGGGCTACACAACCCAGGAGAACTACAGGAGCTCAGGAGGGACAAAAAGATATCAAACCGCCCTCTCATAGGCGAGCAGAAAAGACAACTATTTGGAGATAAAATTCACAAACAAAATATAATAAATAACAAAGGTGTATTTTAACTCTGTTACACCTGGCTCAAAAAAGGTTGAAAAACACTGCCCTAAGTTATTACGCCATGATTTTACCAGTCTGGCCCACGTGGGAACAGATTGTCCTCCATGTGGCCCTCGGGCTAAAATGAGTTTGACATCCCTGCATTAAAGTGCTTTAAAGTTTTTTTTTGCTAAAATAGGTACTTTTGTCAAGGCTAGAACCAATTATTCATGTTTACATTGATTCCTATGGGGAACTCTGCTTCACTATACAAACGTTTTGGTTGGCGAACCATGTCGAAGAACCAATTAACTTTGTAGATGGAGGTTCAACTGTATCAACCAAGCAATACGAACAGTTTTATTGTAAACGCTAACAAGGAGGAACTACTTAGCTTGAGCTGCTATTAACTTTGGTTGTGACCCACCATGAAATAAAGCAGAAGGAGCTGAAGTTGCTTCTGCTACGGCTGTATTCCTTTGGCTCTCAACAAATGGAACGCAGCACAAAACCATCGCAACATCGCTAGAAAAAGTTTTTTAATCTGAGGAGTGAGGATTATTCTGGATTTAGCAGCTTTCTCTAGTTATTTATATTTATGTATTCATACTTACTTTTTATAACAAATAAAAAAACACAATACATATTACGATGAACAACATTGCATTACTCATTTATTATGGATTATATTCAAGTTTCGTTTCTACAACAGTGATGTAAATTGAGTTTTTGTGTAAATTGGAACTTCTAATATCTTAACAGCCAAGTCAGTCACACAGTACAAAGACCACATGAAGTACATATTAAATGTTTAAAAAAATAATGTGAATTACAAGAATGAAAGAACACAATCCTAAATAAAGGCAATTTCAGCAGAAATTGTGTGTGTGCTGAAGCTGAAATGTAGAATTAATGTAGAAATACTATACTTTGAATGTAAGAATGGCTTGAATGTTGAAATGGTTTGAATGAAGGGAATGTTTCACGTGATTAGTTTCATGGGTATTTATGGTAATGTTTTTATCACGGTGCTTGCGCAGTCCCGCATGCCTTCTGCTGCAAGCTCTGCCTGCGCCTACGCTGGCAGCGCGCCAGGACATGGCCCTGCTCGCTCTGGCAGCATCATGGCCACGCGCCGGCAAGACTGCAGGTGATGAGCAAACAGTATTGACGAAGGCGAAAATGATAAAGACCAGCTAACCCGAAGATCATTTGCCAGAACGTAATCATCTGCTCCCGTAGTAAGCATCCCGTCTCTGGCTTCCCTCCCGCATACTTGATCTCTCTCTGTGTCTTCTCAGTTCCCGTTGTCTTATGTCCGTTGTGTTCCCCGCAGTGCTTCCCCTGTTCCCCGTGATCGAGCTGTGTGCCTCGACTTCCCACTGGATTCCGAACTGCCTCTCTCGATCCTCGACCCCCGATTGTACACGGACCTCGTTGCTTTTCTCCAGCCCCCGGCCGCTTGCTTGCCCACGGACTGCCTTCTTGCCTTGCCCTTTTTGTCTGGAAAAAGATTCATTCAACACCCATGGTAACACACAGCAGTTAATTCCACACATAGTCTCACACACACACACGTTTGGATTTTGGTCACACTTCATTCTCTAGTTTATTATTACTATTATTGTTTTTGTTATTACATATATATATATATATATATATATATATATATATATATATATATATATATATACACACAATAAAATCATTGAGCTTACTACGCTCTCTTGTGGTCTGTGCCGTCTAAACTCCTCCCGAAAACATAACAGTTTTACTGGGGGGACGGTTCTGAGTGATGTCAAATCTAGATCATTATAAGTTTCAGGTACGCTCAGTTTTTTAAATGTTCTATATGGCAACACTGCCACACCTTTAACAAGAGATCAGAGAGAAATGTTTGTTTAAAAAAAAGATTTCTGCCGTATGACGTGATTAAAATCGATACACATTATGTTTTATATTCCTGGAGCAGAACCAACAACTTCTATATTCCCCAGGGCTCGGACTGTCAGAATAAATAAGGGAAGGGAAACCAAATGGCCTTTTTGCTTCAGAAAATCAGTAGCTCAAAAAGTGGAGGTGTAAAACATAACACCTCTCTTTACGTTCTTTCTCTCTTGCTTGCTCGCTCTTTGTCTCCATGCAACCTCTCCCCACCCACTCTTCACTATTTCATCAGACACACACATACACACACACACACACACACACACACACACACACACACACGCACGCACACTTTCAATGGTCCTGCTTCCATCTAACCCCACATACTCCAACTAATTGAGGCAGGTGGCTTCTAGTATTGCAAACTAGCAGTTGTCGGATGACGATGTGTGTTGAGAACTTTCATTCTATGAATCTCATTAACCTGTCAATCCTAATGGCACTCTCCTTTTCCAGCAGTGGCCTCTCAAAACGCCAGCCTTTGGGTCTAACCATGCAATTGATCGTTTGAGCTAGATAAAAGGATCTATTTATACACACTGACTATAATGTTCACACCCACACATAGATGGGTAGATGACAGCCTGCTGCAATAATGGGGGACGAGACATAAACAAAGATAAAGAAGGGGCGGGAGCTACTGAGACGCAGTCACTTGGATTATACTGTATTAACACATAAATCCCTAGAAAGCACATCGGAAAATGCAAAACCAAATACATGTCAAACAGGAACATTTAAAAAAAATGTTTTCACTTAAATGTACCTAATTTATTTGCTCAAAACTTGTTAACAGTTTTATCTGATGTACTATTGGGTTTTATTTCAAAGTGACATTTACCAGTGAGTACACCAGTCTGAGTCGTCTCACTCATTTTTGCACTGAAATATGCATTGACCTGATCACTGACCGTACAATAACCATCTGTAGGGTTAAGGTAAAGGAACTTGTGGGGTCTAAATTAATTTGCAATTAATATGACAATTGAAGCTGAGATAGGCTCCAGCTCCCCCCGCGACCCCGAAGGGAATAAGCGGTAGAAAATGGATGGATGGATGGATGCATTAATACAAGATAATTCAAGAGTTCAAGGAACTTGTATTGTCATACCAGCACACATGAGATACGTGTCAGTGGTGGTGGGAAGGCTGATCCACACGATCTTCTGCAGTGCATTTCTCTTTTCATGTGTGTAGCTTCTGTGCCACACCCTGAGGGTGGTCTCCACCACGCATCTGTAGAAGTTCCTAAGGATGGAGCTCCATAGACGAAGCTGTATCTTATTGAGCAGACAGGAAGTGTTGAGGCTCCAGGTAAGGTCCCTGTATAGACAAACCCTAAGATACCTGAAGCTAGAGACCACTTCCACAGCTGCTCATCTGGTGGGCTAGGCTAAGGTGGGTATCTGAACTTCCTGAAGTCTACCAATATCTACATGGTCTTTTTTACATTGATGCAAAGGTTGTTGCTTTTGCACAAATACCCCAGATGTTCTACCCCCTTCCTGTACTCTCTCGTCTGTGATGCACCCCACAACTGTCATCCGCAAACTTCAAAATATGACAGCTGGGGTGTTAAGCAGTGCAGTCATAGGTCAGTAGCGTGAAGAGAAGGGTGCTCAGCACACATCTCTGGGGGGAGCCAGTGCTGGGGGTGATGGTAGAGGAGATAGTGTTGTGGATACCGACAGTCTGTTGGTTAGAAAGTCTAGGTCTGTGTTCCCCATGCGAGAGACTTAGCCCTAGCGTGTGCAGCTTTTTCACCAGTATGGATGGTAATTGGTAAGTTTTGTCCCGTTCCAATCCCACTTTCGATTCTGTTTAACAATTCAGTTCCTTACTGGTTCTCTTATCGACTCTTATTTGGGAAAAAAAATAAAAAAGAGTGGATTACCATCTATTTTGTTTAGTGTAGAGGTAACATGACCTTACAAAGCCTACAGTGAGGTCATAAGAGGCACGTACGTAGCATAGAAGAAACATTTCCATAGATTCTACATCGGTGTAGACCATATTATCAGATCAGTCCTACTAGAACAGTGGTTCTTAACCTTGTTGGAGGTACCAAACCCCACTAGTTTCATATGCGCATTCACCAAACCCTTCTTTAGTGAAAAATAAGATGTTGTATTTTTTCAAATTCAAGACATAGTTATATGTTTTTGGTAACACTTTAGTATGGGGAACATATTCTAAGTAACAAAGACTTAATTTAAAGTTATTTTGTTAGGGTTAGGGTTAGGGTTAGAGGGTTAGGGCCAGGGATAGAGGGTTAGGGTTATAATAAGGCCATGCCGAATAAGGCATTATTAAGTACTTAATAATGACTAGTTAAGAGCCAATATGTTACTAATTTGCATGTTAATAAGCAACTAATTAATGGTGAATATGTTCCCCATACTAAAGTGTTACCATGTTTTTTTACTGGTGCACAAAATGAACCGTGCATGAACATCACCTTGTTCAAAGAACAAAACCAACACAGTGCATAAACTCACAACAAATTACACACCTGCAAATCAGTCTGACTTCTGCTGTTGCCGTATCCGTAATACGCCGATAGGGAGAAGTTTTTATTTACACGATGAGTCGGGTGTGTCTTGACCTCCGCCGAACCCCTGAGCCCGACTCACCGAACCCCTCGGGTTCGATCGAACCCAGGTTAAGAACCACAGTACTAGAAATATGCAAGAGTTTCACATGGGGATAGGTTGATTGGCAATACTAAATTGGCCCTAGTGTGTGAATGTGAGTGTGAATGTTGTCTGTCTATCTGTGTTGGCCTGTGATGAGGTGGCGACTTATCCAGGGTGTACCCAGCCTTCCGCCCAAGTGCAGCTGAGATAGTTTCCAGCACCCCCTGCGACTCTGAGACGGACAAGCGGTAGAAAATGAATGGATGGATGGATGGAAAGAGATGTACTGTTTATCAAATACAATCCTTCCGTAATACAAGAACACAAATGCTAGCTTTTTGGCTTTTTGTGCCATCCATTTGCCTTTTTAAAGCATTACATTGATTCATTTCTTTAAGATGTCAATAAACTTCTCAATCAATCAATCAATCAATCAATCAAGCTTACAGTGCTATTGTTGGCACACGAAAAGAGCAGCTACTTCTGCTCTGTCTTAAACTTGCTCAAAGTAAATTTTAGATGATAATGTATGCATCTCTCACCTAGTAGTAGACAATTGTTGCCATGGACATAAAGACTGGTCGACTTTGACATCTTCCGAGCATGGCAAAAAAAGACACCAAAAAATCTTGTTGGGGCAACTTTTTTTAACCTTTCGTGAAGATTGCGATTTCAATCTTATCTAAATGGAACCATGTGAGCGTAAGGTCGGTCAGCATCCTAGCGAGAGTGGAAATGTTACAGTAAGTTTATGATGGTTTACTATAGTTAGTTGTTAGTTTGTATGTTTAGCACCGAGCAATTGCGCTGATGCTATATCAATCAATCAATGAGGGATTGGGTAGGAATGTTGATGAGTAGGAGGTCAGACAGGTATGGTGGGGCGAGGTTGTGGGTAGCCTTGAATGTAGTTGATGCGATGTTTGATAGGAAGCCAATGGAGTAGGTGGAAAACCCGGGTGATGTGACTGATGACAGGAGTTCTTGTGATTATGTGGGCAACAGGGTTCTTGACGAGATGGAGTTTGTGGAGGAGACCAAAGAATAGGGAGTTTCAATAATCCAGACAGGAAGTTTCAAGAGTGTGAGATAGGATTACAGTACGATTGGGAGTTGGAGAAGGGGGAGGCAGTTGATGTTACGCAGGTGGAAATAGGCGGATCGGATTGTGTTGTTGATGTGGGTATGAAATGTCAAAGTGCTGTTGAGGACGACACCCAGACTCCTAATAAGAGAGGATGGGGAGACCATGGAGGTGTTTTTGTGATGGTGAAACTGGGGTGCTTGGAGAGTGTTGTGAGGAACCCGCATGGCTTTGCGGTTGTGACCCCTAGATGCAGGAAACAGAAGGACGACGAGCAGGTAAGAGTTTTTATTATACTCAAAACAAGGAGGAGAAGTCATGCATCCAGCATAAGGTCCCTAACATAGTCAATCCTCAAGCACTGAGGAACAGGCGAGACAGGTATAAATAGCCACCTGATTGGCAACTGCAACCAGGTGTGCCAGGCTGCCAATCAGGGACAGGTGAGGGAAACGAGCGCTCAGGGAGACAAGCAGGAAGGTGAACAAACATAAGAGCGCCGACAGTAAACAAACACCAAACAAGGAACCACCACCAGAAGTGAAGTGACAGATCGTCACAAGTGGGGACTTAGCAACAATGAGGAGTACCTCATTTTATTGCTGTTCGTTTTAATAAAATTACTTGTGAACCAGGATTTTATTTCCTGTAAACAGGCACAAAGGGAGGAGGGAGGAAGGGTGCAAGAGGGTTTGGAGGACACGTAGAGTTAGGTGTCGTCCGTGTAATAGTGGAAATGTATGTTATGTCTACGGAAAATTTTACCAAGTTGGAAAAGGATGGTGATGAAAAGTATAGGGCCAAAGACAGAGCCCTGTGGTACAGTATAAGAGAGGGGATACGAACAGGTTGAGACTGATTTTAACTGGATGAACTGAGTACGGCCAGAAAGATCAGCGTGGAAGAAGGGTGTGTCATATAAACCAATGCCTAGTCGGTCAAGGAAGGTGTCATATGCGGTGCTCAGATCAAGGAAGATGAGGATGGTTCGGAGTCCTGAGTAAGCTGAAAACAGGGTCATTTGTGATTTTGAGAGAAACTTTTTCTGTGTTGTGGTTGGGGTGGAAACTGGACTGGAACTGGTTAATGCTGGAGAAATGGGCATGAATCTGTAGAGCTCCTGTTTTTACAGGATTTTTGAGACAAATGGCAGGTTTGAGATAGGACCTAGATTATTTTTAAGATATTAGGGTCCGAACCAGGTTTCTTCAGGATTGCGGTTTTAAAGGATAACAGGACCAAACCAGAGGTGAGGGATGAATGGGTGTTAAGTTAAAGTTAAAGTACCAATGATTGTCACACACACAATAGGTGTGGTAAAATCTGTCCTCTGCATTTGACCCATCCCCTTGTTTACCCCTGGGAGGTGAGGGGAGCAGTGGGCAGCAGCGGTGCCGCGCCCGGGAATAATTTTTGGTGATTTAACCCCTTGATGCTGAGTGCCAAGCAGGGAGGTAATGGGTCCCATTTTTATACTCTTTGGTATGACTCGGCCAGGGTTTGAACTTACAACCTACCGATCTCAGGGCGGACACTAACCAACAGGCCACTGAGTAGGTTGCAGTTATCAGGGGGAGGAGAGAGATGCTATTACCAGGGAAGAGGGCAAGGGTTTAAGTTGGCTGGTGGGTGCCTTGGATTTCTGGATGAGTTTTGACAGATCGCCAGCAGAAGGGAGATATAAGCAGGAAAGAGGTGCAGAAAAAGGACAGTGAAGAACAAGAGGATATGGACAATTGGACATGAGAGGGGTCTGCTGCTGGTGGACATTGGCGAATTTGGAATTGAAAAATGACATCAAGGAGTTACAGGGGTCAGTGGAGTAGAAGTGTGGAGGAAGGGAATCCGAGGGCTGGAGAGCATTGATAATTCCTGAGTAATGGGCATGGTACAACTGTTTGTGAACAGTGAGTCCGTTTTTTCTGGAAAGCTGCTCCAGTTGACGTCCTTTGGCTTTCAGTAGATGAAAGGGAGAAGCAGAGTCAGAGAGAGTAAATGAGACAGTCCACGTTTTGAGCTGTGGTAATTTTGGTTTTCAGTTTAGTTTTAGTCAGTCTTTTAACCAAAAATATTTTAGTTTTAGTCATATTTTAGTAATCTAAATTGATTTAGTTTTTGTCGACTAAATTTCTCAACATTAATTAAAGTAGATTTTGTCGACTAAAATATAAAGCATATAGGATAACACATCTTTGAGGTTGTCTTGATACCACTTATATAATATTTATTAAAATCACTGTACAATGTAATAAATCATATCTGACATACAGATGCATTTCAATAAATCTGAATATAGTGCATCACATTATTTCAGAATCAATGCAGACTAAGAGACTAATTAAAGCCTCAAAATTGTTTTTAGTTAATTTCCGAATGTGCATTCAAGAGAGTGTATTATGAAAAGTGTAGAGCAGATTATTATGCAAACGAGCTGGTTCGAGCAAGGTGCACGGTACAACAAATTAACTTGTTCGGAGCAATAATAGTATTATTTAACACGAAATAATGGAAATGGCACGTAAACATGAATTTGACGCTCAAACCTTAATAATAAGAATGTATCAAGAACTGCTAAAATTCAGTGTTACATTGTTTACATACACAAAGTTGTATACAAGAATTGTTGGCAATTTGGAGTGCATAACCTAGTGAAATCATATTTTTAATATTATGTTCAATAACATTGCAACTATTTTATGTTCCGTCATTAAATTGTAATGTGTACATTTTATCATGTAGGTATACCATTTATTTAGACAATTATTACAACAAAAAAATATCACTGATCTATAGTTTGCTAAAAAAACAAACACTCAACGCCAGTGTACAGCGCATGAAAATATGTGTGCAAGTGTATGGTCCTATGAAGAAACAAACATTTTATTCTATATTGTGTATAACTGCACTAAGTGTGCATAATAATTGGCGTCTTCTTGGCCACTGTCTCGTGTAAATACAGCAACCAGTGTTATAAACTAATGTACATACGGCAAATGCACTAATACAGTGGTTCTTAACCTGGGTTCGATCGAACCCTAGGGGTTCGGCGGAGGTCAAAACACACCCGACTCATCGTGTAAATAAAAACTTCTCCCTATCGGCGTATTACGGATACAACAACAGCAGAAATCAGACTGATTTGCAGGTGTGTAATTTGTTGTGAGTTTATGCACTGTGTTGGTTTTGTTCTTTGAACAAGGTGATGTTCATGCACGGTTCATTTTGTGCACCAGTAAAAAAACATGGCAACACTTTAGTATGGGGAACATATTCACCATTAATTAGTTGCTTATTAACATGCAAATTAGTAACATATTGGCTCTTAACTAATCATTATTAAGTACTTATTAATGCCTTATTCGGCATGGCCTTATTATAAACCTGACCCTATAACCCTGGCCCTAACCCACTAACCCTAACCCTAATCCTAACCAAATAACTCTAAATTAAGTATTTTTCACTTAGAACATGTTCCCCTAGTGTCCAAAGCACTCTAAATTAAGTCTTTGTTACTGAGAATAATAATATTTTATTTTTCACTAAAGAAGGGTTCGGTAAATGCGCATATGAAACTGGTGGGGTTCGGTACCTCCAACACGGTTAAGAACCACTGCACTAATGTACATAATATGGCTGTCTTTTCTTTAGCTTGAAAAATGACAAATATGCTCTTTTGGGTTGTCAAGCTGTGCAATTAATAGATGAACAGTGTGGCGTGGACATTATAAAGTGCATTGTACAATTTTCTTATTATATTGGCGGGTAAAATTGTGGCATAATGGTGTACTACAAGTGTAGTTTGTTTTTAAGTAAGTATTTTTCGGACATGTGGAAATGATGTAAGCGACCTTGCTCCTGCTCTACCGTCTTTAGTAGTAACAATAATTCAGTACAGTATGAGTTATTTCGAAATATTAGCTTCGGCCAACTGACTGTTTCGTAGACGTCCTGATGGTTAGTCTGCAGATGGCGCTTCAAGTTGGTTGTATTTTTACCAGAGAAAATTAAGTCACAGGGTTTACAAGTTGTTTTGTTCTCTACCACGACAAAAAAGGAAGTGCGTGTATATGTCTTCTCTTCACTTTCTTCCCGGTATACGATACATATTGTATTGACGTCTTGTATTGCGTCTTGTTTTCCGAGTGAAAAATCAAAACAGTGTCCATTTTAAAGACGCTAGTTCTGATTGGATACCCTTTGTATTTTTCCACCCGCCCTTCTTCCACATGCAACTTTGCTCGGCTATTTTCTCCATCCAACCTAAAGACGAAATTAAATATGATTAGATTTTGTTTATGTCAATCTTTCCGTCTCGTTTTAATTGGTTGACTAAATTGTCAATTAATGCCGTCATTGTTTTAGTCAACATGCTTTTGTTTTCATTCGTTATCGTCCTAATTTCGTCAAGGGGAAAATAGGTCATAGACGATAATGAAGATGAACATTTTTAATCAACAAATATAACACTTGTTTTGAGGGGCTAAATGAGTCCAGCAGATTTTGGAGACCATCATTGTAGTGGTAGATAAGCTGATCTGCGGTGATGGTGGGAAAACGGTTAATGTCTGCTGTGAGATCAGCTAACTTGATGTTTATTTCTTTCATAGTTCTTTTTATTGATTCCACATTCACATTAACAACATATTCAAACCCTCTTCACCCCCTACCCCTGCTGTCACTCAAAACAAAAACAAAAAACAAAAGTAAGAGTACAAAAGAACCCGGAGTAAAAGAAAAAAATAAAAATAAATAAAGTTCAGTACAAGGCACTTAAAACAAAGTAATTGAAAACTGAAACATAATGTAGAAGCAGCATGACAAGGCCTGAAACGTCGGCAGTCATATTTAGGTACATGCTGTATCTAAGGCTCTTCCTGCACTTGCGTAGAGGATTGGTCAAAAAAAGTCAAAAAAGGTCTCCACACTTTAAAAGACTTGTTTTCAGAGCCCCGTAATGTATATCTTATTTTCTCGAGCTTCAGGTTTGCTAGTACGTCCTTTATCCAGTGGTAGACTAAGGGTGGGACAGCCTCTTTCCACTTCAACAATATCAGGCGGCGTGCGAGGATGGTGGTAAAAGCAACTATTTTGTGACCCCCTACAGGTAGTTCCATCCCTTCAGGAATGATTCCAAATACAGAAATTAAAGGGTTTGGATCGATTTGAATTGTTAAAGGGGAACATTATCACCAGACCTATGTAAGCGTCAATATATACCTTGATGTTGCAGAAAAAAGACCATATATTTTTTTAACCGATTTCCGAACTCTAAATGGGTGAATTTTGGTGAATTAAACGCCTTTCTATTATTCGCTCTCGGAGCGATGACGTCACAACGTGACGTCACATCGGGAAGCAATCCGCCATTTTCTCAAACACATTACAAACACCGAGTCAAATCAGCTCTGTTATTTTCCGTTTTTTCGACTGTTTTCCGTACCTTGGAGACATCATGCCTCGTCGGTGTGTTGTCGGAGGGTGTAACAACACGAACAGGGACGGATTTAAGTTGCACCAGTGGCCCAAAGATGCGAAAGTGGCAAGAAATTGGACGTTTGTTCCGCACACTTTACCGACGAAAGCTATGCTACGACAGAGATGGCAAGAATGTGTGGATATCCTGCGACACTCAAAGCAGATGCATTTCCAACGATAAAGTCAAAGAAATCTGCGAGCGGATGAGGGTATGTCTACAGAATATATTAATTGATGAAAACTGGGCTGTCTGCACTATCAAAGTGCATGTTGTTGCCAAATGTATTTCATATGCTGTAAAACTAGTTCATAGTTGTTAGTTTCCTTTAATGCCAAACAAACACATACCAATCGTTGGTTAGAAGGCGATCGCCGAATTCGTCCTCGCTTTCTCCCGTGTCGCTGGCTGTCGTGTCGTTTTCGTCGGTTTCGCTTGCATACGGTTCAAACCGATATGGCTCAATAGCTTCAGTTTCTTCTTCAATTTCGTTTTCGCTACCTGCCTCCACACTACAACCATCCGTTTCAATACATGCGTAATCTGTTGAATCGCTTAAGCCGCTGAAATACGAGTCTGAATCCGAGCTAATGTCGCTATTCCTTGCTGTTCTATCCGCCATGTTTGTTTGTATCGGCATCACTATGTGACGTCACAGGAAAATGGACGGGTGTATATAACGATGGTTAAAATCAGGCACTTTGAAGCTTTTTTTAGGGATATTGCGTGATGGGTAAAATTTTGAAAAAAAACTTCGAAAAATAAAATAAGCCACTGTGAACTGATTTTTAATGGTTTTAACCCTTCTGAAATTGTGATAATGTTCCCCTTTAAGACCGTGGAGAGTGCTTCAAAGATGGACTTCCAGTACTCCTTTAGCTTCGGACAAAGCCAAAACATGTGTATTAATGTTGCGTTATCTAGTTTACATCTATCGCATAATGGGTTAATTTGGGGGAATATTTTTGCTAATTTTGCTTTTGAGAAGTGCACCCGGTGTATCACTTTAAATTGTGTTTGATGTTGTGATGATATTTAAACAAAGTTTGGATTTTGGATCTTTTCCCTCATCATGTCCATCCATATCCGCCTTGTTGTTGATTTGATAGAATCGCCTGATTGTAGTCAGGATCAATCAGCTTTAAAACTTTCAAGTAAAAATCATTGGTATCAGTATCAATATCCGCAATACTGGCCAAGCATTTACTTAATTGATTTAAAGTTTTGCTGTATCGTCCCTTCTGGTGCACAATAGAGTTTGCCCCCCAAAAAAAGAGTGTAGAACAAGATGAAATCTCAAACTTCAGGGCCTGTACTTGCAAACAGATCAGTTTATTCAGGCTAGCTTACCAAAAAAAAAATATATATGAAAGCTGCTTTTATTGTCATGATTTTCATTGGAGGACTGTGTTGGCCAAATGCATTGCCTCCTTTTTTTCTTGCCTTATAATTCTCTCCTTCCTACTCCTTCAGTCTCGACCACCCACACATAGCTCGGATGCTTGCAGGCTGGGAGTTGACATTCAGAGAAACCATTAAAAGTGCTCATTATTGGAGGAGAAAAAGAGGCCAGAAATCAAACAGTTATGTGTTTTTTTCATGACTTGGTTCTCCACATTTCTTCTCACCCTGCTCTGATTTTTGTTCTCGTCTTTGTTCTGGGGCCTCATTTAACTTCACCCTCCAGCGCTTTCACACTACTGTCAGGAAAATGTACTTTTGTCTCCCTCTGACATACTAGAGAGCTCACTGAGAGTATGATCAAATATGTTCAAATATGTCTACTCAGGTCTCCAGAAAAATCCTGACATCTATAATTTAACTTATGGTATTACACCTGCAGTTGTTCAAACTGACACATTTTTAAATGTAACTCTAATGTACTGCATAGCGTCCCGCCTTTGTCTTTTTTCTGTCAGAGGTCGCCGCGAGGCAATCGCTTGAATAATTTTGGCTTATTTGGTTCCCTGGAAGCCGTTCTTGAAGCAACCCTGGCTAGGAATTGAGCATATGCCCTCTCCCATAAAAGGCAGAAACATGTACCACATTACTTCTAAAATATGTTCTCGTGGTGAATGATTGCAGAGAAGCTTTCTGGGTAGTTTGATTTGGGAATTGAATTTGAGACACTTTGTCACCCAGACCCCCTCTCCCGTGACCCCGAGAGGGACAAGCGGTAGAAAATGGATGTATGGACACTTTGTCACTTGTGTTCCTTTGGCTGATCGGTATTAATAGAGCGTTTTTTTCACACATAAAACAAATGCAACAAAAAGTACTTTACAGACTCCTTTCACATTATACTCAATGCTCAGTTGCTCTTTCTGGTCTAACTTATTTTCTATTGTAAATTATTTGTTTTAATTTCTCCGTACTACTCCTTAAAAAAACTTGACATGGTTTACATTGAATAGTGATGACACATTAATACCCTCTATCTCAGACCAGTTTTACGTAAAGTCCAAACAATTACCACCACTGTAGGGACAAAACATAATCGACAAAAGTTGTTTATCTGAATTTGAGTCATGGGGGAAACAGCCTTAGCAGAGAAGCTCAGACTTCCATCTCCTAGGGGATCTCAAGGCATTCCCAGGCCAGCTGTGAGACATAGTCTATCCAACAAGTCCTGAGTTTTACTCTAGGCCTTCTACCAGTCCCTGAACCACTCCTCAGGTATGTATCTGGGGGGCATTCTGACCAGATGCCCTAGCCACCTCATCTGGCTCCACGATGTTGAAGGAGCAGTAGCTTTACTCTGAGTTCCTTCAGAATAACGGAGCTTCTGACCATATCTCCAGAGGAAATTAATTTTGGTCATTTGACCCGCAATATTGTCAATATCCAAAGCTCATGAGCCGAGATCAAATGGGAAAATTGAGAGCTTTGCATTCTGGCTCAACTCCCTCTTGACCATGACGGGCAGATGCAGAGTCCGCATCAGTGCCGACGCTGCACTGATCCACCTGTCGATGTCATGATTTATTCTTCCCTTACTTGTGAACAAGATCCCAAGGTACTACTTGAACCATGGACTTGGCCTTGGAAGGGCTGATTTCGTATCCCAGTGGCTTCACACTCAGCTGTGAACCGATCCGGTAAGAGCTGAAGATCATGACTCAATGATGCCAGCAGGACCACATCATTTGACAATTGACAAGTGAATTATTTTTATACAGCGCTTTTTCTCTAGTGACTCAAAGCGCTATACATAGTGAAAACCAACCAAGCCATGCCGACCCGCAGAGACCCAGTCCTGGAGCCGCCAAACCAGATCCCCTCAAAGCACTGGCTGTGCCTATAACTTGTTTTCATCAAACAAAGTGCAAATAAAAAACAGATTGAGTCTGGAAGATAACCTAGGAAAAAAATAAGACTGAGAAAACACACACTAGGAAACGAGATAAATTATTATAAAAACAAAAAAGGAATCAAAACACACTAAATAAATGGCAAAGAACGACTGACCATACAAAAACAAGTACCAAGACTTCAGGAGGAAGCAAGCGAACAGATCATCCAATCAACATGCGAAAGGCCAGCGTCCAGGCCAGCTGAGGAAAAGCCCGCTGTACATAGTCTCATAGAGGCGCTTAGCGCCCGATGGGCGGTAATGTTTTTATCCAATGACTGTCTACTCTGATTCCTGTCTACTTCTAAATTGGAACACGCGAAGTCTGTCTCTGGCGCCATTCAGTATTTAGCCTATTCAATATTTTATTATTGTGAAATATAATTTATACATTGTTGTAATATTGGTGGTAAATAGAAAAATCATAATTGTAATATTGTCTTATTCTATGAAGGTTTTTTATTAATTTGTGCAATTACAACGCATTGATTTTAGAGAGGTAAGTACACAGTCATAGCCATAGATGCAATGGTAATAATAGTTGGTGTAATAATATCTTTCTGTGTTTCAGTTTTTGGTTTCGGCCCGGAATTTTGATTTGGTGCATCCGTGATGTCTATTTACTGAAAGTATTGTGCCGTATTTGAGATATATGCTTTGGACACAGAAAAAGGATTATATGCAGCCAAGAGACAGATATGAGACTGAGGGGGCAGGCCGACACTGTCATACCCTTAAGCTGTTTTACTCCAACGGAATGTTGATTAGGTGGTAAAAAAGAGAGTCTTTGCGGCAGATAAAACGCTTTTAACATTTGTTCCTCAGGACCTTCAGGGATTTTCCGCTTATGCTTACATTTGTGTTTGGTTCTATTTTACACCTTAAAAACAGTTTATCGTGTTTTGATTAGTGTCTTTTTTTTGACTGTACATTTATTTCTTAAAAAATTTGACATAAAGGTAGTATCACACCATTTTTATTTTGCTGTGAAAATACTTAACATGCATTGCACTATTCTAATTACTTAAATGCAATTATTAAAAGTATTATTATTTTTTAAGTATGTAGAAATGTGTCAAAGTCAAAAAGTTATGCTCTACCTTTAATTAAAGGCAGGTACATTTAAGAAGTACACAACAAATGTTCACATTGCTAAAGACAAAATAAATTACCTATCTTAAATATAGACAATATAACATCATTAAAGATAGTAGAACATAAATATAGATGAGCTGTAACAGTAGTTCTCAAACTTTTTCACTGCGTACCACCTCAGAAAAACTTGTCTATCCAAGTATTTCCAAAATGGTGGCGGTGCCCGTTGTGAAGGGATGTATAACATCAGAGTGAGCACACTCAGTGTGGCATTTCAGCTCAACTGCGTTTGTTACCTTCGCAGTGGCAGTTTGATGGCAGTGATGGCAGCTCTGCTGAATCTTTTCACTAGATTGAATGTGCTTCAATGGCTGTGATGTTTCCTTGTCAACAAACAAGGTATAGTTTGGATTGCAAGCTTGTCACTTCAATCACTGATTTGTTGTTCATTATTCCCATGTAGTAGTAGTCTGAGGGTGTGTATGTGTGTGTACTTAGCCTACATGTTGTTGGCTGTGTGCTGTTCCCCTTTCCTATTCAATATCATTTTAGTGTGGTGCTGGTTGTTGTTTCCATTAGTAAAAAGTTACTTCCTGCATTGAACTTGCTGTGCTTTTGTCGCTGTCTTGTTGACATACAACCACATCAATAGTAGCGTTCCACGTTACATCAACACATCGGTAACGGCATTGTAAATTATGTAAAAGTAATTCATTAGATTACTTGTTACAAGTAACAACATCAGTAGCCCCATCATTATGTAACACTGTTTCTTCCTACATTGTATCAAACCTTTATTGATTTGGGAAGATGACCCATGATCCTTTGCACCTGCATCGGGCTTTAGCAGATCAACATTGAGCACCACAGGAAATGGCATAGAAACAAAAAGGATTTCAACCCAGCATGGTAAGAAAAATATTTGTTTACAGATAATAATACACAATACACAACAATAATACAAATACAGATAGGCGCAGTAGATATTGTAAGGGTAAAATAAAACACATTTGTGGGTGTAAAAATAGATGATAAAATGAATTGGAAATCTTGTGTAAAAAAATATACAACATATAGTAGCAAGAAACACATCAATAATGAATAAAGCAAAACTTGTTGTAGACCAAAAATCACTTCATATTCTTTACTGCTCACTAGAGTTACCATATCTGAGTTATTGTGTAGAAATATGGGGAAACAACTACAAATGTGCACTTCATTCACTTATTGTGTTACACAAAATGTCAATTAGAATAATACATCATGTTGGATATAGAGAACATACAAACCCTTTATTTATTAAATCACAATTATTGAAATTCAACTATTCGGTGCATTTGCAAACAGCTAAAATTATGTATAAAGCTAACTATAACATGCTACCCTAGAATGTAGAACAATTCTTCTCAACAAAAGAGGAGAAATATAACCATAGAGGAAAATCTAATTTAAAACATTTGTATGCTCCTACAGCACTTAAAACCTTTAGCATATCTGTATGTGGAATTAAATTATGGAATGGATTAACCAAATAAATCAAACAAAGCACCAATGTGATTCAGTTTGAGAGACTGTTCAAACAACAAGTGTTCACAAAGTACACAGAGCAAGACTCATGATGAACATCTCGAACCCTTTTTTTCCCTTTTTTTTTATTGAGACAAAGATTATTTATTGTGTATTTAATATGTGTTTGCTTACGGGGGTATATTATTTATTCATTATTTATTTGTTCACTGTTCTGTTACAGAGAACAAGGAAATTGGATAAAATTGCTATGGTATGAAAAGGGGAAGAATTAAATAAGCTCTGCTTCTTCCTACTCTTTTTCAGACGTGCTGTAAGAAACAACTGGAATTGTGTGATGCATTACATTGCATCGTATGCATGTTCGAAATAAACTGAAACTGAACTGAACTGAACTGAACTGAACTGAACTAATACTAAAGCAGTCTGTCTTATCTGTAATCAGTCTGTGGCTGTACAAAAGGAGTATAATTTACATCGGCTTTACGAGACAGAACACGCAGCGTTCTCAAAGTACCAGTATGAGGTGCAAAAGAAAAAGCCCAACGAGTTGCCAGCTAAACTTTGTTTGCAGCAAAGCACCTTAGCACGGTCATCTTCTACTCAGGACAGCGCTACACTGGCCAGGTATGAAATTTCACCTCTAATTGCCAAGACTGGATGAATTTTTGCAACAGGGATTTTGTTAAAGAGGGTTTGACCACAGCATCTACATTAATGTGCCCATCTCAAGCAAGGGTCTTCTCTCAAATCAGCCTCTCCCGCAACACAATAACCCGTCGTATGTCTGGATTTACTGTTTTTTCACTGGCATGTGATAAGAGCACGGATATTTTGGATTCAGCGCAGCTTTTAGTTTTCAATTGAAGAGTGAGTGACACCATGGAAATCTCACAAGAGCTGGCTAGGGTACAGACGCTGCAAGGAACTACTAAAAGCAAGAACTTCTTCGCAGCAGTCGGACGAGTACTGGAGAGGTACAGTTTGAGCTGGAAGAAAATGGTTGGGATAACAGTGCCCCTGCCACGCTGGTTGCTAAAAAGGTTTCCTAATGTGACGGTAAGATGGCACAATACCACTGTATCCTGCACCAAGAACAGCTGTGTGTTATCTTAAATGGGCTTGGAGACATGGTGCGCAATGTCGTTAAAAGCATAAACTGCATATGATCAAAGACTATTTTACACCGCCAGTTCACAGTCCTTTTTGAAGACGTTGATGTGCAATACAGTGATGTGCTGTACCACCAAGAAGTTCGCTGGCTCAGCATAGAGAAAGTGCTTAAAAAAGATATGTTGAGCTGCGCCATGCCATCATGGAGTTTCTGACAACCAAAGGCGGTTACATCCAAGTTCCTACAGATGACAAGTGAATTTGTGACGTGGCTTTTACAGTGGACACCACAGACCTGCTCAATTGAATATTCAGCTTCAAGGCAAGGAGCAGATTATCACGGCGCTGTTTGACCACATGAAGGCCTTTCAAATGAAGTTTGAGTTCCTCTCTGGACATCTGCTTGCAGGTAAGCCAATATATTAGGATTTTACACAACACTGTGAATGGACAACTGTATATTTCCAAAAAAAGAGGGTGCTATCGTAATGTGATATAGAACTTGCGCTACTTAAGTACGTGCAGCTCCTATGTGCCACTGTATTTGTGCCTTCTCCATGGTGCTGAAGTGATTAGCCTGGCTGACTCTGCTGTTGAAAATGTGAGTTTATAGTAATTTTACTGCTTCTGTAGCCTAGGAAGGAATACTTCAATATACCACTTACACGTCTCACTGTGAAGAAGCAGTGTCTGTGGAATCTGTGGTGGACTTTCCTATTTCTGGGTCTCAGGTTGCCGAGGTAGTTAAAAAGCTCCTTGGTGGCAGGGCGGATGACATCCGCTTAGAGTTCCAAAAGGGTCTGGATGCTGTGGGGCTCTCCTGGTTGACAAGACTCTGCAGCATTGCATGGACATCGGGGGCAGTGCCTTTGGACTGGCAGAAGGGGAATCGGAGGGTATGTTCCAACTATCGTGGGATCACACTCATCAGCCTTTCTGGTAAGGTCTATTCAGGTGTACTGGAGAGGAGGCTACGCCGGAGTGTCAAACCTCCGATTCAGGAGGAGCATTGTGGTTTTTGTCCTGGTGGACCAGCTCTATTCTCTCGGCAGGATCCTTGAGGGTGCATGGGAGTTTGTCCAACCAGTCTACTAGTGTTTTGTGTACTTGGAGAAGGCATTAGACCGTGTCCCTCGGGAAGTCCTGTGGGGAATACTCAGGGAGTATGGGGTATCGGACTGCCTGATTGTGGCCGGTATGATTGGTGCCAGAGTTTGGTCCTTATTGCCGGCAGTAAGTCGGACAGGTTTCCAGTGAAGTTTGGACTCCGACAGGGCTGCCTTTTGTCACCGGTTCTGTTCATAACTTTTATGGACCAAATTTCTAGGTGCAGTTGGGGGGTTGACAGGATCTGGTTTAGTGGCTGTAGGGTTAGGTTAGGTTAGGGCTCTGCTTTTTGCAGATATGTGGTCCTGATGACTTCATCTGGCCAGGATCTTTAGGTCTCACTGGATTGGTTCACAGCTGAGTGTGAAGCAACTGGGATGAGCACCTCAAAGTCCGGGTCCATGGTTCTCACCCGGAAAAGGGTGTAGTGCCATCTCCGGGTTGGGAAGAGATCTTGTCCCAAGTGGAGGACATCAAGTACCTTGGAGTTCACGAGTGAGGGAAGAGTGGATCGTGAGATCGACCGGCGGATCAGTGCGGCATCTGCAGTGATGTGGACCCTGTATTGACTGTATTGATCTATCGTGGTGAGGAAGGAGCTGACAAGGACAAGATCACGGGTACAAGGAGCCAAAATGAGTTTTCTCCATCAGGTGGCGGGGCTCTCCCTTAGAGATTGGATGAATAGCTCTGTCATTCGGGAGGAGCTCAAAGTAAAGCCACTGCTCCTCCATATCGAGAGATGCCGGATGAGGTGGTTTAGGTTCTGGTCAGGACGCCTCCCTAGGGGGTGTTTAGGGCACATCCGAATAGTAAGAGGCCAAGGGGAAGACCTAGAACACGTTGGGGGGACTATGTCTCCCAGCTGGCCTGGGAACGTCTCGGGATCTACAAGAGGAGCTGGACAAAATAGCTGGAGAGAGGAAAGTCTGGGCTTCTCTGCTTAGGCTGCTCTCCCCACGACCTGACCTCGGATAAGCAGAAGAAGATGGATTGATTTATGGATGAGCAATTTTACTGGTTATTGTGGACAAAACTTTTGCAAAGTAAACTGTTTACTTTTTCGCAGGAAACATGGCATACTTCTCCAGTCCAAGAACAGTGATCCTGGTAGAGGAGAAGCTGCCTGTGGGACTTGTCAGCAACCTAAACAAGGAGCTTTTGATGAGCTCTTTATGGATTTGAGAAAAAGTGCTAGGTATATTGAACTCTTCTCTCAACCCTCCGATGTTAGCCCTGACTCTGTTCCAGACTACATTCCATCGGAGTTGATTGACTTTCATTGTGATACTGAGCTAAAACATTAATTCATGGCAGTAAATCTGAAGGATTTATATAAACAGGCCTTCAATGCAAAAGTATCCACACATGAGGAAACATGCACAGGGAATGCTTTCATTGTTTGGCAGCACTTACATCTGTGAGCAGACTTTTAGTGTCATGAACCATAATAAATCCAGATTTAGAGGTACCCTGACTGACTCACACTTGGATGACATACTGACTTTGTCAGTGAGCCAGTTGCAACCTAACATTGAGATGCTTGTACGAAAACAAAGATCAGCTTCATGTCGCCCACTGGCAGTTTGTAGTGTTGAAGATGCATGTTTTTGTTGAGACTTTGCACTTATATTCGTTTGGATTTGTGGCTGCAGTTATGGTTTGTTGTTCTGAAGGATTTACAGTATTTTTATTTTGCCATCCTGCTGTCTATTTTAAAATGTTATGTGCACTAATTAAAGGAACCTTAATTATTTACATGAAGAATATTTGTGTTTCACTCTAATAATCGCTGTATTTGGCTGACGATCCAGTGACACATTTTTAATTTGGCCCTTGGAGACAAAATCTTTGGGCACCCCTGATCTTTGCCAAAACGTGTAAGAATGATTAATCAACTATGGATGACAAAAGGATAGCAACATCCTTGAGAAAAGACAAATTGAAAGATAATTAATCCTAAAAAGAACTAATGAAGTAACAAATTAATACAAAAATTTACGAAAAAAAAGTTCAGATTTAGGGAAATATTACCAAGGTCTTGTATTAAATGACCAATAAATATGTTAAAAAGAACAATATGAACAAAGTAGTTGGAAACAATATCCCTTGTTACTTTGTTTAATTTTAATGATTAGGTAGACAGATATCAATGTTTAATGTTCCTCACTGCTGAGATAGAAGACAAAAAAATCATAACAACAAATGTAAATTTCAAACAACTGATTGTCACAGCATTATAATGGAAATTATTTTAATAAATTGTTGATCTCAGACATCAACTATTTCAAATCAGGTAAATTCCCTGTAATATAGACCAATTTCTAAGAATGGAGAAATAACAACAATTCTCAAACCACAGACCAGATTTCTTCATTTTACAATTTTACAAAATCAAACAAAATATTACAAAAAAAAGTCAGATAAATGTGTAAATAAATCTGAACCATTGGCTTCAGCCAATATGGATCAAAAGCATACATTTCAATATTGACTTTACACATTTTAAAGATAAATACTTCATTGATCAAAAACAGCAAGAGTATTAATTATTTGTAAAATAATACTATCTTAACGTATTGAAATAATCTGGCATCCGAGTGCTGTTTTGAGCTGGGTAAAAAGCTACTTAATAAGCAAAGAGATATGTGAAGCTCAGAGAACATCTGCATGCTTATATATATTTTACGGTGTACCCCAGTGGTCAATACTTGGCCCAACACTGTTTAACCAAAACAATAATAACATTTGTAAAGCTATATTATATTGCCACATTTTTTTTACTTTGTTTTGCCCTTTACTGTGTCTTTTTCTTCTCCCATTTTCGACCCCCAAGTTTTCGGCGATAGGCAGACCTACGAGGCACATCTGCAGCCCCGCTTCAACTCTCCTGGCAATCAAGGTTGTCTGTTTGTGCTGATTTAAGTCTCATGTCACCAACTTTTAGGAGCTGGCTATAACAGTCATCACCTTCTACATTTTTGCATTGGTGCAGAATTTTAGCAAGGTTACCCATTTCCCTTTCTTTTTGGTTGTCACAAGTGGCCTTGTAATTTTCCTGTTTTGGTTTTAATTAGAGCTGTCAAACGATTAAAATATTTAATTGCAATAATCACATTGCTTATAGTTAACTCAAAATTAATTGTGATTCATTGCAGATTCATATATTTTGAATCATTTAGAAGTGTACCCTAGACAGATATTCTTCAAGTTTTAATACCATGACTGGAGAATTAATTTGCTTTTTTTTTTTTTTTCAATCATGTGTGCTTACGGACTGTATACCTGCAGACTGTATTGATTTATATTGATATATAATGTAGAAACCAGAAATATTAATAACAGAAAGAAACAACCCTTTTGGGTTGGTGCACTAATTGTAAGTGTATCTTGTGTTTTTTATGTTGATTTAATAAAAAAATAAAATAAAATAAATAAATATATATATATATATATATATATATATATATATTTTTTATTTCTTGTGCGGCCCGGTACCAATCGATCCACGGAGCGGTACGGGGCCGCGGCCCGGTGGTTGAGGACCACTGGTTTAGACCACAGTTTCACATATAAATAACACAAAATGTGAATTGTTACGATCATGCTTTGATTGTTAAAGATGATTAGTAACAAATGCTTCAGATATTTTGTACATTACATGTTGTACAAGTTATTGGTATTAATATCTCTGCATGGCAATGTCTTAACCTTCTCTATTTATTATTAAAAAATAATATTTAGCCTGCTAAACATTCTGTACTGAAGGACTTAAGCAGAACATGTTATTAAAATAATTGACACCATTTTGAAAAACAAAGAAGAAAAAATTTAAATACTAATTTACACAACCTGTCTTGTTGGGAGAACAACTTGCCATGGCTTTGAACCTGATATTTCCATAATGTACCCTTTCTTTGTCCATTTCAGCTCGCTAATTGCCCGCTTGTGGCTCATCGGTAAATAGTGAACGCAGCTAAGTTTACCCCGCTATGGAATGGCCTGAGGGTCAGAAAGGACACGCGTTAAAAAAAATGAGTGCCGTTAAAGGAACTTATAGTTGACGCATTTATATCGTGGTAACTTTCACAGCCCAAGCGGAAATACATTCATCTTGAGGGACCCCCTGGAAGTACTGCCTATTTATATTGTGGCTTGCATTCCGCTCTCCGCCTCCCACACAGACTGGCTGAAAGACAGCTGAGGACATTGCCAGGTCTTCAGAGGATTTGATCTTGTCAGAGGGTCAATCAGCAAAATAAAATCCACATGAGAATTACCCCTCGGCTTCCTGCCAGCCAGATGAGAAAGAATGCCAGCAATACATGCAACTCTCCTCTTCTCCCAGCATCCTCCTCATCAGGTGTAGATAAGTGGACATCCCTCGTTCCTTATGTCCCAAAGAGGGATGGCATCCATCATGGCCGCTGTCTCCTCCTCGCACACGTGCAGCCGTTGTACCATAAGCTGTCTGTCAAACTGACAGCCCCATCCACTCTATCCTAGAGAAATCTATGTGACCTGCAGCACTCTATTACAGCTAATGTGCTCCCGTCAGCACAAGGGAGCAGGATGTGTGTGTGTTTTTCACTTAGTTTATGTACATTTTTGTCTTTTGCTACACTATAAATACATGCAAACGTTGACTTTTCTGCTCAAAATGTCACGTTATGCTTTTGCACCCTGCCTGGTTCCTTTTTTGTGCTTCCTCTGCACGATTCTGTTCTTGGAGTGTGGGAAGACGCCGGATTGTTCTTCTTCCTCGTCTCCCTTGCTTCTCTGCCAAGAATTGTATTGTCTCCGTTCTCGTCCTCCTCCAGTTTCTTCTGTTCCGGTCTAAAACATTTTGCTTGTTTTTTGTAGCATAGATTGTGCTTTATTCTGCCACCGATTCCTCGTCTTCGTACTGTCCTCGTTGCGTCGCTCCTGCTTACCCATTTTGCCAAACAGTTTTTGAGTTTTGGCAGTGATGGGCAAGCTACTTGGAAAATGTAGTAAGTTAAGCTACAAGTTACTCTCGATTAAATGTAGCTAAGCTACAGGGGAAGCTATCCACACTACAAGCTACACAGTAAAGTAGCTTGCTACATCAAAGCTACATATAATGTTATTTATATCTGTGGGCCCACATATATAATATCGATGGTAATGTAACCTATATCAATCAATCAATCAATCAATCTTTATTTATATAGCCCTAAATCACAAGTGTCTCAAAGGGCTGCACAAGCCACAACGACATCCTCGGTACAAAGCCCACATACGGGCAAGGAAAAACTCACCCCAGTGGGACGTCGATGTGAATGACTATGAGAAACCTTGGAGAGGACCGCATATGTGGGTAACCCCCCCCCTCTAGGGGAGACCGAAAGCAATGGATGTCGAGTGGGTCTGACATAATATTGTGAGAGTCCAGTCCATAGTGGATCCAACATAATAGTAGTAAGAGTCCAGTCCATAGTGGGGCCAGCAGGACACCATCCCGAGCGGAGACGGGTCAGCAGCGCAGAGATGTTCCCAGCCGATGCACAGGCGAGCGGTCCACCCCGGGTCCCGACTCTGGACAGCCAGCACTTCATCCATGGCCACCGGACCTGTGCCCCCCCCCCCCCTCAAGGAAAAGGGGAGCAGAGGAGAAAAGAAAAGAAACGGCAGATCAACTGGTCTAACAGGGGGGCTATTTAAAGGCTAGAGTATACAAATGAGTTTTAAGATGCTTCTACTGAGGTAGCATCTCTAATTGTTACCGGGAGGGCATTCCATAGTACTGGAGCCCGAATAGAAAACGCTCTATAGCCCGCAGACTTTTTTTGGGCTCTGGGAATCACTAATAAGCCGGAGTTCTTTGAACGCAGATTTCTTGCCGGGACATATGGTACAATGCAATCGACAAGATAGGACGGAGCTAGACCGTGTAGTATTTTATACGTAAGTAGTAAAACCTTAAAGTCACTTCTTAAGTGCACAGGAAGCCAGTGCAGGTGAGCCAGTATAGGCGTAATATGATCAAACTTTCTTGTTCTTGTCAAAAGTCTAGCAGCCGCATTTTGTACCAACTGTAATTTTTTAATGCTAGACATAGGGAGACCCGAAAATAATACGTATTATACATATATAGGGTCCATTACTATAAACTATCTGTTATTTAGCAGTGGACACCCTACAACTACAAACCTCGTTTCCATATGAGTTGGGAAATTGTGTTAGATGTAAATAAAAACGGAATTCAATGATTTGCAAATCCGTTTCAACCCATATTCAGTTGAATATGCTACAAAGACAACATATTTGATGTTCAAACTGATAAACTTTTTTTTTTTTGCAAATAAGCATTAACTTTAGAATTTGATGCCAGCAACACGTGACAAAGAAGTTGGGAAAGGTGGCAATAAATACTGATAAAGTTGAGGAATGCTCATCAAACACTTATTTGGAACATCCCACAGGTGTGCAGGCTAATTGGGAACAGGTGGGTGCCATGATTGGGTATAAAAGTAGATTCCATGAAATGCTCAGTCATTCACAAACAAGGATGGGGCGAGGGTCACCACTTTGTCAACAAATGTGTGAGCAAATTGTTGAACACTTTAAGAAAAACCTTTCTCAACCAGCTATTGCAAGGAATTTAGGGATTTCACCATCTACGATCCGTAATATCACCAAAGGGTTCAGAGAATTTGGAGAAATCACTGCACGTAAGCAGCTAAGCCCGTGACCTTCGATCCCTCAGGCTGTACTGCATCAACAAGCGACATCAGTGTGTAAAGGATATCACCACATGGGCTCAGGAACACTTCAGAAACCCACTGTCAGTAACTACAGTTGGTCGCTACATCTGTAAGTGCAAGTTAAAACTCTCCTATGCAAGGCGAAAACCGTTTATCAACAACACCCAGAAACGCCATTGGCTTCGCTGGGCCTTAGCTCATCTAAGATGGACTGATACCAAGTGGAAAAGTGTTCTGTGGTCTGACGAGTCCACATTTCAAATTGTTTTTGGAAATTGTGGACGTCGTGTCCTCTGGACCAAAGAGGAAAAGAATCATCCGGATTGTTATAGGCGCAAAGTTGAAAAGCCAGCATCTGTGATGGTATGAGGGTGCATTATTGCCCAAGACATGGGTAACTTACACATCTGTGAAGACACCATTAATGCTGAAAGGTACATACAGGATTTGGAGCAACATATGTTGCCATCCAAGCAACGTTACCATGGACGCCCCTGCTTATTTCAGCAAGACAATGCCAAGCCATCAATGTGGCTTCATAGTAAAAGAGTGCGAGTACTAGACTGGCCTGCCTGTAGTCCAGACCTGTCTCCCATTGAAAATGTGTGGCACATTATGAAGCCTAAAATACCACAACGGAGACCCCCGGACTGTTGAACAACTTAAGCTGTACATCAAGCAAGAATTGGAAATAATTCCACCTGAGAAGCTTAAAAAATGTGTCTCCTCAGTTCCCAAACGTTTACTGAGTGTTGTTAAAAGGAAAGGCCATGTAACACATTGGTGAACATGCCATTTCCCAACTACTTTGGCACATGTTGCAGCCATGAAATTCTAAGTTAATTATATAAAATATTTGCAAAAAATGAATAAAGTTTATGAGTTTGAACATCAAATATGTTTGTAGTGCATTCAATTGAATATGGGTTGAAAATGATTTGCAAATCATTGTATTCCGTTTATATTTACATCTAACACAATTTCCCAACTCATATGGAAACGGGGTTTGTACTTCTAGGGGTCCCAGCACCAGACTGTATGCATTTATTTAGTTTGCCTTTTCTTTGGCCACCCATATAATGTTACTCATTTTCTCTACTTACTTGACAAAAAAAACACAATGACTTGTGTGTTGTTTGGGAACAGTTGATAATAGGTATATGCACTAAAACTTTGAACTCAATTCACTTTAATGTGTGTTCCTAAATTTGTGTTGGTTTACAGAGTAAACAACTAAAAACTAAGGTTTTGGGCATTGTTTTCTCTAAACGCATACATTTGTCTAAATATGGCCAGGGACACGCATTATTGTCGGTTTCTTGCATGTTGTCTTCATCACTAAAGGAAAAATGTAATCTGCGGGAGAAAATCCCTCTGCTATTTTCAAGTATGTTTCTTTGTTTTTTTGAGTCGTCAGCTTGAAGCGCCCCTCTGTCTCTGACTCCCTCGTCGTCATGTGACATGACTGGTGTCCATTATGATTTTGCTTACTAGTTTCAATGACCCGCCTTATCTTGCCTCTGATTGGCCAGTCCGTAATGTTTCGCCCTTAACCTTAGCCAATTGTGACTCATCATACGAACACCAACCAGTCACCGTGGATTGTCTCCGTATGTATGGATGTTCGCATTCATCCAGGTTTTTGTATTTTCTCCGTATTTTTTGGGGTCTGGATTTGCAGTCCATTTTCTCTCTTTGTAGCTTGTAGCGTTGATGTAAGCTACCTAGGTACACGTGTCTAAAAGTAGCTAAGCTACAGGAAAAGCTACTCTTTAAAAAAAGCTACTGGAAAATGTAGTTAAGCTACGTAGCTTAGCTACATGTAGCTTGTTACTGCACATCATTGAGTTTTGGTTTTGTTCTTTTGTTGGGCCTCGTTTTTGGTTCTTTGCTGGGATCTTTGTTTTCGATTCCTAACTGTTTTTAGATCCTAATCCTAATTTTTTAAACTTTTTCCAGCAATGGCCACATACAGAGCAATCAAAAGACGAATGAAAGTGGACACTTTGATACATTTTGTAAATTAAAGACACTGTAGACACAATGTAAGTCAATCAATATATGATATAAATCACTAGTTTTTAAACTACCACCTTAGAAAACACTTGGCTCTCCAAGTACCACCAACATGATATAAAATAATATACAGTAGCGTACTAGGCCTAAGTATTCATTTAAAAAAAGGCAGCACTTTTATTTAACAAGTATATTTAATATGTTTGGCCAAAGTAACATTACACAGTTACTAAATAAACTGTACTAAAATAAATATCAAAATAACATTTTTCAAAATTAAATGAAAATGTACTTAAAAGTTAAATACAACTGTACTGTACTTCAATGTTTAGTTAAAAAAAATAATATATATATATACTGTACGTGCTGAACTTTTAAGAGTAAGGTCTTGGGTCTTTGTAACTCAAGGTCGATTTTCGCACCTCGTTCCCACAAAGCATGACAGTACTGTTACTTTGCTCCGTGGATTAGTGTTGAGCAAGTGACTACAAGACGTTGACAGTTAAGAAGTAGGGAACATTTTATTGACATTTAGACAAGACAAAGAGCTAAACATTTAAAAATGACAAAACAATTTTCAAATAACATTCACAAAAAGTTTTTTTTTTGGGAATGTGTTTTCTGAAATTGTAAATAGTTTTATTTTATATTCCCCTGGGGGGGGGGGGGGTCCTCTCCAAGGTTTCTCATAGTCATTCACATCGACGTCCCACTGGGCTGAGTTTTTCCTTGCCCTTATGTGGGCTCTGTACCGAGGATGTCGTTGTGGCTTGTGCAGCCCTTTGAGACACTTGTGATTTAGGGCTACATAAATAAACATTGATTGATTGATTGATTGATTATTATTTTGGTTTACATAATTGTAAGTTGTTTTGTCTTTTATTAATTTGTTTAATGCAAATGCAATTTGTTTCATGAAATGTAAAAGTGTTTTGCACTTCCAGGCCACAGTAGAAATTGATCATTTTAATGATGTTGTTTTATAAATGATTACTCTCATCTAATGTACATATAGACAACTTGTATTTGAAGCTACATTTTAAATTGATCGCTGAACTATATAGAATATCACAATATTCATTTATTGCAACATTTAATGATTCAAGTATCGTGGTACGTATCATACTGGGAAGTTCTTGCCAATTCCCAGCCCTAATGAAAATTTTAATATTTTGTATTTTATACAAAACCCATCTTGAAACCCATGGAAACACATTGAGTTGTAAAAAAAAAAAGTTTTTAGGTAATAACAGTTCCAAATCAATTATATTTATTCTACTTTGCACAAACTTTGTTTATTGCTGTTTTTAAATAAATACAAAATACATCACCTTTTATGTAAGATATGCTAAAAAAAAAAAAAAAAAAAAGTTTCTAAAATTTAAACACACATGAATTCATGAGCTGTATTCATTAGGTTTTTATGAGTTTATTAATATTTATATAAACAGCAATCTTTGTGTGTTTTGTGAAGTTTTGCTTTGTGTGATTTGACCAAGATGCTGGTAGTATTATCCATCCATCCATTTTTTACCGCTTGTCCCTATTATAATAAATATATTAACATTCGTGTAGACTCTTTTTAATGAGCCAAAAGAAAGTGTGGATGACATCTGTCTCTGACATGAACTTATTGAGCTTTCTCTGTTTTCTGAGAAAGTGATTAGGGTGAAAGACAACATGATGTTTATCATGACGAAGGTGAAAAGACTTGGATGAATGCTTCACTCCTCCACTGCCCCGTATCTCCTATTCATGGGGGCAGGAAGTGTGATGGCAGGATGGCGGCGTCTTTAGTCATCCAAAAGACGGCAGTTATATGCCGGTTATACGTCTGAGCCCCGGGGGAGGGAGGAAGTAGAAGTAGAGCGAGACTTGAGGATGAAAAGACAAGAGGCGGCGAAGAGGCGGGTCGGTGTGGCTCATCTCTGAAAAGACGTGGAAACACGCATAACAGCTGTACTTATTCACAGGAAAAGTTCAACTTATAAAACTTTATTTCCTGAAGAAGTTAGGGCTGAGAGAAGACACATAGGGAAAGAAAGAATATTAGGAAGATGACCTGAACTTTCCAGGAGCTCAACTGGTATAGTCGTCTCTCGTTTATGTCTGTTATTTGGTGGTCAATTCATTCCAGAGAAGTAGGAATTATTCACTTGAAAGGAAGATGTCCCTATCCAGAGTATGAGATTAGATCAATGGCCAATATTTGCCTTTTTTAACTGATCAGCCGTTCTTTACCACAGCTGTGTCCCAATGTTCACATGCTAAAGATTGTACTCACGTGAAAGAATCCTTCCAGAAGAATGGACGCTCTGGGAGACACAATTACATTTCTATATTCTTTGTTGCAAACGTGGAAGGAACTGTACCACTCATATTTGAATCGATACGGTACCAATTCCGGGCACCTGGGAATTGATACCGGTACTCAATGACACCAGTTTTGTGGAAGTTTTGTGTGTGTGTTGTGGTTTATTTGATAAAAAAAAAAAAAAAAAAAAAAAGTATAATTTAACGGTTATCTTTTTTTCTTACACTTCTGTGTGTCATTTGCAAAGGCTTAGTGGCCACATGCGTGGACAGCACCTTTTAGCTCTTATTTCCAAAATTGTGTACACTACTGAATTGGGGTCTTATGGCCACTTATGTGGACACTTATACTGCCATCTGGTGGTGTCAGAAGAGTATAACATACAATGGAATTTGGAAAAAAAACGTGTAAAAATAAGAATTAGCATGTCACTAAACATGAAGTACACGGTTGTGTACTTATGGACTAAGTACATCATATCAAAAGATGATTCTTAGTTTTTATTCTAATTAGGCTCCAATAAGCCCAAATATCAAAGATAAAGAAAAAAAAAGTATGTAAACAAACAGCTTGGGCCTTAAGAGGTTAATGTATTACAGTTAGGGAAGGGATTCATATCGCCCTATTCCTGGGTTATTCGTTTTGCAATGCAATATACTGAACATGATGGAAAGCGTCACTCTACGTAGCAACTGACGCTGTGGTCAAAGTTGGAATTGCCACCAAACACATGTTACGATATTCAACACTCAACTGCCATTTGGCAGCTAAAGTGCATAGTGCACCCCCCCTAGTTCGTCACATTTCATGTGTCAGGTAAACTGCAAGAATGGGGCCATATGAATCCCCTTCCTACTGTTTATTGTATAGTAGATTTTGCAAGCAGTTACAATTCCAAGACAATAGATGGCAGTAATGTATAGACTACAACAGTGTCGTGTATAAAGAGAGTATGGCCAAGGAAACCACAGGCGCCATGTTGTCCGAATATTTGCATTGCAGTCGTTTCGACGTTAGTTTTCCTGACAAAATAAAACATAATAATACGTCTAAACATAGCCCAGCTCATAAACGTACTATAAATCATGATTTTATTCCGTCAAAATATAATATTGCGGCCATATTTGATGCACAGCGCTGTATAAAATAAAGCAGTGTTTAGTGTCCAGCAGGCTGTCCAACACGCTCTTGACTGCGCAATAAACATAAAAAAATACACAGAACAATCCAAAAAACTATACCCTCATTTTGCCAAAATCCTCATTAGCTTGAGACCAACAATTACTGTCCTCTGCTTTGGCTCCACTCACGCTTCTCATCTCTTATGGTTGCCGGGTATTGTTGAATGTTTCCTCTCCACACATTTTGTGTGCATTTTATGTTTTAGTTATTTTTCATCACTACTTTGTGAGTGCCCTTTTTGGTATTATTTTATTATTTCTTCCCCAATCGAGACAGATCTACTGGCCAACATGGATCCCGCAAGTCAATCAATATATGATATAAAAAAATGAACGTCTCCACTCTGCGCTCTCTGGCTTTGGACAGACTCTTGATAATCACGACCAGCTGCTGCGTGATTTGACTGCCGCCTTCCAGACGCTCTCTGCCATTGTCAGCACCCTCAGCCAGTGTGTCAATCAGACGAGCACTGTGAACTCACCCAGAAGGAGGCTACGTCGAGACAGGAACAGTCCTATCTCTTATAGCGGTTAGTCCCCCCACACCTTGGGAGACCAATATTCCTAACCTTCCACATTTCACCGGTGAGTCTGGTTCCTGCTGGACTTCAAGTAAGGCAAGCTCTCTGTGGCCACACACGCCATAGACTTTCGCATTCTAGCTGCAGAGAGCAGATTTGGTGAGGCATTTTTGCAAGGGATTAAATCGTCACATCATAAACAAACTTGCTACCCGTGAACAAACTGCCACTCTTGACACGCTCATTGACTGAGCCATTCGTCTTGACGCAGAATTTGCAAGTGCGATACAGAAGACGCTAAAGGGAATAGCTAATACCTTACCTTTTGGCTTAAGGGAGCGATATCGACAGCGCATATATAAATACATACGCATATATACACTATATTGCCAAAAGTATTTGGCCACCTGCCTTTACTTCTATATGAACTTGAAGTGCCATCCCATGGAATTGCCAAACATGTTTTGGTATCCTGGAGCATTCAAAGTTCCTTTTACTAGAACTAAGGGGCCAAGCCCAACTCCTGAAAAAAACAACCCCACACCATAATTCCTCCTCCACCAAATTTCACACTTGGCACAATGCAGTCCGAAATGTACCGTTCTCCTGGCAACCTCCAAACCCAGACTGGTCCATCAGATTGCCAGATGGAAAAGTGTGATTCATCAGTCCAGAGAAGGCGTCTCCACTGCTATAGAGTCCAGTGGCAACGTGCTTTACACCACTGCATCCCACGCTTTGCATTGGACTTGGTGATGTATGGCTTAGATACAGGTGCTCGGCCATGGAAACCCATTCCATGAAGCTCTCTGCGTACTGTACGTGGGCTAATTGGAAGGTCACATGAAGTTTGGAGCTCTGTAGCAACTGACTGTGCAGAAAGTATTTGCACTATGCGCTTCAGTATCCGCTGACCCCTCTCTGTCAGTTTACGTGGTCTACCACTTGTTGGCCGACTTGCTGTTGTTCCCAAACTCTTCACTTTTCTTATAATAAAGTTGACCTTGGAATATTTAGGAGCGAGGAAATTTCACGACTGGATTTTTCGCATAGTGACATCCTATGACTGTTCCACGCTGGAAATCACTGAGAGCGGCCCATTCTTTCACAAATGTTTGTAGAAACAGTCTCCATGCCTAAGTGCTTGATTTTATACACCGGGCCAAGTGATTAGGAAACCCGATTTTCATCTTTTGGATGGGTGGCCAAATACTTTTGGCAATATAGTATATATATATATATATATATATATATATATATATATATATATATATATATATATATATATATATATATATATATATATATGTATGTACTTGATTTTTGCCATGTAGATAGGTAATTGACTGTTGATTTGCTTGTATGTTTGTAATCATGAAAATCAATAAAACATATCAATAACAAAAAAACAGTATGTCAACTGTGTATGGATATGCATGTTTACATGGTAAAATACTGTGAATTTTCAATTAAAAGAGATGTCAAGTCAGGAAGTGCAGTGTGCGCATAGCTCCAGCTGTGGCCAGCTCAAAGTTGGACACAAACATGGCGCCATGTAGTCCCCTGAGTGCATTTTGACCAATTATTTCGGAGATAGTCTGAATTGAGTTGGCCATACTCGCTTTATACACGACTAGTGTGTTGCCTCAGCCAGGAGCTAGTATTTTCCATCAAGTTGAATGTGCCAGTCTTGTCTTATGTTGAGTCCTACAAAGTGTCTGTACTGTAAGTATTGTAAATATTACACACCAGCTGTTTGATAGCAACGTGCTAATGCTAATTAGGATCATGCATATGACAAATCCAATGCAAATTAGCATCAAGCTACCGCTATTGGAAAAGTACTTTCGCGGATGAGAGTCGCTGGGCGTATTTTAGGGGGCCTGAAAAAAGTTCAGAAAAATTAAATATAAATATGCAGGAATATGAGTTTCAAATAATAATAATATAACCTGTCATTATTCACTATGATCATAAATCATTAGGGTACGCGCCTGCACAGTTGTGCACTGCTCCCGAGTCTTCCACGCATGGAAAATATATGCAGTGCACAAAAATGAAATCCATAATCCAACTTAAACTCTTGATGTGTATTTCTGGTCTTGTCACCCTCTCCCGAGCAGAAGGGTGACACGGCAGTGCGGCTGGATCAAAAGAAAACGTCGGAGACGCTTTGCTGAACAAAAATTTGCTTTATTACAAGCGAGCGTCATTATACAGGACTGCATTACCTGGAGGAGCTCAAGTCAAAAAATGAGGCACTCATAACTTGGAGGAGCCGAAAAACCATCTTATTAACACACACTCTGTCTGGGTGTGTGTTAATTTAGGAGAGTACATGTGAGGAAAACAACCTCTATACAATGTAACCTAAATGTTGACGTGAAGATAGACATGGGATCTCTCCTCCAGGATAGAGCTATCACTTTTGAATTCCGAAGTCTGAATGTATTGCCTCTTTTCCTGAGAGAGTTAACTCAGTCCACATGTGAATGTCCAACTAAGGCTCCTTAATTGATTATGTTCTCAACCATTATTTACTTAAACCTGGTGGTTCGCTTTCTCCGCGTTGAATACAAACATTCACCATATGTAGAAAATAGAATTAACAAAATAATCACATCATTTATTCCGTACCATTTTGCAATGCAACTCTGTGATTGACAGGAGACAGACAACAAGTAGTCACAACAGATAAAACAATGACAACGTCTTAAGGAGGAGAAGGATGCTGTTTGCATCAACAATCATTTTATTGAGCAAAACTGATGACTGTCGGCCATAATGACACCAAAACATCAGCAGTAAAACCACTATCTAACAAAAATGGACACTTTCTGCCGTAACCACACCAAAACAAACAAACTGTAGGTTTTATTGACAGCAGCCGCTGTGTTTTGTTTGCGCCAAAAGACACACACTTTCGGCTCAGCCAGTGATACGTTCATGGCCAAAAAAACAGTTGGGCATCTCCAACACCACACATTAAATGTAACTACTAGATCGACACATGAATGCAGTTCACATGCAGCCAATCAATGTCATTTACAGCGTGTTATGCGCGTGTGTTGCTCTTTTTCAGGTTAGCTTATAGCAGCAACAGCAGATAAAAGAGTTAAATATTATATGGTAACTCTTATTTTGGTAAAACAATCGGGCACTTTATGTACACGCAAACACCGCAATCAGATTTTTGCTTATCCCTCAATGCGACCCAGAAGCTTTACGGGTCCTTTTTTGCTTTTGAGGATGACATCATGCAACATAATTTACATTTTAAATTAGTGGGATGAAATATGGCCGCATGAGTTGTAAAGGAAATAATCTCAGACTTTGCATTGTCTGTTTTTTGCTAAATGTATTTTTAGTATAAGCTATACAGTTAGACTACAGTATAGGCCTGAGGACCCTTTTGTCCCCCATTGACTCTCTAAATAATGGCCATTTTTGGATATTCTGTAAACCTGTTATTTTATAATGCTTCTTCCATGGAAACCAAATGAATCCAAGCATTTCCCTTTGAAATACATGCAAATCCTATTAAATGTTTAATTTGACCCCTGAACCAGTAGATATACCGCCAGAGTACCATATAGTACCGTTTGTTCATATTAGACACATAGTTGCTTTGAAAATCAAAACCATGCCAACAACTTGTATGCAACAAAAACGATGTTAGTGAGTTGGTAGTGACATTGTGTGGATAAGGCTACATATACAAACCCTGTTTCCATATGAGTTGGGAAATTGTGTTAGATGTAAATATAAACGGAATATAATGATTTGCAAATCCTTTTCAACCCATATTCAGTTGAATATGCTATAAAGACAACATATTTGATGTTCAAACTGATAAACATTTTTTTTTTTCGCAAATAATCATTAACTTTAGAATTTGATGCCAGCAACACGTGACAAAGAAGTTGGGAAAGGTGGCAATAAATACTGATAAAGTTGAGGAATGCTCATCAAACACTTATTTGGAACATCCCACAAGTGTGCAGGCTAATTGGGAACAGGTGGGTGCCATGATTGGGTATAAAAGTAGATTCCATGAAATGCTCAGTCATTCACAAACAAGGATGGGGCGAGGGTCACCACTTTGTCAACAAATGCGTGAGCAAACTGTTGAACAATTTAAGAAAAACCTTTCTCAACCAGCTATTGCAAGGAATTTAGGGATTTCACCATCTACGGTCTGTTTTATCATCAAAGGGTTCAGAGAATCTGGAGAAATCACTGCACGTAAGCAGCTAAGCCTGTGACCTTCGATCCCTCAGGCTGTACTGCATCAACAAGCGACATCAGTGTGTAAAGGATATCACCACATGGGCTCAGGAACACTTCAGAAACCAACTGTCAGTAACTACAGTTGGTCGCTACATCTGTAAGTGCAAGTTAAAACTCTCCTATGCAAGGCGAAAACCGTTTAACAACAACACCCAGAAACACCGTCGGCTTCGCTGGGCCTGAGCTCATCTAAGATGGACTGATACAAAGTGGAAAAGTGTTCTGTGGTCTGACGAGTCCACATTTCAAATTGTTTTTGGAAACTGTGGACGTCGTGTCCTCCGGACCAAAGAGGTATATTGATTGTTATAGGCGCAAAGTTGAAAAGCCAGCATCTGTGATGGTATGGGGGTGTATTAGTGCCCAAGACATGGGTAACTTACACATCTGTGAAGGCGCCATTAATGCTGAAAGGTACATACAAGTTTTGGAGCAACATATGTTGCCATCCAAGCAATGTTACCATGGACGCCCCTGCTTATTTCTACAAGACAATGCTAAGCCACGTGTTACATCAATGTGGCTTCATAGTAAAAGAGTGCGGGTACTAGACTGGCCTGCCTGTAGTCCAGACATGTCTCCCATTGAAAATGTGTGGCACATTATGACGCCTAAAATACCACAACGGAGACCCCCGGACTGTTGAACAACTTAAGCTGTACATCAAGCAAGAATGGGAAAGAATTCCACCTGAGAAGCTTAAAAAATGTGTCTCCTCAGTTCCCAAACGTTTACTGAGTGTTGTTAAAAGGAAAGGCCATGTAACACAGTGGTGAACATGCCCTTTCCCAACTACTTTGGCACGTGTTGCAGCCATGAAATTCAAAGTTAATTATTATTTGCAAAAAATAAATAAAGTTTATGAGTTTGAACTTCAAATATGTTGTCTTTGTAGTGCATTCAATTGAATATGGGTTGAAAATGATTTGCAAATCATTGTATTCCATTTATATTTACATCTAACACAATTTCCCAACTCATATGGAAACATGGTTTGTAATATATTGCAAGTGCACGTGCGTGGGTTCGTGAATGCACTGACACATTTGAGCCACATACACATGTGTGGCTTTTGCAGGACGTCGTATGTACAAGGCTGCACGTTTATGCAATAATTTATGTAAAACAAACGTTGCAAAAATGCAAAAATAAATATATTTTGCGTATGTATTATCTGAAACTACATTAAATCAACCTCGTTCAGACGGCCCATTAGATCTGAAGATCAAGATGCTCTGTTGCAGCCTCACAAAAACATGTTTTGCCACCCAACCAATGAGAAACCAACCTAATTTGCCCTTCTCTTCTCCCATTGACGGTGTAACTGAGTGTTTGTTTTTAAACACGTTTGAAATTTGTAATTCGGCTGCAAATTTTGCAGCCATTTCACCATGACAGCAGCCAGACTTGTGCAACCTGAACACTCCCCAGAGGTTCAAGACCCTGGAGAAAACATTTTTGAACAGGTAAGCACAATTTTGTATACATTTCTGTATAATTCACATTTTGTGTATTTACATTTTGGTATTGCAAAAATGTTGTCATTTATGGTGATTCTAGAATATTTTTTTGTTTCTGTGTTTGTTTATAAAATAATGTTGGTCATACAATATAATCAATGCCTGTGTGGTTTTCGCAAACATTGAACCCACATGGAATGGCACAAAAGGTTATGGGAGGCACATTTTTGGAGACTCTCGGCACAGCCGTCATTACCCAAGCATAGGCCACAAGGACCCGCCTGCATGTCATGCAGTCAGCATCGTAGTTGGTCCTCCAAAGCGGGGCTGCAGGTCAAGAGAGGGGACAGCAGCAGCAGCAACCCCAGCCTAGGCCCTCTTAGAGGAGTAAACAGTGCACAGTGTGTACTGACAGAAAAAGAGGAGTTCACTTGTGCACCATTTGCCGCAGGCCCACTTGCAAAGACCATCTTTGGTCTGTAGTACATGTTCGCAATGAGTCTGTGTGTTACCTCATTGTTGTTATTGTTATTTTATAGCTATTGTTGTATTGTTTATGTTCTATTGTTATTTTTACATTGATATTGTTAATGATGTTGTGTAGATAGTGTAATTGATTAATTGTTATGCTATGGTATTATTGTTATTGAAATGTTGTTATTATTAGGGATATTGTTATTCTTAATATCGTTGACACATTTTAATCAAATCAAAATCAATATTATGAATTATTAACCTGCCCAAGGCTGCAATTACCTCATATCAAAATGTTTTATTTTTTGTTTTGCTAAACAATAAACAAGTGTTTATGCTAGAAAAAGGAAATAAAAGATTAACAAAAATGTATTAAACTGATGGATCTGAAGTTGATCTAGAGATTAAAATGTTCACAGTAAAAACAAATACATAATATATGACTTACTTTTAAAAGGACCCTCAAGGGTCCATAGGTTTTATAATGCTGTTTATAATGCTCAAGCAATTATTATGAATCCAAATGAATGTTGGTGTGAATTATTGACCTATCTAAGGCTCCAACTACTTCACATCAAATATTTGACTTCTGAGTTTAGGAGGGAAAATATTGCATAATTTGTGTTCATGCTATTCAAAAAACGGTTTTCTTTGACAAAAAGGGTACAAAACATACAAAAACATAATAAAATAACACAAACTCAATATCAACGGATAGATCTGAAGTTGATATACAGATTTGAGGGGAACTGCACTTTTTTTTGGAATTTTGCCTATCGTTCACAATCATTATAAAAAACATGACGACAAATGGATTTTTTTAAATAATGCATTCTAACTCGTAAACAAAAGTCTGCTTACTGGGTGGGCCTCTATTCCGCTCATAAAACCCAATAAATGATCATCCAAAACATGCCAACAAGACTCCGTCATGTACATTCTGACTGTCATATAATTCAGTAAAAAAAAAAAAGTTAATTCCGTTGTTGAGATGGTCTTTTTAGTTTTTTACTGAAAAGACACTCAGAATGTACATGAACTTAAAGAATGTGGGATTTACAATATTATCTATGAATAATAAAACACTGAATATTGAGAATATATGAACATTGCTCCTCTACTTCCCAGACCGCCTCCTCGATCAATATCTTTTATAATCAAGCAAGAGCAACAAAGATGCATAAAACACGGGGAAAAATAAAGGCAAAAGGATAAATAAAACATCTACAATATCGCTGTTCTACAGAACTTTCTACAACAGTTCTACAGAACAGTGATGTTACATGGCGGTCTCAGGCTTGTCGTTGCCTCGCCTCTTTGCCCCATCCTTCGTCTGCAGGAAGCAGCACTTTCTTTGGTTATTGTAGTGTTTGGTTAATATATTAATGACCAAACTTGGTCTTGTAAACAAGCTTGCACTCAAACTTTTTGTCCTTCCTCCATGAATGCATCCAAACATCTATAGCCCATGTCTTCTTCTTTACGTTTACCTGAACATCATTATCCAGCACCATCTGCTGGTCACATTGTGTATCACAGTCAGTTTAACTGCATATTGTGACACGAGGTAACTCGTATGTGACTCAAGGGTGCAGATTTTAACCATTGCAATTAGAGATGTCCGATAATATATATATATATATATATATATATATATATATATATATATATATATATATATATATATATATATATATATATATATATATATATATATGTATGTGTGGGAAAAAAAAATCACAAGACTATTTCATCTCTACAGGCCTGTTTCATGAGGGGGGTACCCTCAATCGTCAGGAGATTTTAATGGGAGCATTCGCATACCATGGTTTGTATAGGGCACAGAGTGGGTGGGTACAGGCTGGCCTAGGGGCGTGGTGATTGGTTCATGTGTTACCTAGGAGGTGTTTCCATCTATGGCGGCATGTTGTTACAATTTTGCTGCGCTTGTTGAGGGATGACAGGTCTGGACGGTAGATAATAAACAGTTTCTCTTTCAAGCATAGGTTGCATCTTTTATTACCACTATTGTAAGGTGTGCTGGATGCAAGAATTTGCCATGTTATTGAATATTCAACATTATTGTCTTTGAGGTCCCAAATGTGTTTGCTGAGTTCTGTGGTATTTCGCAGGTTTTTGTTCCTGAAAGAAGCCTTGTGGTTGTTCCATCTGGTTTTGAATTCACCCTCGGTTAATCCTACATATGTGTCGGATGTGTTAATGTCCTTGCGTATTACCTTAGATTGGTAGACAACTGATGTTTGTAAGCATCCCCCGTTGAGGGGGCAATCAGGTTTCTTTCGACAGTTACATGCTTTGTTGGTTTTGGAGTCGTTCTGACTGGGGGTCGACGGCTCATTTGCAATTGTTTTGTTGTGGTTTGAGATGATTTGTCGTATATTGTTCATGCAGCTGTAGCTCAATTTGATGTTGTTCTTGTTGAATACTTTTCTTAGGTTGTTGTCTTTGGGAAAGTGTTTGTCAATCAGGTTGAGGAATTTGTGTCCAATGTTCGTTGAGACGTTTTTGCTGTATGGGGGGTTGTACCAGATGATGCCGTTTCGTTTTCTGTTCTTTTTTGGCTGGTTTCCTGGCGTGGGTTCATAGGTGAGGGTGAAATTGTATCCGCTTTCATCAAGGGCTTTTTGGTACGGGGGGGTTGCTTGGTCAAATTCAGCTTTGCTAGATGACAGCATCGATAGCCTTTTATTGATTCCGGTAGGTATTCTTTTCGTGGTGGTGGGTGGATGGTTGCTGTCATGGTGCACGTATTGGAGTGTTGTGTTGGGTTTCGTGAATGGTTGGTAGCTGTTATTTCTCAGGTTGAAAGTGACGTCAAGAAAGTTGACGGTTTGCTTGTTGGCTTCAATCGTGATCCAACAAGCAAACCGTCAACTTTCTTGACGTCACTTTCAACCTGAGAAATAACAGCTACCAACCATTCACGAAACCCAACACAACACTCCAATACGTGCACCATGACAGCAACCATCCACCCACCACCACGAAAAGAATACCTACCGGAATCAATAAAAGGCTATCGATGCTGTCATCTAGCAAAGCTGAATTTGACCAAGCAACCCCCCCGTACCAAAAAGCCCTTGATGAAAGCGGATACAATTTCACCCTCACCTATGAACCCACGCCAGGAAACCAGCCAAAAAAGAACAGAAAACGAAACGGCATCATCTGGTACAACCCCCCATACAGCAAAAACGTCTCAACGAACATTGGACACAAATTCCTCAACCTGATTGACAAACACTTTCCCAAAGACAACAACCTAAGAAAAGTATTCAACAAGAACAACATCAAATTGAGCTACAGCTGCATGAACAATATACGACAAATCATCTCAAACCACAACAAAACAATTGCAAATGAGCCGTCGACCCCCAGTCAGAACGACTCCAAAACCAACAAAGCATGTAACTGTCGAAAGAAACCTGATTGCCCCCTCAACGGGGGATGCTTACAAACATCAGTTGTCTACCAATCTAAGGTAATACGCAAGGACATTAACACATCCGACACATATGTAGGATTAACCGAGGGTGAATTCAAAACCAGATGGAACAACCACAAGGCTTCTTTCAGGAACAAAAACCTGCGAAATACCACAGAACTCAGCAAACACATTTGGGACCTCAAAGACAATAATGTTGAATATTCAATAACATGGCAAATTCTTGCATCCAGCACACCTTACAATAGTGGTAATAAAAGATGCAACCTATGCTTGAAAGAGAAACTGTTTATTATCTACCGTCCAGACCTGTCATCCCTCAACAAGCGCAGCGAAATTGTAACAACATGCCGCCATAGATGGAAACACCTCCTAGGTAACACATGAACCAATCACCACGCCCCTAGGCCAGCCTGTACCCACCCACTCTGTGCCCTATATAAACCATGGTATGCGAATGCTCCCATTAAAATCTCCTGACGATTGAGGGTACCCCCCTCATGAAACAGGCCTGTAGAGATGAAATAGTCTTGTGATTTTTTTTTTCCCCACATATACATATATTGCGCTCTACTACGGTATCGAGCACTATTTTTTGGATAACCTTATTAAGACATATATATATATATATATATATATATTTGTTTATTAAATCAACATAAAAAAAACACAAGATACACTTACAATTAGTGCACCAACCCAAAAAACCTTCCTCCCCCATTTACACTCATTCACACTCATTCACACAAAAGGGTTGTTTCTTTCTGTTATTAATATTCTGGTTCCTACATTATATATCAATATATATCAATACAGTCTGCAAGGGATACAGTCCGTAAGCACACATGATTGTGCGTGCTGCTGGTCCACTAATAGTACTAACCTTTAACAGCTAATTTGACTAATTTTCATTAATTACTAGTTTCAATGTAACTGTTTGTATATTGTTTTACTTTCTTTTTTATTCAAGAAAATGTTTTTAATTTATTTATCTTATTTTATTGTATTATTATTTTTTTAAAGTACCTTATCTTCACCATACCTGGTTGTCCAAATTAGGCATAATAATGTGTTAATTCCACGACTGTATATATCGGTTGATATCGGTATCGGTTGATGTCGGTATCGGTAATTAAAAGAGTTGGACAATATCGGAATATCGGATATCGGCAAAAAGCCATTATCGGACATCCCTAATTGCAATCATTTCTTTAGTTTGAAATACCCAGGAGACCGCATCTAAGTGTTTATTATGTTATGTATCATAGTTATTGTATTAGCTCAGTTAACTGCTTTTTTATGCTGTTTTACAAGGCCCGTGTCACGTGACTTCAAACTTGACAGCTCATTGGCTGGTTATGAGACAGGATCGATTGCTTTAGCCCTTTTTCACCGGAAGTGAGTTTCGCTTTTAGAAGCAGCACATTTTTCAATTTCAGTTCACAAAATTCAAATGCAAAAAATGTAGTTACATAAATTCAGTGTCAAAAACAAAGCTTTCGTAATGAAGACACAAATTAAGCTCTATAGATGTAGACCCAAATATTTGAAATTTGCTTTAAAAAATCTTTAATGGAATTAAACTGAAATTGCAGCACACCTATCTTTGGGCAGTTACGCTCAATCCTCTTCCCCCATTCCTATTTGTAGCACCTCTCAAGCTCCATCAGGTTGGATGGGAAGAGTTGGTTTTCATCCAGAATGTCTCTGTCCATTGCTGCATTCATCTTTCCTTCTGTCCCGACTTGTCTCTCAGTTCTTTCCGCTGAAAAACATCCCCACAGCATGATGCTGCCACCACCATGCTGGTATTGGCCTGGTGATGAGGGGTGCCTAGTTTCCTCCAAACATGACGCCTGGCATTCACACCAAAAAGTTAAATCTTTGTCTCATCAGACCAGATCATTTTGTTTCTCATGGTCTGAGTCGGTCAGGTAGATTTTGGCAAACGTTTTACTCAGAAACGGCTTCCGTATGGCCACTGAACCTTACAGGCCTGATTGGTGGATTTCTGCAGAGATGGTTGTTCTTCTGGAATGTTCTCTCTCCACAGAGAAATGTTGTAGCTCTGACAGAGCTACATCCTACATGCTGCATTCATCTTAGTCTAGTCAGGGTTCTTGGTCAGCTCCCTGACTAGACTAAGATGAATGCAGCAATGTACAGAGACATTCTGGATGAAAACCAAAGCTTTCCATCCAATCTGATGGAGCTTGAGAAGTGCTGCAAAGAGGAATGGACCAAACTGGCTGAAGATAAGTGTGCCAATCTTGTGGCATTGTATTCAAAAATACTTAAGGCCGTAATTTCTGCCAAAGATGCATCAACAAAGTACTCAGCAAGGCTGAGAATACTTATGTGCATGTGATTTTTTTTAATTTTTAATACATTTGCAAAAAAAAAAAAAAACCTTCACATTGTCATTATGGGGTATAGCGTGTAGAATTTTTAGGACATTTATGGATTTAAAAAGGCTCTAGCATGAAATAATGTGGCAAAAGTGAAGCGCTTCTATTCAAAGTATCAATCAATCAATGAATCAAAGTTTATTTATGTAGCCCTAAATCACAAGCTGCACAAGCCACAACGACATCCTCGGCTCAGATCCCACATCAGGGCAAAAAAAACCTCAACCCAATGGGATACAATGAGAAACCTTGGAGGGGACCGCAGATGTGGGGACCCCCGACCCCTGGGCGACCGGTGCAATGGACGTCGAGTGGATCTAGTTAATAGTGTGAAAGTCCAGTCCCGAGTGTGGCCAGCAGGGGATCATCTTGTATAGAGACAAGTCAGCAGCGCAGAGACGTCCCCAACTGATGCACAGATGAGTGGTCCAGCCCGGGTCCCGAATTTGAACAGCTAGCGCGTCATCTGTGGTCACCTGATAACCTCTCCACGCAGGAGAGGAGGGCGGAGCAGAAAAGAGACGGCAGATCAACTGGTCTAAAAGGGTAGTCTATTTAAAGTCTAGCGTATATGAATTAGTTTTAAGATGGGATTTAAATGCTTCTACTGAGGTAGCATCTCTAACTGTTACCGGGAGGGCATTCCAGAGTACTTTTGTACTATACTAAAAGTGTCAAATGAGAATACCCATCCATCCATCCATCTTCTTCCGCTTATCCGAGGTCGGGTCGCGGGGGCAGCAGCCTAAGCAAGGAAGCCCAGACTTCCCTCTCCCCAGCCACTTCGTCCATCTCTTCCCGGGGGATCCCGAGGCGTTCCCAGGCCAGCCGGGAGACTCTAGTCTTCCCAACGTGTCCTGGGTCTTCCCTGTGGCCTCCTACCGGTCGGACGTGCCCTAAACACCTCCCGAGGGAGGCGATCCGGTGGCATCCTGACCAGATGCCCGAACCACCTCATCTGGCTTCTCTCGCTGTGGAGGAGCAGCGGCTTTACTTTGAGCTCTCCCCGGATGACAGGGCTTCTCACCCTATCTCTAAGGGAGAGCCCCGCCCCCTGGCGGAGGAAACTCATTTCGGCCGCTTGTACCCGTGATCTTGTTCTTTCGGTCATAACCCTAAGCTCATGACCATAGGTGAGGATGGGAACGCAGATCGACCGATAAATTGAGAGCTTGCCTTCCGGCTCAGCTCCTTCTTCACCACAACGGATCGATACAGCGTCCACATTACTGAAGATGACGCACCGATCTGCCTGTCGATCTCATGATCCACTCTTCCCTCACTCGTGAACAAGACTCCGAGGTACTTGAACTCCTCCACTTGGGGCAGGGTCTCCTCCCCAACCCGGAGATGGCACTCCACCCTTTTCCGGGCGAGAACCATGGACTAAAACTTGGAGGTGCTGATTCTCATCCCAGTCGCTTCACACTCAGCTGCGAACCAATCCAGTGAGAGCTGAAGATCCTGGCCAGATGAAGCCATCAGGACCACATCATCTGCAAAAAGCAGAGCCCTAATTCTGCAGCCACCAAACCGGATCCCCTCAACGCCTTGACTGCGCCTAGAAATTCTGTCCATAAAAGTTATGAACAGAATCGGTGACTAAGGGCAGCCTTGACGGAGTCCAACCCTCACTGGAAATGTGTCCGACTTACTGCCGGCAATGTGGACCAAGCTCTGACACTGATCGTACAGGAAGCGGACCGCCACAATCAGACATTTTGATACCCCATACTCTCTGAGAATTCCCCACAGGACTTCCCAAGGGACACGGTCAAATGCCTTCTCCAAGTCCACAAAGCACATGTAGACTGGTTGGGCAAACTCCCATGCACCCTCAAGGACCCTGCCAAGAGTATAGAGCTGGTCCACAGTTCCACGACCAGGACGAAAACCACACTGTTCCTCCTGAATCCGAGGTTCGACTATCCGGCGTAGCCTCCTCTCCAGTACACCTGAATAGACCTTACCGGGAAGGCTGAGGAGTGTGATCCCACGATAGTTAGAACACACCCTCCGGTTCCCCTTTTTAAAAAGAGGAACCACCACCCCTGTCTGCCAATCCAGAGGTACCGCCCCCGATGTCCACGCAATGCTGCAGAGTCTTCTCAACCAAGACAGCCCCACAGCATCCAGAGCCTTAAGGAACTCCGGGCCGATCTCATCTACCCCCGGGGCCTTGCCACAGAGGAGCTTTTTAACTACCTCAGCAACCTCAGCCCCAGAAATAGGAGAGCCCACCACAGATTCCCCAGGCACTGCTTCCTCATTGGAAGACGTGTTGGTGGGATTGAGGAGGTCTTTGAAGTATTCCCTCCACCGATCCACAACATCCGCAGTCGAGGTCAGCAGAACACCATCCTCACCATACACGGTGTTGATAGTGCACTGCTTCCCCTTCCTGAGGCGGCGGATGGTGGTCCAGAATCGCTTCGAAGCCATCCAGAAGTCGTTTTCCATGGCTTCCCGAACTCCTCCCATGTCTGAGTTTTTGCCTCCGCGACCACTGAAGCCGCACACCGCTTGGCCTGACGGTACCTGTCCGCTGCCTCAGGAGTCCTATGAGCCAAAAAAACCCGATAGGACTCCTTCAGCTTGACGGCATCCCTCACCGCCGGTGTCCACCAACGGGTTCTAAGATTACCGCCACGACAGGCACCAAATCCGATGACACAACTACAAAGTCGATCATGGAACTGCGGCCTAGGGTGTCCTGGTGCCAAGTGCGCATATGGACACCCTTATGCTTGAACATGGTGTTCATTATGGACAATCTGTGACGGGCACAAATGTCCAATAACAAAACACCACTCGGGTTCAGATTCGGGCGGCCATTCTTCCCAATCACGCCTCTCCAGGTTTCACTGTCGTTGCCAACATGAGCGTTGAAGTCCCCCAGTAGAACGAGGGAATCACCCGGGAGAGCACTCTCAAGCACTCCCTTGAGTGAATCCAAAAAGGGTGGGTACTCTGAGCTGCTGTTTAGCGCGTAAGCGCAAACAACAGTCAGGACCCGTCCCCCCACCCAAAGGTGGAGGGAAGCTACCCTCTCGTCCACCAGGTTGAACTCCAACGTGCAGGCTCTGAGCTGGGGGGCAACAAGAATTGCCACCCCAGCCCATCGCCTCTCACTGCCGGCAACGCCAGAGTGGAAGAGAGTCCAGCCCCTCTCGAGAGAACTGGTTCCAGAGCCCTTGCTGTGCCTCGAAGTGAGTCCGACTATATCTAGCCGGAACTTCTCCACCTCGCGCACTAGCTCAGGCTCCTACCCCCCAACGAGGTGACGTTCCACGTCCCAAGAGCTAGCTTCTGTAGCCGAGGATCGGACCGCCAAGTGCCCTGCCTTCGGCTTACGCCCAGCTCACATTGCACTCGACCTCTATGGCCCCTGTTATAAGTGGTGAGCCCGTTGGAGGGGGGACCCACGTTGCCTCTTTGGGCTGTGCCCGGCCGGGCCCCATGGGGACAGGCCCGGCCACCAGGCGCTCGCCATCGTGCCACAACTCCGGGCCTGGCTCCAGAGGGGGGCCCCGGTGACCCGCGTCCGGGCAAGGGAAATCTGAGTCTCGGTTCTTTTATTTCCATAGAAGTCTTCGAGCTGCTCTTTGTCTGAACCCTCACCTAGGACCTGTTTGTCTTGGGAGACCCTACCAGGGGGCATGGACGCCCCCGGACAACATAGCTCCTAGGATTATTGGGACACGCAAACTCCTCTACCACAGTAAGGTGGCAGCTCAGAGAGGAGTAGTAATATTATATTAAAAATAATATCACGTGTCTTGTATCGGTTCCATAATCGTCATTCGACTTCTGACTTAATTAATGTTAATTCTTATGGATCCAAAGTACATTTTTCTACAACTCATTATTTGGTAGACAAAAAAGGAATACAAGTAGTTCATTTGTTTTATATTCACTTCAGTCAGCACAGTAACCTTCCTTTTTTACTTCTGATTATACTTTTACTTCCACTAATCAGCGGAAGCAGCTTTTCTCCTGAGCACAGTACATGAAAAAGATGATCTGTGAAGATGAGCTCAGGCGGCAATATAGAAGAGAATTTTTTTGATGAAAAGAGCAGGGAGGAAATGAAGGACAGTTGGCGGGTTGTTATTTTTCCGTCACCTTCTTGGCTCGTGGCAGAAGAAGACGCTTGTGCTGACATTCGCACCTCGCAGGGTACTGTCCTCTGGAAGGAGACTTTATTTTGTCCCCTGTGGGTATGAGGATGTGGCACCAGCGACACTGAGAGAAATGAAATGTGACAGCATGGACTATGAGTGTAGGAGACTGCGTGCTTAGGCGGTAAATTCCATGTTAATGTTGTTTTTTACAGTATGCACGTGTAGAAAACGCCCGAGGACTGCTCAAGTTTATATCAACATTACTGGGACAGCTTTCGCTTGTGTGTTATTCTTCACAATGTCAGTTATTTGTTATAGACGTTCCTAATGATCTGAACATCGGGTAGATAAATAACGATAACTAGAGAAGGTCATATGTGTAGAAATCATATGTGGAAGCCGAAGAGCTTAACAGATATGTTGTGTTGAACAAACACTTTACACCACAACTTGTAGTCATTGAAAAACGTAAAATATTTGGCCATGGAATTGTTTGAATATTTTGAGTGTGGATAAATCACTTTCATTATAATGCGATTATTGCTACTTAAAGGAAAATGCGCTTTTTAAAATATTGTTGTTTTTTTTGGTGCATCCTAAACAGAAGTGTGTAACATTGCACATAATGAAGATTCTGCTATTTCTGTCACAATAGCCCATGAGTGAGCTTGTTATGACCTTAAGATGCAGAGACAGAGGGCAGGCGTTGCAGGTCAATGAATATAGTTTTTTATGTAGAGACCAAAAAACAGTAGAAACTGGTGATGTCCCGATACCAATATTTTGGTACCGATACCAACACTATTTCAATATTTTTCTGTACTTTTCTAAATAAAGGGGACCACAAAAAATTGCATTATTGGCTTTATTTTAACAAAAAATCTTAGGGTACATTAAACATATGTTTTTTATTGCAATTTAGTCCTTAAATAAAATAGCAGAGGTGTGGACTCGAGTCACATGACTTGGACTCGAGTCAGACTCGAGTCATGAATTTGATGACTTTAGACTCGACTTGACAAAATGTGAAGAGACTTGCAACTCGACTTAGACTTTAACATCAATGACTTGTGACTTCACTTGGACTTGAGCCTTTTGACTTGACATGACTTGACATGACTTGCCACTTTCCCCAAAATCCAAAGCTTAAAAAGTTATTTGGGAGCGCTCCGTATTTTTCATTTTCTTCGTCTGTCTATCAGCGTGTTGTTCCTATCAGCTGGTGTGCTGTCAGTACAAGAGCCAATCAAATTAGATTTACGTTGTTTTCATCACGCAGCATTCATCCAATCAAATTGCAGTACAACCAATGAACAAGAGTTGTCCAACAACGTGCCAGTGAGAAACAATTATGTTAAAGTTGGTTTCGTTCGGGTAAAAAAACTACGACTTGGTCAACAAAAAACGAATTGCGGTATGCAAATCACGCAGTTCGAATATTACAGACGGAGACGCAACAACTTCCAACTTCGTTCGACATTTGAAGTTGCACAAAGAAGGGTAAGTTTTGAATGTAAGATAACGTTTATTGGCTAAGTAACGTGACTTTTATTTGCTGTGTAGTTAAATCAGTGAGGCTGCAAACTCACTGCTAACGTTATAACCATAGACATCTTATAAGTAGACGCAGCATCGAGCGCTACTGCCTACTGGCGCAGACGAGGCGCGTGGCCGCCATCTTGGAGTGGTGATCCGCTCCACTCAGTGCAATTCATTTGGCAGGAGCAATGAACTGTCAGTGCATTTAATTCATCTTACCTCACTGAATACCACTGATTTTCACCCCCTTTTTTGTCACACGTGTAGCTATGATAACAGACACATGTTTTGGCGTGTTTTATTATTCATAGTTTGCTTAACAGTAATATAATATTCTTATACGCTATAAGTGACCAGACGTCCGAGATCAAAACTGGGAATATAATCCCAGAGAAGGGGGAAAAAAACGGTAATCTATTTTTAAATTGAAGAAACAATATGATTAGGTTATATATACATATGTGTGTATCCTACATAAACAATGTATGAATACATTAGATATCTATACATCTTAGGGACCATAGACTGTATCTCTGTTGCTTCAGCAGCAGAGAGTTTATTCTGTCTTGACACTTTGTATTGATATTTTCTATTACATTCTTCCCTTAAATGATAATGTTTGCAGTGATTGTTTTATATGTATTATTTTATGTAAGTCGCTTTGGATAAAAGCGTCTGCCAAATACTTAAACATATATAAACACCTGAAAGTCTTCATATCAGCTAAAACCACCAATCTGTTTCACTGGATTCAGAATAAAACCAAATTCTGTTTTACCCAACAATGTTAGTATTTGAATATTGTTACTTGAAGACTGATTCCTGATTACAATTATACTGTTAAGAAAGTATTGTCTTATACTTTGCCTAAAATGAGAATGCATCATAATCAGTGGCGGCTGGTGAATTTTGTTTTAGGTGGGGCTGAAAGTTTGTAAAGCAAACCCCTGTAGGGGCGTCATCCTCCCACAGAAGATTTCTTTGTGATTTTCACATACAAATATTGAAGATCTTTGATCCTTCTCAACTCTGTGGTAATATTATTTTCATAAAATACAACCAATAGTACGTTAATGTTAAATCTCACTTGTGAAAAGTAATCCCCCGATTCCTATTTTCAACAGTCCGCTCATTTGAGCAGGAAAACGCTGAACACCATCTTTGTTTTCTACCTGTCAACTGTCAGTTTCGGCTGCTCGCCGGCTCCTCATCAGCACTTCAAGATGGCGGCCAAATTGCTCAGGTCACAGCAACCAATGCTGCGTCTACTTAAAAGATGTCTATGGTTATAACGTCATTGCAAACACGGCAATCTGTTGCGTCCACTGAAGTTTGCTACCTTATTCATACTTTTTGTCAAGTGATTTTTTTTTAAGCAGGGTTTCATGAGGTACCTATACATAACGTTACGTTAGTCAATGTATCACACACAGTAACGTAACGTTAGTCAATGTATCACACACAGTAACATTACGTTAGTCAATGTATCACACACAGTAACATTACGTTAGTCAATGTATCACACACAGTAACATTACGTTAGTCAATGTATCACACACAGTAACGTAACGTTAGACGGCAGTCAGCAGCACCGCGTATTTTAGCCACCTACAAAAAGACAAACATAGTCAAATAAAGGTCAGTTAAAATGTATACTATATTAAGAGTATGTGTACATATTGCATAGGGTCCTGACATCTAAAAAGTACAACTCTGTTCATTGTTATGTTCATATATTTGTTATGTTTTTCATGTGTACGCACACATAAACACACATACAGTATGAGATGAGATCAATGAGATAAGGTAAGAACAGGATAAAAACTGCTGTGGAACTAGTTACAATGCAATATGCCATGGAAATACAATGTTAACACTTTTGTGCAAATAAGTACAGTTGCACTTGTTTTTTTTCAAATGTGTTTATTCTGTAAAGGAATGAGTTACATGTTTAAAATTACTGGTTAATAGTGCTATTTTGAAGTGCAATGTCAGCACTATCTTTTTCCCTGCAATTTCAAATGCACTTGTTTTAATTAATAAATACAGCGTTTTAAAAGCATACACAATCTGTGTAAATATATTAGTCTGTGGTTAAATGACTTGAAAGGACTCGAAACTCAAAATGCAGGACTTGGGACTTGACTTGAGACTTTCCAGTCTTGACTTTGGACTTGACTCGGACTTGCCCTGTCTTGACTCGGGACTTGACTCGAGACTTGAGGGTAAAGACTTGAGACTTACTTGTGACTTGCAAAGCAATGACTTGGTCCCACCTCTGTAAAATAGTGAACATACAAGACAACTTGTTTTTTTATTAGTAAGTAAACAAACAAAGACTCCTAATTAGACTCCTAATTGTGTCATTTATCATTTTATTATTTTGTCAACATTGTTAGGGACAAGTGGTAGAAAATTAATTATTAATCTACTTGTTCATTTACTGTTAATATCTGTGTGGAGGGGGGCGTGGCCTGCGGGCCAGCCGCAAAGCGGGGTGTGCAAGGACCGGTCTCAAAGCACAGCTGGCAGGTGATTGGATTACCCAGCTGGGGTTGATCATCCAAACACCTGCCATGTTTATTAGCGGCAGCCGGGCCGAGAGAAGTTGGTTGGAGTTGGAGCGAGAGAGAGACACGCTGAGAAAAAGACTAAAAACAAACACTGAAAAGTCGCAGAAGAGTGTGCTGTCGTGGCGTGTGAGAAAATAAAACAATTGTCAAACCTGACTACCGGACTTACTAGTGGATCTGTCGCGATCAGGGGAACCCACGGGAGAGCAACCTCTACTAGTCCTCATGTGTCCAGGAACATATTTCCTGAGTTTATAAACAGAATATGAATTTAAAAAAAATGAAATAAGATTTTGTGATGCCAAAAAATATCAATGTAATTGTAGCTGAGATAGGTTCCAGCGCCCCCCGCGACCCCAAAAGGGAATAAGCGGTAGAAAATGGATGGATGGATGGATCATAGTAGTATCGACTAGATACGTGCCTGTACTTGATATCATTACAGTGGATTTCAGGTGTAGATCCATCCATGGCATTTGTTTACATTTTGATGCCGGTGAGCTACGGTGTGTAGTGAAGCATGTTTAGCTATTACTCTGCCTGCAGGGATGTTACTTGTAAAAAACGTACTTTAATTGTTGCCATGGAGACCAGGATTAGTGATTTAGAAGTAGCTAAAACACTGCCAACGGCGGATGGATGTTAGCTGCTAGCTAGCTAGTCATGTCTTAAAGCACCTCTTCCTGAGGGCATTTCAGTGTTATAACGTCACCTTTATTGTTAGTTTTTAAGCCAAAATGCGTCCGTTCTCCCTTTTCTGTTCACACCTCGCTCCTGATGGGTCGCAGGGCAGCTCCCGCCATCAGTGTGTGAATGTGGAAAAAGTGTCAAAGCGCTTTGAGCACCTTGAAGGTAGAAAAGCTCTATTCAAGTATAATCCATTTACCATTTACTGTCATGTGGGATTATGACAAATTCCGCAGAGAAAAGCTCCAAACAACTCCAGGAAATAAATTATGGCAATGACCAAAATGTTTTTCAAGGGCTTTGTAGGCAGACGTGGTGAATTTCCATAACTTGCATTGTTAGCCGCCTCTTGCTAGCAGTTTTTTTTACTATTTAGAAGGCACAGAAAATGTAAAGATGCCAAAGTAAGGCCCGCCGGAGTCTTCAGTGCGGCTTGCGTGACATCCCAATTTTACCAAGATTGGCCCACGGCGTGTATTTGCCCAAATCTGGTCCACTGTGGAATTAATTAGAGTTGTATGGCTGCCCTCCTGTGAGCGAACATAGAAGCTATGTTCAATGACCACTAATTTCACTTGAAAGTGTCTTGAGCACAGCATCAATACACTGTATACGACCCAATCCTAACAACTTTCCCCACTCATGATCTAAATAACCTATTATCAACAAATAAAGTCAACACAAGGTCTCACATAACACACATCCTGCGCATTGAACGTTGTGGACATTATAAAACATTAAACATATATAAATCCATTACAGTCCTGATGGGAGATATGCAAAACATTCATGACACAGTTCCCCATGTTTGGCACATTTTAGCTGTTTTGATATTTCTGATTATATAGGAAACCTTAAAGGGGAACATTATCACAATTTCAGAAGGGTTAAAACCATTAAAAATCAGTTCCCAGTGGCTTATTTTATTTTTCGAAGTTTTTTTCAAAATGTTATCCATCACGCAATTTCCCCCAAAAAAGCTTCAAAGTGCCTGATTTGAACCATCGTTATATACACCCGTCCATTTTCCTGTGACGTCACACAGTGATGCCAATACAAACAAACATGGCGCATAGAACAACAAGGTATAGCGACATTAGCTCGGATTCAGACTCGGATTTCAGCGGCTTAAGCGATTCAACAGATTACGCAAGTATTGAAACGAATGGTTGTAGTGTGGAGGCAGGTAGCGAAAACGAAATAGAAGAAGAAACTGAAGCTATTGAGCCATATCGGTTTGAACCGTATGCAAGCGAAACCGACGAAAACGACACAACAGCCAGCGACACGGGAGAAAGCGAGGACGAATTTGGCGATCGCCTTCTAACCAACGATTGGTATGTGTTTGTTTGGCATTAAAGGAAACTAACAACTATGAACTAGGTTTACAGCATATGAAATACATTTGGTAACAGCATGCACTTTGATAGTGCAGACAGCCCAGTTTTCATCAATGAATATATTCTGTAGACATACCCTCATCCGCTCTCTTTTCCTGAAAGCTGATTTGTCCAGTCCAGTTGGAAATGCATCTGCTTTGAGTGTCGCAGGATATCCACACATTCTTGCCATCTCTGTCGTAGCATAGCTTTCGTCGGTAAAGTGTGCGGAACAAACGTCCAATTTCTTGCCACTTTCGCATCTTTGGGCCACTGGTGCAACTTGAATCCGTCCCTGTTCGTGTTGTTACACCCTCCGACAACACAAAGACGACGCATGATGTCTCCAAGGTACAGAAAACAGTCGAAAAAACGGAAAATAACAGAGCTGATTTGACTCGGTGTTTGTAATATGTTTGAGAAAATGGCGGATTGCGAATAATAGAAAGGCGTTTAATTCGCCAAAATTCACCCATTTAGAGTTCGAAAATCGGTTAAAAAAATATATGGTCTTTTTTCTGCAACATCAAGGTATATATTGACGCTTACATAGGTCTGGTGATAATGTTCCCCTTTAAGGAGGTCGTCAGGGAAGTAAACAAAGTAGGAGTTGAACTTTAACATACCGTATGTTACCAAATAGTAGCCCGGGCGTTTATTTCACAAAATCGATTTTGAAGACAGGCGTTTAAAAGAAGCAGGCGGTTATTTGTACAAGGCTTTTATTTATTTTTGCACAAGCATGCACCAGGCCATTATTTGGTTACAATGGTTACTGTCCAGTATTTTTTTTTTCGTACAAAAAACTTTAAATGTAAAAGCTATTGTAAACATACAAACAAAAAAACAAGAGATCAACATGAGGTAGGCTATCAAAAGACACGAGATCAACAAGGTCTCAACATGGCAGTAGTGCAACAATTATCAAATAGAATACCAATATTCAAAATAAATAAACTTTTTAAATAAAGCAGCCTACCGGGAAAAATAAAATGATGGTACCAAGTACTCAAGTATAAAATCCACCATCAAAACAGAACAATAATACTGTCACTTAAATAAAATAAAGGCTACAGTACTCCAAGTTTTAAATAAAGCAGCATACAGGAACAATAAAATTATGGTACCAAATACTCCATCAAAACAATAATACTGCAGCAAACGCAACCCCAGTAGAATTGTAATCTAAATTATGCAAATAACAGCCCATGGGCGGCTATTTGGACATAGGCGGTTATTAGGAAGAGGCGGTTAATTCACAAAATGGGGTCAGACCCCGGGCGGATATTAGGACATGGGCGGTTATTTGCCCAACGGCGTTTATTTGGTAATATACGGTACTCTCAATACTCAATGTTTTATCATTTATACTTCAAATTGCATTGTTGTCAGGGTCTGATGTTAGGGGGGGGGTTGTTAAAGTTTAAGTAGTTGAAGTTATGTGTTGTTATTCAGTCTGGTATAGCTTGCTTTAATCAATGCCAACTGACATGTTATTTTGATACAAAAGTGAAGTGAAGTGAATTATATTTTTATAGCGCTTTTTTCTAGTGACTCAAAGCGCTTTACATAGTGAAAACCCAATATCTAAGTTACATTTAAACCAGTGTGGGTGGCACTGGGAGCAGGTGGGTAAAGTGTCTTGCAAAGGACACAACGGCAGTGACTAGGATGGCGGAAGTGGGGATCAAACCTGCAACCCTCAGGTTGATGGCACGGCCGCTCTACCAACCGAGCTATACCGCCCCAAAAGATTGTTGTTATGTCACAATCAACGCTTGCTGTGCTGCAAAAAGTGCCGTGATGTGTGCATTTGTGTATGCGTGTCTATGTGTGTGTGCGCACATCCATATAACAACCTTTATTTAAACTGTCCACCATGGGTGCCCGAGCTTTCAGCCGCTCTGCCCCACATCTTTGGAACTCTTTACCACCAGACCTTCGCAACATAGATTCAATATCCCTCTTCAAATCAAGACTCAAAACACACCTATTCCTGACTGCTTATTCATTTTAATCATATTTTCTTTTCTCTTTGTTGTTGTTGTTTTTTATCCAATTTGATTTTATTGTTGTGATTTTGTACGGTGTCCTTGAGTGCCCAGAAAGGCGCCTTATAAATAAAATGTATTATTATTATTATTATTATTATTATTTGGAATTACCCCCGAAAATATGGCATTACCGCAGTTTGTGCTACATTCTTAATTGTTTGGCAAATTTCCCTCCTTCAATTTGGTACGAAATTAATATGAAGACTTAAAGCATTACCATCACAGATTATGTCTACAAACTGCTGTGTAATTGTGATCACAGTTCACTCCAAGACAGCACACATAGGTGTAATAAATAATAATAAAAAAAACAACTAAAGTTAGTGTTTATGGAAATTCATCCAGGTCATTGTCATCTCAGGGCATTCAATTGATTGCAACTGGACTGTTTGGTTTGTCTTAGAAAACATTTTGCCTCTCATTTGCGTAGGCTCCATCAGTTCATGATTGGTCAGATCTAGTCTAGTGGCTCGTGCCAAAACCCCAGACATGTATACTCCAATACCAGGAGGGTGTGCCTGGGCAAGGATGGTTTTTCCCTATAGTAGTGAATAAAACAAGTGTTGAGATACAAACAAGCAATCCTGCTGTCAATGCCAACGACAGTTGTTGAAGTGTAATTTAGCATTTGAGGTATTGTGTGGCAGAATGATCGCTGTGGATCGACCACTAACCACCCAAAATAGTCAGAATCACCCACGTTTGCATTCCATTCGGTTGTAAACAAATGGCACAAAGAAGCATCTGTGACCAGAATGTTTCTAACTCCTATTATTAACCGAGTCTGTAACTTTGCAACGTATACATGTGTATATTGACAATACAAGTATTTTCTATTCTATATCATGTACCATGCTGTACGTACAATAGAGCGCAACGGTATATAAGCCACCCCCACTAAATGTTAGAAGAAACGGACTATAAGCTGCAGATATATACTGTTACGAAATATTTTGTAAATGTTTGTTTACATACATTAATTGTTTCTAAATGGTGTCTGTAACACGGCAGTAAAACGACTGATCAAACAAAACAGAAGCCATCCTCGTGGACCCACGAGCTGTGGAAGTTAGCTCTCCAATCAGCTAAACAGACTCAATAACTCCACATGACGTTTTGGTGAATTTACGAAACTGAAACAATACAAAGAGAATGCCATTGTAAGTTAATAATACTAACAAAGACACTCGTAAACTTGTTAGCATATTAGCTAATACTAATAATGTTACCTTCATAAGATAACGATTGCACTTATAAATATGCATGAAAAGCTTCTTACAGACATCCTGCATGGGACAGTTTAGTAAGTAAAAATTATTTTAATTATATTGGCAACACTAAATTGGCCCTAGTGAATGAATGTGAGTGTGAATGTTGTCTGTCTATCTGTGTTGGCCCTGCGATGAGGTAGTGACTTGTCCCGGGTGTACCCCGCCTTCCGCCCGTGTGCAGCTAGGATAGGCTCCAACACAACCCCACCCCCAACCCCCGCGACCCCGTAAGGGACAAGTGATAGAAAATGGATGGATGGATATTGTGAAACGTTGCTTGGCGTGATGAATGAAGAATCCATACGAGTAGAAATGCTATTGGCGGCTAAAAGACGGAACAGGGTTTCTACTTCCGGTTGATGGGCAATATAGTACTGCAGCACTTGTAGTGAGCGAACTCAGCACAAACATAGCACAAACATTAACACATCTATTAGGTGTATTTGCTTTGTTTGTTTTTTTACTATTTGTATTATGATTACATAAATCAGCCGCACTGTTTTTTAAGCCATAGGATTCAAAGCGTAGGAAAAAAAGTAGTGGCTTATAGTCCTGAATTTACGGTAAATTTACTGTTTTGAGTTGTAAACAATTGAGGTTCAAGCTGGCTATAGAATACGGGATTGTATTACTAACTGGTTCATTGCCAAACACAGTTGGCACTGATCCAATTAGAAGTATTTTTTTAGAAAAATCATCCTTTATTTTGCCACAGAACGATGACGCTATTGTCTTACATTAAACAGCAAATCTAGCTACACAACTCAAGCTAACATTGCTAACGTATCATTGACACATTTCTAAAATACTGTTATTACTTAGCATTGTCTCCTCCATTGCCATAAATAGTAGTCATCGACTCCGCCATTAAAATTAGCTTTTGAGAAAATCCATCTTTATACTTCTGCAGGTTCGTGAAGCAGGACTTTTAGAAGGGGTTTGCACACTTGAAGGGAGATTGCTTCACAGTTGAAGGCTCATTGAATTGCCGTGAAGCAAAAAAGTTAGCCAGGCACTTCTTTCTTCTTCAGATGAGAGCGAAGGTTTTGATAGTGTTCTGTGTTGGGTAATACTTCCAACAGCAGAGCATTTTCGTTCTTTAAGTCTTATCTTGGCACATTTTATCGTCTAAACTACAGAAGCTCGTCACATAAATTAAAAATGGCAGAACCACGCAAGGCAGTTTGGGTACATTTTGGATAATCCGCTGACTGTGTGCCCAGTTGGTGACGTCACCAATTGTGCACATTCCAAACGGATCGTTTAGCGAATATATGAAGGACAGTAAGATGGTTTTATAAATATCTTCGCAATGCCTTGATTTCAAAATTTTGGGAATTATACAGATCCCAAATCCATAACAGCAGGTACCAAATTGGGAAGACACGTTTGTTTTCTTTGATAGTGGCTCTTCAAAGTTTTTTACTTTGAGCAAGTTGCAAACCGAGACTTTAAAAAGGTTGTTGAAGTGAGGTGGTAGTTGTACTTTGACTAAAATATATTTTTATATATTTTACATCTATTGTACACATTTTACGAATGAATCAGTCAAGAAGAAGAAAAAACACCTGTTTTTGTGAGGTGAGCCAAAAGAAGCGACTTCCTTTTTAAAGGAGCCGTAAACTCCCACCAATATTTTAATCATTCCTACTTTCTTGTGATATTATATTCTGAGACGACTCCGTAAGGGTCAATCGGTAGAAAATGGATGGATGGATGGACTTGCAACAAATAACACATTCATGTACAAACCCCGTTTCCATATGAGTTGGGAAATTTTGTTAGATGTAAATATAAACGAAATACAATGATTTGCAAATCCTTTTCAACCCATATTCAATTGAATGCACTACAAAGACAAGATATTTGATGTTCAAACTCATAAACTTTATTTATTTTTTGCAAATAATAATGAACTTAGAATTTCATGGCTGCAACACATGCCAAAGTAGTTGGGAAAGGGCATGTGTTACATGGCCTTTCCTTTTAACAACACTCAGTAAACGTTTGGGAACTGAGGAGAAACATTTTTTTATGCTTCTCAGGTGGAATTCTTTCCCATTCTTACTTGGTGTACAGCTTAAGTTGTTCAAAAGTCCGAGGGGCTCCGTTGTGGTATTTTAGGCGTCATAATGCGCCACACATTTTCAATGGGAGACAGGTATGGACTACAGGCAGGCCAGTCTAGTACCCGCACTCTTTTACTCTGAAGCCACGTTGATGTAACACGTGGCTTGGCATTGTCTTGCTGAAATAAGCAGGGGCGTCCATGGTGACGTTGCTTGGATGGCAACATATGTTGCTCCAAAACCTGTATGTACCATTCAGCATTAATGGCGCCTTCACAGATGTGTAAGTTACCCATGTCTAGGGCACTAATACACCCCCATACCATCACAGATGCTGGCTTTTCAACATTGCGCCTACAGCAGTACAGCCTGAGAGATCGAAGGTCACGGGCTTAGCTGCTTACGTGCAGTGATTTCTCCAGATTCTCTGAACCTGTTGATGATATAACGGACCGTAGATGGTGAAATCCCTAAATTCCTTGCAATAGCTGGTTGAGAAAGGTTTTTCTTAAACTGTTCAACAATTTGCTCACGCAGTTGTTGACAAAGTGGTGACCCTCGCCCCATCCTTGTTTGTGAATGACTGAGCATTTCATGGAATCTACTTTTATACCCAATCATGGCACCCACCTGTTCCTAATTTGCCTGTTCACATGTGGGATATTCCAAATAAGTGTTTGATGAGCATTCCTCAACTTTATCAGTACCGGTATATATTGCCACCTTTCCCAACTTTTTTGTCACGTGTTGCTGGCATCAAATTCTAAAGTTAATGATTATTTGCAAAAAAAAAAAAAGAAAATGTTAATCAGTTTGAACATCAAATATATTGTCTTTGTAGCATATTCAACTGAATATGGGTTGAAACGGATTTGCAAATCATTGTATTCCGTTTATATTTACATCTAACACAATTTCCCAACTCATATGGAAACGGGGTTTGTATTTTCCATAAGTTTGAAAATTATATGATAAATATGATAATTATATTACATGTCACAGTTGATATGTTGAAAAATATATATATACTAGGGACGTAAATCTCCTTGTGATGGACGATTCGATTCGCATGGGTTAGGATGCGATTAAAAAACGATTAATTTATAAAACAGAACAATTCGATTTAGTGTATGAACGATTCGATACGATTGGATTTGTTGTATGAACAATTCAATTTAGTGTATGGACGATTTTTTAAGATTCGGTATGGTATATGAATCAATTCTATGGTTAACATTTGTTGATGGACACATTCTTTTTTACACCACAAATGAACAAAAGGATTCCTTCCTGTGAATACGCTCCTCCTCATGTTAGAAGATATGTCGTCAGGACCTTGGCGCTCAGACGAAATCGAGCATGAACTGATGAAAACTACCCGGGAGGAGTAGTTTGAGAGGCCAAACAACTGATCAGTTGAATGCCATGAGAATAACAATAACCTGATGAATGAGAACAACCATAGGCACATTCATCTTCAAATATAAAAAACTACATTCTATAAAAGTGGCATGCTTCCAGTATTTTAAAATTAAAAAAACAACTTATATCCCAAAATATGTTTTATAAAGTAAAAAGGCAAACACGTGGCAAATATATTTATTTTTCACAAGTCAAGTCAGTGTCGTCACAGACGCCTACGTGTTCTAGCCAATGGCTTGACTTCTCGGACAAGAATGGGAAGTGACGAGGATTGTGGAGGTGAAAGGTGGTTTAAATGTTGCTGGAAAAGAGAGGTGCACACGGAGAGTTAGGCTTTTGGACGCGAACTTTGCATTTGGTGAAATAAAGAAAGAAATTGGGAATCTGTCTGAGCCGCCATTACTTGGGATGTAACAATATTGTTGGACGGCACAACGGAGACGGTCCACAGTGTTGACATTACGTATTTTGCGGGTAATTATTTGTTGTTTTAACTGTCCACTAATTGCTAGTCTTGCACAACACTTTGTACAATTGTATCTACGTCTATTCTTGTTTCCAGTTACATAAGTACAGGCCGTATTTTCCGCACTATAAGGCGCACCTAAAAACCACACATTTTCTCAAAAGCTGACAGTGCGCCTTATAACCCGGTGCGCTTTATTACGATTCATTTTCATAAAGTTTCGATCTCGCAACTTCGGTAAACAGCCGCCATCTTTTTTCCCGGTAGAACAGGAAGCGCTTCTTCTTCTACGCAAGCAACCGCCAAGGTAAGCACCCGCCCCCATAGAACAGGAAGCGCTTCTTCTTCTACTGTAAGCCACCACCCGCCCCCGGAAGAAGAAGAAAAAACGCGCGGATATCACCGTACGTTTCATTTCCTGTTTACATCTGTAAAGACCACAAAATGGCTCCTACTAAGCGACAAGGATCCGGTTCATAAAAAGACGCAATCTCTCCATCCGCACACGGATTACTACCGTATTTCACAGCAACTGATATTCCTGTGAACCGCACTGTGGAACGGGAGCACGTACGGTGAATATTCGCACCACAGGGAATGAGAAGTCATCCTTCACTGTGGTTCTAGCTTGCCATGCTAACTTCCACCCATGGTGATATTCAAAAGGAAGACCTTGCCAAAAGAGACCTTTCCAGCCGGCGTCATCATAAAAGCTAACTCGAAGGGATGGATGGATGAAGAAAAGATGAGCGAGTGGTTAAGGGAAGTTTACGCGAAGAGGCCGGGTGGCTTTTTTCACACAGCTCCGAAGGCGAACACACCTTCACTAAGACGGGCAGACAGCGCCGGACGACATACGCCAACATTTGCCAGTGGATCGTAAATGCCTGGGCAGATATTTCGGTCACAACTGTGGTCCGAGCTTTCCGGAAGGCAGGATTCACAGAACAACAGCGACACTGACTCCGATGACTTCGACGAGACGGAACCGGCCATTTTGGATACCACGCTTGCGCAACTTTTCAATTCGGACACCGAAGACGAAGAATTCGAAGGATTTACGAATGAAGAATAACTTCAGAAGGTGAGCGCTATGTTTATTTTGTGTGTTGTGACATTAACGTTCGAGCAACATTATGTTGCTATTGCTCTACACCATTTTGAATTTTACTATGTTTGTGATTGCACATTTGCGTACATTTTGGGACAGAGTTGTTAGAACGCTGGTTTTCAATATATTATTAAAGTTTGACTGAACTATCTGACTGTTTTTTTGACATTCCATTTAGCGCAGCATAGGCGCGGCTTATAATCCGGGGCGGCTTATTGGTGGACAAAGTTATGAAATATGTAATTCATTGAAGGTGCGGCTAATAATCCGGTGCACCTTATAGTGCGGAAAATACGGTAACATAACAAGCACGTGACTCTTTTCAGGGACAATCCTGGCTCTCGTGTGGTTTTAAAGACAAAAACCGTCAACTGATTTCTAGTTTGGCCCGTTAACTGGTTTATGTGTCTACACTCATTTAACCTAATGATTCTGAATCTTATCGATTGAGGGGGGCTGCAACTGGCGTTGCCAAATCAGCAACTTCTCGAACCGGATATCTGGACACATCAATTTATCATAAACAATTCCTGTGATTCCTGCTGATATTATATCAGCTCATTATTGGTGTCAGCCAATATCAGAGGCTTCAATATAAGTATTGTATCGGAAGTTAATTTATTTGTTATTTTTTTATGACACCCCAATGATAGTGAAATTATACTTTTGGTGCACAATATTGTGTTTAAATGATCTTCAACAGTCACACAATATAATAAAAATAATAAGTCACACCATATAAATTGATGCAGTTAGATGATGGCTGACAACAGCCCATTAAATTTACACATTTCAAGGTTCAATCAATAAATAATTGTGTATTAGAGTAAATGCATCAATTATCACGTCGCAAATTATTTTCATAAGGGAGGCAGTATGGGAAGATGTTTCTCTTCCATGGTGTGAAAGTGCAGGATAAGATTGAATCAGAATGATACAACTGAGAATAATTTAGTAGAACACGGAGTGAGGCACTGAGTATTGATTCCCTGCAGAAGTTATTGGCCAATAAGTCAAGTTGCGGCGGTATTGCTAATTATCAGCCGCAAGAAATAAGATGTCTGTGTCGTGCTCGACAAAAACAAATATAACAATGTAGGAAGAAAAAGAGGGAATGCATTAACATTATACAGTGCAATTATTGTGGATTATTATATCATAAACCTGGAGCGCCGCTGGCTAAATTGGAGCACCATTGCATAAAAAGATTAGCATTTTGTAACTTTTTTGAGACAATTGTTAATTACTGCGATGAGGTGGCGACTTGTCCAGGGTGTACCCCGCCTTCCGCCCGATTGTAGCTGAGATAGGCTCCAGCGCCCCCCGCGACCCCAAAGGGAATAAGCGGTAGAAAATGGATGGATGGATGTTAATTAGATTTGAATTTAATTGGATGCATACCAACTTTAAGTTCATTGTATCTTTACAAATGTCATCGGTCTACAGTAGACCACTATGTGGAGTTGATTCTCTTGCAGCCCTATATTGTATTGAAAGTATGAAATCAAGTCGAGAAGATATCTTGTTCAAGTAACCCAAAGCGAAGGTCGTTGGCGCACCGCCGATGATCACCACACAAGATGCTAGAACATATACAGTATCAGGGGCGCCGAAAAGGGGGGGTAAAGGAGACGGATTCTGGGGGCCCATGATGGAGGGGGGCCCAGAGAGGCCCCTAATGATGATGAAATTATAATACAGAAAACATAATGACACTGTGTTGGGGGCCCTGTAAAGATTATTTTCATGGGGCCCAAAATCCCTAGCGGCGCCCCTGTACAGTATATACTGTATCAATGTGTATATATATATATATATATATATATATACATATATATTAAGGTTGTACGGTATACCGGTACTCGTATAGTATCACGGTACTAATGAATGAAAAACGGTCCTTTACTCTATTTGAAAAGTACCGGTTCGCCATTTTTTTTTTTTTTTACAGGCATGGCGGCGCGTCGTCGTCACGTCATGACATTGCTGGTTTTACAAGCAGAGGCAGCGCACAATCACGGAGTACTTACAAGCAGACACGGTGTGTAGACAGGAAAGGGAGACTGGACGCATTTTGGCTCAAAAACTAACAGCTATACACTGAAACGCCTTCAGGAAGAGGTGCTTTAAAACATAGCTAGCTAGTAGCTAAAATCTATCCGCAGTTGGCAGTGTTTTAGCTACTTCTAAATCACTAATCCTCGCCTCCATGGCGACAAATAAAGTAAGTTTCTTACAAGTATCATCCCTGCAGGACGAGGAATAACTAAACATGTTTCACTACACACCGTAGCTCACCGGCGTCAAAATGTAAACAAACGCCATGGGTGGATCAACGCCTAGTCGATACTACTATGATTACATCTATATTTTTTATCGTCACAAAATATTTTTCCTTTTTTTTTAAAATCCATATTACATTCATAAACTCAGGAAATACGTCCCTGGAACTTAAAATGTGACCATTGTTTGATCCTGTAACTACTTGGTATCGGATTGATACCCAAATGTGTGGTATCATCCAAAACTAAAGTAAAGTATCCAAACGACAGAATAAGTGATTACCGTATTTTCCGCACTATAAGGCGCACCTAAAAACCACAATTTTTCTCAAAAGCTGACAGTGCGCCTTATAACCCGGTGCGCTTTATTACGATTCATTTTCATAAAGTTTCAATCTCGCAACTTCGGTAAACAGCCGCCATCTTTTTTCCCGGTAGAACAGGAAGTGCTTCTTCTTCTACGCAAGCAACCGCCAAGGAAAGCACCCGCCCCCATAGAACAGGAAGCGCTTCTTCTTCTACTGTAAGCAACCACCCGCCCCCGGAAGAAGAAGAAAAAACGCGCGGATATCACCGTACGTTTCATTTCCTGTTTACATCTGTAAAGACCACAAAATGGCTCCTACTACGCGACAAGGATCCGGTTCATAAAAAGACGCAATCTCTCCATCCGCACACGGATTACTACCGTATTTCACAGCAACTGATATTCCTGTGAACCGCACTGTGGAACGGGAGCACGTACGGTGAATATTCGCACCACAGGGAATGAGAAGTCATCCTTCACTGTGGTTCTAGCTTGCCATGCTAACTTCCACCCATGGTGATATTCAAAAGGAAGACCTTGCCAAAAGAGACCTTTCCAGCCGGCGTCATCATAAAAGCTAACTCGAAGGGATGGATGGATGAAGAAAAGATGAGCGAGTGGTTAAGGGAAGTTTACGCGAAGAGGCCGGGTGGCTTTTTTCACACAGCTCCGAAGGCGAACACACCTTCACTAAGACGGGCAGACAGCGCCGGACGACATACGCCAACATTGCCAGTGGATCGTAAATGCCTGGGCAGATATTTCGGTCACAACTGTGGTCCGAGCTTTCCGGAAGGCAGGATTCACAGAACTGCTGCACAACAACAGCGACACTGAATCCGATGACTTCGACGAGACGGAGCCGGCCATTTTTGGATCCCACGCTTGCGCAACTTTTCAATTCGGACACCGAAGACGAAGAATTCGAAGGATTTACGAATGAAGAATAACTTCAGAAGGTGAGCGCTATGTTTATTTTGTGTGTTGTGACATTAACGTTCGAGCAACATTATGTTGCTTTTGCTCTACACCATTTTGAATTTTACTATGTTTGTGATTGCACATTTGCGTACATTTTGGGACAGAGTTGTTAGAACGCTGGTTTTCAATATATTATTAAAGTTTGACTGAACTATCTGACTGTTTTTTTGACATTTACTTTAGCGCAGCGTTTTTTTGACATTCACTTTAGCGCAGCGTAGGCGCGGCTTTTAGTCCGGGGCGGCTTATTGGTGGACAAAATTATGAAATATGTAATTCATAGAAGGTGCGGCTAATAATCCGGTGCGCCTTATAGTGCGGAAAATACGGTATAACATTTAACAGAAGTGTAGATAGAACATGTTGAAACGGAAAATAACCAGATATCAACAGTAAATGAATAAATAGATTAATAATAATTTTTTTACAGCTTGTCCTTTATAATTTTGATAAAATAATAGAATGAGAAATGACACAATATGTTACTTCATGCATCAGCAGACTAATTAGGAGCCTTGGTTTGTTTACTTACTACTAAAAGACAAGATGTCTAGTATGTTCACTATTTTATTTAAGGACAACATTTTTCTTCGATTGCAATAAGAAACATATGTTTTATGTACCCTAAGATTTTTTTGTTAAAATGAAGCCAATAATGCAATTTTTTGTGGTCGCCTTTATTTAGAAGAGTATCACAAAGTATCAAAATGCATTTTGGTACCGGTACCAAAATATTGGTATCGAGATAACCCTAATATATATATATATATATATATATATATATATATATATATATATATATATATATATATATATATATATATATATATTAATCAACTGTTTGGATGTATTCATTAAATCAATGTATTCTTCTTTGCCAAAAAGTGATTCAAAGTAATATTTTGATGTTACCACACCTCATCTGTGTATCTCTTTAGCAACCAAGAACATTGATTTAATGAATACATCCAAACACTTAAATAATATTAATTATGTGCATGAACAATTAACAGTTAATATGTTATTTAGCTTTTAAACAAGAAAGATGTTTTAGCCCATCAACATCGAATGTTGATGTGCTAGTCCTTTACAATCTCATTAATATCATAGAAATGGCCAACTCTTTAATTTTTCGGACACGATAAAAGCTTTAATAATTTACAACACATATCCTTAAAAAAACAAGAATATAACTTTTTTTTTTGGATCTTACATGTAGTAATCAGTTGTGGACAAATGAAACCCGAGCAGTGACAGTTTAGCGAGTGATGCGCGCTCACGAAGCGGCGGGAGTAATACATTTAACTTACAGTTGTAATGTCACGATTGGTGACTCGCCTGCTGATGGCATCATAGGAGTAAATATCAAATGAGTCCTCTTCACTTTATCCCAGTTGCACACATAATATGATGGGGAACATGTTAAAGGCACACATTTTGGATACGTTTTTGGCGGGGTCTCCTGACTTCCTCAGCTGAAGAGGAAAATATTTTGATTGCTGTCCTTAACCCCCACCCTTCTTCAAAGTACGTTATAAAGCTGTGATTGGATATACACCAAATTTGTGTCACCCATCGACAAGACAAAATTAAATATGATTGGATTTCGTTTCTGTCAACCTTTTCGGCTCTTTTTTTGTACTAACCTAAATTGTCGGTTAATTGTGTTAAAATCTTAGTCAATGTGCTTTTGTGTTTGATTAATTATTGTCCTGATTTTTTCCTGCTCCTTAGTAAAAAAAATTTTTAAACGGGGATAGCAGGTCCATTCTATGTGTCATACTTGATCATTTCGCAATATTGCCATATTTTTGCTGAAAGGATTTAGTAGAGAACATCGACGATAAAGTTCGCAACTTTTGGTCGCTGATAAAAAAGCCTTGCCTGTACCGGAAGTAGCAGACGATATGCTCGTGACGTCACCGGTTGTGGAGCTCCTCACATCCGCACATTGTTTGCAATCATGGTCACCAGCAGCGAGAGCGATTCGGACCGAGAAAGCGACGATTTCCCTATTAATTTGAGCGAGGATGAAAAATTTGTGGATGAGGAAAGTGAGAGTGAAGGATGAGGGCAGTGGGAGCGATTCAGATAGGGGAGATGCTGTGAGAGACGGGTGGGACCTGATATTCAGCTGGGAATGACTAAAACAGTAAATAAACACAATATACTCTATTAGCCACAACACAACCAGGCTTATATTTAATATGCCACAAATTAATCCCGCATAACAAACACCTCCCGCCTCCTGTCCATATAACCCGCCAATACAACTCAAACACCTGCACAACACACTCAATCCCACAGCCCAAAGTACCGTTCACCTCCCCAAAGTCCATACAGCACATATATTTCCCCAAAGTCCCCAAAGTTACGTACGTGACATGCACATAGTGGCACGCACGTACGGGCAAGCGATCAAATGTTTGGAAGCCGCAGCTGCATGCATACTCACGGTACCGCGTCTGCGTATCCAACTCAAAGTCCTCCTGGTAAGAGTCTCTGTTGTCCCAGTTCTCCACTGACCAATGGTAAAGCTTGACTGTCATCTTTCAGGAATGTAAACAATGAAACACCGGCTGTGTTATCCGGCACAACAGTCAGGGGGTGCATTCTACGGCGGGGGTGCGTTATCCGGCACAACACCTGCCGCAATACACTGCTTCCCACATACAGCTTTCTTCTTTTATGTCTCCATTGTTCATTGAACACATTGCAAAAGATTCACCAACACAGATGTCCAGAATACTGTGGAATTTTGCGATGACAACAGACGACTTAATAGCTGGCCACCATGCTGTCCCAAAATGTCCTCTACAATCCGTGACGTCACGCGCAGGCGTCATCATACCGAGACGTTTTCAGCAGGATATTTTGCGCAAAATTTAAAATTGCACTTTAGTAAGCTAACCCGGCCGTCTTGGCATGTGTTGCAATGTTAAGATGTCATCATTGATATATAAACTATCAGACTGCGTGGTCGGTAGTAGTGGGTTTCAGTAGGCCTTTAAACACGCTTGTGTAATAAAATATATTGTAACTACGTAATCATAGTAGTATCGACTAGATACACTATTGTACGTGCTATCATTACAGTGGATGTTAGGTGTAGATCCACCAATGGGGTTTGTTTATATTGTAGCGTCCCGGAAGAGTTGGTGCTGCAGGGAATTCTGTGAATTTGTTCTGTAGTGTTTATGTTGTGTTGCGGTGCGGTGCAATTATTCTTCCAAAATGTGTTTGTCGTTGTTGTTTAGTATGGTTTCACTATATGGCACATGTTTGTGACAGTGTTGGCGTTGTTCACACTGCCCTTAGTGTGACCATACTTCCAAATTCGGGAGATTTGGGGGATGGGGGGGGTAAGGGGGGAGGAGTATATTCATAGCTAGAATTCACTGAAAGTGAAGTATTTATTTTATTTATATATATATATATATATATATATATTTATATATATATATATATATATATATATATATATATATATATATATATATATGTATATATATATAAATATATATATATATATATATATATATATATATATATATATATATATATATATATATATATATATATGTATATATATACATACATATATATATATATATATATATATATATATATATATATATATATATATATATATATACATATATATATAAATAAAATAAATACTTGACTTTCAGTGTTCATTTATTTACACATATACACACATAACACTCCTCTCTACTCATTGTTGTATTTGAAAGTGCAATGCTTTGCAGCCAGTAGCACAGCCTTTGAAGGAGCATAGGTATGGGCAGTGTAATATTCTGGGTTAGAGTCAATAACCAGGCGAGGTGACGAAGTTACGTCTCTTCACTTCATACTTCAGAACCGAATCCCACACTTGCTGTCAGGGTGCGCAATACAACGTAAACCGTTGGCCAACCAAAAAGTAACCACAGAACACTATACGGTATAGTATTCTGTGGTTACTTTTTGGTTGGCCAAGCGGACGTGAGTGAGGACTCCTCACTCAGGTCCGCACAGAACTGGAGGGGGCGTGCCTTAAGTTCGGCTGGAAATCGGGAGAAATTCGGGAGAATGGTTGTCCCGGGAGATTTTCGGGAGAGCCACTGAAATTCGAGAGTCTCCCGGAAAATTCGGGAGGGTTGGCAAGTATGAGTGTGACATGTATGACTGTTGACTAAGTTTGCACTTCATTCGCTCATGTCCAGTGTGTCCATAGTCAAAATGATTGTGACATTAATTCATAATTGGGCACAAGGAATTATTGGTTAGACTTTAACTATAGACTATATGCCCTGTGACTTTTTTATAATGCAAAACAGTCCAAACGTGCCACAAAATTAACATCAACAAGATGGTTTATTCAAAAATAGTTTCATACATTGAAAGTTGCCATCAATTCCATGTGAGTGACCGGTATTATCTGTGGGTGCTCGGGCCCCGAAGCACCCACGGGATCGGCGCCTATGCATCAGAATGTTGGAGTTGGGGATCCATCTCGGTGACATCATTAATATTCTAAGAACAATGCATACAATTATTCGATCCACAATGTCTAATGCGGGCCACCAGCATCTCAGAAAGGGAAAGAAACGTGTCTCAAACAGGTCGGGCCGCTTACAAAATTGACTTTGAAGGGCACTTTATTACCAGAAGTGTCCCCAAAGGGATTAGGGACTGTCTACTTTTACTGGAGAAAGTCCAGAGGCTCAGGAAAGGACTAAAGGGACGTTCACACAGTGCCAGTTTGGATGGTGGCTCATTGCGTTTCTCAGACTGCCAGGAACCGTGTCCCAATGATGGTGGAATGCCTTTTTTAACCATGTTTTGAACACGGCACCAACGCAGATTAAGCGAGGTAGTAACACGAATCTCTCCAAAAGGCAGCAGAGTTCTCCAACCCTGACTCCTCATCAATCGCAGTGTCTTTGTGGAGTCCCTGACGCTTCCATGTTCAATTCTGCCACCTCCTTGATGTTACCGTGTTCACATTGTGATGGTCCGGGAGTGTGACTGGCGGATTATGCCGGTGTTACCTCGGTATTACCACACAAATAGGGAGGCTGCCGTTCTTTACAGGATGAAAGGCGTTTGAACACGGCCCATTTCCAACGGGCAAGGCCGCCACGAAAAATGTTGCATGTTTAATTTTCTTGTCGAGTCCTTGCTGTTCTCAGGGTTCATGGCATATTATACACCAGGTTTGGTGTATAATATAAACCAGTGACGTGCATTCAGCGGAGGCAGGTGAGGCGGGGCCTCACATACCATCATGGAAAGAAAAAAAATGTAAAAAGAAAAAAAAATAATTAATTGTTATATGTATCCAGTGATTATACTATAAAGTTATTTTTCATTTAACTTCACCAGTTTTAGATTATTTTTATTCAAAATCGCTGAATTTTCACATATGACGTTCAAATACTGAGAAGAGACTTGCGGTGAGTCAGCAGCCAGTTGAGGCACGTCACTGAGTTGAGCCTCACCATGGATTGCGCAATGACTCGGCTAACTGCTGGCCTGCTGTGCAGTGAGACCGTATTGCTATATGAATTATATTATACATTTCCATAGTATAGTTAGCTGAGGTATATAATGTACAGTGTATTTTGTCAACAACTGTATGTGTGTAACGTATTTCTTGTGCTGAGCAATCATAAAACGGCTGCGAAGACGCACTGTCTGAGGCTCGCAGTAATCCCACCTCCTAGTGTTAGAGGGCGCTAGTGATCCCAGAGATCATTCTTGCGACTACTCGGTTGCAGAAGAAGTGACAACAAGCAGCAACAATTGGCAGCGATCGTTTATTTTTTCCTCTCGCCTGGACTATTAACATGGAGGATTACATATTTTAAATATAACAGTTTTCTAAACTGGACTTTCAATCGAAGCAGGAGGTAATACTTAAAAGAAGATCTCCATCGAGACAGAGATACTTTTAAAACTGAAGAAAGATAAGGAAGACTTCTATAAACAAGTTATTGATGCTTTTGTTCAAAAGGAGCAGCTCATGGACTTCAATTATAAGTAAAGGTGAGACCAGAAAAACGTTTTTTTTTTTATTAAATGTGCTTTTTTGTGTGCTACAGTTTGCATGTGTAAAGTTAAAGTTAAGTTAAAGTACCAATGATTGTCACACACACACTAGGTGTGGTGAAATGTGTCCTCTGCATTTGACCCATCCCCTTGATCACCCCCTGGGAGGTGAGGGGAGCAGTGGGCAGCAGCGGCGCCGCGCCCGGGAATCATTTTTGGTGATTTAACCCCCAATTCCAAGCCTTGATGCTGAGTGCCAAGCAGGGAAGAATGCTGGTATGAGCTTTTAAACATAACCCGTTAACTGCTGCCAATCAAATGGTGAATAAGATACTCTTTAGGGTTCATATGTTTGTAAATCTGACTGTGATGAAGTCAGTGCCTCACTAGCCATGAACCTCACCGCACGTCACTAATATAAACTGACAAGCACCATAGAAAATGAACAAATAAAACAAAACATTTTTGAACCAGAAAAGTAATATTTTTTTACATGAAAAATGAAAGAAAGCAGAAGAATGTCAGTTTACAAGGAATATAATTAATCTTGGACATATATTCATTATCCTAAGTAATGTTCCTACAAATATATATCACTCTGTCTATAAGTTAGGTTGCAAAACTTTATGTAACTTCCAAAATAAATCATCTCTCACTCAGGACCTTGACTTTTATATCCATCCTCTCCGTCATACATGGACGTTGTTAAAGGAATAAAAAGATGAATGAGTTGAGATCTCATATAAATGAGTGCTGGTGCAGTGGGGTGGACTATCATAATCATAACACACGTTGCTTGAAGGCGACTTCATGAATATTTTCACAGAGTCTGAGTGGCTGCCTGGCAGTGGCTTACATCTGATTTGCATATTGTTTACAGCCACTAGCTTAATTTGAGGTAAAGGTTGGAGTGTGCGATAACGCCGGGTGTAATCTGCACACAGTCGACTGCACGTCTGCAGGAGAAAACTTCTCAAAGTAATGAAACGTTCACGCTTTCAGCTCGGCACGTTCTGTAGGAAATGTTTCAGCACTGTTCAGTTTGGAAGGACATGAAAGATGCCATAAATGAAACAGAAATATGTACAAATTAACACACGTGAACATTCTGGTAAAACCGCATTGTCGGAAAGCGACACGCTCTGCTTGACATAAGTCATGTCAATATTTTGTTTTGCCGTTTCTTTATTTCACCAAATTTTGTATGTTAGACCTCACAGTAGGGCTATAATGTTTTTATAATCCGCATTTCAAAGTACAGTGTGAACTCCATTTTATTGGGGGTTACGTCCTAGACCCCCGCTGTGCTGAGTGAATTTCAGTGAAGGATGAACGGTATTTATTTTATGACTCATGATTCACGCTTCTGGAAGTTTTCTGCACGCGGTGGAAATACACACTCCCTGGCCTTGTGGTGGCGGATCTCTGTTCTCACTCAGTGACTTTAGTATTTGATTGTTGAATAAATGCATGACGCAAGCTACACCTCTCTTTCACTTTTAATCTGTACCTCTACTCACAAAATATATATGGTGATCCTCTTTGGCGCTGACTCGGTGATCATGCGCTAATAAGTGACACAGCTTGCAAAGGAAATAGTGTTGTGTTGTATTAAGTCCTGACAATATATCGAAATAAGCAGGAATTGATGTATTTTTTTTCCTCGCTGGTATCGAATTATCTCTACTTTTGACAACCCTTGTTGTAAGCTTTAGTTGTATTTCATATCATCAGTTGACTACAGTAGAATCTTTTTTTTTAAATGATGAATTTATTAATCAATCAACAAAACAATACACAACAATACCACAACAATGCAATCCAATTCCAAAACCAAACCTGTCCCAGCAACATTTAGAACAACAATAAACAGAGCAATTGAGAGCAATTGAGGACACACAAATCCAAATGTAGTGAAACAGAAATGAACATTATCGACAACAGCATCAATATTAGTAACAATTTCAAAATAGCAGTGATTAAAAAACCCTCATTGATATCATTATTAAAAACATTAAAAAAAATAAAAATAAAACAATAGAAATGAACAATAGTGTCACAGTGGCTTACACTTGCATCACATCCCATAAGCCCGACAAAACACCGCGTCCAACATTTTCTACAAAGATATAATAAGTCATATTTTGGTTCATTTATTAGTTGAAACACATTTAAATAATGGATCCCATATTCCAATATATGACTCATTATTATCTAAACTAAATGCAGTTTGTTCTACTGATATCATCTCCATAGCTTGTGTGTATCAGTCAGTATGAGTTGGACTATCAACAGCTATCCATTTTTTAAATATTACCCTTTTTGTTATTATGCATATTGAAAGAAAAGCATTTTTACTCTTTGATGACACATTACTAAATTGATGTAGATCCCCAAGAATACAAGTTTGCAGTGTCATTGGGATGTTTATATTAAGGACTGTGATTGCTTCTTTTGTTGTTTTCAACCATAACTCTTTTATTCTCTGACATTCCCACAATAAATGAACAAAAGTTCCCTCAGCTGCCCGACACTTCATACATAACTTGCTATCTTCTGCACCAATTTTAAACAGCTGAGAAGATGTAAAATACAATCTATTCAATATCTTATCTCTAGTAGAATCTTGATTTACGACTCCCTCGTTGTAAGAATTTATCGATTTACGAAACCACAGACCAAAAAAACATATGCTTTGGTGTACGAACCTTGTCCCAGGAACCACAGCATTTCTAGGCGGGCTGACCGATCTCCAAGGCTTAATCAGTTGTTAGCTACTGTGCAAGTAGTGTGCTTTTTAAGTGTTTTGCCTTTTTACTATTTTGTCTTAATTTTGTTAGCTCAAATTGAGTCCAAAGAAAACAATGTGTGGTTTGAAAGACTCAGGAATTATTCACAGCGTTGTTGGCACTACCCCCCACTCCCCCTCCTCCCCCTTTCTTCAGCTTTACGGCAGTAAGAATACCAACAAGGTAAAGTGGATTTTATTCTTTTATCCCTAATCATTGTCGCAACCTGGCTGTTAAATTTAGGAAGTTTTGGGATTTCAAACTGTAAGTGCACCACAGGGCTAGTGACAGTGTGTGTGTGTGTGAGTGTGTTAAGCTAAGTAAGGAAGACAGTTCAGTTGTCGTTATTCAATAGAAAGTGGATCCATCACTACCTTGTTAGAGTACCGTATTTCCCAGACCATAGGGCGCACCAGATTATAAGGCGCACTGCCGATGAATGATCAATTTTCGATCTTTTTTCATATATAAGGCGCACCGGATTATAGGACGCATTAAAGGGGTCATATTCTTATAATTTTTTTTCTAAATTCAAAACACTTCCTTGTGGTCTACATAACATGTAATGGTGGTTCTTTGGTTAAAATGTTGCATAGATTATGTATGTCATCCTTGTTGTACTGGTGGAGCGTGCAAGGACAGGGGTGGATGAAGTGTCAAAAGATGGAGCTAACCGTTTTAATGACATTCAGACTTTACTGAAATCAATAACAGAGCAGCATCTCCTCATCCGGAAACAACAACAAGGCCGTAAATGTGTCCTGTGAAAAAACGTCCGATCGGAACTCTCTAATAACTAAAGTTCCTTGGGTGAATAATGTAAACTCACTACACTGGTATGTTTTAGCGCTTTCATGGCGAGTTTACTGCATACTTGCCAACCATCCCGGATTTTCCGGGAGACTCCCGAAATTCAGCGTCTCTCCCGAAAACCTCCCGGGACAAATGTTCTCCCGAAAATCTCCCGAAATTCAGGCGGAGCTGGAGGCCACGCCCCCTCCAGCTCCATGCGGACCTGAGTCCGCTTTCCCACAATATAAACAACGTCTACAGTAAAGCAGTTTGTCTGCCGTTAACAGCAATGTTGTGACACTCTTAAACAGGACAATACTGCCATCTAGTGCATTTGATGAAAGCACTTTTGTGCGTGCCATACATCAATGCATCATCAGAGAGGGTGTTCACCATGGTTAGAAAGATAGTGACAGAGAATAGAACAAGGATGGACAATTCAACCCTTAACTCAACAATGAGTAGATGAGTGTTATGTGTGTGTATATGTGTAAATCAATGAACACTGAAATTCAAGTATTTCTTTTATTTATATATATATACATATATATTATAAAATAAATATATATTTATAGCTAGAATTTACTGAAAGTCAATTATTTTATATATATATATATATATATATATATATATATATATATATATATATATATATATATATATATATATATATATATATATATCCATCCATCCATCCATCCATCCATCCATCCATCCATCCATCCATCCATCCATTTTCTACCGCTTATTCCCTTCGGGGTCGCGGGGATATATATATATATATATATATATATATATATATATATATATATGAAATACTTGACTTGGTGAATTCTAGCTGTAAATATACTCCTCCCCTCTTAACCACGCCCCCGCCCCCAACCACGCCCCCCGCTCCCACCCCCCACCCCCACCTCCCGAAATTGGAGGTCTCAAGGTTGGCAAGTATGGTTTACTGACAGATATAAGTAAGAACTTTACACGACTTAATATTAGAAATGGCAACAGCGGAGGATGAATGTCCCATAACAAGAAGATAGAGAAAAAGAAGAAGCTTATCGACTACGGTGTCGGCAAGGACTACAAAGGCGGACCCACGCAATTTTCAGGATTTATGCAGATCCCAAATAAAGATCAGCAGGTACCAGAAGGTAAGAAAAGTTGCTTTTGCATAATATTGCGAAACAAAATGCCAGATAATATGTCTTACCTTATACAGACACCATAATAATACTCATATGTTTAATGCGCCAACAATCCATCAAGCGCTGTGGCTTCATAGCTTACCAAAGTCGTACTAAAACATTTTGATAGATTTTTGAGCTCTGTGTGTAATGTTGTATACTTTCAATGGAACATATAGAATGCTGGTGTTGTTTTCTTGAGTCATATTGCCATCATAGTGCAGCCTTCACTTATCTCTTATGTTTGACTGCCATTTACTGGTCACACTTAGCATTACATCATGTACCAAATAAAATTGCTTTGAGGTTCAGTAAGCAAATTCAGAAGTATTCCGTACATTAGGCGCACCGGGTTATAAGGCACACTGTCGAGCTCTGAGGAGAAAAAAAAAGGACTTTAAGTGCGCCTTATAGCCCGGAAAATATGGTATGTTTGTTTGATAGTACTGTACTGTATGGTGCTTTATATTGTGTACAAAGTGTACAAATCTTTACTAAAAGATAGATTTTTGTCAAGGTTGGAATTCATTATTCATATTCACATTGTTTCTTATGGATACATTTGCTTTAATATACGAACGTATATATTTACGAACCCTGTTCAAGAACCAACTACGTTTGTAAATTGAGGTTCCGCTGTATTTCGTTACACCCTTCCTTAAATATGTTCAGTTCATTGAACATATTTAATCTGGCAGAATAAATCAAACGCATTTTATTGGCTTCTCCACCGCCAAAAGTTGCGTGTCACGATCAGATAAAGCACACGTCTGAATGCTGATAGACCCCGTCATTTGACAGAAGAGTGGAAGAAAGAATGAGAGATGAAGTGTGGAGAGGGAAGAAAGAAGAGAAGTTCACCCACACGGTGAAGTGGAGCGACTTCATTAGTCAGCCTGACTGATGTGCTCATCAGTGGAAGCAGTTGATGAAAGCAAAGAATGTGAAGGAGGAGACAGAAATACATGAGATTGGAGGACAAGGGAGCGAGAAAAAAAATAGAAGATGTGAGAACGAAGCAAGAAGAAGAAGAACCTTTGTACCGATAAACACCAGCATCAACACTGCAGATGGAGGAGGACGTGTTGACAATACACTGACTCAATATTTACGTGTACTTTTACATTGGCATCTTTTACCGCATCAACATGTAAATCAAATGGTAAACCATTTGAAAATCTTGAATAAAAGTTGTACAGTCTAGGTTTTTTTTAAATAAGTTTTAGATTACAGTACAAAAGGTGGATTAGTACTTTGTGTAAAACGTATTATTGGCTAGCACAGAGATCATGTTTCTTGTACTTGTGCATGTAATAACTAGTAGTTGTAGTACTTGTAGTATTTTCAGTAATAGTACCTGTAGTTTATTGTACTTGTAGAATCGTGTAGTTGTAGCACTTGTAGTATTTGCAGTAATAGTACCCACAGTATCTTGTACTTGTAGCACTTGCAGTAATAGTACCCTTAGTTTATTGTAGTTGTAGTATCCTGTAGATGCAGTACTTGTAGTTTTGTATATTAACTTGTAGTAGTAGTAGTATCTTTTAGTAGTAGTTGTAGTAGTATTATTGTATGTTATTGTACTTTTACTTCTTATAGTTGTAGTAATGTATGTGTAGTAATAATTGTAGTAGTTGTAGTACTTGCAGTTTATTTTAGTTGTAGTACATACAGTATTTTTTAGTTGGAGTACTTGCAGTTTCTTAAAGTAGTACTGTCATCATCCGTGGCCCGGATCATGTTTAGTTTAGGTTTTCTTCTGTTAGTTTGTCTCCCTCAGGTCCTGTTGTGTGCACCCCTGGTTTTGTTTTGGTTACCATGGGTACTGATTGGGTTCACCTGCCTCTGGTTAGTGTTCGGCACGCTCACCTGCTACCGAGCACTAATCAGAGAGCTATTTATTCACCTTTCTCGCCAAACTCAGTCTGGCTTTGTTGTTTGCTATGCAATTCCTGGTTTTCTATGCTTTGATTCCTGTGCTAAGTCTCACCTTCAATCAATCAATCAATCAATCAATCAATCACTGTTTATTTATATAGCCCTAAATTACAAGTGTCTCAAAGGGCTGCACAAGCCACAACGACATCCTCGGTACAAAGCCCACATAAGGGCAATGAAAAACTCACCCCAGTGGGACGTCGATGTGAATGACTATGAGAAACCTTGGAGAGGACCGCATATGTGGGTAACCCCCCCCGCCCCCCCCCCCCCCCCCTCTAGGGGAGACCGAATGCAATGGATGTCGAGTGGGTCTGACATAATATTGTGAGAGTCCAGTCCATAGTGGATCCAACATAATAGTAAGAGTCCAGTCCATAGTGGGGCCAGCAAGACACCATCCCGAGCGGAGACGGGTCAGCAGCGCAGAGATGTTCCCAGCCGATGCACAGGCGAGCGGTCCACCCCGGGTCCTGACTCTGGACAGCCAGCACTTCATCCATGGCCACCGGACATGTGCCCCCCCCCCCACAAGGAAGAGGGGAGCAGAGGAGAAAAGAAAAGAAACGGCAGATCAACTGGTCTAAAAGGGGGGTCTATTTAAAGGCTAGAGTATACAAATGAGTTTTAAGATGGGACTTAAATGCTTCTACTGAGGTAGCATCTCTAATTGTTACCGAGAGGGCATTCCATAGTACTGGAGCCCGAATAGAAAACGCTCTATAGCCCGCAGACTTTTTTTGGGCTCTGGGAATCACTAATAAGCCGGAGTTCTTTGAACGCAGATTTCTTGCCGGGACATATGGTACAATACAATCGGCAAGATAGGATGGAGCTAGACCGTGTAGTATTTTATACGTAAGTAGTAAAACCTTAAAGTCACATCTTAAGTGCACAGGAAGCCAGTGCAGGTGAGCCAGTATAGGCGTAATATGATCAAACTTTCTTCCCGTGCGTTCGGCACGCTTGCCTTTTGTTGGTTTCCTGTATTTTGTATGTTGGATGATTTATGAGAAATAAATCATATCTTACCTTCACGTTTTCGCCTGGAATTGTCCGTCTGCATCTTGGGGGAACGATCCCGCATAAACATGCGACCCCGACGTGACAAGTACTACTTGTAGTTTTTTTGTACTTGTTGTATTTGTAATTTCTTGTGTAGTAATTGTATGTTTTTGTACTTGTCGTATTTGTAGTACATATAGTAATGTACTTGTATGTAATGTAGTATACTTGGATGTTTTAGTACTTGTCGTAGTGTATTGCACTTGTTTTTGTTGTAGTGTACTTGTAGTTTCCTGTAGAAGTAGTACTTGTCGGCAACTTATTGTTTGTTGTAGTTGTAGTACTTGCAGTATTGTATAGGATTGTCCAGAGCCGATATTGATATTGCTCCGATACCAGCAAAACAACAAGTATGTGCAGATATTGGATTGCATGATATACTATCTGATACAAGCAGTCCTGCAGTGTGTTTACATGTGCAAAGCTGGACAGACAGTTTACATCTAAATGTCCTCCAAAAGGCACACAAGGTTGGTCTTTTCTTGTATTTTAGTCAAGTCATTTACAACATTTTAACATGGTAGACTATAGGCTACTAGAAACAAGCAGCTACACAACAACTAGGCACACAATAGCACACAAGCTAGATATACAAAACCCAAAACAAGTGAAGTTGGCATGTTGTGCAATTCGTAAATAAAAACAGAATACAATAATTTGCAAATCCTTTTCAACTTATATTCAATTGAACGGACTGCAAAGACAAGATATTTAATGTTCGAACTGAGAAACTTCTGGGTTTCTTTTGCAAATAATCATAAACTTAGAATTTAATGGCAGCAACACATTGCAAAAAAGTTGGCACAGGGGCATTTTTACCACTGTGTTACATGGCCTTTCCTTTTAACAACACTCAGTAAACATTTGGGAACTGAGGAGACCAATTTTTGAAGCTTTTCAGGTGGAATTCTTTCCCATTTTTGCTTGATGTACAGCTTAAGTTGTTCAACAGTCCAGGGTCTCTGTTGTGGTATTTTAGGCTTCATATTGCGCCACACATTTTCAATGGGAGACAGGTCTGGACTACAGGCAGGCCAGTCTAGTACCCGCACTCTTTTACTATGAAACCACGCTGTTGTACCTCGGGGCTTGGCATTGTCTTGCTGAAATAAGCAGGGGCGTCCATGATAACGTTGCTTGGATGGCAACATATGTTTCTCCAAAACCTGTATGTACCTTACAGCATTAATGGTGCCTTCACAGATGTGTAAATTACCCATGTATTGGGCACTAATACACCCTCATACCATCACAGATGCTGGCTTTTGAACTTTGCGCCTATAACAATCCGGATGGTTCTTTTCCTCTTTGTTCCGGAGGACACGACGTCCACAGTTTCCAAAAACAATTTGAAATGTGGACTCGTCAGACCACAGAACACTTTTCTACTTTGCATCAGTCCATCTTAGATGAGCTCAGGCCCAGCGAAGCCGGCGGTGTTTCTGGGTGTTGTTGATAAATGGCTTTCGCTTTGCATGGTAGAGTTTTAACTTGCACTTACAGATGTAGCAACAAACTGTAGTTGCTGAAAGTGTTTTTCTGAAGTGTTTCTGAGCCCATGTGGTGATATCCTTTACACAAATATGTCACTTTTTGATGCAGTGCCGCCTGAGGGATTGAAGGTCCGTAATATCATCGTGATTTCTCCAGATTCTCTGAACCTTTTGATGATATTACGGACTGTAAATGGTGAAATCCCTAAATTATTTGCATTAGCTCGTTGACAAATGTTGTTCTTAAACTGTTCGACAATTTGCTCGCGCATTTGTTGACAAAGTGGTGACCCTCAGCCCATACTGTTCGACAATTTGCTCAGGCATTTGTTCACAAAGTGGTGACCTTCGCCCCATCCTTGTTTGTGAAGAACTGAGCATTTCATGGAAGCTGCTTATATACCCAATAATGGCACCCAACCGGTTCACATTTAGCCTGTTCACCTGAGGGATGTTCCAAATAAGTGATGAGCATTGCTCAAACTTCTCAGTCTTTTTTGCCACGTGTGCCAGCTGTTTTAAAACATGTTGCAGGCATCAAATTCCAAATGAGCTAATATTTGCAAAAAATAACAACGTTTACCAGTTCGAACGTTAAGTATCTTGTCTTTGCAGTCTATTAAATTGAATATAGGTGGAAAAGGATTTGCAAATCATTGTATTCTGTTTTTTTTTACAATTTACACAACGTGCCAACATCACTGGTTTTGGGTTTTGTACATGCAATAAGTGTCCCTGATGAAATATTATTCAAAAAAATATTTCAGAGACATTGAATAACATGTTAACGGAAATTACCTTATTGTTTGTTAATGCAAACACGTAAATTCACATCAACCCAAGTATTGTGGGAAAATAGACCATTGGGTTTCTAAATTGTGTACACAAGATTTGTTGGTTAAGCATTAGGAGTCCAAACACAAAACTATAATTCTGCCTGAGGTTCAGCAATAAACTGCTTCTGGCTCTTCAATTGTAGGAAAAAGTCTTCAGTAAGTGTTTATTTGAACCAAAGTATTCTACTGAGGAAAAAGTGTGTGTTAATATTTAATTGCAAAATAACAGAACATCATAACAGATGTCAAATTCTGCATTACCTTCCCAATTATTACAAGGGTTATAAGGGTGTTTTTATGCAGTTTAAAAGTAATTAATCATGTTTTGTCTGACGAGTCTATATCCAAAATCCTCATTAAGAAAAAAATACTTATAGGAAACATACACTTTTAATTGGACAAACAAAAAGAGCATAGCTGTTAAAGAGCAAAGAGATAAACGTTCAATAACAAGCGTGTTCCACTCTGTACAACTAATGGAAAATTAGTCGAGCTGAAACAGAAATAATAAAATTACATTATATATTGAGGTGGCGACTTGTCCTGGGTGTACGCTGCCTTCCACCCGAGTGCAGCTGGGATAGGCTCCATCCCTCTGCGACCCCAAGAGAGACAAGCGGTAGTTAATAGTTTTTATGTTTATGCTGTAAGAAATTGGTACTTTTAACTATAATGCTTTTGTTTATTGTCGTTGTTCTATTTATTCATGAAACCTGTATTTGCTGCCCTCTTGGCCAGGTCACTCCTCGAAAAGAGATTTTAATCTCAATTACTTTTTGACCTGGTTAAAAAAGAGAAGAAGAAAAAAAAGATCACCAATTACCAATGTTGCCATCAATAACCGACGGCGAGCACGGCTGGGATGTTGAGGCCACCCGACTGGATGATGCAGCATGCTGCAACGACCAGAGTCTGTCTGGTTTACTGCTTGCTCAGTGATGCCCACTGTGGCCCTTGCAAGAAGGCCACTCATGTGAAGTCTAGGGAAGGTGGCACACTGACAACTGGGTACGCATGTCTCGTCCAATGGCTGAAACATTTCTACACATCTCCTGAGACTTCTTTCACCAACCCAACTACACTATATTGCCAAAAGTATTTGGCCACCTGCCTTGACTCACATATAAATTTGAAGTGCCATTCCATTCCTGACCCATATGTCGGTTCACCTTTTGCAGCTATTACAGCTTCAACTCTTCGGGCAAGGCTGTCCACAAGGTTGCAGAGTGTGTTTATAGGAATTGACCATTCTTCCAAAAGCGCATTGGTGAGGTCACACACTGATGTTGGTCGAGAAGGCCTGGCTCTCAGTCTCCGTTCTAATTCATCCCAAAGGTGTTCTATCGGGTTCAGGTCAGGACTCTGTGCAGGCCAGTAAAGTTCATCCACACCAGACTCTGTCATCCATGTCTTTATGGACCTCGCTTTGTGCACTGGTGCACAGTCATGTTGGAAGAGGAAGGGTCCCGTTCCAAACTGTTCCCACATGTTTGGGAGCATGGAATTGTCCAAAATGTTTTGGTATCCTAGAGCATTCACAGTTCCTTTCACTGGAACTAAGGGGCCAAGCCCGACTCCTGGAAAACAACCCCACACCATAATTCCTCCTCCACCAAATTTCACACTCGGCACAATGCAGTCCGAAATGTACCGTTCTCCAGGCAATCTCCAAATCCAGACTCGTCCATCAGATTGCCAGATGGAAAAGCTTGATTCATCTCTCCAGAGAACGCGTCTCCACTGCTCTAAAGTCCAGGGGCGACGTGCTTTACACCACTGCATCCCACGCTTCGTGGCTGAGTTGCTGTTGTTCCCAAAATCTTCCATTTTCTTATACTAAAGCCGACAGTTGACTTTGGTAATATTTAGGAGAGAGGAAATTTCATGACTGGATTTGTTGCACAGGTGGCATCCTATGACAGTTCCACGCTGGAAATCACTGAGTTCCTGAAACCGGCTCATTCTTTCACAAATGTTTGTAGAAACAGTCTCCATGCCTAAGTGCTTGATTTTATACACCCATGGCCGGGCCAAGTGATTAGGACACCTGATTCTCATCATTTGGATGGGTGGCCAACTACATTTGGCAATATAGTGTATGCATGGGTAATGAAAAAGTTCCCAGATGATTGCTGGTTTGCACGAGAAGTCGGGTCTGGTTGCAGCCGCCTTGGACTCAAGCACACGTGGGGTAAACAAGTGCAATCTTAGCAACAAGTAAAGAGAAGAGCGAAAATTCCGCATTTATGTGCTGGTCCCACCTATGGAAAAACCCTCGCGGCCGACCTTGCAAGGGTCTTCTGTTGCCCACTGCCAATACAATGCGAGATGGGGATGCTTGGTGACCCTAGTAGGCTCAACACCATGCCGGCATGAGATTAAGGCGGTAATGAGCCTACCGGTATGTTATTTTGAATGAGTGGGTTTTGTCGCACATTGAGCATGTCACATATATGGTCAAATCGTGAGTGTATGAAAAAGCTTTACGAACAATTCGGCGTGGCGAAGTTGGTAGAGTGGCTGGCCAGCAATTGGAGGGTTGCTGATTACTGGGGTTCAATCCCCACCTTCTACCATCCTAGTCACGTCCGTTGTGTCCTTGGGCAAGACACTTCACCCCTTGCTCCTGATGGCTGCTGGTTAGCGCCTTGCATGGCAGCTCCCGCCATCAGTGTGTGAATGTGTGTGTGAATGGGTGAATGTGGAAATACTGTCAAAGCGCTTTGAGTACCTTGAAGGTAGAAAAGCGCTATACAAGTATAACCCATTTATTTATTTATAATTATTCGGTCTACCAATACAAATGAAGATCTGATTGCTAATCTAATTGCACTAAAGTGCACAACAAATATGTTTAAGATTTTTGTTTAACCCAGATTACCGGATTTTGTGAATGCACCCCAGATAACGGCTACTGAACGGCTAATTCTGTGCATCACCATCCCTCGAAATCCACCGAAGCCGTCTTAGACGCCACTGATTTGACTTTATTTTGTGTTTGTGCATGACTTCTGCGTATATCTGGCTTTGCGGCGATAAAAACTGACACCTTGACTAGAAATCCGGAGTTAAAGGGGTACACAACATTTGCTCACAATTTTCCACGTTTCTCTGCTGTTCATCTGATAACCTCATGTCTGATCTACCAATTCTTTGGGAAGAAGTGTTGTGTGGGATATTAAGATAGATAGCAATCCTGTCTCCTTCTGATCTACAGTTGATTAAAATATGTTATTTCCCCTCTGGGCCAACCTGCAACGTAGGAGATGCACCACACAGATGATAAAGTAAACCCCACTAGTGTGTAACAGAACATGTTCAGTATTCTGTATGCCAGAGGAGATTTGTCCAGTTAAATCAATATTCAAACTTTCAAACACATCCCTCTGCTTTCATCTTAGATGATACCCCTATTTAGCAGCCTTTTAACCACCCCTTACCACTAACCGCACCGGGGAGTGAAGAAAATCCTTCATATTTTATAAAAGAGCCAACAGGAAATGAAATAGTGCTGTTCTGAAAGATAGATACAGAAAGCAGAGAGGCAAAATCAAGCCTGTGAAGGGGAATATATTCTTCCATCTCCTGGAGCTTGGTGGTCAGGGCACCATATCATATCTCCCTCCGCTCTTGTTTGCGTGTGTTGCTGCAGGGCCAAGCTGAAATTCAACCACGTCAATAGGAGGATGTGTTTTTGTAGCACTGTCCAACTCTGTCTAGTTATAAATGTTGTCATCTCTTAGGGGTAAAAGATTAAACTGGAGCTCTCAGGCTGAGCACTAGAGCTTGTTTGTAATGTCATAGAAGAAATGTGCCTACAGCTTGATTCCGCACACACTTACACGCATGCACAGGAAATGCTAGGGTGTTTTTTTGTTGTTGTTTTTTTCAGAGCAAGAGATAGGGAAGAGGAGATGAAACTAATACCTCCTGGGCCAACAGAGCACTTCAAAACAAAGTCATTTCAGATTAACTCAATACCATTTCTGCCGTTCAAATATATTCCTTCTCTGCTTTACCTAAAAAAAAAAGCCTCTTGGATTTTTAGAGATTGTTAATGTTGTTTATTTATTAATAGTTTATCATGTTGTCTGTGTACTTGGTCATACTTGCCAACCCTCCCAAATTTTCCGGGAGACTCCTGAAATTCAGCGCCTCTCCCGAAAACCTCCCGGGACAAATATTCTCCCGAAAATCTCCCGATTTTCAGCCGGAAATCTCCATGCGGACCTGAGTGAGGACAGCCTTTTTTCACGTCCGCTTTCCCACGATATAAACAGCGTGCCTGCCCAATCACATTATTCCATACGAGGCGTCCGGCATACCGCCGATGAGCATGGTGCAGATGGAGAAGATCTTCTCGGCGTCGTGTTGGCGCGCACGTTGCCAAAGCCGACGCTAGTCAGGCTGCTGAGGGTGAAGTAGAGGGCGGCGATGTACGAGCTGCGCCGACCGTGTTGTTGACGTAGGGCATCTCCAGGCGTTTGCCCAGCTCATGGAGCCATCCTTGGGGAAGAGATGGGAGGACAACAGGGTGACAAAAACTAAATCATCCAGACTAGAGATAAATGGTATTGTAGCCGAGTGTCCTGGGTTCGCCTACGGGTTTACTTATATAAATGGTAAATGGGTTATACTTGTATAGCGCTTTTCTACCTTCAAGGTACTCAAAGCGCTTTGACAGTATTTCCACATTCACCCATTCACACACACATTCACACACTGATGGCGGGAGCTGCCATGCAAGGCGCTAACCAGCAGCCATCAGGAGCAAGGGGTGAAGTGTCTTGCCCAAGGACACAACGGACGTGACTAGGATGGTAGAAGGTGGGGATTGAACCCCAGTAACCAGCAACCCTCCGATTGCTGGCACGGCCACTCTACCAACTTCGCCACGCCGGAAAATAATAAACCAGAGACATTAGAGCAGGTTTGGTAGCCACCGCTTCTTTAATGTAAACTTCACACACCTTCTTCCACAACCACACACACCCTACGTCACAGCCCTAGAGCAACTCTGGAGGGACAAAACTCCTCCTCCTTACCTAACACACTCCGGTAACTTGGGACACCCTGAACTGTTTGTTACAGTATTATTATGATTATCTTACCTAAAAATGAATATATTTATGAATTTTTAAAAAAATAAATAAATAAATGTTTACTATATTTTGCTAAAAACATCAAAATTAATTGTATTTTTATTTGTATTTTTTCTGACTCCTTATTACATCCAGTCATAGAATTATACATTAAAATAAACATATTTGAAATAATTAATTTTAAATGATCATAATAATTCATTTAAAATGACCATATTTAATTATTAAAATAATTGCTTGTTTATCAACAACTTTAACATTTTATTCATTACATTTTGAGGCTCTCAGAAGCCAAGTTATGTTATATTCCTTAAGATTTATTTATGCAAGTTTGAAGTATCAATTATCTAAACACAATATATATATATATATATATATATATATATATATATATATATATATATATATATATATATATATATATATATATATATATATATGTCTTAATAAGGTTATCCAAAAAATAGTGCTCGATACCGTAGTAGAGCGCAATATATGTATGTGTGGGAAAAAAATCACAAGACTATTTCATCTCTACAGGCCTGTTTCATGAGGGGGGGTACCCTCAATCATCAGGAGATTTTAATGGGAGCATTCGCATACCATGGTTTGTATAGGGCACAGAGTGGGTGGGTACAGGCTGGCGTAGGGGCGTGGTGATTGGCTCATGTGTTACCTAGGAGGTGTTTCCGTCTATGGCGGCATGCTGTTACAATTTCGCTGCGCTTGTTGAGGGATGACAGGTCTGGACGGTAAATAATAAACAGTTTCTCTTTCAAGCATAGGTTGCATCTTTTATTACCACTATTGTAAGGTGTGCTGGATGCAAGAATTTGCCATGTTATTGAATATTCAACATTATTGTCTTTGAGGTCCCAAATGTGTTTGCTGAGTTCTGTGGTATTTTGCAGGTTTTTGTTCCTGAAAGAAGCCTTGTGATTGTTTCATCTGGTTTTGAATTATCCCTCGGTTAATCCTACATATGTGTCGGATGTGTTAATGTCCTTGCGTATTACCTTAGATTGATAGACAACTGATGTTTGTAAGCACCCCCATTGAGAGGGCAATCAGGTTTCTTTCGACAGTTACAGCCTTTGTTGGTTTTGGAGTCGCTCTGTCTGGGGGCCGACAGCTCATTTGCAATTGTTTTGTTGTGGTTTGAGATGATTTGTCGTATATTGTTCATGCAGCTGTAGCTCAATTTAATGTTGTTCTTGTTGAATACTTTTCTTAGGGTGTTGTCTTTGGGAAAGTGTTTGTCAATCAGATTGAGGAATTTGTGTCCAATGTTAGTTGAGACGTTTTTGCTGTATGGTGGGTTGTACCAGATGATGTCGTTTCGTTTTCTGAACCTTGGTATTTACCGTGATGACGGACTGGCAGTGTGTCGCGCCTCGCCAAGGAGCAGCGAGAATACCAAGAAGCGCATATGCCAAATGTTCAAAGAGAACGGCCTACGGATCACGATTGAAGCCAACAAGCAAACCGTCAACTTCCTTGACGTCACTTTCAACCTGAGAAATAACAGCTACCAACCATTCACGAAACCCAACACAACACTCCAATACGTGCACCATGACAGCAACCACCCACCCACCACCACGAAAGGAATACCTACCGGAATCAATAAAAGGCTATCGATGCTGTCATCTAGCAAAGCTGAATTTGACCAAGCAACCCCCCGTACCAAAAAGCCCTTGATGAAAGCGGATACAATTTCACCCTCACCTATGAACCCACGCCAGGAAACCAGCCAAAAAAGAACAGAAAACGAAACGACATCATCTGGTACAACCCCCCATACAGCAAAAACGTCTCAACTAACATTGGACACAAATTCCTCAATCTGATTGACAAACACTTTCCCAAAGACAACACCCTAAGAAAAGTATTCAACAAGAACAACATTAAATTGAGCTACAGCTGCATGAACAATATACGACAAATCATCTCAAACCACAACAAAACAATTGCAAATGAGCCGTCGGCCCCCAGACAGAGCGACTCCAAAAACAACAAAGGCTGTAACTGTCGAAAGAAACCTGATCGCCCTCTCAGCGGGGGGTGCTTACAAACATCAGTTGTCTACCAATCTAAGGTAATACGCAAGGACATTAACACATCCGACACATATGTAGGATTAACCGAGGGAGAATTCAAAACCAGATGGAACAATCACAAGGCTTCTTTCAGGAACAAAAACCTGCGAAATACCACAGAACTCAGCAAACACATTTGGGACCTCAAAGACAATAATGTTGAATATTCAATAACATGGCAAATTCTTGCATCCAGCACACCTTACAATAGTGGTAATAAAAGATGCAACCTATGCTTGAAAGAGAAACTGTTTATTATTTACCGTCCAGACCTGTCATCCCTCAACAAGCACAGCGAAATTGTAACAGCATGCCGCCATAGACGGAAACACCTCCTAGGTAACACATGAGCCAATCACCACGCCCCTACGCCAGCCTGTACCCACCCACTCTGTGCCCTATATAAACCATGGTATGCGAATGCTCCCATTAAAATCTCCTGATGATTGAGGGTACCCCCCCTCATGAAACAGGCCTGTAGAGATGAAATAGTCTTGTGATTTTTTTCCCACACATACATATATATATATATATATATATATATATATATATATATATATATATATATATATATATATATATATATATATATATATATATATATATATATATATTAAATACTTGACTTGGTGAATTCTAGCTGTAAATATACTCCTCCCCTCTTAACCACGCCCCCGCCCCACCCCCAACCACACCCCCACACCCCACCACCCAAAATCGAAGGTCTCAAGGTTGGCAAGTATGTGCTTGGTATATCTCAGGGGAGTGCAGGACATATTTAGGAGAAAACAACACAATATTAGTTTGCAGTCCATCTTGCAGTCTTGTTTTAATAAATTCAATGTTACATGATGGTGGTTTTGCATGATTTATAAGCTCTTGTGGACGGCGTGGCGAAGTTGGTAGAGTGGCCGTGCCAGCAATCGGAGGGTTGCTGGTTACTGGGGTTCAATCCCCACCTTCTACCATCCTCGTTGTGTCCTTGGGCAAGACACTTCACCCTTGCTCCTGATGGCTGCTGGTTAGCGCCTTCCATGGCAGCTCCCGCCATCAGTGTGTGAATGTGTGTGTGAATGGGTGAATGTGGAAATACTGTCAAAGCGCTTTGAGTACCTTGAAGGTAGAAAAGCGCTATACAACTATATAACCCATTTATCATTATTTATATGAAGTAGCCATGTTTTTTTTTTTTAAGAAATATACATCAACGTAAATTGATTATAAAGACCAGGGTTGTTTCACACACTTGTATGAATGCTAACGCTAGAGAGCCAATGACCTTGCTGGTGTGTGGAAATCAGGTGTAAGGTGGTGTAGCATGAAGACACTCACTTTCAACTTGCATCAAAATGCAGACTTTATTACATGTTAATTAAATGAATGGTGTATATAGGTCAAGTTAAATTTATGGCCAATTAATATTTGTCTTTGTGTCATCACGTTTGTTTGTTTTAGGTGCGAGACAAAAACAGAGGGATCCTTTTCAAAAACTGGAAGCAAATGTAGGCAATGAAACAAGATGGAAAAATGCTCCAGATCCGCTAATCAGAGCATTACATGCCATTTGGTTGCTAAACGGAGAGGGACTAGGGTACGTAAACACTGCCACCATGTGGACAGTTGACTTAGAGAACCATGTCATGCCTGTTACAGCCCTAAACAACTGACTCCGCACCTTGACTTCCTCTGTTTCTTGACACTATATCATCTATTTTCCAAACATTTGATGGTGGCGACAAGTCTTCCTTCCAATGTAGTCGATCCAGGACGTTCTACCATTTGAAAGACTCTCCTCAGCCGTCTCTGGTGGGGGATTGGGCAGTCGATGCAGGATTTTGATGGCCCTCTGGCCTGCCCCAATTGAGTACACAGTCCTCCATGTAAGGCACCAGTTGATAACAGTGGAGGAACACTTTTCTTCCCTGCCCTGGAAAGCGCTTCTAGTAAACAACTTTTACCACTCTTCCGGACTCAGTTTGGTCCCACTATTGAGCTGTCGAGTTTGGGGCACCGCCCCTACTATTGCCTTAACAACTGACAAGACTTCTCGGGTGCTGAGAATCTGCTTCCTTTGATTTAGAGTAATACGACTGAGTGGGTTCTCTCTGGGTACTCAGGCTTCCTCCCAACTCAAAAGACATGCACCCGGGAATAGGCTGATTGGCAGCAATAAATTGGCTGTGATCGCAACCATCCGTTTTGGTAGGGCTGTTTCGGTGAAGTCTTTTTTCAGCAGCTATACTGTATATATACTGTATATATATATATATAAATATATATATATATATATATATATAAATATATATATATATATAAATATATATACATATATACATATATATACATATATATATATATATATATGTATATATATATATATATATATATATATATACTGTATATATATATATATATATATATATATATATATATATCTATATATATACATATATACATATATATATATATATATATATATATATACATATATATATATATATATGTATATATACTGTATATATACATATATATATATATACTGTATATATACATATATATATATATACTGTATATATATATATATATATATATATATATATACAGGTAAAAGCCAGTAAATTAGAATATTTTGAAAAACTTGATTTATTTCAGTAATTGCATTCAAAAGGTGTAACTTGTACATTATATTTATTCATTGCACACAGACTAATGCATTCAAATGTTTATTTCATTTAATTTTGATGATTTGAAGTGGCAACAAATGAAAATCCAAAATTCTGTGTGTCACAAAATTAGAATATTACTTAAGGCTAATATAAAAAAGGGATTTTTAGAAATGTTGGCCAACTGAAAAGTATGAAAATGAAAAATATGAGCATGTACAATACTCAATACTTGGTTGGAGCTCCTTTTGCCTCAATTACTGCGTTAATACGGCGTGGCATGGAGTCGATGAGTTTCTGGCACTGCTCAGGTGTTATGAGAGCCCAGGTTGCTCTGATAGTGGCCTTCAACTCTTCTGCGTTTTTGGGTCTGGCATTCTGCATCTTCCTTTTCACAATACCCCACAGATTTTCTATGGGGCTAAGGTCAGGGGAGTTGGCGGGCCAATTTAGAACAGAAATACCATGGTCCGTAAACCAGGCACGGGTAGATTTTGCGCTGTGTGCAGGCGCCAAGTCCTGTTGGAACTTGAAATCTCCATCTCCATAGAGCAGGTCAGCAGCAGGAAGCATGAAGTGCTCTAAAACTTGCTGGTAGACGGCTGCGTTGACCCTGGATCTCAGGAAACAGAGTGGACCGACACCAGCAGATGACATGGCACCCCAAACCATCACTGATGGTGGAAACTTTACACTAGACTTCAGGCAACGTGGATCCTGTGCCTCTCCTGTCTTCCTCCAGACTCTGGGACCTCGATTTCCAAAGGAAATGCAAAATTTGCATGGTTGGGTGATGGTTTGGGGTGCCATGTCATCTGCTGGTTCGGTCCACTCTGTTTCCTGAGATCCAGGGTCAACGCAGCCGTCTACCAGCAAGTTTTAGAGCACTTCATGCTTCCTGCTGCTGACCTGCTCTATGGAGATGGAGATTTCAAGTTCCAACAGGACTTGGCGCCTGCACACAGCGCAAAATCTACCCGTGCCTGGTTTACGGACCATGGTATTTCTGTTCTAAATTGGCCCGCCAACTCCCCTGACCTTAGCCCCATAGAAAATCTGTGGGGTATTGTGAAAAGGAAGATGCAGAATGCCAGACCCAAAAACGCAGAAGAGTTGAAGGCCACTATCAGAGCAACCTGGGCTCTCATAACACCTGAGCAGTGCCAGAAACTCATCGACTCCATGCCACGCCGCATTAACGCAGTAATTGAGGCAAAAGGAGCTCCAACCAAGTATTGAGTATTGTACATGCTCATATTTTTCATTTTCATACTTTTCAGTTGGCCAACATTTCTAAAAATCCCTTTTTTGTATTAGCCTTAAGTAATATTCTAATTTTGTGACACACGGAATTTTGGATTTTCATTTGTTGCCACTTCAAATCATCAAAATTAAATGAAATAAACATTTGAATGCATCAGTCTGTGTGCAATGAATAAATATAATGTACAAGTTACACCTTTTGAATGCAATTACTGAAATAAATCAAGTTTTTCAAAATATTCTAATTTACTGGCTTTTACCTGTATATATGTAACACTAGGTTTATCCCGATACCAATGTACCGTATTTTGCGGACTATAAGGCGCACTAAAAATCTTTTTTTTCTTCTTAAAACTCGACAGTGCGCCTTATAACCCGCTGCGCCTAATGTACGGAATAATTCTGGTTTTGCTTACCGGCCTCGAAGCAATTTTATTTGGTACATGGCGTAATGATAAGTGTGGCCAGTAGATGGCAGTGAAACATAAGAGATACGTGTAGGCTGCAATATGATGGCAATATGACTCAAGTAAACAACACCAATATTTTATATGTTCCATTGAAAATATAGAACCTTACACACAGCGCTCAAAAATCTATCAAAATGTTTTCGTATGACTTTGGTAAGCTATGAAGCCGCACCGCTTGATGGATTGTCGGCGCATTAAACATATGAGTGTTATTCTGGTGTGTGTGTATAAGGTAAGACATTATCTGGCGTTTGGTTTCACAATATTATGCAAAATCAAATGTTCTTACCTTCTGGTACCTGCATGCTGATCTGTATTTGGGATCTGCATAAATCCTGATAAGCTTCTTCTTTTTCTCTATCTTCTTGACATTCATCCTCCGCTGTTGCCATTTCAAATATAAAGTAGTGTAAAGTTCTTACTTATATCTGTCAGTAAACTCGCCATGAAAGCGCTAAAACATACCGGTGTAGTGAGTTTACATTATTCACCCAGGGAACTTTAGTTATTAGAGACTTCCGGTCGGACGGTTTACACGGGACACATTTACGGCCTTGTTGTTGTTTCCGGATGATGAGATGCTGCTTCGTTATTGATTTAAGTAAAGTCTGAATGTCATTAAAACGGTTAGGTCCATCTTTTGACACTTCTTCCACCCCCGTCCTTGCACGCTCCACCGCTACAACAAAGATGACGGGGAGAAGACGCTGCCGAAGGTGAGCCACGTAAATAAGACCGCCCACAAAATGGCGCATCCGGAAGAGACCGTCAGAAAGCGGCTTGAAGATGATCTGTAAAACATAATCTATGCAACATTTTGACCAAAGAACCACCATTACATGTTATGTCGACCACAAGGAAATGTTTTCAGTTTAGAAAAAAAATATATATGACTCCTTTAATGCACCCTATTGTATATATATATTTGCACCTTTTATATTTCATATATAAGGTGCCCCTTATATATGAAAAAAGATCGAAAATAGACCATTTATCGACAGTGCGCCTTATAATCCGATGCACCCTATGGTCTGGAAAATATGGTATATCAATATTTCTCTATAATTTTCAAAATTAAGGGCACTACAAAAAAATGTCAATATCAGCTTTATTTTAACATAAAATCTTACAATACATTAAAGTACCTATTACACTCAAATAACAATTTTAGAAAGTTAAAATAAAAATTAAAAGGCATTAAAACCCACTGGGCGTTTCTTGCTGCAGTCAAAGAACAATTTGCAATTTTCCATATTACATATAGTCTGCATACTCAGTGGCCTAGTGGTTAGAGTGTCCGCCCTGAGATTGGTAGGTTGTGAGTTCAAACCCCGGCCAAGTCATACCAAAGACTATAAAAATGGGACCCATTACCTCCCTGCTTGGCACTCAGCATTAAGGGTTGGAATTGGGGGTTGAATCACCAAAAATGATTCCCGGGCGTGGCCACCGCTGCTGCCCACTGCTCCCTTCACCTCCCAAGGGGTGATCAAGGGTGATGGGTCAAATGCAGAGAATAATTTCGCCACACCATAGTGTGTGTGTGACAATCATTGGTACCGTATTTTCCGCACTATAAGGCGCACCTAAAAACCACAAATTTTCTCAAAAGCTGACAGTGCGCCTTATAACCCGGTGCGCTTTATTACGATTCATTTTCATAAAGTTTCGATCTCGCAACTTCGGTAAACAGCCGCCATCTTTTTTCCCGGTAGAACAGGAAGCGCTTCTTCTTCTACGCAAGCAACCGCCAAGGAAAGCACCCGCCCCCATAGAACAGGAAGCGCTTCTTCTTCTACTGTAAGCAACCACCCGCCCCCGGAAGAAGAAGAAAAAACGCGCGGATATCACCGTACGTTTCATTTCCTGTTTACATCTGTAAAGACCACAAAATGGCTCCTACTAAGCGACAAGGATCCGGTTCATAAAAAGACGCAATCTCTCCATCCGCACACGGATTACTACCGTATTTCACAGCAACTGATATTCCTGTGAACCGCACTGTGGAACGGGAGCACGTACGGTGAATATTCGCACCACAGGGAATGAGAAGTCATCCTTCACTGTGGTTCTAGCTTGCCATGCTAACTTCCACCCATGGTGATATTCAAAAGGAAGACCTTGCCAAAAGAGACCTTTCCAGCCGGCGTCATCATAAAAGCTAACTCGAAGGGATGGATGGATGAAGAAAAGATGAGCGAGTGGTTAAGGGAAGTTTACGCGAAGAGGCCGGGTGGCTTTTTTCCACACAGCTCCGTCCATGTTGATATACGACTCTATGCGCGCCCACATCACAGATGGTGTCAAAAAACAAGTGAAGCACACAAATACAACACTCGCCGTCATTCCGGGTGGATTAACCAAAGAACTCCAACCGCTGGATATTGGTGTCAACAGGGCATTCAAATCACGACTGCGAACGGCGTGGGAACAATGGATGACCGAAGGCGAACACACCTTCACTAAGACGGGCAGACAGCGCCGGACGACATACGCCAACATTTGCCAGTGGATCGTAAATGCCTGGGCAGATATTTCGGTCACAACTGTGGTCCGAGCTTTCCGGAAGGCAGGATTCACAGAACTACTGGACAACAACAGCGACACTGACTCCGATGACTTCGACGAGACGGAACCGGCCATTTTGGATCCCACGCTTGCGCAACTTTTCAATTCGGACACCGAAGACGAAGAATTCGAAGGATTTACGAATGAAGAATAACTTCAGAAAGTGAGCGCTATGTTTATTTTGTGTGTTGTGACATTAACGTTCGAGCAACATTATGTTGCTATTGCTCTACACCATTTTGAATTTTACTATGTTTGTGATTGCACATTTGCGTACATTTTGGGACAGAGTTGTTAGAACGCTGGTTTTCAATATATTATTAAAGTTTGACTGAACTATCTGACTGTTTTTTTGACATTCCCTTTAGCGCAGCGTAGGCGCGGCTTATAATCCGGGGCGGCTTATTGGTGGACAAAGTTATGAAATATGTAATTCATTGAAGGTGCGGCTAATAATCCGGTGCGCCTTATAGTGCGGAAAATACGGTACTTTACTTTACTTTAACAATCTAGGATTAGTTTAGAATAGAATAAAAAGCTTTATTGACATTGTATTTAATTATACATGATTTATGGTTGTCCCTCCTGGTCTGTGCTTTAAGAAAAATACAATTATTAGGCACATTGGGGGCTGTGTGCTTTTTTACTGGATACTGATAAAGATCACATTTTACTTGTAATCCAAACAGTCAGATGGAAAAAATGTGATTTGGAAAAAATCAGACCCCGGCGCAGTTTCAATGACTTTGTTGTGGACACTTTTTTTGCTGGGCAAAGGTAACCAGCTTGGGGAATCTACTTTAGCACTTCCCTCTATTTTCTTGAGTTTAGACATAAACGAGTGTGTTTTTATTTTTCTAAGTTGCTTAGTACGTATTCACAGGCCACGTTTAGTGCGTCCCTTTGCTTTTATATGGTGTCAGGGTAAAAAAAAGTTCCTGACCTTTTTGGAGAAAAAAAAGACCTCATTTTTTAGTACATAGCGTAATAATAGTTTGTTTATTGTATGTGTTAACTAATTATTTACGTGTTGTAATTGTTTATTTTGTTGCACTGTTCGTAAGGTGGATGTTCCAATTAATGACCCAAAGCGCTTGCAAGTAAAATAGCATCTTCCTCACGCAAGCTGTGGTGTCTCTTGCTGTATTTTGTGAACTCAATGACTCCAGAACTGTAAGTTGCTTTACTAAATAATATGCGACTTCTCTTGTCAAATGTATCAATTTATAAATATGCTAATGTATTTTAAAACATTTGTATACACGTACAACACTTAAAACCTTTAGTATAGCAGTAAGTGGAATTAAATTATGGGATGCATTAAGTAATGAGATCAACAATGTACTAATATGATCCAGTTTAAGAAACTGTTCAAACTCAAAGTGTTTACAAAGTACAAAGAAGTATCATGATAAGCATTTTGAATTTATTGATAATCTTATTTAGCTCACTATATGAAATATAGATTATTTCACCATTTATGATTTATTTATTTATTTTGAATTGCATTATTTATGGAGTAAATTCTATACATATTGAGGTCAGGAAGTGAACAAAAGTGTTAGCAATTGCTATGAAATGGAAAAGGGATAGGATTAAATAAGCTCTGTTTCTTCGTACATAATTGCATCATAGCTGCGAAACTCACTCATCATATTTTTTTACAGGTGTGTGTGTGTGTGTGTGTGTGTGTGTGTGTGCGTGTGTGTGTGTGTGTGTGTGTGTGTGTGTGTGTGTGTGTGTGTGTGTGTGTGTGCGTGCGTCAATACATGTGTATTAAAGAAGGTCATGCTGCTTAGGGCATATCTCTGAGAGGTCCAGTCAAAGAGCCAGGGCTTAGTAGGACGCAGAAGGCTCAGAGTTAGCTCCCCGGAACTAAATAATTAACTAAATATCACATGCCTTTCGCTTCACTGGGAAAAAGGCAGAAGCAGAGAAAAAAGGGACACATCAGAGTGCATGATAATCGGTTCAAACAACAAGTTCTAGTATATTAGCGTTTGTCAGGATCTCCATGCCTGCAAATGTATGTAAGTTTATTATAGTGCAAGTCAAGTAAATGTTTTATATGTGACATGTATTAGATTTTTTTTATGTCTGTGTGAACAGTATAATTCACAACCCAGTCGTCTTTTGTATGTGGATACAAATCTAATTCAAGATTCAAGATTCAAGATTCAAGATTGTTTATTGTCATATGCACAGTTAAACAGACAGTTTGCCGTACAATGAAAATCTTACTTTGCTAGTCCACCCTTCAACAAGTCACACGGTACTTAGCTAAAAATAAATAATTAAAAAAAAAATGTATATACAAGGCACAGTAAGTAACATAACATTATTGCACATTCTGATTGACAGTCAACAGTATAAATATGCAACTGCAGTCCAAACGATTGGGTTGTGTTGGTGATCAGGGACTGTGCCATAGAGCTCTCCCCTATCCTACACTCACTCTTCTGTGAAAGCTACTGGACTGCAACAATACCTGCATTGTGGAAAACTGCAACCATCATCCCAGTACCGAAAAAATCCAGACCCACAGAACTCAACCATTCCCGCCCATAGCCCTCACATCCATAATTATGAAGTGCCTGGAGAAACTGCTGCTTCACATTATCCTTCCAGTTGTCACCCCACACCTGGACCCCCTCCAATTTGCCTACAGGGCCAGGAGGGGCACAGAGGATGCTGCTGGCCTGCCTGCTGCATCTCCTCCTCCAGCATCTGGACTCCCCAGGCAACTTTGCCAGGATCCTCTTCGTGGACTTTAGCTCCGCTTTCAACTCCCTAAAGAAGCATCTACTGAGCCGAAAACTACACCAGCTCAACATCCCCCCTCAGCTGATCCACCTCACCCACAACTTCCTCACCGACCGATTGCAAGCAGTAAGGGTGGGCTCAAACACATCCCCGATGCTTACCATCAACACCGGGGTCCCACAGGGATGTGTGTTGAGCCCTTTCCTGTACACACTCTACACCAATGACTGCCGTAGCATCTCACCCTCCACAACATACTTAAAATACTCAGATGACACAGCCATTCTCGCACTCCTCTCCAACAGTCAATCCATCCTGGACTATCATAACACAGTCAAACATTTCACAGAGTCATGCACAGCCAGTTATCTGGAAATCAATGTCAATAAAACAAAAGAAATATGGTTCAACCCCCCCTCACCTCAGAACCCCATCATCATAAACACACAAACAGTTAAAACAGTTGACACTTTTAAATACCTGGGCATAACCTTGGACAATAAACTCACCTTTGATCAGCACACCACAGACATTCAAAAAAGAGGTCAACAAAGACCGTCAGCCATCCGAAAACTTAAAGGACTATACGTTGCACCTCATCTCCTGTTATTACTTTACCAAAGCATTGTTCAACCCATCCTTCTGTACTGTTCCACATGTTTTTTCACCATGCTTTCTGTAACCAACCGGACCAAACTCACACGCATTACAAACATAACAGCTAAAATCATCGGCCTACCCACACCCAACATTTCAGACTTAAACCACAGGTCCATCATCCGACTGGCAAAAACAATAGTCCAGGATATCACTCACCCACTACACCAATACATCATCCCACTACCATCAGGGCGCAGGTACAGAACTATCAAATTCCGGAGGGCCCGCCTCAGGAAAAGCCTTATCCCTGCAGGCCCGGCCAACCTGTCTGACAAGCCTGTAAATGTGTGTTAGTCATGTATGATGTCTTTTTGTTATTGTTTTTGTGTGATGTGTAATGTCTAGTGTTTAAATGTACGGCAGTGACAATGAATTTCCCCAAGGGGACCAATAAATCTAATCGAATCTAATCTACATCCGACCTATACATTTTCAAAACCAGCAAGCGTCATAGTTCTTTTTGTTTTTGTAATGTTGACGACTACATACAAAGATCGGATTGAAAAAAAAAATTGAAATTTGGCATCATACCTTAAATTATGAGCTAAATAAAATCTACAAATGTTTGTCATAAGTATTACAGCAATAATAAACGTAGGGAACGTGCAGGAAAAAAAAAGATTTGACTAAATTGTAGCGCTGATACTCATAATTCCTGGGGTTTGTGAATGCAACCTCACTCGCTGTAATGTCATTGGTGCATAATGAGAATGTGTTCTGTTGTTGTTGTGGCTACTGGCTAGCCTAGTGTTGGCATGTTAATGTTAGTAATAAAGTTTTTCAAAAGTGTCACATTCTGTGTTCTTCTGTCAGTTCTACTACATTGCATACAATATATTATTTGTACAATACCACTACTACTAAATTGTTAACCTGTACAATATCACTTCTATTACCATACTTACAAAATAACTTGTACTATATCACTACTACTCCATTACTTACAATATAAATCTGGTACAATATCACTCCCATTACTTACAATATATTGTTTGTACAATACTTCTACTACCATACTTACAGTACAAGACGTTACTTGTACACTATCACTACTACAACATTACTTACTATTAGGACTGTCAAACGATTAAAATATTTAATCACGATGATTGCATTATGTTCATAGATAACTTGAAATTAATTGTGGATAAATATAATTTTTCATCATTAATAAGTGTACCATAGACAGTTCATTTTCAAGTTTTTAAAACTATGACTGGACAATATGTTTACTTTAATGACATGTTAATAAAAATGAGTTTTTTTTAAAACAGCCCAACACAAAATCTAATGGCAATTTAAAACTACTTGGAGTGCGTGGGTGTATCCCCGACAGAATTGCAATTCTTGCTGTAGGAGCACTTGCATTCAGAGTAGAGGAGTTACACTTTCGTGTTTACATACCATTTACGTACATTAATTCCACAAAATGTGGATCGTTACTATCATAGTTTATTGTCAAAGATGTTTGGTAATGTAAAATGTGATATTTCGTCCAGAATAAATTATTCTCATATTGTGGCATTTTTTATATCACTGCATGACAATGTCTGAAAGGGGTCATATTCTGATTTTTGTTCTATCTTTAAACACTTTATTTTAGTCAACTTAACATGTAATGAAACATTTGCATAGATTTTCTTTTACAGACATATTTGTAAGCTATATGTTTACTCCCCTTCACAACAGTATGTTTTGAAATGCAGAGTTGTTAGATGAAAATTAACCCCTCTTCAGCTGTTGTTGCATGCGGTCATCTCTTTTTTTAGGGTCACATGACAGCACAGCGATGTCATCGTTATCAGAGAGTAGTAGTAGGTGGCGTAATCAGACGTTCTCACTCTGGAGCCGTTCTAAAAAACGATTGTGTCAGGCAATTCAGAACGCCATTCCTGTGTGGAAGAAAGGCTGAAACGATGCAATAATTTCCCGCCTAAAAACTTTCCCGTGTGGACAGGGCCTCAGTCGAGATGGTAAAGAAGCATTTGTGTCTCTTTTCTTGGCATTATTCCCACTAGAAATTCTCTCCCATCAAACTGATCGGTTTTCCAGTCAGAACTAGGCGGTAAACGGAGAATCGTGCAAATCACGCTGACAACTATTGACACTGAATCCCTCTGGATGTGGTGTTGGGGAGGAAGGCAGGGGTGAAGCCTGGGTGAGAACTCCTCAATTAATTACTCAAACACTCACATAGGCCAATATTGATTTGTCTTTACCTTGAGTTTAATAATGTCTGTGGAATACTTAATTGCTTAGAAAGACTTTGGCTGAAGCTTAATGAAATGCTCTAGTCAGCTGATGAGCTGCACTGTTTAACATTCTCCATTGCGTTAAGCTTGTTGGGTCTGATATGTATTAGCGTGTGTGTTTATTTGCCTGATGTACATACTAAAGACAAAAAACTCAGTGTTGCACGAAAGAGCCACTGTCTGTTGTTTCTCTTTGTGATCCCAGCACATATGGGGACCAGGGGCGGCAGAGAGAAATGGGAATGAATTATAACTTATTGAATGTCAGAAAAGTAGTAGAGAAGTCTATGTCCATGTTACTCGGTAGTACAATAAGAATACATTTAATCAACTTTTGAAAATTGTTGAGAGGAAAGTCAACATCTACCTGCAATTGTCAACTTTTGTTGACTTTCACAGTAGAAAACTTACTGTATTTTCTGGACTATAAGCCGTACAAAAGCCGCACCACTAAATTTTAGAAGAAAAAAAGTTTTTTGGTTTTTTTGCCGCACATGGCAGTAAAGCGGCAGATCAAACAAAACAGAAAAGTCATTGATGTCTGTATTCATCCTTTATGAGAAAAATAGGATGTTCTCCTTTTTTGTTAAAGTTCAAGGTGTTTAAAAGGATTTTTCTTCCTTGTACTTTGTAAACACCTTGAGTCTGATCAGCACCTTTGTATGAACCACAGGGCTCAGAGTTAGGGAACAAAGTAGCGGTTTAGAGTCCGGAAAATACAGTATATTGTTAATAGTTGGGAGATCCATCCAAGGTAGGGTACACACAGGGGCGCCGAAAAGGGGGGGTAAAGGAGGCGGATTCTAGGGGCCCATGATGGAGGGGGGCCCAGAGAGGCCCCTAATGATGATGAAATTATAATACAGAAAAAAATAATGACACTGTGTTGGGGGCCCTGTAAAGATTATTTTCATGGGGCCCAAAATCCCTAGCGGCGCCCCTGGGTACACAGGTCGCCACCTCATCACAGTCGTTGGGAAATCAAGAATTCTAATCTCCGTTTGAGCTCCTCTGTGTGGAATTTGCATGTTTTCAACAGATACGTTGCATTCTCCATACATTCCACAAACATGCATGTTTGGTTCAATGGACACTCTAAAATGTCCGTAAGTGTAAATGTGACTGTAGATGTTGTTTGTTTGTGCCTTGCAATTGGATGGCGAATAATGCAAGGTCAGCTGGATATGCTCCATCTTAGCCATGACCCTGAGAACAAACGCGACAGAAAATGGATTATAATGAAAAAAGTATATCGTTTAAAACATTTCCTGTAAATGTTTCACTGTGGTGATATTTGGACCATGGATTAGTTCAACAGTCAAACCTATGTTTGCCGTCACAAAAAATTCCCCCACAGAGAAAAAAGATGTTATAAAATGGGCTTGGGATCTTTCTGTGTGGCGTTTGCATGTTGAGTCTCCCCGTGACTGTGTAGGTTCCCTCCGGGTACTCTGGCTTCCTCCCACCCACAAAAACATGCACCTGGAGATAGGTTGATTGGCAACACTAAATTGTCCCTAGTGTGTGAATGTGAGTGTGAATGTTGTCTGTCTATCTGTGTTGGCCCTGCGATGAGGTGGCGACTTGTCCAGGGTGTACACCCGCCTACCGCCCGAATGCAGCTGAGATAGGCTCCAGCACCCTCCGCGACCCCCGTAAGGGACAAGCGTTAGAAAATGGATGGATGGAAAACTTGTTTATAGTCCACCTGCCTAATGCAGCCACCTATTATGCAACCCAGAATCGGTTTTTTTACTCCTCATAGTGGCCACTATTATCCAAACTTGCTATGAATTTTTGAGCTTTCTTTTCATGATGTTACATTTTTCTTATCTTTAAGGGACATGTGACGCTGGCAAGACAGGCAGCGTTGGAGAACACACATTCAAATTAGCAATGTGCTTGGTACTGTCGCGTCTTTGATGGCTGCGCTCTGCAATCAGCCAAATAGCATATTTATAAAGCTTACTTTATCAAATTTAAAATGTGCTATTTTGGTTGTAAATTAGATGATGTATTCTATTTGTGGTATTAAACGCTACATATATGTTTTAACAAATTAACAAGTGTTTTTGGGCAGGGAGGAACTTGAACTAGTTTCTCATTTTGAAATGTCCTGGCGTTATTTTGGACTCAAATCTGTCCTTGAGAAACATATTAAAAAGACAGGAACACAGTTAAGTCCTAATTTATTACATTTTAAACAAATTTGGCCCTTAAAACAGCTGATGCAGCAAAAACATATCTTCACTGTATGGCCTTCTCTCATAATGCTTTACAAACTGGGCGTTTGCAGGTGTCACAGATTTTAAACCCACTGAACAGGTCTATGATAAAGCAATTAAGATATTTGACAGAAACCCTCTTCTTATCATCGCTGTTATGTTTTTTTTCAGAGACCAAATAGCCCAGATTTAAATTGATCTCATACCGGTTGTCGAAGCAAATAAAAAAATGCAGCTGCCAGGTGCTGATAATTGGCTTGGTCGGTCACTATATGTTGCCATACATTATCAATCAATCAGTAAATCAAAGTTTATTTATATAGCCCTAAATCACGAGTGTCTTAAAGGGCTGCACAAGCCACAACGACATCCTCGGCTCAGATGTCACATCAGGGCAAAAAAAAACTCAACCCAATGGGATTACATTGAGGTCTTAGGGTCTGTCTGAAACTCTGTTTTCAGATATCTTGACTTTTCAAGCTAAGAAGGTAAAATTTGGAGAACACCGTGAAGAATGTAATGAAAACAGTCAATGAGTCATAATCCTTGTTTCAGTCTTTTTGCTAAATATTAATTTGGGATTCCTTTTAAAGCTGTTGTATTCATAATTGTTGACAATTGTATAGCATTGTTCTCATTAAGATAAAAATGATCTGCCTGGAAGTTATAGACTTGGAGCTCTTTGAGCCACCTGCCCTTCAGGTTTCTTGAAGGTCATTAGTCATCTGAGTGTCGAATGGTCTGTCCTCACTGTGAAAGGCTGACTTCACAGGTAGTGATGTAAGGTGTCTAATGCTCAGCTGCTCTTTGCGAGTGATGCAATAGTGGCTCTGAGTGTACGCTCTGCTAAAGTAGGATACAGCTCCCTCTGGCAGAAGTGAAATGCTAAATTTTGCATGTCTTTTCTATTCACAGAATATTAAGAAACTGACTCATGGCTATGCTAAACATGGATGGTCCTTCCACTCTGCACGGTCTTGATATATACAGTATTTAGCCCTCTAAACATGAAATAACACCCATAAAGTCACTTTTAAACTGGTTTATAGTAGGCTTGAGTGTGTTCTACTGTAGGTTACAGTACTTAGCGGTAACCCAGAGGATCCTCCAAGCGTCATTGCTATGGCCGTCGCCCGACTACTACAAATGACCACTTTGTGGAAATACTTCTTCACATTTTGGCTAATTAAATGTAAATTAGAACTAGGCTTACATGTGCTAAAACCAAGGGTGTATGTTTTTCTGCAAAAACTTGGTCAACTTGCAGTTGTAGCTATGAACATGTTAGCATTCTGTGTTTTGTGTGTCTGTCTTGTCATTCCAAATTGCTCAAGCCAAAGCTGCGTTATTGATGTTGAAGATGAAGTGCATCAAAATAATTAATTAAGAGTAGGCTGAACAGCTGCTCATAGATGATAGTTTGTAGCAGTCTCAGTTAGTCTGATGTGCCGCACCTGAATGTTCAATGGTACTTGCAGTTGTTGTCGTTCCGACAACCCTCGAATCAAAGTCCCACCAATGTGGGGAGTTGTTATTGAAGTCCATGATGTATTGATGTTGAAAAAGTTGTTCTGCCATAAACTGGAATTAGTATCATGTCGTGTTTAGCAGCGTTCACCCTTAATTTAAAAAAACGGAAGTTGTGCTTAGAGATTGCTACAACCTAATACTAATAGAAACATGGACAAATACTGCACTGTACTACATCAAGAAAACTTAATTTAGACCAAAAAATAGAATAATATACTTTAAAATAACTTTTTTGAAAAATATATCTGCGAAGAATTTAAGACACCGCATTGGAAGCGCAATCTTGTGAGGGACAACTGGGACAACCTTAACCCATAATGTTACTGATCTATTTGTTTGCATACCAACTAATTTGGAAGTCAAATTAATTATCACATTTCACATTTTCTTTTTAGCCCACAGGTAGAAAAGTGAAGGAATGATATGAAATAAAAAATAATTTTAGTTTAAGGGTAATCCCACTAGCAAAAAACGCACATTAAGGCATCTGAAAATAATATATTTTATTAATTTAAAGTAAATGCATATGCAAAGAAAATATTGTTGAGTGGCTATATCTTTTGTATTTTCTTATTTTGTATAATATATACATATTATTGCTTACAATAATAATATTATATTTCAGATCTTGTTGGCAGGGTTTTGTGCCTATTGTAAGTAATATATCTCATACAGTATATTAGTTATATTTAGAATAGTAAAATACCCCAAAAATATATATATTTAATTGTTTTTATCAATTTAAAATGTAATTATGGCTAATACTTATTACATATCTAAAATACAGGTAAAAACATGTTTTCTTCTTTTTTGATTTGTTTAATATCCTCCTGAGAATCCACAGTGGACATGTTTGCATTAGTTTCAATTACGCTGCGGTTCTGAACAGAGAGTATAGCATAGATTTTGGTTATGTTTACAATAAGAAAACCCAAAATAAAGTGTGTTTGTTTTTTATCCAATGTGTTTTCAATCCAAACAAATCCAATTAATACATATCTACAGTCAGGGATTTTTTTTTAGGCACAATATTTTTGTCTTAGCGGTATTACATGTATATATTTATAGATAGTATATCTAACTAACCATGACCTCAAAATCCTCTGCTGACATTAAATCTTCAGAAATTATGTTTTGTTTTAACGTCTACTGGGTTAAAAACGAACATGAACACGTCTCACAGCTTGAGTCACGTTCATCAGGAGGGAGGATACATGAAAATAACTCAGGTTTGTTCAAGAAAACCTGCGCATGAGCAGTTTAGGTTCACGAAGTAAGTTACTATGGTAACTGACCTACTTCTCTTTTTTGGAATGAAACCCCCTCAATTTCCCTCATTTTAGAGTTAAAATACTCAGAATTTTGACTTAACATGCTGTCTGGAATACCCCCTGGACAGCAAGTTGATGTATTAATTCCCATCCACATACTGTATTTCTATACCTAAAAACGCTGCATGTATTTCAGGAAATTCAGCCCCATTTTAACTGATGACAGTGATAACTCAAAGTAGACATATTCCTATTAATAGCTGTCCTTAAGCAACAAACGGGTCGAATCCAAAATCAAAACAAAGCTGGTTGACAGTTGATTTGTGAGTCTTGACAGATGATGACTGACACAGAAGCTTTACATCAATTTGACTAAAATAGATCTTTTTTTGACAATACTGACTGACTATATCACATTTTCGTTTTTCTTTCCAAATGAAACAACAACCAAATCAAACAGTGAACACATCAAGAATTGTGGAGACATATTTAGAAAGAGACAGATTTAATCAGCTTTGCTTCTTTCTGCTACTTTTCAGACATACTAAACTATGCAGGTGTAAAGTTGACATACTTCAATGTAGTGTTGTCCCGACACCAATATTTTGGTACCAGTACTGGTACCAAAATGTATTTCTGATCTTTTCAGTACTTGTTTATGAATAAATTTAGGCTGACCATATTCTGAAATCCCAAAAAGAGGACACATATATGCGTGGGCAGCACGCCAAAGCCGGGACTAGGTGAAAATTTGCCAATGATACTCGAACTTGCTTTATAAACAATATATTTATTTAAATAAAGCATTTTTTCTCCTCTGTTGACAGCAGTTTTGGCGCTAGGAATTTTCAAAATGGGGTCCCAGGGACCCCATCAAGTCATAAAAATGGGGTTCCACAGTACATTTTTGGGGTCCCACTTTTTTGTAAGCGTTTTGAAAAAAAAATATAAACGTATGCATTGTCCTGTTATATCTCACATTCTATATTGTGTTTTGGAAAAAGGTTGTCATAAACGTTACTTAATTCATTAAAAAATAATAATAAAAAAAGAAAACAAATGTGTATGCATATGTAAATGTATTCAGTTATAAACATTCATTCACTTTCTTCTTTCCTTCATGGATCTGAACTTTACCGCTGCTGGTAGTTTTTTCTATGTTTTTATTTAATAAGTTGTAGGTGTATTTATTTCAGTATGAAAGTGTAAAAAGTGTTTTGCTTGGGTCATGAAATGATGATTATGGTGTGCCAGGGCATACATACATTTTATATTTAACGCTTAAATCTCTGGAGTTTACCTCAACTTCAGATCTATCCCTCATTTAAAAATGTTTTAGTTTTTTTTATGTTGTTTTTTGTTTGTTTGTTTTCCGCCCTCTTTTGTCAAACAAAACTATGTTTTTAATGGCAAACACACAAAATATGCAAAATCTTCCACCAAAAATATTTTTCAAAGTGAAATATTTGATGTGAAGTAATCGGAACCTTGGATAGGTCAATAATTCATAATAACATTGCTTTTTTTTTTTTCTTTTTTTTTTTTAATGAATTTATTCAACAATCAACAAAACAATACACAACAACACCACAACAATGCAATCCAATTCCAAAACCAAACCCGTCCCAGCAACATTAAGAACAACAATAAACAGAGCAATTGAGAGCAATTGAGGACACACAAATCCAAATGTAGTGAAACAAAAATGAACATTATCGACAACAGCATCAATATTAGTAACAATTTCAAAATAGCAGTGATTAAAAAAACCCTCATTGCATAACATTGATTTTGATTCAATATTATGTTTTGACCAATGACAGTTTGAAGGAAAAAAAAACAGCTTTGTTTTATTAGTCAACATTGCAACTTTTTCTAAATTACATTTCACCTTTAAGCTTTTTTATTTCACTTTTGCTATGTTTTTGTTTATTTTAATAGTATTTTTAGAATGTGCCGTGGGCCTTTAAAACATTAGCTGTGGGCCGCAAATGGTAAAAAAAAAAAAAAAATCTGCGTCCTTTCTGATTTCTATGCGTTAAAAAGACACAAAAAGTGCGTTAACGCCAACACTGCTTTACAGTATAACAAAATAAGTCACACTTATATTCTGTAACATTCACAGTTTTGGAAAAAAGTGCAGAGGTAGAAATCTTCAAAATAACCTCTAAATTTGTATTTCCCCTCGGGGATTAATAAAGTATTTCTGATTCTGATTCTGATTTTGTGTATATATATATATATATATATATATATATATATATATATATATATATATATATATACCTATATATATATATATATATATATATATATATATATGAGGTGGGGGTAGGGGGTAGCGGGGGTGTGTATATTGTAGCATCCCGGAAGAATTAGTGCTGCAAGGGGTTCTGGGTATTTGTTCTGTTGTGTTTATGTTGTGTTACGGTGCGGATGTTTTCTCGAAATGTGTTTGTCATTCTTGTTTGGTGTGGGTTCACAGTGTGGCACATATTTGTAACAGTCTTAAAGTTGTTTTTACGGCCACCCTCAGTGTGACCTGTATGGCTGTTGACCAAGTATGCATGGCATTCACTTGTGAGTGTGAAAAGCCGTAGATATTATGTGACTGGGCCGGCACGTAAAGGCAGTGCCTTTAAGGCACGCTCCCAATATTGTTGTCTGGATGGAAATCGTTAGAAATTTGGGAGAATGGTAGCCCCGGGAGATTTTCGGGAGGGGCACTGAAATTCGGGAGTCTCCCGGGAAAATCGGGAGGGTTGGCAAGTATGTTACACTACCTCGCTCTCTCTCTGTCTCTGCCCCTCGCCCACACATGTTGCTGCGTGTGCACACCTTCACAATTTGTTTTGTTTTTAACCCCTTCTTAACCCTGGACGTACATTGAAAATACACGCAACCCTGACTCAAAATGCCAGACATTTAAGGCATTTAAGAAACCCCGCCCGGACAGCCCCGCAAAAGAGGACATGTCCGGGGAAAAGAGGACATATGGTCAGTCTACATTTGGCCCCACATAGACATAGTACTTGTAGAAGTGTATTTACAGTTAGTTGAAGTACTTGTAGTAGCTTGTACTTGTGTAATGTAGGTGTACAGTACTAGTGTATTGTAGTTTGTTGTAGTAGTGTATTGCAGTTTCTTGTAATAGTGTATAGTGTGTCTGCAGGTTTCAGCAAGTTCAATGTAAGACATTTTAAGATTTTTTTAAGACCATAATGAATATAATTTAAGATAATTTCACATCCATATGGACAAACAACTACAAAGACATAAAGACAAATCAGAGTGCTAGAATGAATTGTAAGTAAATGAATTCATTCACTGCACTTTCACATTGGAAAACAAAATGATTAAACTAACTAAATACACCAGGCGCCTCTATATTGTAAACTAATTGAAACAAAAGACTAGCAAACATAACAGCCATTTTTCAGATTTGCCATAGAAGTGTTTTCTTGCAAAAGGTGCAGTGTGCTTCAAATCAAGTGTTTTCATGTAACTACAACCAGAACGTTAGCAATGATACAGGAAAGCACAACAATATAATGTCGGTGAAAGTGACAGTTAGCATCTCTGCTAAAGCTAAATGGTTAACTTTTGCAGTGCTTTTGCAGCTGTCAGAATTGAGCAAGGAGATAAATTCATCTACAATACTTACTTACTACAAAACAGAGAATGCAGACAGAGTGATTGTCTAAAAAAAAAAAAGAAGACGATTATGGCTTGCAGGCCTCAAACAGAATTTAGATGTGAATAATGTGGATAATATTCAAATTTGATCAGCTCAATTTATATCTGAAATGTTTTCTTGATTTTTGTGACTTTTTTGAAAAATGTGCTAATAGGCAAAGACATGCACCTGGGAATAGGTTGATTGGCAACACTAAAATTGGCCCTAGTGTGTGAATGTGAATGTTGTCTGTCTATCTCTGTTGGCCCTGTGATGAGGAGGTGACTTGTCCAGGGTGTACCCCGCCTTCCGCCCGAGTGCAGCTGGGGTAGACTCCAGCACCCCCCGTGACCCCGAAAGGGATAAGCGGTAGAAAATGGATGGATGGATAGATGGAAGAAGACATTCGAAAATCTTCCTTCTTCTCCTCACCCCACCATAAACTGAGTGTAAACACAAAACAGACAACCTTTATAGCTTTTAATGTCACTTGTTGTATAAACTTGGAGAAAAGGTTAGGCATGAGAAGCTGACCTGAAATTATTAGAATTAAAAATAGAAATAATATAAGCAATTTTAGTTTTTTTATACTTTTACTGCTGAGTACACTACTAGTACAGAGAAATGAGTGTATGCTTAATATATGTAATAGTATGATTTCACTAGTAAACATTGATTATTGGTCTCCTTCAGCAATTGGCGCCACTTTACCCACATAACACTCCTTGTGTGGTGTTCGGGTCTGTGGGACCCGTTTTTATTTTTTTATTAAAAGAAAAATTATACAATTAATTACTTTTTCAAATGACCACACACCATACACTCCCCCTACACATTTCTATTATATATAAGATGTCCGGGTCCACTGGACCCAGGGCTAATAGAAGTGTGGAAATTGATGTTCTGTGAACCACGCGCACCACACACGCACACACACACACACACACATACACACACACACACACACACACACACACACACACACACACCAGGCCGAGACAAGAGGAGGACAGAGTGTAGGTACACGGAACATCAGAGGGTCAAATGTGCGAGAAAATGAGAGCAGACAGTGTTGACAAACAATGTTGCAACCTTGTGTGGGAACCGCAAGTCCAGAAACACAAAAGAAGAATCCCTGTGGGATGCAGAAACTAGCAGATACATTTTCCGTGCAACGTTCATATTGTTGTTACTCAGCCAGCGTTTGTGGGTCTGATGGACCCATTGCATTTCGTGGCCTTTAATGCCTCACAATCAAACACTTTTAGGTTAAAATACTGAACAGATGTTTACCTTATCCCAATAAACATCTGTTCAGTATTTTAACCTAAAAGTGTTTGATTGTGGGGCATTAAAAGCCACAAAATGCAACGGGTCCATGACACCCACAGACGCTGGCTGAGTAACAACAATATGAACATTACACAAGGGTTAAGTTAATCCTTGTATAGTTGAGCAAGTTTTTGTGGCTTTTCAGCATCTTTTGACACAAACTTGTCCCGGATTTTTGACTTTAACATTAATCATTCCATTCACATTCAATGTTTACAAAAGTTATCCTCCTCGATAACGCCACATCCAGGTCCCTAACACTTAATACGTTTCCATCTACCGGTTTCAAGCATGCATTAAATTGATCGTTCTGGAGGCACAAATCATTGAACTTGCACTTACCCATCTTATGCAAGTAAATCGGCTTTGCTGTGGGCTTTCGTTTAGTTTTCTCCACCTCTATGCTAAGCTGTAAGCTGTAAGAGAAAATACATTGGTAGCCTACTTTACTGCCGTTTTGTAGTTACGGTATAGTGTTCTCAATAACCATAGCATTTAAAAGCAAGACTAAAGTTTATGCATGTTTTAAATAAAAGTAACATAAATACATTATGACCTTTCAAAATCATATTTAACACCTTTTATGAGATTTTGGGAGAAATATAGACATTTTAAAGACTTAAGTTCAAATTGTTGGATTTAAGACTTTTTAAGACCCCGCTGATACTCTGGTGTAGTTTATTGTAATTGTAGTTGTTGGGGTAGTATACTGTAGTAGTAGTTGTAGTAGTGTATTGTAGTTTCTTGCAGGAGTAGTTAATCATAGTTGTAATAGTGTAGTGTAGTTTATTGGAGTTGCAGTAGTGTATTGTATTTGTTGTAGTTGTAGTGGAATATTGTAGTAGTGTATTATAATTTATTGTTGTGTGTTTTTTGTAGTTGTAGTTGTTTACTGGAGTTTATTGTAGTTGTAGTGGTGTATTGTAATTGCAGTCGTAGCATGATGTACTTGTGTTTTGCAATTTTGTTTGTCCTTGTAGTATTGTACAGTAGTACCTCAATTTATGAGCTTAATTGGGTGCACAACCGAGCTCATAACTCACAACACTAGTATCTCAAAGCAACCCTGCCCATTGCAATCCGTTAAAATAAATTAAAACCATGCGTGGCCCTTCCAAAACACCACAATTTTACTGCGTAACATCCATCCATCCATCCATTTTCTACCGCTTATTCCCCTCGGGGTCGCGGGGGGCGCTGGAGCCATCTCAGCTAAAATTGAGCGGAAGGCGGGTTACATCATGGACAAGTCGCCACCTCATCGCAGGGCCAACACAGATAGACAGACAACATTCACACTTACATTCACACCCTAGGGCCAATTTAGTGTTGTCAATCAACCTATCCCCAGGTGCATGTCTTTGGAGGTGGGAGGAAGCTGGAGTACCCGGCGGTAACCCACGCAGTCACGAGGAGGACATGCAAACTCCACACAGAAAGATCCCGAGCGCAGGATCGAACATGCTTTTTAAAAAGAAAAACTAACCTTTCGATAAGAAATGTTTAAAAAAACAATACAATAGAAAGTAGTAAAAACAACTCCAGTAGCTTTATATGATAATGTAATAATGTTAAGCATTTATCTTGAAGACTGGACTAATGCGTATCTCCTTTGGGCTGCTTCTCCTATCCAGCATTGCCAATCCGCTTATTATAAGCAACTTGTTTTTATAGAGCTGCTGCGTGCTTCTCCCGTGCCATCTGGCAATACTGTCTCTAACATCTTTGAGTGACTGATGGGGGACGTCTCTTCCGTATAGACATACACATTAGGTGATGTGTTTGTGTACTAGACTGACCATACGTCCTCTTTTCCAAGGACATGTCCTCTTTTGCGGGGCTGTCCGGGGTGTCCGGGCGGGGTTTCTTAAATGCCTCAAATGTCCGGCATTTTGAGTCAGGGTTGCGTGCATTTTCAATGTATGTCCAGGGTTAAGAAGGGGTTAAAAACAAAACAAATTGTGTAGGTGTGCACACGCAGCAACATGTGTGGGCAAGCGGCAGAGACAGAGAGAGAGCGAGAGAGCGGATTGATTGACATACTTGCCAACCCTCCCGATTTTCCCGGGAGACTCCCGAATTTCAGTGCCCCTCCCGAAAATCTCCCGGGGCAACCATTCTCCCGAATTTCTCCCTATTTCCTTCCAGACAACAATATTGGGGACGTGCCTTGAAGGCATTGCCTTTGCGTGCCGGCCCAGTCACATAATATCTACGGCTTTTCACACACACAAGTGAATGCCACGCATACTTGGTCAACAGCCATACAAGTCACACTGAGGGTGGCCATTTAAACAACTTTAACACTGTTACAAGTATGTGCCACACTGTGAACCCACACCAAACAAGAATGACAAACATATTTCGGGAGAAAATCCGCACCGTAACACAACATAAACACAACAGAACAAATACCCAGAACCCCTTGCAGCACTAACTCTTCCGGGACGCTACAATACACCCCACCTCCTTTTTTGGGATTTCAGAATATGGTCAGCCTATTGTGTACCAAAGCTAATGTTCAACCATCCAGTTTGTAGAGTCAAGTCTTCCGCCTCCTATGCTGCGCACTAACTTTCTGAGTTATTTCTTTTTTTAGTTCTTTATTTTATTTGTCTTGTTTAGCCACTCAAACAAATCATATTGTTGATGTAGATGCCCATATCCGCTGTACAAATGTACTTTACAAAAGAGAAGTGTGGGATACCTCTCGTGTTGCCTTATTTGTATTTGACTTCATTAAATGTTTGAATATATTTATTGTTTGGCACAGCCAGGCCGGAGCAGGAGGGGATAGGAAGAAGAAGAAGAAGAAACAAAATTGTGGACAAGAAGGAAACTAGTTGTAGAGAGACAACAACAAACGACAAAAACAACAACAACAGAAGTACATCAGCAAATACGACATATGCAAATATGATAGAAGAAGTATAAAGAAAATCAACTTAGTGAAATAGATAGTAAAAACACAGTAATGACACTAAACATTAGTGCACTACCAATAAAACAATAATAATAATACCAAAATAAATACAAATATTGGTGATAACAATAATTACCTCTGTGATCAACATTTCGATTGCTTCAGATACAACACTCAATAAATATTTATAAGGGGGGGGGGGGGGGGTATTTTAACCTTTTACATTGTTATGGTATTAAATAAGTCATGCTTTAGCAGTGCTCAAACGACACAACCCTGTGACAAATATTACTTGAACCGATGGTGAAAATGCTCGCAACTTAAAGCATAACAAAAAGCTGAGAGTTCTTATCTCAAATGATTCATAAATTAAGGTACTCGGATGTTGAGCTACTTTCTTGTCGTTGTAGTAGTGTATTGCAGTATTTGTAGTAGTGTACTGTAGTAGTTGTGAATAGCTTACAACCAGTCAGTAACCTTATTACTGTAGTGATATGGGTCATGATTCATTTTCAACATTTCTTTGTTAACAAACGCGTCCAGTTTGCTGTCACGTGACCATCGTGAGCGTGTCCTTGTGGTTTGTGTGACTCATTCACATTCTTTGTCAAGCCCCTCAGTATACCTAAATTATGCCATCTTATATTTTTAGGTTATTGCTGTGCATAATAATGAGACTGAGGCAGACGGAGGGTGCTGGTAATTCCTCTTGCAGCTTTATGCTAATTTTCACTGTACTGCTTTAATGTCGCCGCTGATGTCTTTGTTCTCCTAATTTTCCAATTAGACCTCAGTTTTTTTCCCCCTGAAGAAATGAGCCTGACAAAATAAGCTCTTTGTTGTTGTTCGTTTAAAAGTGCTCATACTAACCTGCATTGGAAACAAGGCCAAAGGGTCAAATGTGCTAAACACTGCCTCATCCTTAATGGGTTTAGTCAAACTAAATCTAATCTGGCTGTTAATCCAGGGTGATCTTCACGGGAACGTCAGCAGCAGAGGCATCAAAGTTAAATGTCCTCATGGGAAGAAAAGGAATCTGTGAAGGAACTCTTTGTCTTGTCTGCTTTGTCTCCGTGTCAAAGCAGGGAATGTCAAGTTGTGGCCTGCGGGTCACATCCGGACCACCAAAGCTTTTCTTCCAGCCCCCAGGATAAAACAACTTAAAAAATTAAGTAACTGAATTCAGAAATTCAATCTGATGAACGCTGTGAAATCGTCCATATTCCTTGATTGACATTTTACATGTGCCTATTCAAAATGGGGCCCGATCGTAGGGCCCGACACACAGCGCGTTTTCTGCTAAGATAGTGACTAGAGATGTCCGATAATATCGGGCTGGCGATATTATCGGCCAATAAATGCTTTAAAATGTGATATCGGAAATTATCGGTATCGGTTTCAAAAAGTAAAATGTATGACTTTTTAAAACGCCGCTGTACGGAGTGGTACACGGACGTAGGGAGAAGTACAGAGCGCCTTTGCCTTTGCGTGCCGGCCCAATCATATAATACCTACGGCTTTTCACACACACAAGTAAATGCAAGTCATACTTGGTCAACAGCCATACAGGTCACACTGAGGGTGGCTGTATAAACAACTTTAACACTGTTACAAATATGCGCCACACTGTGAACCCACACCAAACAAGAATGACAAACACGTTTCGGGAGAACATCCGCACCGTAACACAACAGAACAAATACCCAGAACCCCTTGCAGCACTAACTCTTACGGGACGCTACAATATACACCCCCCGCTACCCCCTACCCCCCGCCCCCCACCTCAACCCCGCCCACCTCAACCTCCTCATGCTCTCTCAGGGAGAGCATGTCCCTAATTCCAAGCTGCTGTTTTGAGGCATGTTAAAAAAAATAATGCACTTTGTGACTTCAATAATAAATATGGCAGTGCCATGTTGGCCTTTTTTTTCCATAAATTGAGTTGATTTATTTTGGAAAACCTTGTTACATTGTTTAATGCATCCAGTGGGGCATCACAACAAAATTAGGCATGATAATGTGTTAATTCCACGACTGCATATATCGGTATCGGTTGATATCGGAATCGGTAATTAAGAGTTGGACAATATCAGATATCAGCAAAAAAGCCATTATCGGACATCTCTAATAGTGGCAATAATATTTTTGCGACAATCTGTCACTTCACGTCTGGTAATGTTTCCTTATTTTTTGTTCCACTTCCTGCATGTCTCCCTGAGCGCTCGTTTATCTCACCTGTCCCTGATTGGCAGCCTGGCACACCTCGTTGTAGTTGCCAATCAGGCTGCTATTTATGCCTGCCTCGACTCTTCGTCAGGGCTCGAGGATTGTTTCCTTTGTGATTATGTTACGGACTTTTTGCTACTGTTCCTCTCTTGTGTTGAGTATAATAAAATTATCTTACCTGCACGTTGTCCTCCTGACAATTTTTAAAGGGGAACATTATCACAATTTCAGAATTGTTAAAACCATTAAAAATCAGTTCCCAGTGGCTTATTATATTTTTCGAAGTTTTTTTCAAAATTTTACCCATCATGCAATATCCCTAAAAAAAAGCTTCAAAGTGCCTGATTTTAACCATCGTTATAAACACCCGTCCATTTTCCTGTGACGTCACATAGTGAAGCCAACACAAACAAACATGGCGGAAAGAACAGCAAGCTATAGCGACAATAGCTCGGATTCAGACTCGGATTTCAGCGGCTTAAGCGATTCAACAGATTACGAATGTATTGAAACGGATGGTTGTAGTGTGGAGGCAGGTAGCGAAAACGAAATTGAAGAAGAAACTGAAGCTATTGAGCCATATCGGTTTGAACCGTATGCAAGCGAAACCGACGAAAACGACACGACAGCCAGCGACACGGGAGAAAGCGAGGACGAATTCGGCGATCGCCTTCTAACCAACGATTGGTATGTGTTTGTTTGGCATTAAAGGAAACTAACAACTATGAACTAGGTTTACAGCATATGAAATACATTTGGCAACAACATGCATTTTGAGAATGCAGACAGCCCAATTTTCATCAATTAATATATTCTGTAGACATACCCGCGCTATTTTCCTGAAAGCTGATCAGTCCAGTTTTGGAGTTGATGTCAGAAGGCCAGGGAAGCTAGGGTGGATGTGAGCCAAGACATCCAGGGGGTTTAGCTCGCTCGTCTGCGGGAACAAACTGCCGCCATTGCTTGCCGGGCTACCGAGGTCCTTTGTCCCTGAATTGCTCACACAGTCCGGCAGATTCAATGGGGGTCTGGCGGCAGATTTCTTTGACTTTATCGTTGGAAATGCATCTGCTTTGAGTGTCGCAGGATATCCACACATTCTTGCCATCTCTGTCGTAGCATAGCTTTCGTCGGTAAAGTGTGCGGAACAAACGTCCAATTTCTTGCCACTTTCGCATCTTTGGGCCACTGGTGCAACTTGAATCCGTCCCTGTTCGTGTTGTTACACCCTCCAACAACACACCGACGAGGCATGATGTCTCCAAGGTACGGAAAACAGTTGAAAAAACAGAAAATAACAGAGCTGATTTGACTCGGTGTTTGAGAAAATGGCGGATTGCTTCCCGATGTGACGCCACGTTGTGACGTCATCGCTCCGAGAGCGAATATTAGAAAGACGTTTAATTCGCCAAAATTCACCCATTTAGAGTTCGGAAATCGGTTAAAAAAATATATGGTCTTTTTTCTGCAACATCAAGGTATATATTGACGCTTACATAGGTCTGGTGATAATGTTCCCCTTTAAGCAAAGAAGCATCATTGCAAACTTTATTATTGTTTTTTTTGTATGATTCTTGAAAATATCAGACAAATCTGTCACATTTAACATCATGTTTTGACTCCGCAACACTAACAATGCTTTGAAGGCAAAAATCAAACACCAAATTTCCTCCATTTTGAATACTTTGATAAAGTAGAGCATTCTCTAAAATTGTTCCAAGATTTTACATAATTTAAATATCACTCAAATATATTAAATTAAATTGACATATTTTATAGAAGTTGCTTTCATTCCTAATTCTGAATAAAAACATTGGCTGTAATCCAAATTTAAAGTGTAAAATAAGGTTCTTTGTAATACTATTTCTATGGAATAAAACAACTAATGTATGGGTTACACTGTGAAACATGATTCCCAAAGACTACAATATTACTTCAAGGCCAGATGGTCTTTCTGTCCATTCCATAGAGAGCTGACCATAACCTGACAGCATGTGTTGTGCCTATTTATCACATTCTGCATTCATCATTCCAAGCGCTCTGTTACATTTAAAAAAAACCTAACCAGCTCCACTCCCAACTGATTTACTGCATTTGATCAAACACAAGTGCAATCTGGCTACTGTCTTGCAAATGAATTATTGGTGCCCACCTATTTCTCCACCCTCTAACGCAATCTGCAATTTCCAGCACTCGCTGCAATCACTCCCCATGCGCTTATACTTAAGATAAACATAATAATAACGAAGTTAAATAAGGGGGTGGGGGAACAAGCTTAATCCTTTTTGAATCAGCATGTGACAGCCCGGCGAGGTTTTTGCATGTAAATGCAAGTTGTAAATGTTGGCTACAGAAAAATAAAATTGTGAAAAATACAAACCAAAGATGACAACAGACAGAACTGTGGAAAAAGTCATAAAATAACAAAAGTGTAATATTGGCAGAATAACAAGGAGGAAGAATGATTTGTTCACTAAGAGCCAAAAAACAGCACTTTATATCTTACAGACAGAAGTAATCAAAACTGCCAACTAGGGATGTATATCGTTAGGATTTTATCAATATCGAAATTCCTTATCAACACAAGTACTCATCAGTAACCTTATCAGTGCTATATGTAACTTGTGTAAATAAAGATGTGAAAAAATGCATTTTACATTAGCATTTTTACTGGCACAAGGGGTTGTGCACCAGCAACATTATGAAATAACATCTCACAGCAGGGAAGTGTTTATCGACACCTGCTGTTTAGGTCTTAAACAAGTCAACTCTGTGTGCATGTGCAAAGTGTTAAGTGCAGTTATGTCATCATTTTGTAAAGACCACACAGATCCATCACGGTGTTTCTATTCATTACAATTACACTCAGTATATCCACCCATCCATCTTTTTTACCGCTTGTCCCTGTAATAATAGTAATAAAAAACAATCAAGTAAAATAATATAAATGTATGGTATTCATGTTCATTCACAGACCTTTAACATGATATCACATATCAAATATATAATACAAATCAATACAATAATTGATCACGTTAGGTGGGTGTGTATTTTGTAACATTAGGAATTGTTATTCGTATTTATGTTGCACACAGACGTATTTGAGTGACGGACCGAAAGCCAGTGTTGACAGCCAACGACATACACTATATTGCCAAAGGTATTTGGCCACCTGCCTTGACTCACATATGAACTTGAAGTGCCATCCCATTCCTAACCCATAGGGGTCAATATGATGTCGGTCCACCTTTTGCAGCTATTACAGCTTCAACTCTTCTGGGAAGGCTGTCCACAAGGTTGCGGAGTGTGTTTATAGGGATTTTCGACTATTCATCTAAAATCGCATTGGTGTGGTCACACACTGATGTTGGTCGAGTAGGCGTGGCTCTCAGTCTCTGTTCTAATTCATCCAAAGGTGTTCTATCGGGTTCAGGTCAGGCCAGTCAAGTTCATCCATACCAGACTCTGTCATTTATGTCTTTATGGACCTTGCTTTGTGCACTGGTGCACAGTCATGTTGGAAGAGTAAGGGGCCCACTCCAAACTGTTCCCACAAGGTTGAGAGCATGGAATTGTCCAAAATGTTTTGGTATCCTGGAGCATTCAAAGTTCCTTTCACTGGAACTAAGGGGCCAAGCCCAACTCCTGAAAAACAACCCCACATCATAATTCCTCCTCCACCAAATTTCACACTCCAAAATGTACCGTTCTCCTGGCAATCTCCAAACCCAAACTCGTTCGCCAGATGGAAAAGCGTGATTCATCACTCCAGAGAACACGTCTCCACTGCTCTAGAGTTCAGTGCTTTACACGACCCATTCTTTCACAAATGTTTGTAAAAAGAGTCTCCATTAATAAGTGCTTGATTTCATACACCAGTGGCCGGGTCAAGTGATTAGGACACCTGATTCTGATCATTTGGATGGGTGGCCAAATACTTTTGCAATAAAGTGTATATGTTTTTGTGTCGTGTGTGTACTATATCAGTGATCCCGAACCTTTTTGTAGCTACGGACCGGTCAACGCTTGAAAATTTGTCCCACGGACCAGTTGGATTGTTTTTTTGTTTTGTTTTTTGTCATAAAAATGCAATTATGTGTGCTTACGGACTGTATCCCTGCAGACTGTATTGATCTATATTGATGTATAATGTAGGAACCAGAATTATTTAAAAAAAATAAATAAATAAAATACATTTTATTTTTATTTTTTTTTACATTTGTTGTGCGGACCGGTACCAATCGATCCACGGACCGGTGGTTGGGGACCACTGTACTATATGATTAAAAAGCCCCAGTTATTTCAAATGTTTACTTTTTGACTGGATTAATATTGGCCTGTTGATTACTGGAGCGTCGGGTTGATGAAGCGCCGTAGTGGTGGTCGTGATTTAAGGGGTATTCACTTCAACGTGACACTAACCCTTATTAGCGTGTGGGACTTTGGGGACAAGGAGGAAATATTTTTGTGATACAAACTTTTGTGGGGTGTCGCTTCCGTTTTTGTGATTATTCCAAGCTGTTTTTTAGCCACCCGTGCGTAGTAGCGGCACTTGAACTGAATGTGATATTGTGTCATAATTATTACGGTCAGTTGGATAAAAAAAATACAGATTGCAGTATCATTAGTCCAGAATCTTCATGGTCTTCCTGGACCAACCCAATAAGGAACCGGTACCAAAAAATACAGATACACGGTATACATCCCTACTACCTTAACACTCTTCATCTCTTTTTCCAGTATGCAAACTTCACTGACCCTTGCAGCCTGTCTTTCCAGTAGGGTTAGATGGTACTAGTCTCTTTCCCCGACCACAACCCTATTCCATTTTCTAAGTATCTACGAGGTCTGGATTGAACCCATGTAAACCCTGAGGACTCTGGGAGTGTCCCAAAAAACCCAAGCGGTCCCACTGACAGTAAGAGAAAGACACATTTCTTTGGATGGGTTGAGGGACCTATAAAATGGGTTTGGGACTTTTAGGGGCACTTTTTTCTTTTTTTTTACCAGAAAAGTCCCCAAAAGGATCAAGGACTATGTCCATGTACTCAGGAAATGACCAACAGACCTGAAGGTCCCAAAGTACCTCAAAATGACCATATTTTCCATAAAAGATCCCAGACAACCTAAAATAGTGCCAACGTACCTTAAAACAGACATACCGTATTTTTTGGACTATAAGTCGCAGTTTTTTTTCATAGTTTGGCCTGGCTCCAGTGCGATTTATATATGTTTTTTTCCTTCTTCATTATGCATTTTCGGCAGGTGCGACTTATACTCCGGTGCGACTTATACTCCGAAAAAATACGGTACCTTTAAAAGTTTTGGTGCTCAAAACGAGCTGAGAAATCCGAGGGGCCCTTTTGGGTGCATTTTGTACTTTTTAGGAACCCCATTCACCAGTGCCCCCATTTTTTTAGGGAGTTAGCAACCCTAAGTGTGATTGATCTGTTGAGTTGGTGTGCACACAAAGTAGTGACGCCGTAGTGGCCTCGCTTGCACATGCTTTTACTTTGACCATGGTAAGGTAATGTCAATATTAGCTATGCTAGTCTACTATCTCATTGTATCCCATTGGGTTGAGTTTTTTCTTGCCCTGATGTGGGATCTGAGCCGAGGATGTCGTTGTGGCTTGTGCAGCCCTTTGAGACATTTGTGATTAAGGGCTATATAAATACACTTTGATTGAAGATTGATTGATATTATGTCATGTTGTAAAGTCATAGTGCAGTAGCATTGTACAGTTGGTAGAATTGTTGAGACAGTCTGTGTAGCTTTAGGTTGACGTCATGTTCGCTATATTGATTTTGGAAAGATAGCTGGCTGCTAAGTGGGAGCTAACAATGCTAGCGCTATCTAATTTCTTTTATCTCCAGGACATGGAAGAGAAGTGCAGAGAGGGTGTTCATACTGCTCATGCTTGTTTCTGTATGCAGGTATTATGTTTACTTTTCACCTTGTATGCATTTGTATGTGTTTTTTGAGTCAATTATACCCTTTATGCCTTTTATATGTACTGTATACATTTATTTGTGCTATTGTTATGACCGAGGAGATGAAAGAGAGGCTCAGAGTGTTCACTCATTGTTGTTTCTGCACACAGATGAGCCAATAAAAGCATCCAGAGACTCCTTTTTTAATTCACAACACAGCAACATTAAGACGGGTTGTATAATTTAGGCGGTCTGTCCTTTTTTGGGAAGTTCATATCCTATTGAGCAAGGAGGAAACAAAGAAGTAAATACAATTCTGTATAAATGTTTGATAAAATAGCTTCCATATTTTGAATGCTGAATCGAACAAGTGGGAGTTTTTGGCGGCAAACAGCAGTACTCAGACTATCTTTGTATGTGTGGAGAATTACACCGTTTGTGTTTTCAAATGTTATTTCCCAGACCAACATAATGGTTACTATAGTGTATCCTGTGAAATAAACATGGTGCGGTACCAGTTTATTTTTTAAATGCATACACTTACAATGTGATATATCATATAACTTGCACATTCTCATTTCTCTTTACAACATGTCCAAAAAGGAGTAAGAAGAAGCAAGACTTATTTAATCCTACCCCCTTTTCACTTAATATCAAATTTTAACACAGTGTTAAAATAACAATAAGTCATAATGAGATGAATAATGTACAATTTTCAACTAAAATTAAGATATTAATCAACATTTTTCTTCTTCGTAATTAGTAAACACTAAAGTCAAGGTGTCGGCAACCGAAAATGTTGAAAGAGCCAAATTACACCAAAAATACATTTAAAAAAATCTGTCTGGAAAAGCCTTATATTAAGTGTTAAAAATGAATCATACACATGGTGTAAATGTCAATATTAGCTATAATAGCCTACTATCAAAATGCTAACGTGTCTCAGGCTGACGCAAATCTTTATTGACAGAAATGTTGAAATGTAATATTTATTCTACACATTTTTTCCAACATTGGAAAACATTAGTAAAACGGAGGCTTCTCAGAGGGTGAGACAACTCCTGGAAATTACAGGCTTGGAATGGCCAAAAGGTATAGATGTGTATGTCCAAGTTAAAGGAAATGCCGCGCTGTCTTCTTCTAATGGATTTATTAGAATCTTTGCAAGCTGGGTAACGTTCACTGTGGTCTGGAACAACATGACACACAAACAACTATCAGAAATGCAGCCAATATTACATACTGATAATGTGTCATGAGGCATGCAAATATAAATTACATAAACATAGGACGTAAGTGAAGGAAATTAAATTAGCTCAAATATACCTACAAATGAGACATACTGATGCAATATGTACATTCAGCTAGCCTAAATAGCATGCTAGCATCGATTAGCTAGCGGTCATGCACTGACCAAATATGCCTGACTAGCACTCCAACAAGTCAATAACCGAGGATGTTGTTGTGGCTTGTGCAGCCCTTTGAGACACTCGTGATTTAGGGCTATATAAGCAAACTTTGATTGATTGATTGAATAACGTCAACAAAGCCCACCTTTGTGCATTCACGCACAGCATAAAAAGTTTGGTGGACAAAATGAGACAAAGTAGGAGTGGCATAAAACACGTCTTTCTGTGGCAGTATCGGAGAAAGTTGTACATGTAAACAAACTATGGTGAGTTCAAAGGCCGCCAAAATTGGTAGGACAAAACGGCACTCGCCAAATACTCTCATCAATGTAGTTTAATATAAACCATGGGATTTCTAACAATTAGGAAGGTTTGTGTTATGTTTGTCCTCCTACCAAAACCATATTAAAACAAAGAAAATGTTTTCCCTCGTCTTTTTCCATTTTTATTTTTTAAAAAGCTCCAGAAAGCCACTAGGACAGCGCTAAAGAGCAGCGGCTTTGTCCATTCTATAATGTATTTCCACATAGTGTTATGTTAAAAATATTAAGTGTCGTACGTGGATATAGATGTTTTAAATTGGATTTTCCTCTAAGGTTATATTTCTTCTCTTTTGTTGTCTGTACATTGTGCAGAATTGTTGTACATTCTTGGGTAGCAGGTTATAATGTGCTTTGTACATCATTTTCGCTGTATGCAGCTGCACCAAATCATTGAATGTTAGTCATTTAGAATCCATAAATAAACTATTTGATTCTTCTCTATTTCCAACATTATGTATTATTCTAACCACCCTCTTTTATAACACAATTAGCATATGTAATGCACTTATTTCCCCATATTTCTACATAATAGCTCAGATATGGTAACACTAGCAAGCAGTAGAGAATATGGAGTGATTTTAATCCAGAAAGTATTTTCCTTTATTCATTATTGACGGCGTCTTCAGTAATGCGGACGCTGTCTTCAGTAATGCGGACGCTGTATCGATCCGTTGTGGTGAAGAAGGAGCTGAGCCGGAAGGCAAAGCTCTCAATTTACCGGTCGATCTACGTTCCCATCCTCACCTATGGTCATGAGCTTTGGGTCATGACCGAAAGGACAAGATCACAAGTACAAGCGGCCGAAATGAGTTTCCTCCGCCGAGTGGCGGGGCTCTCCCTTAGAGATAGGGTGAGAAGCTCTGTCATTCGGGGGGAGCTCAAAGTAAAGCCGCTGCTCCTCCACATCGAGAGGAGCCAGATGAGGTGGTTCGGGCATCTGGTCAGGATGCCACCCGAACGCCTCCCTAGGAAGGTGTTTCGGGCACGTCCGACCGGTAGGAGGCCACGGGGAAGACCCAGGACACGCTGGGAAGACTATCTCTCTCGGCTGGCCTGGGAACGCCTCGGGATCCCCCGGGAGGAGCTGGACGAAGTGGCTGGGGAGAGGGAAGTCTGGGCTTCCCTGCTTAAGCTGCTGCTCCCGCGACCCGACCTCGGATAAGCGGAAGAAGGTGGATGGATGGATGGATGGATGGATGGATGGCATTATTGAAATATTTTTTGCCACTTAATGGTGTAAATGTTTATATGAGATTTCCAATCCATTTTAACATTTATTACCAATTGGTTTGTGTTACTTGGTCAATTTGTACTACGTCTATTTGTATTTGTGTTTGAATTTCCCTTCTGCTGTTACCAAATAGTATTATTTTAGTTTTACTGAGACTTACAGATGGTCTGTTTTTGTCAAACCATTTTTTTAATTTGTTAATTTCTTCTGGTATCATTTGTATTAGCTTCTGTGTTCTCTCCTGAATAAAACACAGTTGTATCATCTGCAAATAATACTAACTTTAAGTCCTTTGTAACTTTACAGATGTTGTTTGTAAAAACATTGAACAATTTTGGTCCCAGTATTGAGTACTGAGGTACTCCACATGATATATTTAGCTCTGTTGACGTATTTTCTCATAGCTTAAAGTTTTGCTGCCTGTTGATTAAGTAGCTTCTTATCCAATTCAATACCAACCCTCTGATTCCATTCCGTTCTAATTTGTTGATTCTTCTTTTTTTCGTGTCTTTGAAGCATGTGGTTATATGACAGTTTCTCATTTCTTTACACAGTCTTTTGCATTGTCATTGAACTCTGCGAGATCGTTTAAGCTGCACTGGTTGAGTAGCAGAGGACAGACAAGGCAGTGCTGCATCGTGTGGTCCTCTTCTCCGCATTCGCAGGTGGTTGGGCCGGTTTTGTAGCCCCATCTGGCCATAGCAGCTTTTGATCGCCCTGTTCCTGTTCTCAGGCGGTTTAGTGTCTTCCACTGGACCCATGGTGTTTCTGACCCGGGGGGCAGGTCTTCAGAAGGGGGGATTCCCATGTCAATAGGAGGGGGGTCTTTCTCTAATTTTTGTGTCCATAGCTGGAGTCTGGTTTCTTCCCGAGATGTTGTTAGGGGCTGGACATTGCTGAGGAAGCTTCTCCTTGACTTCAGACGTTGGGCTGAGGGTTCACGTCCACAGAGGAGGTGGCGTTCATCACTGGTAGATTCTGTGAACTCTACTCGGCCGGCAACTTCCCGTCTCACGTCTGCAGGGTCAATGCCAGCGAGGAGATGTAGGTTGTTCAGGTTGGTAGGCTTCAAGCAACCAGTGATCAAGCGGCAGGTGTTGGTCAGTGCTGGGTCGAGTTTCTTGGCATAGGTAGATCTCTCCCAGACAGGACATGCATACTCCGCCGAGGAATAGCACAGGGCCAAAGCAGTACATCTTAGTGTGTGTGCTGTGGCTCCCCATTTGGAAATTGTCAGTTTCCGTAAGATGTTGTTTCGGGAGCTGACTTTCAGTTTGGTGTTTTTGATGTGTTCCTTGAAGGAGAGGGTGCGGTCCAGGATTACGCCAAGGTAGACAGGGTTGGTACAATTCTCAAGTGGTGTTCCATACCATTTGATGTTAAGAGGTCGGTTCGCATCTCGGTTCCTGAGATGGAACGAACAGACTTAGGTCTTCGCAGGGTTTGCGTGTAGATGGTTTTGCTCGTAGTAGAGGAGTAGCTTTGTTGATTAATATATGATGATTGATTGTGTCAAATGCTTTCGTTAGATCTGTTAAACCATAATTGCCAACCCTCCTGGATTTTCCGGGAGACTCCCGAAATTCAGCGCCTCTCCCGAAAACCTCCCGGGACAGATTTTCTCCCGAAAATCTCCCAAAATTCAGGCGGAGCTGGAAGCCACGCCCCTCCAGCTCCATGCGGACCTGAGTGACGTGTCAACAGCCTGTATTCACGTCCGCTTTCCCACAATATAAACAGTGTGCCTGCCTAAACACGTTATAACTGTAGAATGATCGATTTTTGTATTTTTGTTTGAGTGTTCGAATGTGTGTCTCTTCTGCCATTTTAATTTGTACACGTAAAAAAAAATAATAATAATAATTAATAATAAGATTGATAATTTTTTTTTGTTTAAAGCAAATTGAGAGTTGACTTGGCATCAATTTTGATTCATATTACATCACGCAAGTTCACTTACAGTTGTAGACACCTTTGTCTGTGTTAATAGAGTTGTTCATAAAAAAAAAAAAACACTTCAATCTGTGTCATATTCTTTGAGTACAGATCGAACACTCTGTCTAAGACAGCACAGCCTGTAAGTTCAAAGTACACAATTTAATTTCTTAGTTACTCAGGCTTCAATGTGTTTATACAAGTTTATTTTGGGGTATGTTGTTTCTTAATGTGGAAAGGCTTGTATTCATGTTAGCATTCAAAATAGCTAATGCGCTAGCGCTAGTCAGTCTGTGAGTTTATGAATCACGTTTTTTTTTCACTAATTCTGATTTAAAACAGTAATACTAAACATTGGGAGTTTTACCACGGTTATCATCAGAATCAGTGAGAAAAAAAAAATTCAGTCTAAGCGTGGGGTCCTGGAGAAGGGGTCCAGACTGAGGCCAAGGAAGAAAATAAGTCATAGCCATAGCACACATAAACATGTGTGTAAGAGGGAAACATCAAAGGACATAAAGACATCAAAAGAGCAGAGCTGATGCAACCAGCCACTTCTACACAGCCACAAAAGTAAATCAACAACAAAAAACAAAAACATATACACTGTGGTGGCCTATGCAGTGTTCCACGCCATCATCTGCTTGGGTGGGGGGAGCATGGCCAGAAACAGGAGCAGACCCAACAAAGCAACCAAGAGAGTCGACTCCACCCTCGGCCACCCACCAACTCTCGGCCAATGTCCAGTCCGCATGGATGAGCGAGGATGCGTCTAAGGAGTCCGAGGTGTCCGATACCTGCTCATTCAGCCAAGACACTATCCTTGTATCCCTACTTAAGATGTCTCGAGAGAACAGACTGGAAAAGAAGTAGAAAAAGCCTAATGATCTACACATCAGTAATAAGATCTAGCATAGATGCGTTGTATAAGGGTCTGCAGCTCCTTCTGTTATCAAGCAGCTGGATGTGATACAGGATGATGCACAGCGCACTTTTAGAACTACACATTCCAAGCCCTTTGGTGCAATTGGGGAAACCCCCCTTAAGTTGAGGAGAAGCAAACTGGCACTAAATTACTGGGGGTCCTTAGAGTGCTGGGAATAATAGGGGAAGAGTGTTAAAAGAAGGTAGGTAAATCTAATGCACTAAACAAAACAGCGGACGGCCTGAAGCCCTGTGGTGTGTTGGCCACAAGTTCCACTTTGGCTATCACCAGAGTCAGATATGGACCAAGCCTGGTACCGGCTAAAATGTAGAGTAAAGATGCTGCCAATCCAGTAACTTTAGTAAGCAAGCATCTGAATGACAACAGGATAGGGTACATGCAGATTTACACAGATGGGTCCATTAATCAAAACAATGGAAGGGGGTCAATAATGGTAAGTTATTTGCAATTGCAGTATGAGAAGCGAGTTTCAGATTGGGCAACACTCTTCACTGCAGAGATTGTGGCTAACCTAGAAACACTTGTGTGGGTAGAGGAAGTCAAAGCAGAGCATGTAGTTCTACGCTCAAACTCAGCAGCAGCACTAATTTCACTGAAGTGTGGGAAGAGTTGGGTTGAATCAGAAGACACAGGTTGTGTTGTATTTGTCTGGGTACCAGCACATGCTGGAGTCTAAAAATGCAGCAAAAAAAGCACTAAATAGGAATGAAGTGCAACATGGAAAATAACAATACAAGATCTTAGCAAAACAAGACAGTGGATTGAAAAAGCTATTTGGGTGGTGCCTGTGGAAATCACAATGAAAGAGGTGAATATAAACCTAAAATGAGGTAAATAGAAAGGAATTAAACATTTGGATGCAACCCTTAATGAGAGGAAAGAGTGATTATGGTGCTGCTGGACTTTGAGGATAAAACTCTGCCAAAGAAGGTTTCCGTAAGCTTTTTAAGTTAGAGTTTGAGAGAACGTTCCAGGTCCAGTTAGATGTTTCAACTGTAAGAGTTTTGGCATCACAGCGTACGTATGTAAATATAAGGACAGTATCATAGTCAAATCAAACTGGGATATTTTGGACACATTTGTGAGATGCAAATGGAGAACAGAGATCTACATTGGGGAGAAGAAGTATTTGATACACTTGTGATTTTGCAGGTTTTACAAAGCATGTAGAGGTCTTTATTTTTTTAGTCATAGGTACACTTCAAGTATGAGAGACAGAATCAAAAAATAAATCCCATTGTATGATTTAAGTAATTAAGTGGCATTTGATACATTACAAAAACAGAACATAACATATCATAGAGAGAAGATTGTCCATGTAGTTCTTGACCAGGTCTGCACACACTGCAGAAGGAATTTTTGCCCACTTCATACATATCTTCTCCAGATGCTTAAGGTTTTGGGGATGTCACAGAGCAACATAGACTCTCAGCTACCTCCAAAGATTTTCCATTGGGTTCAGGGCTGGAAACTGGTTGGTCCACATCAAAACCGTGAGATGCCTATTACAGAGACACTCCTTAATTGTCCTGGATGTGTGTTTTGGATCGATGTTGTCCTGGAAAACCCAGCCCCAATCCAATGCTTTTATTGAGGGGAAACAGGTTGTTGGCCAAGATCTTGTGATACATGTCCCCATCCATCCTCCACTCAATACGAATGCAGTAGTCCCAAAGAATGATGTTACCGTCTCCATGCTTCACGGTTGGTATGGTATTTTTGGGTTTGTACTCCATCCTTCTTCTTCCTAGTGTTCATACCAATAAACTCTATTTCGGTCTCATCAGACCACATGACCTTCTCCCATTCCTCCACTGGATCATTCAGATGGTCGTTGGCACATTTCAGACAGGCCTGGACATGTGCTAACTCGAGCTGCGGACCTTGCGTCTGCTGCAGAATTACAATCCATGACGGCGTAGTGTGTTCCAAAATACAAACACGACGGGCCATGGAATCTAGTATGAGGGCTGCTAGAAGAGAAACAGAATATCCAGTGTTAAAGATGCAAGATTCATTAGCGATGTCTGATAAGGAAAGGGTAGTAAAAGTATTAGTTTTAGATGATTTGACGAATTGAAGTTTAACTTTATTTCGAACACGTATAAAGTTTAAATTTAATACATACAATTTTGTACATACTTAAAAAACATTTCCTACATGTCCGAAAAGAAGCAACATTTATTTAATTCTAACCCTTCTTTGCTTCAAAGCAATTACTCACACATACGTTAATTTCCTATTTTCAATTTGTACACAGTGACATCAAATCTCTCTAAGTACAACAGTTCTTCTAATAAATCGCTAAGTAAGTTATGAGTCACTGAATAAAAAGAATGATACATCCCTTTCAATAAGTTCAAGACATTTATCATAATTAGGAGAAAAAATAGGGGGAAGGGAGGAAACTAAATCAGCTCATCCAGATGATCTTGAATAGAGCCAAAGTACTATAGATGTACCTTTAGGCTTTTGACAAAATGAACAGGGCAATATTAAAATATGTGGCGTCATTTGTGGGAAAGAACAATGTATCACTGCATGATTAAGCACTGTATGTCACGTTTTGCAGTAAAAGTTTGTAGCGTTACCTCAGGATGCTTAAACAGGGTGGCAGTCGCAGTACAAAGTCTTAATTAGGGACTGTCACCGCCTGCTGCCATCTTGTGGTTTGTGTTCAGTTTGCCTTTGTTGGTGCAGCAGACCTGGCTCGTATTGTTTGTCTTCTTCCTAGAGTTCCTGTGTATCCCTGTGGGCGGAGTTGTGAGACGTGCACAGCTGTGTCCGATCAGCCTGACGCTATTTAAGCAGCACCTCTACAGCTGGATGGCACTCGGCAATTCCACTCCTCGACTCTACTTGTATGAAGACTCCTATGCTCCTTGAATTTATGCTACTTACCTTCTTGGCTATTTCCAGTGCCATCCAGCTTGGTATGTACTTTGCTAGTTTGCACATCTTGCAACTCTGACCCAAGTTTAGTTAGTTTTGTATATTAGCTTTTGTTCTTTTTGTCACGGTGCTCTTTTTGTGTTCTCTTTTTCGCACCGTCGCTTTTTGTTATCTCCTATTTTTGGATCATTGTTGTGAGTGCTTTTTCGTTTCATCTGTTTTACTCACAATCCATCTGCATCCTTGGGTTCCTCTGTTCTACTTTTAATTGAACTGTGACAGATTTGCCGAGTCAATTATGGAACTCGCAGATGAGAATCAGATCCAGCGGGCCCTCATGGCTCATGGTCAACGAATAAGTGATCATGAACAGACTTTGTCGAACCTGACAACGCTTGTATAGGAGATGCATACACGCTTGTTTGTCCCTCACCCGCTCCCAGGCTCAGAGGCTACTCAACTCGCAGCTGGAACCTTTTCTTACTCGTTTGCCTTGACATCGGGTTTTTCTACCCGGGAGCACAGCATACCACATCCGCCCAGGTATGAGGGGGACTTTGGACAATGCAGACTTGTTTTATATCAATGCTCTTTAGTTTTTGCACAGCAGCCTCACACATATACGACAGACTCCGCCCGTGTGGCATATGTACTCAGTTTACTGGCTAGAAGAGCAGCACGCTGGGCTATGGAGGTGTGTGAGAGCAAACCCAAACTTCGTTCCAGCCTATCCCTGTTTTCTGCTGAGCTGCGCAGCGTCTTTGATCACCCAGTGAGGGAATGTGAGGCAGGAGGCCGCCTCCTCGCTACACGCCAGGGGTCCTCCTCTGTAGCGGATCCTGGCGGCGGAGAGTTGCTGGGGGGAGAGAGCATTACGGGGAATATTTTTGGCTAGTCTTAGCCCCCGTATCCAAGACGAGCTGGCTGCCCGAGATGAGACCCAGACCCTCGAGGAGCTCATCTCGCTCTCAATCCGATTGGACAACCGCCTACGAGAACGACACGCTCAGAAGGGGAGGGGTCCTTCGTCCACCAGATGGCAGTCACCTACCAGCTCCACACAATCTACGTCCAAGCCTCAGGTGTGGTCGCTTCTGCTGTCTGACTGCAGTGCCCCGGAGGAGGGGCCAGAGGAGGCCATACCTATGCAGCTGGGTGGCAGCCGCCTGTCATCAGCAGAGAGAAGTTGTCGGCTGAGGTTGCAGCTATGTCTGTACTGCGGACCTGCAGACCACGTCGTCGTTCACTGTCCTGCGCGCCCCACTGGGGGCCGTTCCACTTCCACCGAAGATCTTCCACGGGGGAGTTTGCCACCTTCGCCGCCTGCTCCTGTGGAAACGTCTGCATCTTCTACGGTGGGAAGACTTCAAGTGGAAGATACTCTGTCATGGGTGGGGGGTTCTTGCCCTATAAAGGCACTAATTGACTCAGGGGCTGATGAGAACATTATTGACAGTGGGCTTGTGGAGTCTTTAAATATTCCTTCTGTGTGTATTGAACGTATTAAAAATGTTAGCTCACTTGACGGGCGCCACCTGGCTAATATTACTCATCAAACACACGCCACATCTCTCCTTATTTCTGGTAATCACCGTGAGGAGATTAATTTTCTGATATTGCTTTCTCGTTCAGCACCCGTAGTTCTTGGACTTCCATGGTTGCAACGTCTCAATTCCCGCCAGGCCCGGTGGTCCCTCTTCCTCCCAAGGTTCGACTTCTGTATCACTTTTCGCCCGGGCTCACTCAATGGAAGGCCTGATGCCTTGTCTAGGATGTTCTCTCCTCCTACAGAAGACACTCCCCCAGAGACTATCCTTCCTCAGTCCCGGATCCTTGGCGCAGTACAGTGGGAGGTAGAGAGATGTGTTTCAGAGGCGATCAAGGACTCCCCATCACCTGCTGGATAACCTCCTGGCCGCCTTTTTGTGCCAAGAACACTACGTCCAGAGGTCTTGTCGTGGGCTCACACCTCCAAGATTGCCTGCCATCCAGGTGCCAGACGCACAGAGTTCCTGCTCACACAGCGTTTCTGGTGGCCTACCATTCACACTGACACTAAGAGGTTTGTGGCTGCATGCCCTGTCTGCGCCAGGAGCAAGGCTCCCCATCAAGCTCCTACGGGGTTGCTGCAGCCCCTTCCCATCCCCTCCCGTCCATGGTCGCACATCGCTCTGGACTTTGTCACAGGTCTACCCATCTCCAGGGGGTTTCTGTCATCCTCACAATAGTAGACAGATTCTCTAAATTCACACACTTGTCCCCCTTTGCAGACTTCCCTCCTCCCTGGATACCGCCAAGCTTCTGGTCACCCATGTGGTTCGACTTCACGGGATCCCCATGGATGTGGTGTCAGACAGAGGTCCTCAATTTTCATCCGCTACATGGGGATCCTTCTGCAACTTGTTAGGGGCCACTGTCAGCATGTCATCAGGCTACCACCCACAATCTAATGGACAGTCGGGAATAGCCAACCAGGACTTAGGGGCGGCCCTGAGATGTGTTTGTCACCAGCATCCATCACTGTGGTCCACCTATCTCCCATGGGTGGAGTAACACCCTCATCTGTTCATCTACTGGCCTGTCCCCTTTTCATGTGGTGCATGGCTTCCAACCTCCCACCTTCTCCTCTCAAGAGGTCGAGTCCACTGTCCCCTCCGTTACTACCTTCCTGCGCCGTGTGTGGCGTGATACCCGTGCCGCCTTGTCTTGCACGGCCAGTCGGAACCAGATCATGGCAAATCGCCATCGCAGACCAGCTCCCGACTACACACCCGGCCAGAGGGTTTGGCTATCATCTAAAGACATTACACTGCCAGGAGAGTCTAAGAAACTGGCACCTAGGTTCATCGGACCATACGAAGTGAAGCAGATGATCACTCCCGTCACAGCTCGACTCAAGGTACCCCAGTCTTTCAAGTCTTATCCAGTCTACCATGTCTCCCGCCTAAAGCCCGTTGAGTCGAGCGACCTTATCCCTCCACCAGTGTCTCCCCCAGCTCTTCAGCAGGTGGAGGGTCATCCAGCCTATACTGTCAACACCATTCTGGACGCCAGGAAGCGGGGCAGGGGGGTGCAATTTCTGATCGACTGGAAGGGTTACCCGCCAGAGGATTGTTCTTGGATTTCACGTTCCCTTATTATTGACAAATCACTAATTTCTGTTTTTTATCATAGATTTCCCGGAAAACCAGGAGGTCCGCCAGGTGGCGTCCGTTGATTGGGGGGGGGGGGGAATACTGTCACCGCCTGCTGCCATCTTGTGGTTTGTGTTCAGTTTGCCTTTGTTGGTGCAGCAGACCTGGCTCTTATTGTTTGTCTTCTTCCCAGAGTTCCTGTGTATCCCTGTGGGCGGAGTTGTGAGACGTTGTTGTAGCTGTGTCCAATCAGCCTGACACTATTTAAGCAGCACCTCTACAGCTGGATGGCACTCGGCAATTCCACTCCTCGACTCTACTTGTATGAAGACTCCTATGCTCCTTGAATTTATGCTACTTACCTTCTTGGCTATTTCCAGTGCCATCCAGCTTGGTATGTTCTTTGGTAGTTTGCACGTCTTGCAACTCTGACCCAAGTTTAGTTAGTTTTGTATATTAGCTTTTGTTCTTTTTGTCACGGTGCTCTTTTTGTGTTCTCTTTTTCGCATCGTCGCTTTTTGCTATCTCCTATTTTTGGATCATTGTTGTGAGTGCTTTTTCGTTAAGTAAAGAACTGTTTTACTCACAATCCATCTGCATCCTTGGGTTCCTCTGTTCTACTTTTAATTGAACTGTGACAGGGACAAAAGGATTGTTCGGGAGTACAGCTTACTGCTTACCGGAAAGTCAGTCAGTCAGTCGTAAAGTCAGTGGTTACAAAACACAAACACACATACTGTATGTATAGACATGTAGAGCACAAAATAATCTACTATCAAAAGCTCCTTGAGAAACTAAATCGGGCTTGATTCACAATCAGTGCCAGGTGTTTCTCATAGCATCCACAAACTACTTTGCCCCAAAGTTGGAAAGAGGCACTGATTGTGTCGTTTAGAAAGCCATGGAAAGATCCTTTTAACCCAAGTAATTACAGGCTCATAGCTCCTCCATCACATTTGAGGAAATTATGGAGAGGATTATCACCGAGAGGCTGAAAGTCAAGAGATCCCGTCTACATACCAGAGTAGATTCACAAAGAATGGAACCCAGTATTTATTTGGAATCAGATATACAGATAGCATAGGTTAATACAGAATCAAATGGAAGAGAAGGTTTGTAATGTTGTGGAAAGTGGGGCTGATAATGAAGTTAAGTGTGATGGGTATCAAGAGCCCAACTTTTAATTGGATTAAAGACATTTCATTAAACAGGGTGTTGTCAGCCCTGTCATGACTGTACAGTTCGACCGAAGTGCTGGGCAGTCACAATTTAAAGATGATGGGAACATTCTTGAAATGTTATGTTCTTCGAATTAAAATCAAAGTTTAAGAGGCAGTGAATATGGTTGAAAAATGGTCCTGTTTGCAAGGTGTTCATTATTCGACATAGACGACTCAAACAGTGGTGTTTACATGTAAAAGAGCAGTTGAACTTGTTACTATTTATGGTCAAGTGATAGAGCGAGTAAACAAATTACAATTCCTAGGAATGTGGATGGTCGAGACAAGGGAGGGTTGAAAAGTTCATAGGCTGACTAAGAAGGAGTTAAAGGGAACTGCACTTTTTTGGGAATTTCCACGATCGTTATGAAAGACATGAGGATGGATGGATTTTTTTAATTCATTCTAAATAGTAAATACATTTGATCAAAAGTCCGCTTACAATGGAGCCTACGGCAGCCGCTCAATTATGCCTATAAAGCCCCTAAAAAACATCCAAATACCTCCATTAGGGTTATATATACATGATGTAAGTATATATGTAATGTAGTAATGGACACATTTTAGTAGCATTTAATATTTACGAATTTTGATCATTTTAAGCATATGCGGCGCATTAATTTAAAAAACGGATCACAACGTTTTTTGTTTTTTTTTCCTTTATCACTGATTATTACTCACTCCAGACTTTGAGAGCCAGCAAACTTAATAAAACATCACTTCATGTACAATGTCTTCTGTCATTAAGATGCAGACTTCTGTGATGTTCATATATTCCCATTTAGATGAAACATGTCTCATAATGGTGGGGTGCGTTGGGCAAGCACTTTTCGTGTCGTCCCCACCAGTTTTGGGTCCTAAATGGCTGTTAAAGTGTCGGATTATTTTAACAGCCACCTTCTGTCTAGGTGAGAGGCATAATTTATCATCTAAAATACATTTACAGGGAGCAAGGAAGCGAGGAAGCAGCAGACCACTCGATGATGTAAACATAGGCACACAGGAAGTGATTACGGCGCAGCTGTAAATAGTTTGTCTGTGTTAGCGCTTATGATAACAATATCACTAATACTCGGCTACTATTCAAGTCACAAAATGTAAATGGAGGGTTGTTGACGCTTTTTGAATGGTTATTTATCGGATTTTATGGACTAAATAGAGGAGCTCCCATTAAGAATACATTTTAAAAAATCCATCCATTGTCATGTTTTTCATAATAATTGTGAACGATAAACAAAAATTCCAAAAAAAAGTGCAGTACAAAACCCACTTTTCTTAGTTGTTGGCACCTGTTTTTGTGTATTTGGAATCCCCAAAAGTGCCAAAAATTATAATTCAAACCAATGAGGCGTGGCGGATATATTAATAAACACGAACCATTTAGAATTTAAGAAGCTTGTGACGTATTTTATGCCAACATTCTGTATGTCAGCAGATATCTCCATAAATGGTCGAGTTCACATGAAGACCACTGGGCGTGTCTGCCATTTTTATTTTCCCGAGTCTAGTTGTAGTCCAAACAAAAATATGTCCACCATGCAACCCGATGACAAAAATGCGTGTCTACAAAAAGAATAATTGTGAATAATTTGATTGTCTAGTTTTACTGAAGGCCTGGACATTGAAATTAATGTAGAGTCACAACAGCACAAATGGTTATAAATATTTGCTCATTAATATGGCCCACACGTACCACATTAACCTTTCCCTCTGCAATGGATTTTTTTTCTCACTCCCTCCACTAATCTCCTGTTCTTCAGTGCTCCGTTGCTCAGCATCTGCTGATGGATTTTTTTGTCATCATTCAATAATGTGTTGCGTTTTTTTCTCCCAATTTAACGATGCAGCATGCAATAAATTCAGATAGACAGCTTGAAAAAGAACACAAGAATGTTGCTGGATGCAAACAAAAAACTTTGTATGCTCATTTAGATATTTGAATATGTATATGTTTTACATATGACTTTGTCAAGGTAATTAAAATAATACATAAAGAACTAGAATTGTAATACGGTGTATAATAACCACAAGACTTTAAAGATGTATTTTTCCTGATACGGATTACAACCACACAATCTTATTTACCAACATTTATTTATTTTTTAAGTTATTTACCACATTGCCATCTACTTTTGAATGCAATCTTATCCTTTCCTGCACAACCCCAGTCTGCATTCACTGCACACTGGCCTTTATGTTGCTATATTTATTTTACAAATTATATTTTTCTTCATATGTTGCTTATAGAAATTACTCATACTACTAATATATCATTCAGTACAATTCTTGTTTTTCCACTGTATGACCTTAGTGGTATGTTTCGCTTTTGGTTAGTTGTGTTACAGTTGCACTTGGTGGCTTGTGGCATGCTACGTCGTTTGCCGTCGCTTGCATCAAAGTCTAACCAATGTGGAGATGTGTTATTGATGAGGCAGGTGTTGAAGATTGAATGCATCAAGAAGTTGTTCTGTCAAAAGTTGGTCAGCTTTATTGGTAGGTAGGTAGGTAGGTAGGTCTTTATTGTCATTGCACAAGTACCACAAAACTTTGTTTTCAGCACAAACCCGTTCAAGATTAGACAAACAAACAGTGTACAGGGTTACAGAAAAGGAACGCTGATGGGTTGCCAAAAGGCGCCCCGTAAAAGATAGGAAAAAAGTAAATGCTGGGAAAGGATGAGTAAAAAAATACAATCTAGACTGGGCTCCTAAGGGGGCCAGTCTGGAGTGGGAAAAAAACTCCCTAGCAAAGCACATATACATATTACAATATCTCGAGACCTGCAACAGAGAGGGGGGGGGGCACGGTGACAGGCTGCAGCACTTCAGGCGCTGCCCATCCGTCCATCACCCCTGAGGGATTCGCGTCAAGGGCGTTGGATAGGGGTGGGGTATGTGTGTGTGGCGTATATTTTTGTGGTTGCATGCATGTGTGTAAGCCTGCCACTTGTCTCTATTCCGCGGCCTTGATGTATTGCAGTCGCTTTTCCAAAGTCAACAACAACAGGTGTGTATCCATGAGAGACAAGAAGGGAGTTTGTTGTGTCTTCGCCGCACTGTCCTTCGGGAGAGTCTCGAAGCCAGGGAAACAATCTAAGTTAGAATGTGTGTGCGAGTGAAAATAAAATTTGCTTTTAATTCTAAATTGTCTGACTGAGCCTCAAAATGTATCCTGCGGATTGTTGCGGTGAAGATATTGTCAAGATTTGCATATGTGTTAGCAATTTTCACCATGAACACGGAAACGGAAGTCTCACTGAATATTTCTTTGGAATGTCTTTATCAATCGCCACAACATAATAACAGAAAATAAGACAGATACTGCACTGTAATACATAACCATAAATAGGACTTGAGGGTTCCAGAACCATTCCAGCTTCTGCCATCCTAGTCACTGCCGTTGTGTCCTTGGGCAAGACACTTCACCCTCCCTGGCAATGTAGCCTAAATGTAGATAATGGGTTTCACTATGTAAAGCGCTTTGAGTCTCTGGGGAAAAAAGCGCAATATAAATATAATTTACCTAATTTCACTTAATTTAGGCCAAAAATATGTAGAATATACTTCCAAAAAATATATCTGCGATGTCGTGAAGCTGCAATATCTGCAGCGCGATATGGCAAGGGAAGTTTGTACTCAAATTTTGTTTTTTCTAGCTAACCCTGTGTTTTTCCGTTTTTGGACTTTTACGCCACTTGCTTGCTTCCCCTGAAGATTGAAAAAAGACTCTACCTGACATCATGGATTCCAGCCACATGGAGCGTAAAGCTGAAGAAAGATGACAACAAAAAGTGGTTCTCAATTGACTCAGCTGTTTGTGTTTTTTTAGATGAATGGTAAACAATATATGTATCTATTTACCTGACATCCAATTGAACAACTTGGTCCAATGGCACTCTGATTTAATCTATGAGACGCTTAACCCTTTTCAGCATAAAGTCAAATGACGGTGATTTATCACACAGCAAGCGAAACATATTAGTTAGGTTATTTTCTAAAAAAAGAAAAAGGTGTAAAAGAAAATAGCAGTTTACCCCGACTGCTCCTTCTAATGTGACTTCTAATGACAAAAAGAAAAGCGAACAAAAGTGCAAACTAAAAATAATGCTGTAACACAGCAAGAACACACAGCTATCAGACGGATCAACAAGTTACGTTCTACGGTCTCTAACACAGAGTTTCACACAAGTCGAAGGCGAGAGAAGACGCACTGCTCAGTATCAACTCTGCCCAGCGGCTGAAGCAAAGGCCTCTTAAAGGGGAACATTATCACCAGACCTATGTAAGCGTCAATATATACCTTGTTGTTGCAGAAAAAAGACCATATATTTTTTCAACCGATTTCCGAACTCTAAATGGGTGAATTTTGGCGAATTATACGCCTTTCTAATATTCGCTCTCGGAGCGATGACGTCACAACGGGAAGCAATCCGCCATTATCTCAAACACCGAGTCAAATCAGCTCTGTTATTTTCCGTTTTTTTGACTGTTTTCCGTACTTTGGAGACATCATGCCTCGTCGGTGTGTTGTCGGAGGGTGTAACAAAACGAACAGGGACGGATTCAAGTTGCACCAGTGGCCCAAAGATGCGAAAGTGGCAAGAAATTGGACGTTTGTTCCGCACACTTTACCGACGAAAGCTATGCTACGACAGAGATGGCAAGAATGTGTGGATATCCTGCGACACTCAAAGCAGATGCATTTCCAACGATAAAGTCAAAGAAATCTGCCGCCAGAACCCCATTGAATCTGCCGGAGTGTGTGAGCAATTCAGGGACAAAGGGCGTCAGTAGCACGGCAAGCAATGGCTGTTTGTTCCCGCAGACGAGCGAGCTCAACCCCCTATCGACCCTAGCTTCCCTGGCCTGCTGACATCAACTCCAAAATTGGACAGATCAGCTTTCAGGAAAAGAGCGCAGATGAGGGTATGTCTCCAGAATATATTAATTGATGAAAATTGGGCTGTCTGCACTCTCAAAGTGCATGTTGTTGCCAATTGTATTTCATATGCTGTAAACCTAGTTCATATTTGTTAGTTTCCTTTAATGTCAAACAAACACATACTAATCGTTGGTTAGAAGGCGATCGCCAAATTTGTCCTCGCTTTCTCCCGTGTCGCTGGCTGTCGTGTCGTTTTCGTCGGTTTCGCTTGCATACGGTTCAAACCGATATGGCTCAATAGCTTCAGTTTCTTCTTCAATTTCGTTTTCGCTACCTGCCTCCACACTACAACCATCCGTTTCAATACATTCGTAATCTGTTGAATCGGTTAAGCCGCTGAAATCCGAATCTGAATCCGAGCTAATGTCGCTATAGCTTGCTGTTCTTTCCGCCATGTTTGTTTGTGTTGGCTTCACTATGTGACGTCACAGGAAAATGGACAGGTGGTTAAAATCAGGCACTTTTTTTTTTTTTTTTTTTTTTTTTTTTTTTTTTTTTTTTTATGTCCTGTCCAGCTTCTCAGGCAAATCATATAGTTGATGTAGATGCCCATGTCGGCTGTTCAGATTTACTTTACAAAAGAGAAGTGTAGGATACTTCTCTTGTTGCCTTATTTGTATTTGACTTTATTAAATGTATTTATATTATCATTTAGTGCAGCCGGGCCGGAGCAGGAGGGGATAGAAAGAGAAAAAAAAAGAAGACAGAGGGGGAAATTGTGGGGACAAGAGGGGGATTAGACAGAGAGACAAAAACAACAACAGCAAACAACAACAACAACAACAATAGAGCAACATCAGCAAATATGACATGTACAAATATGATGGTAAAAGTAATAGCAAATAAGCAGTTAGCGAAAAATAAAAAATAATACAGAAATGACAATGAGCATTATTACACTACAAATGGATCAATACAAATACCAATAGAAATAGCGCTATTGATAATGAACAATACCAATAATTTACCTTTATTATCAACAATACAGTTGTTTAAATGCAACAATACATATACGTAATGATAACTTGAGATACGAAAGAATGCAGAAAAATGGAGGGGGAGAAAGAGAAGCAACCTACATTAACCTTGTAGATTGTTATAGTCACAATAGGTTAAGCTTTGTCAGTGTGCCATGTGTTACACCCAGTTTACCCTAGGGCAACAACGTTAATATATGTTTGATGAAACGTGATTATGTGCATGAGTGTAAGTATGCATATGTACTTGTATATGTACAGAATGTGTATATGTGTTTGTACAATGAATGTATATGTACAGAATGTGTATATGTGTTTGTACAGTGAATGTATATGTACAGTATGTGTATGTGTATGTTTGTATATTGAATGTGCGTGTGGATGTACGAACATTAGGTAGGTAAATATGTACTGTATTTGTGTATGTATGTGGGAGCGTAGGTACCTATGTACGTATGTGAGCATACGTGAATTTGCATGTACAATACATTCGACTCCCAGAGTGCGTGGGAGCCAGAGCACGGCCCCATCACCCCCGAGAGCCCAACCCACAAACAGGAGGCGTGGTGCCCAGGGAACCAGGGACCACCGCCCCCACGCAGCCAAGCCGGCCAGCGACAGGAACCCCAGAGCCCGACCCACCGTACCGCCCACAAGGGCCAGCAGCAGGCCGCAGACAGACGCACCCGGCGGAGGACAGGGCACGAGAAAAGCAGGGGACAGCCAGACCCCAAGCCAGCGAGAGACCACACCCCACACGGGCAGAAAGGCGAGACGCCCCGCCCGAAGGACCCAGAGACTCCCCGCAACCGGACGGGAAGACCGCCCCCGCCCCACCGGCAACCGGGCCCCCACGAGCCCACCCCCCACCCCCGGAGAGCGCGGCGAGGCCAGCCCCCGGCCACCCCACCCAAACCGGCCGCCGCAGGACCACCCAGGCACAGGGCCACGGGAACCACCCACCCCACCCGCAGGGACCCCAACGATGGAGATGGAACAACCAGCAACCGCCCCGCCGAGCCCCCCCCCTGAGGGAGGGGAAAAATTAAAAAATAATATTAATAAAATATATTTTAAAAATAAATAAATAAATAAATTAATTAATTAATTAATTTAAAAAAAAAAGAATTAAAAGAAGATCACAGACATGCTGACAAACAAGGTCACTACCCCAGCAACTGGCCGACTCGCAGCACCTCGGAATACCTTGCAGCACCAAGCTACCACAATAGACGCAGGGACTAGGCCCAACAGGCCCCAACCAAGACGGGCACCCGGAAGGGATGGACAGCGGGACCCAGGAGCTCCAGACACGCAGTTCGGATGCAGTAGCCTGAGGCGTCGACCCCCGTCTGACAGGCAGGCCCAGAGCGTACCCCCAGAAATATACATACATACATACATACACACATACACACATACACGTATACATACCCACACATACACATATATACATATACATACACATATGTACACATACACATATATAAACATACATACATACACACACATATACATACATATACACAGTTCGTCAGCCCCGACAGCCATCACGCGCGCGCGCTGCCACCATTCACAACATCAGCCACACCCCTGCACCAGACCCAGCAGCCACGGGCGCCCACACCACAAACAAACGGCAGCAGAAACAGCAGCCGCAATAACCCCAGACAGCCAGCACCAGCCAATCAAATTAAAGCGATCAAAGAAAAACTGCGACCAGCAACCACACGCCACCAGGGCCACGGAGACCAGCCGACGCCAGCCCGCCGGTCAGCCCGAACGCCAACACGCAAACAAGAGACACCAACAACCCCCCCAACCAAAAGGCCCCCCACCCCAACCCAAACCCGCACAAACACACCACCGCCCAAACAACCGGGACACAGCATCCAGACCAGACACGGGGGCTGCGCCGCCACCACACCAAGTCACCAACAGAGACCCCACAGCGCAAGGTCGGGCCACACGGGCACGGACCCCATCCAACAGGAAGTGAGACCCGCGCGACGCCACACACAAATAAATAATACGATTAAAAAAAACTGAAATAAAATAAAAATAAAAAAATAAAATTTAAAAAATAAAATAAAATAAAAATGAGTAATAATAAAAATAAAAATAATAAATACATTAAAAATTAAAAATATATATATAACAATAATAAATGAATAAAAGCCTGGCAGGCCACCAGACCGCAGTCCCCGCCGGCCGACGAGGCAATGAGGGGTGCGCCGAACCCCAAACCCCCCATGCATGTGTACAAGGCCCCCAGAGTGTCTACTGTGTAGTTAAAATTAGGAGGTCAGCCGTTACAGCCGACCTCCAGTCCCTATTGATGTGTGTACTGTAGCGTGAGTGAGATATGTATGCTTGTGGGAACTAATAATGCGATTAAAATTGGGGGACATCAGGCAAAATCAGGCACTTTTAAGCTTTTTTTAGGGATATTGCGTAATGGGTAAAATCTTGAAAAAAACTTCGAAAAATATAATAAGCCACTGGGAACTGATTTTTAATGGTTTTAACCATTCTGAAATTGTGATAATATTCCCCTTTAAAGGGGATTTGATCATCAGTCCAAGAAGATGCAGGTGCACTGGGCCAATGGGTGGTGGCTGGAGAGGGGAAAGATCCTTGCAGAGTGAAGAACTCACACTCTGAATAAAAAGTAATGCACATACCAAACACAAACATAACGGCCGGGCCGGGGGCAGTAACAATTACTAGCTGATCTGAAAGATGGGACGTTACACAGTTTACTTTGTTGACGATAAATGTATTTAAAACTTTTTAGTGTAGTACAAATGAACTTTGAATTAAAGAAAGGACATATATTGACCTAAAATCATTGAAACTGTGACATTTTCTTATTTCATCATTACTATTATTTCATTTTGTTAGTCTTATGTTTGCTATTGTGGCATATACTGTTATGGTAGCCAGGCCCGTGGCAACCAGGTAGGCAAACTATTCAATTGCCTAGAGCCTAGTGTGCTTTGCTAGAACTTTTATGCCCTACTCCTCCTCAAATTGATGTCCTTAGCACCAGTGATGAGGAATGTATACAGTGTAACAACCAATGTTAAATAGTCTGACATATTTCATATTTTGTTTTATATTCGTACTCACTAGGGATGGGAATCGGTTACCAGTGTATCAATTCCATATAATCGCTTGCCATTTTGTCAACCGATTCCGTTATGGGTGACGATGACATCATCACGCAACGTGCGTAGTGACGTCCGACAGAGTCAGAGAGCAACATGGCGGCACCGGGCAGGAGAAGTGCTCCGAAGTTTGCAGACATTTTTACAAGAAAAGATTGCAACTACTTGTAATAATTCCAAATTTGCTATTTCATCAAGAGGAGGACAAACGAGCAGTTGTTACAGTCTCTGTCTGCGTCTATGTGTTTGTCTCTGTGTGTGTCTTTGTGAGAGTGGGCGTAGCCTTGGCGCCAGCTCCCAGCCTGGCACGGCTGATCCCAGTTCCCTAATCAACTCACCTGCCTGCCATCAACTCATCACCTGCAGCCTATATATGTTTGGATTTCACTCGGCGCGATCGCCAGATCGTTACTCTACCTACAGTGTGTAGCCTGCTAGCCTCAGCCTGCACTCCTGGACCACAAAAGCCAAGATCTACAACTTCCCTTCTTTCCCTCTTGGTTTTTTCAATAAAAACCCTTGGGATTTGATTCTGTCTGTCATTTCTGCATTTGGATCCACCAGTTATACTAATCGTGGCAGCAATGTGCTGAAACATTTGAACATACAGCATGCAATGAACATCACATTTTTTAACCGACGTTAAAACAACAGGTACTAATACCGTCTACAATGTTAGCGCTTTTACCTGTTAAATTGAAATGAATGCCTTCTCATTTAGATGAGCATTAGGAGACATATTCTGACCGGTTTGAAGGTGGGCAGTAGTAGCTCCAGTTCACATCTATCGTTAGCGTTCATTTTGGCAGGGAAGATTACCACTCAGCCAGGAATGACGAATGTCAGCACGCAGTGACTAAGTTTACAGTCAAAAGTTCACAACAATTTGCCACGTTGATCCTACTTTTTTCGGTAGGTGAATGTTCAATTGTATATAGTCAGAGAAAAGTTGTATATTTTCCTCCAAAATGTTCACTCATATTATACAGGTGGAACTCGTAAATGAGAATATCGCGTAAAAATTCATTAATGTCATTAATTCAACTTCAAATGTGAAACTAATAAGTTATATAAACTTATTACATGCAAAGTGTGCTATGTCAAGCCTTTTTAATTATTATAATTTTGATGGTCATGGCTTAGTTTTTAAAAACCCCACCTTTCCTGAGATTTCAAATCAAGTTTTTCATAAGCTGTAAGCCATAATCATCAAAATGATATCAAAGGAAGATTTGAAATAGCTAATGTTGCTAGTTATTAACCTATGTAATTATATTGGTTTCACTTTGTAACTCTAAACAAACCTTCGCACTGTATATTTTCTAGGGAGATGACAAAGATGTTTAAGTTAAAAATGTTTTACATTGTTGTGTAATTTTGTTTTATGTTTTATTAAGACCTCATTGTTGGTTGTGTAAGGTCATGTGAGCTTTAAACTAAACACAATAGATGCTTAGCTATCTTTTTGTTACCTTCATTTCCAAATAAAAATCGATAAGAGAACCGATAAAGAACCGAATCATTAAGCAGAATCGAAAGTGGAATCGCAACCGGAAAAATCTTTTCAATTCCCTTCCTTAATACTCACTGTCCATGTCAGTCACCTCTGGACATTTCTAATTTTCAAATGTAGGGCCTGTACTAATATAAATGTAACAAGTGCTCAAGTGTTGCACAGTATGTACGCAGAATGGGCTTGATAAATTCATTCCTATTTTCCCAACAGTGCCATTAACTTCACCTCATGTTTCTGAGGAGGAAAGATGAAGAAACATGGCCTGCATCCACCTCATTAAGGCAGCTTGAGTCCACACCACTTACTAGTGCTGATGCAACAGAAGCTTGGAAGTATGTCAAATCGAAACATGATGTTTACATGTTCTATTTGCACCCCCCGCCACCCCAAAAGAGACAAGCGGTAGAAAATGGATGGATGGATGTTTTATTTGCTTATTTTTATTTATTATATTATGAACCGGTATTTCAGAATTCAAAGTTATTTTCTTTGTGTACATTGCAAATATTTAGTATTTTGTGAACGCTATTTGCATAGTTTATATTATATATGTGTATATATATTTATTTAAGTTAAGTAAATTTTCTGTGTTGTATTTATGTTGAGTACATATAATTTATACATATTGATGTATGCAAGTGTTATGGTTTTTTTGTTTTTTTAAACAAACAGACCAGTGTTTGTTTTTATAAAACAAAATACCGTTTTTTTCGGACTGTAAATCGCAGTTTTTTTCATAGTTTGGCCTGTTTTCCTTTTTTATTATGCATTTTCGGCAGGTGCGACTTATATTCCGGTGCGACTTATACTCCGAAAAATACGGTAGTTATGAATGAAACATGAAGTGTGTGATGTGCTTCAATGCGTTAAAGATATTTAGTTGAATATATTTTTCTTTTTTGAGGGTGTGAGGGAATTATATATATATATATGTATATATACACCGTATTTTTCGGAGTATAAGTCGCACCTGCCGAAAATGCATAATAAAAAAGGAAAAAAACATATATAAGTCGCAATGGAGTATAAGTCGCATTTTTTGGGGAAATGTATTTGATAAAACCCAACACCAAGAATAGACATTTGAAAGGCAATTTAAAATAAATAAAGAATACTGAACAACAGGCTGAATAAGTGTACGTTATATGACGCATAAATAACCAACTGAGAACGTGCCTGGTATGTTAACGTAACATATTATGGTAAGAATCATTCAAATAACTATAACATACAGAACATGCTATACATTTACCAAACAATCTGTCACTCCTAATCGCTAAATCCCATGAAATCTTATACGTCTAGTCTCTTACGTGAATGAGCTAAATGATATTATTTGATATTTTACGGTAATGTGTTAATAATTTCACACATAAGTCGCTCCTGAGTATAAGTCGCAACCCCCGCCAAACTATGAAAAAAACTGCGACTTATAGTCCGAAAAATACGGTATATATTTATATATATATACACAAACCTGTTATCTTAAAGAAATGACAAATTTATTCTTTTGGGTTGTCAAATTGTTAAATTAATAGCTGAACAGTGTGGGGAGCATATCAATTAAATTACGGTACCAACAGGTACCTTGCTTATTGGCAGGTAAATTCGACTCAGCTCGCGGCATTTCGTCTACTACAAAGTACTCTGTTTTTAAATAATTATTTTCGGACACGTGGTACAGTAAGCGTTCTTGCGCTGTCTTTAATAGTAATTCAGTACATTATAAGTCGTTTTAGCTTCGGCCTACTTACTGTTGTGAAGACATCCCGATGGTTAGTCTGCAGATGGCGCTTCGAGTTTGTTGTATTTTGACCGGAGAAAATGGAGCCATGGGGTTTACACGTTGATTTGTTGTCTACCGCAACAAAGATTACGTTTTTCCATTTGTCTTCTCTTCTCTTTCTAACCACCCTAGCCACTACAAATGTTCAATAGATTTCAAATGAACTACAATGCTGAAAAATAAGCTTTTGGAAATGAGCGACTTTACCTGACACTGCTATTTTGGGGAATATCCGGGATTAGGGCTAGATGACTGTCACATGACAAGCACTCCTAAATGTTTCCTACACATCACCTGAGTAGAGGCTTAGTACAAAGCTGTATAATACACATTTGAACACTTAAAAGTATTACTGACACGTTGGGTTGCCAAATCCATTAAAAATAATAAGAAAGGGAAACATTTTTTGGGAGGACCAACCGCTTTGTCTTGGTGTATGTTTTTGTATTTTGTGCTTGTCGATCTGGAGATGCAGGTTACCAAACACTGTTTTTGTGCCAAATTTACAAAAATAATATCTGTCTTTTTCCCATTTGAGGGTCACCACAGGATGCTTTAATTTTATGTTTAAACTGAATTCTCTTTCTTACGCGAGCCTTGTCGAGAATCAAACCCGTACCCTCTGCCACAAAAAGAGGAAAGTGTGTACCCACTAGTGATGTGCGATACCACTGATTTTCTTTCCGGTCTGATACTGAGTAAAATTCAGGTTGGTATATCGTTGATACCGATTCGATACTTTGTGCACAGATACCTACTGTGCCTAGTAAAATTATAAAAGTTGTGTATTTCAAGTGTTGCTGTTCTTGGTGAATCAATTTTAAATTATATAAAATCATAGGACGAAACAAATGATGGCGTTATTCCACACTGAATGTGTTACTTTACACTGTGTCCCTGTAATGACACAGTGTAAAGTGTCATTACACTTTTGATACTTAAAAAATTAAGTATCAAAAGTATCGATATTTTGATTTGAGAATCCATATTCGAGCATAAAGATCTGGTATCGTCTGTATCGATATTTCAGTATTGATCCGCACATCACTCGTACCCACCAGGGATTAAGAGCAGAATTGGTACCATCTCAATGGTAACAGAACAGGATAGGGTAAAGGAAAGACAGGTTTCTCAGATGTTTCTCTGCACTTTTTTTTTTACCATATGTACTACTTTTTTATTGGAAAAAGATAGTCCCAAAATTCCCCAAAATGGGCTTAGGCCCAAAAGTCCTGGTGCATTTAAATGTACCCAAAGAGCCCATTTAAAACCTTTTGTGTAACCCCATGTATCATTGGGTTCGTTTGGGACCTTCCCAGATCCCTTCAGGGCCTAAATGGGTAAAATGTTGACCTAGTAACCGGGTTAGGGTTAGGAAAAAACAACAAAATTATCTTCTAACCTAACCTTACAGTTTGTTGGGAGTAAATTGAAATAAATTGACATTTTAAAAACTATTTTTGATTTTAACGGTATTATGGGACAAAGTACGTCCATTTAAGGCTCAATACAGAATGCGTACTTTTGCTTGTAAATTTGTGACAATGCAGTTTTTCAGGAGAATATTTTCAAACCTAACACATGGCAATGTGGCTTCTAATGCTTAACGGTCTGATTGTAAATATCTATTAGACACCTGCAAAAGAGGTATTGATAATTGACAAAAAATTCCCTGCAGATGTTAGAGAATAATTGTGCGAGCCGTAGGTATGGTCACAACAAATGCAAACGGCACACTAACATGAAGACATAAGCCAACTACATGAAGCAACATTGAAAGTGACAGACACAAGAAAAGTGACAATGGACCAAGTTTTGATGACGATGAGGTGGAAAGTTGATGAAGTTTTAATGAACAAAGTTGGAAAGTAAGTTAAAGGGGAACATTATCACAATTTCAGAATGGTTAAAACCATTAAAAATCAGTTCCCAGTGGCTTATTATATTTTTCGAAGTTTTTTTCAAAATGTTACCCATCACGCAATATCCCTAAAAAAAGCTTCAAAGTGCCTGATTTTAACCATCGTTATAAACACCCGTCCATTTTCCTGTGACGTCACATAGTGAAGCCAACACAAACAAACATGGCGGATAGAACAGCAAGCTATATCGACATTAGCTTGGATTCAGACTCGGGTTTCAGCGGCTTAAGCGATTCAACAAATTACGAATGCATTGAAACAGATGGTTGTAGTGTGGAGGCAGGTAGCGAAAACGAAATTGAAGAAGAAACTGAAGCTATTGAGCCATATCGGTTTGAACCGTATGCAAGCGAAACCGACGAAAACGACACGACAGCCAGCGACACGGGAGAAAGCGAGGACGAATTCGGCGATCGCCTTCTAACCAACGATTGGTATGTGTTTGTTTGGCATTAAAAGAAACTAACAACTATGAACTAGGTTTACAGCATATGAAATACATTTGGCAACAACATGCACTTTGAGAGTGCAGACAGCCCAATATTCATCAATTAATATATTCTGTAGACATACCCTCATCCGCGCTCTTTTCCTGAAAGCTGATCTGTCCAGTTTTGGAGTTGATGTCAGCAGGCCAGGGAAGCTAGGGTCGATATTCTTCTCTTGATCATCTTCGGTGGCATAAGGGACGGTGTGAGCCAAGACATGCAGGGGGTTTAGCTCGCTCGTCTGCGGGAACAAACTGCCGCCATTGCTTGCCGTGCTAGCGAGGTCCTTTGTCCCTGAATTGCTCACACACTCCGGCAGATTCAATGGGGGTCTGGCGGCAGATTTCTTTGACTTTATCGTTGGAAATGCATCTGCTTTGAGTGTCGCAGGATATCCACACATTCTTGCCATCTCTGTCGTAGCATAGCTTTCGTCGGTAAAGTGTGCGGAACAAACGTCCAATTTCTTGCCACTTTCGCATCTTTGGGCCACTGGTGCAACTTGAATCCGTTCCTGTTCGTGTTGTTACACCCTCCGACAACACACCGACGAGGCATGATGTCTCCAAGGTACGGAAAACAGTCGAAAAAACGGAAAATAACAGAGCTGATTTGACTCGGTGTTTGAGAAAATGGCGGATTGCTTCCCGATGTTACGTCACGCTGTGACGTCATCGCTCGCTCCGAGAGCGAATATTAGAAAGGCGTTTAATTCGCCAAAATTCACCCATTTAGAGTTCGGAAATCGGTTAAAAAAATATATGGTCTTTTTTCTGCAACATCAAGGTATATATTGACGCTTACATAGGTCTCGTGATAATGTCCCCCTTTAAAAAGTAAGATAATGTGAACAATGTCACTTAAATTTGTTAAAGACTTTTCTCAGCCACCGTACGTTGGAGTGCAGAATTTAATAGTTTTACCATAGAACAATTGTTTCAGACAAACTAAATCTATTTGATAAGTTCACAAAAGACAGACTCACCAAACGTTATAGTCCAGTGGTTGTCAAACTTGTTTCACCAAGTACCACCTCAGAAAACACTTGGCTCTCCAAGTTAATTAAAAACAAGGCAGAGGTTTTATTGAAAAAGTATATTTCATATTTTTGGCAAGTGTAACATTACACACAATTTAGACTGTAACACTGTTTAAATATTAAATTAAGTGTTTCGTACCAAATGGAGCCCACATACCACAGTTTGAGAATAATTCTACTCAAAAAGATGAGAAGTTATAGGAACAGTCCAACAGATCCCGTCTACTCTTTGGGATGATTCATACACGCTACGGATATTTTACTTTTATTTCCACTTCATTAGTGTCTACTTTGACAATTTTCAGATCCAAAAACTGGTCACACCGCTAATATGAGGCGGGTTTTTGTGGTTTAAAGATGTATGCATGGAAAAAAACTCAAATCAGAACTCCCAGTGTCAAGTTTGCATATTTTCTCCCACAGTTTAAAAACATACATGTCATGTTAGTTGGAGACTAAAACTGCCAGTTGAGCGTCTGGCAACTTATCCTTTGTACAGATGGAGTCTGAACACGTGCACACACACACACAAATACACACACACACACAGACACACCTACGCACGTAGAGGGAGGACAATTCTGACATTTAAGAGGCTTCTCCTTAATCTGTCTCATTGTGGATCCTAGGAGGCAGGAGAAGGATAAAAAGCAAACGGATAATACTTGAATGATGGAACTATTTAACATGGAAGCTACTTAATAACAAATATTCACAGCATCAGCTAAAAGGACGTGCAGGATTACAGGTGTAGTCTCACATGCAAGTTCATATCATATAGTAATATCCTTTCTGTAGTTTGCACTAACGTGAGCCTAAAACCAACTTCTGCAACACAACTGTGCTGATTCAGCATACAGGTGGTCCTCAGGTTACACAACACTTTTGTTCCTGCGATTTCTAGGACAGGTGTTAGTATAAGTCAGAATTTGTCATTAAAGGCCTACTGAAATGCGATTTTCTTATTTAAACGGGGATAGCAGGTCCATTCTGTGTGTCATACTTGATCATTTCGCGATATTGCCATATTTTTGCTGAAAGGATTTAGTAGAGAACATCGACGATAAAGTTCGCAACTTTTGGTTGCTGATAAAAAAGCCTTGCCTGTACCGGAAGTAGCAGACGATATTCGCGTGACGTCACAGGTTGTGGAGCTCCTCACATCTGCACATTGTTTACAATCATGGCCACCAGCAGCAAGAGCGATTCGGACCGAGAAAGCGACGATTTCCCCATTAATTTGAGCGAGGATGAAAGATTTGTGGATGAGGAAAGTGAGAGTGAAGGACTAGAGGGCAGTGGGAGCGATTCAGATAGGGAAGATGCTGTGAGAGGCGGGTGGGACCTGATATTCAGCTGGGAATGACTAAAACAGTAAATAAACACAAGACATATATATACTCTATTAGCCACAACACAACCAGGCTCATATTTAACATGCCACAAATGAATCCCGCATAACAAACACCTCCCCCCTCCCGTCCATATAACCCGCCAATACAACTCAAACACCTGCACAACACACTCAATCCCACAGCTCAAAGTACCGTTCACCTCCCCAAAGTTCATACAGCACATATATTTCCCCAAAGTCCCCAAAGTTACGTACGTGACATGCACATAGCGGCACGCACGTACGGGCAAGCGATCAAATGTTTGGAAGCGTACTCACTGTACCGCGTCTGCGTATCCAACTCAAAGTCCTCCTGGTAGGAGTCTCTGTTGTCCCAGTTCTCCACAGGCCAATGGTAAAGCTTAACTGTCATCTTTCGGGAATGTAAACAATGAAACACCGGCTGTGTTTGTGTTGCTGCATGCCGGCCGCAATACACCGCTTCCCACCTACAGCCTTCTTCTTTGCTGTCTCCATTGTTCATTGAACAAATTGCAAAAGATTCAACAACACAGATGTCCAGAATACTGTGGAACTTTGCGATGAAAACAGACGACTTAATAGCTGGCCACCATGCTGTCCCAAAATGTCCTCTACAATCCGTGACGTCACGCGCAGGCGTCATCATACCGAGACGTTTTCAGCAGGATGTTTTGCGCGAAATTTAAAATTGCACTTTAATAAGCTAACCTTGGCCATATTGGCATGTGTTGCAATGTTAAGATTTCATCATTGATATATAAACAATCAGACTGCTTGGTCGGTAGTAGTGGGTTTCAGTAGGCCTTTAAATGATAGCTGAATGAATATCGAAGTCACTGCTCAGAACACACCAGGTACTACATATGAAATACAATAATTAATCCGTAATTCCCAAAAATATCTTGGGTGACTTTAAACTAAGTATTTTCATCGTTTCATAATTTGATCGTCGACGGGCAAAATCTCTGGCATTTGTATTTTCATTTTTTAGGAGCAAAGCCATTTGGAAGCCAGGTCAAAAATAAATTGTTATAGGTACTGTAGTACTGTACACTGGTCACAAGATGTCAGAAATAGAGGTATGGTTTGAGCGGCTTGGCCCAAACATAAAACCATTGTTTCATGTATTTTACGAGGTCTTATTTCACTCATTTTGACGCACTGCCATCAGATGAGTCTGCTTCAACCTTGGCGGACATGAAGGCAAACAAGATAACTAAAAAGTAGAAAAGTGACGTCGTTCATCAGTGGGACTATGCATGAATATGAATTATTTCATTGTTGTAAGAATAATTGTTCTTTTTCTACATCATGAATAATTTATAGAGTTGCCTGTATTGATAAGAGGTTTCCCGATAAAAATATTATCACTTCCAATACCAAACCGATAATGGAGCTTTGAGTTTGGCTGATACACCATATGATATCAGTAGGAATCATTGTACATACTTTTATTATTTTGCAGTGTGGAATGTTAGTAAAGGTTTGATCAAATGAAATTACTAAAAAAAATAATGGTGGGGACAAAAACATGTATGCTTTTGAAGTTTTGTATTTCTTTGTTGGCGACACCTAGTGGTCACAATAATTAAATAAATTAAGCTCATGATGCAGACACTTTTGTTACTGGATACTTTTTAATACGCTTCTGCCTTGGAGACTTTGTATGTGTGAGTATTATGTAACTATATTTATTTGATATTTGTTCATTGTGACAAATATGCTGCTGGCTCCTAGTAGCCAATAGCCTGCCATGTTTACCTTTTGCAAATGACTAGACTAAAATATAAACAGTTTGAAGCTCAGGAAAATAGTCAAGACACATTGGCTTGCTGTCTCTGTGACTGTGACTGCACAATAAAGCAATCCTATGAATGCACACTTATCCAGTGCTTTGGCAAATCAACCAGCAGACAACATTGTCTGGGGAAATTGTGTGTGTGCGTGCGTGTGTGTCCCCACACCAATATTGAACCCGTTCCTACGCCCCTGCAATATCATATCAAATGCTGTGATTGCATAGGTGAAGCACCACTCATCAGCTCTCCAGTTGATGGCGGCTCTTTCACCTTCAAATTATTTCATCAGCTCCATCACAGAGAGAGGAAATGGAAAACAGCTGCCAAGCAAATCAAATGTGCACACGTTCAAGAAAACTGATAGTTTAGATACATGCGGCATGTCTGTTATGCTCTTCGAGGGTTTTCTGATATAATGATGGTATTTATTAAAAACATAACCTTGATTAAAAAACTGGAGTCGCCAGAAGTAATTTTTACAGTATATAATTTGATGTAAAACTTGCTTTGAAACACGAGTTAAGCATTAATGTAAGTATTTATTTTATTCAAACAAAATAAATCTTTACAATATATGATCATATAATATTTGTTGCCAAGCCCAAGCCTGATTTGATTTTGGGGCCCTTTATTTCTGATTTTGGGGCCCTGTATTTCTGCCAATGATATTGATTGTTGATTATTCACACACATAATATAAACTCATTGCGGCTCTGGCAGTGTTGTTTACATGATCCTATTGTTAGCCTGGCATGTCTTTACATATGATATTTATAAATACATGCTGGTGGCCCAGTTAAGAACATAAATAATACCAATGCAATAATAACACAAATAATGCCAATGAATGAATGATGTCCAGGCTGCCACATATGGTTCCTAATTTCAAAATGTAGTACATTCAGCTTCAACAGTGGCTTGGGGTTGAATGTTCCAAGTGATAAAGCTTTGTATTTACAGTAAAAGTGTCCTCTTGTCTCATCAGTTTTGTACATATATAGTCTTAATAACAATTTAGCTAAAAATAAAAACATGTATTTTTATTTAATGTCTACAATTTTTGTTTTTTAATTCCCATATACAAAATGAAAATGCAATCACCAAAAAGATACACTGACCCATAAAACATATTTCCCCTCTTCTTCCAAATTTCACTTAAAAAAAACAATGTGTGATTTTTTTCAAATGCATTCATTTGTTTGTTTTACTGCGAAAAATGTTTCAAACACAATAAACATTTTAATACTTCACTGTTACAAGGAGCGAAAGTTCCTTTACGTGTCGTATGGAAATGTAATTTTGCTTGCATTTCTGCTGGAGCAAGTAAATGTATACTTAAAAGTCAGTGACACGATTGTAAAGGTGCCAGCTGTGTAAAACTGGGATGCATGTACATTTTATTCTGTGAATGACTGATGGAAAAAAACACAACAAGAAATGAAAGCTGGAGACCAAAATAAAATAAAGTCATGCATGTGCACATGTATTTTCTCCATATGGCCACAGGCACAATTAGATAACATTTATTATGAGAGCTGTATCAATAATTCCATATAGTTCAAACAATTTCTTAAATCAGATTAATTAGACTTGACCGTATAAAACCCCACGCCGCCTTTCAGGTAACTATGGTTAAGGTAAAGTAGCATGTATTGACAAAATGAATTACATGATTAATCTGTGTTTATCCATAATTAATATGATTATTATTACACATACTATGATTGTCACGATACCAGAATTTCAGTAGTCCATACTGGTACCTATGGATTTCCACGATTCTGGATGGTTGTTCGATACCACCAAAAAAATAAACCCATGTATTTTAAAGTCATTACTTTATTGAAAACTGTTCAAAAGTGACAAGTATTTAAGATCATTGTGCTGCAACATCTTTTTAAACATGATCTAAATTGCAGTATCAGCTGCCAAGAGGTAAATATATATTTAAAAAACAATAGCAGTCTTCAATAACCTCACAGTATATAAAAAGAAACAATACTGTCCTTATAGGTATGATCATAAATAACAATAGTCAACTATTCTACATTAAAAAAAGAAGAGCTGTGGCATAGAGCCTTTAAGTATATAAAAAACAGTATTTTCCTCAATATTCTTTCAATATGGTGGTAGTGTGACATCATCATTTACAGTCATTTGTAATGACATAGGCTAAAACATTTATTTAAAGACAAATCTTTGTGGGGGTTTTTGTTATTAGTGTCAACATATCAGCCTATTCTCATTACTGTACATTATGCCATTTTGCTAAATTTTTTAATGTTTTTTTGTTTTGTTTGTTTATTCCTGCAAATTTGCCTTCTTGGTTAAATGAATAAAGCAGTGGCGTTGATAGTGTTGCCAAACGGCAGAAGAGTGTCTCTAAGCTGTCATTTCTTCCCACTTATAGAAGTGATAAAGGTTGTGTTGCACACTTCTGAAGGTTTTCTGCACTCTGTGGTAATGCACACTCCCAGGGGCTTGTGGTGGCGGATCTCTCACTCGAATACTTTTGTGAGCGCTTGTTTTTGATGAGTGAATAAATGATGTAAGATATAGTACACCTCTTCTTTACTTTTAATATGTACCTGTAATATAACAAAGAAGGTCCTAGGTGCATCACAGATCATTTCTACAATGTCTTATTCACTGTCTAACCAGGTGCATATAAGGTTTTTGATTGATTGATTGAAACTTTTATTAGTAGATTGCACAGTGAAGTACATATTCCGTACAATTGACCACTAAATGGTAACACCCGAACAAGTTTTTCAACTTGTTTAAGTCGGGGTCCACTTAAATTGATTCATGATACAGATATATACTATTTTCATAATACAGTCATCACACAAGATAATCATCAGAGTATATACATTGAATTATTTACATTATTTACAATCCGGGGTGTGGGATATGAGGGGGGGGTTTAGGTTTGGTTGGTATCAACACTTCAGTCATCAACAATTGCATCATCAGAGAAATGGACATTGGAACAGTGTAGGACTGACTTGGTAGGATATGTACAGCAAGTAGTGGACACAGAGAGAGATTAGAAAGTATAAGAAAAAGTGTCTACATTCGATTATTTACATTTGATTATTTACAATCCGAAGAGGTATGATGAGGAAGGGAGGGTGTTAGTTTAGGGTTGAAGTTGCCTGGAGGTGTTCTTTTAGTGCGGTTTTGAAGGAGGATAGAGATGCCCTTTCTTTTACACCTGTTGGGAGTGCATTCCATATTGATGTGGCATAGAAAAAGAATGAGTTAAGACCTTTGTTAGATTGGAATCTGGGTTTAACGTGGTTAGTGGAGCTCCCCCTGGTGTTGTGGTTATGGCGGTCATTTACGTTAAGGAAGTAGTTTGACATGTACTTCGGTATCAGCGAGGTGTAGCGGATTTTATAGACTAGGCTCAGTGCAAGTTGTTTTACTCTTTCCTCCACCCTGAGCCAGCCCACTTTGGAGAAGTGGTTATGAGTGAGGTGTGATCTGGGGTGGAGGTCTAGAAGTAATCTGACTAGCTTGTTCTGGGATGTTTGGAGTCTAGATTTGAGGGTTTTGGAGGTGCTAGGGTACCAGGAGGTGCATGCGTAATCGAAAAAGGGCTGAATGAGAGTTCCCGCCAGAATCTTCATGGTGCTTTTGTTGACCAGAGAGGAGATTCCATAGAGAAATCTTGTTCGTTGGTTGACCTTTTTGATTACCTTGGTTGCCATTTTATCACAGAAAAGATTAGCCTCTAGAATGGAACCTATGTAGGTGACCTCATCTTTCCTGGTGATAACAATATCTCCCACTTTTATAGTGAAGTCATTGACTTTCTTAAGGTTGATGTGGGACCCAAATAGGATGGATTCTCTTTTACCCAAGTGTATGGATAGCTTGTTGTCAGCGAGCCAGGTGCAAATTCTACAGAGTTCAGCACTGAGGATTTTCTCCACCTGTGACTTGTCATTGGCGGATACCAGCAGGGCTGAGTCATCCGCAAACAAAAACAATTCACAGTCGCATGCTGATGACATGTCATTCATGTATATTAGGAACAGTAAAGGCCCTAATATACTGCCTTAGGGGACTCCACAGCTTACTGAAAGGGGGGTGACACGGTGCCGTTAAACTCTACCACCTGTTTCCTCCCCTCCAAGTAAGATTGCATCCAGCTCGATGAGGTTTTATCAAATCCAATTGCTCTGAGCCTATCCAACAGTATAACGTGGTTAACGGTGTCAAAGGCCTTCTGAAGGTCCAGCATGACCATGTCGCAGTATTTGCCCGCGTCCACCTCATGTTTGATGTGGTCGGTCAGATAGAGAAGGCATGTGTCAGTGGAGTGGTTAGTTCTGAATCCGGATTGGAATTTGTACATGAGTTTATTAGTGGCAAGGTAACTATCAACCTGTTCATAAACTATTTTTTCCATTACTTTCAAAATGGAACTGAGAATAGAAACAGGTCGGAAGTTGCCAAGTTCTTATTTGCTTCCTTTTTTAAAGAGGGGAGTTATTCTTGCTATTTTGAAATCTTTTGGTACTTGAGTAATTGAGAGGTTTATTATGTGCGTGATGATTGGGGCAATGGTGGTGGCAGAGTCCCTGAGGAATCTGGAGGGGATATTATCAAGGCCAGTGGCCTTGTTTGGGTGGAGCGCGCTCAATTTTTTAATCACCTCGTCAGCTGAGACCATTTCTAATTCGAAATCGTTGTTGGATACTCCTAGCTTTCTGTAGAAGGCTTTAATGTGTTCTACACCAAAGCGACCAGAGTGGTGGGACAGCTTGTTGACTAGAGTTGTGGCTATGCTGGTGAAAAAGGTGTTAAGTCTGCTTACTACCTCCGTTTTGTCTGTAATGAGGGAGTCACCCTCCTTGATGTTGATGTTCGTCAGTCTGGTTTTAAGTTTCTGGCTGCAACCAGGAAGCTGGTTGTTAAGGATTTTCCAGAGCTCACGTGACTTATTTGTGTTTTCCTCTATTTTGTCGGTAATGTAATTTTAATGTAAAGTTTTCTTTTTTTTAAGGATTTAGTCAGGTTAGTTGTCATATTTCTTAATTTATTGCATTGCTTTTTGAGGGTTGAAAGGAGTTATTTGAGGTTATTATTGGGTTGTTTATCTACTTCGGTTTTGCACTTTTGGTATTCGGAGTATTTTTTGTCTCTGTCTTTTATCGCAACTTATAGGTCTGGATTCATACATTGTTCAGAGCGGGCTTTGATCCTGACTGTTCTAACGGGAGCCATATCATTTAGTATCGCTAGGAACGCTGTTTTGAAGCGATCCCAGGCATCTTAGACCAGGTTGCTCGTGAGCACAGGGAACCAGTCCCACTCACCTAATTTAAGGTTGAAATTATCACTGGAGTATGTTTTAACGGATCTAGATTGAGCTGTTATGTGGCCATTGGCTTTGGGTTTAGTTATTTTGCGGGTGCAGAAGGTTAGATAGTGGTCGCTAAGACCACAGATCATGACCCCACTATTTTTTATGTTATGCCGGTCTGATGAGAGAATGAAATCTATGGTTGATTGGGTGGAATCACACACCCTTGTGGGTAGTGTTATTAGTTGGGAGAGGCCGTGCAGATTTCAAATCTTGCTGTAAGATTTGAAGACAAGCGCATCTCTGCGTTGAATATCTGTGTTCAGATCTCCAGTTATAATTTTCTCCACGTTATCTTCACCAGCTAAGCACTCCTCGAGAGCACCATATAAATCACTCTGATTAGGGGTGTCTGTAAACAGTCCCTATTAGTACCGGCTTAGCGTTTGTGAATTTGATTTGATTCAAGGTTATTGTGGTTAAGATCGTTGCGAGTTATGTATTTAATATCCTGGTGAATATACATACAAACACCACCACCATGTTTATTCCTGTCCTTTCTGATAACCGAGAAGTTTTCTATCTCTATCTCTGAATCAGAAACACTTTGATCTAATTTAGTTTCAGAGAAACACAATATTTTTACCTTATTGTTGTGGAACATTTCTCTGATTTGGTCGAGTTTAGTTCCAGAGAGACTGTTCACATTAAGGTGGATGATGTATGGAACTGGAACCAAAAATAACATCAAAGTCCGCTGGGTAGAGGTACTGTCCAGAAGATGGAGTTGTATTGCAGTCCAATTCAATGTTTGTGTGGAGAGACTTGGGGGAGGGGGAGAGAGGCACATTGTTCAACGGACAGGTGATGGGGGAGGGGCGTAGTTCAAAAAGTTTCGCGGGTTTTGGTGATGTTGAGAACAAAGACCAGGTTTGTACAAAGAATCCCCTGTATCCTGTGTAGGCCTTGGGGGGTCCAGGTGACGCGGTGAAGACCCCCAGGGCCTCGGGAGAGGCCAGGAGGATCTCCGCACTGTTGATGTCGACAGTCACCTCGTTGACCGCCGCCGCGTTGTTCGCCGCCGTGCAGTTCGCCGCCGTGCAGTTCGCCGCCGTGCTGTTCGCCGCCGGGCCGCTGTCTTCATCGATGTCTGGGTCATCCTCCGCCGCCGAGCCGCCGACCGTGTCGATGAACGGGGTGAAGTCCTCTGTCGAGCCGCTGATCGCTGGAGCACAGGTGAGCTCGGGTTGTGATGAGCAGATAGGAGGTCTCGTAGCTTACTTAGCTTCAATTGCATCGTTAGCAGTAGCATTGCTAGGCTTCACCAGCCAGGACAACATTAACCGGGTGGTTACAGGCCCAGGGTTAAGTTCAGTGTCTCCTGAGAGTAGAGGTAATAGTAGTATTGTTGATCTTCGGTCTATCTTTCCAGTCAGGGGCATGTTTCTTTTGTTTCGATCTGCAGTCAAGCAAGAGGCTATCACGTTAGCTCCGAAACTAAAAGTGCTTCGCCGATGTATTGTCAATGATATAAAAATCACTGTGATTGTCCATGAGATAAAATTCACTGGGATTGTCCATTTCGCGTTCACGACTCTCATTTTCAAGAGAGTAAAGTATCCGAGGTGGTTTGAAAAGGTGTGTTGTGAAGCGGAGTTACGCCACACCTACAGTTAAACTACACTGACACTTCCATTATCATTCGTTTATGAGCGAGGGCAAACCTAGAACGCCAAATCCGCATTTGTGACAGGCTTTGGCAAATTATATTAAATTAACACAAATTAGCTCCACGGACCCCCATTTAAAAAGATACACCAGAGACCCCCATAAGAGAAAATTATGTGGGATTATCATCACACATTTTAACTTCAAGGACCCCCTGTTTGACTTGCAGTAAGCTACAGACCTCCATGTGTAGGCATTTCTATCTATGGGCCCACATGTGTCATATCAATGTTAATGTAACTGAGAGCGCACAAATGGACCCAAAAAGGGTCCATTACTATTAACTATCTGTCATTTAGGTTCCCACACCCCACTGCATGTATTTATTTTAGTTTTCCTTTTCTTTGGCCCACCCAATAACGTTATTCATGTTCTCTTGTTGCTGAAAATAAAAACAGCAGCTTTCTAGATCTTAACAAAAAAGTACAATTACTTGTGTGTTGTTTTGCAACAGTTGATAATGTTTATGTGCAGTACAACTTATCATGAACCCAACTCACCTTTACTGTGTGTTCCTAAATTTGTGTTGTATGTCTTTGATGTTGAGAACTGTTAGGATGTTGGTTTACCAAATAAACAAATACAAAAGGAAGGTTTGGGGCATTGTTTTCTCAAACGCATGAATGTGTCTAAATATGGCCAAAGAGACACATTATTGTGGGTTTCCTGGATGTCGTCTTGACCACTAAAGGAAAAATCTGTATAGAGAAACACTCTGCCATTTACAAGGATGTATTTTCGGGTAGTTTTTAGGGGAAACCCGGGGGGGGGAGGGGTACTTTATTTACACGGGTAAATGGGAAAGTTCCTGTAAAAGTTCTTACGGTGGAAAAAGGCCTTATGACGAGTGATATGCGGATCGATACTGAAATACCGATGCCATCAATACCATATCGTTATGCTCTAATATCGATACTTTTGATACTTAAGTTATTTGAGTTAATGTTTATCATTAGCAGGAACACAGCTTAAAATAACTAAATGATTGAGATCTTGTCTAAATGGAACACGTTTGGTGGGAACTACGTTTACTTCCGCCTACCGTAGGTAAGGTTGTATTTTTTTCTCATTCCTGTGAGAATCTTGCATGTGACCAAAAAATTAAGGAATGGGACTATCTAGGACTAGCTGCAGTGTACTCAAACAACCACCAGGTTACATTTGTGAGCAGATAATACTGTGTCATCTCTTTCTCTTTCGGATTTACCAGGTTTTTTCAGGTCGGTAGTGCATTCTTCACACATTCTTCACTCACACTTAATGTGAAGGATGAGGCAAAAATAAAACCTTACCTACTGTAGGTAAGTATGTAACGTGCAAGCAAAAAACTGACTGGCAATTAAAATGAATCACTCAGAGTATATTATAAAACAGCAAGTCTATGTATCCTTTTTGTAGGCTATTTGGAAACACAACATACAGAGTTGAATAAGAAAATGCCTGTTCAGAATAACCCCATCATGTGTTTTTCCTGTGATTTTATATTGTATGAACATTATTTTCCTAAGAGCAGCAACACTTGAAATACACCACTTTTTAATTTCTTACTAGAGCATTAGGTATATTTGCACAAAATATAGGTATCTGATTGGTATTGCCAATATCAGCCTGAATTTTGCTCGGTATCGGATCGAAGAAAAAACAATGGTGGTATCCCACATCACTATTTCTGACACAAAACTGTGACTGCTGGTGTGTTTTGTTGTCCTCTTGAAGAATGCTTTATTGTCTACAGATGTCCTTCCGTTCCAGCAAGATGCATAATTGTGATGAAACCTCAACATTACCATCTTATATATTATCATAATGTCTTTTAGTCATTTTAAGGGGGTATGAAATGAGTTATCGCCATTGTTAGGCAAGCTATGCTACAAAAAGTGAGGTCACAAATTATTCTTAAACGTGATTTTGAGCATTTTTGTGCGGAAGCTTTTTGATTGATCCAGGATCACTTCTTTTAGTGATGTTGAGTTGGCTTGGAAATATTTTCATGATGCATTTATCAATATTATGAACAAACATGCGGGGGGTGCTGGAGCCTATCTCAGCTGCATTCAGGCGGAAGGACACCCTGGACAAATTCAGAGTGAATGGTAAAAATAATCCTTGGTTCTCTCCTGAGCTGTCGACTAAAAGAAAGGGATGCTACCTGGGCCAAGGCTGGAAACACCAAATCCCAGGCTGACTGAAAGGTTTTAGGCAGCTCAGAAATCGCTTTACTTCTCTTGTCAAGAAGTCAAAGTCTGAGTTTTTTCTTGCACAAACTACCAGTAACTTAAATGATCCCAAGAAATTCATAAAAACCTCTCATAGAAGTGAAACCACAAATGATCTGCCAACTTCCATCCATCCATTTCCTACCACTTATTCCCTTTGGGGTCGCGGGGGGCGCTGGAGCCTATCTCAGCTACAATCGGGCGGAAGGCGGTGTACACCCTGGACAAGTCGCCACCTCATTGCAGGGCCGATCTGCCAACTTGTATCGTGAAAGTCTCATGAAGTTTAACTGATAAATCAGCCATACTTAATTTTTTCTTGTCCTATGTTTTACTCCTTAACTCCACATCCAGATTATCCCAATGTTCAGAAGGTTTGCATGTCACCGTCTCTTCACATGTCTATAGCTAATGCATTTAGTTGTACTCCTCTGGATGTGTTTGAGGTCAAGAGAGCCTTAAAACAAGAGGATCCTGATAAATTTGCAGGTCCTGACAAACTTGAGCCGTTGATTTTATTGCAGAACCTCTTACCATATTTTAATATTTCTTTGTTCAGTAATGAGATTCCTAACATTTGCAAATATGCCTTTGTTTTACCTTTGTTGAAAGGAGGAGATCCCACTGGTGTTAATAACAATTGACCATCTCCAAGTTATGCGTCCTGGCTAAAGTTCTTGAAAAGTTTGTGCTAACAACTTAAAGAATTCTTGGACACCGATGGTCTGCATTCCAAACATCAATCAGATTTTAGAAAGACACATAGCACCATAACCGCTGCTATCAAAGTTGTGAATGACATTATTGAAGCAATGGATTGCAAAAAAATATTCTGCAGCTGTATTTATTGACCTGTCAAAAGTATTTGATACGGTCGACCATACTATTTTGGCGGACAGACTGCACAGGATTGGCCTATCTCAGCATGCTGTGAAGTGGTTTTCTAATTACCTGTCCGGCAGAATCCAATACGTCCAGTTGGCTTTGTTTTTTCTCCCTGTATTAAATGGTGTACCTAAGGGTTTCATATTACGTCCAATGTTGTTTTCTACCTCCGTAAATAATCTTTGTGATAATGTGTCGGATGGTCTCTCGCTGGTTCGGGGGCTGGCTGTCTCCTGCTTCTCCCGTGCCTTGTCCTCTGCCGGGCGCATTTGTTTATGGCCTGCCACTGGCCAGCCGGGCGGCACGGTGGGCCCGGTTCTAGGGATCCTGTCGCTGGTGGTTCCTTGCTCTATGGGTACCGCACCTGCTGTTTTCGCTCCCTGGGTAGCTGGGGCCGTACTTTGGCTCCCACACATACTGGAAGACAAATATAGAGTACATACAAACACACATACTTACACACAATTATACATACATATATGTATGTATATACAAAACCCAAAACCAGTGAAGTTGGCACATTATGTAAATCGTAAATAAAAACAGAATACAATGATTTGCAAATCCTTTTCAACGTATATTCAATTGAATACACTGCAAAGACAAGATACTTAATGTTCGAACTGGTGAACTTTGTTATTTTTAGCAAATATTAGCTCATTTGGAATTTGATGCCGGCAACATGTTTCAAAAAAGCTGGCACAAGTGCCAAAAAAGACTGAAAAAGTTGAGGAATGCTCATCAAACACTTATTTGGAACATCCCACAGGTGAACAGGCTAATTGAGAACAGGTGGGTGCCATGATTGGGTATAAAAGCAGCTTTCATGAAATGCTCAGTCATTCACAAACAAGAACAAGGTAAATTTTCCAATGTCCCAAAGCAATACAAATATATATTCCAAATGTGAAATCCTCAAACTTTTTTTTATTTTTTGCCCATGTCTAATAAATGATCAGATGAAGGCATCAGAGTCAAATGTGCTAAATTTAATTATAAAAAAAATTTCTGATGCTATATTATTGCTTTGTACACCCTGAGGAACAGCACGGAACGGAGCAGTTGGAATGTTGTATGAGTTGTTGGTGATAGAAAGTAAGGAGCATGCAGGAAGTCTGACTTATTGCTTCATTGTATGAATAAGCAGGACTGAAAGTTAGAAAACTAAAAAGACATTCAACAGCAGTAACCAGGTCTGCACAGAGAAAGGGGAAGTACTCACTGTGAATTTGATATAGGTCGATTATAATATGATATATTTGGGTTGTGGTCTTTGTCATTGAAGTCAATGGAGGCTGCAGACGTTCACACTCAGAAAGATGTCTGAAGAGAAATTGGAATCCTTCTTAACTTTGTCATGATTGATTTTGTCGGTGATACATTTCAATGTGCATACGGTAAATGTCGATACTGTGCACTTACAGAAAACCGAGCCTGCAACAAAAATATCCTCCAAACGGGGGGTGTCCAAACTTTTTTCACTGACGGCATATTTAAATGAATGCTCTATTATTAATAACGGGACCCTTAATGGTCACGGACAGCTGTGTCTGAGTGTACTCATTTAGTATTCCACGACATCGTATGCATGAAAATGAAAGGATGCTAATGTGTTTATAAAATATGCTAACATGAATCCAATGTTGGTCAACAGTTAAATGGACAACATACAACAATTCATCCAACAAATCACTAATGCAAACCCTTTTTTGATCATATGTAATCCAGCTAATAATAAAGAAGAAGGTTTTGCATGTAATGTTTTTCATCGTCAAAATTACAAGCACTACAGTGTTTGCTCAATTATTGCCGGTAGTGATGTGCGGATCGAAACTGAAATATCGATACTGCCGATATCAGATCTGTATGCTCCAATATCGATTCTCAAATCAAATTATAGATGCTTTTGAAACTTTGATTATTTGAGATAATGTGCATCATTATCATGAACACAGTGTAAAGTAACTACATCATCGAGCTCCTGTCTAAATAAAACTCAATTGGTGGGAAGTAATTTTTCTTCCACCGAATATATAAGCAATAAAATAACTGGCAATCAATGAGTCACCCAGTATTTTAAAACAGCGAGTTAATTATCCTTTGATTGTAGGCTATTTGGAGACACTACATGCAGCGTTGAATATCAATAAGATAATGCTTTCAGTGCAGAATAACGCCTTCATTTGTTATGTCGTGTATATTGTTTGAAGGTAATTTACCCAAGAGCAGCAACACTTAAAATAAAGTAATTTTACCAGGCACCTTAGGTGATTTGCACAAAGTATCTGATTGGTATCACCAATGCCAGCCTTAAATGTACTCAATATTGCATCTGAAAGAAAATCAGTGTTATCGCACATCACTAGTTGCGGGAGTTACGTTCCAGACCCCGTTGTGTGATACTATTTATTTTTCGATCCATATGAATATTGAATGCATTTTAAGTCTTAAAAACTATCCTATTAAACTGTCCTACCACTGTCACTAAGCTTTGACACACTCTTAAAACACTTCCTATGAACACTTTCTACATTACACTCTTAAACCCATATAATTTTAACATATACATTCTTTAGGATACTCACCGTTGAATGGAATAATTTATATTGATACAAAATATTTGTTCCTTTATTTAGGGAGCCAAAATTAGATCCAGTAATGCTAACTGCCAAGCCAGCCCAAGCTTGTCCCTTTAGCATCGCATCAAGAAGTTCCAATTTTTTCTGAAAAGATACAGTAAGCCTCTTCATCTGGCACTGCGGTTTTATGCCAGAAGACTTAAAAGGTGCAGAACGTTTGAAAAATATTGTATGGCTTGAAAAAAAATTCTAATTTTGACAGAATTTCACTATTTAAGCCCGTAGTTGCCATGCAATCAGCGTGGCGACAGTGAAGACATGATTAAAGACAGGTGCGTGAATCGTGAGGACAGGTGAAAACTAATGGGTTGCTATGGTGACAAAACAAACAAGAGTGCACAATGAGTCTAAACGTGGAACAGGTGAAACTAATGGGTAACCAAGGAAACAAGACAAGGGAGTGAAAAAGCAAGAACTAAAAAGAGTCCAAAAACCAAGCAGAACATAACTTAAACAAAACATGATCCCAGACATGACAGAAACTGTGGTAGCGATACTCGGGTTCCATCTAGTGATACGCCAAAGAAGCCTGTAAATATGTACTCTATATGGAGTATCATTGTTGATGATGTTGTGCATTGTGTGTAATGTTGCGGTGGCCAAAACTATAAATTATACTTTTTATTGCCTTGTATTTAATGAATACATAGGCCTACTGGGCTACTGCATTTTAATGTTGGTCATTGGGGCGGTATAGCTCGGTTGGTAGAGCGGCCGTGCCAGCAACTTGAGGGTTGCAGGTTCGATCCCCGCTTCCGCCATCCTAGTCACTGCCGTTGTGTCCTTGGGCAAGACACTTTACCCACCTGCCCCCAGTGCCACCCACACTGGTTTAAATGTAACTTAGATATTGGGTTTCACAATGTAAAGCGCTTTGAGTCACTTGAGAAAAAGCGCTATATAAATGTAATTCACTTCACTTCACTTCACTTCATTATGGTGGTGATTAGAGAGCCAAATGTTTTCTGAGGTGGTACTTGGTGAAAAAAGTTTGACAACCACTGTATGCAGGTTAATTTGTGTCTTTATTACAAAAGCTTAGAATTTTGTAAACTGATTTTTTACATCAAATTATGCTGGCAATTGTATTGAAAAAAGTTGAGTATATACAAATTCAGAGTAAAAAAATTCAGTGTAAAAAAATGATATCTAAATAAAATCAGTGCTGAAAAATTCAGTGTCCAAAAATGTGCTGCTTCAGAAAGCAAGACTACCTTCTGGCAAACTAAGATTAAAGCAATCAAGCATGTTTCAGAACCAGCCAATGAGGTGTCAAGTTTAAAGTCAGGTGACAAGGGTTTTTGCAAAACAGCAAAAAAGGGGCAATTAACTGGGCTACCTTGGCATAATACAACATAATTAACATTTTAAAGCGGCCCTCTGGATATTTTCAAACTATAGAAATGATTCGAATGATTAAAATCTGCACTTTTGAGTCACATACAGTTTCTATGTCATGATATGCAGTTAAACTGACTGTGATACACAATGTGACTAGCAGATGGTGCTGGATAATGATGTTCAGGTAAACGTAATGAAGAACACATGTTTGAATGCATTCATAGAGGGAGGAATAATTGGATGTTTTTTATCCTTTCGCTGATATTTTTCGCTGTGTTTGTTGCATATTTGTTGCTCTTGCTAGATTATAAAAGATGTCGATCAAGGAGGTGGTCTGCAGTGGAGGAGCAACGTTCGTGTAATTTAAATATTCAGTGTTTTACTGTTCATAGGTAATATTGTAAATCCCACATTCTGTATTTTCATTTACATTCGAGTGTCTTTTTCAGTAAAAAACTAAAAAGATTATCTCAAAAAGGGAAATAACTTTATTTTACTGAATTATATGACAGTCAGGATGTACATAAAAGTATAGAATGTGGGATTTACAATATAAATGATTAAGAATAGAACAAAATATGCGTCGCGCTCCTGCAGACCACCTCTTTGATCGACATCTTTTATAATCAAGCAAGAGCAACAAACACGGCGAAACATATAATACACAGAAAGGGTAGAAAAACATCCACATATTCAATATAATATCACTGTTCTGCAGAACTTTGCTGTAGAACTCTGCCTCTGTCTGACATTTGCTATCAGGCTTTTTTTGCTCTGAAAACAAATCTTGCCCACTCTGTTCGTTCCAAGTTTCGTTTATCACTCAAAAGTGCAGATTCTAACCATTGGAGTCACTTCTATGGTTTGAAAATATCCAGCGGGCCACATTTAAATGTTAATTATGTTGTATTATGTTCTATATCATTTTAATTGCTTTGTTATGCTGTTTTACCAGACCTGTGTCACGAGACACCTCATTGGCTGGTTCTGAAACAGGATCGATTGACTCACTTTACTCGAAGTGAGTCTTGCATTTTGAAGCTGCAAATTTTTTCCACACTGAATTTATTTTCAATGAAATTGTCAGCATAATTTGATGTAAAAAAAATGCAGTTCACAAAATTAAAACGCCAAAAATTCAGTTACATAAATTCCATCCATCCATCTATCCATTTTCTACCGCTTGTCCCTTTTGGGGTTGCGGGGGTTGCTGGAGCCTATCTCAGCTGCATTCAGGCGGAAGGCGGGGTACATAAATTAATTGAAAAAAAACCCTTTAGTAATAAAGACACAAATTGACCCCCATACACTGCACTATACTATCAGTTTAAAAATATTTACATTACACAATTCTGACCATACGTTTTGTACACGTCACACTAATGATGAAATATTTCCACGCCGTGGCCAAGTGACGGCCATAGTGATGACACTTGCAGGATTGTCTAACTACAGTAGAACACACTCAAGGCTCCTATACTGAGTGAAACAAGTTTAAAGGGGAACTGCACTTCTTTTTCGAATTTTGCCTACGGTTCACAATCATTATGAAAGACATGATGTGGGATTGATTTTTTTTTTTTATGCGTTCTAAATATTAACGAAAATGAAAGTCCACTTACAACGAAGCCAAAGGGAGCTCCACTATTCCGCCCATAAAATCCAATAAATAATTATTCAAAAAGCGGCAACAATACTCAATTTACATTTCATGACGTGAATATTAACCAAGTATTAGTGATATTATTCTGATAAATGCTAACACAGACAAACTATTTATAGCGGCGCAGTGATCACTCCCTGTGTGCATATGTTTACATCATCGAGTATTCTGCTGCTTTATCATTTCCTTGCTCCCTGGAAGTTTGTTCTAGATCATAAATCATGCCTGTCATCTGGAAAGTATGGCTGGAAATATAATCTGACAAATTGGGACACTTTGATAGCCATTTCGTATCTGTGTCACGACGTGGACAATGGGGTGGTTTGTTTTCCCGGAATGCAAAGCGACTGGACCGGACAAGGCGTGCAGGTAAAGACATGTTTAATATATTACTCAAAAAAGGAACAAACAAAAGGCGCACCCAAAGCAGAGAACAAACTTGGCTAAGAAAACAAAACTAGCACAAAAAAAATCTTGGTCTATGATGTCATCCACTGGCGGCGGTGTGACGTCATCCTGGGGAAGCCGGGCAGGCCACAGCCTGTTTCCGCCCGGAAGGGAAGGAGTTTGCAGGAATGACGCGCCCTGTCCGCTCAGGGAAGCCTTCCCAGACGTCCTTCGTCTTGGGCGGCGTTTCCGGGACTGGGGCGACGCGCCAACGTCCCAGGGCCACACGGAGCTGATCGGGATCAGTTTTCCCCTTGGACTCCACATAAGATCCCGGTCCTCCATGGCACCTAACGCCTCCCACCTTCCTTCCTCTATCGTCTGCCAGTCGTTTGCGGGAAAACGGAATGCTGGCGACATTCTGTCATGACGTGGACTATGGGGTGGTTTGTTTTCCCGGAATGCAAAGCGACTGGACCGGACAAGGCGTGCAGGTAAAGACATGTTTAATCTATTACTCAAAAAAGGAACAAACAAAAGGCGCGCACAAGGCGGAGAACAAACTTGGCTAAGAAAACAAAACTAGCACAAAGGGAGAAACTATGAACAAGAAACCAAAATGACACTTACTATGACGTGAAAAGATCAGCATGAACTATGGAATCAAGGGTAGCAAGGGTAACATGGGTAACATGGGTAATGTCGCCAGGCCGCCTGCCTGGCAACTGCAAGCTTAAATAATAAAGACATGATTAGTGACAGGTGCGTGAGTCCAAATGCATGACAGGTGAAACTAATAAGATGTCATGGAAACAAAACAAGGGAGTGAAAAAGGAGGAACTAAAAAGAGTTCAAAAACCAAACAGAACATAGCCAAACAAAATATGATCAAAAGACATGACAATCTGGAACTGGTGAGAACGACACAAAAAGCACTTGTTCCTCCCCAGCAAAAAATGCAGTTCCCCTTTAAAGCTGACCCTGTGGGTGCTATTTCATGTTTAAAGGGCTCATTATATTTAAAAATGTATTTAGAAGGTCTAAAACAGTTCCAACTCGGAAAATATTACATTTAATAATAATCCCATTTCACATAAATTCATCTACCACAGTCTGACCTGCAACTAATTAGCTAACTAACAAGGGACAACTGTAAATCAAATATCAGCATCATAACAAATGTGGGGAAACACTGAAAAACAATAATAACTGCAAACAGGAGGATAAACTGATGTGAAATATAATTATTTATGCTTTAGTGCACTTGGAGAAATATAATACAGAACTGGTTTACAACTTAATGATGTTCGTACACTTTTAACTTAGGACTCTGTGTTTCACAGCCTGTATTCACCAGACTCAACGTGTGTTGTAAAATATTTTCCACATGTTCATAAACTCTTTCTCTCTGTTCAGGCCTGGCAACAATAGTAACAAAGATGCATTTCTTCAAAGCTCCCCTTTCCCCACAGGTATTCCTGCTCATTTGTCTCACACACATATTTCTTTCTGTTGTCAGTATTGATCTCCCGTTGATCCGAGGTGACAAAAGACAAAGCTTTTCATGTGACAGGCAATTAGACGGCTGTGCCGAGCCGCAACACAGCAACGGTGGTCTTAGTGCTGTAAGGAAGGCAATAAGAAAAGATCATCTGCAACAGATTCTGCTACGCTTGGGCTCGACTTATCACCGTTTCCTCAAATATTGTTTGATTACCTTGAGAGCCTCACGGCACATATTGATTTTGGTATTATTAGCCTTCAAAAGAGACGTGCACAGTGGGATGCAGTGGCAAACCAATCAATCTACCTATCAGTCTTCTAGCTGCTCCTTATTATCATCATACAGACCCTTGTATAAGCTCAGTGAAGCACATTGTACATCACATTTGTCAAATTTGCATTTGCTTTTAAACATTTATTTCCAGTTTAATTAAATGTGACTCTGTTTTTCAAATTTAGATTGGGCAACAATGAATACTGGAAGTAAAATGTTGCGAAGTTTCCAAAACTAAATAGCGCGGTGTACGGCTGGGCAGAACGTCCGATCTCGCCAGCGTTACCGACGACCCGTTGTCCACCTGGCCCGCTGTAGGCACTCCCTGGATGGAGACAGCAGCGTGGCAAGAGCCCCCTCCTTTGGAGCACCCACAGACCCAGCCCACTGCCATTGGTGGTGCATTGCTGTCATCTACTTCTGGGGGGTGATGGAGCCCCTCCCCCCTGGCTGTGCCGCTGGGCTCCTCCAGTTGACCTAAAGCGTGAGGAAGGTATCAGAGGCATCTTGTCTGCTTCTGGGAAAGACGGAGCCTCTCCCCGCTGGCTGTGCCGACAGGCTCCTTCTACTGGCTGACTGGCCTGGACTGGGGACTGCGGTGAAAGCAGGAGCCCGCATAGTCAGGGATATGCGTTTCCTGGCTCAGGATGAGTGGCAGGGCACTCCCTGCAAATGTGTCCAGGTCGGCGACATCCCCAGCAGACCTGCATTGGGCAAGGGCCACGTGGACCTTGTAGAGTCACTACCCTCAGTAGTTTAGCAATATCTGTTACCCATGTCAGAGCCTACTTACCGGCCAGGTGTGACGACGCTGTCCTCACTGAATAGGGTGTCATTTCTAGTCCACAGGCCACAGCCGCGTTCCCCAGCTAATCCCTCTCAATGGCAGCTTCCAGCGCCTCTTGCAGGGACTTTGAGTGCTGCAGCTGCAATTGCACGCACAGGTCAGGGGGAGAAATTCCCCTGACGAACAGGTCAGTGGCAAGCTCATTTAATGCATCAGCAAGCAAGTGATTGTATGCAAGGCGCACCTTGCCTTCAATGTCATTAGCCAGCCCCTGGAGTGGTTAGGATTTGGTCAGGGTTAGGGGGTTAGGGGTCAGGGTTGGGGTTATGGTTAGTGGTTAGGGCTAGAGAAGCCAAATAATAAGGTAAGAGAGTTGTTTAGGGTTAGGGCCAAGAGTGGGGGTGGGGCCATAGAAGGAAAACAAAAGAGAAGAAGTAAGAAGGGTGTGCGCTGTCCAACAGTCCGACGGGCTGGCACTCACGCCTCATTGAGGCCCCCCGGATGCCTGGTCCGCAGCCTGGTGATCCAGAGGAGCTCCACCCGCTTGCGTTGGGCGATGCTCCATCTGGAGTTGGCTTCCACCACACATGCCGGGAAGCAGGCCCACACGTGCCGGCTGAAATGTTGCACAAGGTGAATACTCTTTTTCTTTTGCCGGACAATGTTGTATTTGTGTTGGTTGAATCTAGTGGCGACGGTATTGCCCATTTCGCCCACATACCTGCTGTGACATTGTTGGCGAGAGATGACGTACACATCATTTTTGATGTTCAAGTCACCTCTGCACAGTGGTGCAGAGGTGGAACACCCAACCGCTGTGGCGGTTGACAAGCCACAGTGTGTGGCAGTAGAAGGCGCTCTTCCGAGTCGAGGGCGGGTCTCACAGCTCACACAGGTTTGCATTATTGCAGAAGGCCGACATCAGATAATGGTCCTGCAGCTTCCCACTACTCTCCACATAGGCCCGAAAGTTGTTTTTGACCTTTCTGGCGACCTGTACAGCCGAGGGAGAGTAGGTGGTGATGAGAGGAATCATGGATGTCCCAAGGGGAGGCTTCTTCTGGTCCAGGAAAACCTTAGTCTGTCTCGTGAGGAAGGACCTGGAGTAGCCCCGCTTCCTCAGGGTAGAAGAGAGGGCCCTCGTGGCCACCACAAAGTCCTCCTGCCTGGTACAAATCCTATGAAACCTCAGCAGTTGCGATTTCACCAACCCCGCAAAAAGTGTGCTTGGGGTGGAAGCTGCTTTTATACAGGAGGGCGTGGGTGTCGGTCTCCTTGAAAAACACCTTGACGTCCAGGTGATGTGTGGTGGCGAATTCGGGACCTTTAAAAGTGGTGGTGTCCAGAAAGTCGACCGACATTGGGCTGGTGGTCGACTTAATGGTAATGTTTGGGTTGTAAGTGTTCAGTGTGTTCAAGAACACCCCAAACTCCTACATCGAATGGGTCCACACCCCAGATGTCGTCAAGGTACTGGTAATAGTGCAGGGGCGTTTGGAGCAGACAGCCAAGGCACTCAGCAATTTGCGTAGGTCGGTGCAAATTTTTTGCCCATGGCTGTGTCTTTTATTTGCAGGTAGACATGTTGGTCGGATTCAAAGTCATTTCTCCTCAAATTTATCTCCAAGAGCTGCAGGAGCTCTTTTTCAGGCCTGCTGACGTCCCGGTATCTCTGGAATATGTTTTTTACTGCTTGAATGCTATCACCAATGTCTAAATTGGTGTAGAGGTTGTCTACGTCGAAAGTGAAAAGAACAGGCTTTTGGGGAATATGTATTGTTTAGATTTTTTCTATGAAATCATAGGTATCTTTTAAATAGCTGTCATGTTTGACAGAGAGCGGTGTTAAATAATAATTTATGAACTCTGTTGTTCTGAAGGTCTCGCTGCCGCAGTCGGACACAATGGGCCTGATCGGAGGAATCTCGTGGAGTCTGCTCCACTTATGTGGCTCCTTGTGTATTTTTGGGAGCATGTAAAATCTGCGGGGGTGAGGGTCTGATTCGCTCAAGAAGTACGTTTTTTGTTAGGCATTAATAAATATTTTTTGTAACAAAATCTGTATGATTTTCTCTACCATGGGGATGGTTTGCAGATGGATGGGTTTAGCAAATTGTGTATGTTGTGTCCCTCAACTGTTTTGTCCCCACCAATATGTACTGTGTCCTGTCCATAATCACCACTGCGCTGCCCTTGTCAGCTGGCTTAATGATAATGTATGTATTATTCTTGAAACTGTGGAGAGCCCCGATTTCGTCTCGCGTCAGGTTGGGTGCGATGGCAGGTGCGCAGCCTGACCCGAGGAAGGAGAGCTCATCAGCCTGGACCATCTCCAGGAATTCTGGAGGCAGAAGTCCAGGTGAAGGCTCCCAGTCGGACTTGGGGGTGAAGGGTCGCGGTCTGTGAGCCTCCTGCTTCTCATAGTAGACCGTGAACTTAACACTCTTGTGATATTGCTGGAGGTCATATTTCACCTGATGGTGCCAGTCACGACTGAGGTTGGTAGACGGGCTGAAACCAAGTCCTTTGTTGAGGAGAGAGAGCTTTGAGGGAGTAGGGGTAAAATTCTTGGCCTAGTTGACCACATTTTCACTTCCCTCCCGAGCGGTCGGGTTTATGGGGACGGCAAGTTTAAATGCCGAAGCCAGTGGACAAGACCACCATCTCCACATCAACAGCAAGTCTGGTTTTCTGGAGGATGGCCTGCGCGTGGCAAAAGTTAACTCCCGGGTAGCCGTCCATCTGTAGGTCAAGGGACTGGAAAGATGGGATGCAGCTGATGTTTGAGTCGCCGATCACTAGAAACCTATTGTTGACCGACATATGCCAGTCCACCATTTTGCGAGACGTGCTGATGTGCCTGGTGGGCTTCTTAGCGCTGGTTGTCACCGGGCTCGTTCGAGTGACCCCCTGCACCAGGTCTGAGGGACCGAGATGACTTTTTTGTTTTGTTTTTTGCATCCCAGAAAAGAGCTGGGAGAGACGGGACTGGCGTCACAAGCTCCCGCTCCTCCGGCTGTGAGTCCCGAGGTTCGACGGGAGGGGCCACAGTAAGCGTCGGCCCCCCCAGGTAAGTATTTGTCGGACTTCCTAGGGCCAGGAGACACCTGCACATCCTCCTCTCTATGTACCAAAGCCACTATATTTTGTCTTGCAGGTGAGACCGGTCACGGCGGTGCGCTGCAGGCCTCAGGATGGCGTTCGGCCGAGGTCTCCGCTCGTGGGCGTGGCTGATGAGACAGCACTGAGGGAGCCTCCAGGATGGAGTCGTCCGCAAGCCTGCTGCACGAGCCGTGCTGTCGTGCCCCCCTATTCGCTCTGGGTGGTTCCGTGGCTGCTGAAGAGGGCAACGAGAGGGGGAAGTCACCGGGGGTCACATCGGGGTCACCTTCCCTCGCTGGCTCTCCCCTTGCTCCACCTCAGGGGACCAGTCCCTGCCGACAGGGTATATCATGACGGCCACCGTCGTGCGCGCGATGGTCTGCGGCACTGACGGTAGTGGGGGCTGGCAAGGGCGCACAACCTCAACCACGACCCGGGTGTCTACCCAGACCGAGGATTTTTGGGCCTCGGCCTGCTTAATGGTGTCAGCCACCAGTCTGCGTCCCAGATGTTTTTTTGCCCACGCTGAGGCCACCTGGAATGGAGTTTTCCTGTCCTCTCCTATAAAAACAACCAGTTTGTCTATTTCCGATTGCAGTGATTTTTGATAATGGTCTCTAAGGATAATGACTGTGGGGTATGCCCAATTTTTAGCATTCCCTATGATCAGGGCTTCCGTGTCGGGGTGGGTGACAGCCGGCTTAATCATAGTAGTCAAGGTGAGTTCCATTCTTGTGATCATATGTGGTTGGTTTTCTTTTGACACATTTTTTGAGTGGTGAAAAATGTTGATGATATTATAAATGCTTTTGGCTCTGAGGTCAAATTTGTTGTCCTGATTATTAGGGTGCAATTCCCTGGGGGGGGGACGTATCTTGTTGTAATTTCTGACATTGTCAGGGCCTTTCCCCCGTGTTGCCTCTGTTTTTTGTGCCCTACGTGCCTTCCTGGGCTTAGGAGGATTGTAGGGAGCCCCATCATAATTATGTGTGTTGTTCGGCGGCCTAAAATAAGCCAGACGTTCCAAAAATTGAGGTGGAAAGCCTCTGTTATTATATTGGCGTGCAGTGTCACGGTTTCGCCACTGTGGGGCGCTGTCGCGCATCCCACTAACATCATTATAATGGCGACGTGCGTCCCAACGAGGGCGATTATGTTCACCAAAATGATGTTGTGGACCCCCCCCCCCAGTCACCTCCGCGTAAGAAGAAAGAGAAAACATCTAGACGCACTTCACTTTTGCCAAGGTAGACAACGTTACATGTTGTGAACCATCCATCCATCCATCCATCCATCTTCTTCCGCTTATCCAAGGTCGGGTCGCGGGGGCAGTAGCTTAAGCAGGGAAGCCCAGACTTCCCTCTCCCCAGCCACTTCGTCCAGCCACCTCCTGGGGGATCCCGAGGCGTTCCCAGGCCAGCCGGGAGAGATAGTCTTCCCAGCGTGTCCTGGTTCTTTCCCGTGGCCTCCTCCCGGTCGGACGTGCCCGAAACACTTTCCTAGGAAGGCGTTCGGGTGGCATCCTGACCAGATGCCCGAACCACCTCATCTGGCTCCTCTCGATGTGGAGGAGCAGCGGCTTTACTTTGAGCTCCCCCCGGATGACAGAGCTTCTCACCCTATCTCTAAGGGAGAGCCCCGCCACCCGGCGGAGGAAACTCATTTCGGCCGCTTGTACCCGTGATCTTGTCCTTTCGGTCATGACCCTAAGCTCATGACCATAGGTGAGGATGGGAACGTAGATCAACCGGTAAATCGAGAGCTTTGCCTTCCGGCTGAGCTCCTTCTTCATCACAACGGATCGATACAGCGTCCGCATTACCGAAGACGCCGCACCGATCCGCCTGTCGATCTCACGATCCACTCTTCCCCCACTCGTGAACAAGACTCCGAGGTACTTGAACTCCTCCACTTGGGGCAAGATCTCCTCCCCAACCCGGAGATGGCACTCCTCCCTTTTCCGGGAGAGAACCATGGACTCGGACTTGGAGGTGCTGATTCCCATCCCAGTCGCTTCACACTCGGCTGCGAACCGATCCAGTGAGAGCTGAAGATCTTGGCCAGAGGAACCCTGTGGCCCATTTTCTCCGGTAAAAATACAACCAACTTGAAGCACAATCTACAGGCTAATCATCTGGACATCCACGCAACAGTAAGTAGGCCAAAGCTAATATTACAAATGACTGATACTGTACTGAATTACTGTTACTATTAAAGACGGTAGAGCAGGAGCAAGACTGCTTACTCAACCACTACTTTTGTCGTACACTCAATCTAATAAGCAAGACACTTATACAGTGCACTATAATCGATGTCCTCGGCACACTGTTAAGCTATCAATTGCACAAATTGACAACACACAAAGGAGAACAGGTATGTGAGATATATACTGTATATGTCCTAGATTTATAAGAGTAGTTGGTATATTTAGACGGCACAGTGGCCAAGATGTCAATTGTGCACACTCAGTGTAGTTATACTAAATACAGAGTAAAACAAATGTCTTCACAATGCGAAGGTTCGGGGTTCGATCCCCGGGCTCTGGGTCTTTCTCTGTGGAGTTTGCATGTTCTCCCTGTGACTGCGCGGGTTCCCTCCGGGTACTCTGGTTTCCTCCCACTTCCAAAGACATGCACCTGGGGATAGGTTGATTGGCAACACTAAATTTGCCCTAGTGTGAATGTGAGTCTGAATGTTGTCTGTTTATCTGTGTTGGCCCTGCGATGAGGCGGAGACTTGTCCAGGGTGTACACCGCCTTCCGCCCGAGTGCAGCTCCAGCGACCCCAAAAGGGACAAGCGGTAGAAAATGGATAGATGGATGGATGGATGACCATTTTAATCATATACTATTCAACATTTGAAAATAATACTTAATTTCAGCTTAATTAATATCACAAACTAAAATGAGTGTACAATGTACTTATTAAAATATTAATGGAGGGCAGGTCTTGTTGTGAATTTAGTTTTTGAGATGTTCTGTAATAATCCTAATAAAAGTGGTTTCAAAACATTTTCAAAGATGTGTTATCTGCTATACTTTATATCGACGAAAATGCCAGTAAATGTTGTCGACTAAAACGTTGAGGAATTTACAACTAAAACTAAACTAAATTAATTTAATGACTAAAACTAAAATAAATTTTTGTCAAAAGACTCTGACTAAAACTACATTTTCAAAAACTACGGTCAAAATTAACACTGCCCGGGACGTCAGTGAGTGAACCACAAAGTGGCGACGGAACACTATTCCAAAAATGTGGATTTTTTTCCAAAGTCATCCTTTCATTTTGGGTGAGTTGCATGTACATCCTACATTTATTTAACTTCAAATATAATCTTATTAATTGCAACAACTATTGTTTCCATCCACTGTTGTTGTTCGTTTGAGCCTATCCATATTCTTTGCAGATGAAAGCAGACCCTCTGGCAGTCATTCAAAGATCAAGTCTGGTCTTTGCCTCCATCTAATACACATGTCGGTATTCAGTGACATTTCTCTTCCTTTATACTCCATGGGAACTTTTCAACAATGCATCACACTTCTACGGAGCTAAGTTTACTAGATACAGGTTGCCTTTTAATAAGATTTATTGATTATCACATTTTTTTTTAATGTTACAAACATCCACAGTGTTACTGACATTGAAATGAGGGAGTCAGTGTTGTAAAAGCATTGGCTGTTGGTGGTGCAGACATGTGTTCCCAAGAGCCCCGCACGTGAAAGATGGCTCCTGGGAGTTTATTGATCCTACAGTCATACGGGCGGTGTGGGTGTCAATTATGATGGACAGCAGGTATTGTGGAAAGATTGATTATTTTGGAAGGCAACAGAGAAACAGTCAAGGCTGCAATGGGCGTGTTATACAACACTCCAATTACCTACAGCATGTTACTAACAATGTGAGGATTCTGACGTTTCAAACATGTGAAGCCGAGAACACACAAACAACCTCTGCTGGCTACTGTGGTGGGTAGATGGGTAGGGAAGACACAAATTGTACTCAGATAAAAATACTGCTACGTTAGAGCAGTGTTTTTCAACCACTGTGCGTGAGATATTGGCTGGTGTGCCGTGGGAAATTATGCAACTTCAATTAATTGGTCCAAAAAATATGTTTTGCAAATCAATAATCATAATAATGTGCCGTTGTCTAGTGCCTGTGCTGTGTAGAGCTTGGCAGAGTAATACTCCATATCAGGAGGTGGCAGCAGCAATTGCTTTGTAGAAGTCGGAATGCGTCGAGGATTGTTTGTCGTGATCCCAATATGCAGAGCACAGCGGGAGACAGCGTGCAGGTAAAAAGGTATGTAAAGCTTAAACCAAAAATGAACAAAAGGCAAGTCCCGCTAGGAAAAGGCACTGAAGCATAGGGATGGCTATGCAAAACAAAAGTAAAACTGAACTGGCTACAAAGTAAACAAAAACAGAATGTTGGACGACAGCAAAAACTTACAGCATGTAGAGCGGAGACGGCGTCCACAAAGTACTTCCGTACATGACATGACAAACAACAATGTCCCCACAAAGAAGGATAGTGTACGCACAACTTAAATAATCTTGATTGCGAAAACAAAGCAGGTCCGGGCAATAGCACTCAAAGGAAGGCGTGAAGCTGCTACAGGAGAACACCAACAAAACAGGATGGGGTCACCAAAATAACAGCGCAAGACAGTAACTAAAGCACTACACACAGGAAACAACAACAAACTCAAAATAAGGCACGACAACCTGGTGGAGTTTCATTTTTTAACCTTTTCTGTTGGTGGTGTGCCTCTGTATTTTTTTTATGAAAAAATTGTATCCTGGCTCAAAAAAGGTTGAGAAACACTGCGTTAGAGTACCGTACTTTTCGGACCATAATGTGCACCGGATCATAATATGCACTGTCGATGAACAGGTCTATACTAATGTAAATTTTGTTGACTAAAAATGTTCGTTTTCGTTATCGTCAACGACCTATTTTCCCTTAACAAAATTAGGGCGATAACAAATGCAAACAAAAGCACGTTGACTATAACAATGGCGAAATTGATAATTCCGTCAACAAATTAAAAACGAAACAAATGTTGACAGAGACGAAATCCAATCATATTTAAATTCCTCTTTAGGCGGGTAGGAGAAAATATCCAATCACAGTTGCATGTGGGAAAAGCACGAAGGGTATTCAATCAGAACTAGCGTCTTTGGAAGGGACACTGTTTGGATTGTTCACAGAGAAAACAAGACACAATACGAGTCATCAATACAATGTCTTCCACACCGGTAAGAAAGAGAAGAGAAGAGAAGACATATGGACGCACTTCACCGTTGCCGAAGTTGACAACAAAACAACTTGTAAACCCCTCGGCTCCTTTTTCTCCGATAAAATACAACCAACTTGAAGCGCCATCTGCAGACTAACCATCAGGACGTCTATGCAACAGTAAGTAGACCGAAGCTAATATTTCGAAATGAGTCACACTGTACTGAATTACTGTTATTAATAAAGTCGGTAGAACAGGAGCAAGCCCGCTTACATCATGTCCCATACTTGCCAACCCTCCCGGATTTTCCGGGAGACTCCCGAAATTCAGCGCCTCTCCCGAAAATCTCCCGAAATTCCGGCGGAGCTGTAAGCCACGCCGCCTCCAGCTCCATGCGGACCTGAGTGAGGACAGCCTGTTTTCACGTCCGCTTTCCCACAATATAAACAGCGTGACAGCCCAATCACGTTATAACTGTAGAATGATCGAGGGCGTGTTCTTGGTTTCTTATGTGGGTTTATTTTTAGGCAGTTTCATTAAAACCAGCGCGGTAACAACACACAACAACAGCAATCACGTTTTCGTCTACCGTAAAGCAGTTCGTCTGCCGTAAACAGCAATGTTGTGACACTCTTAAACAGGACAATACTGCTATCTACTGTACATGCATATGTGACAATAATATCTACGGCTTTTAGAGAGTGCAGTGCACAACTGCGCACACAACAAGGAGACGAAGCAGAAGAACGAGGAAGATACAGCCGTGGCGACGCCGGCGACGAGTAAGATGAAGAAATACGCTTGTAAGTTCCAAGCCGCAGCTGCGATTGGACCTGGATAGCCTCTGGTAAGAAGTAGTGGATTACCAAGTGCTTGGCAGTGAAGATCTTCCTCAGGAAGCAAAGATTGACCGGTTTTGGGCCATGCTAGGGAGAGATGGAAGATTCCTGACTCTAGTGCATTTGATGAAAGCACTTTTGTGCGTGCCACACAGCAATGCATCATTAGAGAGGGTGTTAAGCATGGTTAGAAAAATAGTGACAGAGAATAAAACAAGGATGGACAATTCAACCCTTAACTCAACAATGAGTAGATGAGTGTTATGTGTGTGTATATGTGTAAAAAAATGAACACTGAAATTCAAGTATTTCTTTTATATATATATATATATATATATATATAAATAATAGAATAATTATATTTATTTATATATATATATATATATATATATATATATATATATATATATATATATATAGCTAGAATTCACTGAAAGTCAAGTATTTCAAGCAAGATACTTGACAACACAAAATAGCAGATTTGTCATTTTTTAAGCGAACACACAGAGAAAGACAGGTATGTGAGATATATAAACATAAATATATATTAATTATGAAAAACATGACGACGGATGTATTTTTTTGTATATTTTCTAAATATTAAATAAATGTGATCAAAAGTCAGTTTACAATAGAGCCTATAGGAGCCGCTCTATTCTGCCGATAAAGCCCTTAAAAACTTCTAAACACCTCCATTAAAGTTTTATATACATTATGTAAGTATATATGTTATATGGGATGAGGAGCTACTGCTTGTTGTTATTTTAAGCAAACTCAGGGCGGACACTCTAAGGACTAGGCCACTGATTAGGCCTTTCTATTTTGCCGGTGCCTTCGCCATGAGAGGCAGCAGGGGGTTGCTTTCTGCAACCTGCAGACGTTACTCAGGTCATGCAGCTCAGCACAGTAATGCACACTGCGACAAGAAGGTATGTACATTGTGTCTAACATATTTACTGGTAGACTGGAACATAATCTGTCACAATGACAAAAACTACAGGCTATTGGGATGGAAATCATCGCACTAAAACTCAAAAGATTCTTAACTCACGGGACAAGTTCTTACACTCTCCTCCTCCTGCTCCTTTTCTCTTGTGTTGCTCGGGGAATCGACATCTCCAGACGTCAGGAAGTCCAGAGGGAGCTTTTGTCTGGACTATAACCTATTTTTATTCTGTGGACACACATATTCATATGCATATACTAAAAGTGTTTACCTATCTATAGAAAAGAGTATGTTAAAAGAAGAAGTGATACGCTTTCCAGGTGTAATGTACAGATACAATACAATATGTCAATCGTTTAAAATAGTTAATCCCAATTAATCACATTTTGGCCGTAGTTAACTTGAGATTAATCGCAATTGATCACAGATAAGTGTTCTACTTTTTTAAACTATTTTAACACTAAAAACAAGGACTGCAGTTTGTTTTGCTTATTTTAGGAAGAGCATGCAGGGGCAATTAAGCTAATAACTAAGCTAGAAGAAGAATCAGAATCAGAATCAGCTTTATTGTCATTACGCAAGGTAACGAGATTGAGGCCATTCCATACAGTGCGATGTGTGCATGCTAGAAAAACAATGTGCAAATATATAAAAATAGTGCAATGAATATGGTGTGAAATGAATATATACATGAAAAAAACAAAAACAAAAACAGGGTGGTTGGTGGAATGGGTTATTGCACCGAAGAGAAGGCAGTTATGAGGGACAATGGGGCAGTCCGTTCAGGATGGTTATGGCCCTGGGGAAGAAGCTGTTCTTTAGCCTGTTTGTTTTGGTTTTAATGCACCTGTAGCGCTTCCCAGAGGGCAGCAGGTGGAACAGGTCAGAGCCAGGGTGGGTGCTGTCCTTGATGATGGCACTGGCTCTGTTGAGGCAGCGGGAGGTGTAGATGTCCGTCAGAGAGGGGAGAGGGCGGCCGATGATCTTCTGAGCCGTCTTGACCACTCTTTGCAGCCTCTCCCTGTCTGCTGCAGTGCAGCTGCCGTACCATACCGTAATACAGTAGGTCAGCAGGCTCTCGATGGACGAGCGGTAGAAGGTCAGCAGCAGGTCAGGCTTCAGGTTGTACTTCCCGAGGACTCTAAGGAAGTGTAGCCGCTGCTGAGCCTTCTTGATGATTGATGTGGTGTTGACTGTCCAGGAGAAGTCATTAGAGATGTGGACTCCAAGGTACCTGAAGGTGTGGACCCTCTCTACACGCTCGCCGTTGATGTAGAGGGGGGCAGGGTCGGTGCTGCTCCTCCTGAAGTCGACGATGATCTCTCTGGTCTTGCTGGTGTTGAGAGCGAGGTTGTTCTCCGAAGACCAGGCCGTCAGCTTCAGGACCTCCTCTCTGTAGGCAGCCTCGTCACCCCTGGAGATGAGCCCGACCACTGTTGTATCGTCGGCGAACTTGACGGTAAGGTTGTCACTGTGGGCCGGACTGCAGTCATGGGTGTAAAGGCAGTAGAGGAGGGGGCTCAGCACACAGCCCTGTGGGGAGCCGATGCTCAGCGTGCGGGAGGATGAGAGGTGCGGGCCAAGTCTCACATTCTGGGGTCGGTCCGTTAGGAAGTCCCTTATCCAGGCGTTTGTGAGAGGGGGGAGGCCAAGAGTGTCCAGTTTATTGCAGAGTCTGTCCGGGATTATTGTATTGAAGGCAGAGCTATAGTCCACAGAGAGCATCCGGACGTAGCTCTGCTGCTGCTCCAGGTGGTTCAGAGCAGAGTGGAGAGCAACAGCGATGGCGTCCTCTGTGGACCTGTTCGCCCGGTATGCGAACTGGTGGGGGTCGAAGTCTGGGGGGATATGGTCCTTGATGTGCTGGAGAACAAGTCGCTCGAAGCACTTCGTGATTACCGGAGTGAGGGCCACTGGTCGGTAATCATTCAGGCTGGTGATGGGAGACTTCTTCGGCACCGGGATTATTGTAGATGACTTCAGGCAGGATGGGATGACTGCCTGAGCCAGGGAGAGGTTGAAGATCCTGGTGAGGGGGGGAGCGAGCTGGTGGGCGCACGTCCTGAGCACCTTTCCAGGTACTCCGTCTGGTCCGGTAGCCTTCCTGGGGTTCACAGCCAGGAGCACTCGTCTGACACTGTGCTCCTGTACAGTGAGTGGAGTGGCGCCGGAGCCCGGTGGGGGCGGGGGCAGGGCTGGAGCAGATGAGTGTCGCTGGGGGGTTTCGAAACAGGCAAAGAAACGGTTGAGCTCCTCTGCCAGTGTCGCACTCTGATCCGCAGTTGTCATATTGCAGCCTCTGAAGTTCGTGATGTCATGAATGCCCCGCCACACCTCCCGTGAGTTTTTGCTGGACAGATGGGACTCTATGCACCTCCTGTGGTCCGCCTTTGCTTTTTTTAATCCCTCTCTTCAGGTCGGCTCTAGCAACACAGTACAGTGCCCTGTCCCCTGACCTGAAGGCTGCGTCGCGGGCCCTGAGGAGTGTGCGGACCTGGCTGGTTATCCAGGGTTTCTTGTTGGGGTAAACCCGGATGGTTTTTTCCACAGTCACATTCCCGATGCAGAACTTTATGTAGTCCAGCACCGTTCCTGTGGCTGTCTCCAGCTCCTGTTGTTGGAAGAGGTCCCAGTCTGTGTGTTGGAAGCAGTCCTGAAGTTTGGGGAGTGCATCGTCAGGCCAGGTCATAACAGTCTTTGTGATAGGCCTGGCCTGGCGTCTGATGGGGGTGTAGGTAGGAGAGAGCAGGAAGGAAAGATGGTCTGACTGTCCAAGCTGGGGGAGGGGTGTAGCTCTGTACGCGTGCTTTATGTTGGTATACACGTGGTCCAGGGTGTTCTTGCCCCTTGTAGAACACTTCACGTGCTGGTAGAACTTAGGGAGTACAGTCTTCAGATTGGCCTTATTAAAATCCCCTGCTATGATATGAACACCGTCGGGGTGGGCCCGCTGCTGTTCGTTGACGGTGTTCAGCAGAAGAGAGAGCGCTGTGTTTACTTTGGCGTCCGGTGGAATATATACAGCCGTGATGATAACAACAGACAGCTCTCTCGGGAGAAAAAAAGGCCGACATCTAACAGACATGTACTCCACGTCCGGGCAACAGTGCTGTTTAGTGATTGTCCCGTTGTTGCACCAGTTCTCATGCACGTAGATACAGAGCCCCCCTCCTCTGCTCTTACCGGAGTCCTTAGTTCTGTCCCGGCGGAGCAGAGTGCGTCCGGCTAGCTGCATGCTAGCATCGGGTATTTCCGGGTGAAGCCAGGTTTCGGTGATAATAACAACAGTCCCGAACATAGCGGTTTCCAGCAAGTTGTAACTCCAGGTCGTCCATCTTCTGTACAAGGGATCTGGCATTAGAGAGGAACAGGCTCGGTAGAGGTGGCTTGTGGGGTTGTTTCCTAAGCCTGAGCAAGACGCCGGACCTGCGGCCACGCTTCTGCTTCCTCTCCCTCCTCCGTCTGCGCCGTCTCCCAGACCCGACAACAAACCACGGAGAGCCCTGTGCTCTCGCTATGTCATCTGGGATGTTGTGCTCGTGGTGAAAGTCGCTCGAAACAGATATCTGGTGCGAGTTACCGATATCCAAGAGTGACTGGTGGGTGTACCGGGTGTTTGCAGTACAGGTGGTGCACAAAAGGAAAAAAAACATGAAGAAAAGAAGGAAGAAAGAGCACTGAAATGGAGAGCCGTAAGCCGCTGCGTCTGTGCGCGCCGCCATCTTGGATTGTTTTTCTTTTTTTTTATTTTCTTTTTTTTAAACTGGCTTGAAACAATGGAAGAAATAAGTACTTAGTAAAGTTTAAGAAGGATAGATGGAACCACGTTACAGCAAAAAGTAATCAGCTATTAACAGGAAATTAACAAGTAGATTAATAAGAGTTAGAGAGAGGATAATATAACAACTGTTGTGCTACACTGTTGCTGTATAATAGTATTTTTTTTTATCCAGACCCAAAGGGATCCATATCACAGAAGAAAAAACATACAACGATAAAACACAAATAAAAGAAACAAGCAGAAATTAAATAAATAAAAATTTGTATGAAAAAATTAGAAATAAATAAAACACTCCACAATATTCAATGTCCAGCATGCAGGCTTACTCGCCAATGGTTCCACAGACCGGATGAAAATCTGACAGTCGGGTTATGACATTGTCGTCTGACTCAGCTGCCCTACACATGAACCTGTACATGAGATGACATAAAGTGGCAGAGCAGGTGGGGACCCCAATACTGACAAACATTTGGCTTGCACTGCAGCGCCTATAGCCAGGGATATGAGCAAGAGGAAGACAGATCGACCCATAAATCAACAGTGTTAATACCGAGGGTAGTATCATTATATGATTGATTGAATGTAGAATGATTAGATCTTTATTTTTTCTTCCCAAAATCGTTTTACTTTTTACAGACTCAGTGAATATTTCCCTCGACACAGGAAGACATTAAGGGTGCAAACCAAATGATTTAAATAAGTAACAGTAAGTGTTTGTAATATTTTTGTAAATTGTTATGTCATAAAAGATAATAAGGGACTCGTTTAAGTACTGTTGACATTGTTACGTCGTCAATAGCACGTACCATTAAAACAAAACAAAAACTTAATACATGTGATCTATATTGGCCAATTTCACTTTTGGATGATCGGTATGGAATCATCAGCATACAACCATTATAGGAGCATCCTATTTCTAACACATAAACATCAGGATATGTGTAAATCTTTTAATGAGATTTTCAAAAACTTTTTTGGAAGTGTACTCCTGTGGAATAAAAACTTCAAACCATTTATATTCAAGTCCAAATAAATGAATATGTATATACATGTTGAAAATAGCCTAATTACAGCAGTACATTTTTGACTCTGCCTATTAAAAGAATCACAATCGAGAATCATTAGGAACCGGAATCATCTAACGTCAAACGATGTCCAACCCTACATTCATCCATCTATTTTCTACCCTCTTGGCGTCGCGTAGAGAACATGCAAACTTTACAAAGAAAGACCCCGAGCCCGGGAATCAAACCCAGGACCTTCTTGCTGTGAGGCACGAATGCTAGCCACTGCTCCACCGTGCTGTCCCTAACCCTACACAAGAGTGTCAAAACCCAGTACATTTGATAAAATGTACTAAGGACAACCTAGAAGACCATAAAGAACTGCTAGCAACTATAAAACCTCCTTAAAAACAGATTGGTTTTCACAGGAATGAAACCAGCAATCCCTGTGGAATACATGGTGAATACGAATAAAAAGCGACGGAACTTCAAATATCGACTCTACCAAACAAAAGAGCGGAACAAGATACAGGTAAGACAAAAAGAGGACCAAGACGAATCGGTCCCTTTTCAAAGATGATTCTTTGAACAAATCAACAAAATGAAAACCACAAATAAACCACAACCTGCTAAGTGCTTTAAAAAAGTATCAGAGTTAAAGGATGAAGAAAGTTGAGGATGAATTATGCAGCAGTAAAGAATTCAAAGTAGTATCAAACAGCAGGACTTAGCAGGTCCACTTGACAACAGAACCAAACGACAGCCAGATTTATTGAAAGAGCAAATGAAGACGCTACAAACTTATGTTAAGAGACATCAGTAAAGTGCAGCTTGCACAGGAATGAGAAACACTCTGAAAATGTGTCGTCTTATTTGAAAAGCCAAAGGCATAAGAAGCAGCAGATGTGACACCTCCATGATGGCACTCACCTTCTTAATACCCAATCAGGAGCAATTCATTCAAATCCTACTTCCTTAAAAATTGTATTTAGTATTATTATATACCCACTACATACATTGATCATACCATATACGAGAAATCATAGGTGATCATATATTTGCAATAATATTCACATTATTCCATAAACTTAGTTCACTAATATTGTATATTTATTATTAACCATCTGCAATGTACTTATGCTGTCTTTAAGATGAAGTGATTCGGTAATTGATTTTGGTGACACTTAATGGCCACAATAATTCTTAATGTTAAGTTCATAATGCAGAAAGATGAATGATGTGGACATGTTTGTTACTGGACATTTTCTGATACGTTTCTGCCGAAGAGACTTTGAATGTGTAAGTAATCAATCAATCAATTAAAGTTTATTTATATAGCCCTTAACCACAAGTGTCTCAAAGGGCTGCACAAGCCACAACAACATCCTCGACTCAGTATGCAACTAAAATTATTTCATTTTTGTTTATATTGACAAACGTGCTATTTCAGGCTGCAATATTGTATAATTAATGACACCTATTACGTATGTCTAGCGTGTGTACTAATGTGTGTAGCTGCAATCTCCTAGTAGCCTATTACCTTCCATTTTTACCTTTTGTAAATTACTTGACTAAAATACAAGAAAAGACCAACTTTGTGTGCTTGTTGGAGGACATTTAGCTGTTAACTGCCTGTCCAACTTTGCACAAGTAAACATGCTGCAGGACTGCTTGTATGTGGTAATTTGAGATGCAAGTTCATGTCATACGGTTCTTGTTTTTTTGATGATATAGGACCGATATCAGTATCGATTCGGGACACACCGAGAGCTTACCTTAATTCAGAATCAGTGGGATCCTGTGCTTGTTTTCATGTAACTCGTTTTGCTAGCTTAACGTAACTGCGCACAATCAAAATAAAATATTAATTTTAAATTAATTTTAAACAAATGTATTTTTGGCCCAGTAACAGTCCGCAGACCAAGTGTAGTGGATAACTTTATTTACATATTCAACTCCTGTAGAGATTATTTGATAACCAAAATTATTTGGATTGACTTTTTGCATCAAATTCTTAGTTCAGAAATACTGCAATTGCATCCAGTGCAAATGACATCCATCCATCCATTTTCTACCGCTTGTCCCTTTTAGGGTCGCGGGGGGTGCTGGAGCCTATCTCAGCTGCATTCGGGCAGAATCCAGTGCAAATCCATCCATCTTCAACCGCTTATCCGGAATCGGGTCGCGGGGGCAACAGCTCCAGCAGAGACCCTCAGACTTCCCTCTCCAGAGCAACATTAGCAACTTCCTCCTGGGGAATCCCGAAGCGTTCCCAGGCCAGAGAGGAGATGTACCGTATTTTCCGCACCATTAGCCGCACCTAAAAACCACAAATTTACTCAAAAGCTGACAGTGCGGCTTTTAACCCGGTGCGCTTTATATATGGATAAATATTAAGATTCATTTTCATAAACTTTCGATCTCGCAACTTCGGTAAACAGCCGCCATCTTTTTTCCCGGTAGAACAGGAAGCGCTTCTTCTTCTACGCAAGCAACCGCCAAGGTAAGCACCCGCCCCCATAGAACAGGAAGCGCTTCTTCTTCTACTGTAAGCAACCACCCGCCCGCGTAGAAGAAGAAAAAGCGCGCGGATATTACCGTACGTTTCATTTCCTGTTTACATCTGTAAAGACCACAAAATGGCTCCTACTAAGCGACAAGGATCCGGTTCATGAAAAGACGCAATCTCTCCATCCTCACACGGATTACTATTTCACAGCAACTGATATTCCTGTGAACCGCACTGTGGATACAACGGGAGCACGTACGGTGAATATTCGCACCACAGGGAATGAGAAGTCGTCCTTCACTGTGGTTCTAGCTTACCATGCTAATGGCCTGAAACTTCCACCCATGGTGATATTCAAAAGGAAGACCTTGCCAAAAGAGACCTTTCCAGCCGGCGTCATCATAAAAGCTAACTCGAAGGGATGGATGGATGAAGAAAAGATGAGCGAGTGGTTAAGGGAAGTTTACGCGAAGAGGCCGGGTGGCTTTTTTCACACAGCTCCGTCCATGTTGATATACGACTCTATGCGCGCCCACATCACAGATGGTGTCAAAAAACAAGTGAAGCACACAAATACAACACTCGCCGTCATTCCGGGTGGATTAACCAAAGAACTCCAATCGCTAGATATTGGTGTCAACAGGGCATTCAAATCACGACTGCGAATGGCGTGGGAACAATGGATGACCGAAGGCGAACACACTTTCACTAAGACAGGCAGACAGCGCCGGACGACATACGCCAACATCTGCCAGTGGATCGTAAATGCCTGGGCAGATATTTCGGTCACAACTGTGGTCCGAGCTTTCCGGAAGGCAGGATTCACAGAACTGCTGGACAACAGCGACACTGACTCTGATGACTTCGACGAGACGGAACCGGCCATTTTGGATCCCACATTTGCCCAACTTTTCAATTCGGACACCGAAGACGAAGAATTCGAAGGATTTACGAATGAAGAATAACTTCAGAAAGTGAGTGCTATGTTTATTTTGTGTGTTGTGACATTAACGTTCGAGCAACATTATGTTGCTATTGCTCTGCACTATTTTGAATTTTACTATGTTTGTGATTGCACATTTGCGTACATTTTGGGACAGAGTTGTTAGAACGCTGGTTTTTAATATATTATTAAAGTTTGACTGACCTATCTGACTGTTTTTTTGACATTCCCTTTAGCGCAGCGTAGGCGCGGCTTATAGTCCGGGGCGGCTTATAGGTGGACAAAGTTTTGAAATATGCCATTCATTGAAGGTGCGGCTAATAACCCGGGGCGGCTTATAGTGCGGAAAATACGGTAATCCCCCCATCTGGTCCTTGGCCTGCCACGGGGTCTCCTCCCAGTGGGACGTGCAACGAGGACCTCCCTCGGGAGACGCTCGTGAGGCATCCGCACGAGATGCCCGAACCATCTAAGCTGGCTCCTTTCCAAGCGAAGGAGCAGCGGCTCTACTCCGAGTCTCTCTCGGGTGACTGAACTTCTCACCCTATCTCTAAGGGAGATGCCATCAACCCTTCTGAGGAAACTCATTTTGGCCGCTTGTATCCGCGATCTTATTCTTTCGGTCATGACCCACACTTCATGACCATAGGTGAGAGAAGGAATGTAGATAGCTCGGTAGACCGAGAGCTTTGCCTTCTGGCTCAGCTCTCGTTTCGTCACAACAGTGCGTCAGAGAGACTGCAATACTGCACCAGCTGTTCCGATTCTCCGGCTGTGCAAATGATCTTCAAAATTATTAGGGCGGCAAGGCATGGTGGGTAGAGCAACCGTGCCAGAAACTAGAGGGTTGCTGGTTCGCCTTGGCCAGGACACTTCACCTTTGTCCCCAGTGCCGCTCACACTGGTGAATGAATGATGGGTGGCGGTCGGAGAGGCCGTAGGCTTAGACTGGCAGCCACGCTTCCGTCAGTCTACCCCAGGGCAGCTGTGGCTACAAATGAAGCTTACCACCACCAGGTGTGATTGTGTAATGAATGAATGATGGGTTCACACTTCTCTGTGAAGCGCTTTGAGTGTCTAGAAAAGCGCTATATAAATCTCATCCATCCATCCATCCATTTTCCCATTATTATTATTATTATTATAAATTGGTAGTGGCTTAGTTTAGAACTACTTCTATACAGGGCAACAACAAACAATACTTATGTTAACAATAAACACGTAACTTTAGAATGTAATCAACAACAAAGCCACACACCACACTTGACATATTTCACACATATACAGTATTTCCCTATCCACTACTCTATATTTGTTTTTTTCGCGATGATAAACTTTGGTCCTTGTGGCTTGCCATGACTGACTGAGCTGACCAATCTCATCAGTCTTTTCAGCCTGAATCTAACCAACCACAAAAGGCACCACGCAATATAAAACAATCAGAAGCACCGTAAGGCGGGTCTTGCCTGGGTTTTAGCGGTGGCCGAGTTTGTCAACGCTACGATCTGTGAGCGTATAAACTTGAATCTTTTGGCGGTAAAGCATATTCTGATTTGTGACGTGATCGAGATGTAAGGGGGTAGTTGCAGGATATCAAGTGCCACTAAATTGCCAAGAAAAACAAAATTAAAAAAATAAGAGTTTTGGATGTTTAAAAATAAAAAATGTAATTGATTATTTACCAATTCCTGGCATACCGCGGCGGATCGATGTACGACACCCCAGACATGAATATGCAATTCTTAAAGAGTTTAAGTTTAAAACATTGTCACACAGAAAAATATATTGATGAAAAGTATTCATAATGTGTAAAACTATATACAGCTGCATCTAAAATTGTAAATAATAAAGTCAGAGCTTCAGCAGTTAAATCACAAGTAAACATGGTTTTGAATAAAATACTTAGTGACAAGTTATTGTTTTTTACGGGGGAATTAATATTAGTTTACATGGCAGTTAATTGAACAGAGGAACTTACAGTAAGTAAAGGTGTGTGCTCAGACTGCAGCAGGGCATTTAATCAGCATTAAGCAATATAGCTTCAGGAACAAGACATGATTTAATATATGAAATAGTTCCGAATGAATAAAGCTGTACGTGAAATGTGTGGTAAAGTCAATACAAAATTGGCAGGATAATTTGAATAAACAAAATAAAAGGTAAACATTATTACAAATTCCAGAGGAGTGTAGTAGTAATACGAGGAGATAATAGAACTAGGAAAGAGGAAGGTATCATTACTAGACTGAGGTTATGACATAGATATTAAGATATCTCATTGAAATGAATATGAAAACATAACACAGGGCTGTGTGATTATTGTCATCAAATAGAAAATGTAGAGCATGTATCAATACTAGCAGTGGGAATCTTTTACAACCTCACGATTTGATTACGAATACAATTCAGGAGCTAGGTTTCGATTAAAAATCGATTATTGATGCATCTTTAATTTGTGTATTGATGCAGTTTTACATTACATTTCGTTTCCTTTTCAAAAACAGTGCATTTGTAATAAAGAGTTGAGTTAATTCCCATTGCATTTACTAAATTAATGGAAATGTGCAAAGCTGCCCTTAAATAAAGGAGTTGGTCTGATCTCTTGGCGAGGTAGCTTGCTGCAGTCTGCCAAATTTAGAACTGTCTGCATTATGGTATTTTACGGACCAGAGGGCGGACTGTATTATAAGGTGCACTGCCGATGAGTGGGCCTATTTAGGTCTATTTTCATGCAAAAGGCGCACCGGATTAACCTGACTCTCGCTAGATCCTTGTAGTTCGCAGAGCTCCACACTAGGGATGTGCGTATCGATCCTGTGGTATCCGATACTCACACGCTACTCATTTGGCATCACTTTTCTGAAAAAAAGTATCGATATAAACCAAAAAACGGCGTGTGGGGGGGTGCAAGCATCACTTTCAGATGTTTTTGATTACTTACTTAACATACTATGTGCTGGGACACCTGGCAGAGTATAGAGCTGGCCCATTCACGGCACAGGAGACAGCGAATGAGCGTCGTCAACGTGTAACACACACACAGCCAGCCGACAGCGATGCAGCCAGGCCAGGAGGTCAGCACGGCCACGGATGCGGGAGCCGGAGGAATGGAAAAGCCAGAGACGCGATAATGGCAGACAAGAAACGAAGCGTGGTGTGGTGTTATTTTTCACCAGTAGACAAAGCCACGGCACGGTGCAAACTGTGAGACAAACAAGTGCCACACAGCAGCAACACCAGCAATTTATTTAAACATATGAAGACCACACATCCCGAGAGCCACAGTGAGCTGGTAAAAAGACAGGCTCACGCTGCTGTGAAAGAACCTGCACCGCCACCCGCAGCCCGGCAGAAGACCCTGCACGAAAGTCTGCAAAAAAGCCAAGTGTATCCAGGTAGTGAAAATGTGTGTATTTTTGTTTGTATTTAATTTATTTTTCATATTTATGTTATTTATTTTAATTTTACTTTTATTATATATTGACCATAATAAATGTGGTATAAATGGTCTGTATTTGTCTTGTGATTTGTCTTAAATAATAACAATAGTAATAATATTTTTGACTGACAAAAATTGCCAATAAGAAATTAATGGTATCGGTATCAGTATCGATGAAAATGAAAGGAAAAAGTATCGGTATCGAATCCTAAAAGTGTGGTATCGCCCATCCCTACTCCACACGAGGATCTGGGAGTTCTCAATAGGAGATGTATTTCAGAAGGCGGGGCCTTGTAAGAAAATCATTGTATGTGATTGGATAAACCACTTGTCCGTTATCTTGAATGACGTGCTACTTCAACCACTCACATGGAAATCAACCCGTGACGCTGATGAGAGCGACGCTGGGAAATCCAAAACAGAACAGTCAACATATTGGATAACGATAGAGCAAAAAGTTAGAGAACTTTTACTGAAACAACACAGTAATGTCAGTAGACGATCCATGTCGCAAAACAGTTGCAATAGCAGAATCAATGTCAGCACACGACTCCTCGCTGCGTGCCGAAATTGTTATTGGAATCAAACAGTCGCTTCGGCGCTACGTCACATCTATGAAATCACGCCCAGCGATCCTGATTGGTTCTTTATTTTTTGCTATCTTGAAGGAGTTTGCAATGCCCTCGAGCCCAGATCCTCATGTGGAGCTCAGCGAACTACAAGGATCTGCCGAGTCAGGTTAGCACCGGATTATAAAACGCACTAAAGGTGTCAAATTATGACTTTTTTTCTAAATTTAAAACACTTCCTTGTGGTCTACATAACATGTAATGGTGGTTCTTTGGAACGAAACAAAATAATTTTTATAAATATCTCTGCCATTCCGCCATGGTTTGAATTCACATTTTCGACACTTATGCAGATCCCAAATATCCAAAAAGTGGTATCAACTGGTGAGAAAAGTGGGGTTGCATAATTTGACCCCTTTAAAAACTTCAAGCTGCACGCTCACGGTGATCGGGTTGTGAAAGTAACTAGTAACTTAAATGAATTACTTTTTAAAAGTAGCTTTCCTGTAACGATCTGGTGTGGTGGATCCCAAGGATGCAGAGACGTTTAGTGTGCTGTCAATAGTCTTTCTTTATTCAAGAGGCAGCACACAATAGCAAAAACAAAGGCAATGGTGGCAATCACACAAAAACACACCATGTAAAAACTACCAATATAAATAACCTACAAAAAACCAAAAGCGCTAGACAAGGCTAGAAGATATACTTCATGAAAGAAGTAATACTGAAAAAACAAAATACAAAATAAAAGCGCTAGACAAGGCTAGGAAATATACTTCATGAAAGAAGTAATATTGAAAAAAACAAAGTACAAAATAAAAGCGCTAGACAAGGCTAGGAAAAATACAAGGAAACCTGAGATGATGCACAAGACAAACTAGTGAGTCCGCTGGCGAGTCAAAATACAAATGTGTCTCTGAAGAAAGCAATAGACAAAGTTCCGGCGCTCACAGGCCGTCAGCAGCCAGGTTAAATAGGCTGCCCCTAATCAATGTCAGGTGTGTGCTGCTGCCTCGCGCCAGCTGCACTCCATACTGAGGACGAGAGAGAGAGTGAACATGGTGTGCAGACAACAACAGAAATGAGCAGGGAAATTTCAGATTACCACATTTCCTAATACTGATCATAACGCATTTGGTGTGACCGAGTATAAGAAGACAAAGCAGGAGGGAAACATGTAGCGACTTGGTCACTTAGCAAAATCAGAGCCCTCTAAACACTTTTTCTTTACTTAAAAAAAAAACAATGAGCAATAAAGACTTGTGGCTGCTCTGACATGAAAGCACATACAGTATCTATCCTAACGAGCAACGAGTTTCGCCACACCTAGTGTGTGTGTGACAATCATTGGTACTTTAACTTAAACTTTAACAGTATCTATCCTAACGAGCAACGAGTGCTGCTATATGCCCCACCCCATACAAAGCAATTAAAATCGGCTCCATCTTTTGTGACATTGACAAAAAAAAAACACAGAAGAGGCAACAGTCGAAACTTAAATTTGTAGTTCTAAACATGTTTCATGTTTAACACACTTTTTGAGAAAACGTCTTGGGATATTATGCTAATTTGCCAAAGAAGTATTGTTATGGACTAACATATGTCCAGGAGGCTAATTAGAACACTTGCTGTATTTTTATTTGTGTTGGTCCACAATTGATAATTAATTTAATGCTGGCTGGCACGTGACATCATGTTATAAATAAATGATAAATGGGTTGTACTTGTATAGCGCTTTTCTACCTTCAAGGTACCGTATTTTCCGCACTATAAGGCGCACCGGATTATTAGCCGCACCTTCAATGAATTACATATTTCATAACTTTGTCCACCAATAAGCCGCCCCGGATTATAAGCCGCGCCTACGCTGCGCTAAAGGGAATGTCAAAAAAACAGTCAGATAGTTCAGTCAAACTTTAATAATATATTGAAAACCAGCGTTCTAACAACTCTGTCCCAAAATGTACGCAAATGTGCAATCACAAACATAGTAAAATTCAAAATGGTGTAGAACAATAGCAACATAATGTTGCTCGAACGTTAATGTCACAACACACAAAATAAACATAGCGCTCACCTTCTGAAGTTATTCTTCATTCGTAAATCCTTCGAATTCTTCGTCTTCGGTGTCCGAATTGAAAAGTTGGGCGAATACGGGATCCAAAATGGCCGGTTCCGTCTCGTCGAAGTCACCGGAGTCAGTGTCACTGTTGTCCAGCAGTTCTGTGAATCCTGCCTTCCGGAAAGCTCGGACCACAGTTGTGACCGAAATATCTGCCCAGGCATTTACGATCCACTGGCAAATGTTGGCGTATGTCGTCCGGCGCTGTCTGCCCGTCTTAGTGAAGGTGTGTTCGCCTTCGGAGCTGTGTGAAAAAAGCCACCCGGCCTCTTCGCGTAAACTTCCCTTAACCACTCGCTCATCTTTTCTTCATCCATCCATCCCTTCGAGTTAGCTTTTATGATGACGCCGGCTGGAAAGGTCTCTTTTGGCAAGGTCTTCCTTTTTAATATCACCATGGGTGGAAGTTAGCATGGCAAGCTAGAACCACAGTGAAGGATGACTTCTCATTCCCTGTGGTGCGAATATTCACCGTACGTGCTCCCGTTCCACAGTGCGGTTCACAGGAATATCAGTTGCTGTGAAATACGGTAGTAATCCGTGTGCGGATGGAGAGATTGCGTCTTTTTATGAACCGGATCGCTTAGTAGGAGCCATTTTGTGGTCTTTACAGATGTAAACAGGAAATGAAACGTACGGTGATATCCGCGCGTTTTTTCTTCTTCTTCTGGGGGCGGGTGGTTGCTTACAGTAGAAGAAGAAGCGCTTCCTGTTCTATGGGGGCGGGTGCTTTCCTTGGCGGTTGCTTGCGTAGAAGAAGAAGCGCTTCCTGTTCTACCGGGAAAAAAGATGGCGGCTGTTTACCGAAGTTGCGAGATCGAAACTTTATGAAAATGAATCGTAATAAAGCGCACCGGGTTATAAGGCGCACTGTCAGCTTTTGAGAAAAATTGTGGTTTTTAGGTGCGCCTTATAGTGCGGAAAATACGGTACTCAAAGCGCTTTGACACTACTTCCACATTTACCCATTCACACACACATTCACACACTGATGGAGGGAGCTGCCATGCAAGGCGCTAACCAGCAACCATCAGGAGCAAGGGTGAAGTGTCTTGCTCAGGACACAACGGACATGACGAGGTTGGTACTAGGTGGGGATTGAACCAGGAACCCTTGGGTTGCGCACGGCCACTCTTCCACTGCGCCACGCCATGTTCTTTACTCTTGCGTTTAATATTTGCACAGCTTACTTTTCAAAAGTGTTTAACCTTTCAAAAACACAGCTTAGGGCAATAGTTGAAACATTTTCTTTGCTAGCATGTTTTCGTGCGCAGAGAAGCTCGTCGGCGATATATGAATAACAACATCAAACAAGCAACGTCTATATTTAGAGTAAAAAAGGTGTTTATTTTTATAGTGTTTATCAGGCCTGTTTTATCCCTCTGGACTCTTGAAAAACATGTCATTTATTTTTTTAGCCGCTCCCTTGGGTTTTCCTGCGTATTAAAATTTCAAGAGGAGATATTTAAACAGTAAAAGGCTGTTTGAAGAGTTGGATAAAGATACATTTTGGGCCTTCTGTATTTTCAATCTCAAACAGTCCCCCAGGTCATTTTTACTGCTTTTAAGACAATAAGAGAATACAAATCCTTCAAACCTCGAGAGAGCCGCGTAGGAATAAAAGCTAAAACACAAGTCAGTAGGAAAGCTAAATAGACGTGTGCATAAACAAACCACACATGCATCAATTATACATTTTAAAAGAGGTGATGTGAGATGCTACTTGCTGAGAATAAAGCCCAACTTCTCTTTTATGAAGCCGATTGTTGTGCGTGTGCTTTACCTACCAGGGAGTAATAAGCCCACATAGGTAAACAAAACAACTCCCTTGATATGATGGAGAAAAACAGCTTTCTTTCTCGCTGCCTTTCGTCATCCTTCACTTGATCCGAGATGCTTTAGTTCTAGAGTACATGGGGACGGCTGCGGGCTCTGTGGGAGGACAGCGTCGGTTGAAGCGACTCGTGGAGTCGAGGAATAAGTGACCTACATTTTGTAAACGACGCAACAGAGAAAAGAAAACAAGCGAGATCAACAACTCAGTGACGTGGTTGTCACCAGGTGCAGGGATTGCCTGTCACACGGGAAAAGAACATTCGTTGGGGTGGTCACCGGTGAGTTTAAGACATGACAGTGTGTGCTTGTTAAACCCTTGGATAGAAAACACATTTAACACAAAAGTTGAGCAGAGGCAACTGGACTTTTTTTTAGCAGCCAAAAGACTTCTATAGTTGTGCATGATTATATAATAATATTAATACGTTTTATTAAAGTGCCTTGCATGAAACCCAAGGACAGTGAGAAAACAACAGCACCATATGAACTAGAAAAGCCCTCGAAGAGCGCGGACCTCGGCCAGGTCCTGTCTACCAATTGTTTTAAAAAGCCCTGAATCCACAGAGTGAACCGGATCAGCCTCAAAATGTAATCACTTGTTCTATATCCCATGTCTGACTGTTTTATGCCTGGCGGAGGTAATAATTAAATTAAACTGAAGGTCCTGGGTTCGATCCTGCGCTCAGGATCTTTCTGTGTGGAGTTTGCATGTTCTCCCTGTGACTGCGTGGGTTCCCTCCAGGTACTCCGGCTTCCTCCCACCTCCAAAAACATGCACCTGGGGATAGGTTGATTGGCAACACTAAATTGGCCCTAGTGTGTGAATGTTGTCTGTCTGTCTGTGTTGGCCCTGCGATGAGGTGGCAACTTGTCTGGATAGGCTCCAGCATCCCCGTGACCCCGAACAGGACAAGCTGTAGAAAATGGATGGATAGATGAGGCAATTCCTGAAAGAATTGCGTGTGAATGCTCCAATGCTGAAGTTGAACTGAAATCCTGGAATTTTTTTTAGAATTGTTGAAGTAGAGCACATAATTCACAAACAGGCTGAATATTTTGAAGTTGCAACAGTTTGAATCAGATGAACAAAGTGGGAGTTGTGGAACTTTGAAGAATGTCCCCTTGATTTCAATGTGAATTTCCCCAAAATGTGGGAATTTCGGGAAAAGCGGTAATTTTTTGGAAAATTGTAAAAAAAAATGTTCCGGAAAACCTGGAATTCTGAAAGATCTGGGAATTTTTGGAATTTGTCTAGGGAAAGCCCACAATTCCCGAATAGGCGGAACTTAAATGGTCTGAATGAGTTGAAATGGTTGGTTTAGGAATTTTTCAAATCGGTTGAGAAATGTTGAAGTAGCAACATGTTGAATTGAGAAAAGGTATTACGGAATTTCGGGAAAACCGTGAATTTTTCCAGTTCAAAAAACAACTTTGTTTTTGTCCTGATTAAGAGGAATGTTTTGTATGTGGAACGGTTGAAATGCGTTGAAAAATGTGAAAGGAGTAGTCGCCAGAAAAACGGGTGGAAATAGGGCTTTGGAAACCCAGGAATTCTGGAAAATCCTGGAATTTTTTTTAACTTAGAAAAAAGGTAGTTCAAATGTCCTGGATGGTGGAATGTGTTGAAGGTGGAATGTTTGAATCGTTTGAAAAATGTGGAAATGGTGGAAGTTTGAAAAATGGCCAATTCATTTTGAATGGGAAAATGTCCCGGAAAACCTGGAATTCTGGGAGATCTGGGAATTTTTGGGAATTTGTCAAGGGAAAGCCCGTGATTCCCAAATAGGCTGAACTTGAATGGTTGGTGTTGGAATTTTTCAAATCGGTCGAGAAATGTTGAAGTAGCAACATGTTGAATTCAGAAATGGTATTATGGAATTCCCGGAATTTCGAGAAAACAGGGAATTTTTCCAGTTCAAAAAACAATTTAGTTTTTTGTCCTGATTAAGAGGACAGTTGAAATGCGTTGAAAAATGTGAAAGCAGTAGTTGCCAGAAAAAAGGGTGGAAATAGGGCTTTGGAAAACCAAGAATTCTGAAATATCCTGGAATTGTTTTTAACTTGGAAGAAAAGTAGTTTAAATGTCCTGGATGGTGGAATGTGTTGAAAGTGGAATGTTTTGAATCGGTTGAAAAATGTGGAAATGGTGGAAGTTTGAAAAATGGTCAATTCATTTTGAATGGGAAAATGTCCCGGAAAACCTGGAATTCTGGGAAATCCAGGAATGTTGGGAATTTGTCAAGGGAAAGCCTGCGATTCCCGAATAGGCTGAACAGCTTGAAGTTGGAACGGTTTGAATCGGGTGAAAAATGTGGAAATGTAGAGCGCGTCAAAATCTGGAGAAGAAGAATAAGAAGTTGAATAAATAGATTAATTTTGGTGTAGAAAACCAGCATTCACACAATTACAGAGTAAGTGTAACGGATGCCAGCTGGTGTGGCTGGACCATGTGTATGTGAGTAAACCTCATTCCCTGACAACCTCAAGAGCAGTGCTGGCTAACGGGTTGATACCCCGGCCTTTAAGCATGGTAGCTTGCCGGACGAACCAAGTTTGAGTCCCGTGCGTAACAAAAAAAAGCAGGGACTGAACCAGTATCAGTTAAATAAGTACTCTAGAAAATGTGTGTTTTGAATCTGAGTTTGAACAGAGAAAGTGTTTATGACGCGAAGGTTCCAAAGTTTAGGAGCAGAGCAGCTGCAAGTCCAAAAACGCCGTGGTGGGGGGACTAGAAGGTGAAGGGAGGCGGAGGATAAAAAAGGGAGTGAAAAGAAGCAGCAATGTTGAAGATATTAAACATAACGATAGGTGGGGTGAGGTTGGGGATGGTCTTGAATGCGTACAGCAGGATTGTGAATTCTATTCTGGACTTGACAGGGAGCCTGTTGAGCTGCTGCAGGAGGGGGTGAGGCAGTAAAATGAGGGGGTTTTGGTGATGATTTCTGGGCCATTTAAGGCAAATAGAGGGGTTTTTGAGTGATGGGAGAAAGTTGTATTACGGGAGGTGACCAGACTGTGAACAAGAATAGAGGTGGTGTGTACACTGAGGGAGGTATGTAGGCGATTATGTTGCATAGATATATATGAAATATATGAACAAATGAACAATATACAGACCAGATAATGTTAAAGATGGGGGATTAAAATGGCAGTAAGCCATTAAACATGAGACTCAGACTCTTAGCCCGAGGTGGGTATTTAGGAGGACTGATGAGTTGTCGATTCTGAGAGTTAAACTGTCAGTTTGGGATAGTGCGGATTTGGAGCCAACAAGAATGAGTTTTACTGTTAAGTGAAGTAAGTGTAAATTTGAGGTGAGCCAGGATTTGATTTTAGACAAACAGGAGCCAAAGTAGGAGGATGGGAGTATACAATTTGGTTTGCTCGATAAAAAGGGCTGGGTGTCATCCACAAAGGATTGACAATGGATATTGCAGAGATGGAAGAGGTAGATAATTAACAGGAGGGACCCAATAAGAAGAGCCTTGTGGCACGCCTGAGCTAACGGGGAGGATTTGAGCTGGATGAGAGGTAAAAATTGAATCCATCTGAGGGGTTGTGGCTGATGCCAATGGAGGATAGTCTATTGAGCATGATGGTGTGATAGATTGTTTTGAGGGCTGCACTCAGAACAAGGAAAATGACAATAGTCAGCTGTTGGTGCAGTGTTTCCATATTTATGTCTCTGGTGGGTGTGTATTAGAGTGATGTGCTATACACCCTTCAAAACAAACTCTGACGGAAATTTAGATAAAAGTGAGGTAATCTGAATTCCAGCTACAAACTTTGTTATTATAAAATAGAATCTTAATGCGAAACATGAACGTGAGGATGGCAACGCCAGCATGAATGCTACATGGACAACAAACAGAGGACAACAAATTATGCTGGCTAGGTTGCTAAGCGTCCTTTGAAAAATTAAATGATCCTGTATTATTAAAATTATTAAAATTACATGTCACGTATCAATCTGTAAAGGGACGCGCTTTGTCCCGCACTACCATGTAAATCAAAACAGTTTTTGAAATATCAATGGAATTATTGCATGACAGGACTCTTTATATTGCATTGTACGGGAAAGTGCCAGCCTATACCTGCTCCGGGACCAACCAGATGACTGCACCCTCCCACGTGACCATTACAACACAGAATTTGGCAAAACTCATTGGTCAAGGCACTAGCGTGTGCGACAAAAATACCTGAAGAAAACAAAACAGACAAGAACACAAAAGCATTGCTGAAACAGATAACGCCAAGACTGATGCTATGCATACGAGCAGCAACCTAAGTTTTCTCCTTCGAGGAAAAAAACTAAAGGACTGCAGAAATACAAATTGGATTGGGAAAAGGTAATTATGTATGTATGTGTACATATATGTATGTATGTATATATATATATATATATATATATATATATATATATATATATATATATATATATATATAAATATATACATATATACATATATATATATATATATATATATATATATATATATATATATATATATATATGTATGTACTGTATATATATACTCTATATATACATATATGAGTGTGTATGTATGTATGTACTGTATGTATAAGGGGTCTGTTATTCCTATGATGTATGGTAGTGTTATCATGTCTTTTGTGCCGATTTCTTCGTTTTGTTTGTTTTCAGGTCAGGTCGGTTGGATATGCTACTGGTAACCTGTAATCCAGTACAACCTGTTTCAGGGTCGGGCTGCCGGCGACTCAACTGGCACTCCCATCAGTGCCCAACTGGGGCTGTTGAGGTGGGGGGCTAGACACCCTGGTGGAAGCAAAAACAAGATTCACCTAAGGGCGCTCGCTCAGGCTGAGCCATTGGCGGCCATCTAGCAGGGTAGGAAGAAGCTCTAGGAGACGGATACTCCAAACAACAAAGTTGCACCTGCCGGGGGTCGTCTTACATGTGGTAGTTTCTTCACCTTTTGGTCATTAAGCGTCAGGAGGCGAGAGGGTGAAGAAAGGTCTCGTTAGAGAGTAGGTGGAGCTCGTAGACTTGGCTGCCAATCCACCTAGGAGAAGGAACACTCTGATCACAAATCCGGCAGGTAGAACTCGTAAACTGTGACTAGTAATCTACCTAGGAGAAGGACAACTTTGACTACAAACTTGGGTATGTAATATCCCTAGACTTGGTGTCTACACTGCACCATCGGGCGAATGAGCTGAACAAACCAGCAAACGGCCAGGGCGGAGGAGGTCTATACACATACATAGACTCAATGACCATGTGTAAAGGTGTAAACCTTCCAAAAATCAGGAGTGGAGCCCCGAAGGCGGATCGGTGCCTTGCAAACACTGTTTCGGCAGCTCCTGCAGCCAAGCTGATGCCAAACGTCATGCTCTGCATTCCTTTGGATTTCATCAGCAAGGTTGAGAGGGGGGTCCTGACGACTGGGCAACCCAGGATCACCACATGTAATGCCCAGGCTTACGCTCTGGAGAGGACACTCCAGATTCACTTTACAACACAGAATCTGACAGCTACGACTTATAAGCCCCCATCCAATTGGCGTAGGAAAGGGTTCATCGGTCAACTACCTTAAGCCAGGCAGCCCCTGGTCAATAAGGTGTCAGCCCGCTAACGTTTGCCTGCTTCATTGGGTGCCTGGAGCTCAGTATACTGTAAAGGCATGAAAAGCAGACGGTCAATTTTTGTACTAGACAAACGAAACAAGAAAAGAAAGAAGACTCCAGCTCTTCAATTATTAGAAAGCTGGAATGTGCGAACAATGCACCCAGGAATCTCTGATGACCTTTGTGAAGTGGACAACGCCATAACGACAGCCATCATAGTTAAGGAGCTTACCAGGCTTGATGTCAACATAGCTGCTCTCCAAGAAACCAGGCTAGCCTCAAGTGGGTCTCTCAGAGAGGCTAACTATACATTATTTTGGAAAGGTAGAGAACCTGAGGAGGCTCGTCAGCACGGAGTTGGTTTTGCAGTCAGAAACACACTTTTGGCATCAGTGGAACCTCCATCAGGAGGTACTGAGCGATTGCCGTCTATCCGTCGCAGCACTGCTACAAGTCCAGTGAACATTCTCAGTGTCTATGCTCCTACTCTTTCTTCAACTGAGGAGATTAAAGATAGATTATATGAGCAACTTAATAAGCAGATCAAGGGTTTTCCTAAAGATGAGTGCTTAATCGTCCTTGGAGATTTTAATGCCAGAGTAGGCGCAGACCATGCATCATGACCAACTTGCTTGGGACATCATGGTATCGGAAAGATGAACATAAATGGCCAGAGGCTACTGGAGCTATGCACTTATCACAACCTCTGTATTACAAACACTTTCTTTAAGAGCAAACCATCGCACAAAATATCATGGAAACATCCCAGGTCTCATCGATGGCAGCAGGTTGATCTGATTATCACTAGGCGGTCTTCACTAAATAACATTCTTATTACTAGAAGCTATCATAGTGCAGACTGCAATACAGACCATGCCCTTGTGAGCACCAAAGTGCGCCTTCAGCTCCGTAAGATTCACCGCTCCAAGGCAAAGAGTTGTGCCTGCATTAATACATCAAATATGTCAATTTCATTGAAGGTGGATGATAATGTATCAAGCCTGGACCAAGCTCTTCAAATACTTCAAAACATGTATAATTAAATAAGTGTCCTGTATAACTACAACTCATTACAACTGACAATATATTACTAATAATTGACTAAAACAGAATGACAAAACTATTTAAATAAAAACAATAAACTATTAATAACAATTAAATTACCATTTAAAAAATAAATAAATACAATTTAAAATTGAACATGTTATCGAAATAAGTGTTTGACCCAAGAGCGTAAATTAGCATTGTATTCCGAGACTAAGCTGCCAAAGACAAGAAGAGAAGAGAAGAAGATTCCTCTGATGTATGGTAGTGTTATCATGTCATGATCTTATGTGCCGATTTGTTAGTTTTTCGTGGGGTTTTTTTTGTGTGTAAGGCCAATCTAGGATATAGGGTATGTCTGCGATCTAGGTATGTGTCACTGTCTTGTAGCATGGTTTCTATCTGTTTGTGGTATGTGTCTGCGTCTATGGCGACTTTTGTCCAGCCTTTATCTACTGGGAGTACAATTATTGTGCTGTCCATTTTTTGTGAAACTATTGCCTTTTCTCTCCCTTCTTTGAAAAGGTGCTTTGTGGGAGTTTGGATGCTTTTGAAATTCCTGCTAGTGCACAACAGTGATCAGCTTTTTGTCCCTGGTCTTGACGTTTGTGCCATGCTAGTTCTGTTGCTAGGATATATTCTTCATAGAATGATGATTTGTGTGTAATTGCAAAGTTTAAACTTCTTGATAGAACTGTCTTTTCTGTTTCCGTAAGAACGTGTTTTGACAAGTTGCATATCAATTTGTTATTCATATTGCATTATTTGTTTTTCATTTCTATAAGCTTGTTTAGTTTGATGTTGTTTTGTGATGTTAACTCCTGCTCATATTGTTGCTCTATGTGTGTGTTAATTACCTTCTTCATGGGGTGGTCCGGTTCATATTGTGATTTTAATGTGTTCATTTGTTACTTTATTTCCATGATGATGATGTCGATTTCGTTCACTGTTGTCCTTAATCGTCTTCTTGACTTTATTTATGATGTTATATTTAGTTTAACGGGGCTCTTGATGTTTAAACTTGCTGTCGTTATTTCTTCTTCTTAAATCTTAGGTGATTTTTTGGGGGGCTTGTAAACTGCCTTATAATCTCCATGCGGAGGTGAGCGACGTCACTATCGTGTCTATATCTTCCTCGAAGTAGATCAATAGCTTACATCAGCAGGGATGAGGGGGCATGCATGCTTTCACACACCTGAGAAACAATCTGTCACTGGCGACGCCAGGGCGGAGAACAGATATGGGCGGGTCGAGGAAGTTTATTCTGAAAGTTTCCCAGCCCGGCCATTTGTTTTTTAGACACGTCACACCTGGAAGCTATGACAGCTCTCACAAAGGCTGAAGTGTCAGCCGAAATTGTCAGCAAGTAAGAGACATCTCTTACTCAAAAAACATGGCCTCACACAAGCATCTTGTACCAATGTTTTAAGGAGAAATTATCAATGCAACTTATCTAACAAAAGTATCAATCCCATCAAAAAAGTTTCTATCCAATACCAATACTCACTTTGGTATCAATACCATCAATATTTGGATAGATAAGCCAAGCCCGATGACAAAGTTTCTGTATGTGGATGTTGTAAGACAGCAGTGCCCATTACGTCGATCGCGAGCTACCGGTCGATCGCGGAGGCTGTGTCAGTCGACCGCCAGACAGGAAAATCTTCACTACGACGTCACTTTCGTCACTTGATTGAAATTCAAGGCGCCCGAGGATCTTGTGAAATGATGTGTGAAGGAAAAAATACACTTTTTTTATTTCAACCGTACCTCCCGTCAAAAGCCTAAAGACTGACCGCACAGTTCCTGTCTTCACAATAAAAGTGCCGCTCCATCGCGCCTGCGCTAACAAAATAAGAGTCTCCGAAAGCCAGCGCAACAAGCTAGCAAGCTACGGAGTTTGCCGCCAATGTATTTCTTGTAAAGTGTATAAAAACGAATATGGAATCTGGACAAATAAGATGCCAAAAACCAACCACTTTCATGTAGTATTAAACAGAAAGGAGGAACTTTTTTTCTCTTCCATTTGAAAATTTGGATGTTATCAGAACTGCTGTCTGATTCCAATCAATGCAAGTCATCAGAATCAGGTAATACGTTTGTACAGCAACTTATATTCTTGTCTTCATGAAAGAAAGGAATCTATATGTTAAACGTGCATGTATATTCATTAAAACACCTATAACATGTGAACAAAAATGGCTAAATAAATAAATATAAATTATATATATAAACGTATATATATATATATATATATATATATATATATATATATATATATATATATATATATATATATATATATATATATATACAAATATATATATATATATGTATATATGTATGTGAGTGTGTGTGTGTGTACCGTATTTTTCGGACTATATGTCGCGATTTTGTTTCATAGTTTGGCCGGGGGTGCGACTTATACTCAGGAGCGACTTATGTGTGAAATTATTAACACATTACCGTAAAATATCATATAATATTATTTAGCTCATTCACGTAAGAGACTAGACGTATACGATTTCATGGGATTTAGCGATTAGGAGTGACATATTGTTTGGTAAAGGTATAGCATGTTCTATATGTTATAGTCATTTGAATGACTCTTACCATAATATGTTACGTTAACATACCAGGCACGTTCTCAGTTGGTTATTTATGCGTCATATAACGTACACTTATTCAGCCTGTTGTTCACTATTCTTTATTTATTTTAAATTGCCTTTCAAATGTCTATTTTTGGTGTTGGGTTTTATCAAATAAATTTCCCCCAAAAATGCGACTTATACTCCAGTGCGACATACTGTATATGTTTGTTTCCTTCTGTTATGCATTTTCGGCAGGTGCGACTTATACTGCAGTGCGACTTATAATACGGTATATGTATATATGAGGTAGATCACCTCGACTTGGTCATTTAAAAAGTAGCTCGCCTCCTGAAAAAGTGTGGGCACCCCTGTTGTAAGACGATGACAACCTCCACCTCTGTTGAGAGAGAGTCTTTCCAGTTTGACTTTGATGGCTTCCTGCATGCTCCTTTTAAACCATCTGTTCCCTGTGTACAACATCTTATCTTCAAAGGAGTGTCCCTGTTCTTCGAGATGTAAATGAACTGAGTAGCCCTCTAATGGGAAATGTGTTGAAACAAGGTTGTTTGGTCTCCCACTCCTTACTAAATTGCTCAGCATAAAAGTTTCTGACAAACCAGCATCGTAAGGAACCACACCATTTTCCCTCCTGTTCTTGTTCTGTTGGTCGGTGCGGTGACCCTTGTTTTTTGGCAGATTTGATAAATAAACATGTAGGAAACCCACATGTAGTAAAAATGCTCTCTGGTGTGGGTCTGCTCTTTCTGTTTTCTATCCTCGGTTGTTAGGCTGCTCTTCTGTTAAAGGGTTCTTATGACTCCCAGATTATGTTCTCAGGGTGATGGAATTTAAAGAGCAGGTGCTGGTTAGTGTGCACAGGTTTTTTTGTACGACCTCAGAATGGAGGCTTCCATCCCACACTGCTCACACGGCATGGCCCAAAAAACAGAATTGAATTGAATCCTTTGATTTTCAAAGTAATTGTTGGTGACAATGTGACTGTGACAATAGTTTTCCAGCTCCACATTAAAGCAAAGCACACAAGAAAATGCAACAATATAAATATAAAACCAATACAAGAATACTAGGTCAGAGTAAATAAAACAGTAGTGCAAATACAATTTTTCTTACCATATTTAGAGCCATCTAAATATGAAAAAACACTGACATGTTCACCTTTACTCTTGTTTCAGCCAATATAGTAGCATTGAGAGTGTATTCCACTATAGATTACTGCACCAGTGGCCCAGAGGATCCTCCAAATGTTATTGCTATGGCCATTGCCCGTCCACTAAAACACGACCACTAAGTGGAAATACTTCATCACAACCTGGGTAATGTCTCCAAGTCAGAACTGAGTTTGTAATGCTGAACCCACGGGCATAAAGTGTTCTGCAAAAGCATGGTCAACTTGACAGTCACAGCTACAACCATTAGCTGTGTTGTCAGCATTCTGTGTAAGTTTTGAATGTTTGCGTTGTCGTTCCATGTCTATTACGTCAAATATGTGTTGTTAATGTCGTAGATAAAGTGCATTAAAAGAGAATTGACTGGACAATTGCTGATAGTTGATCGTCTCAGGTGCTGTGCCAAATGTCCGATGCTAGGTTCTGCAATGTGTGGATGTGTTATTGATGAGGCAGGAGTTGAAGATGAAGTCCATTAAACATTTGTTCTGCCAAAAATTAAATATAGAGTAGTGCCAAGATAAGGCACCTATTGTTGTTAGCAGAGTAACCTTTAAAAACGGAACTCAGCTTGGTTAAAAATTTCACAACGTCGCCACAGCATAATTAATACACAATAAGACACAAACTGCACTGTAATACAAGTAACACACAAATAAAAAAAATATTCAACACTTAATTTAGGCCCAAAAAATGTGGAATATGATGAGAAAATATGCAATTTGGTGAAGCTGTGAGATTTGAAGCGTGATGTAGCGAGAAACGACTGTACTTGCATACACATACTTGCAAGGGGATTTTGCCACCTCAGCACAGTATAAGCTACCGTATTTCCTTGAATTGCCGCCGGGGCGGTAATTAATTTAAAACCTCTTCTCACTCAGGCGCTTACCAAAGGCATGCGGTAAATGTAAGCATGCGCTAATTATTTTAAAACCTCTTCTCACTCCGGCGCTTACCAAAGGCATGCGGTAAATTTAGGCCTGCGCTTATAAATTTGAGTGTGATGTGAGGATAAAAAGGATAAAAAAAAACGTTATTATGGTCTTACCTTTACTTATAAATGAAGTCCATGCGCAGTTCCTTCTGAACAAAGGCATCGATAACTTGTTTATAGAAGTCTTCTTTATCTTTCTTCAGTTTTAAAAGTCTCTTTGTCTCGATTGAGATATTCCTTTAATTATTACCTCCTGCTTCGATTGAAAGTCCAGTTTAGAAAACTGTTTTATTTTAGATATGTAATCCTCCATGTTAAAAGTGCAAGCGAGAGGAAAAAATAAACAATTGCTGCTCACTGTTGCTGCGTGTTGTCACTTCTTCTGCAGCCGAGTAGTCGCAAGAAGGATCACTAGCGCCCTCTACCACCAGGAGGCGGGAGTCATTTAATGACATATATTTGACCCACGCAGCTACGGTATATTAATAAAACATAGCTACTTACTGTTCTTTTTAGCATATTCAGTAGCTTGGACCTTAAATCCTACTGAATAGCTCTTTATCTTTATGCAATTTCAAATGATCGAAATCAGCCTCCTCCATCTTGAAAATGATGACAGGTGAATTGTCACTCGTGACGTGACGAGTTTGACCCGGCGGAAATTCTAGGCATATGCTAATTATTTTGCGAAAAGAATTGGACCTGGCGGAAATTCTAGACATGCGCAATAAAAATAATATTTTGCGAAATGAGTTTGTCCCGGCGTTATTCCTGAGCCAGCGGTAATGCTAAGCATGCGCTAATTATTTTGCAAAACGAGTTTGACCCGGCGGTAATTCTAGGCAGGCGCATACAATATACCCGGCGGCAATTGAAGGAAATACGGTATGTCTACTTTTTCTTGTCTCTTTTGCTCTGTCATTCCTCAAGACCAGCGCTGAATGTAAATATTTTGCTTTGTAATTATTTCTCAAATTCGTAATGTTTAATATTTAAAACTTCCAAACAATGCGATAATTGGCAACTTCTCCAGGATTTTATGGCCCTGAGAACCAGAAAGAAAACCTACAGAGAAAAAAAATGTTTTTACTGTGACACGAAATATTACATCCATTCAGCGACCACAATTAATATTTTGTTTGCTGTGAACCAAATAATTAAATAAATCTATGTACCGGGCTAAGAAAGCTTCCAGTTGTGCTGCTTGTTTAATTCCTACTTGCTTAAGAAACTATTTGATAAGCTGGTGTTGTTGCAAAGCTTGTCTCCTGTGGTGTAGTCGGACTAATGCTACACCACCATGTTCAAACGCATTACACAGTAAAAGTGGATTCACGATGTCCATGACATCTCAGCGTCTATGTGACAAAGTTTTCAGGGCGAGGGGGATTAGTGGAATCTGATTGTCTCCTCAAAGAAAGAAGGCTGAAAATATAAGGCTATTAGCCAGCACATATTTCTTGCTTAAGCCTCTTAGGGTGCAGAAAGGCACACCTAGGATGCCAGGCTGCTCCCTTGGAAGCTAATCCGACGCCATAACGTAATCTCGTGTTCGGTGATCAAACAGACGAGAGAAGAACCTGTGAGGGAGAATTTGCAACAAGAAATCTTATTATGGTAAGAAACCTCTGACTTTAACCTCACATTAACAACATAAACTTTGCCTTAAAACCAACAGTTAAACTATTGTGAGATAGTTTAACACTCTGATCTAGCAGGAATAGCACAGACCAAGTTGTTATTATCATTTTTTTAAACACAAACATGGCCCGCAGCCTTTTTTTGTTAAAAGCCACATAGCCTTTGGGTCCTTTTTAGGGTTTATGGTACATGTTTATTGTAAACATCCGGACCAACTGATTTAGTGGATACGCTTGCTCTAAACTCGACTAAATCGCAAGGAAGACGTGGCAAAATGCTAATTTCCTCTAGGCATTGTATTTTACCTGAGGAGTGAAGATTATGTTGAATTCATCAACTAAACATGGAGCGCTAGTCTGGTGCTGAAAGATGCAACATCAGTCCTATAATTATTTATACTTACAGCATGTGTATAAAACCTTGTTGGAGGTTTTCGGATGTATATTTAGAGTGCTTTATGGACAAAATAGAAAAATACTCATTACCTGCATTGCTAGCTGCCTCTTGCTTGCTGTTTTTTACGATTAAGAATGCACAGGAAAGGGAAAGACGTGTGTTCTTGTCTTACATATGGATTGTGGCTGATAGATAAAATACAAGTTACTTTAAAACATTAAAAGTTCCCTTTTAATTTAAGAGAAAGGTAAGATGTTGGTAATAAAATTAAAGTGACCGCCTTACTTTTCCCTTCTCTGTGGAGTCTTCGTTGGCAGCTCTAATCCAGCTTTCGAGAAGTGTGGTCCAGTCAAGCGGGATAAGAGAAGTGGAGCTCAGATATCAATTGATTAGTCTCCAGTGAATGAAGCAGTGTTCTCGGTTCCCAAGAGGATTTCCATGGGACTTGACGAGGAACATGAAGGTTTTAAATCCACACTTTGAAACTGCTGTGCACTGTACAATGATACAGTGTGTGCGCCTGGGTGTACATGTGTGCGTAACTGGCAGAATAAGAACTCCCAAGGGTGTTAAAATCATATTCATTTCAGTCTGCCTTGAGAGCCATCTACCAAGCCATTGTGAGAGCTTATAAGTTAATTATAATAATCCATCCATCCATTTTCTTCTGCTTATCCGGGTCAGGGTTGCAGCAAAGCTCAGTAGGGAAGTTAAGACTTCCTGGTCTTCTTCCTCTCCAGTTTCACAGTGGGGATACTGGGACGACCCTGCAAGTTAGCTGCAAGACATAATCTTTCCAGCGTGTCGTAGTCCTCCCCCCGACTGAGCATGCTTGAAACACCTCATCAGGGAGACATCCTGATTCAATGCCAGAGACACATCAACTGGCTCCTGTCCATGTGAAATATCAGCTGCTCTACTCTAAAAACCTCCCGGATGACTGAGCTTCTGATCCTATCAATTGGATGAGTCCTGTAACCCTACAAAGTGAACTCATTGAGACTGCTTGTATCCGTGATCTAGCTCTTACAGTCACCACCCAAATCTCAGGACCAGGTTGACTGACCTGTTAATCTTCACCACCATGGAGAGCGACCGCAGGCACTGCGAGAGTTCACCTGTCGAGCTCACACTTCAGTCTTTTTTCACTCGTGAACAAGATCACAAGGTACTCAAACTTTTTCATCCGAAGCAAGACCTCACTCCAACCCAGAGGGTGCAATCCATACTTTTAGGGCTAAGAAACATGGCCTAATAAAAGTAATAGTTGATTGGGGTGTAAGTTCCATTGGCAGGGTGCATTCATGAAAAACACATGCCAGTCATGGTGCTTGGTCCTGTATTGGTATGTCAGACTTAGCCTTGTCGTGGTTTAACTCGTATCTTACTGACAGGATGCAGTGTGTCTCCCATAACAATGTGACCTCGGACTATGTTAAGGTAAAGTTCTTGGCCCTGCACTCTTTAGCATCTACATGCTGCCGCTAGGTGACATCATACGCAAATACGGTGTTAGCTTTCACTGTTATGCTGATGACACCCAACTCTACATGCCCCTAAAGCTGACCAACACGCCGGATTGTAGTCAGCTGGAGGCGTGTCTGAATGAAATTAAACAATGGATGTCCGCTCACTTCTTGCAACTCAACGTCAAGAAAACGGAAATGCTGATTATCGGTCCTGCTAGACACCGACATTAAGCTAATAATACCACCTTAACATTTGACAACCAAACATTTACCCAAGGCGACTGTAAAAAATCTGGGTATTATCTTCGACCCAACTCTCTCCTTTGAGTCACACATTAAGAGTGTTACTAAAACGGCCTTCTTTCATCTCTGTAATATTGCTAAAATTTGTTCTATTTTATCCACTAGCGATGCTGAGATCATTATTCATGCGTTCGTTACGTCTCGTCTCGACTACTGAAACGTATTATTTTCGGGTCTCCCTATGTCTAGCATTAAAAGATTACAGTTGGTACAAAATGCGGCTGCTAGACTTTTGACAAGAACAAGAAAGTTTGATCATATTACGCCTATACTGGCTCACCTGCACTGGCTTCCTGTGCACTTAACATGTGACTTTAAGGTTTTACTACTTACGTATAAAATACTACACGGTCTAGCTCCATCCTATCTTGCCGAATGTATTGTACCATATGTCCCGGCAAGAAATCTGCGTTCAAAGAACTCCGGCTTATTAGTAATTTCCAGAGCCCAAAAAAAGTCTGCGGGCTGTAGAGCGTTTTCTATTTGGGCTCCAGTACTATGGAATGCCCTCCCGATAACAGTTAGAGATGCTACCTCAGTAGAAGCATTTAAGTCCTATCTTAAAACTCATTTGTATACTCTAGCCTTTAAATAGCCCCCCTTTTTTAGACCAGTTGATCTGCCGTTTCTTTTCCTTTCTCCTATGCTCCCCCCTCTCCCTTGTGGAGAGGGAGACACTGGTCCGGTGGCCATGTATGAAGTGCTGGCTGTCCAGAGTCGGGATCCGGGGTGGACCGCTCGCCTGTGTATTGGTTGGGAACATCTCTGCGCTGCTGACCCGTCTCCGCTCGGGATGGTTTCCTGCTGGCCCCACTATGGACTGGACTCTTACTATTATGTTGGATCCACTATGGACTGGACTCTCACAATATTATGTCAGACCCACTCGACATCCATTGCGTTCGGCCTCCCCTAGATGGGGGGCGGGCGGGTTACCCACATATGCGGTCCTCTCCAAGGTTTCTCATAGTCATTCACATCGACGTCCCACTGGGGTGAGTTTTGCCTTGCCCTTATGTGGGCTCTGTACCGAGGATGTCGTTGTGGCTTGTGCAGCCCTATGAGACACTTGTGATTTAGGGCTATATAAATAAACATTGATTGATTGATTGATTGATTGATTGATTGAATGATATTGAAAGGAAGTTGGTGTCAAAGGAGCAAAGGTGGCGTGATTCGGAATAATAGTTGAGCATTGTTACGTAAAGAATATCTAAAAAGAGAATATCTGACATATAGACAAATAACTGCAGTTTATTCATTGCAAAGAGCTCACATAAGGAAACAAGAGTGCATTTTATTATACAGTGTATTAATAATCATCACAAAAATAACTACAATCCAGCAGGCAGAAAACGGCACGAAAACAAACATTCTTAGACAAATTTAATTCCAGGGCCCACAAGTAGTTCTACGTACATTATCAGGGGGCCCTTTTTGAGGAGAACGCCTAAACAGAAGATGACTGTTGTCACGTTGGAAATGTTGGTATGGTATAGTATGCTCTTTATTGTCATTGTACAAAGACAACACAATTTCATTTTCACCACAAACCCGTTCAGGATTCAACAAACATTGTACAGGAGACAGAACAAGAACGGTGATGGGTCCCCACTTATTGGTGCCCTGTAAAAGGTAGACGCTGAGGAAGGATGAGTAAAAAAAAAAAGCCGATCTCAGACTGGGCTTCAAGAAGTGAAGGGGCACAGACTGGGGCCGAAAAAAAACTTAATAGCCGATAAGCACACACAAACATTTTACACAGAAACCACAAGACTTGCAACAGGAGGGGGCAGGCATCTGGCCTGGAATTGCCAGCCGCTAGGGCGCTGCTCAGTTGTCCTTCATACCTTCAAAGGCGTGGGGTGAGGGTGGGGATATGTGTGCATATGTAGCCATGGTCCGTGGTGTGTGTGTGTCTACGCCTTAGAGTCGTTCTGCAAGCAGTGTCAAAGGAACAGAGTTTATATTTCCAGGTGTTGTTGACGGGGAGTTTGTTTCGAGGGGAATCTCAAAGCAAACAACTTTGCCAAGTCGCAGCCAGGGAAAACAGTCAAGATGAGAATGGCTGTGTTTGAGAGCGAGTACAATTTTAAAACTGTTTGAATCTTAATTGTCTCTTTTTGGTCCTCAAATTCATCCTGACAGTCTGATGTTATCAAAAGTGAGGGTCCACATCACCGCATCCTCCAATAATTTCTGGCAGTTTTGGATTACCTTGAATGGCTGCCAGCATCTTCCAATTTGTCCATACAGAGCAACGCTTACTCCAATCAGCAGATGTCCTGTTATCATGATTCCAAAAAGGTAAATATCGTCAGCGTCCTTGACTGAAAGAGTTGGCCGGCACGCAGCACTCAGCTTCTCCCAAAAGTTACCAAATGCTCGTCACAACAATGGTATGTAGAACAACCCTCTGTTTGTAAGTTAATTAAGTCACAATAGGCTTTACGTTGAATAAAAGCCACACACAAATAGTGTTATCGGTCAGAAAGAAGTGGTAAAAGCACTTAGTATTCTGTGATTTTTAGGGGGGGGGTAACATGCCTAAAAGAGTATCTTAGTAGTATTAGTCTGATAATCACAATTTTTTTAATGTAGGAAATATATTTCTGTAATATATCTACCACATGGAAACATTTATTTTATTAGGCATTTATTTATTTATTTTGTCATTCCAGACACAAATTGCGCTGGAATGCCACAGCCTTGCGCACAAAATTACGTGTCAAAGTGTATGGGTGTCAAATGCAAAAGTTGGGTGACACTTTTTTTAACACATTTAACACACTTTTCTTTTATTGAACATATTTCATCACATTTACATTGTAATTAAAAGTTTACTCTAAATATTATATCCAAATGTTAAATCTAAATTTGAAGTCTGAAATCAAAAATGTATTTAAAAAATAAATGTTAAATCTAAATACAAATGCTAAATCTAAACCTAAATGTTAAATTCAAATTACATCGTACATCTAAATGTAATTGTTAAATCTAAATCTAAGTGTGAGCGCTAAAGGTTAACTCTTAACTTAAATGTAAACTCTAAATATAATTGTTAAATTAAAATATATATATCAGGACTGGCAAAAATTGCGATCTAATAAAAAAAAACAACCCCAAAACTCAAAATTGCGCTCTAGCGCCCCCTAGGAAGAAAACACAGACACAACTGCTCCTAGGAAGAAAACTCAGACAAAACTGCCTGTAACTTCCAGTAGGAATGTCTTACAGACATGAAACGTAAACCTCTATGTAGGTCTTACTTAGACCTACATTTCATACATTGACAACCCCCAGCAAAAATCAACAGGAAGTTTCCAAATTCCCCCTTCAAAACAAAACTTTAAAAAACCTGTCACCTTTTTTCAAACATTATCTCCTTTGAGCGCGTTTGTCGTGTCGTCTTCAAACTAGCACAAGAGAGAGATTGAACCCTTCTGATTAAAAGTTGACGAAATAGTTTTAATTACTGCTCCGGTTTGGATTTTATGTGCCATCAAAGTCGGTCCCGTCCATCGCTGCTTGCAGCTTTAATTGTATATGTCTTTCATCATTTTGCGACGCTGTTACTTCATGATTGTGTCATATATGAACATTATTTTGCTGTGAACAACGCGTTTACTGTCATGTAAGTTGCTGCAGCAGCCAGTTAACACGGTCGCTTTGGATCTGTTCTTAAGAATATGTCCTAATTGTGAGCTTAATCATATGATCTGATTTATAAAACCAAAAGACTGACACAGTTTGCTAGTAAATAGGTCCGATCAAAATACTATCAATCTCACAGAGATTCCTGAGCCATTTTGCGGGATAATGAGATAGCCAGTGATCCGTGTCGTAGAGGTAGGAACCACAGATCTCTTCCCCACCAACAATGTAATAATGCAGACATTGTGATAGCCAACAACGATTACTTTAAGAAAAAATGCAATCCAGAACCTTTTATTTTTGATCTTGAATATAAGGAGGGTGAGCTAAAAGTTTTAAAATCTGTGTGCTAAACAGATGCAGCTTTAGTAAAACACTAAGCGTGTAGCAGTATTGCTAAGTGCTAAACAAGAAATATAAACTACAAACATAATAAAATGATTGCTTACTGTACAATGTCTGCTCTCACTGCGATGACGACTGATTGGATGTCCATATAATACCGTTAAAAAGAAGAATTAATCATAATCAACACAAGGGGTTAAACAACTTGAGGCCTGCAGACATTTGTCTTCTGTTGTGGCGTGTTTGTCTCCATCGCCGGGTATAAATTGAATGTCACAGATGAAGAACTTCTAGATTCATCGCTAAATCCAACTAATATCCAGATAAGAGGCATGATGTATGATCTGTAAGTGCCTTTTAACTTTAAAGGATGTAGTGTTTTGAGATGTTTAAGTGTAATATATTTGAATTCCTCCGGGGACATGTACCTGGGGATAGGTTAATTGGCAACACTAAATTGGCCCTAGTGTGTGAACGTGAGAGTGAATGTTGTCTGTCTATCTGTGTTGGCCCTGTGATGAGGTGGCGACTTGTCCAGGGTGTACCCTGCCTTTCGCCCGAGTGCAGCTGAGATAGGCTCCAGCCACCCGGAGAGGGACAAGCGGTAGAAGATGGATGGATATTTGAATCTTTTGTGTGCAGGGATTTCAACCTTTTAAATGCTTAGACGTAGCCACTTGATTGTCCATCCAACTCTTGGCACTAGTTGCTTTATTTTAACCCTACTGCCTTTGTAATATTTAATAAAATTGTCATTTTTGTACCCACACTAAAATAGCCTCTGTCTGTCTTTAATATCACAAGCATTAACCAAAGTGGTGAGTCTTTCGGGTCTCTCTCCTTTAAGAGACTGGAGCTTTAATTCATAAAAAAAACTCCACCTCCTTTTCTTTGCGAGGAATATGAGTCATTCTTCATCTAAATGGGAATATATATGAATATCCCAGCAGTCGGCATCCTAATGAGAGCAGACCTTGTACAGTAAGTGATGTGTTATTATTTTTGTTGGCTCTCATGAAGTCTGCAGTGAGTAATAATCAGAGATGAAAAAACAAAACAAATGTGAAGCGTTTTTTAGGTGAATGCACCACGTATGCTTGAAATGAGCAAAATATGTAAATATTAAATGTTATTATGGAGGTGTTTGGATATTTTTTTAGGGGCTTTGTAGGCAGAATAGAGCGGCTCGCCTAGGCTTTATTGTTTAATATTTAGAATACATTAAAAAAAAACATCCATCGTCAGGTCTTTGATAATGATTGCGAACGATAGGAAACATTCCAAAAAAAGTGCAGTCCCCCTTTAAGGTTTAGATTTAAAGGCCTACTGAAACCCACTACTGCCGACCACACAGTCTGATAGTTTATGTATCAATGATGAAATCTTAACATTGCAACACATGCCAATACGGCCGGGTTAGCTAACTAAATTGCAATTTTAAATTTTCGTCTGTTTTCATCGCAAAATTCCACGGTATTCTGGACATCTGTGTTGGTGAATCTTTTGCAATTTGTTCAATGAACAATGGATACAGCAAAGAAGAAAGCAGTAGGTGGGAAGCGGTGTATTGCGGCAGGTGTTGTGCCGGATAATGCACCCCCGCCGTAGAATGCACCCCTTGACTGTTGTGCTGGATAACACAGCCGGTGTTTCATTGTTTACATTCCCGGATGACAGTCAAGCTTTACCATTGGCCTGTAGAGAACTGGGACAACAGAGACTCTTACCAGGAGGACTTTAAGTTGGATACGCAGACGCGGTACCGTGAATACGCATGCAGCTGCGACTTCCAAACATTTGATCGCTTGCCCGTACGTGCGTGCCGCTATGTGCATGTCACGTACGTAACTTTGGGGACTTTGGGGAAATATATGTGCTGTATGAACTTTGGGGAGGTGAACGGTATTTTGGGCTGTGGGATTGAGTGTGTTGTGCAGGTGGTTGAGTTGTATTGGTGGGTTATATGGACGGGAGGGGGGAGGTGTTTGTTATGCGGGATTCATTTTTGGCATATTAAATATAAGCCTGGTTGTGTTGTGGCTAATAGAGTATATATATGTCTTGTGTTTATTTACTGTTTTAGTCATTCCCAGCTGAATATCAGGTCCCACCCGCCTCTCACAGCATCTTCCCTATCTGAATCGCTCCCACTGCCCTCTAGTCCTTCACTCTCACTTTCCTCATCCACAAATCTTTCATCCTCGCTCAAATTAATGGGGAAATCGTCACTTTCTCGGTCCGAATCGCTCTCGCTGCTGGTGGCCATGATTGTAAACAATGTGCAGATGTGAGGAGCTCCACAACCTGTGACGTCACGCTACTCGTCTGCTACTTCCAGTACAGGCAAGGCTTTTTTATCAGCGACCAAAAGTTGCGAACTTTATCGTCGATGTGCTCTACTAAATCCTTTCAGCAAAAATATGGCAATATCGCAAAATGATCAAGTATGACATATAGAATGTACCTGCTATCCCTGTTTAAATAAGAACATCGCATTTCAGTAGGCCTTTAAGAGATACAGGTTCAATTTAAGATTTGGATTTTGACATTTAGAGTCAACATTTAAACTTAAATGTAATGAAAATTAGCTAAATGTGAGAAAAGTGTGTTAAATGTGAGAAAAGTGAGCTAGATGTGAAAAATATAACTGCTACAAAAGTGTGACTGAACTTTTTACTTTCGGCACCCCATGTCAGTGTGCTTATGTGTCTGTTGTCTTGATTGCCATTCAGAAAAGGTGTTACAGATTATTGATGTGTGCCGCCGGTTCAACAAATCGCACACAGGTAGGATCATGATAACATGAATATGCAGAAAATGATCAAGTGTCTCCGAGGTAAAAGACCCATATGCACGCAAAATCCTTATTTAAATAAGGTGGTCTGCACCACTTTTCAATTGCACACGCAGTCTTAGTAGATTACACGTACTGCGCCCATTCGTAGTACACGCTATTCAATTCTATGCACACGCTGTCCAGTACGTAAATTAGGCCCGGTGTTCACAAAGTACAAGGAAGAAGATTCCTGATAAACATCTTAAACTTTAATAAAAAATTAAATAATCTAAATGATCTAATCATGTAAATCACAACATACTTAATGAAGTTCTCATTAATAAACAGCTAATTATTTAATTATTTATTTGTGCTACAGTTTCAACACAGGAAATGAGCAAACAAATGTGTTAAAATTGCTATGAAATAGGGTAGGATAAATGGTAAATGGGTTGTACTTGTATAGCGTTTTTCTACCTTCAAGGTACTCAAAGCGCTTTGACACTAATTTCCACATTCACCCATTCACACACACATTCACACACTGATGGTGGGAGCTGTCATGCAAGGCCCTAACCACGACCCATCAGGAGCAAGGGTGAAGTGTCTTACTCAAGGACACAACGGATGTGACTAGGTTGGTAGAAGCTGGGGATCGAACCAGGAACCCTCAGGTTGCTGACACGGCCACTCTCCCAACAAATAAGCTCCTCTTCTTTCTACTTATTTTCGACATGTGCTAATGAGAAACAGGAAACACGTGACGTACCATATTGTAGCTGTGCTAAAACCATACCCATATGTCTGCTTGCTAACTATCATAATAATTATAGTATACCATTAAGTATGACTGCAAATGGTGGGTTTTAAAGTCTCTCACACACGGCGGAGCACACGGCAGCTGTTTGACACTAGGGTGTGATGGTTTTACGAGCAGCAGTTCCCCCATCATCACATCAACATAAACCAGCAGAGGGAAGCCGTTGCCATGGAAACCTGAGTCAAATAGTCATAAAGAACCGGGGAGGCTGTGAATTGTCCTATCTGCTCTTGGGACAGAGAAGCCACGAGTGGCAGAACGTCTCCCTTCTCCTGCTTGTGGCCATGGGAGCATTTCATTGTTTTGTTTCAAACAATCACACTGTGAAATAAATCTTAAGATGGCGAATCTGAAAAATTGACAGCCGCTCCGGTGAGTTTTTACGAGACAAAGTAGGAACGCTCAGGAGAACAGCTGCTATGTCCTTCAGTACCATACGACATGAGTCTCGGTGGCGCGTTTGGTCAGCGTGCTTTAGTGTTAACCGAGAGGGTGGTGAGTCAAGCCCACCCAGGGACAAGCTCTTGACACAAGCACAGTGTCAGGCTGCCTTTTAGAGACCATTATTTTCTTGGTAAACAGCTTGAGTAACATTTCATTCATGCCATGTTCTTCTAAAAGGAAACTGCACTTTTTTTTTTTAATGTTGTCATTCACAATCCCTATTCTTCTTGCCTATGAGTCAGCTATGCGGCTTAGTTCAGGCGTTGAAGGCAGCTCACTGTGTCAGGTTTGGGGTTGAGCAGGTCAAGGAGTGTGTCCTCATGTGGATGCAAGGTTGGACTCCAGTTCATAGTCACCCATTCTCTCAGAGACAGGTTTGCACCTGGTGGCAACGATGTCTCCATGGCGACAAATAAACTAAGTTTCTTACAAGTATCATCCCTGCAGGACGGGGAACAGCTAAACCTGCTCAGTGGCCTTGTGGTTAGAGTGTTTGCCCTAAGATCGGTAGGTCGTGAGTTCAAACCCCGGCCGGGTCATACCAAAGACTATCAAAATGGGACCCATTACATCCCTGCTTGGCACTCAGCATCAAGGGTTGGAATTGGGGGTTAAATCACCAAAATGATTCCCCACTGCTCCCCTCATCTCCCAGGGGGTGAACAAGGGGATGGGTGGAATGCAGAGGTTAATTTCACCACACCGAGTGTGTGTGTGTGTGTGTGTGTGTGACTATCATTGGTACTTTAACTTTTTAACTTTGAACATGCTTCATTACACATTGTAGCTCACCGGCGTCAAAATGTAAACAAACACCATTGGTGGATCTACACCTAACATCCACTGTAATGATACCAAGTATAGTAGCGTATCTAGTCGATACTGCTATGATTGCATCGATATTTTTTGGCATCACAACATCTTTAAATGTATATTATATTTATAAACTTAGTAAATATGTCCCTGGACACATTAGGACTTTGAATATGACCAATGTATGATCCTGTAACTACTTGGTATCGGATTGATACCTAAATGTGTGGTATCATCCAAAACTAATGTAAAGTATCAAACAACAGAAGAATAAGTGATTATTACATTTTAACAGAAGTGTAGATAGAACATGTTAAAAGAGAAAGTAAGCAGATATTAGAAGTAAATGAACAAGTAGATTAATAAATCATTTTCTACCACTTGTCCTTAATGATTTGGACAAAATAATAGAATGATAAATGACACAATATGTTACTGCATATGTCAGCAGCTAAATTAGGAGCCGTTGTTTGCTTACTTACTAATAAAAGACAAGTTGTCTTGTATGTTCACTATTTTATTTAAGGACAAACTTGCAATTAAAAACATATGTTTCATGTACCGTAAGATTTTTTTGTTAAAAGAAAGCCAATAGTGCAATTTTTTGTGGTCCCCTTTATTTAGAAAAGTACCGAAAAGTATCGAAATAATTTTGGTACCGGGACAACACTAATCTCAGTAGGTGGTCTTCTCTGTGAAGAATCGCAGGCTAACACTGACAGGAACTCAGATGGGGTGGGTCGTAGGCAGCCAGTGATGATTCTCAAGTTGTCGTTGAGTGATGTGTCCAGCTTTTATAGTGCGTACACATTGGCACCATGCTGGAACGGCTGATTCTAAAATGCCCATAAAAAGTGGTACAAGTCTGCTGCTTGTTTCAAAGCATAACAAAACGCCACGGGTGCATGATGACATGAATGCGGAGTAAATGAGTGTCTCCATGGTGATGCTTCATATAGTACAAGCAATATCTTCATTTAAATAAGGCGGTCTGCACTACCTGTCAATTGCACACCCAGTCTTAGTAGATCACCAGCAACACGCCCACTCATAGTACACACTATTTTATTGTTCGCACATGCTGTTTAGCGCGTAGTATTTGGATCTTAGGCCATATGTGATTGTCAATGTTATGTTGTATTTCATGTTTAGCGCTTACCAATAGTGCTGGATGCCGGATCTGCTTATCACTCAGCTTCTAAAATTTGTAGCTCATCTTCCGTATATTCAGGCTCAAAAATATAAGGTTCCGGATCATCATTAGTCCCAAAGTAGTCATTGCTGGCTCTCATGTGGTCAGCCATGATTAGTAGTTGCTGTGGTTGTTGAAGGAAATAGCGAATGGTTTGATGCGTCTGTGAAATTAATACTCGGTATGCTTAAAATGACCAAAATAAATAACTATTACTTGTTATTATGAATGTGCCTGTTACTACATTACATACATACTTACAACTTGCATATAAAACATTGATGCAGTTTTTTTTTTAGAGCTTTTTATCGACAGAATAGAGCGAATCCCATTACCTTCATGGTTAGCTGACTCTTGCTAGCCTTTATTTACGAGTTAGAAAGCATGAAAAAAGACAAAATTGTGTATTCTTGTCTCACATATGGATTGTGAATGACAAATCATGTGACGTTTCGCTTTAAACTGAAAAGTCAGAGGGGACAGATAAGTTTCCTGACACTAAAATAAATAAAGTGAGTTACTGACAGGGACATGCGGTGAGGTTCATGGCTGGTGAGGCACTGACTTCATCACAGTCAGATTTACAAACATATGAACCCTAAAGAGTATCTTATTCACCATTTGATTGGCAGCAGTTAACGGGTTTTGTTTAAAAACTCATACCAGCATTCTTCCCTGCTTGGCACTCAGCATCAAGGGTTGGTAATTGGGGGTTAAATCACCAAAAATGATTCCCGGGCACGGCGCCGCTGCTGCCCAATGCTCCCCTCACCTCCCAGGGGGTGATCAAGGGGATGGGTCCAATGCAGAGGACACATTTCACCACACCTCGTGTGTGTGTGACAATCATTGGTACTTTAACTTTACACATACAAACTCTAGCACACAAAAAAGCACATTTAATAAAAAACAATTTATTATGGTCTTACCTTTACTTATAAATGAAGTCCATACGCCGCTCTTTCTGAACAAAAGCATCGATAACTTGTTTATAGAAGTCTTCCTTATCTTTCTTCAGTTTTAAAAGTCTCTCCGTCTCGATGGAGATCTTCCTTTAATTATTACCTCCTGCTTGGATTGAAAGTCCAGTTTAGAAAACTGTTTTATTTTAGATATGTAATCCTCCATGTTAAAAGTCCAGGCGAGAGGAAAAAATAAACTATCGCTAACTGTTGCTGCTTGTTGTCACTTATTCTGCAGCCAAGTAGTCGCAAAAATGATCCCTGGGATCACTAGCGCCCTCTACCACCATGAGGCGGGATTACTGCGAGCCTCACACAGTGCGTCTTCGCAGCCGTTTTATGATTGCTCAGCACAAGAAATACGTTACACACATACAGTTGTTGACAAAATACACTGTACATTATATACCTCAGCTAACTAAACTATGGAAATGTATAATATAATTCATATAGCAATACGGTCTCACTGCACAGCAGGCCAGCAGTTAGCCGAGTCATTGCGCAATCCATGGTGAGGCTCAACTGGCTGCTGATCACCGCAAGTCTCTTCTCAGTATTTGAACGACAAATGTGAAAATGCAGCGATTTTGAATACAAATAATCTAAAACTGGTGAAGTTAAATGGAAAATACCTTTATAGTATATAGTATAATCACTGGATACATATAACAATTTTTTTTTTTTTTTTCTTTTTACATTTTTTTTCTTTCCATGATGGCACGTGAGGCCCCGCCTCACCTGCCTCCCCTGACTGCACGTCACTGGTTACTGATTGTATTGACTAAAAGGCACGGAAGGAGACAGCAAGATAAACTAATAGATAAACAAACAAATAAATAAGGCAGCTCTTATAAGAGACAAAACTCAAGAACTCTGTTCATCTTTCCAAAAACCTGACCAGGTCGTCATGATAACTTGGATGTTGGTTATATATTTAACTAAGTTGCCGACATTAATTACCCACCTCATTTGGAATCGTTCTTAAAAAACCTAGTGAACCGTGTGAGCCTCTTTTCAACTGTTGACATCACATTTGTGATACCAATTACCACTGATGGACAATTCCAGGCTTGAATATTAATCTCCAGGCAAGAGTGTGTGTGTTTCTTCACAGTAAACCATTGGGGTGCACACAACCGGAACGACAACGCTCTGCAAGTGTAGCTAGACACACACATACTCCTATGAAAACCCATTGTGAACACTTGAATGATTCCTAGCAGCTAATCCTGGTAGTGTGGAGGAAAGCTGATCTAATTAGTGCGACTTCTGCTGAATAAAATCTCTTCTGTTCTTCCAGCTGTCAATCAAGCGCCGCCTCACACAAAAACAATGCTTGCTGCTCTTTCCGTGCGCTGTCGGGGATAGTGATGTCGGAAATGGCTGTGCCACTTGTATGTAAGCTAGTTAGGTAGACATTGCAGCTATTGTACTCAGATTTGGGAATTGTGGGCGCTAAAACGTTTGTCCTGACCTGGGAGCAATCTCTGCAAAACAAGTTTTTTAATTAAACAACGAAAATATTCTTTTAAAATGACAGAGAAGTTTACATTTGTAAACAGGAGAAATTGCCACCCCATTCACCAACTACAACTGTACATGTGTAAGGTCTTTTATTGGACTATGAATTTTTTGTGTGTGAAACTGTCAAATTAAAAAGAAAGAAACAACAAGACAAATAATACCCTAACTTCTGATAATCATACACGTCAAGATCTTGCAATGTTTCCAATCTGCCAATTCTCAATAACTGCAGTTGACCTCGCAATGTTGTCCAAGAGACAGGTGAGTGGGCCCCATTCGCAAAAAAGTTTCTAACTTTACCTCTTATCTTTCTTCCTAAGTGATTTCCTAAGGGGAGTCCATTCAAATTCATGACGTGTTCTTAAACGGACAAATTGTTCCCACCTGCTGTTCTTAAGTTGCTGAATGCCAAATGGTTAGCGCGTGCGTGTCTATCATAATTTGCATATAAACACGCCCTTATTTCGCAAATATGCATATGTAAATACCATTGGGGGACAACGTGGCGCAGTTGGAAGGGTGGCTGTGCCAGCAACCTGAGGGTTCCTGGTTCAATCCCCACCTTCTATAATCCTAGTCATGTCCATTGTGTCCTTGAGCAAGACACTTCAGCCTTACTCCTGATGGGTCCTGGTTAGGGCCATGCATGGCGGCTCCCGCCATCAGTGTATGAATGTGTGTGTGAATGGGTGAATGTGGAAATAGTGTCAAAGCGCTTTGAGTTCCTTAAAAAAAAGGTAGAAAAGCGCTATACAAATATAACCCATTAATTCCGTAATTTGCATAGGTAAACGCCCTTTATTCCCCATATAAGAGCACAATTCCGGCGGAAAAGCCGAACATCAAACACACAGAGAAAACACAAACAGATTACAGAAGACAAATTCGTATTATCCCGCGGGGGAAATACATAATGTCAAAACTTAAGTTTAAGAAAGGGGGGACTGCTGAGGTATCCCCGAAGCGTTCAAATAAATGTTTGTCATTTCGGGCAAATAGGTCTACATGATTGTGAAATATGCGCTCCCTCGCCAGGGCATGATCTGCAGCATCTTGCAGTAGCAGCAAAAGCATTGCCATTGTGTGAGTTGAGTTGCAACAGGGTGTGAGAGGCCTGTTGATCTTTTAAAGGGTCACCAATCACTAACTCAACGCCCCGATAATTGACGAGTGTGTGTGTGTGTGTGTGTGTGTGTGTGTGTGTGTGTGTGTGTGCGTGCGCGTGTGCGTGCGTGCGTGCACGGACACGGTATTTTGAAATGTTTATATATTGCTCATTTTGTCTTATCTATCTATCTCTATCTATATATATATATATATATATATATATATATATATACAGTATATATATCTATATATTTATCTATGATATTAATTTAAAATTAGACAATAGAATTAAGGGAACTTGTCACACTTAAGAACAAATAGGCCACCCTAAGAGTGCTCTGCAGCACTCGTAGATTATGTTCTTACCTACGAACAAATCCCAGCTAAGAAAACATTGGTGAATACAAAAATCTCCTTAAAAACTTTGTAAGTGGGCCTAAGAACAACATTTGTTCTTAAGAACAGTTGTTGAATGGGGCCCAGTGTTTGCAAAGTTTACCCAGACAAATGTTCCTTCGCCTTAGGATGACAGAATTGTGGTCACATTAAGTCAATCGACTTTACGTGTGTATAGTTTTTCTCTATTGCTAAAACACAAAACCCAGTAATCTAAACCAGGGGTCCCCAAACTACGGCCCGTGTAATCATTTTTTAAAAATCTGTCCTTTCTAGCCCATTCAACAATCCATTTTCTACCGCTTGTTACTCTTGGGGTCTCGTAGCCGCTCATGCAAATCATATTGTCTAAAAATGCATTTTCACATCGATAATGTGACGTCAAGAGCGTGCTCTTTCAGTCAATTAGTGTGCAAGAGGAAAAATGGCGGAAACGTCGGGGAAACGTAAAATAGTTTCGGAGTGAAGAGTTTTGACTTTTTTGCAGTTTGTCTAATCTGCAAAGATTTAAAGAATTTAACATTCGGCGACACTATGAAACTCGCTCACAGTATGTGAGCTTGCTGGGCAAAGTGAGAGGAGAAAAGTTGGCTATGCTAAACCGTGAATTTACTGCTCAGCAGAGTAAAATGCTACGCCAAACACAGGCAAACCTGTCATCTGTCCGGGCCAGCTTCAAAGTAGCTAAACTAATTGCAAGCTGTGGAAAGGCGTTCATTGATGGGGAGTTTGTAAAGAAGTATTTGAACGCTGTTATATATATATATATATATATATATATATATATATATATATATATATATATATATAGTGGCGGGCCGTGCGTTTCCCACCTAGGCCTTCAGTGATGTCCTGTGTCCAATGATTACCTCTCAAAATACCATAATTTATGTCCCCACATGACCATTGCTGGAGAAATACTATACAGGAACACATTTACGCACTACTGGGCATTAGATCACCACCAACAGTGTACAAAACGGGTTATTTTCTGGCGCATTTAAAAATCAATAAACCCGCATCAGTATTTAAAACATATTGTATGTGGTACTGTCAAAATTTAAATTGCAAAAAACATATTAAACGTGAAAAAATAAAGAAATAAAATATCTGAACTCACAATTTGTAGAACACATTCAAGCTTCCGGGGTTGGCCGACATCGTCTCACAAGATGTAGTTTCTCTTTAAATATCCTTCTTGAAAATGGCCTTGCGATTATGTGTTGTCTTGTCTAATCATCAAAGATGTAGACGAGGCGTGTTGGCTGAGTTAATAAAGATTACTCCACATCGTGCTCATCAAAAACATCCCTGTTTGTTTAAATAACGGTTTATTTAAAAAACTAAACCGTTTAGGTTGGCTACATTCAACCTTAAAGGGGCTACTGCGCATGCTCTTCACTACTGTGGCATGCTGGATAATGGAGTTCTTATGTTACCTAGCTCATAACATCACAATATATATCTGCCTTAGGCCATCTGGAAGGCCTTACTGACAACAACTCGTGATCTGATTGGCTATCGCAACTGTCTGTCAAATGTTTGTGTCGCCCGCATTGTTGATTCTGAAGCCCTCGGGCAGATTTGGTACAGCATGGCAACATAAGTTAGCTGAACTCTGATTGGATAAAAACTCTATAAACTCAAAACAACAGCGCTGGAAGGAGCATAATACGACATGAAGAGAATATGAATACTTTTAGATCTCAGCTCGCCTGTGCATCGGCTGGGAACATCTCTACGCTGCTGACCTGTCTCCGCTCGGGATGGTGTCCTGCTGGCCCCACTATGGACTGGACTCTTACTATTATGTTGGATCCACTATGGACTGGACTCTCACAATATTATGTCAGACCCACTCGACATCCATTGCTTTCAGTCTCCCCTAGAGGGGGGGGGTTACCCACATATGCGGTCCTCTCCAAGGTTTCTCATAGTCATTCACATCGACGTCCCACTGGGGTGAGTTTTTCCTTGCCCGTATGTGGGCTTTGTACCGAGGATGTCGTTGTGGCTTGTGCAGCCCTTTGAGACACTTGTGATTTAGGGCTATATAAATAAAGATTGATTGATTGATTGATTGAGATATTTAGGGAAAGTAAATACAAAATTACTTTTATCTTTAATTATGATAATTTTTTTGCTTTGCTGGACCTGATGGCCCACCACTGTATAGATATGTTTTTGATTGATTGATTGAATCTTCTACTAGTAGATTTCAAAGTACAGTACATATTCCGTACAATTGACCACTAAATGGTAACACCCGAATACGTTTTCACGTCCACGTTAATCAATTCATGGTAAAAATATATATTATCATCATAATACAGTCATCACACAAGTTAATCATCAGAGTATATACATTGAATTATTTACATTATTTACAATCCGGGGGGTGGGATGTGGAGGGGGTTGGGACGGGGACGGGGACGGGGGGGGGGGGGGGGGGGAGTTAGGTTGGGTTGCTATCAGCATACTTCAGTCATCAACAATTATATCATCTGAGAAATGGACATTGTAACAGTGTAGGTCTGACTTGGTAGGATATGTACAGCGAGCGGTGACCATAGTGAGCTCAGAAAGCTCAAGAACAAGTACCGTATTTTTCGGACTATAAGTCGCAGTTTTTTTCATAGTTTATGAAAGGTGCCTAATGTTTTTTTCCTTCTTTATTATGCATTTTCGGCAGGTGCGACTTATACTCCGAAAAATACGATATATACATTTGATTATTTACATTTGATTATTTGTATTTGTATAGACCGGCCCCCGGCCACATTTTTTTAACCCAACACGGCCCCCAGGTCAAAAACTTTGGGGACCCCCGCTCTAAACCAAATGACCAGTTGCCTAAACACATTTAGTAAAACTAACCCCCCAATTTGCCACAACCGCAAACACAATTCACCTGTAGACACTGTTCACAAAACTCATCCCCTTTTTCTCAAAACTCTAAACACATTTTGCCTTGCTAGAACACATTTTGCATATACTGTATCTCTGCTCCAACATGCATCGTGAAGCTCATGTGATGCAAAATGCCGCCCACAGTCAGCAAAACTTGCACACAATAAACATAACTGGTGTCATTCAGCACATAGCACTTTAGAACTAAGCACTTTAGCACACAGCACTTTATCCATGAGCTCTAGTGCAATGCACACTGGTACTTTATCTTTATATCCATACTGTAGATTTTATGCCTACATCAAAGTGTATGTCTATCAAGCTCCATGTTCTGATGTTTAAATGTTAGTTGTCTGGTTGTGGTTGTGTCTGTGCTTGTGTTTTTGTTCTGTTGTTTTTGTGTATGTTAAGAAAGCAATGATGCACTGTGCCCAAGACAAATTTCCCCGCGGGGACAATAAAGTTGAACCTTGAACCTTGAGTAAACAGAACGACTCAAAATGTAAAACCCCTCTAAGTCAGTGCAGTTTGCTGAAGGTTCCAAACAAAAATGGATGATCAAAGCAGAAGAAGAGGAGAGAGAGGAGCAGGTCAAGGAGGGAGAGAAGAAGGAGGGTGAGCAAGACAAAGGATTGTCATCATGGGGGTGGAAGGTCTATGACCGCCAACCCTACACTAGAGAGAACCTTCTCAGGGCTATGGACGAGGCCTGTGATGATGTGGCTGAGGAGCCCTTCCAAGGCTGGCTGCGGCATGCCAGGGCATCCTTCCCACGTTGTTTGGCTATGGACAATATTGCCTGTGATGTTGATGAGGTCCTGTGGCCCGACCCAGCATGACGACGTGATGCCGCCCAATGATTTCAGTGTCAATTTACAGCATACTGTGTCAATGTACAATGTACTGTAATAAAAAAATAATCCCACATTGAACATTGTGTGCCCTGCGATGAGGTGGCGACTTGTCCAGGGTGTACCCCGCCTTCCGCCCGATTGTAGCTGAGATAGGCTCCAGCGACCCCCGCGACCCCAAAAAAGGGAATAAGCGGTAGAAAATGGATGGATGGATGGATGAACATTGTGTTTTCAATTGTTACTGTAGTATCTATTGTGTGTGTGTAGTGTTTACATTTTTGCAGGCCTTGAGAGGTATTGTGGTGTCAGAGTTTGCTTTTGAGCAGTATGTGGAGCATACTTGCCAACTGTTTTGGTGTGATGGGTTGGTTTTGAAAAGAGACTGTGAGGTTGTGCGTACGTAGTTTTAGAAAAGTGTTTTGTGTCTAGAGCAGGGGTCGGCAACCTTTACCAGTCAAAGAGCCATTTTGACCAGTTTCACAAATTATAGAAAATGGGAGCCACAAAAAATGTTTTAAATTTAAAATGAAATAACACTGCATACAAAGTTTTTATTTTGCTTTGTGCTATGTATAAACCAGGGGTCTCAGACACGCTGCCCACACCTTAATAAGGAATTAGAATGCTGGTGCGGCACGCTGGTTTTATATGAATGGCGCTTGTCAGCGTCATGCGTGGCGTGATGGTACAGCATATGGCACCCACTACAACCAGCGTGCCTGATCAGCCACACGTTGTACGGGGCTTTAGCTTGCTCACATAAGTGACAACTAGCATACTTGGTCAACAACCACACAGGTTACACTGACGGTGGCGGTATAAAAAAAACTTTAACACTCTTACTTATAATGCGCCACACTGTGAACCCACACCAAACAAGAATGACAAACACATTTCGGGAGAACATCTGCACCGTAACACAACATAAACACAACAGGACAAATACCCAGAATCCCATGCAGCCCTAACTCTTCCGGGGTACATTATACACCCCGCTACCAAACCCCGCCCACCTCAACCTTAGCACAGGGGGGCGGGGGGGGGTTGATGTGTGAGGGAGCAGGGTTGGGGTGGGGGAGGGGTTTGGTGGTAGCAGGGGTGTATAATGTAGCCCGGAAGAGTCAGGGCTGCATGGGATTCTGGGTATTTGTTCTGTTGTGTTTATGTTGTGTTAAGGTGCAGATGTTCTCCCGAAATGTGTTTGTCATTCTTGTTTGGTTTTGGTTCAAAGTGTGGCGCATTATTAGTAAGAGTGTTAAAGTTGTTTTATATGGTCACCGTCAGTGTAACCTGTGTGGCTGTTGACCAAGTATGCCTTGCTGTCGCATACGTGTGCAAGCAGAAGATGCATACTGTATAACAAGTGGTTGGGCTGGCACACTGCTAATACAGATTGTAGAGGGCGCCAAATGCTGTACCATAATGGCAGCCCTTTTTATAACTGTAAGGGTGAAAATCTATGAATATTAATCCCAGGAGTTTTCTGCGAGAGGCACTGAAATCCGTAAGTCTCCCGGGAAAATCGGGGGGTTCGGCAAGTAAGCTACTGAGCTGCATGCGGCTCCGGAGCCGCGGGTTGCCGACCCCTGGTCTAGAGTTTTGTGAAAAGTGAGGGTAGTATTGTGAAATGTGTTTTTGCAATAGAGAAAAACTGTAACAGTGGATTATGTTTTATTGGCCAATTTTGCAGAAATCAAAGGATCTGACATTGTTCCCGCTTTAAAGGGAACACAACTGATGGGAGTTTTGTTGGCGATGTTACGATGTTTTTAAAGGGCTTTATGGGCGCAATAGATGACTCCAGTTAGCTTCATTGTTGGCCACTTCTGACTTGCCGTATATTACAAATTAGAATGCATAAGAAAAAGAAAAACATATGTGTTCTTGTCTTGCATATGAATTGTGAATTGTGGGGACGGCGTGTCGCAGTTGGGACAGCGGCTGTGCCAGCAACATGAGGGTTCCTGGTTCAATCCCCACCTTCTACCATCCAATGTTGTGTCCTTGGGCAAGACACTTCACCCTTGCTCCTGATGGGTCCTGGTTAGCGCCTTGCATGGCAGCTCCCGCCATCAGCGTTATACAAGTATAACCCATTTAACCCATGAATTGTGAATGATAGGCAAAATGCCTCAAAAAGGTGCAGTTCCTCTTTAAGCCTAAATGGGTGATACTGTCGCGTATGTAATATGTGTTACAGCTCAAGCTCATACCGTTGCACATTCTTCAGTGCGCTCCACCGGACACGCCCACGGGCGTTTTTCTCCAGCCGCGGTCGCGCCCCTGCCCCTTGCTCCCTTGCTCTCTCTCAGCAATCAACGCACCTGACACTGATCAGGACGCTGCACACCGCGTCCTGCGTTCCAGTGCCAGAACGTAGCTACCTGTATTACCCATACGTCTCTAGCTTCCTTTTCCATGTGCCTACTCGCTCTCTGTTTCCTCTCCTCTGCGCTCATTGTGTCTTGTCCTGTGTCGTCATCCCGCAGCTCCTCTCTGTCTCCTGGATTCGAGCTGTGGGTCTCGTCTCCCCGGACTTCCCCTAGACATCTTGCTGCCTTCCCGGATCTCGACCTTTCGCCTGCCCATGGATATTGACGCCTCTCTCCAGCCCTCGACCTCTCGTCCGAGCCTGCCTTGCCCTCTCGGGACTTCCGCATTCTTCACAACACGCACCTTCAACACCTGCCGGTAACACTCTCAAGTTAATCGCAGCACATAGTCGCACACCACATATTTTGGTTAGTTGCACACTTCATACTCTTGTATTAATAAACACGCCTACTGTTAAGCGACGTCCCTATCTCAGTGCCGTTTCCTTCTCCACTGTATCATTAAAATATGTCCGTCTTCCTTGGTGTCAGTGTTAAGCGCATGTGATGTTAGCAAATGTACCCTCCGAAGCTAACAGAAGCTCGGTGCTCGCAAGTCGAAAAGGTGTCTATAAAGGAAAACTGCACTTTTTTTTTGCTCATGCATTCACAATTTTTTTAATGAGAAAAGAACAGATATTTCCCTTTTCTGTGCGTTCTAAATAGTAAAAAAAAACTACTAGCACTAAATAAATGATAAATGGGTTGTACTTGTATAGCGCTTTTCTACCTTCAATGTACTCAAAGCGCTTTGACAGTATTACCACATTCACCCATTCACACACACATTCACACACTGATGGCGGGAGCTGCCATGCAAGGCGCTAACCAGCAGCCATCAGGAGCAAGGGGTGAAGTGTCTTGCCCAAGGACACAACGGACGTGACTAGGATGGTAGAACTAGGCAGCTAACAATGGGGATTCTACTATTCCTCCTATAAAGCATTCTAAAGAAAACTTCCAACAACATTTGATGTGCATGCTGTAACCATGTAGTAACAGGCACATTCATAACAAACATATTTACGGCACAGGTGTCAAACTGAAGTCATGAAGGCCCCACATGTTTACGTTGCCCGTGAAAGGCTGGAAATAGCTTGTGTCAACAAAACATTTTCTGGTTACATGTATTTGTTCTTCGTTTCATTCATTTGTCACAAAACAATTTTTTATGCAATTGCATGCTTTCCAAGCTTGAATTCTATCTGATCATGCAACACGGCACTCCAAGCATTGTTTTGGTTATCAACAATGAATGCTTGTCACATTGACCTACTATCTCAAAGCAAGTGGAACACACACAATTGCCTATGCAAATTGGGTCATGAGGCTAGTATACCTTTATATTCATATTATTTATATTCTGAGGGCAGCCATGATTGCCATGTGGCCCTCAATTAAAACAAGGTTGACAATCCTGACTTTGGGACTTTTAGTCATTTTAAGCATTACTACAACGTTTTTCTTGGGTGCATTGATTTCACAAGAGTGCATAGCAACCAGTGTTAATTTTCATGGCAATTTTAGACTATGGCAGGTTTCGCCATAGTCTTTTGACTAAAATGTATTTTAGTGTTAGTTGTGTTTTAGTGTAGTTTTAGTCAACTAAATTCTTCAACATTTGAGTCGACTAAAACTGAAGTAAATTTAAAATAAATGTTTCTTTCTGAGCCTGAATATACCGAGGATTCACTACAAGTTTTAAAGGCTGAGTGCTTAGCAAATCCAGCTCTTGTGAAGCATCACTAGAGCTTAGTACTAAACGTTTCATCACCTAAATTAAAACATAACAAAAAAGTCACTTGCAATGTCCGCTCTCACTGGGATGCCGACTGGGATGGTTGTATCTTTCAGCATAATAATTATACTACCTCTTTAGAGGATAATTCAAAATTCTCAATTCTCAGATAAAAAGTGCTGGAAGGAAACAAGCATTTTGCAGCGTCTTCCCAGGAATTTAGTTGAGTTGAGAGCCAGTGTATCCATTGATTCAGTCGGTCCAGATTTTTAGTTGCTACTGTGTAAAATTTGTAGTTTAAAACATTTTCCCATACTTGCCAACCCTCCCAGATTTTCCGGGAGACTCCCAAAATTCAGCGCCTCTCCCGAAAACCCCCCGGGACAAATTTTTTTCCAAAAATCTCCCGAAATTCAGGCGGACTCAGGTCCACATGGACCTGAGTCCGCTAACCCACAATATAGACAGCGTACCTGCCCAATCACGTTATAACTGTAGAATGATCGAGGGCGAGTTCTTGGTTTCTTATGTGGGTTTATTGTTAGGCAGTTTCATTAACGTCCTCCCAGCGCGGTAACAACACACAACAACAGCAGTCACGTTTTTGTCTACCGTAAAGCAGTTCGTCTGCCGTAAACAGCAATGTTGTGACACTCTTAAACAGGACAATACTGCCATCTAGTGCATTTGATGAAAGCACTTTTGTGCGTGCCACACAGCAATGCATCATCAGAAAGGATGTTCAGCATGGTTTGAAAAATAGTGACAGAGAATACAACAAGGATGGACAATTCAACCCTTAACTCAACAATGAGTAGATGAGTGTTATGTGTGTGTATATGTGTAAATAAATGAACACTGAAATTCAAGTATTTATTTTATATATATATATATATACATATATATATATATATATATATATATATATATATATATATATATATATATATATATATATATATATATACTGTATATATATATATATATATATAATAAAATACATATATATTTATAGCTAGAATTCACTGAAAGTCAAGTATTTCTTATATATATATATATATATATATATATATATATATATATATATATATATATATATATATATATATATATATGTTTGAAATACTTGACTTAGTATTTCGTCAATTATTTCTTATATATATATATATATATATATATATATATATTTATATATATATGAAATACTTGACTTAGTATTTCGTCTTAACCACGCCCCCAACCACGCCCCTCCCCCAACCACGCCCCCCAACCCCCACCTTTGGAAATCGGAGGTCTCAAGGTTGGCAAGTATGCATTTTCCAAACTCAAATGCGATTCAGAGCAGGAGCAACTCCAGTAGTTAGCAATGCCTCTTGGCTATTGATAGTAGCCTGGGGCAGTGCAAGCAAGAAATGCCAGAAAAGTAGTTCCTATTTTTTGGCTTTTACAATAACAATGTCACTATAACCTGGTTAATAAGTAGGTCAGAACAGGAAAATAATCATTGTTGGCAGTTTTTTATGTGTTTATGGGTTCCTTCAGGTAAAGTTATATGAAGCGCAGTCCAATACAAAGCAATGTTCTAAAAAAACGCAATCTTGCCATGGATCCCAGATTTTTGCCCGTTTTTTATCCACCAGAGTCAACTGTATCGTTTTTCACCAAAATGTTCGACTATCAATACTCTTTAGACCAGTGTTTTTCAACCTTTTCTGAGCCAAGGCACATTTTTTTCATTGAAAAAATTTCAAGGCACACCACCAGCAGAAAACATTAAAAATGTAACGGCCGATATTGACAGTAAAAAGTCGTTCTCGCAATTGTTGGATATGAATTCAAACCATAACCAACCATGCATCACTATAGCGCTTGTCTCAAAGTAGGTGTACTGTCACGACCTGTCACATCATGCCATGACTTATTTGGAGTTTTTTGGTGTTTTCCTGTGTGTAGTGTTTTAATTCTTGTCTTGCGCTCCTATTTTTTTGTTGATTATCATGTCATGTACGGATGTACTTTGTGGACGCCGTCTGCTGCTCCACACACGCTGTAAGTCTTTGCTGTCGTCCAGCATTCTGTTTTTGTTTACTTTGCAGCCAGTTCAGTTTTAGCTTCGTTTTGCATAGCCATCCCCACGCTTCAATGCCTTTTCTTAGTGGCACTTGCCTTTTGTTTATTTTTGGTTTAAAGGGGAACATTATCACCAGACCTATGTAAGCGTCAATATATACCTTGATGTTGCAGAAAAAAGACCATATATTTTTTTAACCGATTTCCGAACTCTAAATGGGTGAATTTTGGCGAAGTAAACGCCTTTCTATTATTCGTTCTCGGAGCGATGACGTCACAACGTGACGTCACATCGGGAAGCAATCCGCCGGTTTCTCACTTTCGTTGGTGTGATGTCGGAGGGTGTAACAACACAAACAGGGACGGATTCAAGTTGCACCAGTGGCCCAAAGATGTGAAAGTGGCAAGAAATTGGACGCAATCTGTTCAAAATACGAGGCTGTGGGGAAAGCCGACGAAATGGTCAGTCGTTTGTTCCGCACACTTTACCGACGAAAGCTATGCTACGACAGAGATGGCAAGAATGTGTGGATATCCTGCGACACTCAAAGCAGATGCATTTCCAACGATAAAGTCAAAGAAATCTGCCGCCAGACCCCCATTGAATCTGCCGGAGTGTGTGAGCTATTCAGGGACAACGGACCTCGGTAGCACGGCAAGCAATGGCGGCAGTTTGTTCCTGCAGACGAGCGAGCTAAACCCCCTGGATGTCTTGGCTCACACCGTCCCTTATGCCACCGAAGATGATCAAGAGAAGAATATCGACCCTAGCTTCCCTGGCCTGCTGACATCAACTCCAAAACTGGACAGATCAGCTTTCAGGAAAAGAGAGCGGATGAGGGTATGTCTACAGAATATATTAATTGATGAAAACTTTATTCATTACTCGCGGTTTTACGTAAATTATTATACATAAATTGTGTTTACCAATAATTTAGCTTAAAAACATTTATTTTTTTCAATCATTCGAGTACATTTGTGTAATGCAGTATTTTGTGTCTATTTAGGTATGGTTAACCTGAGTGCTGAAATCGTGGAAAAATATATGTTCTTAGCGCGCCTGAAATGGGCTGTCTGCACTCTCAAAGTGCATGTTGTTGCCAAATGTATTTCATATGCTGTAAACCTAGTTCATAGTTGTTAGCAATTATCTTATCAGACAGTGTTAAGCCGCTGAAATCCGAATCTGAATCCGAGCTAATGTCGCTATACATTGCTGTTTGTTTGTATTGGCATCACTGTGTGACGTCACAGGAAAATGGACGGGTGTATATAACGATGGTTAAAATCAGGCACTTTGAAGCTTTTTTTAGGGATATTGCGTGATGGGTAAAATTTTTTAAAAAACTTCGAAAAATAAAATAAGCCACTGGGAACTGATTTTTAGTGGTTTTAACCCTTGTGAAATTGTGATAATGTTCCCCTTTAAGCATTAGATACCTTTTGACCTGCACGCTGCCTCCCGCTGTCGTCTGTCTATTGTGATCATGACAAACCATGTTCCCGACATCTACAAAGCAATTAGCTACCTCCTGCCACCTACTGATATGGAAGAGTATTACACGGTTTGTCTGCCGATCTCTCGACAGCACAGACACTCAACAACGGTTCATTTGCGGATTATAATTACTGGTTTGCATCTGCCTCACAATACGAAGGTCCTGAGTAGTCTTGGGTTCAATACCGGGCTCGGGATCTTTCTGTGTGGAGTTTGCATGTTCTCCCCGTGACTGCGTGGGTTCCCTCCGGGTACTCCGGCTTCCTCCCACCTCCAAAGACATGCACCTGGGGATAGGTTGATTGGCAACACTAAATTGGCCCTAGTGTGTGGATGTGAGTGTGAATGTTGTCTGTCTATCTGTGTTGGCCCTGCGATGAGGTGGCGACTTGTCCAGGGTGTACCCCGCCTTCCGCCCGATTGTAGCTGAGATAGGCTCCAGCGCCCCCCGCGACCCCAAAGGGAATAAGCGGTAGAAAATGGATGGAATTACTGGTTTGCAAAAAATATTTTTAACCCAATTAGGTGAAATTACATAATCTCCCACGACACACCAGACAATATCTCACAGTACACTAGTGTGACGCGGCACAGTGGTTGAAAAACACTGCTATAGACCGACTAGAGGATAGTGCTCGCCCCTGTCTGTGATGTGAGAGCACAATCCACCATTTACGTCACGTCGCGTGTGGGGTTATCATCGCTATCGTCATCAACTCTCGCCCATTTCCGGGAGTGACGTAAAGCAGATGCGACAAATGTTTGTTTACTTTCAAGATTCTGTGCGTGTTCGGCTTTGCTGTGCTCTTTTTTTTCTTGCGCTTGTCCCCATCAAGAAGAAAACAGACTTTTTTGTTGTCGTTTCTGAGGAGGATCATTGATGCGTGTCCCCTTTGAAAAAATGCAATGTTGACTGTCAACAAGACACAAACTCAAAAACTGAAACCATTATGCCTTGGTTAGTCTGCAAACCCCTAAATCGGCATCCTGTTATAGTAGTATTTTGGGAAAAAAACTTCTACTGAATGTACGCGCGCTCTGGATATTATGGAACTCAACGACCGTGTTATATCGAACTTAAAGTTAAAGTCCCAACAATTGTCACACATGAACATGTGAAATTTGTCCTCTGCATTTGACCCATCCCCATGTTCACCCCCTGGGAGGTGAGGGGAGCAGTGAGCAGCAGCGTACTCCACGCTCGGGAATCATTTGGTGATTTAACCGCCAATTCCAACCCTTGATGCTGGGAGGCAATGGGTCCCATGTTTTGTAGTCTTTGGTATGACTCGGCCAGGGTTTGAACCCATGACCTCCCAGCCTCAGGGCGGACACTCTAACCACAAGGCCACTGAGCTGGAGCTTTGACTCTAGGTCAATTACTTGCATTGTTAACCATCTCATGCTGGCCGTTTTTTTCCCTATTTTGTGGTGCTGGTGGCAGCTGTGGATCTACCGGCGGTTACTGTTGCTAGGTTTAATTGTAGTGTGGTTGGTGGCCGCGCACTAATGGAATTGTGGGGACTGGCTGGTGTTGGGTTGCTGGCTGGTTTGGGTGCTTGCATGTGGGCGGGATGTGGTGGTGTCTTTCCCATCATTACCCGGTCTGGACCTGTGTGAACGCATTCTCGAATGAGTGTTCACGTTGAGCATTGGTTGTCGGTGTGGTTCGGGCGCGGGATTTGTTAAGGGAAAATTGCGTGGCATCGCGTGGGCGGGGGGTGGAACCGGATTGCATTTGTTTGGGAATGTTCTGGAGCGTTTGCGGATTAGGTAGGGAAGGATAGACATGTTCGGATAGAGATGGTGTGCCTCTTGTGGTACCAGAACGGTGTTTGTTGTGCCGGGACATTATATTGTGTGGCTGTTTGTTTTGGTTGTTCGGGGAAGTGCAGCTTGGTTGGGGGATTTTAGCGTTCGTATGGGTACTTTTTTGGCGCATTGAGCGATGCCGCGGTGATGGTGATGACCGTGATTGTTTTGGTCGCAGTGACTTTGTGGTTTTTGTTTGGATGCGGGGTTGTGGGGTCTGGACTCCTGGCCGTATGTCTTGGTCCCCTCCTGGGAGGGGGTTTGGGGGGATTTGCGGCGCTGTGTGTGGGCTCGTACTTACAGCACACACACCTAAAGTAAAGTGGAAAGGGGGAAGTGAATGCCTCTATGGCAGTGGTTCTCAACCTTTTTTCAGTGATGTACCCCCATGTGCAAATTATTTTAATTCAAGTACCCCCTAATCAGAGCAAAGCATTTTTGGTTGAAAAAAAGAGATATAGAAGTAAAATACAGCACTACGTCATCAGTTTCTGATTTATTAAATTGTATAACGGTGCAAAATATTGCTCATTTGTTTGTAGTGGTCTTTCTTGAACTATTTGGAAAAATAGATATAAAAATAACTAAAAACTTGTTGAAAAATAAACAAGTGATTCAATTATAAATATGTCCACAAAATACTGAATATTGTATTGTTGCATTGTAATGAATGGAATAGCCTTACTTGATTTGATGTTCAATTTATGAACTTTCATTCATATTTTCTTGAATTGTTATTCAATAAATATATTTATAAAGGATTTTTGAATTGTTGCTATTTTTTAGAATATTTAAAAAAAATCTCACGTACCCCTTGGCATACCTTCAAGTACCCCCATTTGAGAACCACTGCTCTATGGCAGCTCTATTCACTGGGGGCCCGTGGGCCACAACTGGCCCTCCAAACCTTTGATCTGGCCATCACCCAAGTAGGCTTTATGAAACCATTCAAATTGGGCTTGCTCATGTATGCAGTACCTCCGCCACCCCACGGGGGCAATAGTGTGGAATATGAGTCACAATGAAGCAGCAGAGGGGTGAGTAGAACAAGACTACTCATTCCAACCAAAAATAGCATTATCGACCCGAATTAAAAATCAGAATGAATCGGGAAAATTTGAACTTTAACAAAGTATGAATGTTCTGCCCCTAGCCAGTGCTAGAGTCATTGTTTTTCTGTCGGACCGCTGACTTTATGATGTCTTATGTATTTGTGGTCGTGTTTTTTGGCGGGGGAACTCTCTGGCAAACAAAGCTTGCTTATGCATGTAGCGCTAAATTTCACCAGTAGATGGCGATAACGCTACACCTTTTAGGTTTAATTGTGTGCAATGTTTGCTGTAGATGTTGTTTAATTTCTACATGCGTAAACATCTCTTGTTTATTGTGTGAATGTATGAACACTAAACCTTCTATTTTCCATCCATCCATTTCCTACCGCTTATTCCCTTCGGGGTAGCGGGGGGCGCTGGAGCTTATCTCAGCTACAATCGGGCGGAAGGCGGGGTACACCCTGGACAAGTCGCCACCTCATCGCAGGGCCAACACAGATAGACAGACAACATTCACACTCACATTTACACACTAGGGCCAATTTAGTGTTGCCAATCAACCTATCCCCAGGTGCATGTCTTTGGAGGTGGGAGGAAGCCGGAGTACCCGGAGGGAACCCACGCAGTCACGGGGAGAACATGCAAACTCCACACAGAAAGATCCCGAGGCCGGGATTGAACTCACGACTACTTATTTGTTTAAAATACACAATGGACAATATTTATGTAAAATACACAAAAAACTTGATATTTTTGTAATGTTTATATTTTCAGTCTTTCAAACGTAAATGAAGGAAGAAGTGTGAAGAAGTAAAACTGAGGAAGGAACATTTTTTAAAAGAGAGGACATTAATTCTCAACAAATCTTCTGGAGCTTATGTTTCTTCAGGCTGTTAACTATCTGTCCTGCTGTACATGCTGAAAACAAGTAGCGAGGGCAAAATAATTATTTATTGACAGTGCAGTGTGAAAGCTGATGTGTTTACTTTGCGATTAAGTAAACACAGTCTCAAAGGAATACAACCTGCGTAGACACTTTCTGACGAAACAACCACATTTTGATGTCCGGTCCCTGAGCCCTTAGGTTCTTGAAATTGTGACCCTCCTTATTACGTAGTTGGATAGCTCTGCTTTATGGGGTTCCAGTCCTCATGACTTGTCCCCTGCTTGTCTATCCCTCAATTTTTGTCATCCCATTGGGTTGAGTTTTTTCTTGCCCTGATGTGGGATCTGAGCCGAGGATGTCGTTGTGGCTTGTGCAGCCCTTTGAGACACTTGTGATTTAGGGCTATATAAGTGAAAATTGATTGATTGATTGAATTTCAATTGCATGTTCGACACTTAGATACATGCTGTACATACACACATGCACATATACAAAAGTACACTGATACAAATAACCACAAGTATCCCACACTTCTCTTTTGTGAAGGAATTCTGTACAGTAGATATGGACATCTACATCAACAATATGATTTGCCTGAGTTGCTGAACAGGACAGGTAAAAAAACAAAACTATATTGAACGCACAGAAATTTAAAATGCATGTGTACTTGTCTTGTGAATGCCATCCGTCCATTTTCTACCGCTTGTCCCTGTTTGATGGGCATAATTACCTTTGAATTGATATTACTTTAATATAACAGGTGATATCAATAGTTATCACTTTAATGAGCAGTTTTGACAGCAGCTTTTAAAATAATGTCAAAATTAGTGTGGCGGTCTGGAGACCATCTGTCCTCCCTTACCTGTTCTTGCAGCACACCTGGCTGTTGTGTGCTGATCGTGGTGTGGAGCCCAAGATATCTAATTCCAGGTATGTAGGCTCGGTTATTTTCTCGTCTCTCCCACGTGTTGGATGTCATGTCGGTCCGTGGGAGTGGTGCCCGTGGCAGCGATTGAGGTGGTTATATTACGCTGCGGTCACCATTCTTAATAATCACTCCGCTTCCTGTGGTGCTCTTGTGGCGTGCATGTACATCTGATCTTCTGTGTAAATTACAGCTGCGTCTTTGGGAATACTGTATTGCTCTGCTGCTTGTGGGTGAATTCTGCACATCGTCGGCATGTTGAAGCCCTTCGTACTGTCTGGCTTGCACTCATATGTCTGTCATTTTTCCTGCGCCGTCGTGGCTCATGCAGGACGACATTAATTATTTGCTTGGGCCATCAACGTTTTATGTACAAGCAGAATATAAATTAGCAAATGAACTCAAAATGGATTTCATTCAACTTTCAGGAAATGTCTTAAATGGGATAAACAACAACTGATTAGACTTTGGGCCTGATCCGGATCATTTCTCCTATGTTAGCTTATGTTTACATTTGTGTGTGTGTGTGTGTGTGTGTGTGTGTGTGCGCGTGTGTGTGCGTGTGTGTGTGTGTGTGTGTGTTTGTGTGCTAGCCAGTTCTTCCAGAATTTTGCAGCCTTTTTTGTGATTGTTTTCGCCAAAAGTGCCTGAACTCACGGCAGCTTTTTCTGAAAGTTGTGATTTTTATTAAATAATAAAAATCACATTAAATAATACCACGATAATAATGATAACAGTGATCATTAGTCACAATAACTTTATGTAGCTTTTTATTGTTTTGGTTGTGTATATTTGAGGGTCCTCTACCCCCTCCCTACAGAGATAGAACCTATTTTATTGATTTTGGTTATGATTTTTATTGAACTGCAACATTTTGCTGACGGAGTATATTTTATTTGTATGATTTGTTTGTTTTATTTAACTTGGTCTTTAAAAGTTTACATTTAAATTCCGATGTTATAAGTGAAATATGTGGTCACATCTCAGTTATCTACACTTAACAAATCTAAAAATAATCTTGTAGCATTTAATACTACTTTGTTGGGCGAGAAGACTCGTGTTACATTGGAAGGCAACTGCTTCTCCTTGCCATGCAATGCTGGATTAAATATGTTCTTTATTTTCCCAAACTGGAGAAGATTAGGCTGACATTGAATCGTTGTTCTGTAAAGTTTAAAAAACGGTGGGGTGCTTTCCAGAGATATGTTGGAGAAACTGATCTCCATATTAATACTGATTGAAATTAAAATGTGGGTGGTTGATGAGCCTTTTGTGTGCTCTCTAAGGATATTCAGGAATGCAGCTCTCTGTAGTTTTATGTGAATATCTGTCTGTGGTTTGCTTTTACTTTATTATTATTATAAAAACACAATTGTTAATGTATTTAATTTTTAAAATTTTACTTTTTGGGGGAAAAAAGCATGTGATGTATTTTTGACAACTCCTGTCAATTATATGTGTCATAAAACCAATAAACACATTTTTAATATACATGAAAAATACAAGATTATTGCATTTGAAAGGGTATACATAAAATAGTATAATGTATTGTCATTATAACAGTGGTTAATTTGGTCTTTAAAAAAATATGTTTAATAATGTCGTTTATCTGCAATAATTTATAGGTCAATATATTGTCGAACATTTTTTTTATCAGCCCTAGCTAACATCCTACTAAAATTTAATATTGTGCTTCTTTGCGACAATGCAGTAAAAAAGAAAGTGGTACTTGGTCTCTGACAGGTTGGCCACCCCTGTTCTGGATAAACATTTGTCCCAAAGTAATAGTTGTTGGCTCTCATGAAGGTTGCATGATTAGTAGTAGTTTGTGTTGTTGAAATGTTGTGATGCATCTGTGAAAGTAATATACCGCTGTATGCTTAAAATGACCAAAATAGGTAAATATTACATGTTATTATGAATGTGCCTGTTACTACATTGCATATATACTTACAGTGTGTAAATAAAACATTGATGGAGGTTTTTTACAGCACTTTATAGACAGAATAAAGTGACTCCCAGTGTTAGCTGACTTTTGTTAGAATGTATAAAAAATGAAAAACATATGTTTTCTTGTCTTCAATAATGATTGTGACTGATAGGCACAATTCCAAAAATAGTGCAGTTTTCATTTAATAGTAATAGACTATAAATACATAAAAATAAATCAATAAAATTGAATAAATGGTGATATTGTAGTGCAGTTAGAATGTAAAAACAATGACAGTAAACTAATCCAAACAAAAACTCAGTTCAGCCCTGGTGGTACACATGTGTTCGTCGTGCATGGATGGGGAGAAGAATTAGCTACATAATAACTTAATTTTTTCTCATCATGCGACAGTAAGTCATCTAAATTTTGCAACATTTTAATAAACTAAAATGACAGTAAATCCAGTCAACTCAAATATAAATTATAAAAGACAAAACATCTTTGAAGTTTCCTTAATTTAGACTTCAAACAAAGCATTTCAATAACAACGTCCACAACGAAAAATAATGTTGTCTTATTTTGACAAGGGAAATTGTATTTTGATTTTATTTTTTAATGTTTTGAAAGACAGATGTTGATTAATATTTTCAATATGTCAAACAAATCAAAATGAATGCTGTTCTCATCGCAAGTACAATTGTGAAATAGAACCCACATTCATTTTGGGAGCTGTTTGAGTTGATTTAGTGTTAAATGTATTAGTTATCTAAACTATAATTCTACCATCTGGGTTGTTTTTGCTTCTGCTGCTCCATATTTACCTCAGGAATCATCTTCTACTGGGAATTGAAACTAATCCCCGAGGAGTTGGTCCATAACTCGTTTAATCGAGTAAAAGGAAAGATTGTCATGTACGGCCCAGCGGTCTTTGTAAATTGCAGCTGAGATAGTTATTTTGTGTGTCCTCTAATAAATGCTTTGAAAGCCTTACACTTTATAAGTTACAAAGTCTGCTCAGTATTGAATTCAACAAATACATCTTGTCTGCCTTTCTATATAGTTTACAGATTCATTGTTAACTCTATCTGTCAGCTCTATCTAAGTTGACAGATAGTTAACATGAGGATCCGAAGAAAAACAGAGTCCAGGGATTATCTTTTAGAAGTTTTAGACCCCGTTTACACTAAGCCGGATGAGGTTATCCAGGGTAAATCCCACCTAACCTTATCCATGTCCACACACAAGAATGCCACCTCCCCCCTCCGTCCGCCGGCGCAACGCAACCTAATACGCATGCGCGGAAAATGCGCACGTCATAGTTGCTTTGTGTGCACGTTCTAAAATTTAACTTGTCTAAACAATATCAGTGTTGTGGTATTTCAATTAACTGGAATCCAGTGTACTGTGGGGCTCTATTGTAGTGAATCACATCTGAGCCATCATAAATTAATCAAATCTTTAATAAACACGTGAAAGTCAACAATGTGACAAAGAACATTTTACATCAATCAAACTAGGAATCTAGATATCTGGTCACGACACTCCTCACTCTTTTGCCTTCACCTTCATTGTCCATTTGTTTTTGGTGACTTTATATACTCTGGACCTAGACGTTGAGTCTGCGACATACATGGAGGACAATAACTGATACAGTCTGCTTTGCCTGTCCAAATGCATTCGCAGTTTTCCGTAATCTTCCCTCGACGACCAGGTAATACAAAGCACACGCTACCTTTTTATCACATCTACAGGAGCCCGCATTCTCGTTGGACAAAGTTTTTCCGTGAGTAGAATCCAAACTGACCTTGACATTGGAAAGTTCTCTTGCCGTCTGAGAAGTGTTGTATCCCAAATAGCTGCAATCACTTTCTCTTAAAGTATTAATGTGTGATTTCCACAAGCGTCTGCACATGTAGAAGAATGAGAAACACGGGCATATCTGGATGACTCGCCTCCATCTTTCCAGTGGTTATCCCTGGTTGTTATGAAGCTGGCTGAGGCGCGTTCTTTCTGACGTCACTTCCTGTGTGGGGCGCGGTCTTTCTGACTTCACTTCCTCTCCGAACTCAGTTTGTAAACGATCAATGAGTCAATACAAAGCTAAGAGCCGGAGATTCAAGAAACGCAGAAACCTGTCCTTTCGGTAAACTAGTTTGCGTTTGACTGCCGTGCGGCTACTCCCGTAAGCTAGAGGAGGTAGAAACCCAACTTTAAAATAAAAGTCCCTTCTCATCCCCTGATAATGTGTGTATATGTATACACTTGTTTGCTTGTATGCAAAATATAATTATACCTATGCCCTTATAAGAAATAACAGGAATATAGAATACTTGATCTGCAGTGTCCAGCATCCAGTATTTATTTAACATTCGCACTGGTTGATTTTGTTATCTTATTGTTTTTTTGCTAAAAAGTTGATTTAAACTCATTGAATCGTTTCAGATCCATCCATCCATCCATTTTCTACCGCTTATTCCCTTTGGGGTCGCGGGGGGCGCTGCGTATTGTTCTAAATAAACTAACATCATGCCCGAATCTTATTGGCAACTTCAAATTATGATTCGAATCAAATCTTTGTTAAAACAAATCGTTACACTCCTAATATATATATATATATATATATATATATATATATATATATATATATATATATATATATATATGTATATATATATATATATATATATATATATATATATATATATATATATATATATATATATATATATATATATATATATATGTATATATATATATCAGTACAGGACAAAAGTCTGGACACACCTTCTCATTTCAATGCGTCTCTGCGTTTTCTTTATTTTCATGACTATTTACATTGTAGATTGTCACTGAAGGCATCAAAACTATGACACCTGTGAAGTGAAAACCCTTTCAGGTGACTACCTCTTGAAGTTAATCGAGAGAATGCCAAGAGTGTGCAAAACAGTATTCAGAGCAAAGGGTGGCTATTTTGAAGAAACTAGTATACAACACGTTTTAAGTTATTTCACCTTTTTTTTGTTAAGTACATAACTCCACATGTGTTCATTCATAGTTTTGATGCCTTCAGTGACAATCTACCATGTAAATAGTCATGAAAATATAGAAAACGCATTGAATGAGAAGGTGTGTCTTTTGTACTTTTGGACTGTACTGTGTATATATATATATATATATATATATATATATATATATATATATATATATATATATATATATATATGTATATGTATGTGTGGGAAAAAATCACAAGACTATTTCATCTCTACAGGCCTGTTTCATGAGGGGTTCCCTCAATCATCAGGAGAAATCTCCTGATGATTGAGGGATTTATATTATATATACATACATACATATATATTGTATATATATTATATATACAATATATATACATATATTGCGCTCTACCACGATATCGAGCACTATTTTTTTTTTTGGATAATCTTATTAAGATATATATATATATATATATATATATATATATATATATATATATATATATATATATATATATATATGTCTTAATAAGGTTATCCAAAAAATAGTGCTCGATACCGTAGTAGAGCGCAATATATGTATGTGTGGGGAAAAAAAAACCCACCAAAACCAAAACCAAAATCTCCTGATGATTGAGGGAACCCCTCATGAAACAGGCCTGTAGAGATGAAGTAGTCTTGTGATTTTTTTCCCACACATACATATATATGTATATATATATATATATATATATATATATATATATATATATATATATATATATGTTAGGTCAGGAAAAAATACATAGGCTATATCATCCCTACAAGTCTGTTTCGAGCAAGGAAACCTGCAGAATAGGCTTGTAGGGATGATATAGCCTCTGTATTTTTTTCTGACCAAACGTATATTCCGCTCTACCCCGGTATTGACCACTGTATAACGGATAAACCACAGAAACCTCTACTATTTATATATATATATATATATATATTGTATATACGTCTATGCACATGTATATTTTGCTTATCTTTTCCTATTATTTTTTTATTTATAAAACACATTATACTGTATATAAAAACAACAAAACAATTAAAAAACATTCAATAGTATTTTGAGTTTCAACAGTTTATACTAGATAATGCCCACACATATTAATTTAGGGATGACATTTTGTGTCTTCGAGTGATAGAAAAGAACAGACAAGATTAAATCACTGGCAATGACTCATTGGAACATGTTTTGTGAATTACCAAAATATTTCCTTTTTCCTCTTTTTGGAACCAATTCCAATAAACTGCCAATGTGTTTTCCGTCTCTACTAGTAGCCAATTGCTATATTGTCGCCATCCATGTTTCGCTGTGACGTAAAAATGCTACTGCAGAGCAGCAACAGCTGTAGTTACTTTAGCTGCAGTCCAAACGTAAAAATTACGATACAAAAAAAAAACGTTATATTGTACATACAGTAATATATATTGTTATATTACACAGTACTAGCTCCAAGTACCACTTAGATAGGTCTCTTACTGTTTTTTTCTTTATACTGAAAAGTTGTTAAAACCATCCTGAATCATGTGCTCTGGCTATGCAAAATTGAGAAAATAGTCGATTTGTGAGTACAACGGAACTTTGATTTGTTGTACGAACTTTTCGATTTACGAACACCCGACCAAATAAAGATATGCTTTGTTGTATGAACCTTCCAATCATCCATTGTGTGCCTCACAGAGAAGCCATTTTGTGCCCGTTGTCGCATCCATTGTGGACGGGCTGTCATGGCAGTGCTGTCGGTAGTTACTGTGCTCTGTGCACCTCTCCATACTTTTGACTGCTGTTCAGGAGGCGTCTTACTGGACTTGTAACAAAATGGGGGTTGGGAGCAATGAGATGGCTTATGTACCATACAAGGCCTTTTTAGGTGAGTAGATCATCCTCAGTCAATCATTTTGCAGCACAGCCGTCCACCATTAGTGGCTTATTAAAAGCTGTATTTCTTTTGGTCTCACAAGATCACTGAGGGGGACGTCTAGAAAATACTTGTCATACTGTCATACGTTTATGGATATCTGCAAAGCTGTCCAAACCAGTGACGTGCAGTGAGGTTCATGGCTGGTGAGGCACTGACTTCATCACAGTCAGATTTACAAACATATGAACCCTAAAGAGTATCTTATTCACCATTTGATTGGCAGCAGTTAACGGGTTGTGTTTAAAAGCTCATACCAGCATTCTTCCCTGCTTGGCACTCAGCATCAAGGGTTGGAATTGGGGGTTAAATCACCAAAAATGATTCCCGGGCGCGGCACCGCTGCTGCCCACTGCTCCCCTCACCTCCCAGGGGGTGAGCAAGGAGATGGGTCAAATGCAGAGGACAAATTTCACCAAACCTAGTGTGTGTGACAATCATTGGTACTTTAACTTGACTTTAACTTTACACATACAAACTGTAGCACACAAAAAAGCACATTTAATTAAAAAAACGTTATTATGGTCTTACATTTACTTATAAGTGCGGGAACAGTGGTGTTCGTGTTGGAGGAGTTGTGAATGAATGAAATATGAAATCCGTGCTGCAGTCTGCAGGTGTACCTCATGTTGTGGCCCAGCAGCGACTGCAGCACGGATTTCATATTTCAGTCATTCACAACTCCTCCAACACCTCTGTTTGCTGAATGTATGGATCAAATACAAATCTGACAAATAGGAATGAGTTTGGACAACTACACGCACACGTCAAGAAATGCAGTGTACCTCGCATCGAGGATGCCCTCGTACTCTGCCAGCTGTCACATGAAACTTGCGTTCGATCGTTTGATGCTCCTCTTTTCCTTGACGAAGTTGTATGCCTTCTCTAGCGACCAGCCGAACTCTTTCATTGCATAAGCAATGACTGTGGAGGCGGATCGGCTGATGCCCATCCGTGCTGCAGTCTGCAGGTGTACCTAATGTTGTGGCCCAGCAGTCATTCACAACTCCTCTAACACGAACATTATTGTTTTTGCACTTTTTGGCTTCTTATTAAATAACTTTTTTAAATAGATTAAATCTTGCACGTGGAAACTTTAAGTGTGGGCTTTAGTTGATATAACACTCCCGTCAAGGGGTGCATTCTACGCCGGGGGTGCATTATCCGGCACAACTCTACCACCAAGAGGCGGGATTACTGCATGCCTCACACAGTGCGTCTTCGCAGCCGTTTTATGATTCCTCAGCACAAGAAATACGTTACACACATACAGTTGTTGACAAAATACACTGTGCATTATATACCTTAGCTAACTAAACTATGGAAATGTATAATATAATTCATATATACTAATACGGTCTCACTGCACAGCAGGCCAGCAGTTAGCCGAGTCATTGCACAATCCATGGTGAGGCTCAACTCAGTGACGTGCCTCGACTGGCTGGTGACTCACCGCAAGTCTCTTCTCAGTATTTGAACGGCAAAAGTGAAAATTCAGCGATTTTGAATAAAAATAATCTAAAACTGGTGAAGTTGAATGGAAAATAACTTCATAGTATAATCACTGGATACATATAACATTTTTTTTTTCTTTTTACATTTTTTTTTCTTTCCATGATGGCACGTGAGGCCCCGCCTCACCTGCCTCCCCTGACTGCACGTCACTGGTCCAAACCATTGCGGATGAGCTAGTGGGACTTTGTTTGACATTTTCTCTGTGCAGACCCAGATTTTTAGGAGATACTGTTGTCTGATACATAGTAGAAAAATCTAATTGATGCTGAAAATACTTACGTTCTCCTGTTTTGAATAACATATTTCTCAAAAAGGGGGAAGAAAAATAATTGTCTACTCTTTATATAATTGATTATATTTATAACCTGCTGAACTTTTCATTCATTGCAGCCCCCTACAGTTTCAAAAAACACAATTACTTGACTTCTTGAGGCATTTCAAAAAGAGAGAGAGTAAATGTGGAAACATAGACCTAACTAGGCCATGATACTTTTGTACAGGAGCATCACCAACATGGCAAAATGAACAAGAATGAATGAAAAAAGAATGAAAAACAAAAATGGAACATGTACTGTACATCCTCACTCCCCCTGTTACGTTTAGGACCACCTAATGAGGATTAGTCCATTTATTTTTGATTAATGACAAGGAAAGTACAGTGTTCGCTCCAATGATGTTGTCTCACGGCGATTGAAGGTAAAATTGTCTTTTCTTGTCCGGAAAACGACTTGCTATGGCTTTGGATCTGAAATTTCTATAATGCCCCTTATTTGTGCTGTTCTGCTAGCTATTTTCGAGCCCGTGGCTCAACAGTAACTGAACGCCATTACACATTTCCTCAAACTACGGAACGTGCCAAGGGGCAAACACTTTAATCGCGCGTTAAAAAAATGATCGCCTTACCTACGTAGCCAATCGATGCCATATGCAAAATAACCAAAGTACATACATGATTCACGTGATGCACATGATGACTTGTTTTGTAGGTTCGTATGTTGTGTCTGACTTTTTAAGAGGTAATTGCAGCAGTGCCAACTTTTTAATCAGCTGATGGCAGAAATACCTGGGAGATCAAATCAGTCTGTGGAATTAAGATATGGAATGGACTAAGTAAAGAAATCAAACAGTGTACTAATTTGATCGAGGCTGTTCAAACTCAAAGTGTTTACAATGTACAAAGAATAAGAATCGTACAAAAATATTTTCAATTTATTGATAATCTTATTAATCTCACTACATCAAATACAACTTACTTTACGATTTATTATTTAGTATATATAATTTTGAAGAATTGTATAATTTATGGGGACAAATTGAAAACAGGAAGTGAACAAAAGTGTTCGCAATTGCAATTACTTTTTAAATCAATCAATCAATCAAAGTTGACTCATATAGCTTTTAAACACAAATGTCTCAAATGGCTGCACAAGCCACACTGACATCCTCGGCTCAGATCCCACATCAGGGCAAGAAAAACTCAACCCAATGGAAACAACGAGAAACCTTGGAAGGGACCGCAGATGTGGGTGGACCCCCTGGTTGACCGGTGCAATGGATGCCGAGGATACGGTTAATAATGTGAGAGTCCAGTCCATAGTGGAAAAGTATTTTTCCTAATCTTGTCTTTAACGATGAGGTACTTACTGAACAGTGATTATAATGACTGCTTTACCTGTTTATACCACTTAAAATGTATTGTAAAAAAACTTTCAATTTTAGAGTAGACAACATTATATTGCACAGCAAACAATAAACACAACTAAAATGAGATAAAAAATCCCTGACTTAAAAACATCCAAATCCTGGACTATTTTGTATCCCAAAGTCCATCTATGAATTTTCATCTGTGACAGCCATTATCAACCTAGCAATGAAGCGCTCAAAACATCACTTCCTGTCAGTCCAGGATTGGTCATTCCTTTTCCAGTTGCCTTTATTGTAAAATGGTTCAGCTTCTGGTATTGTTTTTTTCTAAAATTGTAAGTTGTTTCGTGAAGAAACCGGAAAGGGAATATCCCAAATCACAGATTGACAGCAAAGTCAGCCAATAATTTTGTTCATGTCTGCAGTGTCTCGAATGAGAAAGCACAGACTTTGCGGATGTGGACAAATTGATTTAGCTGTCAATATGGGATTTGGGACAGTCCCTTTACGGTTTATGAAATTGGAACTTGTTTTGTTTTTTTTCTGAAATTGTAAAGTGTTTTGTCTTTTATTATTTACCGTATTTTTCTGACTATAAATCGCATTTTTTTTCATAGTTTGGCCGGGCTCCAGTGCGACTTATATATGTTTTTTTCCTTTTTTAATATGCATTTTGGGCAGGTGCGACTTATACTCCGGTGCGACTTATACTCCGAAAAATACGGTAGTTTTCTGTAATTTTAATTTGTTTCGTGAAATATTGAATTGTTTTGCACTTCCAGGTCATCGTAGATTGTGAATGATAGGCAAAATTCCCCCCAAAAAGTGCAGTTCCCTCTCCTTATGTGTTTACTGATTTGCTTTTACACCACATTGACACCATTTTTATGATGCAATAAATATTTATATCTGGCTGTAGTTTTAATAGTCTTTGGATATAAAACATTTAGTTCATGATTGAATACTCCTCTAAATCAACACATTTGGTTGTTTTTTGTTCTTCTTCACAATCCGTTCTACAGAGAATGGTAATCTAGCATTGATGTTAACTCCTGTAAACAATTTACTTCCACAAATATTCATGTATTCTCAGTGAAGAGGGAAAATGTCTGTTTAGGAAATTGGGAAGTGCAAGCTGTCAACAATTCACAGCCTTTTGTCATTTGTCACTGATTGGCATAATGAGGTTAGCACAAACCTGGAAGGAAAAGGCTATCAACCGGGATTAGCGTCACCGTGTTGCACTACCAATCAGTTACGTCAGTGGGACAATTTTTTTAGAGACTCGAAAGCACATGTGGCTATATGTTTTGTACAGCACCTTCATCCACCAGCTCGGAATGTATGCAATCTAATATTAACTGCCGCTTTTTAAGTCGTAGCAAAGGCGTGATAGAAAATAGCAGACAGATGTGAGGTGACAAGACTGGTACAAAGCTTGTCAGGAGGCTGAGTTGTGATGAAAGGCTGTCAAGATTGTGGGGAAGACAACGTTGTGGTCTTTTGAATGAGCCAATCATTACAAAAAAATGGAGTAAGCCATGAAAGTCGTCATTACGATATGCAATGCATGCTCAACATAGTCATGAAGTAGCGTATGGACTTCATTGAAGTATGTGAGGCGAACATCAAAGCCTTTCAACGTTTGATTACTTGCCAGGATGATTTGTAAAATACATTTGGAGCAGTGACTTTGGACTTGTAAAGTCAGCCTGATTTTCAAGGTGTTGCATTGATGTTATGTCAGACTTACTTCAATAAACAGCAATGTACTTGAAATTTGACAGCAGAAATACACAAAGTTACTTTACAGGGCGGCGATCAAGTCGAGTTGCTTGATGCTTAGATTCCGAAGTCTTTGATACTCTTGTACTCTGATTTGCAGACTAGACTTCAAGATGAGGACCAAAGTCAGCCTCGCTACCTGAAAGGAGTTGCTGGTTTGACTTTCAGGAAGAAAAACCTGACATCAACTAAACTGACTGACATATTTGCCAATGGAAACACTTGACCTGTTCCAAGTTACTAAGCAACAGACATGGTGATGAAGAAAACCTTATTGGAGTCATGGAGTTCTATAACTTGTGTCAACTATGCATATATATATATTTAAACATTGTTTTCGGGGCCACATTTCTAGAAAGCGAGAGGGGCTGAACTTCTTGAACGAGGACGAGGTCAGTCTGTCAATTAGTCTACTTCTAACTGTCAGCCAAACAGTGTTAGAAGTGACAAGAAGAGACAAGAAGCTGGACAAAGGAACATAAAATGCAGACAAGGAAGAAGGAATAAAGAACATAAAAATTGGAGAATGACTGAGCTTGAATTTGAAGCTGTATTTGTAAATGTGTTGTGTCTTAACATTTGTTCAAAAAGCAAACTTATTCTCCATTCACTATTAGATTTATTTTGTTTATTCTGGAGAACCAGCATCCTATAGAGTGGACATTTGATTTTGGTCTATAGTTACAGGAGTGCGCTGCTGTTTTTAAGGACCATCTTCTAAAAAGCTGGTCAAAGATCATCTCTGACAGCACTCTAGTGTGTTCAAGAATCTGCTGAAAAAATGTGAGTCTCACAAACTTTCTTTAACTGAACTCGCGGGCCAACAGTTGAATAGCCCAAATGATGAGAAAAGAGAAGATCTAATATGGAACCTTGAGGAAGACCACTAGTATAACTAAAGCAGTTGAACAAATAACTACTGACTGCATCTGAAGTAAACTAGCTACAGCTACACCTTAGTTACATGAATCACATTACAACAAATAACTGTCAAAAAGTAAAAGATTTAAAGTGGTGCTTTGAAGAACACCTCAGTTGCGTACATCACATGTTTTGCCCCTAGTGTTCGAGGTAAGCCTATGAATGCAACATGTTCATAAGCCAAGGGCCACCTGTATTCACCTGTCCCTCCAACGAGGACAGAATATTGCACCAAAACAACTAATTTTAGGACAATTTTCACTTAAAACACAATTGTATACAATATATAAATACAAGTAGGAGCTCCCCACTCTATCTCTACTTCAGTTTGGGAATGCTTGGTCTGGAAAACTTTGAAGACCCTTGAAAAGAAATATCGATACCTTTCACGTCCGTATCAATCAAATACCAATACCGACCTAGGTATCAGTAGTCTTGGTATTTAGAGCACTATGCCCACCCCTACTGGAAACCAGCCGAGGGGCTACAGATTATCTGTACATTTTTAAATATCAAATTTAAAGACTTGTAAGACATTTTTAAGACCTGTGAATGGAACAATTAAGACTATAACTCACCACAAAAGACAAATATGACAACTGTTACGATTTATACCATTCTTGGGAATGCTTATTACAGAATCAAAATCAGAATCAGACACACTTTATTAATCCCCGAGGGGAAATTAATATTTTCAGCACAATTGCATTCAAGAGCAGACAAACATTACAGGGAGACAGAACAGGATCGCTGACGGGTCTGCCAACTTCCGCGGCCCCTTAAAAAAAAGGTGAGAAACAGGTAAATGCTCGGGGGGGTTACAAAAAAATTAATAAAAAATAAAAAAAACATATACACTGTGGTGGCCTCTGCGGTGTTCCATACCATCGTCTGCTGGGGTGGGGGGAGCATGGCCAGAAACAGGAGCAGACCCAGGAAAGCAACCAAGAGAGCCGACTCCACTCTCGGCCGCCCACTAACTGTCAGCCAGTGTCCAGTCTGCATGGATGAGCGAGGATGCGTCTAAGGCAGGGGTGCTCACACTTTTTCTGCAGGCGAGCTACTTTTCAATTGATCAAGTTGTGGGGATCTACCTCATTCATATATATAATTTACATTTACTTATTTATGAAATATATGTTTTTGTAAACAAGTTAAAGGTGTTTAATGATAATGCAAGCATGTTTAACACATATAGTTAATATTGTTAAAAAATTAAAGGTGTTTAATGATAATACAAGCATGTTTAATACATATAGTTAATATTGTTAACAAGTTAAAGGTGTTTAATGATAATACAAGCATGTTTAACACATCATTAATATTGTTAAAAAATTAAAGGTGTTTATTGATAATACAAGAATGTTTAATACATATAGTTAATATTGTTAACAAGTTAAAGGTGTTTAATGATAATGCAAGCATGTTTAACACATATAGTTAATATTGTTAAAAAATTAAAGGTGTTTAATGATAATACAAGTATGTTTAATACATATAGTTAATATTGTTAACAAGTAAAAGGTGTTTAAAGATAATGCAAGCATGTTTAACACATATAGTTAATATTGTTAAAAAATTAAAGGTGTTTAATGATAATACAAGCATGTTTAATACATATAGTTAATATTGTTAACAAGTTAAAGGTGTTTAATGATAATACAAGCATGTTTAACACATATAGTTAATATTGTTAAAAAATTAAAGGTGTTTAATGATAATACAAGAATGTTTAATACATATAGTTAATATTGTTAACAACTTAAAGGTGTTTAAAGATAATACAAGCATGTTTAACACATATAGTTAATATGGTTAATAAGTTAAAGGTGTTTAAAGATATTACAAGCATGTTTAACACATATAGATTCCTTTCTTTCATGAAGACAAGAATATAAGTTGGTGTATTACCTGATTCTGATGACTTGCATTGATAGGAATCAGACAGTGGTGCTGATAATGTCCGCATTTTCGAATGGAGGAGAAAAAAAGTCCTCCTTTCTGTCCAATACCACATGAAAGTGGTTGGTTTTTGGCATATTATTTGTCCAGCTTCCGTACTCCTTTGTATGCACTTTACAAGAAATACATTGTCGGCAAACTCCGTAGCTTTCTAGCTTGTGCACGCCAGCTTTCTGAGACTCTTATTTTGTTAGCGCAACTGTGCAACTGTGCAGTCGGTCTTTGGAGTTTTGAGGACAGGTACGGCGCCAGTCTGTTGAAATAAAGTGTTTCTCGCCTTTCAGTCGGTAATTTTAATGAGCTGGCAGCAGCCAGCGTCATCTCAGAAGACCCTTGGGTGCCGTGAATGTCAATCAAGTGACGAAAGTGACGTCATAGTGAAGATTTATGATCGCTCATTTTTAGGACTATTTTTTTAATGCCTGGCTGGTGATCGACTGACACACCCTCCGAGATCGACCGGTAGCTCGCGATCGACGTAATGAGCACCCCTGGTCTAAGGAGACCGAGGTGTCCGATACCTGCTCATTCAGCCAAGACACTATGAAGCCCGTCCGTCCCGGCGCTCAGCGCCAGCTCCGCAGTCCTGTCTCTTCATCTGCAACTCCACCAGTCTCTCCAAACGGACTCTGGTGTGGCAGAGACCCAGCAGCTGGTCTCCATGGCCAAAAGGCTCCCGGGAGGCAGATTCAGAAGTCCACAAAAAAGCACAGCAGAAGTCACGAAAGTGCCACCCCTTGTCGCACAGTCCCAAAGGGTCCCGAACGAAAAAGGCAAAAAAAAACAAAAAAATAACAAACACATGAAAACAAGAGGGAAACATCAGGAACACAAAAGGATGATACAAGAGCACAGTCATGCTGTCACGATTTTCTGCTTATTATATATTCATACTCAATAAAGACGAGCTTAGAATGTATTTTAATATTGACTCCTTTTAATGATGCTTTTTGAATATTCATACTTAACAAAGATTAGTGTGGACAGTATTGTGCATGTAATAAACTCCATGACCTGTCGACTATGCAGAAGTAAGGTTGAACAGAAAGTACAAAACAAAGGTACAAAACAAAGGTTAAGGCTGTAGCGCAATGTCCCCAAACTTTTTGACTCGGGGGCCGCATTGGATTAAAAAAATGTGTATATATACTGTATATATATATATATATATATATATATATATATATATATATATATATATATATATATATATTAGAGATGCGCGGTTTGCGGGCACAACCGCGGAGTCCGCGGATCATCCGCGGATCGGGCGGATGAAATAAAAAAAAATTAGATTTTATCCGCTAAAGAGTGTGTAACAACCCACCTGCCGAATCAACTAGCCCTGAAAATGGATGGCGCTGGAGCGTCGGGCCCATATACCCGGCCGTCACCGGCAGCGAGACGCGCTTGGAGGTGCGCTCAGCGCGGCTCCCATATGATTGCGCACTGGTGTGCGTCTGGGTCGTGACAGCGTGGCACGCGAATGTTTGTACTGCATTGGATCAGTCTCCTTTCTTTAACAGGCAAAAGCTTTATAACCTCACTAATGCCTTGCATCGTCTATATTAGATATATAACAACGGGCGGGTGCGGGCGGATGGCGGGCGGATGCGGTTCTGATCAAATGTTAGATCGGGTGAATTGCGGATGGTTGACGACTTTCTGATGCGGTTGCGGATGAAATAATTGCCTATCCGCGCATCTCTAATATATATATATATATATATATATATATATATATATATATATATATATACATATATATGTTGTCCTTATAATCCGTTTTGTCATTTAACATCAATTAACATTGATGTTCATCAACATCGTCACGTTATCGATGGGAAAATTCATTTTTTGACAATATTGTTTGCCTGAGCGGCTAGGAGACACCAAGAGTAACAAGCGGTAGAAAATTGATTAGAAAGGAAATATTAAAAAAAAAAAAAAAAATTAAAATAAAAAAAAATTAAAAACATTAAATAAAATTTAACTTGGGACTTCCTGTGGGCCGGATTTCGGATGCTGGGGGGCCGGATCATGTACAGTATGTACTGGTAAATCAGAGCAAAGGGACTTTTTACCCCAAATCATATTTGACACCTTGCGCCCACAAAGGCAAAAAAATGCCAATGTGAAGGCAGACCAGACTGATAAACGGTGTAAAGGGTGCATTCGCCCCATTATGTACCTTCACCTTCTATTGGTATAAAAGCTTACTGATTTTGAAGACACGCTGGCCTCTACATGATCCAACAAGTGTGGTGACCTGTGTGGGCCGCTTGTCCAGACATCTTTGTAAGTACGTTTTTTTGTTGATGCAAATAAATGTAACTGATTTGACGAAGAAAAAGAGTGTTTCATTCTCCCTCTGATGAACAGGTGGCGAGTAGTCTGAGACGAGGTTTGTGAGAGTTCCTTGCCGAAACACAACTTAGGAAAAGTGTTTAAAGTACTGTAGATTTAACTTACCATAATGCACCAATTTAGAGAATAGGGTGCATTAATCAATTGTTGACACGCAAACTGCTTAGATAACACAAGTCTTGCACATTAAATGACCTCATTCCTTACCTTCTTAAAATTAAACCAACAAAGTATAACATTTGGAGAACTAGCAATATGAAAAACTGTATGAAATTAGGAAAAGGTGATATCAGAAGATGTTGCTTTCTGAGAACAAGAAAAGCCAGGCTGTATCTTTCCCTCTACGTGTCTGAAGAAGAGCCGATGAAAGCCTTTTAGTTTGACAGTGTTGGCATCAAATTGTTCAAGTTCAAGCGTGCGGAGGTTGGTCAGACTGCCACTCTCCTGTCCCAGGTCTTACACTCCTCATCTATCACCACTGAAATGGGCTTCATTTTAAAGAACTCTGAGCCTCAGGCTTTTCCTGCCAGACTCATCTGAGTTGCTGGGAAACAAAAGATAGCAGGTGAAGAAAAGTAAAACCAAGTTGAACGAAGTCAGTCTGTCAATTAGTCTACTTCTAACTGTCAGCCAAACAGTGTTAGAAGTCACAAGAAGAGACAAGAAGCTGGACAAAGGAACATAAAATGCAGACGAGGACGAACGAATTGGAGAATGGAGAGCTTGAATTTGCAGCTGCATTTGTAAATGTGTTGTGTTTAAACATTTGTTCAACAAACAGTAGTCTTTAAAAACAACAATAAGACACATAACACTATCTATACATACCATATATGTCTTACTCTTGCACTGTGAGGATTTACATAATGTGGCGAAACAGACCAGTGATTAAATCCTGGTTGACAAAAACCTTATTTTCCTGTCAGACCACCTGATCGTTGACGAACGCCCACGCTTTTGCTCAGTTTCTGCCAGTGAAATGATCCTTGTGTTTGCTGGAGGACAATAGCAACCATAGCTTAAATTGGGAGCATAGCATTCGTTAATCATCATTATATAAAATATGATTTGTGCAAATGGTATTGTACTTGTATGCTGCCATCACCGTAATTGGGGGCTTTTCAATTGTGGGTAGATCAAAAGACGGTTTTTGCATATTGGTTGAAGATTTCAAAGCATGTGAAAGGAAAAAAATATGGACGAGATTAAAAATCCAATTTTGACATAAAAGAAAAGCTTGCAGAAACAGATGCACAGCGCGCGAGATCCTCGCCTATCGCTCGTTTCAAAAACAAGATTATCTTGAGCAGAGGAGGAGACAAAGTATTCCCATGTTTGTTATTTTTCAGTCGCTTTCGCCAGCTGATGAATCCAGAAGCTTCCAGCTTCAAACACCAGGCCAAAATGATATGAGACAAGAGCGTGCATTCCGTGGCTCAGTGTGCAGATGACTAATGATCCTATCATACCCACACTATCAAGTAAATGAAGAGGATATTGGAATGACAACATGAAGATAGTCCAGCTCTTTGTGAGGCAGACTGCTTATCGTGGCCTCATATATCAAGCAAATGTTGCGTGACATTTAGCTGGGGGCTACACTAACAGATGTGCAAGATGGTCAACATTCATTCTAAAGTAGTTAGCAATATTATTATTATGACCTCTGCCAGGAGGTTTTGTGAATGCCAGGGTTAGTTAGTTAGTTAGTTAGATAAAGGGGAACTGTACTTTTTAATGAAATGCTGCCTATCGTTCACAATCATTATGTAAGACAAGAAAACAGATGTATCGTTTTAATGCATTCTAACTTGTAAATAAACGTAAATAAAAGACAGGCTATTTATAGCAGCGCCGTGATCACAGAGAGCTAACTACGTGGCTATGTTGACATCATCGACTGGTGAGCCGCTTTCTCACCTCGGAGCTCGTGAAAGTTGATACTAGATCAGGGGTCGAAAACCAGTCGATATTTAATCCAACTTTTTTTATTGGCATTTTCAAATACACAGAAAAAAGTGCAAGTCGAAACAGTACAATTTTAAAGTCAGTAAATTATTCACACCCTTTCCCTTAAAACCCAAACCACCCAACTCATGTCACACAAACAAGGGGCATATGGCACAATCATATAACAAGTAAGACGACAAAGACAGACACATTCTCACACACACACACACACATACATACACACATACGAGGCCAGAGACAGACAAACAGGCTGAAAGGAGAGAGAGAAAAAATAATTTAAAAAAAATAATAATAATAATAAATAAAAGGGAGATTATTCCTCATCTGCACCAGTCGATATTTGGGACCCTATCAGTCGATCGCGGAAATATTTGAAAAATAAAATAATGATATGACATCAGTGACACCCCCAGCAGTGATCAGCAGACCTGCAAACAGGCACGCATTTTAACCCCTGAATACGCCCGCACGCCTCGCCTCTCTTTTCAACCTCTCATCCCCTACACCGGACACCGCAGCCCTGCACACTACACCCGCTTGTCTTGCAAATGCACATGGCATTAAGTGCACAACAATCGACTGTTGCATCACATCGGACATTTTCTACCATTCAACATCGAACAACTCTTCCCTCAACCACAGGGGTTAGTGCTCATGCCTCACAATAAGAAGGTGCTGAGTAGTCCTGGGTTCAATCCCAGGCTCGGGATCTTTCTGTGTGGAGTTTGCATGTTCTCCCCGGGTACTCCGGCTTCCTCCCACTTCCAAAAACATGCACCTGGGGATAGATTGATTGGCAACACTAAATCGGCCCTAGTGTGTGAATGTGAGTGTGAATGTTGTCTGTCTATCTGTGTTGCCCCTGTGATGAGGTGGCGACTTGTCCAGGGTGTACCCCGCCTTCCACCCGATTGTAGCTGAGATAGGCTCCAGCGCCCCCCGCGACCCCGGAGGGAATAAGCAATAGAAAATGGATGGATGGATGGATGGATGGATGGGTTCGATCCCCAGGCTTGGGGTCTTTCTGTGTGGATTTTGCATGTTGTACCCGTGACTGCGTGGGTTCCCTCCGTGTACTCTAGGCTTCCACCCACCTCCAAAGACATGGTTGATTGGTACACCAAAATTGGCCCTAGTGTGTGAATGTGAGCGTGAATGTTGTCTATCTGTGTTGGCCCTTCGATGAGTTGGCTAATTGTCCAGGGTGTAATCCGCCTTACGCCCGAGTGCGGACTGGGATAGACTCCAGCACCCCAGCGACCCCGAGAGGGATACAAGGTAGAAAATGGATGAATGGATTTAATGTTTGGCGTAGCCGGACCGGAGCAGGAGGTGATAGAAAGAAGGGGGGAAAAGAAGACATAGGGGGAAATTGCAGGGACAAGACAGAGAGACAACAACAACAGAACAACATCCGCTAATATGATATGTACAAATATGATACAAACAATTATAGCAAAAAAACAGTTAATGACGTCTTTGAAGGGGTCCTTTTATGCATAACCAACTTTTCATACGAAAGACTATAAAAATGGGACCCATTACCTCCCTGCTTGGCACTCAGCATCAAGGGTTGGAATTGGGGGTTCAATCACCATAAATGATTACCGGGCGCGGCCACCGCTGCTGCCCACTGCTCCCCTCACCTCCCAGGGGGGGATCAAGGGTGATGGGTCAAATGCAGAGAATAATTTCGCCACACCTAGTGTGTGTGTGACAATCATTGGTACTTTAAAGGGGAACATTATCACCAGACCTATGTAAGCGTCAATATATACCTTGATGTTGCAGAAAAAAGACCATATATTTTTTTAACCGATTTCCGAACTCTAAATGGGTGAATTTTGGCGAATTAAACGCCTTTCTATTATTCGCTCTCGGAGCGATGACGTCACAACGTGACGTCACATCGGGAAGCAATCCGCCATTTTCTCAAACACATTAGAAACACCGAGTCAAATCAGCTCTGTTATTTTCCGATTTTTCGACTGTTTTCCGTACCTTGGAGACATCATGCCTCGTCGGTGTGTTGTCAGAGGGTGTAACAACACGAACAGGGACGGATTCAAGTTGCACCAGTGGCCCAAAAATGCGAAAGTGGCAAGAAATTGGACGTTTGTTCCGCACACTTTACCGACGAAAGCTATGCTACGACAGAGATGGCAAGAATGTGTGGATATCCTGCGACACTCAAAGCAGATGCATTTCCAACTGGACTGGACAGATCAGCTTTCAGGAAAAGAGAGCGGATTAGGGTATGTCTTCAGAATATATAAATTGATGAAAACTTGGCTGTCTGCACTCTCAAAGTGCATGTTGTTGCCAAATGTATTTCATATGCTGTAAACCTAGTTCATAGTTGTTAGTCTCCTTTAATGCCAAACAAACACATACCAATCGTTGGTTAGAAGGCGATCGCCAAATTCGTTCTCGCTTTGTCCCATGTCGCTGGCTGTCCTGTCGTTTTCGTCGGTTTCGCTTGCATACGGTTAAAACCGATTTGGCTCAATAGCTTCAGTATCTTCTTCAATTTCGTTTTCGCTACCTGCCTCCACACTACAACCATCCGTTTCAATACATGCGTAATCTGTTGAATCGCTTAAGCCGCTGAAATCTGAGTCTGAATCCGAGCTAATGTCGCTATACCTTGCTAATCTATCCGCCATGTTTGTTTGTATTGGCACCACTGTGTGACGTCACAGGAAAATGGACGGGTGTATATAACGATGGTTAAAATCAGACACTTTGAAGCTTTTTTTAGGGATATTGCGTGATGGGTAAAATTTTGAAAAAAACTTCGAAAAATAAAATAAGCCACTGTGAACTGATTTTTAATGGTTTTAACCCTTCTGAAATTGTGATAATGTTCCCCTTTAACTTTTTTTTCTTAACTGTTGCACATGCTTTTTTTTGTAGTTGGGATCCCCATAAGTCCCGGAAAATGTGAAATTAAACCATGGAGGCATGGTGAAGAAATGTGTTAAACAATCGTGCCTTCTTCCAAACTTGCTCCGAACAAACCGTTTAGAATTTGTGACTTAAGTGATCTATTTTGCCTTAGATACGTCAGGTTATCTAAATATATGGTAGAGGGTTTACCCATAGAGCCCTGGGCAAGTCTGTCAGTTTTAGTCCAAAGTTGTAGTCAATAAGTTTCTTCTTTTCCTCTATCCTCTTGTTGCGGGGCACCACCATATTAATTGGGGCGGCGTGGCTCGGTTGCTAAAGCGGCCGTGCCAGCAACTTGTGGGTTCCAGGTTTGATTCCCCCTTCCGCCATCCTAGACACAGCCGTTGTGTCTTTGGGCAAGACACTTTACCCACTTGTTCCCACTGCCACACACTGGTTTAAATGCAACTTAGATAATGGGTTTCACTATGCAAAGCTTCACTTTGAGTCACTAAAGAAAAGCGCTATAAAAATATAATTCACTTCACATTACATGTTATATAGACGAGTAATCAGAGAAGTCACTTGTGGACCATCACCTGGAAAAGATCCTTGATGTGAAACCAATAAGCCAGCGAGGTCAAACATCAATTTGTGATTTTTGACTTTATTAAAGGCCTACTGAAATGCAATTTTCTTATTTAAACGGGGATAGCAGGTCCATTCTATGTGTCATACTTGATCATTTCGCGATATTGCCATATTTTTGCTGAAATGATTTAGTAGAGAACATCGATGATAAAGTTCGCAACTTTTGGTCGCTGATAAAAAAGCCTTGCCTGTACCGGAAGTAGCAGACGATATGGGCGTGACGTCACAAGTTGTGGAGCTCCTCACATCCGCACATTGTTTACAATCATGGCCACCAGCAGCGAGAGCGATTCGGACCAAGAAAGCGACAATTTCCCCATTAATTTGAGCGAGGATGAAAGATTTGTGGCTGAGGAAAGTGAGAGTGAAGGACTAGAGGGCAGCGGGAGCGATTCAGATAGGGAAGATGCTGTGAGAGGCGGGTGGGACCTGATATTCAGCTGGGAATGACTAAAACAGTAAATAAACACAAGGCATATATATACTCTATTAGCCACAACACAATCAGGCTTATATTTAATATGCCACAAATTAATCCCGCATAACAAACACCTCCCCCCTCCCGTCCATATAACCCGTCTATACAACTCAAACACCTGCACAACACACTCAATCCCACAGCCCAAAGTACCGTTCACCTCCCCAAAGTTCATACAGCACATACTGTATATTTCCCCAAAGTCCCCAAAGTTATGTACGTGACATGCACATAGCGGCACGCACGTAAAGGGCAAGCGATCAAATGTTTGGAAGCCGCAGCTGCATGTGTACTCACGGTACCGTGTCTGCGTATCCAACTCAAAGTCCTCCTGGTAAGAGTCTCTGTTGTCCCAGTTCTCCACAGGCCAATGGTAAAGCTTGACTGTCATCTTTCGGGAATGTAAACAATGAAACACCGGCTGTGTTATCCCGCACAACAGTCAGGGGGTGCATTCTACGGCGGGGTTGCGTTATCCGGCAATACACCGCTTCCCACCTACAGCTTTCTTCTTTGCTGTCTCCATTGTTCATTGAACAAATTGCAAAAGATTCACCAACACAGATGTCCAGAATACTGTGGAATTTTGCAATGAAAACAGACGACTTAATAGCTGGCCACCATGCTGTCCCAAAATGTCCTCTACAATCCGTGACGTCACGCGCAGGCGTCATCATACCGAGACGTTTTCAGCAGGATATTTTGCGCAAAATTTAAAATTGCACTTTAGTAAGCTAACCCGGCCGTATTGGCATGTGTTGCAATGTTAAGATTTCATCATTGATATATAAACTATCAGACTGCGTGGTCGGTAGTACCGGTAGTGGGTTTCAGTAGACCTTTAAAAGTGATAATCAACATGCTTAAAACTAATTTAAAAATGTTCACTGCAGAAGTTACTGCATCTAAGGAAGTTAAACATTGAAAAGCAATTAACTGAACATTGTTGTTGTTGTTTTTGGTTATCGTTACACTGGATGTTAACATTGACACTTCCAAAACACTCAACTAACAGTTTTTTCTTTTAATATATGTGTTCTATTATTTGCAATTTCAATACTTGTTTGTAGTAATAAATATGATCAGAACATCTGCACATTATGTTTGTGTTCCATTACAGTAAGTGTGTGTATCCTTAAAAGGGTATCTGTACTTTGTTATGGGAATTTTTCCTAACCTACCTAATCTTCATTTGAGACAGTTAGCACTTAGCAATACTGCTACATGACGTTTAGTGTTTTGCCCAAAAACAAAAGTTCCGGCAATGCTTAAAATGACCAAAATACTGTAAATACCACATGTTGTCATAAATGCTTCATGGGTGTAATAGATTACATTACCTGCATTGTTAGCCACTTCTTGCTAGAGGGTTTTCACTAGTTGGAATGTACAACAATTAAAACAACATGCCTGTTCTTGTCTCACACAGAGATTGTGAAGGATGAGCAACATTTCAAAATATTGTCACATCACTAAAGTATGGTATCTTTTGTTACTGAAAATAAATGTTTCCTGAATCATTCAGCAGTGCAGAAAAGCACAATCATTACGATGGAACATTTGCATGGTGTGACATTTATTTACTTTATTGTCTGCAAATCTTCAGGCTGATCTTTCCAACTATGCCAAACTGAAGTATCATTAAGTCCAAGTAAGAAGTAAATTTGGCAATCCAGTGATCAATTGAGCAGCTAAGACTAAAGAGAATGTGGAACATGACTGGAAAAGCTGTTTCTGTTGAACATATTGAGTGTGAAAAACGATGATCTGGGTCTCATCAAATGTCAATAAAAGGGTGTAACACACTAATAATCAATGTATTGCTAATCACATTTGTTTACCATTGTAGTCTTACCATCAGCATTCTCAGTGTTAAACCTGCACATCACATAGGTGTTATTTGTTAAAGCACAATCAAATTGTGTGGGGAACAAAATACCAGCGCACAACACGACCGAAGTGGAAAAGGAACTTGTCAAAAAGCTTAGGTACATGCATATTTTTCCTGATTGTACAGTAAAATATGATAAGGCTAAAGTCTTGAATTCAGACGGTGATCCATATCAGTCCCAAATTGTAAGTGTATCTTGTGTTTTTTTGTTGATTTATGGTGATTTATCGGCCTGCCGATAATATCGGCCTGCCGATAATATTTGTCCGATGTCCGATAATATCGGCAGGCCGATATTATCGGACATCTCTATGCAAAAGGTAATGTACAGTATGTAATTATATTGGCCGATAATATCGGCCGATAAATGCGTTAAAATGTAATATCGGAAATTATCGGTATCGTTTTTTTATTATCGGTATCTTTTTTTAAATTTTTTTTATTTTTATTAAATCAACATAAAAAACACAAGATACACTTACAATTAGTGCACCAACCCAAAAAACCTTCCTACCCCATTTACACTCATTCACACAAAAGGGTTGTTTCTTTCTGTTATTAATATTCTGGTTCCTACATTATATATCAATATATATCAATACAGTCTGCAAGGGATACAGTCCGTAAGCACACATGATTGTGCGTGCTGCTGGTCCACTAATAGTACTAACCTTTAACAGTTAATTTTACTAATTTTCATTAATTACTAGTTTCTATGTAACTGTTGTTATATTGTTTTACTTTCTTTCTTATTCAAGAAAATGTTTTTAATTGATTTATCTTATTTTATTAATTATTAATAATAAGTACCTTATCTTCACCATACCTGGTTGTCCAAAATAGGCATAATAATGTGTTAATTCCACGACTGCATATATCGGTTGATATCGGTATTGGTTGATATCGGTATCGGTAATTAAAGAGTTGGACAATATCGGATATCGGCAAAAAGCCATCATCGGACATCCCTATATGTAATGCATGTCCAGTTTTGCCTGAAAGGGAGTGGGAAGAAGATATTGTATTTAATCCCACCCCCAGTCCTCAAGTCAGTGATTATTCCATTGAGTTTCACTGTTACTTTGTTTGAGGATTATAATGCTAATGTTGTATCATAATGGCATTACCACAGGTAACAATAATTATTATACTGTAACAATAATGTGTATCAACAATGTAGGAAGAATTAATATACCAACAATGGTAACAGACAAAATACCAACAATGGTAATAGACAACATAGCAATAATGGTAAAGAAACATTGAGCACATGTTAACACTTTGAGACAGAGTACAACAGCAGGTCAAATTAAAGACCCTCATCTCTATATTTGAACCAGACCCGATGTTTGTATAATAGTTTAAATCGATTAATTGGGGGTCGGCAACCCAAAATGTTTAAAGAGCTATATTAGATAAAAAATACAAAAAACTAATCTGTCAGGAGCCACAAAAAATTAAAAGCCTTATATAAGTCTTACAATGAAAGCAAAGCATGATGTAAGTGTGTATATTAGCTATAATAGACTGCAAACTCGTATCTGTGAAGCGCATGCTGTATTTGGATTTTATGTTGTTCATGTTTGAGAGTATCTGCCTGCACAGGTATTTTTTTTGTTTGCACCAGCCACCTGCATGGCACCACGCCGTGCTGAAAGAAACATGTGTCGCAGGCTGACGCAAACCTTTGTTGACAGAAATGTTGAAATGTAATATGTATTCTACACATTTTTACAACATTGGGAAAACAAGTCTTTCTGTGGTAGCATAGGAGAAAGTTATACATGTAAACCAGGGGTGCCCACACTTTTTCAGCAGGCGTGCTAATTATCAAATGACCAAGTTGATGTGATCTACCTCATATGTATATACAGACACATATGTATGTTGGTGTATTACCTTATTCTGACTTGCATTGCTTGGAATCTGACAAGATTCGCAGTAGTTGCTGATAAGCTCCACAACTTTGAATTTACATTGTGGAGGGAGAAAAAAAGTCTTCCTCTTTTTCCAACACCACATGAAAGTGGTTGTTTTTAGCTTTTTATTTGTCCAGCTTCCATATTCATTTGTACACCGTTTATAAGACACATTGGAGTTAACTGCTCAGCTGCTAGCTTGTATGCGATAGTTTGGGACTTTTATTTTGTTAGCGCAGGCAGGATGAAGCAGCACTTTTATTGTGAAAGCAGGAGCTGTGCGGTCGGTCTTTACACTTTTGACAGCCGGTACAGAGAGAGAGTACCGTATGTTGAAATAAAAAGTGCTTTTTGCGTTGCTGACGGTCTTTTTTTTTTCATACTTAGCTCAGATCAGCCAGCGTCATCGCACAAGATCCTCGAGTGCCGTGAATGTCAACCAAGTAATTAAAGTGACGTCATAATGAAAATTGATGATCAGTAATTTTTAGGTCTACTTTTTGTTTTAATGCCGCGCGATCGAGTGACACTCCCTCACAAATTGACCGATAGCTCGCGATCTATCTAATGGGCACCCCTGATGTAAACAAAATGCTGTGTCACAGGCCACTGTCAGGTTTGTCACTGACAGTTTAGTTATGTTTTGAGTTTTTCCTCATGTTTATCTTTATTTCCTGTCGGCGCTCTTATTTTGGTTATTTCCTACTTGTCTCCCTGAGTGCTGTGTCCCCTCAGCTGTGGCTGATTGGCACCTGGCCACACCTGGTGTCAATCAGCCAGCTGCTATTTAAACCTGCCTTCTCCTCCAGTCACTGCTGGATTATTGTCATTACTACCTGTCTTAACACTTGTCGTTGTAGCTCTGTCTACTTTTGTTTCACTCTGCTCATGTCCTAGTTCCTTCGTGTCACAGTAAGTGTTTTTGGTTTCTTGTCCACAGTTAGCCTTTGTGCTATTTTAGTTCATAGCCAAGTTTGTTCTCCGCCTTGTGCGCGCCTTTTGTTACCCTTTCGTTTGTTGTTTTGCCTTAGTGTTTAATTAAATCATGTTTTCTTGCACAATGCCTTCCGCCTTCTCTGCATCTTAGGGTTCCGCACCTACAAATCCTGACAGCCACACAACTATGGTGCATTTATGGACCGCCGATATTAGTAGGACAAAACGGCGCTCGCCTAGTAGTCTCATGAGTGAAGCATAAACAAAAACATATTAAAGAGTGGGCTTTCTAACAATTAGGAAGGTATGTGTGATGTTTGTCCTGCAGAAACCATATTAAAAGAAAAAATATTTATTTTTCCCCTATCTGGTACCATTTTCATACGTTTTTGAAAAAGCTCCAGGGAGCCAATAGGGTGGCGCGAGGCGCGGGTTTCCAACATGAAACTCCTGCAGAGGTTTTTATCAGTTTTGAGGACTTCTTTGAAGTACAACATAAGTCAGTAGAGTTTTTTCTCCTATTCGGACTTGAGTTGTTTTACTGATGAATTGTACTGCAAGTATTTTCGATTTGTAAAGACAACCTGGCGTCTCATGTTTCCTCTTCTGTCTTTTCTTCTTTCAGAGGTCTTTTTATTTATTTGACATCATGCACAAATTAGGTTAAGTTCAAGTTAAATTACCAATGATTGTCACACACACACTTGGTGCGGTGAAATGTGTCCTCTGCATTTGACCCATCCCCTTGTTCACCGTCTGGGAGGTGAGGGGAGCAGTGAGCAGCAGCGGTGGCCGTGCCCGGGAATCATTTTGGTGATTTAACCCCCAATTCCAACCCTTGATGCTGAGTGCCAAGCAGGGAGATCATCAAAAAATCGTAGGAACAGACTAAAAACAAAACTAGAAAAATAACAAATAAATGACCGCACTCTTATTCCTGTACATGTTTAGTGGGTTTACTGAAAAAGAGTGAAAAAAAAGGCTTTCAAGTATTAAAAAAGGTGTGTTCAGAACCATGCAGCATGAATCTTATTTTCTCTAACTAAGAATTCAGTAACACCTCCCTTATGCAATAGGAAAGGGTGGATGGGGCAGCCTTCTACCATTTTAGTAGAAATAAACGACACACCAGTAATGTGGTAAATGGGATCATTCTGTGTCCCCCAGATGGTATTTGCAACCCATCTGGTAAGCCTTCAAATTTAGAAATCAATGGGCCTGGAGCAATTTAATCCCAATAATGGTTTATAGGGATTCAAAATGCCCCGCCAAAACGTTTCCAGGCTTTGACGGGACCAAAACGTGTGATGCAGCCTTGCATCAATCACCTTACATTTATCGCATAATGGGATCATTTGTGGCAAGAGTTTAGCTTATTTTGGCCTTGGAGTAATGCGCTCCTTTACATTGAATAGGAGCGTGTCTTTTATTTTCTGTTTTTTGAAAATCACTCTTTTTTCTCAATGGCACTCATCAAAGGCGGACGCTCCCTTTTCCTCTTCCTTATCTTCCCTGCTTGCTTCTCTGTCTCGTCTAGTTTTAACTTTCTTTTTGCCTCTTTTTGCACTGCTTTCTAAAATCTAAACAATGGAATTGATTAACTGGCCTCTCAACGAAATTGACAAGATCTCAGGTACGGGGGAACCTGCCTGTCTTGACATAGCAGTTGTTGCTGGACACAAGACAGACTATTGGGAGCAGAAGGAGTGCCGCCTGCCTGGCGACCCTTGAAGAGAGTTACCTATTCAGAATTATGACAACAGAACATCTGCTGATTAAAGTAAGTGTTGCTCCGGTTTTCAAAGACAGAGATAATGTCCCCCTGAGGTCCGTTGGTGTGCCGATCATCCACAACCGTCACCTCATGTTGCAGTATGATAATATACTGCCCCATGTTGTAAGTGTAACCTTTTTGCAAAACAATATTGTGTGTGACTGCACGCAGGAAAAACAAAAGTTGAGTTTTAAATAAAAATGTATCTTATAAATATTATTGAGAGGAAGGAAGGAGAACAAAGTTTATAAATTAACCAATAAATGATTATACTACCCATAAAATCACATCATTATCCTGGTGAGTACAAAATCAAATCAGTTAAAGGCCTACTGAAAGCCACTACTACCGACCACGCAGTCTGATATATATCAATGATGAAATCTTAACATTGCAACACATGCCAATACGGCCGGGTTAGCTTACTAAAGTGCAATTTTAAATTTTGCGCGAAATATCCTGCTGAAAACGTCTCGGTATGATGACGTCAGCGCGTGACGTCACGGATTGTAGCGGACATTTTGGGACAGCATGGTGGCCAGCTATTAAGTCGTCTGTTTTAATCGCAAAATTCCACAGTATTCTGGACATCTGTGTTGGTGAATCTTTTGCAATTTGTTCAATGAACAATGGAGACAGCAAAGAAGAAAGCTGTAGGTGGGAAGCGGTGTATTGCGGCCGACTGCAGCAACAACACAAACACAGCCGGTGTTTCATTGTTTACATTCCCGGAAGATGACAGTCAAGCTTTACCATTGGCCTGTGGAGAACTGGGACAACAGAGACTCTTACCAGGAGGACTTTGACTTTTATATGCAGACACGGTACCGTGAGTACGCATGCAGCTGCGGCTTCCAAACATTTGATCGCTTGCCTGTACGTGTGTGCCGCTATGTGCATGTCACGTACGTAACTTTGGGGACTTTGGGGAAATATATGTGCTGTATGAACTTTGGGGAGGTGAACGGTACTTTGGGCTGTGGGATTGAGTGTGTTATGCAGGTGTTTGAGTTGTATTGGCGGGTTATATGGACGGGAGGGTGGAGGTGTTTGTTATGCGGGATTAATTTGTGGCATATTAAATATAAGCCTGGTTGTGTTGTGGCTAATAGAGTATATATATGTCTTGTGTTTATTTACTGTTTTAGTCATTCCCAGCTGAATATCAGGTCCCACCCGCGTCTCACAGCATCTTCCCTATCTGAATCGCTCCCACTGCCCTCTAGTCCTTCACTCTCACTTTCCTCATCCACGAATCTTTCATCCTTGCTCGAATTAATGGGGAAATCGTCGCTTTCTTGGTCCGAATCGCTCTCGCTGCTGGTGGCCATGATTGTAAACAATGTGCGGATGTGAGGAGCTCCACAACCTGTGACGTCACGCTACTCGTCTGCTACTTCCGGTAAAGGCAAGGCTTTTTTATCAGCGACCAAATGTTGCGAACTTTATCGTCGATGTTCTCTACTAAATTCTTTCAGCAAAAATACGGCAATATCGCGAAATTATCAAGTATGACACATAGAATGGACCTGCTATCCCCGTTTGAATAAGAAAATCGCAATTCAGTAGGCCTTTAACAGAAAAGGAAAAAAAAAAAGCGTTGACATGCAAGTTTGTTTCTTTCTTGTGGAGAAGTTCCTTAATGCTCAGCTCAGTTTTTTCCCCTTCAAGGCAGGGGTGTCAAACTCATTTTAGCTCATGGGCCGCAAGGAGGAAAAAATCTATTCTCGCACAAGCCAGACTGATCTAATCATGGCATGATAATAAAAAAATTAAGATAACTTCAAAATTGTTTTCTTTTACTTCATTGGCATATTTCAAATAATCCACTTGGGAAAACACATTAAGTTAGTCAAAAATTCTGCAGTATCAAAAACACCATGAAGAACACAATGAACCTAGACTTTGTCCCAGTATATTTACAAATCCATTAAACTTAAAGCATTTCCTGTTCAGCATTCTCATGTTGGCAGTTCACCTTCAAAGATGTAATCAAAAAGCAACCGAGTGTTTACTCAAACCGCAGCATTGGTGAAATCCACAACTGCCACTACACATTCGTTTATCATCATTTAAATATTACAATTATAATATATTCCAAACAATTGTCAAAATGACACCCTAAACGCTTTAAAGGTAACATAACTACAAACTTAACCAATGTAAACATGCTAGAATTAAACATAAAATAAAATAGAACAAACAACAATTGTAGAAACTAGGGCTGGGCGCTACGACCTTTTTTTAATATCTCGATATTTTTAGGCCATATCGCGATATACGATATACTGTATATCTCGATATTTTGCCTTAGCCTTGAATGAACACTTGATACATATAATCACAGCAGCATGATGCTTCAATGTTTCATTAAAACATTCTTGTTCATACTGCATTAATATATGCTCATTTTAAACTTTCATGAAGAGAAGGAAATCACAACTACCGGTAAGTCAATTTATCAAAACTGTATTTATTAAACAGTTATTAAGCAGTGGCACAAACATTCATGTAATTTCCAAAACAGAAAGTGCAAGATTGTCAGAGACCTTTTAAAACAAGCTATAAGTGCACTTTTGTGAATGATGTCACTAAGATGACATTTCAAAACAACACTAAATTAAAGTGCACTTTTTGTACAGAACGCCACTACAATAGTTAAACACAAATAAAGCGCACTTCTGTGCATGATGACACACAAGATATTTCAATAAGTGTCACATAAAAATTAGCTGCATATCAAATAGTATATGTCCTACGGTGTTGATGTGGAAATAGTTGCTTCGGCATTTAGTTGGTGTGGCACCGAACGGAGATGTTGACGTGTAAAGACATATTCCCGCTTGAAGCCAAACCACCGTCAGACGGTGGACCCGGTGCTGTTTTTCTTGGGAATTAATTATTCCTCCATTTGTTACCAGATCCGCACCTTCTTTCTCTCGTATTACCACTCAAACCACACCGTTAGCTGTTAGCGTCACAGCTAACGTTACCATGTCGCTACCTGTCTGCTCCGCGGGAGCGTGTGACGTTGCTCACGTGACAGTATTTGACGTATGTAAGAAATTGCACTTGTTTTAAGTCTCTGTGAGAAGGAGAGACAGGAAAGAGTGAGAAATGCATGCAGTTTAATGCCCCGCAGCTAAAAGCAACTGCATAGAACATATACTCGAATATCACAATATAGTCATTTTCTATATCGCACAGAGACAAACCCGCGATATATCGAGTATATCGATATATCGCCCAGCCCTAGTAGAAACACACATTTTTACAAAGGAGTACAGGGTGCACATTGCGAGGGCTGCACGGAACTCTAACTACTTTAAAGATGTTGGTCATGTTCACTTAAGTCTTCACATCTTATCGTTTAATTATTTTATTCTTTGAGTGGATAATTTACAATGAAAGAAAGTATTGTCTATCGCGACAGCATTAGTCTGCTGCCAGCAACAACAGGAGCAGCTGATTGCTTGATTGGGGTAGCGACAGCCAATCCAGGGGGCGCTTTAAACAGTTTGATATGTGACGACGGTTACACTTGAATTGCTATTGCGACATCCAGTGGACACATGTAGAAGAGCGGTTTATTTCGTATTCCATCGACATGGGAAAAAAAGTGGAGGAAGAAAATAACTTCCATTCGTATGATGAAATCGGATTATCTGAGTTGGAAGGAAACCATTACAAAAAACCTGGCTTGTAGAGGCCAGAAAACATCTATTTATCTCTTGGCTGTAGGCAAATGCGATCTCACTCCCCTCCCTCTCCGTGTCTGCCCTGCCTACATCTTAGTTTCATCCTGTCTTGTTAAACTTTCTTGTAGCCTTTTTTTGCAATGCTCTCCAAAATCTAAACAATGGAATTGATCAACTGTTCTCTCAACAAAATTCACAAGATCTAGGGGTTGGGTAACCTGCCTGTCATGTTTGAACGGTTCTTGCTGGACACACGATGGACTCTTGGGAGAATAGGTGTGCCGCGTGCCTGGCGAACTTTCAGTCGAAGATGTTGAAGATATCTACCTATTCGTAACCGTGCTAACAGGACATCTGATTGGATGATTGGATTAAGCGTTTCACTGGTATATTGACAAATTGGAAGATGCTATCAGACTTTAGTGACTGGATGAATCGCAAGTTAGATAACATCAGACACCGTCTGCCCTGAAGGATGAATTTGAGTACCAGAAATAGACAATTAGAGTGAAAAGTTGAAATTTGTTTTCGCTCGCTCAAATACAACCATTCTAATCTTGATTGTTTTAGCTGCCTTCAACGTGGCAAGGGTATTGCTTCAAGATTCACCTCAAGGACAATGCAGCAAAGACAAAACCAACTATTTCCCTGTCAGCAACACCTGGAGAGATGAACGCTGTTCTTGCAGAGCAACTCTAGGGATACATATGCACCCCCACCCCACGTCTTCGCCACCGCTTAGCTCTTTTAGGTTTAAGTGCGACGGATGGCTGGAGCAGCGCCAGAAGGGCAGCAGCTCCACCTCTGAAGGCTCTGCCCTTCTCCCCTCCTGATGCAAGAACCATGGTTCCTGTGTCGTAATGTGTGCTTATTGTGGCTCTCAATTTTTAAGTATTTTCCAGAGGAGCCCATTCTAGGATAAAAAATCATTTCTCATCTCCCCCCAGCATTCACCTTTTTCCCCACCTTTCACGGGGTGCCGTAGGTGGCCACTCATCAGCGTTCTTGTTCTGTTTACCTGTACAAGTACCGTATTTTTCGGAGTATAAGTCGTACCGGAGTATAAGTCGCAGCTGCCAAAAATGCATAATAAAGAAGGAAAAAAACATATATAAGTCGCACAGGAGCCCGGCCAAACTATGAAAAAAACTGCGACTTATAGTCCGAAAAATACGGTATGTCTTCTCTTGAACGGGTTTGTGCTGAAAATTTAATTTCAATGTACTTTTGTAAAGGCAATAAAGTTCCTTCCTTCCATTAATACATCACATGTTACCGGTAAACAAGATATTCATAAATTGTTTTGTATGGAAATAAAGATTACACATATTACACTTATTAATTCATAATAATATATCCATAAGTCGATAGTATTTCAAATAAATGTTGTAGCTTTCGTCATTCATCCATTTGCATTTACATTTAAATTTAATTAGTGTGATTAAAATGTTAAAATTCTAAGATAAACAAACCCATCCATCCATCCATTTTCTAACGTTTGTCTCTTTTGGGGTCGCGGGGGGTGCTGGAGACTAACAGAACCCCAATCATGTTAGAAGTCAGCATAAAATAAAATAGAACAAACAAAAATGCACATTTTGTTTATATATATATATATATATATATATATATATATATATATATATATATATATATATATATATATATTTTTTTTTTTATTATTATTATATTTTTTTTATTATTATTTTTATTTATTTATTTATTCATTTATTTTACCTGTCCTGTTCTGCCATATTGGCAAATAGTCTTGACGTCAATCCCCGTTTCTGATGGAGAGATTTACTTTACAAAAGAGAAGTGTGTAATACATAACTATTAGTATTTAACTTTATTAAATGTTTGGATATATTTACTGCGCCAGACCGGAGCAGGAGGAGAAATGAATTAAAAAAGGAAACAGGGGGAATTGTGGGTACAAGACAGATAGGGACAACATCAACAAAAACAGAAATGCATCGGCAGATACAATATAAACAAATATGATACCAGTATTGATTAAAAAACAAAACAGATTAGAGAAGTAGAAAGTAAAACACAGTATTAAACATGTTTACACTACAATTGAAACAATAATAATTATACCTATAGTAATAAAACTAGTAATAATGAATAATAATATTAACCTCTATTATCACCATTATTATATTTTCAAATGCAGTAACACATAAATTAAATGACTAATTAGATTATAAAGAGAAAGGGGAAAAAAAGAGGGCAAATTGCATGAGCAGATACAATATATACGAATATGATACCAGTATTGATTTTTTTTTTAAAAACAGATTAGTGAAGTAGAAAGTAAAACACAGTATTAAACATGTTTACACTACAATTTAAACAACAACAATAATAATATTTATGGTAATACAATTAAAAAACTTTTTTTTTTAAATGTACCTTTATCTTTTGAAAAGTAAAAATACATACGTTAAATGAATAATTAGATTATAAAGGGGAAGTTAAAAAAAGAGGGAGAAAAAAGGATGATGGGAATGCATAAAACTTATAGTGTTATGGTAATGAGGTAATGAGCTGCGCTCCTTCAACATTTGTAAAACAACTCTTGTGGATGTACTACCAGTCTGTGGTTGCCAGTGTTCTGTACTACACGGTAGTGTGCTGGGGGGGGGGGGGGGGGGGGGGGCAGTACATCTAAAAAGGACAGCTCCAGACTGGAGAAACTGATCAGGCGGGCCGATTTTACGATCGGAATAAAACTGGACTCACTGGTGACGGTGGCAGAGAAGAGGACTGTGAAAAAACTAGTGAGCATCCTGGATGATGCCAGTCACCCTCTGCATACCGTTGTCAGTAGCCAAAGGAGCCTGTTCAGTGCTAGACTGCTTCATCCCAAGTGCAGGACTAATAGACTCAAAAACTCCTTTGTCCCACACGCCATTAGACTGTACAACTCCTCTCTGGGGGGGAGGGAGGGTACTCGGATGACAGGGGATGCAAAACAATAACAGTGCAATACTTTTTCATAACATGGTTACAACTGTCTAGTTTCTCTTGTTATATTCTTATTTTACTGTTATATTTTTATTCTCATTGTTGCTTTTTTTTTTATTCTTATTGTAATATTTTTCTATTTTGTTTCCATTTATTTTTCTATTTTGTTTCCATTTATACCCCCATTTATTTATACTTTTTACTTTTTAAATTCGATCTCAACTCTGTACACTGCTGCTGGAATTTTAATTTTCCTGAGGGAACTCTCCTGAAGGAATCAATAAAGTACTATCTATCTATCTATCTATCTATCTATCTATCTATCTATCTATCTATCTATCTATCTATCTATTTTATAAAAGATCAAGCTTAGCGCTGTCATATTTTAGGTGATGCGGATGTGTATTTGTATGAGTGTGATTATGTCCATATTGTTACGATTTTGATTGCTTCTAATGATTGCTTATTGAATATTCATGCACAATAAAGATTAGTTTTGAAGGTTTTACAGCATTGATTACTTTTAATGATGCTTTTTGATTATTCACGCTTAATAAAGATTAGTTTGGAAGATAGTATGCTGGCATTGCATTTGAAATGAGGTTGTGTGGATCTTGTGAATTGGTTGCTGAACGATAGTGCGCCAATGACCTTTGTAGGACCTTTTGTTTGACATATAATAAATATCCTGTTGTTAAACATTTAAGGGTGAAAATGTGCATAACAAGGAATGGAACACGGCTGACACATTTTTTGCTTAAAATTAAGTAGTATTAGTTTGACATGACAAGCGTTCTCTCACTTGTGGTTAACACATGCTCTTCTCATCTGTTCCTTGGAACGTTAGACAAGACTTGTAAGACAGCTAAAGTGATAAGAGCTAAAGTTACTCTCTATAATAGCCTATACATTCAAGTGTCCAACTTTCTTGTTGATAACATATTGATTACAATGTTTTCTCTAAAAAGAAATACCCTTTTGGATCTGGACACAACCGAGACTACTTTGACTTGAATGAATGAGAATATTCACAGGTTTGTGCGTGAAGGTTAAATGGGAACCATCATTCATGATGTGGAGGTTTGAGGTCTACCCACAGGAGAACCCTCTAAACTGTGTGGAAGGCTCTTCATGAGGTGCTCGGGTATGTTGCAAGATTGTTAATGATGACGCACGGGACCTTGCTACTATTTCTTTCCTTGCCTATTTATAGATGTAAGAAGGAAAGAAAGAACATCTTGTTTCCACTCAGTTAATAACAGGGGGACCTTTCGCGTGTGGGGCGAATGTGAAAACCACTACACTATGGAAACTGATGCAGTGCTTTGGTCTATACCAGGACTGAGAAATTAGTCCCAGTCTAGGTGGAAGTAACAGACTTTCTTTTCTCGTGTGTTCTTTTGTCTCCTTTGTGTAGTCTGCGTTAAGGAGGAGGTTGGCCCCCAAACCTCAACAACACAAGGATGGTGCAGCAATAGTGTTGTGTGGTGGAAATTGGGAGAAATGTGTAAGAATGTTGGTCCCAGTAGATTTTCAGGAGGGGCACTGAAATTCGGGACTCTCACAGAAAAATCGTGAGGTTTGGCAAGTATGCCCTAAACCTCAACACGGCCTCCCCCCCCAGCTCGAAAACACCCTTAGAAAATCATGATTTCACTCAACAGAACAGCAACAATGCAAAATTATCATCGATTTTAAAAGTAATTTTGTTCATGAATGCATCTTCTAGTGTAATAGAAGCCAGTCAACTTCAAATTAATTGCTGCATATCCGTGCAGACTGTCTATGGATTAGCTCAATTGTAGTACGATGGTCGATTCGGAGCAGTAAGAAAAAACAACGCAGCCGAGAGAGAGGACACAATGACTAGACGAAACTGAGCTGTTTATGATTGACAGCTATGAACACCAATCCTTGCATTCCGCCGTCAAAATCAGGGACCCCCCGATTGGGTGGGGTAAGCCCGTACATTAAGACGGCCTTGCACCTGACACACATTTTTATAATGGAATTCAGGCTGCGCATGGCGTCGTCAAACAATTTTACGAGAGTTGCACGGAACTCTAGCCACTACAAATGCGATGATCATTTTGAGTTAATTGTTGCATCTTACTGTTGAGGTATTTTATACATAGAGTGGATTGTTAAGATGGAAGATGGTTTTGAGTGCCGCTCCCCGAGGCAGTCTGCCGCCGTCTGCTGCAAGCCACAACAGGGACAGCTGATGGCTCGCACCTAAATTGATTTATTCTTTACCACACAGTAGCAGCAGTGAGTCAGGAGGGCGCTTGAAGATAGCTCACAGACGTCATGATATTTGAACATGAGACATGGGTAACACAAGAATCTGTACATGGAGTAAAAATATCAATATCAGCAATACTAGATCTGCATTTACTTGGTATTAGGTCAATACCACAATTCCCAGTATCTCCCACTCCTAGCAAGAACTTGGATGTGTTCATTTTCCATGAATTATGGTATTGATCCAATGCCAAGTAAATACTGGACAAGTAGCGCCTATATCAATATGTTTTACTTGAAATGTCATGCTCATTGAATAATTTTCCAAATGTGCCTGTCGTTAATAGAAATACCGGATTTTACAGATTTTATGCAAATGAAATGTATTTTTTGCTAATAAACAAGTCGATGAATGTTCTCATTCATCCAGGTCATTTTATTTTCAGGACATTAAACTGGACTGTTTGGTTTGTCTTAAAAGAAATTTCTCCTCTCATCCAAGTAGGCTTCATCAGTTCATGCTCATAGACTGAGATTGTTCTGATCTAGTCTTGGACTTAGAATTTAAACTTAGAATTAACAAGGATATCCCCCCTATTCCTTGTTGCCCTTGTTTGTTTGCTGCATTAATATGCTTGTGTGAACTGGTGGTTACCACAATAGAGTATGCCTTGACACATCATATGTGTCCTTATCAGTTGCAAGAAAAGCCACATAGCTCTTACCCTCCATTCTCTCTGCAGAGCAGTAAGGAGGAGGGACAACATCAACGTTCCCTCTAGGGTGCGCGCCTGCACAATTGCACACTGCTCAAGCGTCCTCTGCGAACAGCAAATATATGCCGCGCACCAAATCAAATCCCATCTGAATTCTAAACAAAATAAACACATTTATTCTGTGTAATTTTGCAATGCAACTCTGAGTGACAGTGACAACAAGCGGCCCTAACGGTGTTCGTCAACACCGTTCAATTGAACACCGTTCAATTATTGTAACGTCTATCGAGATGTTTCGAGGACAGGAATTATATCGATCACTTTATTGAGAAAAACTGTTTATATTCGGCCATAACCACACCAAAAACATGAGTAAAAAACTTCTATCTGGAAAAGCTAGTCATTTTCTGCCGTACAAACCAGGCCAAAAACAACTTGTCATCTGTCACCAACACGCATACCACGAAGCCACTGGTGCGTTTATGGACACACAAAAAGTTGGACAAGTCAAACACCACACAAAGTTACACTATGACTCCTCAGTCATACGTGTGCTTATTCTACTGTCATTTATTATTAATGTTAATTTATTTATATTAATCATGGAATGCTGTTACTAGAGAAAGTTACAGGAATGCACACTTCATCCTATGCTTACATATCATTGTGTAACATGAGGATGTTTAAGGGGAACTAAATGTGATCTCTGAAAGGGGTACAAATGATTTCCAAAGCAGGACCCCCACCCAGACATATTGTACAATACTAATCCATAGCTTATGAAAAACAAGACATATTTTATTTTCATTACAAGTGGGCCAAATCACTAATATTGCAAAACAAACTCATGAAAATGACTCCTCTCATTTGAGTGTTATTATAAAAGATTGGTTTGAGACAGGTGTGCTGCTGGTATTGCCACGTGTGATGTTGCTCACATGTGCTCCACTGAATGCTCAGGGAGTTTTTGTGTTTGCTCACAAACATGAACAATTAGAGGGAACATTGGACAACATGTGCCAGAGTGATCAGCAGACCACGAGAGAGGTGTGCTGTTTGCACAGACACACTCAACTAGACACTATGCTTGCATGAGCTCTGTAAGGACACTTGAGTAATTTGCTGGACATGAAGATGAGAAACTGTAACAAATGTATTGACCCCATCACGTTAGTATCGATTTGATACCAATTCTCACCCATCACTACTTCTTGCAAGGTCAGAATTGTCATCAAATGTTTCACCGACTGATCGACACATACTGCGTATATAGAGTTAATGGTTGTCACACCAGCTACTGACTGGTATACATTCAAACTGACCTCTTAATTTGGCCAACACAACAGCTGTAATCACGATTTTTGATTAACTTTGTTCCTTGCGGCTTGATATGACTGACTGAGCTAACCAATCTCATCAGTCCCTTGAGCCTGATTCTAATCAACAACGAAAGAGGCCAAGCAATACAAACCAATCAGAAGCACTCTAATGCAGGACTGTATGGTGCTACAAATTTACTCGCAATTGTGTCTAAAAATAGGCCGTGCGACTTGATAAAAAAAAAACAGTAGCACATGTGCGTATAGGGATTTCAACCCTTTCATTGTATTTTACTCCTAAATAAATCCATCCAAATTTGATCTAACTGGAGTAAAATGTTTGCCCATTTGTATTACATGTTTGAAATAAACTTAAACCATAACCATAACCAAATGACAAGTGATTGACGTGAAAGTGTCACTGATCACTGTGTGCGCGCTGTGCATGGTGTCTCTGCACCATGCACAGAGACATCCCCGTTTCACCTAGTTCACACACTCAGTCATCCAACAAGTAAGAAACAAGGTCTTAGAGGAACTGGTCAGTAAAAAAATGTTTTTTTCAACCCCTTAAAACTTGACACACACTGCACTGCACGCTAGTAATTACGAGGGTCGGAGGGACTATTGAACAACAAATCAATGATTGAAGTGACAAACATGCCATCCAAACAATACCTCAATCTATTTATTAAGCAGAGATAACACAAACCAGTGAAAGATTCAAAAGAGCTGCCGTCAGAGCCGACAAACTCCTGCTGCTAGCCTGCTCAGATAGCAAAAAGAGCTCAAGCTATAATACCTGTGAGACTGAGACTAAGTGTGGACCTGCTGATGTCTCACATCATTAGGCAACAGGCCCCGCCTTTTAAAGGGACACACATAGACACACATACTGCTCTCATAGGAAACTTATCTCAACTCCATTTTGCAAGATGTTTGAAGTTTTTATTTGTTTTAAGTAATGCATTCATTATTTTTTGTAGTAAATTATTACATTTAATAATTTAAAAAAATGACTTTTTAAAAGTAAATTTCAGAACACAGCCTGTCACACAGAATCATGAAGTAGTTAGGTTATTGTTCCTGTCTAAAATCTTTGTGTATATATCCTATAATAAACACCAATGTTAAAGGTCAATTATTTTCATGTTGCTGCCGACATTTACACATGTCTTCTTAAACCAGGGCACTTTATTTCACATTTTGTTGGCAGAGGGGTTAGTGCGTCTGCCTCACAATACGAAGGTCCTGGGTTCGATCCTGCGCTCGGGATATTTCCGTGTGGAGTTTGCATGTTCTCCCCGTGACTCCGGGTACTCCGGCTTCCTCCCACCTCCAAAAACATGCACCTGGGGATAGGTTGATTGGCAACACTAAATTGGCCATAGTGTGTGAATGTCAGTGTGAATGTTGTCTGTCTATCTGTGTTGGCCCTGCGATGAGGTAGGGACTTGTCCAGGGTGTACGCTGCCTTCCGCCCGAATGCAGCTGAGATAGGCTCCAGCACCCCCGCGATCCTGAACGGGACAAGCGATAGAAAATGGATGGATGGATGGATGAATTGAGCATGGCTAAATGTTTTTTAAAGTAGATTTGAAATTTGATTTGACTTTTGTTAAATTATTTTCAAGGCTGTGTCTTTTTTCTTATCTCAAAACACCTCTTAAATTGGGATCTTATTATGCAAAACCTAATTTTCTTACTTGTTGGTACCGTATTTTCCACACTATAAGGCGCACCGGATTATAAGGGGCACCTTCAATGAATGGCATATTTTAAAACGTTGTTCATATATAAGACGCACCGCATTATAAGGCGCATAGAATAGACAGACGCTACAGTAGAGGCTGGGGTTATGTTATGCATCCATTAGATGGAGCTGCGCTAAAGGGAATGTCAACAAAACAGTCAGATAGGTCAGTCAAACTTTATTATTAGATTACAAACCAGCTTTCTAACAACTCTGTTCACTCCCAAAATGAATAAACAGCTGTTTTATTATTTTCCCCGAGGTAAAGTCAGTGACGTGGTGTTTTGTTTATCTTTTAACAACAGCAGAGTATAACATGTAGTGCAACATTTATATCACATAGTGGAGGGGAACTTTTCCCTGATTCAATAAACACGTAAAAAACAGTCTGATACTGTTACGGTAAATCAAACGTTAGTGCAATCACAATATAGTAACACTCGAAATAGTGCAGAGCAATAACAAAATATCAATAACTCAACGTTGCTCAAACATTAATGTCACACAACACAACACACAAAATAAACATGTAAAGCTCACTTTATGAAGTTATTCCTCATCCACGAATCCCTCGAATTCTTCTTCTTCAGTGTCCGAATTAAACAGTTGGGCGAATACGGCATCGAACATGCCCAGCTCCGTCTTGTTGAAGTCGTCATTAATGAAGTCAGTGTCGCTGCTGCTCTATTCCCGTGTTCTACTGCGTGACTGATTGCGTTAAGTTTAAACTCTGCGTCGTAAGCGTGTCTCTTAATAGGAGCCATTTTGGGGTCTTTACATAAACAAACAAATGGAAATGAAACGGCACGCCTCGCGCAGTCATATATCCCAGCATATATCCCTTCTACGGGGGAAAATGAAGTCGGCGGCTGTTTACCGTAGTTGCGATTGATTGAAACGTTTACCTGTTGGAGGCTCAATATTGGTCCATATATAAGGCGCACTGGATTATAAGGTGCGCCGTCAGTTTTTGACAAAATTGTAGGTTTTTAGGTGCGCCTTATAGTGCGGAAAATACGGTACTTGTTTTTGTGCATTTGACCCATCAGTCCCTAAAATTTTAAATCAAGGCTTGGTGGATATATTTAGCTAAGTTGACAGATATTTACACATATGGGTTAGTTTATATGCACAACTATATCATGATATGAGTTTTTTTGTCCATATCCCCCTGTCAGGATTGCTCTTCTTCGTGAAGGTTGGGACCACAAAAGGCAGAAGACCGCAGGCAGTTTGCAGGTTCGGAAGTGTTTAATATCCAAAATTCCAAGGAAGAGTGCAACAGAGATATGCACGTGAAAGTTCCTCCAACAAACAAGACACCAAACTTTTTCAATGATCTAACCACCAACATCAAAGGAAGTTGCGTGTAAATAGTCCTCTAACACCAGGTGAAATAATCAATACAAACAGGCCACAGGTGAGGGGGAAGCACTCAGAAGCAGAATAAAGCTAATGCAAGCAGAATACAATCAAAACAGGAAAATAAGAGCGCAAAACAAGAAGTGAACCCAAAAAAACACCAGAAAGACACCCATAAGCTAAACAACAAGTCATAACATCACCCAGCCCTACACTCGTGTTAGCCACAGCGCTAGCACAGGTAAAGAATGTTTTCTTAGTTTTGTTCAGCGTTTCAGTCGGCCTTATGACGGCATTGTGTATATATACATTTATTGTGTGATTTAAGACATTTCATTTTAACTTCTTGCAACTCAACGCCAAGCAAACGGAAATGCTGATTATCGGTCCTGCTAGACACCGACATTTATTTAATAATACCACCTTAACATTTGACAACCAAACAATTACGCAAGGCGACTCGGTAAAGAATCTGGGTATTATCTTCGACCCAACTCTCTTGTTTGAGTCACACATTAAGAGTGTTACTAAAACGGCCTTCTTTCATCTCCGTAATATCGCTAAAATTTGTTCTATTTTATCCACTAGCGACGCTGAGATCATTATTCATGCGTTCGTTACGTCTCGTCTTGATTACTGTAACGTATTATTTTGGGGTCTCCCTATGTCTAGCATTAAAAGATTACAGTTGGTACAAAATGCGGCTGCTAGACTTTTGACAAGAACAAGAAAGTTTGATCATATTACACCTATACTGGCTCACCTGCACTGGCTTCCTGTGCACTTAAGATGTGACTTTAAGGTTTTACTACTTACGTATAAAATACTACACGGTCTAGCTCCATCCTATCTTGCCGATTGTATTGTACCATATGTCATACTTGCCAACCCTCCCGGATTTTCCGGGAGACTCCCGAAATTCAGCGCCTCTGCCGAAAACCTCCCGGGACAAATTTTCTCCCGAAAATCTCCCGAAATTCAGGCGGAGCTGGAGGCCTTGCCCCCTCCAGCTCCATGCGGACCTGAGTGACGTGTTGACAGCCTGTTCACACGTCCACTTTCCCACAATGTAAACAGCTAATGATCGAGGGCGAGTTCTTGGTTTCTTATGTGGGTTTATTGTTAGGCAGTTTCATTAACGTCCTCCCAGCGTGGTAACAACACACAACAACAGCAGTCAAGTTTTCGTCTGCCGTAAAGCAGTTCGTCTGCCGTAAACAGCAATATTGTGACACTTTTAAACAGGACAATACTGCCATCTACTGTACATGCATATGTGACCCACCCATAATGTGTCACATTTTTTTGTTGATTTATTTATTTTATTTTGTGGTTTGAATTCGTTTTTGGAGCTGTCGTTACACATTTATCAGTATTCACATTGGTCAGTAGGGGGCAGTAGGGCGTTTCTTCCCAATTGAATGCGATCACCTGCAGACCGGAAGTGTCTTGTCATTCTGATGAGCGCGACCAGTCTGTGAACAATTGAAACGTCCTGTGTGCTTTTTCCTCCTGTATAACAGGTTAGTTTTGGTGAATCAACTCACTGAATAATATCCATGTGATCTTTATAAGTTTAAGTACACATTCTGATGGTGGAGCCTAACTCTAAAGTGTTTGTGAGTTGTAGTTTGTATTTGTGAATGAATCCAGTGCACAGCTGCAGTAATCAATACAAAAAGGCGACGTGAGTACGCAATGTTTATATAGGAACTTCTGATCCTAATTCAGACTCCCAAATTAGAGCTCCCGTTTTCTTATTGATTTTATAATGTATATTTGTATAATGTGTGTGTTCTGAAATAGTGACAGAGAATAGAACAAGGATGGACAATTCAACCCTTAACTCAACAATGAGTAGATGAGTGTTATGTGTATATGTGTAAATAAATGAACACTGAAATTCAAGTATTTCTTGTATTCATTTATATATATACACACACACACATATATATATATATATATATATATATATATATATATATATATATATATATATATATATATATATATATAGCTAGAATTCACTGAAAGTCAAGTATTTTTTATATATATATATATCTTAACCACGCCCTCCCCCCCCCCCCCGACCACGCCCTCCACCTCCCGAAATCGGAGGTCTCAAGGTTGGCAAGTATGCCATATGTCCCGGCAAGAAATCTGCGTTCAAAGAACTCTGGCTTATTAGTGATTCCCAGAGCCCAAAAAAAAGGCTGCGGGCAATAGAGCGTTTTCTATTCGGGCTCCAGTACTATGGAATGCCCTCCCGGTAACAGTTAGAGATGCTACCTCAGTAGAAACATTTAAGTCCTATCTTAAAACTCATTTGTATACTCTAGCCTTTAAATAGCCCCCCTTTTTTAGACCAATTAATCTGCCGTTTCTTTTCTTTTCTCCTCTGCTCCCCCCTATCCCTTGTGGAGGGGGAGACACACAGGTCCGGTGGCCATGGATGAAGTGCTGGCTGTCCAGAGTTGGGACCCTGGATGAAGTGCTGGCTGTCCAGAGTCGGGACCCTGGGTGGACCGCTCGCCTGTGCATCGGTTGGGAACATCTCTGCGCTGCTGACCCGTCTCCGCTCGGGATGGTTTCCTGCTGACCCCACTATGGACTGGACTCTTACTATTATGTTGGATCCACTATGGACTGGACTCTCACAATATTATGTCAGACCCACTCGACATCCATTGCATTCGGTCTCCCCTAGAAGGGGGGGGTTACCCACATATGTGGTCCTCTCCAAGGTTTCTCATAGTCATTCACATCGATGTTCTACTGGGGTGAGTTTTTCCTTGTCCTTATGTGGGCTCTGTACCGAGGATGTCGTTGTGACTTGTGCAGCCCTTTGAGACACTTGTGATTTAGGGCTATATAAATAAACATTGATTGATTGATTGATCATATTGCTACAAAATGTTTTCTGTGCCATTAATTTTTTTTCATTTCGTAGCACCAGTGCTACTACTGAAAAATGTAAGTGTACAGCCTTGCCATAAGGCGGGTGTTTTGGCCAGCCCTTTGTTAATGTGGAAAGGACGCCGTCATTGCTCCGATCCGTGAGCGTATCAACATGAATCTGGCTCAAGATGCAAAGGGACAGTGGGGGATTTCTTTCAGACTACAAAATTGCCAAGAAAAATAAAATAAAAAGATGAAGAGTTGTGGATTGATAATAGGAGATGTATGTAAAAAAAAAGATCAAATTGATGATAATATACACATTCTGCATACAACAGTGGATGTATGACATCCCAGACATGGATATGTAATTATTAAATAATACAAATGTATATCATTATCAGATAGAACAATGTATTGAGGAAAAGTATTCCGAAACATTGTCTACGGTAAATGAAACCAAATGGACCCAACAATGTCAGTTACAGACCTTGTAAGAGTCAATTTAGACCCCCCTAAAGGAACCCACAGAGTCCCTGCAATCCACTTTGAGAACCACTGTAAAACAGTATTCAATCAAACAGGAAGTGAGGACATCAGCCTTAAGGTAAAACAGGCCAAAACAATGTTAAAATAGGCCACATTTTTTTCGATCGCATCTTGACACTAAATCTCACTCTTGTCATTTTCTGAAACTCGGCAGCCCCGGTGTAACACATGCAGGTCAAGTGCAGCCAACCGACTGGGACAAATAATGTACTGGTTATCTACAACATGACAACAGAAATACAAGCTCAATAAACCAGACAAATCCAAAATGCAGACTGCTGATATAAAACACCACGTCGGGTGGCTACACTATTAATGATTCCAACCTTACTAAACTGCTACAATGTGAACTGCGTCCCAATGCAGTTGAACCCCCATGGCACCAACAGAGACATTACAAATGCAACAAAAAGTAAATAGTATAAATTCACATAAAACAGAGTTGTATAAACCCAGAAAATGGTACCTCTTTCACTCTCAGACCCACGGCGCCAGCAACAGAAGAATGGAGGAAGATACTCTATGACATGGGTGTCAAACTCTGGCCCGCGGGCCAAAATTGGCCCGACGTGTAATTTTACTTGGCCCTTGAGGCAATATCAAATTAACACTAGAGCTGGCCCGCCAATTATATACAGCGGCGGTGCCGCGGTAAAACCACATTCACCGCTATTTTTCATACTTGCCAACCGTCCCGGGAGACTCCCAAATTTCAGTGCCCCTGTTACGGCTCAGGCTCCTGCCAACGCCGCTCATCCGTCTGTGCGCACCTCGGGACACGCCCACGGGTGCGCACATCCAGGGACGCGCCGCGCGCGTCTCCGCCCTGCTGCAGCCACCAGCTGCAATCACTCGCTGGCAATCTGCACACCTGCGACTGATCAGAGCGAGATCAATAAAGGACCAGTGGACCCAAGGATCGTCGGGGGAACTTAGTTTTTCTCATGGTGTACCTGCCTTCCCGAGTCTTCCCTCCTCGAGATCTCCCGTTGTTTCCCCGGTGTTTTGGACTGCCTTCTTCGTTTCCCGACTCCTCACTCGCCCCTGGACTCTGACGTCTCTCTCTGCCCCACGGACCCCTCGCTGAACTTGGACCCCTTTTGCCTTGCCCTCTTTGGACTTGTCTGCCTTTTCTCATCAACACTTGGTAACACACTTCAGATATCTACACACATAGTCTTACACTACACACACACTCTTGTATTTTAGTCACACACTCTATTTCTATAGTTGTAAATGTTTATTATTATATATATTTATTATATATAATAAATTATTGTATATAATGCCCCCCGGTGTCTGAGCCGTCACCTCCTCTCAGTAAACATAACAGTAAGTTCCCGCCAAAATTATTAAAGGACCTGACGGCACAGTTCCTTAGCCCCGCCCCCAGTGACTTTAGTTCCGCCCCCTGTGATTTTTTTTTTCTTTTTTCTGCCTCTTGCCCCATTCACCATGTCTTTTTCTTTTTTTCGCTCCACACCGGAGGAGTTTTCTTGTCCTGCCAAACTGTCATGGAAAGGCATGTTTAGCAGTGATGTGAGCAAGGAGGAATTTACCCGTCGCCTGGACACCCTCCTCCCACCCATAGTGACTGTTCCTCAGCCAGAGAGAAGCGTCTGGCATCCGCTTTCGGAGATGGGGGGTAGTACTGGTGGCTGTGCTGATGGGGTGGCGCAGCTGCACCAAGACAGGCTACCCTCTGCCAGACTAATTCCACCTGTCTTCCGCTTTTCCCAGCCGCAACCACCAGTCCCCTGGCTAGCCTCCGAGCTAGCACCAGCCCCCTGGCTAGCGTCTGAGCTAGCACCTGTCCCCTGGCTAGCGTCTGAGCTAGCACCTGTCCCCTGGCTAGCGTCTGAGCTAGCACCTGTCCCCGAGCTAGCGTCTGAGCTAGCACCTGTCCCCGAGCTAGCACTTGTCCCCGAGCTAGCGTCCGAGCTAGCACTTGTCCCCGAGCTAGCGTCAGAGCTAACACCAGTCCCTCGGCTAGCGTCAGAGCTAGCACCTGTCCCTCGGCTAGCGTCAGAGCTAGCACCTGTCCCTCGGCTAGCGTCCGAGCTAGCACCTGTCCCTCGGCTAGCGTCCGAGCTAGCACCTGTCCCTCGGCTAGCGTCCGAGCTAGCACCTGTCCCTCGGCTAGCGTCCGAGCTAGCACCTGTCCCTCGGCTAGCGTCCGAGCTAGCACCTGTCCCTCGGCTAGCGTCCGAGCTAGCACCTGTCCCTCGGCTAGCGTCCGAACTAGCACCTGTCCCTCGGCTAGCGTCCGAGCTAGCACCTGTCCCTCGGCTAGCGTCCGAGCTAGCACCTGTCCCTCGGCTAGCGTCCGAGCTAGCACCTGTCCCTCGGCTAGCGTCCGAACTAGCACCTGTCCCTCGGCTAGCGTCCGAGCTAGCACCTGTCCCTCGGCTAGCGTCCGAGCTAGCACCTGTCCCTCGGCTAGCGTCCGAGCTAGCACCTGTCCCTCGGCTAGCGTCCGAGCTAGCACCTGTCCCTCGGCTAGCGTCCGAGCTAGCACCAGCCCCTCGGCTAGCGTCCGAGCTAGCACCAGCCCCTCGGCTAGCGTCCGAGCTAGCACCAGCCCCTCGGCTAGCCTCCGAACTAACACCAGCCCCTCGGCTAGCCTCCGAGCTAGCACCAGCCCCTCGGCTAGCGTCCGAGCTAGCACCAGCCCCTCGGCTAGCCTCCGAACTAGCACCAGCCCCTCGGCTAGCCTCCGAGCTAGCACCAACCCCTCGGCTAGTCTCCGAGCTAGCACCAGTCCCCAGGCTGGCCCCCACGTCTCCACCAGCTCCCAGGCTGGCCCCCACGTCTCCACCAGCTCCCAGGCTGGCCCCCACGTCTCCACCAGCTCCCAGGCTGGCCCTCACGTCTCCACCAGCTCCCAGGCTGGCCCCCACGTCTCCACCAGCTCCCAGGCTGGCCCCCACGTCTCCACCAGCTCCCAGGCTGGCCTCGACTCCAGCACCTCGGCCTGCTCCGCCGACTCCAGCACCTCGGCCTGCTCCGCCGACTCCAGCACCTCGGCCTGCTCCGCCGACTCCAGCACCTCGGCCTGCTCCGCCGACTTCAGCACCTCGGCCAGCTCCTCAGCTGCCCTCCTCGTCTCCGGCTTTGACGTCCGCTGCTTCCACGCCTTTGACGTCTGCCGCTTCCACGCCGCCGATGACGTCTGCCGCTTCCACGCCGCCGATGACGTCTGCCGCTTCCACGCCGCCGATGACGTCTTCCTCCACGCCTGCCTCGCCGATGACGTCTTCCTCCACGCCGCCGCCGACGTCTGCCGCTTCCACGCCTGCCTCGCCGATGACGTCTTCCTCCACGCCTGCCTCGCCGATGACGTCTTCCTCCACGCCGCCGCCGATGTCATATTCTCGTTTCCGGCGAGACGCACCATGGCGCCAATCACGTCCGCCTTCCCGACGGCCAAGATGGTGGCCGTCCCTTGGTCGCCCGCCTCGCCGGCTTCAGCGGCGTTCTTCTCGCCGCCGCCATCAGACTCGTCCTCGGTGGATTCGGGGACACTGGGGCCGGCGACCCACCACCAGTTCTCCCCTCCACCCTCCCTTGTTTCGTGAGTATGTTGGACATCTGGAATCTGTCCATAGGGGGGGGATACTGTTACGGCTCAGGCTCCTGCCAACGCCGCTCATCCGTCTGTGCGCACCTCGGGACACGCCCACGGGTGCGCACATCCAGGGACGCGCCGCGCACGTCTCCGCCCTGCTGCAGCCACCAGCTGCAATCACTCGCTGGCAATCTGCACACCTGCGACTGATCAGAGCGAGATCAATAAAGGACCAGTGGACCCAAGGATCGTCGGGGGAACTTAGTTTTTCTCATGGTGTACCTGCCTTCCCGAGTCTTCCCTCCTCGAGATCTCCCGTTGTTTCCCCGGTGTTTTGGACTGCCTTCTTCGTTTCCCGACTCCTCACTCGCCCCTGGACTCTGACGTCTCTCTCTGCCCCACGGACCCCTCGCTGAACTTGGACCCCTTTTGCCTTGCCCTCTTTGGACTTGTCTGCCTTTTCTCATCAACACTTGGTAACACACTTCAGATATCTACACACATAGTCTTACACTACACACACACTCTTGTATTTTAGTCACACACTCTATTTCTATAGTTGTAAATGTTTATTATTATATATATTTATTATATATAATAAATTATTGTATATAATGCCCCCCGGTGTCTGAGCCGTCACCTCCTCTCAGTAAACATAACAGCCCCTCCCGAAAATCGTCACGTCCGCTTTTCATCCAGTCCAACGAGTGCTGGCCCAGTCACATAATATGTGCGGCTTCTGCACGCACACACAAGTGAATGCCATGCATACTTGATCAACAGCGATACAGGTTACACTGAGGGTGGCCGTTTAAACAACTTTAACACTGTTAGAAATATGCGCCACACTGTGAACCCACACCAAACAAGAATGACAAACACATTTCGGGAGAACATTCGCATCGTAACACAACAGAACAAATACCCAGAATCCTTTGCAGCACTAACTCTTCCGGGACGCTAAAAGGTGTGTGTGTGGGCGGGGGGGGGCAGGGTTTGGGGGTAGAGTGGGTGTATTTTGTAGCGTCCCGAAAGAGTTAGTGCTGCAAAGGGTTCTAGGTATTTGTTCTGTTGTGTTTATGTTGTGTTACGGTGCGGATGTTCTCCCGAAATGTGTTTGTCATTCTTGTTTGGTGTGGATTCACAGTTAGCTATTATAGCTAGGTTTCCCAAATGATGACCTGGTTCCCCAACAATACCCATTTACATGACATGGCCTGCATATCAACCAAGTATTCACAACCGCCCTGAGATCGGTAGGTTGTGAGCACAAACCCCAGCCGAGTCATACCAAAGACTATAAAAATGGGACCCATTACCTCCCTGCTTGGCACTCAGCATCAAGGGTTGGAATTGGGGGTTAAATCACCAAAAATAATTCCCGGGCGCTGCCACCGCTGCTGTGTACTGCTCCACGCACCTCCCAGGGGGTGATCAAGGGTGATGGGTCAAATGCAGGGAATAATTCGCCACACCTAGTGTGTGAGTGACAATCATTGATACTTTAACTTTAACTTATTAGCAACATTGCCCTAGGGTTGTACGGTATATCGGTATTAGTATAGTATCACGATACTAATGAATAATTTTCGGTACTATACCGTCTCTGAAACGTAACGGTCCCGCACACCACCGCGCCCGCGTCGAAGTCACGCCGAGTCATTGCTGGTTTACGAGCAGACGAGCATTTTCGGTAGCACACAATCACGGAGTACTTACAAGCAGACACAGTGTGTAGACAGAAAAGAGAGAACGGACGCATTTTGGCTTAAAAACTAACGATAAAGGTGAAGTTATAACACTGAAACGCCCACCAGAAGAGGTGCTTTAAGACATGGTTAGCTAGCTAGCGGCTAACGTCCATCCGCCGTCAGCATTGTTTTAGCTACTTATAAATCACTAATCCTCGCCTCCATGGCGACAAATAAAGTAAGTTTCTTACAAGTATCATCCCTGCAGGACGAGGAATAGCTAAACATGCTTCACTACACACCGTAGCTCACCGACATCAAAATGTAAACAAACGCCATTGGTGGATCTACACCTGACATCCACTGGAATGATATCAAGTACAGGCACATATCTAGTCGATACTACTATGATTATGTCAATATTTTTTGGCATCAAAACATCTTCTTTCGTTTTTTGTAATGTATATTATGTGTATAAACTCAGGAAATATGTCCCTGGACACATGAGGACTTTGAATATGACCAATGTATGATCCTGTAACTACTTCGTATCGGATTGATACCCAAATTTGTGGTATCATCCAAAACTAATGTAAAGTATCAAACAACAGAAGAATAAATTATTATTACATTTTAACAGAAGTGTAGATAGACCATGTTAAAAGAGAAAGTAAGCAGATATTAACAGTAAATGAATAAGTAGATTAATAATTAATTTTCTACCACTTGTCCTTAATAATGTTAATAAAATAGTAGAATGATAAATGATACAATATGTTACCTCATATGTCAGCAGACTAATTAGGAGCCTTTGTTTGTTTACTTACTACTAAAAGACAAGTTATCTAGTATGTTCACTATTTTATTTAAGGACTTAACTGCAATAAGAAACATATGTTTAATGTACCCTAAGATTTTTTGTTAAAATAAAGCCAATCATGCAATTTTTTTGTGGTCCCCTTTATTTAGAAAAGTACCGAAAAGTATCAAAATAATAATGTAGTGTTGTAACGATACCAAAATGTTGGTATCGTTGCAACTCTACATTGCCCACATTTACACTGCACACCAAATTAGATGTATTTGTCTTCAAGTGACACATATCAGATTTTGATTTTGTGACTTCGGTCAAACGCAATGCGACCTGAATGCGACCAGTATGTGACCTTTTCCGTCAGCTTTGGGCGATTGACGTCATTCATGTACATGGGGAAAGATGCAGCTCGCCACAGGAAGTGGATATTTCATCACAACATCCAGTTTCAGGGAGCAAAGTCTATTTTTGACGGCCGAATTATCGGTGCATCACTAATCAATAGGGCGCAAATAGTAGGCCACATGCAATACATGAATATATATTTTGATTCCCAAGAAATAGTAATTGTTGAAGGACCAGAATTGATGCTGTGGTGTATTTGCTTACATGTGCGTTGAAATATAAAGCTAACGTTGATCCACGCTGATGTACGTCTCCTCTACTTAGCAGCCATAAAAAGATTAGAAACCTCCCAAATATATTATACTTTAAATATATCCATTCAAACGTTGTGTTACTTTAATTTATTTTCTCGAAAAAAACACTCATTTTTTTAAATGTTGTTTTTTATTTTTTTATTTGTCATGTCCAGCTACTCAGGAAAATCAGATTGGTGATGTAGATGCCCATATCTGCTGTACAGATTGACTATACAAAAGAGAAGTGTGGGATGCTGAGGAAAGAGGAAAAAAAGAAATAAAAGAAAGGAGAAAAGAAAAGGAGGAGATTCGAGACAAATCGACACACAACGTCACTATCCCAGCAGTTGGCCGGTTAATTTATACACTTTGTTCCCCTTCCGATAATATCAGCCTGCCGATATAATCGGCCGATAAATGCGTTAAAATTTAATATCGGAAATTATCGTTTTTTTTTTATTATCGGTATCGTTTTTTTTTGTTGTTGTTTTTTTTTTTTTTTTTTTTATTAAATCAACATAAACAACACAAGATACACTTACAATTAGTGCACCAACCCCAAAAACCTCCCTCCCCCATTGAAATTCACACAAAAGGGTTGTTTTTTTCTGTTATTAATATTCTGGTTCCTACATTATATATCAATATATATCAATACAATCTGCAAGGGATACAGTCCGTAAGCACACATGATTGTGCGTGCTGCTGGTCCACTAATAGTACTAACCTTGAACAGTTAATTTTACTAATTTTCATTAATTACTAGTTTCTATGTAACTGTTTTTATATTGTTTTACTTTCTTTTTTATTCAATATTTTTTTATAAATTTATTTATCTTATTTTATTAATTTTTTTAAAAAGTACCTTATCTTCAGTAGAAGCATTTAAGTCCCATCTTAAAACTCATTTGTATACTCTAGCCTTTAAATAGACCCCCCTTTTTAGACCAGTTGATCTGCTGTTTATTTTCTTTTCCCCTCTGCTTCCTCGCCGGGTTATTCCGGTTCCGGTGACCATGGATGAAGTGCTGGCTGTCCAGAGTTGAGACCCGGGGTGGACCGCTCGCCTGTGCATCGGTTGGGGACATCTCTGCGCTGCTGACCTGTCTCCGCTCGGGATGGTCTCCTGCTGGCCCCACTATGGACTGGACTCTCACTACTATGTTAGATCCACTAAGGACTGTTCTTTCACAATATTATGTCACTCGACATCCATTGCTTTCTGTCTCCCCTTGAGGGGGGGGGGGGGGGGGGGGTACCCACATATGCGGTTTCTCATAGTCATTCACATCGACGTCCCTTATGTGGGCTCTGTACCGAGGATGTCGTTGTGGCTTGTACAGCCCTTTGAGACTTTTGTGATTTAGGGCTATATAAATAAACATTGATTGATTGATTGATTGATTGATCTTCACCATACCTGGTTGTCCAAATTAGGCATAATAATGTGTTAATTCCACGACTGCATCTATCGGTTGATATCGGTATCAGTAATTAAAGAGTTGGACAATATCGGAATATCGGATATCGGCAAAAAGCCATTATCGGACATCCCTAGTTCTGGATTATCATTTGTCACAAAGTAGTCATCTTTGGCTCTCATGACGTCTGCCATGATCAGCAGTAGTTGTTGTAGCTCTGTGAAATCAATGCGTACAAAAATGAGAATTCTAACAATGCTTTAAGTGACTAAAATACTGTAAATATTACACGTTACTATGTTGTTACTACATTACAAACATACTTCCAGCATGTATTGATGAAGGTTTTTCAGAGAGCTTTATTGGTGGACTAGATCTAATCCCCATTACCTGCATTTTTAGGTGACTCTTGCTAGTGTCAATTTGTTATTTAGAATGCATTAAAAGAGATATGTTCTTGACTCACGTCAGGATTGTAGATGATCAGTAAAATTCCCAAAAATGTTAATTCTGTTAAGTAGAGACATTTGTCTGCAAGCTCGATCGACCCCGCATCAAAAAACAACACGTTAATTTAATCAAGTGTACTACAGTATATGGTAGCATGCAACTTATGTGTGATATTGCTTCAAGCCTGGCCTTTAAGTCTTCTTTCACATGTCCTCACAGCTCATGTATGGGAGATCTGGGCCACGGAGGATGAATAAGGACCTGACTAATTGAATGTGATGCGCACTAACTGGAAACAAAATACCATGCAGGAGCTTACAAGACAGAATGGGGACATTGAGAGACACGCAGTTGGAGATAACATCTGCATAAACCAGTGCTTAGTGCTGCAAATTATATGATTATGCACTTTCCAGGAGGCTAACGTGAGATGTATATGTACACAGCTAAATTATAATGAACCATATCAATTTGTTTGACGATAGAGGTTTTATCGGTTTATCGTGATAATGGATGATGGATGACACATTCTAGCTGTGTCCTGCAAATTTGACATGGACAAGCAAGCGATGGCGTTCTGTCCCTCCACAGTGCCAGTTCTAAACCACAAATCCTTACCCCTAACGGTGGCAAATAAACTGCGTTTAAGTATCATTATTACTGTAGCAGGGCTGCCAAGTTTCAGAAAATGACAAGAGCGAGACTTTAGTGTCAAGATGCGTTTGAAAAAATGTGGCCTTTTTTGACATTGATTTTGCCTATTTTAAAGGCCTACTGAAACCCACTACTACCGACCACGCAGTTTGATAGTTTATATATCAATGATGAAATCTTAACATTGCAACACATGCCAATACGGCCGGGTTAGCTTACTAAAGTGCAATTTTAAATTTTGCGCAAAATATCCTGCTGAAAACGTATGATGACGTCTGCGCGTGACAACACGGATTGTAGAGGACATTTTGGGACAGCATGGTGGCCAGCTATTAAGTCGTCTGTTTTCATCGCAAAATTCCACAGTATTCTGGACATCTGTGTTGGTGAATCTTTTGCAATTTGTTCAATGAACAATGGAGACAGCAAAGAAGAAAGCTGTAGGTGGGAAGCGGTGTATTGCGGCCGACTGCAGCAACAACACAAACATAGCCGGTGTTTCATTGTTTACATTCCCGGAAGATGACAGTAAATCTTTACCATTGGCCTGTGGAGAACTGGGACAACAGAGACTCTTACCAGGAGGACTTTGAGTTGGATACGCAGACGCGGTACCGTGAGTACGCATGCAGCTGCGGCTTCCAAACATTTGATCGCTTGCCCGTACGTGCGTGCCGCTATGTGCATGTCACGTACGTAACTTTGGGGGCTTTGGGGAAATATATGTGATGTATGAACTTTGGGGAGGTGAACGTCACTTTGGGCTGTGGGATTGAGTGTGTTGTGCAGGTGTTTGAGTTGTATTGGCGGGTTATATGGACGGGAGGGGGGAGGTGTTTGTTATGCGGAATTAATTTGTGGCATATTAAATATAAGCCTGGTTGTGTTGTGGCTAATAGAGTATATATATGTCTTGTGTTTATTTACTGTTTTAGTCATTCCCAGCTGAATATCAGGTCCCACCCGCCTCTCACAGCATCTTCCCTATCTGAATCGCTCCCACTGCCCTCTAGTCCTTCACTCCACAAATCTTTCATCCTCGCTCATATTAATGGGGAAATCGTCGCTTTCTCAGTCTGAATCGCTCTCGCTGCTGGTGGCCATGATTGTAAACAATGTGCAGATGTGAGGAGCTCCACAACCTGTGACGTCACGCTACTCGTCTGCTACTTCCGGTACAGGCAAGGCTTTTTTATCAGCGACCAAAAGTTACAAACTTTATCGTCGATGTTCTCTACTAAATCCTTTCAGCAAAAATATGGCAATATCGCGAAATGATCAAGTATGACACATAGAATGAACCTGCTATCCCCGTTTAAATAAGAAAATCGCATTTCAGTAGGCCTTTAACATTGATTTATACCTTAAGACTGATGTCCTCATCTCCAGCGGCTCTCCCTGCACTGTGGCCACTGTTTGATTGAATACTCTTTTACAGTGGTTCTTAAAGTGGATTGCAGGGACTCTGTTGGTTCCTTTAAGGCGGAATAAATTGAACCTTACTTAACTCTGAGACTGTTGGGTCCATTTGGTTCCATTTGTTAAAGACAGAGTTAAAGACAGACCTTAAAATGTAGAATTTTGAGAAACACTGCTTTAAGGGGGTGTAAATATATATTTACAAGTCTGTAACTCTGGTGTACACACACACACACACACACACACACACACACACACACACACACACACACACACACACACACACTTTATCGTATTTCTTACCTTCTTGAGACCTCCGCCTACCTTTTTAGGACCACCCTTTCTAGATATATAAAGATTTGTATTTACAACATTAATACTATATACATAATACGCAAATATAAAAAAGGTAAACTTTTAGTTAATTATTTTTATTTTTATTTTTTGTTTGTAATTGGTTTTTAATCTTCATTATTTACTTCAAGTTATTACAATATGTCTCGATATACATATTTATTTATTTATTTTTAATACATTTTGGCCAAAGGGCACACATTTCCACTTCTTACACACACTTGTTATTACATATGTTGGCCAAAGGGAGAGCACTAACAAATTTTACACACACTTGTTATTTCATATGTTGACCAGAGGGGGAGCACTTTTAAAACCGACACACAGTCAATTTGAAAAAAATCCATCCTTTTTGGGATCACCCTAATTTTGATAGATTTCACCACCAGGGGTGCAAATGAGACATTCTCTATTAGATGCAATGGTTTTCCGTATTGGAACCATGCTTTCGGTCCTAACTTGTTCACCGGTCCTCATATGGAAGGTATTTTTCCTTGTTGATGTCTCAAGAAGGGTATAAATACAAGAACACACACACACACACACACACACACACACACACACACACATACACTGAGACTAACGTATTAGTCTCTTTTTCAAGTGTGAATTGGCCAAGAGAAAAGGGACATAAATGTTACTCAGCTTTGTAACAAATACAGGACAATTATAGACTTATAGCAGACTTAAAAGAGTACACATTAACAAGGAAACTCAAGGAGAAACAGCAAATCAACAGTGAACAAAATTGGGTAGTTACCTTCTTCTAGCAAGCAGGAGGCTGTTGAGTGGGTTTTAAATGTCGGCGCTGTTGTGTGTGAAAGATAGAGAAGCCAAGGCCCACCTTCTTCTTCTTTCTTTTAATGGCGGTTGGCAAGCAAACATGTGGTGTGCATTACCACTATCTTCTGAAATAGTGTGAATCCAGATGATACCCTACTCTAAATTATTTTACTCAAGCCTGCCGGTTTTTTTTTTTTATGTATGTACCGGTATTGCTTTGTGCCCATGTTCCAAATGGAATCTTAAAATATCCTCCACTGTCATACTAACCTTCTCTTTCAAGAACCTATTTTATATTATATCCCTATCTGTATTATATTTATTACACTAATAATACATGCTCTACATTTTTATCTAATGACAATAATCACACAGCACTGTTATGTTTTCCTATTAATTTCAGTGAACTATTGAGATCCATCCATCCATCCATCTTCTTCCGCTTATCCGAGGTCGGGTAGCGGGGGCAGCAGCCTAAGCAGGGAAGCCCAGACTTCCCTCTCCCCAGCCACTTTGTCCAGCTCTTCCCGGGGGATCCCGAGGCCTTCCCAGGCCAGCCGGGAGACATAGTCTTCCCAACGTGTCCTGGGTCTTCCCCGTGGCCTCCTACCGGTCGGACGTGCCCTAAACACCTCCCGAGGGAGGCAATCGGGTGGTATCCTGACCAGATGCCCGAACCACCTCATCTGGCTCCTCTCGGTGTGGAGGAGCAGCGGCTTTACTTTGAGCTCCACCCGGATGACAGAGCTTCTCACCCTATCTCTAAGGGAGAGCCCTGCCACCCGGCGGAGGACACTCATTTCGGCCGCTTGTACCCATGATCTTGTCCTTTCGGTCATAACCCAAAGCTCATGACCATAGGTGAGGATGGGAACGTAGATCGACCGGTAAATTGAGAGCTTTGCCTTCCGGCTCAGCTCCTTCTTCACCACAACGGATCGATACAGCGTCCGCATTACTGAAGATGCCGCACCGATCCGCCTGTCGATCTCACGATCCACTCTTCCCTCACTCGTGAACAAGACTCCGAGGTACTTGAACTCCTCCACTTGGGGCAGGGTCTCCTCCCCAACCCGGAGATGGCACTCCACCCTTTTCCGGGCGAGAATTATTAACTATTGAGATCTCCTAACTTTATTCTAGTAATGATATATTCCTCCTTTCTCGTGATATTACCACCTCTTAATACTTCTACACTTCTCTGGACTTGGTAATACTGCTAACATTGTGTTGATTTATTCCAATTATTCTGACGTTTTTTATTTACTTATTTCTTACCTATACTGTTCACTTCTGCTTTACTGGAATTGATCTAAATGTTTATTTGCTTGCTTTTCATATTTAGGTGCTAATTCGTAACCCACAACACTTCCAGCTTTATTTATTCTCAGGACTGTCTGGACTATTTCATATATTAAAGGATAACATTACTTTTTTGGGTATGTTGCCTATCGTTCACATTCATTAAGAAAGTTATGACGACAGATGGATTTTTTTAAATACATTCTAACTTGTAAATAAACTTAAATAAAAGTCAGCTTACAGAGCAGCCAATGGGAGCTCTTTTATTACACCAATAAAATACAGTAAATAACCATTCAAAAACCGCCAACAATACAATTAAGAAATTATTAGTGATATCGTGATTATGAGCGCTAACGCAGACAAACTATTTACAGCGGCGCCGTGATCACTACCGTGTGTCCCTATGTTTATATCATCGAATGGTCTGCTGCTTCCTCGCTTCCCTGCTCTCTGTAAGTTTATTGTAGATCATAAATCATGCATCTCACCTGGACAGTGTCATGTCTGTGATCATGTTTTGTTTAGTTTTGCTTGCTTTTTGGACACTTTTTAGTTCTTGTCTTCACTCCCGTTGTCACCATAGTAACCATTAGTTTCACCTGGTTCACATTGTCATGTCACGCACCTGTCTCAGGTTTTCACATTTTGAGTCACGCACCTGTTTTCACTAATCATGTCATCACTATTTAAGCCTGTAGTTGCCAGGCAGTCAGCCTGGCGACATCACTCTTGACACACTCCTGACACTCTGTTTCATGTTCATAGTCCATGCTGCCCTGTTCACGTCATCGCAAGTAAGTTTTTTTCTATTTATGCCACAGTTAGCGACTTTTGTTCATGTCCATAGTTTTTTGCCCACGTGCAAGTATTTGTTTCATTAGTCAAGTTTGTACTTCCGCCTTGAGCGCGCTTTTTGTTAGTGTAAAAATAAAAATGTATTTACCTTCACGCCATGTACGGTCCAAATCATTTGCACCATGGGAAAACAAACCACGCCAAAGTCCAAGTCATGACAAACAGAAGAAGTGTGAGTAGGTATTTTGACAAGTTGGTACACATTGACAGACATTTAGGAACCGAAACTGGCGAGGACGACACAAAATGACGTGAGAATTATGAGTCATTCTTCATCTAAACGGGAATATAACACGTTTCTATCAGTCGGCATCCTAATGACAGCAGACATTGTACAGTAAGTGATGTTTTATTATGTTTTTTTGTCTCTTATAAAGTCTGCAGTGAGTAATAATCAGTGATTAAGAAAAAAAAAAGCAAACGTGATGCGATTTTTAAATTAATGCACCGCGTATGCTTAAAATTATCAAAATACGTAAATATTAAATGTTACTATAAGTGCCTGTTAGTATATTACATATATATTTACGTCATATATATATAAAACCCCAATGGAGGTGTTTGGATGTTTTTTATGGGCTTTATAGGCGGAATTGCGAGGCTCCCATAGGCGGAATTGTAAGCAAACCTTTGATCGCATTTGTTTATTATTTAGAATGCCAAAAAAAAAAAAAAAAGTGCAGTTCCCCTTTAAATCTTGTCGTGTTTCTGAAACTATATTTTTTATGCTGACTAATGCACTGCTGCAGCCTGCGCACACAACTGCTTTACTTGCTTTATTTCACTATGGCCATTTAACTGCCATGTAAATTGCTAATAATTCCCCCATAAACAACGATAACTGGTCACAAATGATTTATTCAGAACTATGTTTTTTTTGTGGAATAACTTCTAAAGCTTCTACTTTATTACTTATAGTTTGTTATATATTCTGAATACTTTTCCCTCAATATAGTTTTCTATCTGAAAATGATTTAAACTTTTATTCTTTAATAATTGCATTTCCATGTCTGGGATGTCGTACATCTGCTGCGGTATGCCAGAAATTGGTATTATGTTATCAATTTGATCTTTTTTACATATAACACCTGTTATCCATCCAAAACTCTTAATCTTTTGCTTTTCTTTCTCGACAATTTAGTAGTACTTGACGATAATGCCATTATCCCCTCCATCTCGATCCAGTGACAAATCAGATTATGCCTTACCCCCAAAAGATTCAAGTTGATACGCTCACGGACCGGAGCAATGACAGGAGCGGCCTCCATCTCCGCAACGAAGAGGCCAAGATCAGGCAAGACCCGCCTTACGTTGCTTCTGATTGGTTTATATTGCACAGTGTCACGGCGCGGATTCGAACCCGTGTCTCTCATAATTCTGAGTGTCACAATTCCTCCTCTGGCCGCTCGCTCGGACACGCCCCCGCTCACGCTGGGCAGCGACAAGGCTGCAGGCAATCAATCATCAGCACACCTGGGCTTGACGAGAGGGAGCGGCATAAAGAGACAGCGGAGCCAGGAGACCTTTGCCAGAACGTAGCCAATCTCACCTGAGTAAGCATCACGTCTGGCACCTCTCCCTCGTTCCTTGCTCGCCTTCATCCTCGTTCCTGTCTTGATGTCCTTTGTGTCTTCCACAGTGTCTTCCGTGATCGTGTCTTGCCTCATGACCTCCTCCCGGATTGTTGCTTGCCTTCCCCGATCCTTGACCACTGTTTGGACCCTAGTGATGGGTTGATGAGGCGTCATGAAGCGTTTCGACACATTGCAAAACTGTATTGATACTGTGTCGATACTGTGTCACTAAATACTGACATCTGCTGGACATTAAAAATCCCTACAGGCAACCTTTGGACCGACTCAACTGACACTGATTTTATGCCCTAGTACAGGGGTCACCAACCTTTTTGAAACCAAAAACTACTTCTTGGGTACTGATTAATGCGAAGGGGCTACCAGTTTGATACACACTTAAATAAATAAATATATTGTCATTTGTAAGTTACACGTAAGTGTGATTTAAACAAGAATAGCTAAATAAATAAATGTATATATATAAAAAAATGGGTATTACTGTCTGTCATTCCGTCGTACATTTTTTTTTCCTTTTACGGAAGGTTTTTTGTAGAGAATAAATTATGAAAAAAACACTTAATTGAACGGTTTAAAAGAGGAGAAAACACGAAAAAAATTAAAATACAATTTTGAAACATTGATTATCTTCAATTTCGACTCTTTAAAATTCAAAATTCAACCGACAAAAAGAAGAGAAAAACTAGCTAATTTGAATCTTTTTGGAAAAAATTAAAAAAATAATTTATGGAACATTATTAGTATTTTTTCCTGATTAAGATACATTTTAGAATTTTGATGACATGTTTTAAATTGGTTAAAATCCAATCAGCACTTTGTTAGAATATTTAACAAATTGAATCAAGCTATATTTCTAACAAAGACAAATCAGTATTTCTTCTAGATTTTCCAGAACAAAAATTTTAAAAGAAATTCAAAATAATTTGAAAGAAGATTTAAATTTGATTCTACAGATTTTCTAGATTTGCCAGAATATTTTTTTTAAATTTTAATCATAGTAAGTTTGAAGAAATATTTCACAAATATTCTTCGTCGAAAAACCAGAAGCTAAAATATTTATTATTCTTTACAATAGAAAAAAAAAAAAAATACTTGAACATTGATTTAAATTGTCAGGAAAGAAGAGGAAGAAATTTAAAAGGTAAAAAGGTGTATTTGTTTAAAAATCCTAAAATCATTTTTAAGGTTGTATTTTTTCTCTAAAATTGTATTTCTAAAAGTAATAAGAAGCAAAGTAATCCATCCATCCATTTTCTACCGCTTATTCCAAGTGAAGACCAAGTCTTCTAATATTTTCTTGGATTTTCAAATTCTATTTGAGTTTTGTCTCTTTTAGAATTAAAAATGTCGAGCAAAGCGAGACCAGCTTGCTAGTAAATAAATAAAATTTAAAAAATAGAGGCAGCTCACTGGTAAGTGCTGCTCTTTGAGCTATTTTTAGAACAGGCAAGCGGGCGACTGATCTGGTCCTTACGGGCTACCTAGTGACCGCGGGCACCGCGTTGGTGACCCCTGCCCTAGTATATACAATAATATAAACCAAGTCATTGTATTTCATTTAGGATTATTTCATATCTTCATTTAAATAAAAATATATTTTTATCTTTTTTAGATACAGTCAATAAATAATGTGAACATGTATCATAACATGGAAATCTAAGAGAACGTGTTGTGGATGATTGTGGACTGGGAATTGTTTTAATTTTATTTTTTTATAAATTTTTATTTAAAAAAAAAAAAAAGTTTTTCCGACGTATTACATTTTAGACTATTTTTCTTAGTTATTATTTCTCCGGCTGTAGAAAAGACACGCTCACAGGGCACAGAGGAGGCGTCAGTGCGACACAGTTCGCGTATCGGTCACGTGACCAAAACAGCTCATGATCGGTCACGTGACTTTCTAAAAGCGGTACGCGCACCGACACAGGGTTTTGCTCTATGAGCTCGACGCATGCGCCGATGCATTGGTGTTGCCGGACCCATCACTATTGGACCCTGACATAGTTGCCTCTCCAGCCCCCGACTGCTTGCCTTCCTGCTGACTACCCCTTCGCCTTCCCCTTTGGATTCGACGAAAGATACATCCAACACGCACCGACAACACCCTCTGGTAAATTCTACATTGTTAATTCCACACATAGTCTGCATTCACTCACTAGTGGTAGCATACGCATCCCACACATTCATCAAAGGTTTAAATAAACCTTCAAAGACGCAGTTCTGCCTTGGTGTCGCCTCCTTCCCTTTGCCTAGTACATAACACACAGTGCCTTTTGTGGTTGGTTAGATTCAGGCTCAAGGTACTAATGGTTTGTTTAGCTCGGTCAATCACGCCAAGCCGCAAAGACCAAAGTTTATAATCATGAATTTTTTTTAATATAGAGCATCGTGAATGGGTAAATATAAGCGTAAGAAATGTGTGGCGTGTGGCATGAAAAAGGCTTAAATTGCGTGACTGTCACGCTCAAAGCGTGAGACTTGGCAGCTCTGCTGTAGGATGAGGAATCATGCTACACTACACACCGTAGGATGATGCGAAAAAAGCATAGCTTAACGCTAAACTAGAGCTCAAGAATGTAAACAGGAGTGGGCGGATTAGTGTAGTGAGTATTGTGAGAGCAACGTTATTTATTCTCCAAAAATCTGCTTTTGTCATTTGTGTTACTGTTTACAGATTTAGGAAATAAGAGCCAATAGTAGTTTTTGTTAAGTTTTTTTTTTTTTTTACAGTATTGGCCTTATTTTAAAGTGTGTCTGTTGTAAAGGGGAATCAGGACATAATATAAAAATAATATTACTTGATGCCCTGCGATGAGATAGGCTACAGCACCCCTGCGACCCTGACAGGGATTATCAGTAGAAAATGGATGGATGGATGGAATATTACTTGATGTTGTTACACTGCCATCTTTTGTTTTTGTCTGATTATAACTGTGATCAAATATTTAATCATTCAAGGATCCTGAACATTTTAAGTATCAGCATTTGTATGACCAGTACTCCTTCTGTAACTACTTGGTATTGGATCGATACCCAGATTTGTAGTATTGTCCAAATCTAATGTATAATTTCCAAACAACAGAACAATATGTGCTTGTTACATTTAAACAGAAGTGTAGATAGAACCATTTTATGACAGAAAGTAAGCAGATATTTATAGTAAATTAGCATTACATTAATGATAATACAACTGAAAACAGCAGCTAAATAAGAAGCATTTGTTATCCATTTTGAAATGTCTCTATTATCATTTATATACCAAATAATATACAGTATCGTTATAAATATATCCCAGGAGGCTGCAATATAAATTGTGACATAGATTTTAAGCCACATTGCTCATTTTTACTTCCTGCTTAACGTTTGTGTTTGGTGACAATGTGCATACTTGACTATCTGACGCGGTGCCCAAGGGGGAATTGTAGCCGACATAAATGCAAAGAACCTGGCGAAGAACATTTCCTCTGTCTGAGGATATGCAGAAAGATTTATACAAAACTCCATCCAATAATGGAGACAGTTCCGGCATGGTATTTTTATTTTTTTTTTTGTCATAAAAAAAATACAATCACGTGTGCTTACAGACTGTATCCCTGCAGACTGTATTGATATATATTGATATATAATGTAGGAACCAGAAATATATTAACAACAGAAATAAACAACCCTTTTGTGCGAATGAGTGTGAATGACTGTAAATGGGGGAGGGAGTTTTTTTGGGTTGGTGCACTAATTGTAAGTGTATCTTGTGTTTTTTATGTTGATTTAATAAAAAAAAAAAAAGGATCAAACGCAGAGAGTAATTTCACCACACCTAGTGTGTGTGTGACTATCTGTGGTACTTTCACTTTAAACTTTCAGACACTTTCCTCTCGTTGTGGGTCAGACTGCGGCTCGTACTTGTACGCTTGGATGATATAATCCTCAGATGTTCTCATTTCTCATAAAAAGTAGCACATAGTCCAAATGTATCATATTGGTCGGTACAGAAGTGTAACGCTAAAACTGCAAACATCGCTGATGGGGCGGAGAAGCAGTCAAAGCCAAATGGAGGGGGCGGAGCGTGGAGGAGTCATTTGCATAAAATAAGACCAGACTTTCAAACAGCGTGTATTCAGAGACACTCAGAATGCGACTTTGAAGGTGATTTATATACATTTTGACCAACGCACCATCATTACCGGTATTATCTAGACCAGTGATTTTCAACCACTGTGCCGCGACACACTAGTGTGCCGAGATGTATTGCCTGGTGTGCCGTGGGAAAGTATGCAACTTCACCTAATTGGTCCAAAAAAATTTTTTGCAAATCAATAATCATAATAATGTGCCGTTGTCTATAGTGCCTGTGCTGTGTAGAGCTTGGCAGGGTAACCATGTAATACTCCATGTTAGTAGGTGGCAGCAGGTACCGTATTTTCCGCACTATAAGGCGCACCGGATTATTAGCCGCACCTTCTATGAATTACATATTTCATAATTGTGTCCACCAATAAGCCGCCCCGGACTATAAGCCGCGCCTACGCTGCGCTAAAGTGAATGTCAAAAAAACGCTGCGCTAAAGTGAATGTCAAAAAAACAGTCAGATAGTTCAGTCAAACTTTAATAATATATTGAAAACCAGCGTTCTAACAACTCTGTCCCAAAATGTACGCAAATGTGCAATCACAAACATAGTAAAATTCAAAATGGTGTAGAGCAATAAATAGCAACATAATGTTGCTCGAACGTTAATGTCACAACACACAAAATAAACATAGCGCTCACCTTCTGAAGTTATTCTTCATTCGTAAATCCTTCGAATTCTTCGTCTTCGGTGTCCGAATTGAAAAGTTGCGCAAGCGTGGGATCCAAAAATGGCCGGCTCCGCCTCGTCGAAGTCATCGGATTCAGTGTCGCTGTTGTTGTGCAGCAGTTCTGTGAATCCTGCCTTCCGGAAAGCTCGGACCACAGTTGTGACCGAAACTATCTGCCCAGGCATTTACGATCCACTGGCAGATGTTGGCGTATGTCGACCGGCGCTATCTGCCCGTCTTAGTGAAGGTGTGTTCGCCTTCGGAGCTGTGTGAAAAAAGCCACCCGGCCTCTTCGCGTAAACTTCCCTTAACCACTCGCTCATCTTTTCTTCATCCATCCATCCCTTCGAGTTAGCTTTTATGATGACGCCGGCTGGAAAGGTCTCTTTTGGCAAGGTCTTCCTTTTGAATATCACCATGGGTGGAAGTTAGCATGGCAAGCTAGAACCACAGTGAAGGATGACTTCTCATTCCCTGTGGTGCGAATATTCACCGTACGTGCTCCCGTTCCACAGTGCGGTTCACAGGAATATCAGTTGCTGTGAAATACGGTAGTAATCCGTGTGCGGATGGAGAGATTGCGTCTTTTTATGAACCGGATCCTTGTCGCGTAGTAGGAGCCATTTTGTGGTCTTTACAGATGTAAACAGGAAATGAAACGTACGGTGATATCCGCGCGTTTTTTCTTCTTCTTCCGGGGGCGGGTGAAGCGCTTCCTGTTCTATGGGGGCGGGTGCTTTCCTTGGCGGTTGCTTGCGTAGAAGAAGAAGCGCTTCCTGTTCTACCGGGAAAAAAGATGGCGGCTGTTTACCGAAGTTGCGAGACCGAAACTTTATGAAAATGAATCGTAATAAAGCGCACCGGGTTATAAGGCGCACTGTCAGCTTTTGAGAAAAATTGTGGTTTTTAGGTGCGCCTTATAGTGCGGAAAATACGGTAGTTCATTGCTTTGTAGAAGTCGGAACGCGTCGAGGATGGTTTGTCGTGATCCCAATAGGCAGAGCACAGCGGGAGACAGCGTGCAGGTGAAAAGGTATGTAACGCTTAAACCAAAAATCAACAAAAGGCAAGTCCCGCTAGGAAAAGGCACTGAAGCATAGGGACGGCTATGTAAAACAAAAGTAAAACAGAACTGGCTACAAAGTCAACAAAAACAGAATGCTGGACGACAGCAAAAACTTACAGCGTGTGGAGCAAAGACGGCGTCCACAAAGCACATCCCGTACATGACATGACAATCAACAATGTCCCCTCAAAGAAGGATACCGTACGCACAACTTAAATAGTCTTGATTGCGGAAAAAAAAAAAGCAGGGGCGGGCAATAGCGCTCAAAGGAAGGCGTGAAGCTGCTACAGGAGAACACCAACAAAACAGGAAAGGTCACCAAAATAACAGCGCTAGACAGGAACTAAAGCAATACACACAGGAAACAACAACAAACTCAAAATAAGGCACGACAACCTAGTGGAGTTTAATTTTTTAGCCTTTTCTGCTGGTGGTGTGCCTCCGTATTTTTTTTATGAAAAAAATGTGCCTTGGCTCAAAAAAGGTTGAAAAACGCTGACCTAGACCACAATAAAGTGTTTTAGATGTAGATTAAAAATCATACTAGGACCCCTAGACATACAAACAAACAACAGACGTGCAAGAGTAAATATGGAAAAGAGGGTGAGCAGAAGGAATTAGAAGCTGTGGAAACACGACATGTGTTTCCGGCTGAAAAAGACCAAGGAGCAGGGCTAAAGAAAACTCTGTCTTAACTGGAGCGTGAAGACCACACGTTCAGAGGACCTGCCTGTTGCAGGCAAATCTAGCAGTGATTGCATAGTTTATGGCTGAGGCATGATGGGTAAGGATTAAAGACGGCTACCCGGAGGGCAAACAGCAATACCATTACTCTTGATGGATTGCTTTTTTTGCTCGCATATTCTCTGCAGACGTCAAGAGAGGCCACAAGGCTTGACTAATGCATGCCTTGATGATGGATCCAAAGAGGCAAGGGAGGGATGCACAGCACATCACCTAAATCGCTCCTTTAACTACTTTCTCTCCTCCACTGCTCTGTGCTCAGATGTATTACAATACTTTTAAAAAGTAATGTTGTAAGATATGATGCGAGCATCTCTCTTAACAAAAAATACGAGTTTCTTCCATCCGTACTTGACCTTTTCACCAGGATTTCAACGCTTCAGTCCAAAGTAGACTGACCATATTCTGAAATCCCAAAAAGAGGACACATATATGCGTGCCAAGGCGGGCAGGACGCCAAGGCCGGGACTAGGTGAAAATTTGCCAATGATACTATAACTTGCTTTATAAATAATATATTTATTTAAATAAAGCATTTTTTCTCCTCGGTTGACAGCAGTGTTGGCGCTAGGAATTTTCAAAATCATCAAGTTATAAAAATGGTGTCCCACAGTAAATTTTTGGGGTCCCACTTTTTTGTAAGTGTTTTGAAAAAAAATTTAAAACGTATGCATTATCCTGTTATATCTCACATTATATATTGTGTTTTGGAAAAAGGTTGTCATAAACGTTACTTAATTAATACAAAATAAAAAAAGAAAACATATTTGTATACATATGTAAATGTATTCAGTTATAAACATTCATTCACTTTCTTCTTTCCTTCATGGATCTAAACTTTACCGGTGATGGTAGTTTTTTCTATGTTTTTATTTAATAAGTTGTAGGTGTATTTATTTCAGTATAAAAGTGTAAGAAGTGTTTTGCTTGGGTCATGAAATGATGATAATGGTGTGCCAGGGCATACATACATCTTATATTTAGCGCTTAAATCTCTGGAGTCTACATCAACTTCAAATCAAAATATGACCCCTTTCATGCGCCTTATGACCCCGTGCGCCTTTTGTATAAAAAAAGTAGACCCGCTTTATAATCAGGTGCCGTATGGTCCAAAAAATATGGTAGGTCGATATAATTTATTATTATTGTTAGAAAATATTATATTAGCGTTTTTTTTGTTATTGTTTAAAAAAAACAGGGAGTAATTGACTGGATACAGGAAAGCTTTGAGGGCAAAACCCAAATGATTTAAATGGGAGCCCGTAGTAGTTATTTGTTTAGTTATTGTGTACTCGGCACTATATTTTGTTAAAAAAAAAAAGTACTGTATGTAGCATTTAATACCACATATTTCATATATATAAATATATATATGTATAATCTGATTTACTACAATACTAGCAAATTCTACATTTAAAAAGATAAGTTTCATAAATATGTGTTGTATTTAATTTACTTGCTATCAAACATTTTCTCTTCTATAATCTATTGTCACAGTAGTGAAGTGAAGTGAAGTGAATTACATTTTATATAGCGCTTCTTCTCAAGTGACTCAAAGCGCTTTACATTGTGAAATCCAATATCTAAGTTACATTTAAACCAGTGTTGGTGGCACTGGGAGCAGGTGGGTAAAGTGTTTTGCCCAAAGACACAACGGCAGTGACTAGGATGGCAGAAGCGGGGATCGAACCTGCAACCCTCAAGTTGCTGGCACGGCCTCTCTACCAACCGAGCTATACCGCTCTTTGGCCTCAGATCTGAGGCCAAAAAATCGGATCAGGATCAGAGGCTAAAAATGTTGATCAGGAAAGCCCTACTTACAGTTTAAGCACTTTGTAGGACTCAACTAAAGACAAGAAGGGCACATTCAACTTAATGGTTAAAGACTACTCCCTTACGTACTTGAAAATGAGACTCAAAGACAACAAAATATAACAACTGGACAACACAATTATCATTATCAGCTTACTGTTGAATGTTACAATAAAACATATATATTATTTTCAGTGTTGGGTTAGTTACTGAAAACCAGTAACTAGTTACAGTTACTAGTTACTTTATTTCAAAAGTAACTCAGTTACCAACTCAGTTACTTACACCAAAAAGTAATGTGTTACTGTGAAAAGTAACTATTTAGTTACTTCTTCTACTTTTTTTTTTTTAAAGCTCCCATTAATGCCCTTTTGGCCTTCATTTCAGTACTGTTATTGCACTGGAAAATAATACAATCTGTTGATCAACTTGACATACATTTGCATCACTGAACTCTGCTAAGCAATGTGCTCTACATACAACACACAAAGACAAAGATATGTTTCAAAGGGCCAATTTATTTCAGGCCAGAACAAATTGACAAAACTATTTTAAATAGCTGCAACATAACATACATAAGTAACAAACAGCATAATAACACTAACACTAACACTAACACTAACCACGTTAAACCCAGATTCCGTATGGAATGCACTCCCAACAGGTGTAAAAGAAAGGGCATCTCTATCCTCCTTCAAAACCGCACTAAAAGAACACCTCCAGGCAACTACAACCCTAAACTAACACCCTCCCTTCCACATAATACCTCTTCGGATTGTAAATAATCAAATGTAGACACTTTTTCTTATACTTTCTGATCTCTCTCTCTATGTCCACTACTTGCTGTACATATCCTACCAAGTCAGTCCTACACTGTTTCAATGTCCATTTCTCTGATGATGCAATTTTTGATGACTGAAGTGTTGATACCAACCAAACCTAACCCCCTCCCACCCCCCCTCCATATCCCACACCCCGGATTGTAAATAATGTAAATAATTCAATGTATATACCCTGATGATGATCTTGTGTGATGACTGTATTATGATGTTAGTATATATTTGATAGTATATATCTGTATCATGAATCAATTTAAGTGGACCCCGACTTAAACAAGTTAAAAAACTTATTTGGGTGTTACCATTTAGTGGTCAATTGTACGGAATCTACTAATAAAAGTTTCAATCAATCAATCAATCAACAACATAGCTGTAAACCTGGCTTCACCTAAGGAAGGCACACGTGACATACACAGAGCCTAACCAGGCAGATTTGAATTGTTGTTTTGGGCAGGAGACGGGATCTTTGATCCAAGACAAAACTTACATTTAACTAAAATGTTCTTTTCTTTGTGCTCGACAAAAGAAAAGAAGTGAGAATATCTCATACTTGCCAACCCTCCCGAATTTCAGTGCCTCTCCCTGGGACAACCATTCTCCAAATTTCTCCCGATTTCCAGCCGGACTTAAGGCACGACCCCTCCAGGTCCGTGCGGATCTGAGTGGAGACAGCCTGTCGTCACGTCCGCTTGGCCAACCAAAAAGTAACCACAGAACACTATTGTTCTGTGGTTACTTTTTGGTTGGCCAACGGTTTACGTTGTATTGCGCACCCCCCTCCCCTCCCCTTCCCACACCCAGACACACACACACACACAGAGAGCGCAGAGGAAGAATCAGAAGCACGTCTCTGCTTCGCTGCAATAAAACACACTCAGATCCTCAGTTTCTAGCCGATACTACATAAAAAATAACGTAAAATAACGCAGTAACACATCATGTAGTAACGGTAACTGAGTTACTGAATATAAAAAATAACGCGTTAGATTACTAGTTACCGCCGAAACTAACGGCGTTACTTTGTAACGCGTTAGTCCCAACACTGATTATTTTTAAACAAATGAACATTCATTACCACATGAACACACACAAGAGTAGCGAAAATTGTTACCGTATCGATTGAAAGGCCTCAATGATGCTCATCTCTGCGGTGTCATTTCTAATATGTGGATAAAATATTTTATTTTCAGTCGCAGTTAAAAGAATGACACAAGTAATGAAGATACAAATATATTTAAATAAAACCACTAAGCCGCTGTCTTTGTTTTGTGCTGCTCGGGATTGGAGCCTTCAGGCTCGATAGTGAGGGCTTGCATCTTAAAACTCTCAGTGGACTTCTTGGAGGACTGTCAAGCTTCACACAAAGCTCCAGTGTACAAAGCCAACTGTGTTTAATGGATAGTGCTGTGTTTTCACAGTGTCTTCCAACGGCCATCGTAATGAATGACTGTTCTCTAAGACAGGACCTGGCTCGATGAATATCTGTCTGTCTCAGTTGCTTGCTGCAAATTGTTGTCACAATCGTTTAATCTGCTCACCCAAGAGGAACCAGAAACAGTCTACATTTTCTTAGCTCGCCTCCTCTGTCTCTCTCTCTCCCTTTCTCTCACACACACAAACATGTTCTTAAGTAAAGCACATTTCAAATTGTCATCCCTGCTCCCCCCTTGTTTCCAATATACCCCCAAGAATACACTTAAGGTGAATTCATTGGGAAACATCTTTGGGAAACATCTTGTGATTTTCTGTAAAGTAATGACAACTCATCACATTGCATGTGATAATTTAACACTTGTAGTATTCTCGGATTGCACAAAAAATTTCGAAAATATGCTTAAGGTCGGATCCATCAAAAGTTTGTGTGAATAAAAACACGTGCAAACTTGAGAGCATGCCAAGCTGATCTATTAAGGAATTTGTTTTCATGTTTGTGCAGAAAAATGCTGATTGTTAGAACACACAATACTGTGAGGAGGAGATTCAAATAAAATCCTTTACCACTCACAATGTGATTCATCAAGACTGAAACTGTTCTACAGCCGCTGTTTTACATCTTTATTTAGCGAGGTGAAATTTTGAATGCACAGTTACACACAAATGACTGAGATGTAGAGCCATCCAGGATAGCGTTAGGAAACATTGCTGTGAATGTGAATGGAATGATAATGTAAAAGTCCAAAATCCGGGATTAGCCCGTGTCAAAAGATGCTAAAACGCCACAAACACGTCAACATTTACAAAGATCAACTTAATCCCCTCTCACCCCCAAAGGAGTGTTATGTGGGTAAAGTGGTGCCAATTGCATACAGTAAGCACACGCTAATATCCCTGTGATAGTAGTGTATTCAGTGCAGTAAAAGTATAAAAAAAAATATATTATGCTATATTATTTCTATTCTTTATTCCAATAACTTCAGGTCAGTTTCTCTTGCCAAATCTTTTCTCCAAGTTTATACAACAACTGACATTAAAAGCTATAAAGGGTGTCTGTTTAATGGTTGGGTGACGAAAGCAAGAAAGATTTGTGAATGTCATCTTGTCATGCTTAAATAAAAACTAGTCCTTGATTATTATCAATATTTTAAAAAAAAAACAGGTAAAAACTGTATTAATACATACCACATACAAAGGGAGCTAAGCAATTTTGCACATTATTCAGATCTAAATTCTGTTTGAGGCTTGCAAGCCATTTTCCCCTTCTTTCATATTAAGACAATCACACGCTGTTTTTCACTACATAGTGCAGATACAGAAGTATTGTAGATGTTTTTATGTTTTCTCAATTCTTACAGCTGCAAAAGCACTGCAAAAGTTAACCATTTAGCTTTAGCAAAGATGCTAGCAGTCCCTTTCACAGACATTATATTGTTGTGCTTTCCTCTACCATTGCTGACCTTCTGCATGTTACATGAAAACACTTGATATGAAGCACACTGCACCTTTTGCAAGAAAACACTTCTATGGCAAATCTGAAAAATGGCTGTTATGATGATTGCTCATAGTTTTTACCATTAGTTTACAATAGAGAAGCTTTTGGTATATATTTTTTAAACATTTTATTTTCCAATGTGAAAGAGCAGTGAATGAATTCATATACTTATACTTATACTTATCCACTAGCGACGCTGAGATCATTATTCATGCGTTCGTTACGTCTCGTCTCGACTACTGTAACGTATTATTTTCGGGTCTCCCTATGTCTAGCATTAAAAGACTACAATTGGTACAAAATGCGGCTGCTAGACTTTTGACAAGAACAAGAAAGTTTGATCATATTACGCCTATACTGGCTCACCTGCACTGGCTTCCTGTGCACTTAAGATGTGACTTTAAGGTTTTACTACTTACGTATAAAATACTACACGGTCTAGCTCCGTCCTATCTTGTCGATTGCATTGTACCATATGTCCCGGCAAGAAATCTGCGTTCAAAGAACTCCGGCTTATTAGTGATTCCCAGAGCCCAAAAAAAGTCTGCGGGCTATAGAGCGTTTTCTATTCGGGCTACAGTACTATGGAATGCCCTCCCGGTAACAATTAGAGATGCTACCTCAGTAGAAGCATTTAAGTCCCATCTTAAAACTCATTTGTATACTCTAGCCTTTAAATAGCCCCCCTGTTAGGCCAGTTGATCTGCCGTTTCTTTTCTTTTCTCCTCTGCTCCCCTTTTCCTTGTGGAGGGGGGGGGGCACAGGTCCGGTGGCCATGGATGAAGTGCTGGCTGTCCAGAGTCGGGACCCGGAGTGGACCGCTCGCCTGTGCATCGGCTGGGAACATCTCTGCACTGCTGACCCGTCTCCGCTCGGGATGGTGTCCTGCTGGCCCCAGTATGGACTGGACTCTTACTATTATGTTGGATCCACTATGGACTGGACTCTCACAATATTATGTCAGACCCACTCGACATTCATTGCTTTCGGTCTCCCCTAGAGGGGGGGGGTTACCCACATATGCGGTCCTCTCCAAGGTTTCTCATAGTCATTCACATCGACGTCCCACTGGGGTGAGTTTTTCCTTGCCCTTATGTGGGCTTTGTACCGAGGATGTCGTTGTGGCTTGTGCAGCCTTTTGAGACACTTGTGATTTAGGGCTATATAAATAAACATTGATTGATTGATTGATACTTACAATTCATCCTGGCCCTCTGATTCTCATTTATGTCTTCGTATTTGTTTTTCCGTATAGATAAAAATTGGTCTAAGATTATATTCATTATGGTCTAAAAAAAAGTCTTAAATGTGACTTGTTGAAACCTGCAGAGACCATGTTTTTATAGTTCAAGAATTTGAAAGTGGCACTGCACATCATAATGGCGGCTATGGTTTCGATGTTAAAGGTTTAAAAAAATATTTGTAAACGTCCGGCGGGCCAGATTTTTAGTTCATACTGTCTCTGTTTGTCTCTCACACTCACATGCACACACATTCACACACACATGCACTCAAAACAGCTGTCAAAAGCCCATCACAAACAGTTTTACAAAACAGAACCCTTATTATCACACATAATATTAGGGTAGTTATAATAAGAAGTAAACAATGTTTAATCCACAGAATTCCATCCAGCAGGAAGAAGATGCTGTTGTGCATGCATACACACACAACAGCACAATGATGACACACACACACACACAACAAGCACTGCCTGGCTAGATAAGGCCTTTTAAAATTTATAGTGTTCTTTTTTCGAAAATGCTATTAAAACACATCACACAATATGAAATTCTCTACGGTCTTCGGTAGGTGACGTCAGCAGGTCGGGCCACATTTGGGAGCTAAGATGAGCGTTCCAAAATGGGCTGAAATTTAAAATCACTACTGTGTCTATTTTGAGGGGTAATTTTAGCTGTAAATATCGTTTTTAGGTCCAGAACTATAAAATAAGTGCCACTGTTGACAGCATTAGAGGTCCCCTTTAAGTGCAGCAGCAGAAGCTTTTGATGTGGTTTGTCATTTGTTATCTGGCAACCCTGAAAATACTTCAATGCACTCTGCACCTACACGTATATAGCTTCTTTGCATCATGTCCGACAGTAGTTTATTAAAATTACATTTCAACTGAGTAAAAGATTGTCCACAGAACAAATCAAAGTGGTACTACAATATACGTGTAGGATTGACCTTGAGAAGTGTCATTCATCACAGTAGGAAATGGAGCCAAGTAGAAACAGCCTTATCACAGAAAATACTCATCGGAAATAGCAGTGATGAAGCTGCTGACTCCAGAGTTTTACTGTAGTTTTTCACCACGTCTGCAATTTGAGGCACTTAAGACTTTGCACATTGTTGTGTCCTCATACAGGATTTTAAATGAGGGCATCTGTGAGGTTTGTGAACTTTAACTCTGCTGGAAGACACAAACCTTGCAGTATTTTACTGTTGTTAGCCAGCCCAGTTTTTTTGTTCAGCGCAGTTCTCAGACAATGTCCCTTAAACTTTTCGAACAGAACTTTATGTCACAGGAAATCAAAAATATTTTTTAATAACAGCTTAATAATCAGCTAAACAGAATATATAACTTCATGGTGATATTTTGGTGAATTTACAAAACTGAAACAATATAAAATAATGCAGTTAATAATACTAACACAGACACTTGTAAACGTGTTCGCATATTGGCTAATGCTAACGATGATAGCTTGATTACATTACGATAGCACGTACAATTATGCATGACAACACCCCTTTAAACATCACACATACGACGGTTTTGTAAGTATGAATTGTTTTAGTTACATTGTAAAACTTACAAACGTTGCTTGGAGTGAATTATTTCAAACAGAAACGCTACAGACGAACGGCAGACGGAACGAGACATACAACAGGTTCAAGGCACGAAGCAGGAAGTACATTTTCATCCAGCAGCACCTATAGTGTGTGAACTTGTCCAGAAGATGGCGCCATCGCACAAACAATGACACACGTTTTCAGTGTTTCTGTAGGTGTTTTACTAAAACTGTTGAATACGAAACATTATGGATGTTAGTGAAGAAAACTCCATACATTAGCCACAGGGTTAAAAGCGTAGGAAAAAAGTAGCGGCTTATAGTTTGGAAAATACTGTGGGGATAGTTACTAGGTACTTTCCCAATAAGTAATTGAATTAGTAAACGGAATTACTTCTTCATAAATATAATTAGTTACCAGGAAACTTAGTTATTGCGTTACTTTGAAAAAAGAAATTCCATAATGTGGCGTTTGGCATTGAGAAATGTATTACATATTGTACTAGATCAGGGGTCGGGAACCTTTTTGGCTGAGAGAGCCATGAAAGCCAAATATTTGAAAATGTATTTCCGTAAGAGCCGTATAAAAAATGTTAACACTGAAAACAACTAAATGCATGCATTTTTAAGTTAGACCAACATTTTTAAAGTATAATAAGTTTCTTATTATTTTTAATAACAGTGTTATTGTGAAGCTAACCAATAATAGATAAAATACTTCTTACCATTACTACGACTTCTGGTGCTGCATGGTTTTGCTGATGGCTTTGTAGTCTGGTTGATACGTGGTTATTTTTAACACTGTAATTACCAGCGGAATTATTCATTACTTATCGTGTTAATCAATGACAGCTACGATTTATCTGAGAGCCAGATGCAGTCTTCAAAAGAGCCACATCTGGCTCTAGAGCCATAGGTTCCCTACCCCTGTACTAGATTAAGCGATTTCAGCAAATTGTATGTGTGAATGCTAAAAAGCTGAACTGAAATGCTAGTGAAACGTAGAATGAATGTAGGAATGGTTTGAATTTGAAGCGCTGAAGCTGTACTGAAATGTAGAAAATGTTGAGAAGTGTTGAAATTTTGAATGAATGTTGGAATAGTATAAGTATAAGAAATGTCAGAAATCTAAACAAATACAAAACTGCTAACATTAGTATGCTAGCAAGATGGCGCAAGGAACAAAATCAACGACTTTCATACCTACTAAAAAATGCTAACGTTATGTACCAAGGCAGCATCCTGTATTGTTATCAATGACTTTGAGGTTTATACCTACACAATTAGTAAAAGTTTAGCATACAAACAAGACAGCGTCAAGTTACAAAATATACAACTTTTAGGTCAATACCGACAACATTAGTTGAAATGCTAACGTTTGCATGCTTGCATTTCTCTACAGTGACGGTGAGAAACCTCATAATTTGCAGTGAGTTATAAATAATAAATGGGTTGTACTTGTATAGCGCTTTTCTACCTTCAAGGTACTCAAAGCGCTTTGACACTACTTCCACATTTACCCATTCACACACACATTCACACACTGATGGAGGGAGCTGCCATGCAAGGCGCTAACCAGCACCCATCAGGAGCAAGGGTGAAGTGTCTTGCTCAGGACACAACGGACATGACGAAGTTGGTACTAGGTGGGGATTGAACCAGGGACCCTCGGGTCGCGCACGGCCACTCTTCCACTGCGCCACGCCGTGGTAGAAAAGTTAATTAGTGGTGGAAGGTCATTACTGAAATTACATAGTGTAGACGTTACTTGGGGAGACATCTTCTTCAACACTTAGCTGGGATGAGTAACATATTTAAAATATGTTCATAATAAGTGTGCAGGGCATATTTAAGACTTAAACCTGAAATCTCCATTCAACATTTAGCTTATTTTGCAAGTGAACTGGCAATTTAAGAGATACGGTTCTGGAGATGAATCTAATCTAATAATTAACACTTACTGAAATTATTATAATTATAACACTTTTTTACCAAGAAAAAAGTAGGAGAACCTCAAGCTAGCACAGAGAGTTGGAGGGGTAAGAAGTGAGCCGTATGTCAATGAATAACAGACATTTTTATTTGCGTGTTCAAAACTTACAGATTTTCGCCTTATGCAAAAGGCCAAAGAAAGAAACCTCCATGAATTTGCAGCAGGATCTGCTGTATTTGACCCAGAAAAGAATGCTTTTAACTACGTTTAAAGGCCTACTGAAATGCAATTTTCTTATTTAAACGAGGATAGCTGGTCCATTCTATGTGTCATACTTGATCATTTCGCGATATTGCCATATTTTTGCTGAAAGGATTTAGTAGAGAACATCGACAATAAAGTCCGCAACTTTTGGTCGCTGATAAAAAAGCCTTGCCTATACCGGAAGTAGCAGACGAGTTGCGTGACGCCACAGGTTGTGGAGCTCCTCACATCTGCACATTGTTTACAATCATGGCCACCAGCAGTAAGAGCGATTCGGACCGAGAAAGCGACGATTTCCCCATTAATTTGAGCGAGGATGAAAGATTTGTGGATGAGGAAAGTGAGAGTGAAGGACTAGAGGGCAGTGGGAGTGATTCAGATAGGGAAGATGCTGTGAGAGGCGGGTGGGACCTGATATTCAGCTGGGAATGACTAAAACAGTAAATAAACACAAGACATATATATATACTCTATTAGCCACAACACAACCAGGCTTATATTTTATATGCCACAAATTAATCCCGCATAACAAACACCTCCCCCCTCCCGTCCATATAACCCGCCAATACAACTCAAACACCTGCACAACACACTCAATCCACAGCCCAAAGTACCGTTCACCTCCCCAAAGTTCATACAGCACATATATTTGCCCAAAGTCCCCAAAGTTACGTACGTGACATGCACATAGCAGCACGCACGTACGGGCAAGCGATCAAATGTTTGGAAGCCGCAGCTTTATGCGTACTCACGGTACCGCGTCTGCGCATCCAACTCAAAGTCCTCCTGGTAAGAGTCTCTGTTGTCCCAGTTCTCCACGGGCCAATGGTAAAGCTTGACTGTCATCTTCCGGGAATGTAAACAATGAAACACCGGCTGTGTTTGTGTTGCTGCCGCCGCCCGCAATACACTGCTTCCCACCTACAGCTTTCTTCTTTGCTGTCTCCATTGTTCATTAAACAAATTGCAAAATATTCACCAACACCGATGTGGAATTTTGCGATGAAAACAGACGACTTAATAGCTGGCCACCATGCTGTCCCAAAATGTCCTCTACAATCCGTGACGTCACGTGCCAGCGTCATCATACCGAGACGTTTTCAGCAGGATATTTCACGCGAAATTTAAAATTGCACTTTAGTAAGCTAACACGGCCGTATTGGCATGTGTTGCAATGTTAAGATTTCATCATTGATTTATAAACTATCAGACTGCGTGGTCGGTAGTAGTGGGTTTCAGTAGGCCTTTAAGCCATCTTAGTACCTTTTGAGGAATTGCTTTTTGTCAACATTTAACAAATTGTCGAGTTTAAAATAGTTGTTGGCAAAGTTACCTGCGAGTAGTTTGCATTTCATTTAACAAATCCAACATAAAAGTAGTTTTGTTTTGCAATTTGTTTGTTTACAGTAATAATAGATTAGATTTACATGGTGCTTTTTTGACACCTAAAGTGCTTTACAGCCAGAATCCATCATTCATAACCTGACTCTCACCGGATCCTTGTAGTTCGCTGAGCTCCACACAAGGATCTGGGACTTCTCAATAGGAGATGTATTTCAGAAGGCGGGGCCTTGTAAAAAAAATAATTGTATGTGATTGGATTAAACACTTGTCCGTTATCTTGAATGACGTGCTACTTCAACCACTCACATCGAAATCAACCCGTGACGCTGATGAGAGTGACGCTGGGAAATCCAAACCCAGTTGGAAGAAGAGCAAAAACATCCTTGCCACCAATAAATTCCTTAAAAACCGTTCTCTGTTCATCTTTTAAAGAATGAATATTCCATAGATTCGAGAAAACAGTTGCGATGGCAGAATCAATGTCTGCACACGACGCAGCGAGGGCTGCGTGCCGTCATTGTTGTTTGAATCAAACAGTCGCTTCGGTGCTACGTCACATCTATGAAATCCCGCCCGGCGATCCTGATTGGTTCATTATTTCTTGCTATCTGGAAGGAGTTTGCAATGCCTTCAAGCCCAGACTGTTGTGTGCAGCTTAACAAACTACAAGGATCTGGCGAGGGTTTGGTTACATCGTTCATTCATTCACTCCACATTCACACGTGGATGGTGGTAAACTACATTTTGTAGCCACAGCTGCCCCGTGTCCTGCTCAAGGACACAACGGCCGTAACTGGGATGGAGGAAGCTGGGTTCAAAACCATGAAGCCTTAAGTTATTGGACGGCCCCTTTATCATTAGAGCCACGCCGCCCGACTAGAAGCATCGCCTCAAAACTACTACCAATGACAAGTTCAAAGCACTGGCCAATGTTGGATGGAATCATTCATAATGATGACAATAATATTCATTGAAACTAAAGTGAAACTGCTCGCACATGATGTGGTTGTTATCATTTATTTTTCTTGTCTGCATGTCAAATACAGGCGCAGTAAGCTTGTTCAGGTCATTGGACTGTGACAGCTGCCTCAAGCTTCAGCTTCTAAGGGCATCATCCTAAAGCCTTTAAAGCAATCAGCATCAAAGTGTTCCCAAACAGATGCAGGCGCTTTTGTAGGCACTTTGGACATATTTAACAAAAAACATGACAAATTCCATAACAAAACACAACAAGTAGGTTTTTATTCTTTTCAGTAATTTGGAGTATTTGTTGTAACGTCACTTTCTGTCAATGGGAAAAGACACAAAAAAAAAGCTCTGCTTTCGCCACTGGGTTGAAGTTTTCCTGACCGCTTAATGTGATCACAGCCACAGGATTGCTTGCATCTCTGTCCGATGTCCGGCGTTAGGCACACATTCGTTGAAAAAAGTGAACTGTAAGTGCAGTTAGCCAAGAGCCCGACCGCATTTCAAAGTGGTTGCCCAGCAATCTGAAGCTGCACGCCGATCAAGCTGTGGGAGTTTGGGACAAATTTAAAGCATTTGTTATCACACACAGTTACATTATTTTAGCTGTGAGGCTGACACCTCCAACTGAGCTATGACCAATATAAAGTACATAATTTGTTGAAAAAAGAAGGTAAAAGTGCCGCATGCCACTAAAGCATCAAGCACTGCCAGCCGGCTGCATGGCGACGATGCCGAAACTCGATGTATGGAAGAAAACACGTTCGGGCCCACTGACCTGGTCTCTGCAAACAGAAAATGATTTGAGTAATGATGTGCGAATGATGACGACAGAATAATAATGAAGAAAAAAATGTTTTGGAAAACAACAAAATGATGATGCACAAAACAGACCTATCTACAATCAAAAGTGAAAAGCCTCCAATCAACTATGAAATTACATATGACAAGTCTACAATCAAATCAGACATCAGATATGGCAAGTTTGCATTTAAATAAAGAAAGTCCACAATCCCAGAACAACAAACTGAAAAAGGAGCTTTGTGACGGAAAATAAAAATCTCAGAGGTGACATGAAGAATCTTAAAGTGGAACAAAAAGCAATGCGACATGAAATGAAGATCCTGCAAACAAGACAACAACGCTCGGATGAGTATCAAAGATGAGATGGATCGGAATAAACAAATTAATGATGTAATAGTGACCTGGTTACGCATCACACCCAGACCCTACGCCAGAGTAATTGGCAACAGTCGAGAACCAGATGAAATGGACACCTACTCAGTGGCCTAGTGGTTAGAGTGTCCGTCCTGAGATCGGTAGGTTGGGAGTTCAAATCCCGGCCGAGTCATACCAAAGACTATAAAAATGGGACCCATTACCTCCCTGCTTGGCACTCAGCATCAAGGGTTGGAATTGGGGGTTAAATCACCAAAATGATTCCCGGGCGCAGCCACCGCTGCTGCCCACTGCTCCCCTCACCTCCCAGGGGGTGATCAAGGGTGATGGGTCAAATGCAGAGAATAATTTCGCCACACCAAGTGTGTGTGTGACAATCATTGGTACTTTAACTTTAACTTTAAACTTTCTGCAGTTGATGGATGTTGATGTTAACATCGACACATGTATTCCACTGTATGGAAAAAACAACACCACCATGCCATCATCGTGAAACTCGCCAACAGGAATTCAAAATTGCACTGCTAAAACAGGGAAAGAAATAATAATAATAATAATAATAATAATAACTGGGATTTATATAGCGCTTTTCTAAGTACCCAAAGTCACTTTACATGTAGAACCCATCAATCATTCACACCTCGTGGTGGTAAGCTATTTTCATAGCCACAGCTGCCCTGGGGTAAACTGACTGAAAAACTAAAGGGTACACATGTGTTCATGAATGACAACCTCACTAAAAGCAATGCTGACAAGTATTAAAGCTTTTAAAAATCATCTGATAGACAAAAGTTGGGACACTGTACAGTGAAAATGATGCAGATGAAGATGCATATGGTATTTTTTTTAGACACTTTTATGATGCGTTACAACAAAAATTGTCCATGAAAACAACTTAGTAAGAAGCACAGGAAGAACAACCAACCATGGATAGAAACGAGATTGAAAAAATGCTTGTAACAAGTAAAATACTTTATCTAGAAAATGTATAACAGAAAGATCACTAGAGACAGAAAATAAGTAAAAAACTACAAACACGATTCTAACTAGCGTTTTACAAGCATGTAGGAAATAATATTTAAGTCAGATATTAGACAGGAACATAATCACATGAGAGCTTAAAGCGTAACAAAAAGCTGAGAGACAGCCTACGACCACAAATATTCGTAAGTTAAGTTACTCGTAAATTGAGGTACTGCTGTACTATTAATAACTACATTAGTTTTAAAAAGTAATGTTATAATAATAGCATTTACCTTGAAGAGCAACCGCACTTCACCATGAAATTGGTTTTCCTTTTGGTTGTTGGATATTCGCCTCTGTCGTTATAGCAGCAGGTCACTGTGCACTGTCATGGTGCGAGGATCTTGCGCGAGAAATGCCACTTTGAACGCTGGTTGTTTATACTTGGGAGAATTAACTTCTAAGTTATCTCCTTCAAGCTGCTTCTCCGTCGAACACACTATCAGCAGCGTCTCCATATTTTCATGGATAAATGTCTACCGTTTTTTGGCACAAAAGCTGCCTCTGCCTTTCAGCATGGTGCAGAGTCTGCCAACAAACATAGCGAGGCAGTTTACACATAGCTAAGTGGCCACACAATTTTTCAGTTCAATGAGTGTCATCTACTTCTTATTTTCAGCATTGTCCTTCAGACTTACATCCGTCCTTCCCATGCTTGTAAAATAAAGTTATGTCCATCTGATGATAGCAATTAAGACCTGATGTTTTGGTTTACTAAGACATTCACTACGCTAACTAGTGGTGGGAAGACATGTAACCTAGACTTTTGGTCGTAAACTAAAGCAGTGGTCCTCAACCTTTGTGTAGCTGCGGACCGGTCAACGCTTGAAAATTTGTCCCGCGGACCTTGGGGGGTTTATTTTTTTTATTTTTTTTTTATAAAGAAATACAATCATGTGTGCTTACGGACTGTATCCCTGCAGACTGTATTGATATACATTGATATATAGTGTATATATTCTGTTTTTATGTAGATTTAATAAATAGTTCAGTGGTTGGGGACCACTGAACTAAAGCATAACGGTTAGTCGACAGAAAGCTCTAATCCGAAAAAAACGAGCGGCTTTCATATCCCAAGATACTACTGTACTTCTAAGAGCAAAATAATACAAAAAATATAACACAAAATACAAAACATTAACAATACCATTTTTACGAGTAGGAATATTACAAACAAATCTGATTATTAAGAGAAAAAAAGCTGCGATTTTACAGGAAAAACTCAAAATATTATATGTATTTGTAATATGAGAAAAGTATGGATTTTATTAGGATGAAGTTGAAGTTGTAGAAGATGAAAATCATGATATAAAAAAAGTTGTCATTTCACAAAATTATATTTGTTGGAGAATTACCTGCTCACATTTTCTACTTTCTAATGTTTAATTTTAGACTTGTAACCCAAATTTTTGCTCGGAACCTAATGCATAACAGTAATTAAAAAACAGCTTGTATCCCGAAAACATGTAAGCTGTGACACTCTTATCTCAAATATAATGTGAGGTCTCAGGTAGTTACCAACACACACAACATGGATGCGCAGTCAAAGGAGGCTCATCATGAAAAGTAAAAAATAATTATAAATTGTAATCATTTTTATACCTAAAGATTGTAGCGACCTGGCTGCTAAGGTTATAGAATGTTGTGATTTTAAACTGTGAGTGCACCGTAGGGCTAGTGACAGTGTGTGTGTGTGTGTGTGTTAGTGTGTGTTTGTGCAAGGCTGTTCGGGAGACAGTTCAGCTAGTTGTTGTTGTTTTAACGTCGGTATTAAATAGAAAGTCGATCCACCATCCCCTTGTTATGTTTTTATGGTATAATATATAGCGCTTTTAATTGCGTTCAAAGTGTACAAACTTTTACTAAAATATGGACTTTTGTCGAGGCTGGAACCCATTAATCATATTTACATTGTTTCTAACAAATAAATGTGCTTCAGTATGCAATGTTTTCTCTGGTAATGGGTACACTCGCACCCACCTGCACAAATGTACTTCAAAATGTAACAATCAAAATAAATATGACTTTTTTTTTGTTTACTAGGGCATGCATATATAATATGCATTAGTTTGACCATTATCAACGATAATAAAAAGGAGATACTTGGAAATAGCATACAAATGCCCTAAAAACTTGGAAAAACGCGATTCATAGCGCTACTTTTTGGTGAAACCATCATGAGCGTTCTGTTCAGGTATATTTCTTTTATATTTTATAAATCATCATGAATAGGTATTGATCAATCTTTAAGCTGTGTGTATTTGATTTCAGTTTGCTTTTGACATCTTATTTAGAATTGTAGTTGAAACTTTTACAACATTGTGTTGCGCTCATGTTGGCATAACCAAACTAGGTTATTTTGAATATTTATTCCCTTTTTTACATTTAGTATATTTAAATATACTGTGTTTTATGCTTTTTTCTTTTTGGAACATGTACTATACATATAATACAATAAAGTCCCATATAAAATTATGTTTCTAGCAATACTTTAATTTTGCCTTTGAAAGTAACACTCCAATGTCCATTAGTGGAGCTGTACACATATACAATATTTCAACCAACAGTGTCTCCAATTCATTGATCAAATTTCCACTGTAGTTTCAATTGTTTTTAACATTTCAGGGAGAAAAGATCGCTAAATTTGAATGTTAATGATCAAATTTCAGAAAGCTGAGATGAAGTTGATGATAATTTTTCCTCCTCTAAGTAAGCTTCCATCCATCCATCCATTTTCTACCGCTTATTCCCTTTGGGGTCGCGGGGGGCGCTGGAGCCTATCTCAGCTACAATCAGGCGGAAGGCGGAGTACACCCTGGACAAGTCGCCAGCTCATCGCAGGGCCCTAAGTAAGCTTGTGAATGGTAATGTAGCCAAACATTGATTACAGCGTGACTTTCTTGGGATGTCAGAGACAAAGTTCCAAACAAAGCTGTTGCACTCTAAGTGAGTCCCACTTAGAAACGATACGCCTTCGTTTTTGTGTTTGGCGCTGATGGCCTTGGCTGTTTGGATGCAGTGACTTTTATGTCACATCATGATGTGTTCCTATTCATGGCTTTTCTGACAGCTGTCATGACGTCAGCGAGAAGCAAACACACTGAAATGACTTCCCGACATCCCTGACACTGCTTGAAATGTTGTGGCCCATCTTTGTATTATTCTGTTTATCATGTTTTCCCTTGTCTCACTGACAGATGTTCCAACATTGTTGCAGACCAAGGCGGCTTTCTACCACCGCAATTCATCTTTAGTCTGAGACGCCTAAAAGCTTTTGCTCGAGGTTTCATTTACAGATGGTCCCTTCTCTACCATGCCAGTGTGACAAGTAACTATAAAAAAATTATCCTTTCAGTGTTGGAGAAGACTGATAATGCCGTTTTTAAAACTGTTAAAGACTCGTTTACCAAGGTTTGCATATTCCCTCTACAAAAAGAGAAGCCACAACTACACCATTTCAAAAACAGATCAGTCCAAAGAACCCTAAGTTCTCAGTTGTCCTTGCTTTGGGATTGTTTCATTAATACACCTACTTACTAACAGTAGTTTTAGAAGGTACTTGGTCGTTTTTCGTAATCCTAACCCTAGCCTGTCTTTGATAAGTATTTACGAGGTCCATATTGTGCCCACTAAGGCCCTGAAGGGGTCTGGGAAGGACCCAAAATATATTAAATATTCCCAATGATGAATGAGGTGCCCAAAATGGACCCAAAAGGGCTCCAGCTGTCACCCTGGACTCTTTGGGTACATTTAGAACTTTTTGGAATGACGGTCTTTTATAAGTAAATCCTTTTTGGGGTACTATGGGACCTTCAGGTCTGTTTCCTGAGTACATGGAATTTATTTTTTTGTAATTTGTGTTTACCCTTACCATTATAGCATATGCGTGTGTGTGTTGGGGGGGTCGAACCTTTCAACGGTTAAAATCCACCCTACGTTAAACCCTCGTACTCTGTCACACAATCCAATACTTTGACAATTGGTAATAGAAGTGAAAATGTTTTATAATAAACACGATAAAACATGTTTATGAATCTTACGTATTAAATGTAGTAATTGTTAGCATAGGCGCCGATCTACATTTCTGCAAGTGGGTGCTCGGTGTGTGTGTATTAAAAAAAAAAAATAGACGTTCAGCGAAATTAATATCCCATATGATTTGTGGCTTTATTATTTTGTAAAACGGACCAAACTTGCCACAAAATTAACTACAACAAGATTGATTTTTCAAAAATGATTATAATGATTGAAAGTTGCCATCAATCCCACATGGGTGCTCGGCAATGTCCGTGGGTGCTCGGGCCCCGAAGCACCCACAGGATCGACTCCTATGATTGTTAGTATTGTTGTGAATCAAATGATGTACTAAATTTGTGGTATTGAATGCTACAAAAATTATTTTAACAAAAAGTGGCCAGGGCACAATAGCTGAACAAAAGCAAAAACTACTGTTGTCTCCCATTTAATTAATTTGGGTTTGGCCCTCAACCAACGTTCCCTCTAAGGTGCGCGCCTGCGCAATTGCGCACTGCTAAAGCGTCCTCTGCGCACAGCAAATATATGCCGCGCAATAAATCAAACCCATCTGAATTCTTAACAAAATAAACACATTTGTTCTGTGTAATTTTTCAATGCAACTCTGAGTGATAGTGACAAAAAGCGACCTTAACGGTGTTTGTCAACATCGTTCAATTGAACACCGCTCAATTATTGTAATGTCTATCAAGATGCTTCGAGGACACGAATTATATCGATCACTTTATTGAGCAAAACTGTTTATATTCGGCCATAACCACACCAAAAACATGAGTAAAAAACGTCTATCTCGAAAAACTAGTCATTTTCTGCCGTACAAACCAGGCCAAAACCAACTTGTCATCTGTCACCAACACGTATAGCACTAAGCCACTGGTGCGTTTATGGCCACACAAAAAGTCGGACAACTCAAACACCACACAAAGTTACACTATGACTCCTCAGTCATACGTGTGCTTATTCTACTGTCATTTATTGTTAATGTTAATTTATTGATATTAATCATGGAATGCTGTTGCTAGAGAAAGTTACAGGAATGCACACTTCATCCTATGCTTACATTTCATTGTGCAACATGAGGATGTTTAAGGGGAACTAAATGTGATCTCTAAAAGGGATACAAATGATTTCCAAAGCAGGACCCCCACCCAGACATATTGTACAATACTAATCCATAGCTTATGAAAAACAAGATTTCTTTTATTTTCATTACAAGTGGGCCAAATCACGAATATTACTAAATAATCTCATGAAAATGACTCCTCTCATTTGAGTGTTATTATAAAAGATTGGTTTGGGACAGGTGTGCTGCTGGTATTGCCACGTGTGATGTTGCTCACATGTGCTCCACTGAATGCTCAGGGAGTTTATGTGTTTGCTCAGACACATGAACAATTAGAGGGAACATTGCCCTCAACACCTTCCTGTATCCAGAGACCTAGTCCCAGAGTTTGTAAACAAGAACAAAAACCACCCAAAAAAATATTTTGTGTCATGTTCTGTTTGGTTTTTGGACTCCTTCAGTTCCTGATTTCGGCACCCCTGGGTTTGTTTTCAGTTACCATGGGTGCTTATTGTTTTCACCTGTCTCTGATTAGTGTTCGGGACGCTCACCTTTTCTCGAGCACTAATCAGAGAGCTATTTAGTCCTGCCTTTTCCAGTCAGTGAGTCTGGCTTCCTAGTTTGGTACACGCAACAGTTAACGACGGTATTTTAATTCCTTTTGTATGCTAGCTTCCACGCTAGTCTCTTTTTTATATGCTAGCTTCCACGCTAAGCTCTTTTGTATGCTAGTTCCCATGCTAGCACCCTTAGCTTTGCCTTCCATGCTATGAGCACGCTTTTGTTTTGTTCCCGCCTGATTTATTAGTAAATAAATCATTTCCTACCTGCACGCTGTGTCCTAAGTCCATCTGCATCTTGGGAAAACGACCCCCGCATCATCATGCGACCAAATCATTACACCTACTTTGCATCGAATCTTTCGCGGTTAGCCTTTAGTGTCGTCCCGCTCGGTGTGTGTGTTTGTAGCATGACTCGCCATTATTTTTCCTCTAGTCACCCAGTGACATTTCGGTTGAAATGTACTTTATTTTTCGCCAGTGTGGTGAGGATTATTATCTTAGAAGCGGCACACACTGTGGATTCATTGCAACACGGTCTCAAACTCGAGCGTGTCTCCTGGAATTCACGCACGTAACTCCTGCATGCTGTAACAAGGAATATGGAAATGTAATTGTGTCTCCCTGAGCCTGCATCCCTTTTAAAAGAATATTTCTTGTAAAGTACAATCTTAGGCCATGTAAGATCGACTTGACTCAGCAGCTCATCAGCTGATCAGTGAAAAACAGCAAATATCGGAATCAGGAGATCGCTGTAAACAACTATAGTAAAACCAAAGCAATGATGCCAACTCCTGTCGTTAAGGCAAATCCTTTTTTATGACAAAAAGTAGAAAATAAGTCAAATAAAGCAGGAACACCTAAAAGTGCACCCATAGAGCATTGTTGATCCTATTAGTCCTCAAATATTGTGGAAATATAAACTGTCAGTTCAGAACAAATAGTCGAGTACAAGGGAGGAAAAAAAGTGCAAAGGAAAAATGAATCATATACCTTGTTCATTGTTGTACTTCATAATTAGGCCATCTTGCACGTGTGACTTCTTATTGTCAAGAGCGTTTGTTCCACTTGATGACAATTTGACATTTTTCTTTGATGCGACATCTTGTACCATGCGCCACTGCAAAGGATTGGTTCCTTCTATAAGATCTTTTTCTGGTGCACAACTCTGTCTTAACTACTGAAGCCACGCCTGTTATATTGAGCACCACTTTAAATACACATGTTATCAGTGAAAACACTACCAGTCAGTCAACAAAAGAATATGTTAGTCTGACATTTTTATTAAAAAACATTTATCATAATATTCACACTTATATTTAGTTAGTAGTTGGAGGTATTTTCGAGCGGTGATCACTAAATCAAGAGGACTACGAACCAGAACAGGACTCATATTGAGAGATCAAAGAAGACCCCTACTGTATCCTAATGTCACAAGAGGCCCTTTTAGGCAAGGCAAGGCAACTTTATTTGTATAGCACTTTTCATACACAAGGCAGACTCAAATTGCTTCACAGACAACAAAGTGAAATGAAAGAAAATAAAGGCAAAATTAAAATGCAGACAATAAAAATAAAAACAGTGCGTACGTTAAAAGTTAAAAGATTTAGCTGAAAGCTAAGGTGAAATTAAAAGTTTTCAGTCTAGTTTTAAAAGTAGTCAGAGTTGGGGAAAGTCTGACATCTTCAGGAAGTTTATTCCAGCTATTTGTTGCATAGTGACTGAATGAGAAACTTTTACAAGAACTTTGTAATTTACTTTGTAAATTAAATATGTTTTCATCAAAAACTACCTGGGTAAATAAGGTTCCACTAGGAACTAATTTAGTTCTTGTCGCGTGGGACTTTGGAATGTTCCTGAGGAACTTTAGAGGGACGGGGTGTGCTGACGAATGCTGATTTGTTGGACACAGTTGGGGAGTTTCTAAAACTTTGTATTCAACATTTAATCTGCCATTGCAGTATGCAAGGACAACTTGTTTATTTCTTATTTTGTGTGTATTTTTAAGACAACATATTTGTCAATGGAGAGAAAGAAGGAGGATAGGAACCTTTGAGTTGCAGGGACTTTTGTGGGGCATCTGTGTGCTGAAGAACGATAGTTAGTGGAATTATTTTTCAGTGTTTTTACTCAGCCGTCGTGTTTAAAGTAGAATAATGCTGTTTATTAATTGTTACAAGCATCATTTCAAGTGCATAGACTTTTTAAAACATATTTACAGAGGAATATACGGTATTCAGCCGGACTTCGAAGCTGCTCACTGGGACTGGATAGCCTTGTTGTTTGAGGATAAATGTGAAATAGAGAAGGCCGTAAAGGAGTAAATCACATCAAATAGTCACACATTTTTTTGTTGCATGCTGAAAAAGTAGTCAGTGACACACCATTTGTGTTATTAGCCTGAAAATGTGTTTTGTCTTGAACGTTCTTTCCATACTTTTAGGGCTGAAATAATGTTCATAACTAAGAAAATAATCATTTTTTTGATCATTTTCTAACAAATTAGATTTTATGTGGATAACATCAATGACCTATTGAATCAAAAGATATGAATGTTTGTGCTGCGTATGGATGTGTGTAACACCTCAGGGCTGGGCCGATTAAACGGTATCAATGCGCAGTATATCACGATAGACACGTAATTGATATCAATAAAAATGTGTTCGATAAAACTTTCTATAAATATTTTGCGGTCGGAAGAAACCCGAAGTTACGAAAAGCATGAACCAAGTCATTCACGCTATGGTAGCAAAACAGGATACTAAAAATGAGTACTGCAGGGATTGAATCATTTGTTGATAAAACATGAGAAGTCAGTATGGCAGTTTTTTTTATTTTTCTAAATCGGACTGTAGTCCTTAGATGCGTTCCCCTATTTTCAACCCTCGTTCGTTCCCTATCTGGGTATACGGAAACAACACGTAGGAACTAATGTGCAGGACTGTAAAAATCAAGTAAATTACAAAATATAACATATATGCTACTTTAAAATAATACTAATTTGGTCCAATGATATTTACTGCATTACATAAATTCCTTTTCATACTTACATATGAATAACAGACCAAATTAAATGTTACACAGTCGTAAAATTCTGGCACTAAACCTGCAAAATAAAAGTACTTCTCAGGTCAATATTCTAAATTTACATTTTCACACTTTGAACTATTTTGTTACACTTTATTAAGCATATTTTACATACTGTATTCCTTATTTTTGTACCTTCATTTTAAGAGGTTTTTATTGCGTTCAATGCGATTTTAGAATTGTGTTTACAGCTGAGATAGGCTCCAGCACCACCCCGCGACAAGCCGTAGGAAATGGATGGATGGATGGATGTTTACATTGTGTTTTCTCTGATTGTGTTGACATATTCTTTCCTTTGTCCCTTGATAGTAGAGGGGATTGTAATCGGACGAAGGTTATATTTCTAAATACAAATGTTTACATTTATTATATTGTGATGGTTCTTATTTTTGATAGGTCATAAAAATAACAATAATTATTGATATCGACCCATATAAAACACTCATGATACATTTCACACCTTAAAGTTAAAGTCTAATCGATCGTCACACACACATTGGGTGTGGTGAAATTTGACCTCTGCATTTGACCCATCCCCACCCCCTGAGAGGTGAGGGGAGAAGTGAGCAGCAGCGTGCAACACGCTCGGGAATCATTTAACCCCCCAATTCTAACCATTGATGCTGAGTGTCAAACAGGGAGGCAACTAGTCTTATTTTCATAGTCTTTGGTATGACTCAGCCAGGGTTTGAACTCACAACCTTCCAGTCTCAGGGGACACTCTAACCACAAGGCCACTGAGATTGAGGTATAATTTGAACGTGCTCAATTTCTCTGAATCTCAGTGTGGCGCAAAATATATTCAGAGGAATATCACGTCATAACAGCTTCTTTGCCTCCCGTAATATTCATAGGTCAAGCATGGAATTTGAACCCACTGTGAAAGATGGAGATGATTGCTTTGACATGAGTTTACTACCTGATTCCAAACAATAACAGCTTTTCTCTCGACACTTACGTTTTACAATATGGAATTTCTATCAAGAGTCCTATGTTGCTCATTTCATTTTAAGATGAGGTGCTGACGCTGACTCTACCTGAGCCGGGTGGAGTCACCAGACTGAATAGAGTTAGAGTTGGAATAAATGACAACTGTGATTCGGATGTCAATCATTTTTTTCAGAACCACTATGCCTCAGTCAGCAGACTTGTAGGAACCTGTAACAAGGTGACGTCACATTTATGGTTGATGCAATTGAAGTGTTCCCTTTAAATCCTGGCGCCACCTGTCAAACATCCTCTTCCCCAGCTGTTGCTAATAACAGTGGCTGCTGTGCTCTGTTTGGTGTTTTATGGTCAACTCAATCTAACTAAGAACTAACCTGCACACTGGACACTCTCTTTATCAATTGTTTTAGACTTCTCGTCAGCGGTGAGTCAATCATTTCCTCGCAAAGTGTACATAGTCACGAAGAGAGCCGGCAACTTTTGCTGTGCACACAGTAAGACCAAAGCCAATGTGCAGACACCTCTTGTTGCCATGCAACTACCTACATACTTTACTCCGTAAAGGAAGTAAAAGTAACACTGTGTTTGAATATTTAAAAATAAAACACTGATCACTTAATTAAGTGATTCTTAGGCGCACCACAAGATTGAGCCCACGTACTACTTGTGACACCCGTACCACAGTTAGAGAATCCCTGTTCTAGAGGATACATTATGCTTTATTAAGTAATAAGAAACAGGATAATGAAAAACATTCTTCTTCCTAATCCTTCATAAACACCATATGTTTATACTTTGGGGCAGCACGGTGGAACAGGGGTTAGTGCATGTGCCTCACAATACGAAGGTTCTAAATTCAATCCTGGGCTCGGGATTTTTCTGTGTGGAGTTTGCATGTTCTCCCCGTGACTGCGTGGGTTCCCTCCGGGTACTCCGGCTTCCTCCCACCTCCAAAGACATGCACCTGGGGATAGGTTGATTGGCAACACTAAATTGGCCCTAGTGTGTGAATGTTGTCTGTCTATCTGTGTTGGCCCTGTGATGAGGTGGCGACTTGTCCAGGGTGTACCCCGTATGCAGCTGAGATAGGCTCCAGCACCCCCCGTGACCCCGAAAGGGACAAGCGGTAGAAAATGGATGGATTTAACCTTTGGGCTTGTTTGTACAGCAAGGATGCAGAGATGATGCGAATGAGGTCTTTCCAAAGCTTATTGGACCAACAAAACTGTAGACTTGGCTGGAACAAATCAGAGAAACAGAAGGGCAGCACAACACAAAAACAGATAACAAGTACAGAACATGACAATACTGTTTCTTCAAAAAGTACGTTGTTGGACTTCCTTCCTCAATATGTTTCATGGAGGCAGACTGGAAAGGAATTCAGCATTTGTGGTAGTAAGGAGTCAGCAGTTGAAGCACAAGCTGCACACGCTTGGTGTCCTCCTGCTGCAGCCACTAATTGGCCAGTAGCTGCTGGTGTGCCTCGTTGCTCTGCTTCGCGCCGGAAGTAAAGTCAAGGCATCTGGAGACACAAGTAGCGGCACACAACAAAAGGTAGAACAGAATATATATTATACATGACATTAATTAGTTGCAAAATGTGGACCAGTCATACATAACAAACACAACATTGTTGTCTGCAAGCATGCATTTCTAACTTGTTGAACTTGTCTGTGTTTTAAGCGCTATTTCCAATAAGTTATATTTGAATCAGCCAGTGGGTGGGTGTATGTTCTCTGCATTGATGCGTTGTGTTGAATAAAAGCACTCAGCTCCATCTCCTCTGTGGTTTGATCGGAGCAGGGTCATCTGTGCCCCATGCTCCTCAGCAGGCTGCCCGTTCGCTCTTCATGATCAAAACCTCTTTTACAAGCTGGTAAGCCACACATCGAGCCATGCATAGACAAGTGTCAGCCATTATCTGCCACCTTTCGTTCCGACTGCTGTGTGAACAGCGGTGGAAGATACAGCAGGTGGTGGGTGGCTGCTTTGCAAATTGTGGCTTCCCGAGGACCTATGACCTTGTGTCTGATTCCTATTCCATTCTACCAAATGCCTCAAAGTTAAAAGGCAAACACAAAAAAATTCCCATTATTTTCCAAAATTACACCTTTCTTTAGGGCCCTATGATTTTGGAATCGCAAACATGGCCGATATAAACATACGGAAGGTCAAAATCAGCTTTATCGGACAGGTATGTTTATCACACAAGGCATTTGAATTGGCTTTCTCTGTTCAATGTAAACAATAAATGCTTACATTATCTAAAATATACATAAGTACTGAATTAACTAATAAGTGCAAGGCTGATAGGATAACAGTCCAGTGGTGAATAGAGCAAAAGGATGATGAAGTGAACATGAGTAATTAATTCACTGTAACCGATCAGTTCCAAAGTTATTTCACAGCAACAGGTCTGACACTGTGACTGTTTCGCGTCAATCCGATTATTAGCCTGGGGGAAAAAACTGTTCTTATGATAGGTTGTTTTACCATACAGTAATTTGTAACGCCTGCCGTAGGGGAGGAGTTTGAACAGTTTGTGACCAGGGTGTGAGGGGTCTGCAGTGATGCTACCTGCCCGTTTCCTGACCCTGGAACAGTATAAGTCCTGAATGGGGAAAAGGACGACCCGGATGATCTTTTATGCAGTCCTGATTGTCTGTTGCAGTCTGTGTCTGTCCAGCTTGGTTGTAGATCCAAACCAGACAGTGATGGAGGTGCACAGAACAGACTGAATGATGGAGGTATAAAACATGATGAGCAGCTCCTGGGGCAGGTGATCATGTTTTACACTTCCATCATTAGTTAGGAAGGAAAATCACAATAATTGACAAAAATGTCAGTAAAATGCTGTTATTGTGATGAAAAAGAACGTTTGTTTGGGGAAATTATGTTTCCTGGGACTGCTAAGTCCCGGAAACGCTCATCCAACTAAACAAAGTCGGAACGACCACTTGAAACACTGGCTAGTCTGTGAACAAAGTACGAAGCTAATGCTAACACATCTCATCTGCGTCTTGAATATCCTTATTGATAAGTTAATGATAGCTTGACAGCTTCTATTGCTAGCTAATATTCTAATACCAATACTACAAACTAGAGAGGTTCCAAACACGGAATTGGATCGGGGCCGATATTATGTTTACGGGGAGAGTGTAGACGACACAGACCACAAGGGGGCATAGTATTTAATATTATTATTTAATATATATATAGTGACTATATATATATATATATATATATATATATATATATATATATATATATATATATATATATATATATATATATATGTCTTAATAAGGTTATCCAAAAAATAGTGCTCGATACCGTAGTAGAGCACAATATATGTATGTGTGGGAAAAAAATCACAAGACTATTTCATCTCTACAGGCCTGTTTCATGAGGGGGGGTTCCCTCAATCATCAGGAGATTTTAATGGGAGCATTCACATACCATGGTTTATATATGGCACAGTGCCCTATATAAACCATGGTATGTGAATGCTCCCATTAAAATCTCCTGATGATTGAGGGAACCCCCCCTCATGAAACAGGCCTGTAGAGATGAAATAGTCTTGCGATTTTTTTTCCCACACATACATATATATATATATATATATATATATATATATATATATATATATATATATATATATATATATATATATATATATATATATATATATACATATATAACAATAATATACTAAACTGGAGAATGTGTGTGACTAAATTCAAGAGTGTATGGTGTGAGACTATGTGGGTATTAGCTTTTCAGTGTTACCGTAATGTTGAGTGAGAAGCAGGAAGTCCCGGAGGGGAAAGGCAGGCTCGAGTGTCCGTGAGACAGGCAGGAAGTCGGAAGGGCTATAGCGGGGCGTAGGAGGTCCGTGTCCAAGCAGGGAGGCAGTCCGGAAACCAAAGGGAAGTTGAGGCACACAGCTCGATTGCGGGAGACAGGGAAAGCACTGTGGGAAACACAAAGGACATAAGACACGGGAACTGGGAAGACACAGAGAGAGAGCAAGTGCGTGGGAGGAGAGCCAGAGACGCGATAGCTTACTGTAAACAGAGAACTACGATCCGGCGCAGGATCTTCGGGTCCGCTGGTCTTTATACTGCTCGCCTTCTTCAGTTCCAGGTGCGCTGATTGCTGATCGAGCAGGAGCGTGTCCTGGCACGCTGCCAGCGGAGGCGCCGGCAGAGCTTGCAGCAGAAGGCATGCGCCGTGACAGATATTTGCCTTTTTCAACTGATTGATGATTGGCTGATACGCTGCACAGTCGATCTTCGCCACAGCTGTGACCCAGTGTTTACAGTACATGCTAAATATTGTACTCGGGTGAAAGATTCCTTCGAAAGGGATGCACGACCTGGGAGACACAGTTACATTACCATATTCTTTGTTACATGCATGCACAAGTTGCTTGAATCAATCGAAGATGGCTGCCGGCTAGATGCACTGGGTCATACAGCTCCAACAATTCATGAAAAATCTTGAAAATAAGTTGACATCCATCCAGCAGAGCAACATCTTCATGTTTATAAGGAAGATAAACATTGAACTGCCGGATCATTTTTGTGATTTTGGACTTGTTGGAGACTTTTTGATGACATGTGCTTCAATGCACTGACAAGCCATCAATACTGGATTGCCTGGAACCAGAAAGTATTCTGAAAGATCAACTGGATTCTAAAAGTACTTTTCCTCACTAAAGAATGGCAACTAAGAAGTTGGCAGAAGAAATGGAAGAGATGAAAAAGTCTCTGAATTTAATGTCAGAGGAACTGAGCAAAGTAGCAAAACAGCAAACGGGCCTTCTGGACTTAATTGATGAAATTAAGCAGCTGAAGGCAATAATCAAAGACAAAGACAAGAAGATTGAAGAGCTTGAAAGAAGAGTGGACGATCTAGAGCAGTACTCGAGGATGGATGACCTGGTGATTTCTGGGCTTGAGACAAGCCACCGCTCCTATGCTCGGATCACAGCAGGTGACAAGGAGGGAGAAGGTGCACCAAGAGGTGAACTGCACACGCTTGAGCAGCAAGTCATCAACTTCTTCAATAACAAAGGAATTCCTGTATGCAGTTCAAGTATAGCTGCATGCCACACCATTCCACTGAAACAAAACAACAGATCCAACATCATCATCCGTTTTGTGAGTAGAAAACATAATATTGAAATGCTTAAGCTGGGAAAAAATTTGAAAGGCACCGGAGTGTATGTAAATGAGCACCTCACAAAGAGAAACGCAGAAATTGCAAGACAAGCCAGGATCTTGAAAAAGGGAAAGCGAATTCAGGACACGTGGACAAGGAACTGTAAAGTAATGATCAGATTGAATGGTCCACCAGAACAAGCAAGGGTATTAGTGGTCAGAGACTTGAAGGAACTTGAACAATATAAATGAAAAAGATGATGATGATAAACAAGTGGAATAGTGGGGAAATGTTCCTTGTTGGCTGTGTACTGTGTGCAGAGAAACAGTGTGGACAACCAACATGATGGAAGAACAAATGAGCTGCACAAAATTCAAGTCTTTTGACTTTCATGATCATAAATGTTATGAGTTAGAAAATAACATTGACCCAGATATTCACTTCTATCAGGACTCTAATGTGGACTGTGAGTATTATACTGAAGAACAGTTTAATTCAAATGTTAAAATGGAAGGCTTTTCTGTGATTCATTTCAACAGCAGGAGTCTTCACAGTAACTTTTCCAAAATTAAAGAGTATCTTAAACAAATACAGCAAAGGTTTACCATAATAGCAATTTCAGAGACTTGGTTGAGTGATAGTAAGGAATTACTGGATGGATTAGAAGGATATGAAATGTTTTGGCAAAACAGGATGAACAAAAGGGGAGGAGGTGTTGTATTGTTTGTGATGTCCTCTCTCAAATGTAGGCTGATTGCTGACATGACAACTGCTATTGACAATCTGATGAAATGTGTAACTATTGAAATCAATGTTGAAAGATCCAAAAACATATTCATTAGTTGTATTTATAGAACTCCAGGATCATGCATTGATCAATTTAATAAGAAAATGTTTGAGTTATATGAAAGACATAATGATAAAGTGATCTTGATTTGTGGTGACTTCAACATTGATTTGATGAAATTTAATGATCACATGAAAACCACTGATTTTGTTAATCTTATGTTTAGCTTGAGTTTCTTTCCACTAATTGTAAAACCTAGCAGAATAACAAAGGACAGCTTAACACTGATTGACAATATTTGTATAAATGTATTTGATGGGAATAGAAAAAGTGGACTTTTGGTGACTGATGTAAGTGATCACTTGCCTGTCTTTACAGTGATCCAAATGAACAAGAAGCAAAACTTACAAACAAAAAGACAAATAAATAACTTTGTTAGAATAAAATCACCAGAAGCAGTTAAGGCATTCAAGGCTGATCTTTTAAATCAGGATTGGCAAAATGTTTTTGTGGAGGATACTAATGAAGCATACGATACATTCCTGGATATATTTCTGACACTTTATGACCGTCATTGTCCATTAAGAGAATATAAGCAAAATACTAAAAAGAGGGAGAAACCATGGATAACAATGGGTTTAGTAAAAGCCTGTAAAAAAAAAAAAAAAGGCTTTACAATGAATTTATTAAGCATCGAACAAAGGAAAATGAGGACAAATATAAAAAGTATAAAAACAGATTGACATGTATCATGAGGCTGCAACAAAAAAACTATTATGAACAATTGCTGCATAAACATAAAAATAATCTCATTGAAACCTGGGATGTGCTTAATACTATGATTAAAAAATCTAGCAAAAAGGATTTTACAGCTTATCTGGTAAAATATGACAACTCAATTATTGAAAATATAGAAGAAATAGCTGAGGAATTCAATACATTTTTTGTGAATGTTGGCCCAAATTTGGCAAAAAATATTAAGTTTAATATGAATGATGAGAAAAAGTTAAAGCGTGTATCTGACATTAAAAATTCAATGTTTCTTGGCGGAGTTTGTGAAAGTGATGTGTTAGAAGTAGTAAGAAAGTTTAAAAACAAAAAATCTGTCGATGGTAACAACGTGGATATGTCACTTGTTAAAGAAGTGATGGATTGTGTCCTGAAGCCGTTTACTTATATATGTAATAAATCTTTATCAACTGGAACTTTTCCTGATAAAATGAAAATTGCTAAAGTTATTCCGATTTATAAAAATGGTGATAAACATATGGTCTCAAATTATAGACCTGTGTCTCTACTACCTCAATTTGCAAAAATTCTTGAGAAATTATTTGTAAATAGACTTGATAAGTTCATTGACAAACATGAGCTACTGAATGACCATCAGTATGGGTTCAGGAGTAATCGATCTACATCCCTAGCAGTGATGGACTTTGTAGAAAACGTAGCTAAAGCAATAGAAAAAAAGCAACACACCGTTGGAGTATTTATTGATTTATGTAAAGCTTTTGACACAATAGATCATTCGTTACTTCTGCAAAAATTGGAAAACTATGGCATAAGAGGTGTTTCACAAGAGTGGTTAAGTAGTTATTTAAGTAATAGATCTCAATATGTGGAAATCAATAAGACTAAGTCACAGCCGTAACTTGTGGGGTTCCACAAGGCTCGGTATTGGGACCTAAGTTATTTATACTATATTTAAATGATATTTGTTCAGTATCTAATAAATTGAAATGTATTATATTTGCAGATGATACAAATGTATATTGTTCAGGAGAAGACTTGAAGGAAGTGTTGAGGATAATAGAGGTTGAGTTGATTCAGCTAAAAAAATGGTTTGATATCAATAAGTTATCATTAAATGATAAGAAAACTAAATTTATGGTGTTTAGTGGTGCAAGGACAAAACGTGAAGTAAAATTAAAATTAAATCAAGTGGAAATTGATAGAGTATATGAAACTAAATTCTTGGGAATAATAATTGATCATAAATTATGTTGGAAACCGCATATTGAATATATAAAGGGAAAAATATCCAAATCCATTGCCATTCTTTATCAAGTAAAACACATGCTGAATAAGAAATGTCTGCATATGTTATATTATTCTTTTATTTTTCCATATTTAACATATTGTGTTGAAGTTTGGGGAAATGTTTATAGAACAAACATAGACCCAATAATTAAACTTCAAAAAAGGGTCATTAGAATAATACACAAAGCGTGCTACTATGAACATACCAATCCATTATTTATAAGTTCTAATGTGTTAAAATGTTCAGATATTGTGTTTTTAAAAACAATGGAAATGATGTTTCGAGTAAAGAACAGCCTTCCAGCTTGTATTCTTAAGTTATTTCAATTAAGAGGAGAAAACCATACTTTACGGGAGGTATTGATTTTTGAAATAAAGCAAGAACAAATATTAAATACAAATGTATTTCAGTTTTAGGAGTTAAATGGTGGTACAAGCTCAGTGATGAGTTGAAGACATGTACTTCTTTGTTAAGGTTTAAGAAAACATTGAAAGGTGAGATAATTGAAAATTATAAAATATAGTAACAATTACTTTCATCCCATTGATTTTGATTTTTTTTTTTTTTTACATTGATGTTCCAGGTAATCTTATTTTCAGTGAAGATATAGGATAGGCAAATATAAGCTTTGGCTTCAGCCTATTCCTTTTTCGGTCATGCTTTTTCTTTTGTTTTCTTTTCCTTTTGTGTGTAAATGTGTATGATTGTTATACTGTATATGTATAGTCTGTACCAGGGACGTGCACATGATTATAGAGGGGCAGGGGCTCAAAGTCTGAAAAGGGCAGGACATTTTTTTTTGGTCCTTTACACAATATGGAAATTAATGTAAAATTAAATTTGCTAATAGGAAGCTAACTACTTAGCTGCGTGTCCTTTGTAGGTAAAAGTGATTGCCATTTCTTTTGTGTCTACAAATTATTGTCATAATGAGTTAATTCACATTATCATAGGCTTGGAAGACATGAAAAGCAACAAAAAACTGGTTTATTATTAGGCTATTTATTGTTAAAGATAAGCACTTTAATATTGAACATTGAACAGTGCAACATGAACTTTGAAAAAAAATACAAAAATAAATACCGGTACCCAAATAGAAAAAACTTCAATGTGAAAATCTGTCCTTCTTCCCTTAACTTGATGAAAACACCATCAAGTTGTAACTTATGGTCTTTCTCACTTAATACTCAGACTAAACAACTGAAACGCAATATAGGCCCAAAAATATGGACATGGGGCCAGTAGAGGGCTGTAGAATGGAGGCCACCCATACCCAAATATGCTCCTCAATGTAAATTCAGGGCTTCCATGGTGCTAGTACTTGGTTTTAGCCATGCATTAAGAGGTCTGCTACCCTTAGCTGCTTCCTGGCGCTCCTTCTCCTTCCTTTTCTGTATCCTTTCTTTTTTTGGCATTGTGCTGCAGGCATAATCAACATGAATCAAGTTTAAATACAGATGGTAATATTCCTAACAGATAACCTACATCTTATATCCCCAGAATTCTGAAATTATTATTATTATTATTAATAATAATAATAATTATTATTATTCTTCTTATTATTCTTATTATCATTATTATTGTTATTATTTTGTTAACCCACACAGTAATAGCAAAGTCACAATAAACTTGATATCTAAACCTCTACTGTGAGAGAAATGTGATCCGCCGTAAACACAGTGCATTTTATTTTGAAAATTAACCCGGTGTTTTATTTTGTATTTTGTACACTACTTCCTGTCCCGCACGATCCGCTCTGCTCTGTGCGGAATTGATGTGCCGTGCTCAATTGATACGCCGTGCTCCGACGTCCGGCAAAAACAGAAGCTGACACATTGAATAATAGAATAATACAACGTTTTTCTGAAATATTACCCATATTAGATGCTGAATAAGTGGACGGCGACTAGACCATAACTCACAGGTTCAAGTTGCTCCACTGTCACGTCTCCTCAGGGGCGCAGTTGGCTCTCTCTCCTCTCACTTACTCACTCACTCGCCCTCTCTCTCTCTCTCTCTGGCGGAAGCGGCAGCCTCAAACAACCCGGTATTACAAGAAAACGTGGAATTTTTGTACTGCTGTTTTTTTTTTCATCCCTGACAGGAATTTATTAATGTTATTTACAGAAAAAAAAAAAAAAAAAAAAAAGACACACACACACACAGGCAGAGGGCACTTTTTAAGACGAGGCAAAAAAGGGCAGGGGCTCAAGCACCCATAGGGCCCTATGTGTGCACGTGCCTGGTCTGTACTCTTAAACTGGTCACACAAAATGGTTAATGGTTGATGGTTGATTATATGACCGAAATAAACTTATTTCAATCCAATTTGAGAGCAAGCTGCAATGAACGCTTTGTCTATCCACAATGCGAAGCCGCTTCTAAAACATTAATCCTTACCACCATGGTGGATAAAAACTAAGTTTATTTCAAATATCACTGAAGGAATAGAGAAAAATAATTGGCCAGGCATGTTACACACACACAAACACAGAGCAGGACGACACAATGTAAAGTAGGGTTTGATCGATCCAGATGTCGACACCATAATTATTTTGTCTGGTATCAGTATACAAACGATACTAAATATTTTTCTTGTTATTATTACACTTATTGTGCACAAGCCAAGTTTTTGTTGTTCAAAAACATGTATATAGCATTCAATATCACACATTTAGTACATCATGTGATTTACAACAATACGAGCAAATTCTACATTTAATAAGATAAGCTTTATGTATTAATGTTGTTTATGTCTTTTCGTCTTCAAAAACATAGCAGCCGTCAAAACACTCTTAAGAACTGAAGCACACTTCCAGACTTCACAATAAAAGTGATGTGCTCAAAGGGGAACTGCACTTTTTTTTTAAATCTTTGCCTATCGTTCACAATCATTATGAAGGACAGGATGACAGATGTATTTTTTTAAAAATGCATTCTAAATTGTAAATAAACAGAAATAAAAGGCTGCTTACAGCGGACCCAATGCAAGGTCCTGTATTCCGGCCATAAAATCCAATAAAAAAACCATCCAAAAACCGCCAACATTACCCCATTTACATTCTGTGATTAGTGATATTGTTATTATAAACGCTAATGCAGACAAACTATTAAAAGCGGCGCTGTGATCACTAGCGTGTGTGCCAATATTTACTTCATCAAGTAGTAAGATGTTTCCTCGCTTCCTTTGCTTGTAAAAGTTTATTCTAGATCATACATCATGCCTCTCACCTGGAGAGTAGAAGGATTAGGGTGTATTCCAACCAACTGGTACACCTATTTACCCGGAAATGGCGAGAAAGACACGAAAAGATGCTTGGTTCCACCCACCTTTTATTTGCAAGGATTAGGAGTCATTCTTCATCTAAACGAGACTATTACAAGATTATATCAGTTGGCGTCCTAATGACAGCCGACATTGTACAGTAAGTGATGTTTTATTATGTTTGTCGGCTCTCATAAAGTCTGCAGAGAGTAGAAATCAGTGATGAAGAAAAAAAAAAGCATACAATGTGATGCGTTTTTAAAAATGAATGTGCCGTGTATGCTTAAAATGATCAAATTATGTAAATATTAAATGTTATGATTATTATTATGTTATTATTACATCATGTACATAAAACTTTAATGGAGGTGTTTGAATGTTTTTTTAGGGTGCTTTATAGGCAGAATTGAATGGCTCCCATAGGCTCCATTGTAAGTGGACTTTTAATTGAATTTATTTAATATTGAGAATGCATCAAAAAAACAACATCCATCATCATGTCTTTCATAATGATTGTGAATGATAGGCAACATTCACAAAAAAAATGCAGTTCCCCTTTTGATTACCCAGTATTACAATTAGCATGCTAACGGGGCGGAATAGCTCGGTTGGTAGAGTGGCCGTGCCAGCAACTTGAGGGTTCCAGGTTCGATCCCCGCTTCCACCATCCTAGTCACTGCCGTTGTGTCCCTGGGCAAGATACTTTATCCACCTGCTCCCAGTGCCACCCACACTGGTTTGAATGTTACTTAAATATTGGGTTTTCACTATGTAAAGCGCTTTGAGTCACTAGAGAAAAGCGCTATATGAATATAATTCACTTCACTTTTTAAACTAATTTTACACTTTTTTACCTAATTTTGCAGTTGTACACCTGACCCCGGAATTCGCCTGGATCCGAAACGGCCGCGGAATGGCACCTTCACACCGGCGGACTCTTTTTGGTTTTATTCAAGTCTATGTGTCTGTTTCCACAGCCTGATATACGACACCACCATGGCGTAAATAATACGCAGTGCTTCTATTTTGCCTGGTGGCCGCAACTCGGCGGATCAATTCAGCTTAAATTTGTCAGGATTGGACAGGAATCCATGCACAAACACAAAATAAATTATCCAGTTTACTTTCAAAATAAAGTAGTCTGTCTTCAAGGCAGATTGTATTTTACACTGCCCGTTTCCTGACCCTGACTTAATGTTCATCAACTTGATGAGTGGGTAACCACGAAACAGGCTTGTTGAGATGAACCTGTAGTCCATTTGTCTCTTTTTTATACTACTGTACACACACACACACACACACACACACACACACACACACACACACACACACACACACACACATATATAAATGTATACATATATGTGTATATATATATATATATATATATATATATATATATATATATATATACATAAAAGGATAATAGCTCAACAACCTATTTTTGTATCCAAACAACATAACAACAGCCAGTTAAACTGTCTTTGCCTTTGGTGCTCTCCAAAATGTTACCAAACATGTTGCTACAATAAAAAACCAACAAAGGAAAATCTTTTTTACCATGTGTCCTTGTGTCAGTAAATATTTGTAGCATTATAGTTTGGAAGTTTTTGAGTTTTAAACGGCGATCCCTCATCAGCTTGTTTCCCGGTTGTGCCTTTTCCCGAGCTGCATTACACGTCCGCTTCGAGATCTTTTTAAAACAAAAAACCATGCAGCTTCATGCCGCACTACACGGTAAATGATGGCTCCTCTTCTTAAACTTTTCCAATCACCCATGGCTCGCCTTAAATTGTTCTTCTGTGCTGATTTCAGCATTTTCACTTTTGGACATCCAGCCGCCATATGGATGGCGAGCCTTTTCGCAGATGAGAGCCTCGGAAATGCTATTATTACCTTGTAGCTGCTTCTCATTTATTCACATGAGCAACAGTTTTCAACCTGGTCTTGCACTTTCTCAATGAGTATATTGATTTTACCGTCATATTTCTGCATGCTAACTATCACATAATTATTATAGTATAGGTATTACTGTAAATGGTTAATTTTTAAGGTCTTACATATAAAGGGACACACAATAGAGCCCTGACATGAGGGTGTGAGGTATTTGAAAATTGACAACAATTTGGTGAGCTTTATTAGAGATTAACTGAACAAGCGCAGGAGAAAAACTTATCCTCCCTTCAATATGTATCCCCTCTGTCAAAGTCAGCCACCATATAAATGTACTTTTGTTATAATGGTTGCAATTTTGAACTTGTTTTTTTCCATTTTTGGGAGCAAATCCGCAGGCCATTGGTGCCGCCTCTGTGTGTACTCCTTGCAAATATGTAAACAGGATGTGACGTAGGATCGTAGATAGAAAAGGTCCCAAATAGAAGCATTTGTAAATCGATATGAGCCGTTGAGCAGCCTTGTTTAAATTTTACTAATTGACTTAAAGAACTGAACTAATTGTTGTAGATCAGCTCATTGTATGTATCTATTTTGACCAAAAGGAGATTGTACTAATAAATGAATACCACAAAACTGGAGTTAATTTGCATACCAAAAAAGTATTTGCAACCGAACCTTGAAGAAACACAAACAGAACTTAAGAAAATGTACACAAAACATATTGTTTCAATCAGAACATGTTATTTGTAAAGGAATTAAATAGTTTGTTTGACTAAAAAGTTTTGTTTACAAATGTTTTTGTTTTTCCAATCCATTATTTTTGATAGCATTTTTTTTTTTTTGCGCGATTGCATAAAACACAGATTTCTAACCATACATAATAAATCAATATTTAACATGCTTAACCAAACGTGTTCGGTAAATCACAGGTTTCAAGGTAATCTAAAGTGGATCAGAACCAGACCACATCTATACTGTATTTAGTTGATTTGCTCAGCATGTTAGTACTGTGTTCACATCTGGTAAAACCAAAAAAGTTCAGTTAAAATTAAAGCTGTCAAAATTAACGCATTCACTCATTAAATAAATAATAAGCAATTTATTATGACTGCTTCTTTAATTGAACCACTGATGGTAACCTGAAAAATGTGTTGTTATAGGGTCAGTGATCAGGTCAATGCATATGTCAGTGCAAAGATGACTGAAAATACTTTTTGGTGTGCTCACTGACCCATTTCACTTTAAAGTACATCCAGACTGGACTTAAGATAAAACGGTTAGCATGTTCTTGAACAATTTAATGATGTGCATTCAAGCAAAACATTAAATAAAAGGGTACTGTATGACATTCTGACACTAACATTGCTTTTTGTCAAAATATTGGGAGTCCAATCCAAATTTTGCACACAAGTAATTAACTGCGATTAATCAAAATTAAAAAGTGTTATTAATCTGATTAATAAATGTAATCGTTAGAAGGACTTATGTGAAAGCTTACAATTCATTGCACTGCATACATCGAGACAACCTCTGTAAATTGGAAAAACAATTTTTGAGTTATTTTTCTCATAAAAGCAAGGCCTCATTCTTGAAATGATTCTAAAGTGTCAGAGTTTATGTTTGCTTGTCCTTCTGTTCTGCATTGAAGCACTCGGATAATTTGACTGAACTTTGATGCCTTCTTGACCTGCTGTCACTTTCTTTTGAGTGAGTTGTGCTGCAAATCTTAACAAATAACTGTGCTTTACGCCTTTAAAGCACATGACTGCAATGCACCCACATCCATGGTATTTCAAATTGTGTGTGCATCATTACGAAATCTCTAAGGCCTTCAACATGTCTCCTCCACCTGTCACCTAGTCTGCAGCTCCCTCATAGCAAGCGTTGCATCTTCAATACACAATTCACTGTGTTTATTGTGGCAGGTGGAGGCGCCATAAAGCCTAATATTAGTGATGGTCGCATCGATTATGTGGTATCTACGTCGATACTCACATGGAAATCTCATATTGCACATGTACGGAAAAAGATGTCTAAGAGTATTTTTGTTTTAAATAAGGTAAAATATGTGTTAGATTATAGGGCAATGTGTATATTGTATTGTGCACTTATATTGCCATATATCAGCTACTGTGTGGAAGTGTGGGGGAACATATATAGGAGTAACATAAAGGCATTGTATCAACTACAGAAAAGAGCTATAAGGATTAGTCATAATGTAGATTACTTAGAACACACTAACATGTTATTTATTAATTCTGGTTTATTGAAATTACAGGAGCTAGTAAAGTTACAGACATTATGAGTCATGTTTAAGGCTAAAAGTAAAACATTACCAGCAAATTTACAAAAACTGTTTGTCATCACTTCTGAGAATGAAGAGCATAGAAGAAAAGGTCATTTCCAACATCAGTATTCAAGGACAACTTTAAAACAAATGTGCATATCAGTGGTGGGGGTTCAACTATGGAATTCTCTTTACAATGAGATAAAAGATTTTAAAAATATATTCCAATTGAAAAATATATATAAAGACAGAACAATAAGATCATATGGACAGCCATAAGTGTTTACATTTTGCTTTATATTTATTATTTTACTTATTTTTTGCCTGGTTTTGTATTTGTTTTGTATCATCCCGTGAGGTGTATATTACTTTTTTTTGTTTTTTTTGTCCGGTTTGTACTTCATGAAGTTTTGCACTTGCTGTGTTTTTTTTGTTTGTTTTCATTATATTTAGATGTAATTGCTGGTTTATATGATATCCATTAAGTAAGACTGCGTATTATGTTGAAGGGGGCAGGAAAATATACGATTTTTCTTCATCCTGCTCCTTCTCAGGCATTGGTGTGTAAATGTATAATTGAATAATTGAGGTATATTTGTCTATCGATCAAATATGCACATCAATGTAGGAGATAAATAAAAATGAAATGAGGTGGTGACTTGTCCAGGGTGTACCCCGCCTTCCGCCCGACTGTAGCTGAGATAGGCTCCAGCGCCCCCCGCGACCCCAACGGGAATAAGCGGTAGAAAATGGATGGATGGATGGAAATGAAAAAGGATCAACTACTCTCCTGACTTATCGAAACTAATTAATAATTGGGGGAAAAAAAACATGTCACTTCCAGATCTTTTAGGACAACTTCGCACTACAAAAAGGCTTTTGTGCTGCAGCTAAAATGTCATAAAAATACACATTTAAAGTTATTCGACAGCCAGTATTTGTCATGGGTTTTTTTTGGGTAAACAAAATCACACCAAGGCTATGTTCACACTGCAGGTGAATTCCAATGTTTTTGCCTAAATATGACATGCATTTGATTTCTTTATGACCCTGTGAACAGTGCGATTCACATTTGTTCAAATCCAACGCACGCCTCCTTCGTATGCAGTATAAATAAGATATCTAGCCATTGCAACTGCAGTCTGAATAATCTCTTCGCATTTATCCATCCTTATATTTTGTCAAAAAGCAACAAACGTCACAATTTTTTGCAAAAATAGACGGTCGCGAAAGTAAATATTGGACAGAAAAAAAATACGATGTTTTAGAACTCACGTAAATGTTCCATCACTCCTGGTTCCGACTGCTGGTTCACAAACTCCTCTGAACACATGTCGAAGAAAATGTCCCTCAAAACTGCAAGTCTGATTTTGCGTATTTTTTGTCCTCTTGCTTCTTAATTTTCTACACCAAATAATTTGTGTCCAAATACTGTATGTTGACTCTGGTTGCACATCATTCTTAAAAGTGTTACAATTGCACCTGGGGCTTCATGCATGGATTTCCTACATAAAAAATGGTGTACAGTTAGGGTTGCTAATCTTCCCATGAAAAACAGAATCATCCCGTATTTAGAAACAAAAGTATGCGTTCGCATTGAGCTTTCAAGGGACGCACTATGATCTATTAAAGTGTGCGGACGCATTAATCACATGTTGGAGGGGATCGCCACTCCCTGTCCACACCCCTATTTATATACAGAAATCATATTGAAAATAGCCATGATCTTGAGATCTCGGAAAAAGAAGAATGTCACCGACAAAGGGTTTGAAGTGCTTCTTGCTGCAATGTAAAATGTAGTATATTCCGCTATTGTTACCAGCTAGTGCAGCAGTGCTTGCGCCGGGGAAAAGGTGTGGTTCAGTATTTCACACTTGATGCACAGGTTTTGAAAATGAGTATACTTTGCACACAGAGACAATCGGCTTCTCGGGGAAAAAAAACAGCAAGTCACTAACTTTAACCACTGACTCGTAATGATGCTGTAAGTACAGAATAAATAATGTGGGGGAACATATGCTCAATGTGCATCACAGGGCTTATTAATAGGATAAATACATAAATACTCTTTAAGAAGCCAAAAACTGCTCACAATGCCAGCTTGCAGTCTGTTCCCAACCATAATGTTATTTAGAATGTAAGAATCATACGTTTATTGCTACAATGTCGCTTCATTGCATTTGCACATCACATATAATCTGTACATTGATCAAATGAATGTGCTTCCTGTTAACAAATACATATTTATCATGCATTGTGCTTTTGTAGCAATCTGTGTGCAGTTGATAGTTCCGATTACATTAGAAAAAACGGCTGTTGCTTCAAATTGAGCTTTTATGTTGGCCTGTTCAGCTGCCTTGTATGAGAATTTAATATACCTGGCTAACATGCCGATAATGGAAATGCCTATGCTTTTATATCCATTAGTGTAATTGCACACACAGAGGTGTGTTAATTGTTCACATGTCTCTAATGTACACGTAAGTCAATCTGTAATTATTTGACAGCTTTGTATTTAAACAGTTATCCAGCATCACCTCTGTGTGTCGCCACTGCATGTAGAAATGTGAGGCACCGCACATTTCCACCTTCAATTCACTTGTGATACTTCTCAGTTATACAACAGTTGAGAGAAATCTACGAGAATTAGAGCAATGTTTACCTCCATAAACACAATGTCTTGACGTCATGTGCGCATGCGCACAACATCAAGAACACATTCTGTTTATAATAGAAATTACATATATTTGTGGACAAAAACATTGAATATAACAAAAATTCAGAATAAGCATCATACTGTGTAGTATGAATGTAGCCAAATAATCAGTATTAATACTAGTATCAACAAAAACATTAAATGAAAGCGAACTATACTTAACAAACTGAAGAACAGCAAATAACTTTATTTACACCCCCCATCAGACCGTGAAAACACTACAACATGAAAGATTATCTGAAAGTCCGACACCCGCCTTCCTTGCTTTCCCAACAACCTTCTTAACATATTGCAATCAATCCAAAAAATTAAACACAGATACAATACTGCAAACATGGGGAAGAGAGTGTTTTGCATATTACCCATCATGCTATGTATTGGATTTAGATGGGTGTCATTTTGAATTGGGTATGGAGCTTGGATATTTTTTCAATGTCCACATGGTTCAGTGGGCAGGAGACATTCTGTGGCACATGTGTGTTAAAGGCCTATACTGAAACCCACTACTACCGACCACGCAGTCTGATAGTTTATATATCAATGATGAAATCTTAACATTGCAACACATGCCAATACGGCTTACTAAAGTGCAATTTTAAATTTTGCGTGAAATATCCTGCTGAAAACGTCTCGGCATGATGACGCCTGCGTGTGACGTCACGGATTGTAGGGGACATTTTGGGACAGCATGGTGGCCAGCTATTAAGTCGTCTGTTGTCATCGCAAAATTCCACAGTATTCTGGACATCAATGAACAATGGAGACAGCAAAGAAGAAAGCTGTAGGTGGGAAGCGGTGTATTGCGGCAGGTGTTGTGCCGGATAACGCACCCCCGCCGTAGAATACACCCCCTGACTGTTGTGCCGGATAACACAGCCGGTGTTTCATTGTTTACATTCCCGAAAGATGACAGTCAAGCTTTACCATTGGCCTGTGGAGAACTGGGACAACAGAGACTCTTACCAGGAGGACTTTGAGTTGGATGCGCAGACGCGGTACCGTGAGTATGCATGCAGCTGCGGCTTCCAAACATTTGATCGCTTGCCCGTACGTGCGTGCCGCTATGTGCATGTCACGTACGTAACTTTGGGGACTTTGGGCAAATATATGTGCTGTATGAACTTTGGGGAGGTGAACGGTACTTTGGGCTGTGGGATTGAGTGTGTTGTGCAGGTGTTTGAGTTGTATTGGCGGGTTATATGGACGGGAGGGGGGAGGTGTTTGTTATGCGGGATTCATTTGTGGCATATTAAATATAAGCCTGGTTGTGTTGTGGCTAATAGAGTATATATATGTCTTGTGTTTATTTACTGTTTTAGTCATTCCCAGCTGAATATCAGGTCCCACCCGCTTCTCACAGCATCTTCCCTATCTGAATCGCTCCCACTGCCCTCTAGTCCTTCACTCTCACTTTCCTCATCCACGAATCTTTCATCCTCGCTCAAATTAATGGGGAAATCGTCGCTTTCTCGGTCCGACTCGCTCTCGCTGCTGGTGGCCATGATTGTAAACAATGTGCAGATGTGAGGAGCTCCACAACCGGTGACGTCACGCTACTCGTCTGCTACTTCCGGTACAGGCAAGGCTTTTTTATCAGCGACCAAAAGTTGCGAACTTTATCGTCGATGTTCTCTACTAAATCCTTTCAGAAAAAATATGGCAATATCGCGAAATGATCAAGTATGACACATAGAATGGACCTGCTATCCCCGTTTAAATAAGAAAATCGCATTTCAGTAGACCTTTAACTTGATGTGTTGGTTTTTGCAATTGCATTTGGTTAACTCGGCTTTAGGCTATCTAAGTAAACGTATGATGTTGGACTGTAAGCATATTTTAGCAGATCAAAAAGTTAATATTTACCTTCATTGCGCCCGTTTATGGTCTACTTTATTTTAACTCAAACAATGATTTTAGCTTCCCTGAGATAAGTTGCTGAAATCTGGATTGTTTCTGTATTATCGTACAGTTTTACGGTGGTTAGATGCACTGTGACTGTGTTCCACCCGCCCACTGACCAATAAGAGATCACAGCCTATTAAAACCCAATAAGTTGAGTTTAGTTTATTTCGAACATGAACACACAATATGATGCATCACATAACTGCATATCATTTCTCTTTACAACATGTCCGAAAAGGAGTAGGAAGAAGCAAAGCTTATTTAATTGTAATGATAAATTATGTCATATTTTTTTGTGTTTAGGAATTCTGTTTGGGTCTTTATTTTTTTATGTATTGCTTGGCAGTTGAGTTTGTTTGTTTTTACCCACATTGTTCTGTTGACCTCTGCCTTGCTTTTCAGATTGCTCTGAGGTTGACAGGGGGGTGGAGGCAGGAGACGCACCTGTGGAGAATTTAGACCGTCTCAAGCCTTGTTTCAGTGAGCTTGGGTGTGGTTCTTCCCCCCTGCATTGGTTATCTATGTATGCCCAGAAACCTTGCTGAACACATTCTGTTTTCTCCAGTTCTCCTTGCTCCTGGTCGTGCAAGTTTCTGTTTGTGGTCCTGATTCGTTTGTAAGTACTACTTTTAGCGGTACTTTGTTTTATGTTGTTACTTTGTCCTGGCCTTATGCCATGTTTTTTTGTTGTTACTTTGTTTGGACTACTTTTTGCAAGCATTTTTCCTTCGTCTTTTGTTCTAGTATTGCATTTGTTTTGACTGCACTAGCTTGTGCTCAGTTTTTGTTTTATTTGTATTATTTTCAATTTTTTCTCTGATGGACTTGTAAATAAAACTTTGTTTTTTTATTAAACCAGTCACTATCTGCCTTGGATCTTGGGTTCCTGCCATATACTGCCCAACAATATTGCTGTCAAATGTCAATTATATGGTTGATTAAATCAAATTTAAAATGTCTATTATTACTTACATCCTACTCTCAAAAATTCAAAATGGTTCATTCCACCTGGATAGTGGAAAATTTAGCTTGGAACGTAGATGTCATAACGTCGTCAAAGCTTACCTTTTTAAGCATTCAAACACAGCACCAAAATTTTTGAATAAGGATGAGGATGTCACGATCCATTGCCCAGATGCCTCCTTTTTGTGTTTAGTATTATTCTCCTTAGTTTAGTGTTCTGTAATGTTCTCATTGCTCCTTTCCTCCCTTGTTTATTTTTTCTTGTTGCTAAGCGCATTGTTGTCTATTTGGCTAATCAGGACTCACACTGGTTGCCAACCCTAATCATCCCCCTATTAATACCCGTCTCAGCATTCAGCGGACACTGGTCCATTGTTCGCCATTGGCGGCAGTTTATGTTAGCTTTCGTCGAACACTTATATTGCTATTCTGTGCTGTGCTATGTTAGTATTTGGATTCACACGCAACTCTTGTTGGCATGCTTTGTCTGTGTTTTTGCCGTGATGTGGAAATTAAATACTTATCTCACCTGCAAGCTGCCTGCTGTCCTATGCATCCTTTAGAATCGCAAACCTTTATGATGCCAGCCTACAACAGAGGTGATTGAAGAAATATATATTACATTTACTTGTGGCAGCAGAGGAGAAAGTCACACTCACACTTTTGCATCGCATTGCACATAACTGGAGCGTTCAAGGACCCGAGACTCAAGTTACAAACAGAGGCATCAAAAGTTTTTAAAGACAGGGGTAGGCTTAACCCCTAGGAGATTCACTAATAATATAATGACGTATTATAATTTGCACGATCCACAGATGGTAATCCTATGTGTATCAACTAAGGTTGTTAATGATAAACCCACGCAACCGAATATAAGTTCGAGAAGTGGCCGGTTCAGCTTCATCGGTTCATCATCATAGCAGTCTGTCGGGCGCGGCAATGACTGTTTCATTTTGGTCGGATCATATTCCTCCACTCAGCCCGGTCTTTTGCCTTCAGCTGCCAGGTTGCAGTGTTGATCTTCAGTTCCCTCAAATTCCGTTTAACGGTGTCCTTGTACCGTAGCCTTGGCCTCCCTCGGTTTCGTTTCCCTTCCTCCAGCTGTGAGTAGAGCAGATGCCGAGGGAGCCGCTCGTGACTCATTCTCTCTACATGCCCGACCCATCTCAGGTTCGTTTGGGTTAAAGGGGAACATTATCACAATTTCAGAAGGGTTAAAACCATTAAAAATCAGTTCCCAGTGGCTTATTTTATTTTTCGAAGTTTTTTTAAAATTTTTACCCATCACGCAATATCCCTAAAAAAAGCTTCAAAGTGCCTGATTTTAACCATCGTTATATACACCCGTCCATTTTCCTGTGACGTCACATAGTGATGCCAATACAAACAAACATGGCGGATAGAACAGCAAGGTATAGCGACATTAGCTCGGATTCAGACTCGGATTTCAGCGGCTTAAGCGATTCAACAGATTACGCATGTACTGAAACGGATGGTTGTAGTGTGGAGGCAGGTAGCGAAAACAAAATTGAAGAAGAAACTGAAGCTATTGAGCCATATCGGTTTGAACCGTATGCAAGCGAAACTGACGAAAACGACACGACAGCCAGCGACACGGGAGAAAGCGAGGACGAATTATGTGATTGCCTTCCAACCAACGATTGGTATGTGTTTGTTTGGCATTAAAGGAAACTAACAACTAACAACCTGTAACACCTGTAGCAAAATAATGGGGAGACTTCACTCAGGTTAACCATACCTAAATAGACACAAAATACTGCATTACACAAGACTACCCGGATGTACTCGAATGATTGAAAAAAAAAAAGTTTTTAAGCTAAATTATTGGTAAACACAGTTTATGTATAATAATTGACGTAAAACCGCGAGTAATGAATAAAGTTTTCATCAATTAATATATTATGTAGACATACCCTCATCCGCTCTCTTTTCCTGAAAGCTGATCTGTCCAGTTTTGGAGTTGATGTCAGCAGGCCAGGGAAGCTAGGGTCGATATTCTTCTCTTAATCGTCTTCGGTGGCATAAGGGACGGTAGAAGCGGTGTGAGCCAAGACAGGGGGTTTAGCTCGCTCGTCTGCGGGAACAAACTGCTGCCATTGCTTGCCGTGCTACCGAGGTCCTTTGTCCCTGAATAGCTCACACACTCCGGCAGATTCAATGGGGGTCTGGCGGCAGATTTCTTTGACTTTATCGTTGGAAATGCATCTGCTTTGAGTGTCGCAGGATATCCACACATTCTTGCCATCTCTGTCGTAGCATAGCTTTCGTCGGTAAAGTGTGCGGAACAAACGACTGACCATTTCGTCGGCTTTCCCCACACCCTCGTATTTTGAACAAATTTCATCCAATTTCTTGCCACTTTTGCATTTTTGGGCCACTGGTGCAACTTGAATCCGTCCCTGTTCGTGTTGTTACACCCTCCGACAACACACCGACGATGTGTTTGAGAAAATGGCAAATGGCGGATTGCTTCCCGATGTGACGTCACGTTGTGACGCCATCGCTCCGAGAGCGAATAATAGAAAGGCGTTTAATTCGCCAAAATTCACCTATTTAGAGTTCGGAAATCGGTTAAAAAAATATATGGTCTTTTTTCTGCAACATCAAGGTATATATTGACACTTACATAGGTCTGGTGATAATGTTCCACTTTAAGATGTCATCCATCGTTGGCAGTCCAGCACGACTTAGGACCTCTGTGTTCGGGATTTTGTTTCTCCAGGAGGCCGGTTCAGCTACATCGGTTACAGCCCCCTTAATTGATAAGATTCAGCTGTGAATCCTTAAGTTAATCAAGTGTAGACACATAAACCGGTTATCCTGCCGAAGTAGAACTCAGTTGACGGTTTTTGTCTTTAAAACAACACGAGAGTCAGGGTTGTCCCTGAAAAGAGTCATGCACTTGTTATGTTACACTCAGCATTAAGGGTTGGAATTTGGGTTTAAATCACCAAAATTATTCCCGAGCGCGGCCACCGATGCTGCTTACAGCTTCCCTCACCTCCCAGGGGGTGGAACAAGGGGATGGGTCAAATGCAGAGGGTAATTTCACCACACCTCGTGTGTGTGTGTGACTATCAGTGGTACTTTAACTTTAAATTTACGTAACTGGAGACAAGAATAGACGTAGATACATGGACCGGGTGTTGCGTGAGACTAGCAATCAGTAGACAGTTTATCTTTAAAACGACGCGTCACGCTGCCCGCCAAATAATTACTTGCAAGATACGTAACGTCGTCACTGTGGACCTTCTCCGTGCTGTGCCGTCCATCAATATTGTAATATCCCAAGGAATGGAGGCTTAGACAAATTCCAAGTTTGTCTGTCTTTAGTTCATTAAGTGCAACTTTCTCGTACAACGGGCTCACTCTCTGTGTCCCGCTCTCTTTTCCGGCATCATTCAACCGACCTTTCAACTCCACAACCCACGTCACTTCACATTTTTGTCCTCAAAGTCCCGCCTCCCAGTCAAGCCATTGGCTAGAACTCGGAGTGTCTGTGACGACACTGACTTGACTCGTGGAAAAGAAAAGTATTAGACATTTGACATGTTTGCCTTTTTACTTAATTTTAACGTACTTGGGTATACCTGTATATGTAGTGTTTTCCGAATTAGAAAATACTGGAAGCATGTCACATTTGTAAAATGTAATTTTTTTATATTTGAAGATGAAAGTGCCCATTTCATTCAAATGATCAGTTGTCTTAGAAGATGCCTGGCCTCTCATATGAGTAGTTTTCATCAATTCATGCTCATAGACTTAGCTTGGATGGATCTAGTTTGAGTGATTGGTGCCAAGGTCCTAACTATTTATCCTCTAACACCAGGTGCAGTGTATGCACAGAAAAGAATGCTTTTGTTATTTTGTGGTGTAAAAAAGAATGTGTCCATCAAAAAATGTTAACCATAGAATGTAATATGTATAGTATATATGTTATATACATACTATAATATATCTGTGTATATATATTATTCTGTACACATATAATGTATATATTCGTATATATGTTAGATTTTTTTATCGCTATATTAGTCTATTTATACCTGCATTGTCCTTTCCATCCTTACACTTTCCATCATTGTAACTGAGCTCCTGTGTTGAACAATTTCCCTTGTGGATCATTAAAGTTTGTCTAAGTCTAAATCTAAGTCTAATCATTCATACTCTTTATGAATCGTTCATACACTAAATCACATCGAATCGTTCTGTTTTTTAAATGAATCGTTTTTGAATTGTATCGTAATACATGTATTGTAATGCGAAACAAATCGTCCATCACAAAGAGAGTTACATCCATATTATCAACAAATCTTTACATTACGCTGTGAAGTTAAGGTAAATCTGACAGATTTATTATCACATTTAAGTGAGGGGACAAAAAATGTCCACTTATGCTATTGAATTTGTTAGAATTTTTTTGAAAAGAAAACTGAACAACTAAACCATAATTGCCAACCTTGAGACCTCCGATTTCGGGAGGTGGGGGGTGGGGGCGTGGTCGGGGGTGGGGCAGTGCGTGGTTGGGGGCGTGGTTAAGAGGGGAGGAGTATATTGACAACTAGAATTCACCAAGTCAAGTATTTCATATACAGTATATATATATATATATATATATATATATATATATATATATATATATATATATATATATATATATATATATATCCTGAAAATATGCAAACAAAACTGTGTTTAGATAATTGATACTTCAAACTTGAATAAATAAATATTAAGGAATATAACATAACTTGGCTTCTGAGAGCTTCAAAATGTAATGAATAAAATGCTAAAGTTGTTGATAAACAAGCAATTATTTTAATAATTAAATATGGTCATTTTAAATGAATTATTATGATAATTTAAAATTAATTATTTCAAATATGTTTATTTTAATGTATAATTCTATGGCTGGATGTAATAAGGAGTCAGAAAAAATACAAATAAAAATACAATTAATTTTGATGTTTTTAGCAAAATATAGTAAACATTTATTTAGTTTTGTTTGTTTTTTAATTAATAAATATATTTATTTGTAGGTAGGATAAACATAATAATACAATTTATCTCTAGTCTGGATGATTTATTTCTTGTCACCCTGTTGTCCACCAGTCGTGAAAAAAGGCTGTCCTCACTCAGGTCCGCATGGAGCTGGAGGGGGTGTGGCCTCCAGCTCCGGCTGAAAATCGGGAGATTTTCGGGAGAATATTTGTCCCGGGAGGTTTTCTGGAGAGGCGCTGAATTTCGGGAGTCTCCCGGAAAATTCGGGAGGGTTGGCAAGTATGAACTAAACTTTAAAAACAAAAAAGAAAAGCCTAAACCAAAATATTCAGAAATGGGCTGATGTAGATATGTTATCTTATCGATATGTTAATCCCATTTTTAAAAAGAAAAAAAACCTAATTAAGGTTTTTAAATGTTTTTACAAATCTAGTTTAATAAGAATTCAAATAATATTTTGTTTTTTAATGAATGTGAACATACCATAATATGTGTATTTATGAGGCGGCAACAAAAGGTTGAGGGTGGGACAGGGAGGCCTTCAGGAGTCTTGTCTATTGGGTCCCAGATATTGGCGTCATGCTTCTGTATGGGGTTAATTGCGGGCAAGCCTTGAATCTTCATTAAATTTTAAGTGATGTGAGCCAAGGATGTTAATTTTTTTGGTTAGAGCACGAAAGAGGCGAACCTGCTCAGTGGCCTTGTGGTTAGAGTGTCCGCCCTGAGATCGGTAGGTCGTCAGTTCAAACCCCGGCCGGGTCATACCAAAGACTATAAAAATGGGACCCACTACCTCCCTGCTTGGCACTCAGCATCAAGGGTTTGAATTGGAGGTTAAATCACCAAAATGATTCCCGGGTGCGGTTAACGCTGCTGCTCACTGCTCCCCTCACCTCCCAGGGGTGAACAAGGGGACGGGTCAAATGCAGAGGACACATTTCACCACACCTAGTGTGTGTGACAATCATTGGTACTTTAACTTTAAATACATTTTGTATATATTTGATATACTTTATGAGGACTATTGAAATAAATTGATATTAAAGATAGTGTGTAGCTACCTAACTTGGTGAAACAGAGCGTAGCACTGCTAGTCTGCACCATACTGAAGCCGAATGAGTTGATTACGCCAGCCAGGGATGTTAAAATCATCTAACCGGCGTACATTTCTCAATGAAAATATGGAGAAGCTGCTAGAAGGAGATACCATAGAAGTCCACTCTCCAAGGTGAATGGTGTACATTATTATGACATTGTCATCAGATTATTGTAGTTGTTTGTACTAAATTATATTGTATTGTTTTTCATGCAATATTTGTCATCTATAAGTTTTTAATTTTAGAAGTCATATTACGTGTTAAAATTGTGCTGTATTGGTGGCCAAACACTATTTAAAAAGATTGTCAATCATTACAATTGGCAATTCTGTTTTTGAATACAAGCTGTGGGCAAGAACCAATTAAACTCGTAACTTGAGGTACTAATATTATTGTGTACTGATCTACGGAATTATTAGGGCAACTAACAATTAGTCACGGGAGGTAAAGTTGAAGACTTACTACCGTTATTGTTTATTTAACACTTAATAATGACAGACAGGCTTTATTCTATTCATATATTTCAAACATATTGACTTTTTCCAGCTTTTGTATTCTGGAATTTGCCTTTTTGTCGGTGCAATTGATCGGACATTGTGTTTCTGTAGCAGTAATGAACTATCAGGTGCAAAATGAAATCAATTCATCATGTGATTCACTGATGAAAAGGAAACAATCTTGTAATGTCTCACCTTTGTCTTGGGTTGCATTAAAGTCAGTGTTTCTGGAGGGCATCTGGCGGCTGTGATCAATGGAGAGTGTTATGCCTTCAGCAATTGATCTGTGAAGGTGATTATGCACATAATAGATTTTCCATATCCCCATCTCGCTCTACATTAAACATACTAGATGACCTTGCACTGCTATAGGAAATCTTTGTAGCCCTTTAATTTCCTTGATTGACTTTATATTGCCTTTGAAACAACAAAGTCGGAATTATAACTATTATATATACAGTTATAACTTCATCACTCACAGATTTATATTAAAAACACTCCACTCGTTTTACTTGCCTTTTATGGTGCTTTTAATACTGCTTCAATCCCCAGAGGGAAACGCTATGTCACATTAAGTGTTTTCTTCTGTTCATGTCTACTATTCCAATAATAACTTTCCTGACTCGCCTGTCCAACGCAAGGAGGAGATTGACTCACTTATCATTCCTGGGACTTACTGTGACCTACGGGATGTATTCAGTAAAGACAAGCCTTTCTGCTATCAACTTCATCACTCTTATGAATGCGGTTTCCAGGTACCATACTCTGGATGGTGTTTTCTGGTGAGTCATGTCCTTTACAGTGCATGCGGACAGTATTCACAGCGCTTCACTGTTTCCAAATGTGTTGTTACAGCCCTATTCCAAAATGGAATTAATTCATTTTTGTCCTCAAAATTTGACACACAATCCCCAATACAGACAATGTGATTTTTTTTTAATAGCCCATAGACATAGGTATTCATCACAGCCTTTGGTCAATACTTTGCTGATGCACCTTTGGCAGCAATTGCAGCCTGAAGTATTTTTGAATACGATACTACAAGCTTGGCACACCTATCTTTGGGCAGTTTCACCCATTCCTCTTTGCAGCACTTCTCCTCAAGCTCCATCAGGTCGGATGGGAAGTGTTGGTTTTCATTCAGGATGTCTTTGTACAAAAAACCAAGAGCTTGGTACTTGAACCTAGGACCTTCTCGCTGTGAGACACAAGTGCTATCCACTCCTCCACTGTGCGGTCCCTAAATACTAACAAATAACTAAAAATACAAACTACTTAAACAACTAACATTTGCAAGGCTCATAACTAATTGTGCAGTAGTGAATAGAACAAAAACATGACATGAAACATGAGTTAGAAGTTATTTCACAGCGTTCATCAGAATGATAGCCTCGGAGAAGAAAAATATATTTTTATGACGGGTTTTTTTGCCATGTAATGATTTGTAACTCCTACTACAGGGGAATAATTTAAACAGTTTGTGACCTGGGTGTGAGGGGTCTGCAGTGATGCTACCTGCCCATTAGGTGATCAGCAGCTCATGGGGAAGGTTGAACTTCTTGAGCTGTCACAGGAAGTGCATCCTCTGCTGTGCCTTTTTTGTGATCGTGTCTATGTGGGAGGTCCACCTCAGGTCCCGTGAGATTGATCTCTACAGTCTTGAGCGGGTTCAGCTTCAGGTGGAAGAACTTTGAACATGTCACAAGGGAGGCGCCTGGACATTGAGTCAGAGTGGACCATGTTCCATACCTCTATTGTCGAAGCTGCCAATTGGAGCTGTGGCCGCAAGGTGGTTGGTGGGAGGAGATGGACGAAGCCATGGAAAACGACTTACGGACAGCTTTGAAGCGATTCTGGGCCACCATCCGCCACCTCACGGGGGGAAGCAGTGCAATCTCAACACCGAATATGTTGGGGATTGTGTGGTGCTGACTTTGACTCAGGATGTTGTGGATTGGTGGAGGGAATACTTCGAAGACCTCCTTAATCCCACCTACACGTCTTCCTACGAGGAAGCAGTGCCTAGATAATCTGTGGTGGGCTCTCCTACTTCTGGGGCTGAGGTTGCCGAGGTAGTTAAAAAAACTCAGCGGTGGCAGGGCCCCGGGGGTGGATGAGATCCGCCCGGTATTCCTTAATGCTCTGGATGCTGTAGGAATATGTTGGTTGACAAGACTCTGCAGCATTGTGTGGACATTGGGGACGGCGCATCTGGATTGGCAGACTGGGGTGGTGGTTCATCTTTAAGAAGGGGAACTGGAGGGTGTGTTCCCAATATCATGGGATCACGCTCCTTACCCTTTCCGGTAAGGTCTATTCAGATGTACTGGAAATTAAGCTATGTCAGATAGTCGAACCTGGGATTCAAGAGGAGCAGTGTGGTTTTTGTCCTGGTCGTAAAACTTTGACCTAGAGAAGGCCTTTGACCGTGTCACTCGGGAAGTCTTGTGGGAAGTGCTCAGAGAGTATGGCGTATTAGACTGTCTAGTTTGTGGCGGTCCGCTACCTGTATGATTGGTGTCAGGGCTTGAACCGCAATGCCGGCAGTAAGTGTGATCCGTTTCCAGTGAGGGTTGGACTCTGCCAGGGCTGCCTGTTTGTCAACAATTCTGCTCATAACTTTTATGTACAGAATATCGAGGCGCAGTCAGGGCGTTTAGGGGATCCGGTTTGGTGGCTGTAGGATTAGGTATCTGCTTTTTGCAGTTAATGTGGTCCTGAAGGCTTCATGTGGCCAGGATCTTCAGCTCTCACTGGATCGGTTTACACCTGAGTGTGAAGGGACTGGAATGAGAATCATTACCTCCAAGTCCGAGTTCATGGTTCTCGCTTAGAAAAGGTTGGAGTGCCATCTCCGGGTTGGGGTGGAGATTTTTCCCCAAGTGGATGGGTTCAAGTACCTCGGATTCTTGTTCACGAGTCAGGGAAGAGTGGATCGCGAGATTGACAGGCGAATCGGTGCGGCGTCTGCAGTGATGGGGACCCTTCATCGATCCATCGTGGTGAAGAAGGAGCTGAGCCGGAAGGCAAAGCTCTCAATTTACCAGTTGATTTACGTTCCCATCCTCCCCTATGGTCATGAGCTTTGGGTTATGACTGAAAGAACAAGATCACGGTTAAAAGCGGCCAAAATTAGTTTCCTCTGTCGGGTGGCGGGGCTCTCTCTTAGAGATAGGGTGAGAAGCTCTGTCGTTCATGAGGAGCTCAAAGCAAAGTTGCTGCTCCTCCACATCGAGAAGAGCCAGGTGAGGTGGTTCAAGAATCTGGTCAGAATGTCCCCCGGACGCCTTCCTGGGGAGGTGTTTAGGGCACGTCCGACTGGTAAGAGGCCACGGGGAAGACCCAGAACACGTTGGGGAAACTATGTCTCCCAGCTTGCCTGGGAACGCCTCCGGATCCCCCGGGAGTAGCTGGACGAAGTAGCTGGGGAGAGGGAAGTCTGGGCTTCCTGCTTAGGTTGCTGCCTCTGCAACCCAGCCTCAGATAAGCGGAAGAAGATGGATGGATGTATATGTATGTATGTATATATATATATATATATATATATATGTATGTGTGGGGAAAAAAAAAATCACAAGACTATTTCATCTCTACAGGCCTGTTTCATGAGGGGGGGTACCCTCAATCATCAGGAGATTTTAATGGGAGCATTCGCATACCATGGTTTATATAGGGCACAGAGTGGGTGGGTACAGTCTGGCCTAGGGGCGTGGTGATTGGCTCATGTGTTACCTAGGAGGTGTTTCCGTCTATGGCGGCATGCTGTGACAATTTCGCTGCGCTTGTTGAGGGATGACAGGTCTGGACGGTAAATAATAAACAGTTTCTCTTTCAAGCATAGGTTGCATCTTTTATTACCACTAATGTAAGGTGTGCTGGATGCAAGAATTTGCCATGTTATTGAATATTCAACATTATTGTCTTTGAGGTCCCAAATGTGTTTGCTGAGTTCTGTGGTATTTCGCAAGTTTTTGTTCCTGAAAGAAGCCTTGTGATTGTTCCATCTGGTTTTGAATTCTCCCTCGGTTAATCCTACATATGTGTCGGATGTGTTAATGTCCTTGCGTATTACCTTAGATTGGTAGACAACTGATGTTTGTAAGCACCCCCCGTTGAGGGGGCAATCAGGTTTCTTTCGACAGTTACAGTCTTTGTTGGTTTTGGAGTCGCTCTGTCTGGGGGCCGACGGCTCATTTGCAATTGTTTTGTTGTGGTTTGAGATGATTTGTCGTATATTGTTCATGCAGCTGTAGCTCAATTTAATGTTGTTCTTGTTGAATACTTTTCTTAGGGTGTTGTCTTTGGGAAAGTGTTTGTCAATCAGATTGAGGAATTTGTGTCCAATGTTAGTTGAGACGTTTTTGCTGTATGGGGGGTTGTACCAGATGATGTCGTTTCGTTTTCTGTTCTTTTTTGGCTGGTTTTCTGGCGTGGGTTCATAGGTGAGGGTGAAATTGTATCCGCTTTCATCAAGGGCTTTTTGGTACGTCTCAACTAACATTGGACACAAATTCCTCAATCTGATTGACAAACACTTTCCCAAAGACAACACCCTAAGAAAAGTATTCAACAAGAACAACATTAAATTGAGCTACAGCTGCATGAACAATATACGAAAAATCATCTCAAACCACAACAAAACAATTGCAAATGAGCCGTCGGCCCCCAGACAGAGCGACTCCAAAACCAAAAAAGACTGTAACTGTCGAAAGAAACCTGATTGCCCCCTCAACGGGGGGTGCTTACAAACATCAGTTGTCTACCAATCTAAGGTAATACGCAAGGACATTAACACATCCGACACATATGTAGGATTAACCGAGGGAGAATTCAAAACCAGATGGAACAATCACAAGGCTTCTTTCAGGAACAAAAACTTGCGAAATACCACAGAACTCAGCAAACACATTTGGGACCTCAAAGACAATAATGTTGAATATTCAATAACATGGCAAATTCTTGCATCCAGCACACCTTACAATAGTGGTAATAAAAGATGCAACCTATGCTTGAAAGAGAAACTGTTTATTATTTACCGTCCAGACCTGTCATCCCTCAACAAGCGCAGCGAAATTGTCACAGCATGCCGCCATAGACGGAAACACCTCCTAGGTAACACATGAGCCAATCACCACGCCCCAAGCCAGCCTGTACCCACCCACTCTGTGCCCTATATAAACCATGGTATACGAATGCTCCCATTAAAATCTCCTGATGATTGAGGGTACCACCCCTCATGAAACAGGCCTGTAGAGATTAAATAGTCTTGTGATTTTTTTCCCCCACACATACATATATTGCGCTTTACTACGGTATCGAGCACTATTTTTTGGATAACCTTATTAAGACATATATATATATATATATATATATATATATATATATATATATATATATATATATATATATATATATACATATATACATATTTAATGAGTGGTACCTGCAAACTCATGCATTTTTCGGCTCTGCTCCGTTGGACAGCCCAAAACAACGGAAGCATTGGACATTTTTCTTCGAGAAAGGCTAATTGGTGCCGAGTACCCATTGAGAACAGACGCTGGCTTGACCACCACAAATATTTAATTAGCCAGACGTGACGTCATTACGAATACAAGCAATATATCATTCAAAGAGGCTGCAATATGTATCACAATGTAGATTTTAGGCCACATCACCCATGCCTACTGTTTAATTTCGTGTTTTTTCATACAAAATATAAGTAAGCATTTATTTCAGTATGTCCTAGGTGATCAGGAAGTATCAATCAATCAATCAAAGTTTACTTATATAGCCCTTAATCACAAATGGCTCAAAGGGCTGCAAAAGCCACAACGACATCCTCGGCTCAGATCCCACATCAGGGCAAGAAAAAAACTCAACCCAATGGGAACGAAGAGAAACCTTGGAAGGGAACACAGAACATACTGCATCCTGTCAGTAAGATAGGAGTCAAACAAAAATACATGTTTTAATAAGTTCCAATAGAATGTTATGATCGACGGTATCGAAAGCAGCACTGAGATAAAGTAGTCTTTGCTATTTAGCTGAATGTGCCAGTCTTGTCTATTGTTGAGTCCTACAGAGTGTATATACTGTAAGTATTGTACTTACTACACACCAGCTGTTTGATTGTAAACAAACAGCTGTTTGACTTAGTTTTGGATTTATTAACACATATTAGAGGTGTTGAAATGATCATGTAAAATCATTAATGCTATTTATTAGCATGTATATGGCATATTCAATGTAAATTAGCAATAAGCTAGCACATTAGTTTTAATGCATTACTTTTAAGTTGGGACGTCACAAAAAATATTGTATTTCATGTACGTTACTGTATACTGGCATTTATTTCTGTATGTTCACTTTTACCGTTATTTGAAGTAAACACTCTTAAAATATTCTCAAATGGAGACAATCTGTTATCTGTCTGCTAAGCTCGCAAGAAATCAAATATTTTCGATCCAGGCCTATATTATCCAATACTTGTTTTTATTCTGATTTCGGACTGATATCTGATATCAATGTTATTGGATCATTACACCCGTAATTACAACTGGTATGCCAAAGATGCTAAGAAAGATACATTTAACGGTCGGCATACTTTAGCAATATATTGCAATTATTTGCTTAATAATGTTGCTAAGATTAGTCCAGACAATTTGGTCAGGTCTTCCATTTCGTGTATGATTAACAACATAGAGTGATAAAGAGAATTAAATGATCTGTCTTGGCACACAAGCGCCACATAGGAAACTGTTTAAACACGCACGCACACACACACACACACACACACACACACACACACACACACACACACACACACACACACACTCTCTCTCTCTCTCTCTCAAGCTTAACCATTAGAAAAGCAACTAGGCAAGAAATTGAATTTTGAGTCATTATGTGGCCGATCTAAAATGGTAAAAAGAGGAAGACACAGTTGATGGAATGCGCTGATTGATGTGTGTGCTATAGACTGATATCACTTCATAGCACACACATCCATCCATCCATAGCATACACATGTATCACATAGGAAAATTTCTGTTCCCCAGGGGGTCATGACAGAAAATAATTAATGAGCAATGACTGCCGCCAAGTGTCGCTCGAAAAACAATTACCACTCCTCTTCAATTTAAAGACAGCATAAGTCCATTCTAGACAGTTAATAATCATAAAGTTAGTGTTTTTTATACCTACCATTGTTCTGTTTGACGTATTTCACTTGATCAAGCATGTATGATTCCTCCTCATATCGTATTTGATTAATATCGATATGCGTCAGTATCGTAACAATGTACTGTACTCTAATACATATAAACAAGTACAGTAATACACACATCTCTTAAACACAACCATATATGAAAATACTACAACTTGCATAATGTTGATCTGTGTAAAACAATACAGTACCTGACCTACAGGTACAGTACTTACATTTAGGGACGGCGTGGCGCAGTGGAAGAGTGGCCGTGTGCGACCCGAGGGTCCCTGGTTCAATCCCCACCTAGTACCAACCTCGTCATGTCCGTTGTGTCCTGAGCAAGACACTTCACCCTTGCTCCTGATGGGTGCTGGTAGCGCCTTGCATGGCAGCTCCCTCCATCAGTGTGTGAATGTGTGTGTGAATGGGTAAATGTGGAAGTAGTGTCAAAGCGCTTTGAGTACCTTGAAGGTAGAAAAGCGCTATACAAGTACAACCCATTTATCATTTATGATTAAAAATGCTTAATTTAACAGAAAAATACATATAATTTGCTTAAATAAGAATATTTTGACGAGTAAAACAGCAATAAATATATTTTGAATTTGGAAGCGCTTAGTGGCGAATGAGTGTACTGCAGAACATATTTCATTCACACATTTCACTGTAAATACTTTTGCACGTTTTTTTGGCAGTTTTACTGACTTTGCCTAAGGTTGACTAGAATTCTGCCACAGGCAACATTATCAAAAACTATTTCTGCTTACTTAAACAACAATTATAACTCACGATAATCATGTAAACACTTACAATGTATTCTCACTTCATACATGTGCAAAGAAACAGCTGCTTGTCCTACAAAGTATTTTACTAAAATGTTAGTGAACAGAAGAGATACCAAATCAGAGAAACAAAGCAATCAAAAATGTGCCCTATCTGCTGGCAGCCTTACCGACTGCATCACACAAACTGCTGCTAGACACTGTGGTGTTCTACCACAAACGTCCGAACGACATACATTCATCCATAAAAATATTAAGAAGCTGAAGAAGTTGTTTGATGTGTTTCAGTTTGTTCTGTCCGGTCTTGACTCAACATATGGAGACACTAAAGACTACAACATGGCTGATGGGATGGGGACGCAGTCAAAGCTGGTGTGGCCTGCAGGATGAATTTTGAACACGTAAATAAGGCAGGCCACAAGGACATACATACATACATACAAAAACAAAAACCGTGCAACGCTGCAGGCACAAGACGATACAAGGTTGATTAAAGATGCATGTTCTTAAAAACTGACTTCAAAACAACTTTGCAAAATAATTTTATCTGTAAATTGAGACAATGTTCACGTCTAACATTGGATCCATGTTGTTGGGTGAAAAATGACCAAATTTCAACGGTCAAATCAACTTCAGAACTCAACATTGATTAAAAGTCGTCAAAAAAACATGTTGTTTCAACGTTAAGATTGACTTGCTCAACGTCTTGTGCCTGCTGGGTTTGAGCACCACCATTACATGTTATGTAGACCGGTGATTCTCAAACTGTGGGCTCCATCTAGTGGTACTTTAACTTTTATTAGACTTAGACAAACTTTAATGATCCACAAGAGAAATTGTTCAACACAGTAGCTCAGGTACAATGATGGAAAGTGTAAGGATGGAAAGGACAATGCAGGTATAAATAGACTAAATATAGCGATATAATATATAACTTATATACAAATATATACATAATATGTGTACTTTATATTATATATAAAGATATATTATAGTATGTCTATAACATATATACAATAAATAACAATTACCATGTACAATATTACAGTATATGTGACAGCAGCAGCATAAAATAGAGAGTAGATCCAGCAGAAAATAGAAAATATACATTAAAAACAAAGAGAAGTAGCTAACATGTCAGGTGTCAGGTAATAGACATCATCTATTGCTGTATGGCGAGTGATTATACAGCTGGATGGAGTGCGGAATGAAGGAGTTCTTGAATCGCAGGAAGGAAGCTGAATGAGCCTGTTGGAGTATGAACTCCGATGTCCCTCAGTTGTCAGGTGGAGTGGGTGGGCAGGATTGTCCATGATGGCCAGCAGTTTGTCCAGTGTCCTCCTGTCCCTCACTGACACAAACGCCTTCAACTGCGTGCCAATAGTTTGGCCGGCTTTATCAATCCGGTTTGAGTCCCTTTTGCTGGTGCTGCTCCCCCAACAAACCACTGCAAAGTGCAGGGCACTGGCCACAACAGACTGATAAAATATCTCCAACAGCTTGCTGCACACATTAAAGGACCTAAGCTTCCTGAGGAAAAAGAGTCTGCTCATGCCCTTCTTGTAAACAGCTTTGCAGTTGTCCTTCCAGTCCAGTATGCTGTTCAAATGGACTCCCAGGTACTTATACTGCCTCACTACTGCCACCTCCCGGCCCTGGATGTTGATGGGCTCCACCGGGGTCATTCTCTTCCTGAAGTCGATGACCAGCTCCTTGGTCTTGTCCACATGCAGGATGTTTTCTATAGCACTGGTATCTGTTCTAGCTTCAGACTCAGGTTGAAGATGAAGTGCAGGATCTCAGTTAGCTGAGCAGCACAAGTCTTCAGGACCCAGGGGTTGACTCGGTCAGGGCCTGCTGACTTGGCTGGATTGACTCTCTCCAGCTGTCGTCTCACATGTCCAGGTGTCAGACACACCGGGCTGGCTTTCTCAGTGGGGGGAAAAGAAACAGAGGTGGCAGGTAACTGAGAAGGAGTTTGTGTATTGATGTTCAGGGTAGGTGTGAGGACAGGAGTACTGGGGGGAGGGCCAGTAAGGGGTGCATTGCTAAATCTATTGAAGAACAAATTCAGCTCGTTGGCTCTATCTACACCCCCATCCAGCAGTTTGGCTTTGTTGTTGAAGCCTGTGATGGCTTTCATGCCTTTCCACACATCACAAGTGTTGTTCTGTTGGAGTTTAGCCTCTAGCTTCCTCCTGTAGGCATCTTTCCCTTCTTGCAGCTGAACTTTAAGCTGCCACTGAATCCTCCTCAACTCGTCCCGATCACCGGTTCTGAAGGCTAGCTTCTTTTTATTCAGCTGGCTGGTGATCCAGGGCTTGCTATTTGGGTAACAATGGACAGTTTTTGTAGGGATGATGGAGTCCTCACATTATGTGCAGTTAATTTGATTTGATTCGTTATTTAAGTACACTGTTTCATTTTCCTGTATTTAAACACAGTGTTACTGTTTGAACTGTGCGTAATGTTACAATGGCCACAAATATTAAATATATTTATTAAATAAAACTTCTGCCTTGTTTTAATGAGTATATTACTACTACGCTACTGTATTTTGCTGTTGTCATTAGGGTGGTCATTGGAGAGCTAAGTGTTTTCTGAAGTGTTACTCGGTGAAAAACGTTTTAGGACCACTGATGTCATATTAACATGCATTGTGTCTGTTTTCATTGAACACAATTTTCAATGTGTCAACAGAAATGTGAATCATCACAAATACACTCTGAGGTCTAATTTCACTGTTTACATGCTGCATGTACAACACTTACTGGTATGCTTTGAAGCACTCAAAAACCTCTCCTAACCGTGAGTCTTGCAAAAACAATTTAATTCAGTGCTGCGATGCCGCAGTGCATGGAAAAGCGCGATTAAATGCAACATGGCGATGAATCAAAGACGAGGTCGATGGGATCAGTGATCTGATTGATTGAACTGCAGTGTGTGCTTCTTCGCAATGGATACTAAATTTGTAAAAGGCAGCTGATTTAGTGATGGACCTCACACGTTTTGGACGTATCACACACGCTACACAAACACACAGCTACAACAGAGGACACATGCATAGGAAGAGTTATGGAGGGGGGATGTCGGTGGGGTAAGCCAGTAGTCTGCATGGCCGTAACTACCATTGAGGACACCAAGGTTATGTCCTCAGTATTTTTTTAAGTGACAAAAAGAAGATGAAATAACTGACTGCAAATGTGCTTTGTTCAGGACATAATGTGCGCTATATATCACCATGCGGTAGATCATCCATCCATCCATCCATTTTCTACCGCTTGTCCCTTTTGGGGTCACGGGGGGTGCTGGAGCCTATCTCAGCTGCATTGGGCGGACGGAGGGGTACATCCTGGACAAGTTGCCACCTCATTACACGGCCAACACAGATTTCATCCTCTCTCAATATATGATCTTTGCTCATGCACTGCCCGCTACAACCCCAGACAACGACATAATGCGATAAAGTCCACTTTTACTTTAAATACCGTCCGATTCCAAAGGTGCTGTCAACATAGCGTTAACTTTAAATGATACTGCCGTAATTAATGTTGGTTTCACCTAAATTAAATTGATTGTCAGTTGTTGTAATGTTAAAATGCCTTTTTGTTCAGGCAGCACCGGGACCACCACCTGGGGTTCAGGTGGGGTCCTAGGCAACGCGGCTAGCAGTGTTTTGACAGCAGTAGAGCTAACGGCTGTGTATGTTGTATCTGTGTGCTGGGCTTCATTAAAAGTTCTAGTTGAGCATCATAAGAAGTACTTCACTTTACTACATTGGCGACGAGGATAAATCACGACTTCAATGGCGTTGTTTGGAAATTTAACGGAGTTTGACCAAGCTACGGATGATTGGCAACAGTATGCTGAAAGACTGGATTTTTACTTCGTGGCTAACAAAATCACAGACGAAGGACAACAGAAGGCAATTTTCCTGAGTTCGTGTGGGGCCAAAGTATATGCAGTGTTGCGGGATTTGTGCCAGCCCGGTAAGCCGGCGGATACAGACATGACATTGACGGAGATGCTTCAGAAATTAACGGATCACTTTGCGCCAAAACCCAGTTTGATTGTGGAACGATTCAAATTTCATTCCAAATTGAGACAACAAGGTCAGTCTGTTTCTTCGTTTGTTGCAGAGCTAAGGAGGCTCACAGAACATTGCAAATTTGGAACTGCATTAGATGACATGCTTAGAGACAGACTAGTGTGTGGTATCAACGAGGATCGCATCCAACGTCGTTTGTTGTCTGAGGATGATGAAAAATTGACTCTGGCACGCACCATTGATTTGGCCACATCAATGGAAACAGCATCCAAGGACCTGGCCGACTTGCAACTAACTGGGGCAGAAGGAACGGTCCACAAAGTCCAGCTAGGAGCAGATCGGCGCGTCCCACTGAGTGGCTGTTTCAGGTGCGGTGGTAGTCATGGGCCGACAGACTGCCGGTTCATTGATGCAGTTTGCCACAATTGCCACAAGAGGGGGCACTTGGCCAGAAAATGTCGTAGTGCCAGGCAGATAAGGAAACCTGAAGGACCAACATCAGGTGCAACTTACAGGTTGGGAAATGAGACCGAAAACGTAGAATATGCACACACACTCTACAACCTGACTATGGAGGAGAAAGTGGAACCATACAAAGAGCACATACGAATAAATGGACATGACGTTGAATTTGAAATTGACACTGGAGCAGGCATGACGATAATTACTGAGGACACGTACCAAAAGATGGGGGGAGGAAGACTCCAACACACACACGTGAAACTATACACCTACACCAAATACAAGGTGGGAGTGTTAGGGAAACTGAATGTGCAAGTCAACTACAGAGGGCAGGCTAAACAATTACCATTACTGGTTGTAAAGGGAGAGGGCCCAAATCTCATGGGCAGAAATTGGTTGAAAGCAATTAAAATAGATTGGAGCACTGTATTTAGCCTGAGGTTAAGTATGCAGCAGGACTTAGATGAGCTACTTACGAGACATGAGGATGTTTTTAAGAAGGAACTGGGCACGCTAGTCGGGGCCTCAGCAAAAATCTATGTTGAGCGAGATGCCAAGCCAAGATATTTCAAAGCTCGACCACTGCCATATGCACTAAAAGACAAAGTTGAGGCTGAATTAGTAAGACTGGAGAAGGAAGGCATTCTTGAACCCGTGAACTTTTCAGAGTGGGCCGCCCCCATTGTGCCCATCATAAAACCGGACAAAACAACTACAATCTGTGGGGACTATAAAGTCACTGTAAACCCAGTGTCAAAATTAGATAACTACCCAATCCCGAAAACAGAGGACTTGTTAGCAGTATTAGGATGTGGACAAAAATTTACCAAACTGGACATGTCTCAAGCATACCAGCAACTTAGGTTAGATGAGGACTCAAAGAAGTTCACAACAATAAACACACATCGAGGACTATACCAGTACACAAGATTGCCGTATGGAGTGTCTTCGGCACCAGGCATTTTCCAGCGCACCATGGATGGTCTATTGCAAGGACTGCCTCAAGTAGTGGTGAGAGTGGACGACATCTTAGTGACAGGGAAGGATGATGCTAGCCACTTAAAAAATCTCGGAGAGGTGCTTGAGAGAATTGCAGCTGCAGGCCTTCGCTTGCGACGACAAAAATGTGTGTTCATGGCACCCGAGGTAGTGTATCTCGGTTACAAAATTAACTGCAACGGTATCCATCCAGTGGCGGATAAAGTTGAAGCCATTGTAAATGCTCCTCAGCCAACTGACCAGACACAATTGAAATCGTTCCTTGGAATGCTAAATTACTATCACAGATTCTTGCCAAACATATCCACCATCTTGGAGCCTTTACACGAACTGTTGAGAAAGGGAAATGCGTGGAAATGGACGACGAATCAGAGTCGAGCATTCGAGGCAACAAAAAAGTGTCTCCAATCTGATAAACTATTGATACACTTTGATGACGGAAAGCCACTTTATCTGGCCTGTGATGCTTCGCCATACGGTGTGGGGGCCGTTCTATCTCACCGTTTCACAGATGGTTCAGAGAAGCCCATTGGATACATGTCCCGCTCACTAACAGTGGCTGAGAGGGGTTACTCTCAATTGGAAAAGGAGGCACTAGCCATCATGTTTGGCCTAAAAAAATTTCATCAATATCTTTTCGGCAAGCACTGCACCATCATCACAGATCACAAACCGCTGCTGGGTCTTTTGGGTGAGAGCAAAAGCATTTCACAGTTGGCAGCAGCCAGAATGCAGAGGTGGGCCTTGCTTTTGGCAGCTTATGAATACACCTTAGAATACAAGGAAGGCTCGAAACATGGGAACGCTGATGCCTTAAGCCGACTCCCATTACCAGTCATGCCCAGCAGTACACCACGCGAGGAAGAGGTAACAATGCCGATGGAACACATGAATGGCACACCATTGCAAGCCAAGCAGATCCGGGACTGGACCAGACGAGATCCAATATTGTCCAGAGTGCAACAATGGCTGTTACATGGTTCCTGGCCCAAGGTATGTGCTGATCCACGAGTGAAGCCGTATATGAAAAGACAGCATGAGCTGAGTGTGGAGGATGGCTGCCTTCTGTGGGGGACAAGGGTGGTAATACCACCTCAGGGTCGGCAGGTAATGACGGAAGAGCTACATGCAGCTCATCCAGGGGTCTCGAGGATGAAGTCCTTAGCCCGGAGTTACGTGTGGTGGCCCAACATGGATGAGGAGTTGGAGGCAGCAGTGCGCAGATGCCATACATGTCAAGCTAACCAGGCCACACCTCCGGCCGCGCCGCTGCATCCCTGGGAGTGGCCAAATCAGCCATGGATGAGACTACATTTGGATTTTTGCGGGCCCATTCTAGGAAAAATGTTTTTGATTGTCATCGATGCTTACTCCAAGTGGCTGGAGGTCATCCCAATGCAGTCCATAACCTCCTCAATAACTATTGAGAAATTGAGAAGCATATTTGCCACTCATGGCATCCCAGCAAGTCTGGTTACAGACAATGGGCCAAGTCTGGTCAGTGCAGAGTTTGAAAATTTCCTCAGGAAAAATGGCGTAAAACATGTGACAACAGCCCCATACCACCCGTCCTCAAATGGCTGTGTGGAGCGCGCTGTGCGGGTCTTCAAGGAAGCCATCAAGAAGATGGGGGAGGGCAGTGTGGAAACAAAGGTGTCTAGGTTCTTGTTTAAATACAGATCAACCCCTCAGACTACAACCGGCATTACGCCTGCGGAGCTGCTAATGAACAGGAGATTGCGAACGCAGCTGGACATGGTCCGGCCAGCACTGTCAGACAAAGTGGGCTCAAACCAGGCAAAACAAAAACAGAACCATGACAAAAGGGCCAGGGACCGAGTGTTCACAGACTGCGAGGCCGTATACATACGAGGATATGCAGGCCAGAAATGGATTCAGGCGAGACTCGTGGAGAGGACTGGTCCAGTTTCTTGGACAGCAAAAACTCAAGATGGCAAGCTGGTGAGAAGACATCAGGATCAGATCCGTCCACGTTATGATCAGAAGGAAACTCTTCGTGACACATCAGAGGACAGTTTTCCAGAGGATTTCCATTCAGCACCACCAGGAGCAGTTGATCAGGAACTAGTTGATCAGGAACCCGATGAGCCGGAACCAGGCGATCAAGCACAGGATGCAGAAGTGGGAGTCAGGGACACCGCTCGCCAAAGGAAACCTCCATCATATCTTAAGGACTATGTTCTCATACAGACTCAGTGATTTCTGGGGGTGGTGTATTATACTAAGAGGGTACTATGAATATTTGACTGGACTATGGGTGGAGGGAATGTTGTAATGTTAAAATGCCTTTTTGTTCAGGCAGCACCGGGACCACCACCTGGGGTTCAGGTGGGGTCCTAGGCAACGGGGCTATCAGTGTTTTGACAGCAGTAGAGCTAACGGCTGTGTATGTTGTATCTGTGTGCTGGGCTTCATTAAAAGTTCTAGTTGAGCATCATAAGAAGTACTTCACTTTACTACATCAGTAAAATATCATTGTCATGTCAGTTAGGTTATTTTCACAGAGATCAAGCCCACCCCATGTTGTGTAAACAAGCACATGTCAAATGTAAATTCTTGAATGACAGGGCGATTCTCATAAAATTGTATCCCAAATGTATTCCTGGCCACGCCATGTAATAAGAATATGAGGACAGAATTCCCTCTAAGGCCATGTCCACACGAACACATAATAAACGCATACTTATCTCTGGGTTTAGGGCTCTTGTCCACTCGCAGACGCATACTTTTGTCTTTAAAAACGCAGACTTTTACAAAAGCTAGCCAAATTATAGAGTTGTGATGACGTCACTGTCGTGCGCTGTCATTTCCAAAGCTCAACAACACTGCCTTGGGGCTTTAAAGGCCTACTGAAATGATTTTTTTTTATTTAAACGGGGATAGCAGATCCATTCTATGTGTCATACTTGATCATTTCGCAATATTGCCATATTTTTGCTGAAAGGATTTAGTATAGAACAACGACAATAAAGTTCGCAACTTTTGGTCGCTGATAAAAAAAAGCCTTACCTGTACCGGAAGTAGCGTGACGTCACAAGTTGAAAGTCTCCTCACATTTTCCCATTGTTTACACCAGCAGCGAGAGCGATTCGGACCGACAAAGCGACGATTACCCCATTAATTTGAGCGAGGATGAAAGATTCGTGGATGAGGAACGTGAGAGTGAAGACTAGAGTGCAGTGCAGAACGTATCTTTTTTCGCTCTGACCGTAACTTAGGTACAAGGGCTCATTGGATTCCACACTCTCTCCTCTTTCTATTGTGGATCACGGATTTGTATTTTAAACCACCTCGGATACTATATCCTATTGAAAATGAGAGTCAAGAACGCGAAATGGACATTCACAGTGACTTTTATCTCTACGACAATACATCGGTGAAGCACTTTAGCTACAGAGCTAACGTGATAGCATCGGGCTTAACTGCAGATAGAAACAAAATAAATAAACCCCTGACTGGAAGGATAGACATAAAATCAACAATACTATTAAACCATGGACCTGTAACTACACGGTTAATGCTTTCTAGCCTGGCAAAGCTTAACAATGCTGTTGCTAACATTGAAGCTAACTTAGCTACGGACCTCGACAGAGGTATGCTAAAAACATTAGCTCTCCACCTAGCCAGCTCTCATCTGCTCATCAACACCGAAGCTCACCTGCGTTCCAGCGATCGACGGAGCGACGAAGGACTTCACCCGATCATCGATGCGGTCGGCGGCTAGCGTCGGATATTGCGTCTGCTATCCAAGTCAAAGTCCTCCTGGTTGTGTTGCTGTAGCCAAACGCTAATACACCGATCGCATCTACAGGTTTGTTCTTTGCAGTCTCCATTGTTCATTAAACAAATTGCAAAAGATTCACCAATACAGATGTCCCGAATACTGTGGAATTTAGCGATAAAAAAGACGATTTAAGCTGGCGACCGACCTATTCCAAAATGTCTTTTTCAACTATTGATGTCATGTGCATACGTCATCATACATAGACGTTTTCAACCGGAAGTTTCCCGGGAAATTTAAAATTGCACTTTATGAGTTAACCCGTATTGGCACGTGTTGCAATGTTAAGATTTCATCATTGATATATAAACTATCAAACTGCGTGGTCGGTAGTAGTGGCTTTCAGTAGGCCTTTAAACACAATATAAAAGGAATTACTGTATGTTTGAACGTAAATACGCTGATATTTTCACTCAAAATTAATAAACAAGACACATCAAAATGGGCTTTGTGACACTCAATCAATCAATCAAAGTTTATTTATCCATCCATCCATCCATTTTCTACCGCTTATTCCCTTTGGGGTCGCGGGGGGCGCTGGAGCCTATCTCAGCTACAATCGGGCGGAAGGCGGGGTACACCCTGGACAAGTCGCCACCTCATCGCAGGGCCAACACAGATAGACAGACAACATTCACACTCACATCCACACACTAGGGCCAATTTAGTGTTGCCAATCAACTATATAGCCCTTAATCACAAGTGTCTCAAAGGGCTGCACAAGCCACAACGACATCCTCAGCTCGGATCCCACATCAGGGCAAGAAAAAAACTCAACCCAATGGGATACAATGAAAAACCTTGGAGGGGACCGCAAATGTGGGGACCCCTTCCCGGGCGACCGGTGCAATGGATGTCGAGTGGACATCCATTAGCCGGCGCTAATGACAGTCAGCCGTTTTGGATACGATCGCTGTGGAACCTCCACCTGATGGAACAACTTTGACTAGCAAGACTTTTTGCTCTGTGTCATAAGAAAGGTGCAACATTATCATATGTTTTTAGTCCTTGTTTAACGACAAATTATGAATATAACTTATGCGTCTTGCTTCTATTTTTGTAGATGGAGCCGGGCGCGACCGTGCATGCGCGTAATAAGCAACCAAGCCATTAAAAAAAAAGATGATGTTGCATCCTCCTAATGTGTACTAATGTTAAAGACAATATACACTTCATTACACATGTTTATCAATATATCCATGATTGAATGCTTTATACATCAACAAGAGTTTTGCAGCGGCACACACGTTTGTGTGCTTTATATTGGCCCTTAAACTTGCAAAATGGACTCGCTAGTGCGTGCTGATTTTAGAAATAAAGTACACTTCACTGCACATGTTGCTGAACATGATATAATTCTTTGAGTGTTGGGTTTCAGCAGCACAGGCGTGCATTCGCTCTTTAATAATGTTCCCAGGGCTCTGTGTACTTGCAGGCTGTTTTTAAAGATAATGTACACCAAAATAGACATAGTAGAAGGTGTAATGCCACCAAGTTAGCTATTGCTGCTTTTTCCAGGTTTCTGAATGGACAAAATGTGCATGACAGCAGGTGTATGTTCGTGTGTAGACATAAACAGTTATAAAACTACACTTGTGTGGATGGAGATTGTTTTAACCCCAAATATGTGTTTTTGAAACTCTCCGTGTTCGTGTGGACATTGCCTTAGACTTCCAGTGGTTCTCGTGGCACGCGTCATTAGTACTTGTATTTCAAAGCAGAGGTCCTGGGTCCAAATCCCGGCCAAAGTTGAAACTGTACTAAGCTTTTTTAAATGAATGTTTTAATGATGTTAGAATTGTTAAAAATACGCTAAACTTCAGCATATTAATAACAAAAAAGTGGACTGTTAAAAAATCATGCTGATTGTCAAATATGTTGGATAATATAACACCTGATAGTTACACCTCAATGAAAGCTTTTGTTATTCTGGAAATATGTCAAGGTAATATTATGCATATGCTATACACATGATTTCAGCCTTTCAAATTTCCTCTTGAACCACCAATTTTTGACCTCAGTATTTGTCAAATCCTAGTTATGGCCCTGCCAGTCTGGGTAAGGCAATGGCTGCTGTTGTAAAATGCTCTCACAAAGCAGTTAATTTATAATGTCTGCAATGTGCTGCAGTATTGTGACAGCTGCTATGTTTTTGAGTAACAATACAGGAGGCTGTGTAAAGAAAAAGAAAAGAGTTCCTCGATCTGTCTGTACATTGATCTTGTATCGTTGGTTCAGTGGTGTTGTCCACAACATCACAATCAGTTGAGATGTGTTGTCCGGGCTCGCATTACCTTTGCAGTTTGTTCGCAGACTTAGTTCAAAGTGGTTGCAACTTCGTTTAGTTAGTAAGGAGGCCGTTGAGTGTTGCGGGGACGAAGAGCGGACGGCGGACAACGGAGCCTTACAACTTTGTCCAATCCGCGCAATTTCCCCAATCATTGACATTTTCACTAATCAAATTTGTCCCAGCCGCATTTAAACGCAACACAACCAATCAAATGTCTCTCTGTATCGCCAAGCGTCTTCACTTACTTCTTAACATTACCAGATAGTCATTTATCCACTCATTTGTTACTCATCATTCACACATTTTACCAACACTAATCACAACTATAGATTGCTGTCAACAGATCCCCAATTTTCTCACCCAATCTGCAGGGAAACTATGCGCAATGTGTTGGAATATTACATACATTTTGGACTATAAGCCGTTACTTTTTCTTACACTTTGAACCCTTCGGCTTATAATACGCTAATACTAATTTACGGCGTTTTCTTCGCTTGCGGCCATAAGAAATTTAAAGTTTAAAAAAGGTTGTTAAATTGTTTGTGCTATGACACCATCTTTTGGACGAATTTGTTCACTGCAGATCCTGCAGTGTCCTTCCATTTACCGGTAGTGCTTTCAACCGGAAGTAGAGTGACATACAGTCTTCTAGCCATCCATTGGGTTTGTACTCGAAAGGATTCTTCATTCATTACTCCAAGCAGTGTTTGTAAGTTTTACAGTATAACTAAAACTGTTTATACTTCCTGAACCGTCCCATGTGTGATGTCCGTAGGTGTGTTTTAATGCATAAGTGAAGTGAAGTGAAGTGAATTACATTTATATAGCGCTTTTTCTCAAGTGACTCAAAGCGCTTTACATAGTGAAACCCAATATCTAAGTTACATTTAAACCAGTGTGGGTGGCACTGGGAGCAGGTGGGTAAAGTGTCTTGCCCAAGGACACAACAGCAGTGACTAGGATGGCAGAAGCGGGGATCGAACCCGCAACCCTCAAGTTGCTGGCACGGCCACTCTACCAAACGAGCTATTCCGCCCCGTTAGCATGCTAATTGTATAATACTAGCATTTGACTAACAAGAGCAAGGATTATATTATTTTGACTTTGGAACCATTGAAATCTGTTGAGAAATTCGATATACGTTAAAGTTTATATATTACCCATTCATTTAAATAAAAATGGGAAAACAATATTGGTAATACTGGGTAATCAAAGGGGAACTGCACTTTTTTGGGAATTTTGCCTATCATTCACAATCATTATGAAAGACATGATGATGGATGTTATTTTTTTGATGCATTCTCAATATTAAATACATTCACTTAAAAGTCTGCTTACAATGGAGCCTATGGGAGCTGGCACGGCCGCTCTACCAACCGAGCTATACCGTCCACATATTTGCATATTTGTGCGTGTTATCGTAATGTAATGATGCCAGCGTCGTTAGCATTAGCTAATGTGTTAACACATTTACGAGTGTCTGTTTTAGTATTATTCACTTTTTTTTGTATTGTTTCAGTTTCACAGATTCTTCAGTAAACTCACCAGGACATCACCGTGGAGTCTGTTAGCTACTGGGTCCATGATGATAACTTCTGTTTTGTTTGATTAACCGTTTTACTGCCGTGTTACAGATTTGGAAACAATTAAGATATGTAAATAAACATTGACAGAATCTTACGTTGCAAATAACAAATTTTGCGATGTGTATATCCGAAGCTTATAGTCCGCTGCGGCTAATATGGAAAACTTTTTTTTAAGTTTATTTAGTGGGCGCGGCCTATATCCCTGTGCGCTCTATTGTCCGGAAAATACGGTAAACAAAAATGTATGATAGTCTTTCAAATGTGCATGAGAATGACTGCAACTTGTGGACGACGAAGCAGACAGACAAAAAGACAATAAGATTGACAACAATAAGAGCCTTTGGTGGTGGTTGTGTTGAAAACTGTGCATGCGTGTGTGTGAAATAATCACGTGTGTAAAAATGCCAGCTGATGGAACTTAACTGTTGGTTAAGACATAGAGCCTAAGTTTACACTTCATGACCAGAGATTATATTGAAAACACATTTAATAGGCATATGTACTGTACATATACAATATCTCACAAAAGTGACAATACCCTTTAATCATTTTTACTAAAGTACATCTTTGTAAAAGGATAATGCTATACATGATGTTGAAAAAAGCCTATTTTCAACATTTTTGTTTGCTGGATGCTTTTGTCAGTCTTTTTTTTAAATGTGTTACTTTTTCTCCAGCAAATTTCCCTATAAGAGTTACAGATTTATTGCAACTTACACTTTCTCCTGCTATTTTATCGCAAAAAACACCTGAAAAAAAAACCTTCACTTTCCATTGCAATTTTTTGAAGAACTTCTGCAATTCATGACAAAGGATAAATAACAATTTCTGTCAATGTTCAAAATCCTATAGTTTAATTTGAAAATAATCATATTTTATTGCGATGAGGTGGCGACTTGTCCAGGGTGTACCCCGCCTTCCGCCCGATTGTAGCTGAGATAGGCTCCAGCGCCCCCCGCGACCCCGAAGGGAATAAGCGGTAGAAAATGGAAGGATGGATATTTTGTTAGATTTGTCGAATTCCTGTGCTTTTTGGAGTTCAATTTCAAATTTTTAAAATCACAAGCGGAAAAAACCAAACCTTAAAATATTGTAACTTTTGCAGAAAATGTTTGAAAATGCAGCGTAATCAGGCATTTTAGGCCACAACGATAGCAAAAAAGCCTGCAAAATCCTGAAGGGAGTGCCTCATAAATGGAGCAGGCTCATCCAGCTAAGTCGGGTCAGAGGTGCTATCATGTACTTTTTGTCCTAGGTGTTTAATTTGCGACGTCATGAAAACCCAGAACGTGCAGACGCCAGACGTTTGAGCTCTTCTTCCACTTGGTGCTCATATACAGCATATAGGCACTAATATTCTGGTCAGAACATCATTAAAAAGTCACTTTTGCATCTAATTATTTTCAGACTTTGTGCGATCTCTGTTACTAAAAGGAGGAGGTGTGACTGTCACCTTAACAAACGTGTCGGAAGCTGGAGTTGAGTTCAGAGGAAGTTCACTTGCAAATTTCTCCCCTAGGTTCAAATTCTATTTGCTCAGAAGACATGTTAGCCTTGTCACCAATCTTTCTCCTGTGAAACTCTACATTTCACCTTTCAATATCAATCATTCTTTGTCCAGTTCTTTTTTTACCCGTCGCTGTGTTCGGTTTCCAATCTGCCATCTCGGTCATTTTATATTTCTGTCGCTAATAGAAGTAACGAGGCCCTGAAGGTGACTCAAGTCAAGCTCTCCTTTTTTGGCATCACTCACACACCTAATATGAATTATATCCATACATTTTCTATCATGCTTGTCCTCATTAGAGTCACAACTAAGCTGGAGCATTTCCCAGCTGAGGTCGTCAGCCAATCACAGGGCCCAAACATACAAACAACATTCACACACGTGCACAATTAAAGCTCTATTTAACATGACATGCATGTTTTTTAACTGTGGGAGGACGTCGGAGTACATGAAAAAAACCGCTAGTCTACAGTATGAATTCACAATTATCATCTTAAAGGGGAACATTATCACCAGACCTATGTAAGCGTCAATATATACCTTGATGTTGCAGAAAAAAGACCATATATTTTTTTAACCGATTTCCGAACTCTAAATGGGTGAATTTTGCGAATTAAACGCCTTTCTAATATTCGCTCTCGGAGCGATGACGTCACAATGTGACGTCGCATCGGGAAGCAATCCGCCATTTTCTCAAACACCGAGTCACATCAGCTCTGTTATTTTCCGTTTTTTAGACTGTTTTCCGTACCTTGGAGACATCATGCCTCGTCGGTGTGTTGTCGGAGGGTGTAACAACACGAACAGGGACGGATTCAAGTTGCACCAGTGGTCCAAAGATGCGAAAGTGGCAAGAAATTGGACGTTTGTTCCGCACACTTTACCAACGAAAGCTATGCTACGACAGAGATGGCAAGAATGTGTGGATATCCTGCGTCACTCAAAGCAGATGCATTTCCAACGATAAAGTCAAAGAAATCTGCCGCCAGACCCCCATTGAATCTGCCGGAGTGTGTGAGCTATTCAGGGACAAAGGGCCTCGGTAGCACGGCAAGCAATGGCGGCAGTTTGTTCCCGCAGACGAGCGAGCTAAACCCCCTGGATGTCTTGGCTCACACCGTCCCTTATGCCACTGAAGCTGATCAAGAGAAGAATATCGACCCTAGCTTCCCTGGCCTGCTGACATCAACTCCAAAACTGGACAGATCAGCTTTCAGGAAAAGAGAGCGGGTGAGGGTATGTCTACAGAATATATTAATTGATGAAAACTTTATTCATTACTCGCGGTTTTACGTAAATTATTATACATAAACTGTGTTTACCAATAATTTAGCTTAAAAACATTTATTTTTTTAATTTATTCGAGTACATTCGGATAGTCTTGTGTAATGCAGTATTTTGTGTCTATTTAGGTATGGTTAACCTGAGTGCTGAAATCGTGGAAAAATATATGTTCTTAGCGTGCCTGAAATGGGCTGTCTGCACTCTCAAAGTGCTTGTTGTTGCCAAATGTATTTCATATGCTGTAAACCTAGTTCATAGTTGTTAGTAATGATCTTATCAGACAGTGTTAAGCCGCTGAAATCCGAGTCTGAATCCGAGATAATGTCGCTATATCTTGCTGTTCTAGCCGCCATGTTTGTTTGTATTGGCATCACTTTGTGACGTCACAGGAAAATGGACGGGTGTATATAACGATGGTTAAAATCAGGCACTTTGAAGCTTTTTTTAGGGATAATGCGTGATGGGTAAAATTTTGAAAACAACTTCGAAAAATAAATAAGCCACTAGGAACTTATTTTTAATGGTTTTAACCCTTCTGAAATTGTGATAATGTTCCTCTTTAAGCACATGGGAGAATAAGGCCCTAAGTCAGTGGTTCTTAACCTTGTTGGAGGTACCGAACCCCACCAATGCACTTTAGTGAAAAATAAATTTTTTTTTTTTTTTCAAATTCAAGACAAAGTTATATGTTTTTGGTCACACTTTAGTATGGGGAACATATTCTAAGTAACAAAGACTTAATTTAGAGTTATTTGGTTAGGGTTAGGGTTAGAGGGTTAGGGCCAGGGTTAGAATAAGGCCATGCCGAATAAGGCATTAATAAGTACTTAATAATGACTAGTTAAGAGCCAATGTTACTAATGTGCATGTTAATAAGCAACTAATTAATGGTGAATATGTTCCCCATACTAAAGTGTTACCATGTTTTATTACTGGTGCACAAAATGAACCGTGCATGAACATCACCTTGTTCAAAGAACAAAACCAACAGTGCATAAACGCTCAACAAATTACAAACCTGCAAATCAGTCTGACGTCTGATGTTGCCGTATCCATAATACGCCAATAGGGAGAAGTTTTTATTTACACGATGAGTCGGGTGTGTCTTGACCTCCGCCGAACCCCTGAGCCCGACTCACCGAACCCCTAGGGTTCAATCGAACCCAGGTTAAGAACCACTGCCCTAAGTGAATAATGCTGATGTATTGTTTTGGCCATAATCATGCAGCCCTATCCCTGACACAAACACAATCTAGTAACAACCAGTCCTGCACTTTTAAAAGGTAAATTGTGTCATCTGGAATGTTTTCACATTCTCTACAATTACACTGCTTAGTTCTGACAAAGTAAAAAAGATGATTCCAGTGTAATTTTGTTCTTATCTCTGCATTTTTAGTCTTCACGCGAAACTGCCCTCAGCACGTGGTCAGAATATGGCAAGAAAAGAAACGCAAGTACATGCACTGTTATTTCTTCATTTCATCTCAGGGAAGAAGAAGAGTATATGCTAGTGCACAGAGCTGAGTGTGTGTGACTGTTGGACGGTTTATGACAGTTTTAAGAGTTTAAAGAAAAACAGCCTTAAGCTATGACTACCTGGGAATTCACCATCACTGCTTTTATGTAGAAAATGCTTTATTGAAGCGTTCAGTTGCTTTTTCTAAATATTTAACTCATGACAAAGTGCAATGATGTGTGGACAACAACAACAACAAAACTTTGTTTAACAAATACTATGAAAGCTGTCACGTTTCACCACAGCATATCTGCATGAATTAAGTTTACTACATCCTATCTTGGTAATGTTTTCATATTTCAATTGTATTTAGGATTGCCCCTTGAGATGCAGCATCTAATTGTCAAATACTTCAATCCTAAAACATATAATACAATAAAACACAGCAGACACAAAGATACACTGCTATACCACTTCCACATCACACCCGCTCACACACATTTACATAAACCATTACAGTAGATTGCAATACAATATAGTACAACATCCGTCCATCCATTTTCTACCGCTTATTCCTTTCGGGGTCGCGGGGGGCGCTGGAGCCTATCTCAGCTACAATCGGGCGGAAGGCGCGGTACACCCTGGACAAGTCGCCACCTCATTGCAGGGCCAACACAGATAGACAGTCAGGAGCAAAATAATACAACTTCAAAAGCAAAAACAAGAACGCCTTGTTTGCAAATGGGAAAATACATTTGATTTAAAGAAAAAAAAAAAAAAAAGCAACAGTGGACTTTCAATCAATCAATCAAAGTTGATTTTATCCCTTAATCACAAATGTCTCAAAGTGCTGCACAAGCCACAACAACATCCTCGGCTCAGATCTCACATCAGGGCAAGTTAAAATCTCAACCCTGGAAGAAACTGAAGATGTGGGAATCCCCGCCCCCGGCAATGGATGCCGAGTGGATACAGTTAATAATGTGAGAGTCCAGATCCTCTTGCATGTAAACACGTCAGGGCGCAGACACGTCACTGACTGATGCATAAGGAGTGGTCACTCGACTTCATGTGAAAGTCCAGTCCATTGGGAGACCAGCAGGGGATCATCTTGAGTGGAGACAAGTCAGCAGTGCGGAGACATCACCAACTGATGCAAAGAGTAATGGTCCATCCTGGGTCCGGACTTAAAGCTAGCGTGTCATCCATTGAGACTGATCCGTTGCCACCTGATAACCTCTCCATGCAGGAGAGGGGGGCAGAGCAGAAAAGAGACACAGCAGATAAACTGCTCTAAAAAGGGGTCTATTTAAACACTAGAGTATACAAATGTGTTTTAAGATGGGACTTAAATGCTTCTACTGAGGTAGCATCTCTAACTGTTACCGGTAGGGCATTCTAGAGAACTGGAGGCAGAATAGAAAACGCTCTAAAGCCTGCATACTTATTTTGGGCTCCGGGAATCACTAATAAGCCGGAGTTCTTAGAGCGCAGATTTCTGGCCGAGACATATGGTACAATACAATCGGCAAGATAGGATGGAGCTGGACCGTTTAGTATTTTATACGTAAGTAATAAAACCTTAAAGTCGCATCTTAAGTACACAGGAAGCCAGTGCAAGTGAGCCAGTATAGGCGTAATATGATCAAACTTTCTTGTTCTGGTCAAATGTCTGGCAGCCGCATTTTGTACCAACTGTAATCTTTTAATGCTAGACATAGGGAGACCCGAAAATAATACGTTACAGTAATTGAGACGAGACAAAACAAACGCATGAATAATGATCTCAGCGTCGCTAGTGGACAAAACGGGACGAATTTTAGCAATATTACGGGGATGAAAGGAGGCCGTTTTAGTAACACTCTTAATGTGTGACTCAATTGAGAGAGTTGGGTCGAAGATAATACCGAGTATATTTATTTGGACGTCAAATGTTAAGGTGGTATTATTATATAGGTGCCGGTTTCTAGCAGGGTCGATAATCAGCATTTCCGTTTTCTTAGCGTTGAGTTGCAAAAAATTAGCGGTCATCCATAGTTTAATTTAATTTAGACACGCCTCCAGGTGACTACAATCTGGTGTTGGTCAGCTTTAGGGGCATGTAGAGTTGAGTGTCATCAGCATAACAGTGAAAGCTAACACTGTTTTTGCGTATGATGTCACCTAGCGGCAACGCACGTTGCCTTAACATACTCCAAGGTCATTGTTATGGGGGACGCACTGCATCCTGTCAGTAAGACAGGAGTTAAACCAAGAAAAGGCTAGGTCTGACATACCAATACGTGTTTTGATACGTTCTAATAGAATATTATGATTGACTGTATCGAAAGCAGCACTAAAATCAAGTAGCAGCAACATGGATGACGAATCAGCATCCAAAACCCAAATAATTTAAATCACAGCGAGTAATATTTTTTGCTTATGTTTAGTTGTGACTTTATTTTGCTCAAAATATTGCAAGGGAAAGGAATAATACAATAATATATTTTTTTTATTGATATTGTACACAGCCATCCTGTGTTTTTGACTGATTAAAATTGTAATGACAAATTGAATAATGTTGAAAATTGGAATTATCAGTATCAGCATTGGTATGACCAATACTGCTCTTGTAGCTACTTGGTATTGGATCGATATCCACATTTGTAGTATCGCCAACAACTAATGTAAATTATCCAAAAAAGAGAAGAATAAGAGCTAATAATTAAATTTGAATAGAAGTGTAGATAAAACCATGTTACAACAGAAAATAATCAGTTATAATAGTCTTAATAAATTAATTACTTCAGCAGCCATATTAGGAGCCATTGTAACTTGTTTTTAAATGGTTATATTTTCATTTATATACAAAGAATAAATTGTGATATATATCGTTATCACAGGAGGCTGCAATATATATTACGATATATATCGCCCCATCCCTAAATACATATGTACTGTATCAAGATTAAACAAACACAAGAATTCACATGCTTCAGCTGTCAATTATGACAAGGACTTGGGGCTATGTCTTGTGAAGAGCTGCATGACTCACACACACCTGATCCTGAACACCAGGTGTGCTGTTGTATAAGTGGCCCCTGGCCCCAACACGCTCCAGTAAAGATGGAAAGAAATCAAGTGGCCTGACTAGATATTAAGAAGCTCCATGAATAAATCTACACATTTAACATGCCTATTGCATTGCGTGTGCTTCTATTATCGCCTTGCCTTGACTGCATCAGGAAAATGGTTCAACAGGACAGGAGCCTGATGGATAAAGGATGTAGCCCCACTCTACTTTGAAAACAAGTAAACACAAGTTTTGTCAGTTTCGTTCGTGTTCCAAGAGGTTAATGCGGCAACCATGCAGTGTTTTATGTGAGGCGAAAGATTTGTTCATTAATTATGGCCATTCAAATGGTTAAAATAAACAATAAATAAAAACATGGCTTATTTTACATTTTTACTTAGGACTGAGGGTTATTAAAATATTTGAGCGAAACATAAAAAAAAAAAAGAATTCAAAATGTTTTTATACACTCTTAACCTCCTTTTCCGTCTTTAGCTACTCTATTGGGATGACATTATTTTTCATTGTTTCGTTTGAAATGAAAATATTAAAATAAAAAAAATAAAAAAACTCTTGGAAAAATGGTTTATTTCGGAATAACACAACCAAAGTAATGGTCACAGATAGAGCAAACATTTACCTCAAAGGACAAAATGTACCCAATCTACTCTGCGGGTTAATTACCAATTTTTGGCTCCACTACCCATTTCTGGTTTAAAAATACAAATTTGCAGTTTGAAGTCTGCACTTTCAAAGCGAGTTGAAAGAGACTGTTCAGTTTATCTTAGACGTTTCGCCCTTATCCAAGAAGGCTTCATCAGTTCTTGCTCATAGACTCGATAAGATTACATTGTTTGACTATATTTGACCAATCCTAGTCTAAAATTAGATTTGACTAATCCAGGTCTAAGATTAGATCTGACCAATCCATGTCTAAGACTAGACCGTCCCAATATTGGTCCAAGACGAGATCTGACCAATGTAAGTCGATGAGCATGAATTGATAAAGCCTACCCTGATGAGAGGGGAAATGTCTTCTAGGACAACCTGAACAGTCCAGTTGTGATTGACTGAATGCCTTGAGAATACAATGACTTGGTAAATAAGACATTACCGGTAGTTAAGACTTGTTAAAGTGTCATTGGTGCAAAGTATATAGATTATACTGACGCATACATTCCATCGTCTTTCAGTGACTCCAATAGAGTTCGGTTCAGAATGTACAGTATGAAGATTTCACACACAAGCAGCCTCCTCCTCTATGTGAGTCTTTGTGTGTCTGAGTGTATTATTCTTGTTGTGTAAAAGGAACATTTATGCAAACTAAATCATCTAATCCATCTGAAGAAGCAGAAAAATGTCCCGGGGGACATTAAATTACTTTTGTGGAGAATAGTGTCTTTATCTATGAGCATATGCAATTATTTGTCGGACATTTGTGGTGCAGTATCAAAGTAAAAAAGCAACCGGAGAGTGTAGACCTTCAACAAGTCCTACTTTCTAATCCTAAAGAAGTCCTGAATCCAGATGGTGAGCCGGATCCTCTTCAAAATGTAGTCACTTGTTTCTTATCTCATTTCTTGCATGTCCTGAAAGTTTCATTAGAACACACCCATAACTTTTTATCATTTTATATTAATGGTTTCTTTCCAGTCCTCCTGCTCAGAAAATTCTGACAGTTTCTTCTCATTACAGCATTTAATTCTCTGAGTTGAGGTACTGCCAAATACACTTGATCTCGGTTGACCTTTGAGAGCCATACAGAAGCGCCTGGTGTTTGAAACTAAGCACCTGGCTCTGCGCCCGCGCTGATAGCGCTTGGAGCATTTGGCACAGATTACAGTTTTTCTGAGAAGAATATTCTAGCACCTCAGTTGCAGGAAGCAGAACTGTTTGACTATTACTGCTAAACAAAAGATGTTATGATTTGTTTATGCTACAAACATAAATAATCCCAAAGATCCTTTTAGAAATATCGAAGCTTCACTAAATCGTAAATATTACTATTACCCTTATGTTTTTTGCCTTAAAATAAGTGTAAAACAAATTATTCTTTATATCTCTTAGGGCTGTACCAATCAACATTTTTAGGCTCAAGAACACAACAACATGTTTTTTATAATGGTGTACGTTTTTTTTTTTTAACATTACATTTAGTAAAACTCTATCTATTGTGAGTTTCCTGATCATTTAGAGTGCAGGAACCAGATGTTCCTGTCTTCTTTGTGTGCAAAAGACAAGACGTGAGACGGAACAGGACTTGGTGTACCTTTTATGCTCACAAGAATGCAGAGCTAAACCCTTCAAGATGCACTTCATCTTCGACATCAATAACACAGCTCTGGCTTTAGCGATGTGATATATGACAAAGGAGAACATGCAATGCTAACAACACAGCTAATGGTCTTCGTTGCGACTGTCAATTTGACCAAGTTTTTGCGGAACAACCTATGCCCGTGGGTGATGAAGTATTTCCACGTAGTGGTCGTGTTGGCCAATGACGGCCATAGCAATGACACTAATGAGTACTGGTGATTACTGTAATCTATAGATTACAGAAGATAGTGACTCAAGGCTACTATATTGGGTGAACTGTGTATAAAGGTGACTATATGGGTGTTATTTCATGTTAAAGGCCTACTGAAACCCACTACTACCGACCACGCAGTCTGATAGTTTATATATCAATGATGAAATCTTAACATTGCAACACATGCCAATACGGCCGGGTTAGCTTACTAAAGTGCAATTTTAAATTTTGCGCGAAATATCCCGCTGAAAACGTCTCGGTATGATGACGTCAGCGCGTGACGTCACGGATTGTAGAGGACATTTTGGGACAGCATAGTGGCCAGCTATTAAGTCGTCTGTTTTCATCGCAAAATTCCACAGTATTCTGGACATCTGTGTTGGTGAATCTTTTACAATTTGTTCAATGAACAATGGAGACAGCAAAGAAGAAAGCTGTTGGTGGGAAGCGGTGTATTGCGGCCGACTACAGCAACACAAACACAGCCGGTGTTTCATTGTTTACATTCCCGGAAGATGACAGTCAAGCTTTACCATTGGCCTGTGGAGAACTGCGACAACAGAGACTCTTACCAGGAGGACTTTGAGTTGGATGCGCAGACGCGGTACCGTGAGTACGCATGCAGCTGCAGCTTCCAAACATTTGATCGCTTGCCCGTACGTGCGTGCCGCTATGTGCATGTCACATACTTAACTTTGGGGACTTTGGGGAAACATATGTGCTGTATGAACTTTGTGGAGGTGAACGGTACTTTGGGCTGTGGGATTGAGTGTGTTGTACAGGTGTTTGAGTTGTATTGGCTGGTTATATGGAAGGGAGGCGGGAGGTGTTTGTTATGCGGGATTCATTTGTGGCATATTAAATATAAGCCTGTTTGTGTTGTGGCTATTAGAGTATATATATGTCTTGTGTTTATTTACTGTTTTAGTCATTCCCATCTGAATATCAGGTCCCACCCGCCTCTCACAGCATCTTCCCTATCTGAATCGCTCCCACTGCCCTCTAGTCCTTCACTCTCACTTTCCTTATCCACAAATCTTTCATCCTCTCTCAAATTAATGGGGAAATTGTCGCTTTCTCGGTCCGAATCGCTCTCGCTGCTGGTGGCCATGATTGTAAACAATGTGCGGATGTGAGGAGCTCCACAACCTGTGACGTCACGCTACTCGTCTGCTACTTCCGGTACAGGCAAGGCTTTTTTTTATCAGCGCCCAAAAAGTTGCGAACTTTATCATCGATGTTCTCTCCTAAATCCTTTCAGCAAAAATATGGCAATATCGTGAAATGATCAAGTATGACACATTGAATGGACCTGCCATCCCCGCTTAAATAAGAAAATTGCATTTCAGTAGGCCTTTAAGAGGGCTCTAATTATGGTTTTTTTAAAAAACATTTAGAAGGCAGTAAACATTTTTCTCTGAAACTATAACTCTGAAACAGCTGCGATAAACGAGGGACAACTTCGTTTTTTAATCTGCTTTCTGGTGCAGACAGAAAAAGTTAGTTAACAACATTTACACAAGGATGTTTAAAACTGAATTTAAACCAACACCATTTGAAAGTTACAGTAAGTCCAAAGAAGTTACAGAACTTCTCAATTTGTAAGCCAGCTAGTATTTATCTTTTTGGAAGAAGTGCAAATACAGAATGATGGAGTATTTTTTCCCCTTCACAGCCACTGTATGATGTATCACACTCTTCTGAGCTGGGCTTCCTCATGAATATAATTTGTCTGTTTACCCATCAATCTAGAAGACTGTCATTTATGTTCTTTGCCAAAACATTTTAACAAAGTTAAATAAAAGAACATCACATTTACACTTGCAGAGTGTGTTAAACCCACCTTTAATAATTGCTAGTACAGTAGTACATTAAGATACTTTAAAACGTGGTTGTCGTTTTAGATAGTTTGTCTCTAGGATAAGTGTTATGCTTTAGTTTATGTGCATGAGTTTAGGTTACAAGCAACGTTCCCTTTAGGGTGCACGCCTGCGCAATTGCGCACTGCTCAAGCGTCCTCTGCGCACAGCAAATATATGCCGCCCACCAAATCAAATCCCATCTGAATTCTAAACAAAATAAACACATTTATTCTGTGTAATTTTGTAATGCAACTCTGAGTGGTAGTGACAACATGCGGCTCTAACGGTGTTCGTCAACACCGTTCAATTGAACACCGTTCAATTATTGTAACGTCTATCGAGATGCTTCGAGGACAGGAATTATATCGATCACTTTATTGAGCAAAACTGTTTATATTCGGCCATAACCACACCAAAAACATGAGTAAAAAACTTCTATCTCGAAAAACTAGTCATTTTCTGCCGTACAAACCAGGCCCAAACCAACTTGTCATCTGTCACCAACACGCATACCACTAAGCCATTGGTGCGTTTATTGCCACACAAAAAGTCGGACAACTCAAACACCACACAAAGTTACACTATGACTCCTCAGTCATACGTGTGCTTATTCTACTGTCATTTATTATTAATGTTCATTTATTGATATTAATTATGGAATGCTGTTACTAGAGAAAGTTACAAGAATGCACACTTCATCCTATGCTTACATTTCATTGTGCAACATGAGGATGTTTAAGGGGAACTAAATTTGATCTCTGAAAGGGGTACAAATGATTTCCAAAGCAGGACCCCCACCCAGACATATTGTACAATACTAATCCATAGCTTATGAAAAACAAGATGTCTTTTATTTTCATTACAAATGGGCCAAATCACTAATATTACAAAATAATCTCATGAAAATGACTCCTCTTGTTTGAGTGTTATTATAAAAGATTGGTTTGAGACAGGTGTGCTGCTGGTATTGCCACGTGTGATGTTGCTCACATGTGCTCCACTCAATGCTCAGGGAGTTTTTGTGTTTGCTAAGACACATGAACAATTAGAGGGAACATTGGTTACAAGCTTCCCTACCACTAGTTGGCATAGTGAATATTACAGTAAACCAGGTAAGCTCTGACCAAAACATACGGTATCGCTATAGCATTGGCTTATAGCTAGAGATGGACATAACTAAGTCGAGTAACAATGATGGATTGCTAAGAAGGACAAAACTGGTGAATGAGGTGTTCTGTGGCAGTTTTCCAGGCTAAAAGCAGAGATATTTGCAATACCATTGGCACAGACTCATTGGAGTCATTGCTTTTAACTAATTAATGTCCCAAAGTAGCTTTGCTAAACTGGCAAAGTGAAGGGCGTGTTGGAGGAGGACATTTGTATGAGCTTTGCAAAGTGAGGTGTGTCCATGCCTGCAACAAACATTAACATCCAAACATGATGGATGTGACCAAGCAAACTATGCACAGTCAGCAAGGTCTCTTTCCCATGTTCCCATCCTACCTGACTTGCATAAGAAAATCATAAGAAGATGCACGCAGAGGCAAAAGGGACTATTAATAAATCATGTGCTTGTGACACTACGGAATATATTAATTATATATATAATATATGTTGATTTTTTTTTTTAAACTGTGTCGCTATATGGTTTGTTTGACAATTATTTGGAACATGAATGCATTTTCGACATGATACATCACATATTTGTATTTCTCTTTACAACATGCTCAAAAAGGAGTAGTAAGAATCAAAGCTTATTTAATCTTATCCTTTTTTCATTTCACACCAGTTTTTTACACGTATGTTCAATTCCTGTTTTCAATTTGTAACAGTTATATCAGTGATTTATACATACAACAGTTCTCTTTATAAATAGTTAAGTCAATTCCAATTTACATAAGAGATTAATCATATCTTATGTTCCTCTTCCTTAAACTTTGTAAACGCTTTGTGTTTGAACGGTTTCTTAAACTGCATCAAGTTAGTGCATTGTTTGACTTCTTTGATTAATCCATTCCATAATTTAACTCCACATACTGATACACTAAAGGTCTTAAAGGGTAACTACACTTTCTTTGGAATTTTGCCTATCGTTCTCAATCATAATGAAAGACATGTTTTTTATTCTATTTTTTAGCATTTTAAATATTGAATAAATGCGATCAATGGAGCCTATGGGATTCACTCTATTCTGCCTATAATGCCCCTAAAAAACATCCAAACACATCCATTAAAGTTTTATATACATGATGTACAGTAAGTATATATGTAATGTAGTAACGGGTACATTTATAATAACATTTAGTATTTACGTATTTTGATCATTTTAAGCACACGCGGCACATTATTTTAAAAAATGCTTCACGTTTTTTCATCACTGATTACTACTCACTGCAGACTTCTTGAGAGCTAAATCATAATGAAACATCACTTACTGAACAATGTCTGCTGTCATGTTCATATATTCTCATTTAGATTCAATAGCTTTTTTTTAAGGCTTTCATATATATTTGGTGAAAAGTCAGTTTAGGTCTTTGGTTTACATATCTTTATAATTTTAATGTTTATTCTTTTGTCATATTATTGAAACATTAATGTCCTCAACTGACTCGGGATCTGGAATCGTTTCCTCTAGATTTGGTCCAATATTTACAAAGTACTTATTGGAGCTTTCAACTATTGTCCCATGTTGCTCTCATATTGTTTTTGTTCCTGTCTTATAAATTGCTATAATATTATTTTCTACCTCTATATAAAATGTTGGTTAGCTTGTTTTTATACGTTTTGTACTTATTTTCTGCTTCTGTGGATTATTTGTGTTATAAGTATTCTATACAATGCATTCTTCTTGTTACAAGCATTTTTAGTCATTTTGTCATCCATGGTTGATTGTTCTTCTTTTGTTTCTTACTGAGTTTATTCAATGGACAATGTTTGTCATAAAGCATTATGAAAGTTTTTTTTTTAAAACCCATACGCATCAACATTATTTCCAGAGTAAACATTGTACCAAATTTGATCTCTCAGATCATTCTTAAAGGGGAACTGCACTTCTTTTTTGAATTTTGCCGATCGTTTACAAGACATGACTACCAATGGATTTTTTTAATGCATTCTAAATATTAAAAAAACCTATATAAAAGTCTGCTTACAGCGCATTCAATGGGAGCTCCACTATTTCGCCCATACAATCCGATAACCATTTAGAAAGCGCCGACAATACTCCATTTACATTTCGTGACTTGACTATTAACCAAGTATTAGTGATATTGTTTTTATAAGCGCTAACGCAGACAAACTATTTATAGCGGCGACGTACTCACTTCCGTGTGTCCCTATGTTTACATCATCGAGTGGTCTGCTGCTTCCTTGCTTCCTTGCTCCCTGTAAGTTTATTCCAGATCATAAATCATACCTCTCACTTGGTAGATGGTAGATGACTGAGAATATAATCAACAAATTGGGGCATTTTGACCGCCATGTAGGACCTGGAACTGACGAGAACGACACGAAAAGTGTATGCTTAAAATGATCAAAATACGTAAATATTAAATATTATAAAAAATGTGCTTGTCATTACATTACAAATATTTTTACACCGTGTATATAAAATCTTAATGGAGGTGTTTGGATGTTTTTTAGGGGCACTATAGGCAGAATTTAATGGCTCCCATAGGCCCCATTGTAAGCAGACTTTTCATGTAATTTATTTAATATTTAGAATGCATCGGAAAAAATCCATCCGTTGTCGTGTCTTTCATTATGATTGTGAATGATCGGCAAAAGTGCAGTTCTACTTTAAATTTACATGCAGTTGTAGTCAATAACAGACATGCCAAAGAACTCAGTGTTGTTCTTGAAATGTTTGATCTAACTCAGCATGTACACTCACCCACAGCAGAGGCCACACTCTTGATTTGATCATTACTAAGGGTCTTGCTATTTCAATCGTGAATGTTATCGATGCTGCTTTATCAGATCATTTGTGTTTTCTTCGATTTGTCTGTTAGACCCAAACCAACAGTTGGGTCTGCAGCTGTTGGGGGAAGACTCATACATGATAGCATACAAACATAGTTTATGAAAATGATTAGGTTGGAAAACACACCCTATGCTAATGCTGATGAGCTGTTGATCTAATGTACATCAAGTGTTGTAAAGCATTGCTCCTGTCAAGGTTAGAATGGTTAAACGTAGGCAAAAGCGCCATGGAAAATGAAGATTCGGTCGAGAAAAGGAAGTGCCGAATAGCCGAACGGAAATAGTAAACTGATTAACAAGCCCTCCAATTTCACTTCCAACCGAACTCATGTCTACATTAAAGTGCAATTACCTCGCAATATTATTTCATGATATGTTCAAGGCATTAAACATGCAGTAATTCCTGGAAAACAAAATAGCTACTTTGCAGCTAGCTCGTCAACTACAGCTGGAACATTTCACTCCTGTCACAGACAAAACAGTTGAAGAAATCATCCACAGTCTGAGGCCATCAACATTCTGCCTTGGTGACTTACCCACTAGATGTCTAAAGTCTGCGCTGAGCATCTTGTTACCACAAATTGCTCATCTAGATCAGTGTTTTTCAACCTTTTTTTCATTGAAAAAAATCCAGGGGACACTATCCCATCCTCGTCACCATTGTTGTGTGCCAAAATTGTCACTTATTAACAATCCAAGTTTAATAATACCGGTACACCAAAAGAAAGCCTATGGTCTTTTTCTGCCTTTTAATCTCGCACTTACTTTTCCACTTCCAGGTGTCCAACACACAACACATGTCATCACATCCTGTGTTCCCCGCACTTATGTTCCCCTTACAATGGTTCCAGTATTGTCCTGTGACCCGAATAACCAATACATGACAGACACCACCGGCAGAAAATGTTAAAAACGAAACTCAATAGCCTATATTGACAATACAATGTCGTTCTCATCAAATACCTGACTCAATTGTCGATATGACTTCAAACCATAACCATCATTAATTGTCTTGTCTCAAAGTAGACTTACAAAGCAATGAGCTACCTGCTGCCACCTACTGGTATGGAAGAGTATTGCATGGTTACTCTGCTGATCTCCAGACAGCACAGACACTCTACAACGGCACGTTGTTTGCGGATTGTAATTATTGGTTTGCAAAAAATATTTTTTCGACCAATTAGGTGAAATTGCATAATTTTCCACAGCACACCAAACAATATCTCACCGTTCACTAGTGGTTGAAAAACACTGATCGACTGGAACATTTCTGGAACATTTATTTTTTTTGACGATGGCGCTGCTGTAGTGGCTGCTGTTGGCAGGAGCTCTGTGCTCTCGTGTCATCCTTTTGTGTTCCTGATGTTTCCCTCTTGTTTTCATGTTTTTGTTATTTTTTTTTTGCCTTTTGGTTTGGGACTGTGTGACAAGGGGTGGCCCTTTTGTGACTTCTGCTGTGCTGTTTTGTGAACTTCTGGATCTGCCTCCCAGGAGCCTTTTGGCCATGGAGACCAGCTGCTGGGTTTCTGCCACACCAGAGTCCGTTTGGAGAGACTGGAGGAGATGCGGATGAAGAGACAGGGCTTCGGAGCTGGCGCTGAGCCCCGGGACGGACAAGCTTCATAGTGTCTTGGCTGAATGAGCAGGTATCAGACACCTTGGTCTCCTTGGACGTATCCTCGCTCATCCATGCGGACTAGACACTGGCTGAGAGTCGGTGGGAGGCCGAGGGTGGAGTCGGCTCTCTTGGTTGCTTTGTTGGGTCTGCTCCTGTCTCTGGCCATGCTCCCCCCAACCCAGCAGACGATGGCGGGGAACACCGCAGAGGCCACCACAGTGTATATGTAGTGTATATGTTATAAGTGTTATAAGCGATAATGATGACAAAGTATTTTTAGCATTGATAACCGAGAGCTAACGGTAACTATAGTTGATGCTGCATTGGACTCAAGGAGAGACTTTAATGTACCGTATTTTTCGGACTATAAGTCGCAGTTTTTTTCATAGTTTGGCCGGGCTCCAGTGCGATTTATATATGTTTTTTTCCTTCTTTATTATGCATTTTCGGCAGGTGCGACTTATACTCCGGTGCGACTTATACTCCGAAAAATACGGTAGTTATAAAATGAAACTGAAGATGGCAATAATGCAACATGTATAGATGCAAACTGCTGTAAAGAAAAATAAGCTTATGTAACACTGCAGCATGATGATGAGCCAGCGATGTCTTGTTTCTGCCGTTCTGCTCCTGCATCATCGCGTCTCGGCTCGTTTAAGTTATTCTAGATTCTAAATCATGCCTCTCGTCTGGATATTAGGAGGATTTAGCATGAATCTAGAAGTTGTTCACCCGTGACAGTCAGTTTATTCCCGAAAACACACAACAGAAGACCGTGTCTGCAACAACATTTTTAACCCTTTGTCATGTGGATTCAAATTAATTCTTCATCTTAATGAGACAATACAGACATCCTATCAGTCATCATCATAGTGAGAGCTGACATTGTACAGTAAGCAAACCTTTTATTATGTTTGTAGTTTATATTTCTGTTTTAGCACTTAGCAATACTTCTCCATGATGCTTAGTGTTTCACGAAAGCTGGATCTGTTTAGCAGAGCTTCTAAAACTTGTAGCTCACCTTCCTCATATTTAGGATCAAAAATATACGTTTCTGGACCATCATTTGTCCAAAAGTAGTCATTATTGGCTCCCCCAAAGTCTGTATGATTTGCATTGTTGTTGGTAGGGAAGGAATCTGTGGTTCCTACATCTACGTCACGCAATCACATGATCTCTCAAAATGGCTCGGAAATCTCTGCGAGATTGATACTATTATAATCATATCTATTGACTCGCAAACTTTGTGAGTCTTTCGGTGTCATACATGAGATATATATGATAATAGCTTCAAAAAACAGGCAACTTGTTTTTCCACTGTACTGGTACTTTAAAGAAGGGAACTGCAGGATGCAATCCATTAAAACAATGTAGTGGATGCTGCTTCACTTTTCTCACAATCCCTGTTTTTATATTTTCCTAAATGGTCAAATGCAATATTTCACTCACTAGGAAGTACAAACCCCGTTTCCATATGACTTGGGAAATTGTGTTAGATGTAAATATAAACTGAATACAATGATTTGCAAATCCTTTTCAACCCATATTCAATTGAATGCACTACAAAGACAAGATATTTGATGTTCAAACTCATCAACTTTATTTTTTTTTTGCAAATAATTATTAGCTTAGAATTTCATGGCTGCAACACGTGCCAAAGTAGTTGGGAAAGGGCATGTTCACCACTGTGTTACATCACCTTTTCTTTTAACAACACTCAATAAACGATTGGGAACTGAGGAAACTAATTGTTGAAGCTTTGAACTTGGAATTCTTTCCCATTCTTGTTTTATGTAGAGTTTCAGTCGTTCAACAGTCCGGGGTCTCTGCTGTCGTATTTTACGCTTCATAATGCGCCACACATTTTCGATGGGAGACAGGTCTGGACTGCAGGCGGGCCAGGAAAGTACCCGCACTCTTTTTTTTACAAAGCCACGCTGTTGTAACACGTGCTGAATGTGGCTTGGCATTGGCTTGCTGAAATAAGCAGGGGCGTCCATGAAAAAGACGGCGCTTAGATGGCAGCATATGTTGTTCCAAAACCTGTATGTACCTTTCAGCATTAATGGTGCCTTCACAGATGTGTAAGTTACCTATGCCTTGGGCACTAATGCACCCCCATACCATCACAGATGCTGGCTTTTGAACTTTGCGTCGATAACAGTCTGGATGGTTCGCTTCCCCTTTGATCAGGATGACACGATGTCGAATATTTCCAAAAACAATTTGAAATGTGGACTCGTCAGACCACAGAACACTTTTCCATTTTGCATGAGTCCGTCTTAGATGATCTCGGGCCCAGAGAAGCCGGCGGCGTTTCTGGATGTTGTTGATAAATGGCTTTCGCTTTGCATAGTAGAGATTTAACTTGCACTTACAGATGTAGCGACAAACTGTATTTAGTGACAGTGGTTTTCTGAAGTGTTCCTGAGCCCATGTGGTGATATCCTTTAGAGATTGATGTCGGTTTTTGATACAGTGCCGTCTGAGGGATCGAAGGTCACGGTCATTCAATGTTGGTTTCCGGCCATGCCGCTTACGTGGAGTGATTTCTCCAGATTCTCTGAACCTTTTGATGATATTATGGACCGTAGATGTTGAAATCCCTAAATTTCTTGCAATTGCACTTTGAGAAACATTGTTCTTAAACTGTTTGACTATTTGCTCACGCAGTTGTGGACAAAGGGGTGTACCTCGCCCCATCCTTTCTTGTGAAAGACTGAGCATTTTTTGGGAAGCTGTTTTTATACCCAATCATGGCACCCACATGTTCCCAATTAGCCTGCACACCTGTGGGATGTTCCAAATAAGTGCTTGATGAGCATTCCTCAACTTTATCAGTTTTTTTTGCCACCTTTCCCAACTTCTTTGTCACGTGTTGCTGGCATCTAATTCAAAAGTTAATGAATATTTGCAAAAAAAAAAAGTTTGTCAGTTTGAACATGAAATATGTTGTCTTTGTAGCATATTCAACTGAATATGGGTTGAAAATGATTTGCAAATCATTGTATTCCGTTTATTTTTACATCTAGCACAATTTCCCAACCCATATGGAAACGGGGTTTGTAGGCTCACAAATCTTTAACAGCATGTTCATGTTTGTGCAAGCAGATATATGCTTTATCCTGTTTGTCAAGTGATGTGAATTATATTCATATAGCGCTTTTCTCTAGTGACTCAAAGCACTTTACATGGTTAAACCCAATATCTAAGTTACATTTAAACCAGTGGGGGTGGCACTGGGAGCAGGAGGGTAAAGTATCTTGCCCAAGTCAGTGACTAGGATGGCGGAAGCGGGTATCGAACCTGGAACCTTCAAGTTGCTGGCATGGTCGCTCTACCAACCGATCCACCACAGCCCAAAGCAAGTGTTAATACGTATGTCTTACTATTCACAAGGAATATACAGTAATAATAGATATTGTATAAGAGTGATTTACTAAAAAAACATTGCAATGACCTTGTACAACACATTTAGGATTAATTACAACTGAAGTTTTGAAACAACCACCGCATCCAAATCAATTAACAATCAAATTATCAACTGTACATATACAGCCAATCATCGTTTATTGCGGTTAATTGTTTCTAGGCTTGACCGTGGTAAACAAATTTCCACGAAGTAGGGTTATTTATAATAAATCTAATATTTTCATAGTTAGAGAATAAAAACAGTTTGTGACCTTCTAAATATTTTTTTTTTACATAATTAGAACCGCGTGTTGTTAGCATTCCACATCAAGTATACGCAGTTTCTTTTGACATAAGCCTTTAAAATCGAAATGTCTGAGCTCACTTTGTAATGAAAAGCTAGCTGTCAATCATCCTGACAAAACAGCGCACATTAACATAACATCTGTTATCCTCTTCCTTCATTGTCAACAAGATGGCACATTTTCATATAAAGCTGCACTTATGTTTATTACCAGTGGACCTTCTTGCTTGGACACACTATCAGGTTTAAACACAAAGTATGGATATTAGAAACATGCTTTTGCCAGAAGATGCTATAATGACGAATAGGTAGGAGCTTGTATAAACAAAATGAGGGCCAATAAAGACCTCAACAGTGCAGCTGTAATTATATGGAAACAATGCAAGGTTCTAAATGGAATGCTAATTTGTCTATGAACAGATGCATTTTATTCCTCTGCCCTCTTTGGGAGATGTTTACATGCTTATGTGTGAGTTATGCTCTGTTAAAGTGTGATTGCTCACATTATTTTTCATGTTTACGAATCCTCTTTCACAGCGGAGATGAACTCAACAGCATCTGGATGTTCACTAATTAGATGTCCTCTCCACACATAACACACCTCAACCCAACTGTGTTTACGTTATGTTTGCCCACACAAAGTGTAGTTTGTGCAGTAATTGAGGATCGCCATAGTGATACAGTCAGGATTGTTTTGCGTGAAAAAAACGAAACAAGATTTAATTACGACAAATAATTCGCAGAGGTTAGACATCATAAACAAATGTGTGTTGTGATGAGCAGGCTATGTTTTGAGAGGCATGGAATGTTGAAAACATGTGAGAATAATATACATAACTATTGAAAGTCTACAGCAGGGTTCACAAATGCTTTGCCCAGAACAATGACTTCTAAAACTAGCACACTAAGCAGCTAGTTGTGTCCTAAATATCATTTGATTTAATTGTCGCCGTTCCTTTGAATCAAACATGATTATGTTTGAAAATTATAGTTGAAAATGACTTAATATTTTCAAAAAATAATTGATAAGTCTTTAATATGCAGTGTTCTCTTTACCACATCACTTACTGTACAACGGTGCATCACAGATTTTACAATTGTCGTTATGTATTTTTTAAGAATCAGCTACATCAAGTTTTATGTTTGTAAAAGCCGACCTTCCATGTTGGCTCTGCTGCTTCTTCAGAGAACATTTAGGCCATGTCCACACAAACACAGATACTTAATAAACGCATACTTATCTCTGTGCTTAGGCCTCTTGTCCACACACAAACGCATACTTTTGTCCTTAAAAACGCAGAGTCCCAAAACCTTTCGCTTAGCGTATGCGTGTACGCGACACAAATGGAGACTCGAAGCTATTTTATTTGGTACATGGTGAAATGATAAGTGTCACCAGTAGATGGCAGTAAAACATAAGAGATACATGTGGACTGCAATATGACTGAAGTAGACAACACCAAAATGTTATATGTTCCATTGAAAGTATTGAAAATTACACACGGCGCTTAAAAATCTATCAACATTTTTCAGTATGACTTTAGTAAGCTATGAAGCCGCACCGCTTGATGGATTGTACTGTGCTTCAACATACGAGTATTATTATGGTGTGTATAAGGTAAGATATATTATCTGGCGTTTTGTTTCGCAATATTATTCAAAAGCAACTTTTCTTACATTCTGGTACCTGCTGATCTGTATTGGGAATCTGCATAAGTCCTGAAAATGTGCGCGACTACGGTGTCGTGACACCGTAGTCGATAAGCTTTTTCTTTTTCTCTATCTTTTTGTTATGGGACATTCATCCTCCGCTGTTGCCATTTCTAATATAAAGTAGTGTCAAGTTCTTACTTATATCTGTCAGTAAACTCGCCATGAAAGTGCTAAAACATACCGGTGTAGTGAGTTTATATTATTCACCCAAGGAAATTTAGTTATTAGAGAGTTCCAGTCAGATGTTTTTTCACGGGACACATTTTCGGCGTTGTTATTGCGCTAGTGAGCCACGGATGAGGAGATGCTGCTCCGTTATTGATTTAAGTAAAGCCTGAATGTCATTAAAACAGTTAGCTCCATCTTTTGACACATCTTCCACACCCGTCCTTGCACGCTACACCTGTACAACACAGATGACGGAGAAAAGACGCTGTCAAAGGTGAGGCACGTAAATAAGACCGACCACAAAACAGCGCATCCTGAAGCGACTGTCAGAAAGCGACTTGAAGATGATCTGTAAAACATAATCTATGCAACATTTTGACCAAAGAACTACCATTACATGTTATGTAGACCACAAGAAAGCATTTTCAATTTAGAAAAAAAAAAATATTATGACCCCTTTAATGCGCTCTATAATCCGGTGCGCCTTTTGTATGAAAATAGACCTGACTAGACCCACTAATCGGCAGTGCGTTTTATAATCCGGTGCGCCCGTGGTCTGGAAAATACGGTACATGAACGGAAAAGAGAAGTGTTCCCTTAACATACAAGTCATATGTGATTACAAATATTATTTCATTGATGTCATCTAAAAAATAATTTTTTTAGATGAATTTTAGATGATTACAGTTTTTGTTCTTGCAGACCCAGCATATCCATTACTTCCCTACCTGATGAAGGAGTATGCCAATTGAGGCAGCAATGTTCAGGAAAAGTATTTTGGACTATCTCTGTGTAGAGCTCGGATGGTTATTGAATGTGCTTTTGGCAGACTCAAGGCACGGTTTGGTGCCTAAAGAAGGGCATTGGATATTAATCTGCTAGACCTTCCCTTAGTCATATATTCCTGTTTTGTGCTTCACAATTTCTGTGAGGCTTCCAAGGAGATTGTGGAGGAGAGGAGTGTGATGCAGGCAATTCAGCAAGACAAGGACAATCAGCCAGACACCCACAACAAGGGAAAAGAGTTTGGAGAAATCTGTCTGAATACCTTGATCCATACATTGAACCACACTACACAGCATGGTCATACATTGTTACGTTTTGTAATGAAACAGTTGTTCCATTTTGAGATTTACATTCGATAAATGGTAATGTGAAAAACTATTGTGTTTAACATAATCATTCAATCTTTTACACGTGACACTTGGTTGCATATGTAAATGTGCACTCTTTATTATAAGATGTAAACACATGGGATGCTATTCAATGTAGTAAAACACTGAAGTGTAAACTTGTCAAATGAGGTGAAAAGGTAGAAAACATTTTAAGTGCAAAGATGTTCAAGGTGCTTCAATTCACCAACTGGTGAACATAATTATAAAAGAGCAATAGCAGTGTGGAGAGAGAGTGTGATCAGCGTCCCCGCAGGAGCAAAGGTCACCGCCTCTGTCCATGGTGCTGAAGACAGAGCACCATCAGACGGGGGGCGTAACATGTGCTGACGGCGAGACACAGCTGGCAGGTGATTAGATTTCACAGGTGGTACGTGTTAATCTTCATTTGTTGTCTTTAACAGTAAGAGGCTGGAGAAAGATACGGACGTGGCTGAAAAGTCACGTTCTAGTAGAGAAAACTGTTGTTGGAAAGAAAACATTCAATACAACCTTGTTGAACGCTGGGCTCTTGTGCCGTGTCTGCAGTGGAGCTGCTGGGAGGCGACTTCCACAAGCAGCTATACTATATGATAATACACAACACTTATACAGTTTAAAAATGCAAATCACACAATACAACAACTTTAAGAAAACTTGAGGTCCTTTCTGGCTAAAATGAGTCATTCGAACACTTAATAACCCTGAAAAGGGGCTTCTGTGAGGGGAAAACTGCCCTGGTGTGGTGTGTGTATGTTTTTCAGTTGCTGCAATGTTTGATTGATATGTAGCTGGTAATGTGTGTGTTGTTGGGGTAAAAGTGTGTCTATAATAACCACTATGGTGTTGGCATGTTGAATGGTTGTTGAGGATGCATGACATGTCTCAGCAATGCAAATCCCTACGCAACGGAGCTTGTCAGTGTCTCGAGGCTTGATGTTAGTTTGTCTAAATTGTCAGACGCTTTCTGATGTCTCCATCATGTCCAGAAGTCTCTTCTTTGACTGGATGTCTTCTTCTACTGCATTCAGCAACTTTGTCTCAATTGGAAGTTTTTGTTTCAGTCTGCCCTGCTTGTGGCTGTTGAGTTTTGCCTGGTGAAAAAATAAATAATTTTTATGAGGAAATGTACAAAATGATACTCAATAATCATGAATACATTATTAAGGATTAACCCACTTTAGCACAGGTGTAAGATAGTTCAAGATTCAAGATGATTTATTGTCAATTCTTAACATGCACAAGACACATAAGAACTGAAAAGTAAATTTTCGGCACAGTCCCACTAAGAGTTATTAGCAACATGTCAAATGGCCTGTAACATCGTCAAGAAACAATGTGCGTCAATAAAGCACTTCATCAAGGTATTTAAATTCCGATAGAAATTTAAATACTAAATATGACACATACTTGGTAAATTAAACCTCTGCCTTTTTTTCAATGAACACTTAGGTCTACTACCTTACTGTAATTCAATGTTGGTCATTATGGTGGTAAGTTTTTTCTGAGGTGGTACTTGGTGAAAAAAGTTTGAGAACCACCAGTCTCGTACAAAAATATGTATTATTTAAAGCATATAACTAATTAAAGTTTTCACCAAATATTATAGAAGTGATCATTTAAAAAATGAAATATGCAACCTCCCGCAATAACGATACACACACACTCTCACACACTTAAGGGTAAATGTAAGATAACATAGTAGACATTATACTGATTTGGCCCAATATAGAATCACTTGTTTCCAATGTCATTTCTGACATTTCCTGAAATTCCGCCAACAACTTTTTGTGTTATTTTGCTAAATAACTTGAAGGTTCCACGTTCGATCCCCACTTCTGCCATCCTAGTCACGGCCGTTGTGTCCTTGGGCAAGACACTTTAAGCTACATTTAAACCAGTGTGGGTGGCACTGAGAGCAGGTGGATAAAGATATAGATAATGGGTTTCACTATTTAAAGCGCCTTGAGTCTCTAGGGAAAAGCACTACATAATTATAATGTATTAATTTATTAACGATTACATAATCTCCTGGCGGATGTAATAAATAACCCATAGTGTCCAAAAGAGCAGACAAATCTAAGTCCAGGAAAACAACAATTACAGAGCAACAGGGCAGTACAGTAGGTTGCAATGTCAACAATATTTCCTCCCTGATGGCAAGAAGGAGAAGATTTGGTGGGAAGGGTGGAGCGAGTCAATGATGATGGAGGTGACTCTGCTGATACAGCTGCTGGTATAACTCCATCAGGCAGGGAAGATTGCTGGCTTTCTTGACCAGTTTGTTATGCTGCGTTCTGTCCTTTGACATGCACTGTATCAAGTGGTGAAGCCATAGGTCAGGATGCTTTCAACAGTGCACAAGTAGGAGGTTGTGTGGTCAGGAAGCCTGTCTTCCTGAGCTGCTGCTGAGCTTTTTTAAAGACTGCCAAGGTGTTAGTGGTTGATGTGAGGCCATCATACCAGTACTTCACACTACTGACCTTCTACAACACAGGTGCATCGGTGAATTTTGCTAACCTTCCTGAAATCAATAACAACCTTACAAGTCTTGTTCACATTGAAGATGAGGATGTGAGAACTGCACCATGAATTGAGCTGTTTCACTTGACTCACTGTTGTCTTTGACAAAGCCCACCTCCGTCATGTCATTTGCAAACTTTAGGATGTAGTTGCTGCTGAATCTGGCAGTGCAGTCAACGGTAAGCAGGCTAAAGAGTGAAGAGCCCAGGACACAGTCATGTGGCGATCCTGTGTTCACTGTGATGGTTTTTGACCCTAACTGTCTGCTGTTGCTGAGTAGAAAAGTTGTGGACCCAGCTACAGTTGTCGATGCCTTTTCCACCAGCTGCTGAGGGATGATAGTGTTGAAGGCACTACTGATGTCTATGAACAGGGCAGATGGCATAGGTGTTTCTCTGCTGAAGATGACACAGCATGGGGTGGAAACTGCATCTAAAACACACTGCATTGGTGCAGATGCTGAACTTGTTGACTGGACTTTGCAGAAACAATTGACTTTGTGTCTCCCAGTGCACCACTGTCCTCTGTGATAATGTAGACTGAATATAACTTATGAACTAGTCTAGTTCAGTGATTCTCAGACTGTAGTATGCTGGTTCCATCTAGTAGTACGCCAGTACGACCAGTACTGTTTGCCTTAAATTTGTTACCCCTAAATTCAGTTATTGACAAGCACACACTTTCCTTTCATTTTTATGCCAACGGTCTGCAACTTTATTTACTTTATTTGCCGTTTTTTTCCAAGCCCTCCTAACTCAATGAATACACATTTTAACTGCATGAGAGACATAGTCACATAGTTTCTTACATTTAAATGAGTCCACATAGAATGCATTGTGTTTGGGTCTAACATTCTCCCGAGTGCTGTCCCTGATCTGAGTTCTCTTGCCCAATACTGAAAATCAGTGATAAAAAATTGGGGCTCAATTTGGACAACAATCTGAGTGTTGCAATTTACACTGTTGCTAGAGCTACCATAGATTTGTTTTCAGTGGCGTCTTCTGGCTAAAGTAAAGCCTTTGTTAGCAAGCAAGACCTTGAAATGGCTATGCAAGCTTTTATCACTTCTCGCCTTGACTTCTCTCCTCTGTTGGTGTCAAACAGTTATCTCCAAATTGTCTTCAACTGGTACAAAATGCTACAGCGCGACTCTTGACTAGCACTTGACGACAGAGCCACATCACTGCAGTTGTGCGCTCTCTACACAGTTTGTTTTAGAGTTCATTTTAAACATTTTATGTTTGTTTTCAAGGTGGTTCATGGTACTGCTCCGTCAGAGTTCACCGCTCAGTTCTTGCAGGATGTGCTGATGCTCAACGACAAGCCCATGTTGGATCGTGCTCACCAGACCCCGCGCGCTAGGCCTAAAGATGGCGAGCCTTCACGGCTGCTTGTTGTACAATAATTTATTTCAAATCCGGTACCAGATTCTAAAAGGGGCGGGTGAGGCTTCTTCGTTATCCTATATGGGCAAAAACATTTCGATTACTCCCAACTTTACTCCGGCTATCGATTGCTTTGAGATACACCTTTGCTTTGGTGAAGAAAAAGCTACACATTTATGTCCCAACGTTAAGTTTGGAGTTCTCTTCTTGGTGATGTTGCGGACCACTTTATTCAACAGCCAGACTCGAGGACCCAGTACAGGCGGCAGACTTTGGTGCAACTCCCATTTTGATATTTTTCTCCACAGACTCCTTTTAAGAGGTACGTTAACATGCTCGCAGATAGCGGCTGTAAAGGCCTTAAAGTGGAACTGTACATTTTTGGGAATTTTGCCTATCATTCACAATCATTATGAGAGACAAGAAGACAAACGTTTTGTGGTTTTTTTTGGCATTCTAACACATAAAAAACGGCTCGTCCTAGGTGCTTCATTTACGTTCCGTAACCCGTATAATGACCAAGCTGTAGCGACATTGTTGTTGTAAGAGCGAACACTGAGGAGCTATTTTTCTAGCATAGTAACACATCGCCATGCTACGGTATTAGCCGTAAAAGCTAGCTACAGCTAGAGATACGTCTACGTCAACACAATAAGTGTTTGTGTTTGTAATGCACAACACTGCAATACGACACCAATGTGTACTGACTGAAAAACATGAGCAATCATATTACAATATCTGCAAAGTGTTAGCCCACATGTCATGTTTTGTTTGTACACAGCTGAGCTAGCCAGACAGTGTATGAACTAACACACATGGCATGTGCGCGTATCATGATCTATATCAAAGTGACTTACTCGATGAACAGTTGTTCGTCTGGTCCAGCTGGCCATGGACGTTTCCTGTTGATTTTGGGTAAGCACGCCATTTATGTCGAAATTGCTTGGCTCCAAATTCCATATTTATAGCGTCAACATCGCTTTCACTTCACTTTCCCGGCTTCTGTCTGCTCCAACGTCTCACTCTTCCTTTGTGCTGGCTTCTATAAGCAGCAGTATATTTAGCTTCGAAAGTATAAGGTTGTGAATCCTCATTCATCCAAAAATATTTTCCTGCGTTGTCTGTTACCAAGTCTACCATGATTAGAAAATACACTTGTGTTTGATTCCGAAAGTATAGGAACACACATTTTTGTTGCCAGAAATCAGACTTGCGCTGATGTGGAAACAGAAATCAATGTGTTTTTTAGAAGGCTTTAAAGGCTACAACGATGACTTCCATGAGCCGTATCTTTCAAGCGTTTTTTATCATCTTTAAAATCTTTTTTTTTTAACCTTCGTCTTGTGTTAGTGTCTGTACCGACCCGTTTTAGTTTTTAAATGCATAAAAGAACCACATAAATTAATTTTTTTGCATCAAGGCTTTTTGACTTTGTCAGGAACCTCTATTTCAACAAAATAAAACAGTTTTTGTTTTTTTCACTAAATTATAAAATGTTCTGGTTGAAATTATGACCTTAGTGTTGTTAGGGTCGGTTTCGACGCAGTTATAAAAATAAGATTATAAAGCAATAATTAGAGGCAAAACTGAACACACTGACAGCCAGCTCCTCTCCCAATCATGTGAGCTTTAGGGGATTCTCATTTAAACCTTGTCATCCAGTACAAAAACAAACAAAGACGGGCATGTGAGGTCAATTCAGTATAGAGTTGGTGACTTGCAGAGTGCACATCTCCAATTTGCAGCATGCAAAAATGAAAAAAATATTTACAGTGAGAGAAATTCTGGATAATATTTTTGGTATAAATGAGGGAGAAGACACAGAGCAGCATAGTGATATGGATGAACAGGTTTCTGAGGAGGAGTATCATCCAGAAGACACAAACGCATCGGATGAGTCTGATGAGGAGGTCATACCAAAGACTATAAAAATGGGAGCCATTACCTCTCTGCTTGGCACTCAGCATCAAGGGTTGGAATTAAAGTAGCAATGATTGTCACACACACACTAGGTGTGGCGAAATTATTATCTGCATTTGACCCATCACCCTTGATCACCCCCTGGGAGGTGAGGGGAGCAGTGGGCAGCAGCGGTGGCCACGCCCGGGAATAATTTTTGGTGATTTAACCCCCAATTCCAACCCTTGATGTTGAGTGCCAAGCAGGGAGGTAATGGCTCCCATTTTTATAGTCTTTGGTATGACTCGGCCGGGATTTAAACTCACAACCTACCGATCTCAGGGCGGACACTCTAACCACTAGGCCACTGAGTAGGTCTGGGGGTTAAATTGGGGGTTAAATCACCAAAAATGATTCCCGGGCGCGGCACCGCTGCTACCCACTGCTCCCCTCACCTCCCAGGGGGTGAACAAGGTGATAGGTCAAATGCAGAGGACAAATTTCACCACACCTAGTATGTGTGTGACAATCATTGCTACTTTAACTTTAACTTAACTTAACTTAATTTGATTTGCTGTTGTTTGTTTGACCTTGCAAATCTATATTTTGTGTTATGACTTGTTCTGCTTTTCATTTTGTGTTTGTATTAAAGTTCTGTTGCTGAAAAAAATACTTTTCAGCCTTTTTCTTGAAGTAAATATATATGGGTCGAAATTGACCCGTAACACCATAGATGCTACTTTAGTTAAAATTATTAAAATGAAAAAATAAATTAAACAAATGTATTTAAGAGATGTGTTCTAATACCCCTCAGTTGTAGTCAGGTAACACAGCAACCTTTTATTTATTTATACGATTCTCTTGAGATTCATTTTACAGTTTTTTTAATTGAAATCGAGGGGTATACTGACAAAACAAAGGCCCAATGGCCCACACCAAAAATATTAAAACCAATATTTTCATGGATAAGGAAGCCTAACAGGGTAACCAAGAGATGAGAAACAAATTGGATGATAGATAATTGTTTTTAGTGTATTTTACAGCTGATTTAAGACATGGGTCAAACCGACCCGTTAACATAAGAGATGGTAACAGAAAGCTAGCACAAGAGGAAGGTTAAAGACGTGTGTTGTCTCACATAATGATTGTATCAATAGGCCAAATTCCCAAAAAAGTGCAGTTCCCTTTTAAGAACTGGAAATCCCAGGAGCGTAAGATACCTTAACTGGATACATGTTCTTCCTCACTAGTGTTGCTTTTGGGTTTACTCTGGGCTCGTTTTTGGTAACATGACTACTATTTGAGTTTGTGAAAGTATTGCCTTGCTTATTGATTTTGTTCTGCCTCACTCAGACAGTGTTGCTGCTATGGTCACTTTCAGTCCGTTTTGTCAAAATGACTACTATTTGAGTATCTATATAAAAGCTCTTTGCTGATTGTAAGCTTTAACTATATGGCCTTTTTTGTTTCTTTTTTTTATTCGAACATTTACCTTACTGCGCTTCACTTGTTAACGACAAGTCACATTTTCAACGCCCCTTTGGAGTTTTTTTTGTTTTTTTAACAGTCGTAGAGGCGTGAAGGTTTTTTTTGTGAGGAAGAGAGGATGCATGCACCCTGTTCGGAGGGATCCTTCTGCAGGTGTTTTGGGGTTGGGGTTGGGGTGGGGGTTGTTTGTGTGTTTTCCTTTTGTTTACATAAGTCACATTTACCTTTTTATTTATTTATTATTGTTTTATTTAATGTATTATTTTGAAGTTTTGCCATAAATTCTGCTGATAAGAAATATCCTTTGCACAATGTTCCCTTCAAAATTGCCTTGCAACGTTTTACATACAAATGCGCACACCGTACTGTAATATGAAACATCTCTAAACTGCATATACCAAATATTTGAGATTTTTTTTTTTTTTTTAAGTAACGTATTAATTACTTTCCAAGTAATTAATTACATTTATTAAAGAGTAATTTCATGAGTAATTCAATTACTTTTTTGGTAAAGTAACTAAAATTCATTACTTTTTAAATGTAATTTCCAGAACATTGATCATTGGGTTTATTGTATGTGTTATCATTAGTATTATAGTTTTTTGATTGATTGAGACTTTTATTAGTAGGTTGCACAGTGAAGTACATATTCCGTACAATTGACCACTAAATGGTAACACCCGAATAAGTTTTTCAACTTGTTTAAGTCGGTGTCCACTTAAATTGATTCATGATACATATATATACTATCAGATACATACTATCATCATAATACAGTCATCACACAACATAATCACATTGAATTATTTACATTATTTACAATCCGGGGTGTGGAGGGGTGGGGGGGGGGGTAGGTTTGGTTGTTATCATCAGTTATCAACAATTGAGAACAGAGAAATGGATATTGGAACAGTGTAGGTCTGACTTGGTAGGATATGGACAGCAAGTAGTGGGCAGAGAGAGAGAGAGAGAGAGAGAGATCAGAAGGCATAAGAAAACGTATCTGCATTTGATTGTTTACATTTGATTATTAACAATCCGGGGAGGGTGTTAGTTTAGGGTTGTAGCTGCCTGGAGGTGAACCTTTATTGCGGTTTTGAAGGAGGATAGAGATGCACTTTCTTTTATACCTGTTGGGAGCGCATTCCACATTGATGTGGCATAGAAAGTGAATGAGTTAAGACCTTTGTTAGATCGGAATCTGGGTTTAACGTTGTTAGTGGAGCTCCCCCTGGTGTTGTGGTTATGGCGGTCATTTACATTAAGGAAGTAGTTTGACATGTACTTCGGTATCAGGGAGGTGCAGCGGATTTTATAGACTAGGCTCAGTGCAAGTTGTTTTACTCTGTCCTCCACCCTGAGCCAGCCCACTTTGGAGAAGTGGGTAGGAGTGAGGTGGGATCTGGGGTGGAGGTCTAGAAGTAATCTGACTAGCTTGTTCTGGGATGTTTGGAGTTTAGATTTGAGGGTTTTGGAGGTGCTAGGGTACCAGGAGTTCATGTTATTAAGTGGGAGCAGGTCATTTATTGATTATTCATGTTAAGTGTAGGGATGGTGTTTGATATGTTTTGACTTCTTCTCACTCTTCTTTGAACATGTAATGTAAAACTATGTTGTCTTCTTGGTTGTTTACTTTTGTTGTGTATGAAATTATGATTTTAGCATATACATTATGATTTCATGATGTGAACCACGATTATGTTGTTCATTACAGTTAACAGATCTGTAAAGCTTTTAAAGCTTACCTTTATAAATCACTTCTCCTTCTCTGGGCTTCCAACTGACCTCAATAAGTCCAACAATTTATTTTGGTTTGGCATCCATTCACCCTCATTATTCTAGTCTATGTCTATTGCTTTATTAATCCTTTTAAGAGCAGACCTTTGATTTGATTAGATGGGCTTTCATTATAGTAATGGTGGATTAAGTAACCATGGAGATCAGAATGGATATCTGCTGGAAGGATTTGTGTACATATTGTACTTCATGTTTATGCTGGAGTCTATTTTCCATGAAAAGTGCCTTATGTGAGCCTCTAAGCGTTGTGTTTTGTTATATTTATGGATGAAATGCAAATTTTAAAAGCATGAATTCTTCTTTTCAGACTGTGGGATTTACTGAATGCTGATCAAATGATAAATGTCAGAATTAATTTCAATACGACTAAATATTTTAACGCTATTACTGCTGTTCTTTGTTGCTCCTCTGCGAACATTATGAAAACATTTATGAAAGTACAATAGGAGCAGCTTCTGTTTGTTTTATAAAACAATTTATTCTGATACAAAGCTTTGTTTGAATGGAAATATATGTGGAATCTATCAATTATCTGACAGGGCATTGAAAGACACACTATTATGTCTGTAAAATATTCGTAACAAAATGTATGAAAAATATAATTATAAAATTAGACGTGGACCCATACAACTTTTTCAATTAAGATACACGATCAATATTGGAGCTTTGAGTATTTACCATTACTGATATTATCCCGATACAATATCAGCAGGGACCATACATACAGTACTTGTATTATATTGTAGTGTGGAATGTTAGAAAATGTTTGATCAAGTGAAATGAGTCAAGCAGAGATTAAGGTGCTGGTATGACAGTACTGTCCACTTTGCTGCTTGATCAAGACTTTTTCTATACTCTACAATTTAAATTATCTAATTGCCTCTCAAATCCAATCTTGAAGAATACTTGTCAATTCCATCAAATTGCATTTCACTAACAGAGGTTTGACCTCTGACAGATTATGGATTAAAATAATCCCATGAAGCCTGAGTGGTTTGTGTCTGCATACAAGAGGGACGCTTTTTAATCACTTATTCAAAAACACACAACTGATTGTTTGGCCCCGAAAGTAAAACACTACAAAAAAACACATTTTCAATATTAATATTGATGTACTTTAGCTGCAATGTTGTGTCATTCCCTTGGATAGGAAACACAACTAATTATACTTTTTTCACAACGACTAAAGGTATCTACTCGGGTGGTGCGATTGAACAAAGCACTGGATGGACTGTCATGGAAGTTGATAGATATGCTCTAGCAGACTGAGGTTGTGGTCCCTGGTTGGAACCTGAGGGTGTGTCCAACTATAGAAGATCACATTCCTCAACCTCCCTCAGCAACAATTCAAGTGGCAGGTAACCTTTTACTGCAGAGGATTGGCTTGACATCCTGTCATACGCTCTTCATTTCTCATTTCCCATGTCACATGCACACACACACACACACACACACATCCCCGTTTACAGCATTTTCATATGCCATGCATTCGTAATTTTCATTTCACCAAAAGACTTTCACTCTTGTTGTTTTCAACATGTAGAAATAGGTTATATGTGCTGTTTTGTACTAGGTATGTGATTTAAGTTGGAGAATGATACTGTAATGCAGTGGACGGCCGTGCGTTGCCCACCTAGGCCTTCAGTGATGTCCGACTTCAATGGTCACCTCTCAAAATACCATCATTGATGTCACCACATGACCATTGCTGGAGAAATACTATACAGAAACACATTTACGCACTACAGGGCATTGTACAAAACGGGTTATTTTTGGCGCATTTAAAAATCAATAAACCCGCATCAGCAATTAGAACATATCTTATGTGGTACTGTCAAAATAAAAATTACCAAAAAAATATTAAACGTGAAAAAATAAAGAAATTAAATATCTGAACTCACATTTCATCGCCGGGACAGCTGAGCTAGCTTCGGGGGTTGGCCGACATCATCTCACAAGATGTAGTTTCTCTTTAAATATCCTTCTTGAAAATGGCCTTGCAAATATACCGTATGTGTTGTCTTGTCTAATCATAATGCAGATGCAGATGAGGCGTGTTGGCTGAGTTCTTAAAGTTTACTCCATAGCGTGCTCATCAAAAACATCCCACTGCATGTCTACACTCAACAACCTAAACGGGGCTACTGCGCATGCTATTCACTACTGTGGCATGGTGGGTAGTGGAGTTCTTACGTTACCTAGCTCATAACATCACTATATATCTGCCTTAGGCCATCTAGAAGGCCTTACTGACAACAACTCGTGATCTGATTGGCTATCGCAACTGTCTGTCAACTGTATGTGTCTGTGCACGGACGCCTGAATTGTTGATTCTGAAGGCTCTAGGCAGATTTGGTACAGCATGGCAACATAAGCTAGCTGAATTCCGATTGGATAACAACTCTATAAACTAAAAACAACAGCGCTGGAAGGAGCATAATATGACATGAAGAGAATATGAATACTTTTAGATATGTCACGGCGCGGACTCGAACTCGCTTTTCGGACATGACCCTGCTCGCGCTGAGCGCACGCAGCGACAAGCCTGCAGACGATCTGCAATCTGCACTCCTGGGACTGATGAGGGCGAGCTGCATAAAGGACCAGTGGACCTCTGGTGTCTGAGCCGTCAACTCCCATTTAGCAAACATAACAAGATATTTAGGGAAAGTAAATTAAACATTACTTTTATCTTTAATTATGATTTCTGGTTATGTTAGGCCAGCAGAGAAGGCCTTGCTGGGCCTGACGGCATATGACAAATCCTTGGTACTTTAACTTTAACTTTAAATATGGTTGTAATGGTATAGTGACATCATTGCAAAATGTGTGGCCCATTCATAAGCACTATTAATATGAACAAGGAAAGTTAAAACATTTGTTTTTTGCTACGAATTATGTAAAAATAACGGTAAGTCTTAGAGCAGGTGTCGGGAACCTTTTTGGCTGAGAGAGCCATGAAAGCCAAATATTTTTAAATGTATTTCCGTGAGAGCCATATAATATGTTTTAACACTGAATACAACTAGATGTGTGCATTTTTAAGTAAGACCAACATTTTAAAAGTATAATAAGTCTCTTATTCTTTTTAATAACATTGTTATTCTGAAGCTAACCAATAATAAATAAAATACTTCTTACCATTAATGTGACTTCTTGAACAGGTGCGGTAGAAAACGGATGGATGGATTGATTAAAATGCATGAGAATGTTTTATATTTTGAACGTTATTTTTAACACTGTGATTACCAGCTGAATTATTCATTACTTATCTTGTTAAGAAATGCCAGCTAAGATTTATCTGAGAGCCAGATGCAGTCATCAAAAGAGCCACATCTGGCTCTAGAGCCATAGGTTCCCTACCCCTGTCTTAGAGTCTGATCTACAGTACCAAGATTATAGATAACTGGTAAATAGTGCGTACAAAGTATAACATTGTGTGTACTCGGTGTACAATTAATAACAAGTACAAAAGTGGGGGAATTTGTGTGTACTACTGGCTGTCACCATTGAAATACCTTTTTATTTATCTATTACCCCATGTGCCTAAAGGGGTCAAACAAGATCATTTAAACTTTAATGGAGATTTGATGAGGCTTTTTGTTGTTTTTGATAAGTGTTTTATAACAACGTATTCAATGTGCGCTTTGTTTTACTTGCACATTTAAGTTAAATGCTACTTACCTGTAGACTGTCCTGAGCCAGGACCCTTTTTTTTTGCATTTCAGTGCTCGATTGTTGAAAAAGAAAACAAAAAATACTCACTACCAATTTGTTGAGTGGTTAATTGAAAAATTAATTTGTAACCAGAGGTGTAATAACATGTTGCAAATGAATGGAATGAGAATAGGACAACTAGTAGTACATCTTTAACATAACAATACTCTGACTTGTTTAGTGGTTAATCGTAAAAAAGTAAACAAATTAGGTGTACTACACTAGGCACAGTCAAGAACACAGAAAAACAAGAACATTGAAGGTGGCAATGAGTGAGGTAGAGGGGCCCACATTGATATTTTTTCAGGGGGCTCAGAATTCCTATCAAAGGCCCTGGCTGAGAGGAAATCATTCCTTCATCAGCATTTGAAGTTATAAATCAAGTACTTGAGTATGCCCTCTTTTTGTTGTTTTGCTTATTTATCACATGTATTTCAGCATAAAGGAATGGCTGTTTATTGTATATTAATTTTTACAAGACATTTATATCGCTCAGAAACATAAGTCTTATTTTAAGGTGGCTGCTGAACTCTGACCTTTGGATTGACACCTCAGTTGACAAACGAGCTTCCGTGCCCTGTCCACAGACTACAATAAATAGCTGAGGAGTCTGTGTCAAAGGAAAGGACAGAATAATCACAGTAGATTTATGGCTCAGAGAGAAATCATGTAAATGAAGGTGTTTGAGGGGCTTGAAATGATAAAATATGTTAAAGTGAATATATTTGACCTAAATATGAATATTAATGGGTCTTATTTTGATAATTACTAACCCATTACTGATATATTGTATGGGGCTTAGGAATGTGTAATTTATTTAGTATTATTATTGTATTGTATTTCCTTTAGCAGTATGATGTAAATTGTGTTGGCTGTTTTCATGTGGTCTGATTGTTACATTCTTATTTCAGAGTCAGGACACAGCAGCATGACCATTTCAACAAGGACGGAATAAACAAACAGTGGATTCCTGGAAGTTGGCTTACAAACATAACTTCTCTCCACACAAATATATTGTTTGGAATAATCATTATATTTCACATAGAAAGAAGACCTTGTTCCACAAACAATGTGTTGAGAACAATATCCCTTTTTTCCTCGCTTATTGACAGAAATGCAATTTCATTAAAACATAATAGATTTGTTGATAAGTATAATATCGACACAGATCCTATTCAGTAGGAACGATTGATTAATGGCATTCCAGTCCTGCTTCTTCAGCTCTTTAAGTCTTCTCTACAAGATGGAGTAAGTTTCTCCAAGCTTAATAATAGCTGGAAGAAATGTATTGGATTATAAATGTAATAACAAACAAAAAAGAAACACAACGAATTCAGATAGAACCTGTCCACCAAAGGGTGTTGCCTTCTGAAGAAACTCCTTCCCTCATATTAATTTTGATAACATTTGAACTGAGTTTAACATATTTCTCATCCAAAATTAACACTGACAACATCCTGCAGGAACCTCATGGCAGTCCAACCGTCGTAGCAGTTGTATCATGTTGTGTAAACATTTATTATAGCCAAGGATTAGGATTTAGCCGAGATTAACATTAGACAAAAACAACACATACTGACTATTTGACCCAGATCACAAACAAGATAGGATGATGCAATCAGATTTGATCTCTCAGTCCAACTGCATTATGTCACATCTGAAATTTGTTCAGGTTATTTAATTGTATGATTCAAACCTGTAAATTAAATTAAGTAAAGACTAAAATAAAAAATGTAGATATGAAATGAACAGAATCCTTTTTATCAGTGGGCATGTTGCGTGTGATCTAAGACTGTGTTTACAATTAACAGCAAGTGCAAGAGTGATGCAGACCGCCCTATTTAAATGATGATTCCGGATGTACTACCTGCATTATGTGCTCATTGAGACACTCATTTCCCTCCACATTCATCTTAATATGTTCCTTCCTGTGGGGTTTTACAATGTTGAACAATCAGCACACATCTATGATATGTAACACCTTTTCTACAATATAGAATCGCAATCTAGACAAAACAGAAACTATTTTACCACATTGACACCGTGCTGTGGTATGAGGGAGTGGACCATCACAACACGGCGTGGCGAAGTTGGTAGAGTGGACGTGCCAGCAATTGGAGGGTTGCTGGTTACTGGGGTTCAATCCCCACCTTCTACCATCCTAGTCACGTCGGTTGTGTCCTTGAGCAAGACACTTCACCCTTGCTCCTGATGGGTGCTGGTTAGCGCCTTGCATGGCAGCTCCCGCCATCAGTGTGTGAATGTGTGTGTGAATGGGTGAATGTGGAAATACTGTCAAAGCGCTTTCGCTTTGAGTACCTTGAAGGTAGAAAAGCGCTATACAAGTATAACCCATTTATCATTTATCATTTAACACTGCAGCGCACTAATGCATCTAAAATGATCCAAACGCAAGAAAATGCACATTGCGCAACATTTTTTCATGTTATAAAAATATGTTTAATGAAAAATTTACTTTTTTATTTAAATGCCAGATGACACCAAAACACATCAATTCGATGTGTTTTAATCAGCCCCTTCATAGGGAACTGCGGTTTTTTTTTAATGTTGTATATCATTCATAATGCTTATGTGAGGCAAATGCAGGAAATACTGTTACTGTTTATTTTTAGGTCTTATTACATGATGGCCTACATAAGAACAAACATACCATTTGGACTCGAAACCACGCCAATACTGGCTGGGTGAGAGCAGGGTCAATTTTTGCTATGGGCAATGTGGGTGGCCGTCCAGGACGCAATTTATGTGAGGGCACAAGTACAAAAAAAAGATCAACACTCGCCAGTTTTATAGACTACTGCCGCTCATTTCCCTTAGTAACCCTTTTTATATAGTTCCCAATACAAATGCAGTACAGTGCAAATGATTTCCGCATGCGCGAACCGCTGCAATTCCCGCCCTGGCAGGGTCTCTGCTGCTGTCCGCTGACCGCCTGTGAGTGTTTTGGAACAGGGAATGGGCTCACGGCAGCACCCTGCTCTGTACTTTTACCTCAGAGTCTCCAAAACACAACCAAGTCTTCAGTAACTCTGGTAAAAGTCGCTACATTTGTCACTAGAAGCTGTTTACAAAAAAAAGCCACCAAAAGGATTGGAAAGTGGGCAGATTTGGCGACAAAGTTGCCGAGTTGGCAACACTGGAAAGTCAAGAGGCAATTTGGCGAGGGGGGTGGGGGATAATCTGATCCCAGCCCAGCAAGCCACACAACACAAACTGCTTCCAAATAAATTGTATTTCATTCCTAAAATTAAAAAAGACCTATATACCTACATGTAATTAAATGGGTTATGTTACGGCGCAAGCGCAGGCCGGCGCGCATTTCCCCTCTCACTCTGCTGTGCGCTCCGCTGAGCGCGCCTCGGGACACGCCCACGGGTATTCCTCTTATGCAGCAGCCGCGCTTCTGCACGGCTGCACGCACTCAACAATCAACACACCTAACACTGATGAGACCTTCCCTGCCGTCTTAAGACAGCGTGTCCTGCGTTCCAGTGCCAGAACGTAGCTACTTGTACATGTACAGTAAGCCTTACACGTCGCAAGCTTCCTTGCATTTGTGCTTCCTTGCTCCTTGTGTTTCCCCTCCGTTGTGCTCATTGTGTCTTGTACTGTGTCGCCATCCAGCAGCTCTTCATCATCCCCCAGTTTCGAGATGTGTGTCCCGTCTCCCCGGGTCCCCTCTGGACTTACTGCTGCCTTCCTGGATCTCGACCTCACGCCTGCCCTCGGACAACGACGCCTCGCTCCAGCCCCTGACCTTCTGCCTGTCCCTGGACCTCCGAGGCTGCCTTGCCCTTTCTGGACTTACGCACCGATCTCAACACACACCTTCAAAACCACCTGGTAACACTCCTCATATAATCGCTACACATACCGTACACATTTGGTTTAATCACACACTTCATTTATATATATATATATATTTATATATATATTTCAAGAAACACGCTGCAAACTAACGACGTCCCTGCCTCCGTGCCGTCTCCTTCTCCCTCTGTACCGTTACAGGTTATGTGGAAAAAAAGTCTATGCATTTATGTACGTGACTAACGTGACTTATGGTAAATGGTAAAAGGGTTATACTTGTAAAGCGCTTTTCTACCTTCGAGGTACTCAAAGCACTTTGACACTATTTCCACATTCACCCATTCACATACCAGAGGTGTGGACTCGAGTCACATGACTTGGACTCGAGTCAGACTCGAGTCATGAATTTGATGACTTTAGACTCGACTTGACAAAATGTAAAGAGACTTGCAACTCGACTTAGACTTTAACATCAATGACTTGTGACTTCACTTGGACTTGAGCCTTTTGACTTGACATGACTTGACATGACTTGCCACTTTCCCCAAAATCCAAAGCTTAAAAAGTTATTTGGGAGCGCTCTGTGTTTTTCATTTTCTTCGTCTGTCTATCAGCGTGTTATTCCTGTCAGCTGGTGTGCTATCAGTACAACAGCCAATCAAATTAGAACTACGTTGTTTTCATCACACAGCATTCATCCAATCAAATTGCAGGACAACCAATGAACAAGAGTTGGTCCAACAACGTGCCAGTGATAAACAATTATGTTAAAGTTGGTTTCGTTCGGGTATAAAAATTACGACTTGGTCAATAAAAAACGAATTGCCGTATGCAAATCACGCAGTTCGAATATTACAGACGGGGACGCAACAACTTCCAACTTCGTTCGACATTTGAAGTTGCACAAAGAAGGGTAAGTTTTGAATGTAAGATAATGTTTATTGGCTAAGTAACGTGACTTTTATTTGCTGTGTAGTTAAATCAGTGAGGCTGCAAATTCACTGCTAACGTTATAACCATAGACATCTTATAAGTAGACGCAGCATCGAGCGCTACTGCCTACTGGCGCAGACGAGGCGCGGGGCCGCCATCTTGGAGTGGTGATCCGCTCCACTCAGTGCAATTCATTTGGCAGGAGCAATGAACTGTCAGCGCATTTAATTCATTTTACCTCACTGAATACCACTGATTTTCACGCGCTTTTTTGTCATACGTGTGTAACAGACACATGTTTTGGCGTGTTTTATTATTCATAGTTTGCTTAACAGTAATATAATATTCTTATACGCTATAAGTGACCAGACGTCCGAGATCAAAACTGGGAATATAATCCCAGAGAAGGGGGAAAAAAACGGTAAGCTATTTTTAAATTGAAGAAACAATATGATTAGGTTATATATACATATGCGTGTATCCTACATAAACAATGTATGAATACATTAGATATCTATATATCTTAGGGACCTATAGACTGTATCGCTGTTGCTTCAGCAGCAGAGAGCTTATTCTGTCTTGACACTTTGTATTGATATTTTCTATTACATTCTTCCCTTAAATGATAATGTTTGCAGTGATTGTTTTATATGTATTATTTTATGTAAGTCGCTTTGGATAAAAGCGTCTGCCAAATACTTAAACATATATAAACACCTGAAAGTCTTCATATCAGCTAAAACCACCAATCTGTTTCACTGGATTCAGAATAAAACCAAATTCTGTTTAACCCAACAATGTTAGTATTTGAATATTGTTACTTGAAGACTGATTCCTGGTTACAATTATACTGTTAAGAAAGTATTGTCTTATACTTTGCCTAAAATGAGAATGCATCATAATCAGTAGTGGCTGGTGAATTTTGTTTTAGGTGGGGCTGAAAGTTTGTAAACCAAACCCCTGTAGGGGCGTCATCCTCCCCCAGAAGATTTCTTTGTGATTTTCACATACAAATATTGAAGATCTTTGATCCTTCTCAACTCTGTGGTAATATTATTTTCATAAAATACAACCAATAGTACGTTAATGTTAAGTCTTACTTGTGAAAAGTAATCCCCCGATTCCTATTTTCAACAGTCCGCTCATTTGAGCAGGAAAACGCTGAACACCATCTTTGTTTTCTACCTTTCAACTGTCAGTTTAGGCTGCTCGCCGGCTCCTCATCAGCACTTCAAGATGGCGGGCAAATTGCTCATGTCACAGCAACCAATGCTGCGTCTACTTATAAGATGTCTATGGTTATAACGTCATTGCAAACACGGCAATCTGTTGCGTCCACTGCAGTTTGCTACCTTATTCATACTTTTTGTCAAGTGATTTTTTTTTAAGCAGGGTTTCATGAGGTACCTATACATAACGTTACGTTAGTCAATGTATCACACACAGTAACGTAACGTTAGTCAATGTATCACACACAGTAACATTACGTTAGTCAATGTATCACACACAGTAACATTACGTTAGTCAATGTATCACACACAGTAACGTAACGTTAGACGGCAGTCAGCAGCACCGCGTATTTTAGCCACCTACAAAAAGACAAACATTGTCAAATAAAGGTCAGTTAAAATGTATACTATATTAAGAATATGTGTACATATTGCATAGGGTCCTGACATCTAAAAAGTACAACTCTGTTCATTGTTATGTTCATATATTTGTTATGTTTTTCATGTGTACGCACACATAAACACACATACAGTATGAGATGAGATCAATGACATAAGGTAAGAACAGGATAGAAACTGCTGTGGAACTAGTTACAATGCAATATGCCATGGAAATACAATGTTAACACTTTTGTGCAAATAAGTACAGTTGCACTTGTTTTTTTCAAATGTGTTTATTCTGTAAAGGAATGAGTTACATGTTTAAAATGACTGGTTAATAGTGCTATTTTGAAGTGCAATGTCAGCACTATCTTTTTCCCTGCAATTTCAAATGCACTTGTTTTAATAAATAAATACAGCGTTTTAAAAGCATACACAATCTGTGTAAATATATTAGTCTGTGGTTAAATGACTTGAAAGGACTCGAAACTCAAAATGCAGGACTTGGGACTTGACATGAGACTTTCCAGTCTTGACTTTGGACTTGACTCGGACTTGCCCTGTCTTGACTCGGGACTTGACTCGAGACTTGAGGGTAAAGACTTGAGACTTACTTGTGACTTGCAAAGCAATGACTTGGTCCCACCTCTGTCACATACACATTCACACACTGATGGCGGGAGCTGCCATGCAAGGCCCTAACCACGACCCATCAGGAGCAAGGGTGAAGTGTCTTGCCCAAGGACACAATGCACCTGACTCGGATGGCGCAAGCCGGGAATGTAACCAGGAACCCTTAGGTTGCTGGCACGTCCGCTCCGCCAACCAAGCCACGCCGTACCCAGTTGACTTCAGTTTATTGACAGGCAAAACAGTGAAGCTTATTAAAACATACTTGAGATCTTCATTGTCACAGGACCGTCTCTCTGGACTTGCCATAATCAGACAGCATCAATCATAAAGTGACACAACAGATATCCAATGCTGATATAATGGATGATTTTGCATCAGAGAAGGTTAGAAAAATATAGTTTTACATTGCACTTCACACCTGTTGTTAATGTTAAAGCCAGATGTAAACAGGGTGAAAAACACTGCTGAAGTCTGTGCACTAAATTCACATTATGTTAATTATCCGCTGTTTCTCTATGTCTGGTGTGTTATCATAACAGGAACTGTTCAGATGTTATTAGAGTGATGCAAAACACAACTCATATGTAAAATAAGAAATAATTTACTGCATGAATCTTTTTATGCTCCATACAGGGATACTTTCAAGCACAGTGAGTGATGAAGGATTTGTGAAGTTTACATTAATGTTTATGTACTGTATTTACATTAATGTTTATGTACTGCATTTGATTTATTGATTTATTTATTTATATTGTCCTTTCTCTGTTTGTGTTACCTTTTTGTATTTAAGATTGTATAATAAAATAATACAATATAATATTATATAATATATTGTTGTGTTGGTGACGGGGTTTAGGGGTGAGGGTGAGAGCATGGTCCTAGTGCCCGCCCCAATCCTTCCCCGAACACCCAGAAGACAATTTGTGGGGGAAATGAAAACCTTCCGGGGGGTTTTACTTGTCTGCCGTAATCTACTTTTTAAAGTGTTCCAGAACTTGAATCTTACACTGACCTCTTCTGTAGTTCCTGAGATTCCGACTGAAGATGGTTCACTAGGCATAAGAACTGGCATGAGCTCCTGGCTAAACAAAAGAGAGAGTTTCAACATAATGACACATTTGATTAAAATCTGTATCTCAGTCTCAGTCCAAACAAGCATATTGCAAGATCACTACCAATATTGTCACAGCAAAATTGTACTCGTAGGCTACACACATTTTAAGATTTTGAAGAAGACCTCTATTGCAGGCGATGCATACAATAGTATTTATTAATAATTATACATTTTGGGTAACACTTTAGTATGGGGAACACATATTCACCATTAATTAGTTGCTTATTAACATGCAAATTAGTAACATATTGGCTCTTAATTAGTCATTATTAAGTACTTATTAATGTCTTATTCTGCATGGCCTTATTATACAACCAGTAAGCCATTAACTAAGAGTCTTCCCCCAATAACCTCAGAATTATTGCTTATTAGCAACCCTAACCCTTATATGTTCCCCTAGTAGACTTAGACTTAGACTTCCTTTTTATTGTCATTCAAATGTGTAGTTTTATAGTGTCCAAATAACTCTAAATTAAGTCTTTGTTACTTTAATAAGCAACTAATTAATAGTGAATATGTACCCCATACTAAAGTGTTACCAAATTTTGTAACAAGTAGGCTGTTTTGACAAAATGAAAACATAGCACAAGTAAGGTCGAGCATTTTAACATTTACATATTTAAATTGTTGACTAACCAGATCCTGGTTTGGCTGAATAATCTTGGTCTCTCTCATTTGTTTCCTTAGTGCAAGTGATAGAAAATACATATTTATGTCTGTCTTTGGAAACATCAAATTATTCAAATGTCTACCTGAGACCTTGTGGTTGCTACTGTGATGTTATTTCAATGGTTGGAATCTGCACTTTTGAGTGTAATGTTATAATGGTAATCTCCGTCACAGCAGTTCAGACCAGGCAACAAGCAGTGCGGGTGGGGTTTGTTTACAGAGCGGCCAGCCTTAAACGCAGGTGTCACGGATAGACGTAGGAGCACATTTTAACAACAAAGTTCTACAGAAAGGTACAATTATATCAGATTGTAGGTGTTTTTTTACTCTTTTCGTTCTTATTTCACCGTGTTTGTTGCATTTTTGTTGCATTTGGTTTGATTGTAAAAGTAATGATTGAGGAGGTGGTCTGAAAGAAAAGCGGAGCTATGTTAATATTCAGTGTTTTACTGTTCATAGTTAAAAGAATGCAATATTACTTTTTTTCTCAATGAAACATCCTGAATGTACATGAAATCCAAGTACCGTATTTTTCGGACTATAAGTCGCTCCGGAGTATAAGTTGCACTGGCCGAAAATGCATAATAAAGAAGGAAAAAAACATATATAAGTCGCACTGGAGTATAAGTCGCATTGTTTGGTGTAATTTATTTGATAAAACCCAACACCAAGAATAGACATTTGAAAGGCAATTTAAAATAAATAAAGAATAGTGAACAACAGGCTGGATAAGTGTACGTTATATGACACATAAATAACCAACTGAGAACGTGCCTGGTATGTTAACGTAACATATTATGGTAAGAGTCATTCAAATAACTATAACATATAGAACATGCTATACGTTTACCAAACAATCTGTCTCTCCTAATCGCTAAATCCGATGAAATCGTATACGTCTAGTCTCTTACGTGAATGAGCTAAATAATATTATTTGATATTTTACGGTAATGTGTTAATAATTTCACACATAATTCGCTCCTGAGTATAAATCGCACCCACGGCCAATCTATGAAAAAACTGCGACTTATAGTCCAAAAAATACGGTATGTGGGATTTACTTTTAGTTGTAGGTGGTCAGTCATAACGTTTTAGGGTTCTATCAGAAAATATTGTGTTTTTTATTCGTGTTCCTGAAAAAAGGAACCCAAGCACACATTTTTTACAGCAGATTTTACAGTTGTATGTATATATATATATATATATATATATATATATATATATATATATATATATATATATATATATATATATATCCATCCATTTTCTACTGCTTATTCCCTTCGGGGTCGCGGGGGGCGCTGGAGCCTATCTCAGCTACAATCGGGCGGAAGGCGGGGTACACCCTGGACAAGTCGCCACCTCATCGCAGGGCCAACACAGATAGACAACATTGACACTCACATTCACACATATATATATATATATATATATATATATATATATATATATATATATATGTATGTATAATGTATTAAGGGGTGTGTATCTCTACCTTAAATGGCGATCTGATTTGAATCTAGATACATGGGTTACAGTACAATTCACTAACAATACTAAGTAATACTTAAAACATTACGATTCGATGCAGATGGAAGCTCTGCATGGAGAGAAGAAAACTGAATGTATCATGTCAGAACAATGTCATATATTTATTTTTTATATGCACAAATACAAAACAGGCAGTTCCTGTAATAATGATGAGCAAATATTAGAACTAACAACTTCAGGGCATAGCAGTCCATAAACTTAAAGTGTAACTGCACTTGTTTTGGAATTTTGCCTATCATTCACAACCATTATGGAAGACATGACGACAAATGTATTATTTTTTATGCATTCTAAATATTAAATAAATGTAAATAAAAGTACGCTTACAGCGCATCCAATGGGAGCTCCACTATTTCGCACATAAAACTCGATAAATAACCATTCAAAAAGTGCCAACAATACTCTATTTACATTTCATGTGAATGTTGTCTGTCTATCTGTGTTGGCCCTGTGATGAGGTGGCGACTTGTCCAGGGTGTACCCCGCCTTCCGCCCGATTGTAGCTGAGATAGGCTCCAGGACCCCTCGCGACCCCGAAGGGAATAAGCGGTAGAAAATGGATGGATGGATGGATTTGATTTTTTATTAAGTATTAGTGATCTTGTTATTACAAGGGCTAACACTGAAGAACTATTTATAGCGGCAACGTGATCACTTCCTGTGTGCCAATGTTTTCATCATCGAGAGATCTGCTGTTTTCTTGCTTCCTAACCCTAACCCTAATCTGAGCATTTACCTGTTGTCATGGCATCAAGACACACAAGCCGGCGATGAGGGAGCTAGGAATGCTATTGCTAGCAGACCTAACCACTGGCAAGACAAGAGGACACTGATTTAAAAGACTTCCAGCCCCAACTTAGACCCAATTCTGTGAGGTAATTACACTGACTACTATTACTGATTTCTAATTGGGTCGGTTCTCCTGGACCGTAAAGATTCTGGACGAACGATACTGCTTCCAGTATTTTTTTTAATACATCTGGTCGTCAATATTATGACATGCTGTCACAATGGGTTCAGCTGACGCTGCATACACATAGCAAAACAGGTTGTAATAATTACAAATAGGAAGCAACAACACACAAAAGTTTGTAACACAACAATTCATCCTCAAAAATTTCAAGTGAACGCCACTTAAAGGACAACTGCACTGTTCACAATCATAATGAAAGACATGATGACGGATGTATTTTTGTAATGCATTCGAAATAGTAAATAAAACACGTATTTCAGTGGTGGCACTTACTTATTTCTTGCACTTGTGTTACTGTGGTGTTATAACACCTACTTGATGCACAGCTTGCTTTCTCCGTATTGTTTTTGTTGCTACCTGAGCAAACAACAGTAAATACCTGCTAGCTTTTCCAAAAGTGTTTTGTTTACATCTTCTTTTCTTTAAGTTTATGGATTGCAATGCCTTAAAGTTGATATTTCTACTATTTGCTCATAATTAACGCAGGCACCACCAGTTTTGTATGTGTCTATTTAAAAAAAAGAAACACATGACATTGTTCTGACATGATACATAATGCATTTAATTTTATTTTCAAAGGTTCCATCTGCATTGAATTGCATCGAATCGTATCGCATCGAATTGTAATGTTTTAAAATGTATTGTTAGTGAATTGTATCGTAACCCATCTATCACGATTCATATGAAATCGTCATTTAAGGTAGAGATGCACACCCCTAGCATATATACTGTACATACACACATACCTATATACATACATACAGTAAATAAACATTTTACATATGCATATATACATATACATACACACATTTACACATTTACACACACACACACACACACACACACACACACACACACACACACACACACACACACACACACACACACACACACACACACACACACACACACACTCATTTATACATATATACACACATATACATATAATGAAACATATCATCCATCAATTTAAGTTTACTTATATAGCCCTTAATCACAAATGTCTCAAAGGGCTGCACAAACCACGCTGACATCCTCAGCTCTGATCCCACATCAGACATACATACATATACATTCACACATTTACACACTCACACACGCACGCACGCACGCACGCACGCACGCACACACGCACACACACACACACACACACACACACACACACACACACACACACACTCATTTATACATATATACACACATACATATAATGAAACATATCATCCATCAATCAAAGTTTACTTATATAGCCCTTAATCACAAATGTCTCAAAGGGCTGCACAAACCACGCCGACATCCTCAGCTCTGATCCCACATCAGGGCAAGAAAAAACTCAACCCAATGGGAACAACGAGAAACCCTGGAAGGGACCGCATATGCTGATTGTGAATTAATAGAAAGAAAAGCCTTGAATGATGCGTAAAAGTAGGATATAAAAGTATTAGATTTAGGATCAACAGTATTAAGTCACTATTACTAAAATTGATATGATGAAACTTGAAGTTTTATAAACATAACCACACTAGCATGATCAGATGTATTAATATTACCTAGCTGCAATTTGTCATGATCCATGTCCCGGATCATGTTTTATGTTCTGTTAGTTTTGGACTTCATTAGTTCTTGTGTTTTGTGCACCCTTGTTTGTTTTAGTTACCATGGTTACTTATTGTTTCCACCTGCCTCTGATTAGTGTTCGCCCGCTCACCTGCTGCCTGAGCACTAATCAGAAGCATTATTTAAACCTGCCTTGCCCTCCAGTCAGGGCTGGAGTATTGTTTGTTGTATGCTGTGGACTCCCTGTTTCATGCAATGCTCTGTTCATGCTTGTTTTCTGGAGATACCATAGTTCATGCTGATGATTTCATGCTTAGTTCATGCTGCTCGTGCCTTGCCAAGTAAGTTTTGTTTATTTATGCCACAGTTAGCGACTTTTTGTTTCTTGTCCATAGTTCAGGCTAAGTGTTAGCTTTTGTTTCCTGCGTTAAGTTGTGCCTTCGCCTTGTGCGCCTTTTTGTTTTCACCTTTTTTTGAACATTAAAACCATGTTTTCTTGTACACCGCCTGTCATCTCTGCATCTTGGGGTTCGTCACCACCACTTCATGACACAATTGAGTTCTTGCCAGAAAAAAATTGTCAATTCTGGTATGAAAACCATGAAGTGCAGAGAAGAAGGTATATTCTTTGCTAGCAGGGTGGATACTTCTCCACACATCATCAAATCCAAGATCGTTTCACATTGCAGTGAGAGCTTTTGCTTGGGGAGAAGGAGCCTTAGCACTATGAGGAAACCTATCTATGAGGGGATTTAATATACAATTAAAATCACCACCAACAATTACTGTATCAGCTCTCATCTTTGTCGTCATAAAGTCAAATGGGTGAGCAGGTGGATAATAAACATCCATTATTAAAATCTCTTGTCCTTGTAAACCACCTTTAACTACAACATATAGACCATTTTTATCTTCAAGGTATTTCACCACTTTAAAGAGCAGAGTACGTCTAATAAGTATAGCAACGCCCCTGCTTCTAGTTGTAAAAGACAAAAAGAATACTTGTCCAAATATACCCTGTTGTAACTTAAAATGCTCTGTGTCATCAAGGTGAGTTTCTTGCACCAATATAATATATTTTCCCTTTTTACGAAGGTAAGTAGTTTTCTACGTTTTATAGGATTGTGAATCCCTCGTATTTACCAGGTGCAAACCCGTAGCATATTTGTCATTATTTCAGACTCCTATTCTTGGCACACTCCCTTGAAAAAACAGAAAAATAAAAAGACTGAGCGCCATGCGATGAGGTGGCGACTTGTCCAGAGTGTACCTCGTCTTCCGCCCGAATTCAGCTGAGATAGGCTCCAGCACCCCCCGCGACCCTGAAAGAGACAAGCGGTAGAAAATGGATGGATGGATGGAAAAAGACTGAGCTACACAGAAACATAAAAAATACAAAAAGACAACACATCCAGAAAAAAACCCCATGCGGAAAGGGGGAATATCCCTGCAAAAAATGCAGGGAATAACAATATTCCATTTGCTCTCGGCAGGTAGCTAACAGCTCCTTTGTGCGCAATAATCACACCTAACCTTAGAATGAACACAAGTCCCACTCAGCACACGGCGATGTAAATTTAGCCCACATTGTACGTTATAAAGATATAAAATAAAATAGATTCATAACACGGCCACATGAGTACTTGCATACCGTTATCAATCCAATAACCAGAGCATAGTACAGGGAAAAAGAAGACCGGACTTTTCTGTGATGCAGTATCGAACGACTTAACTGAGAGAGTCCACCAACACCGCAACAGCCCCCAGCCGTCCTGTTGATCGTCAACTTCAGCGTGACTGGGTAGATCAATGCGTAAGCGATGCCCATCTTCTTCAATCGGTCTTTCACGAAATCAAATGCTTTGCGCTTCCTTACCACCACTGCCGAGTAATCGTTGAAGAAACACATCCGCGATCCACCAGTGTGTGCGGGCTGGTTCGGCTCTACTCCGAGACGGCGGGCTGCGTTCATGTCTTGTTGCTTGTGGCTGAAGTTGTGAAACTTTAGAATTATGGGTCTTAGTCGTTAATTTGAGCCGAGTTTTGATGCCAAGGAGCGATGTGCACGGTCCAGGTATCCACTTTTTCATGTAACACACAGGATCAGCTCCTTCGGTAGCTTCAGCCTGTCCCATCCATCCATCTTCTTCTGCTTATCCGAAGTCGGGTCACACAATTTCCCAACTCATATGGAAACGGGGTTTGTATTTACTATCTTCATCTGCTTTACTTGTATTCTATACTCTATTCCTACTCATGCTTCTTTCTATTTTTCATGTTTTATTATATTTACTTTCCAGCGTTCCTCAGAGGGAGCCCTCTGCATCAGGCGTTATCGGCTATGGCTGTGGGGGTGCTTTGTGCCATCTTCCTAGTGGCAGTGGTCTGATGATCTCCTGGTCATACTTGCCAACCTTGAGACCTCCGATTGGTTGGGGGCGGGGCTAAGAGGGGAGGAGTATATCTACAGCTAGAATTCACCAAGTCAAGTATTTCATATATATATATATATATACATATATATATATATATATATATATAGTCAAGTATTTTATATATATATATATATATATATATATATATATATATATAAAAGAAATACTTGACTTTCAGTGAATTCTAGCTATATATATATTTATTTTATTATATATATATATATATATATATATATTTATTTATTTTGTTATATATATATATATATATATATTTATATAAAAGAAATACTTGAATTACAGTGTTCATTTATTTACACATATACACACACATAACACTCATCTACTCATTGTTGAGTTAAGGGTTGAATTGTCCATCCTTGTTCTATTCTCTGTCACTATTTTTCTAACCATGCTGAACACCCTTTCGCAGGTACCCAGAAAGGTTTCGAGTACCACCAAAAAAACTGAAACTCTGAAGACAGTATAAAAATCTGTGTTAAAGGTGTACAAATACTGTTTGTATAATAAGCATGTTTTTTTTTTTTTTTACAAATGAGGGTTAAGAGTTCAGTACTAAAAAAAAAAAAAGAATGTGGCTTAAGTACAGTTTTTTAATTGAGCTGCTGCATTTTTTGGTTGGGTTGTTTATTTATTTTGAGTAACTTCTGTACATTTCTAAAAGGGGAGGAATGTAATAGAGTGATCTATGTTTGTCTGTTGCCATCTCCTGGTGAATGTTGGCTATAGCGTACTGGGGTTACTTTTTGGTTGGCCAACGATTTACGTGGTGTTGCGCACCTGACGTCACTCAGGTCCGCATGGAGCTGGAGGGGGCGTAGCTTCCAGCTCCGCCTGAATTTCGGGAGAGGTTTTCGGGAGAGGCGCTGAATTTCGGGAGTCTCCCGGAAAATCCGGGAGGGTTGACAAGTATGCTCCTGGTGCAGATGGCGCCTTTGATAGTGTTTACTCTAATGGCTCCTTTGTAGTAAGCCATGCATTCATTTATTAATATGTGTGCGTATGCGCGTGAGGTGTGTGTGTGTGTGTGTGTGTGTGTGTGTGTGTGTGTGTGTGTGTGTGTGTGTGTGTGTGTGTGTGTGTGTGTGTGTGTGTGTGTGTGTGTGTGTGTGTGTAATGATGGGTCATGTGGGTCATTGGGTTATTGTTTTTAAGTCTGTAAAGCACTTTGTGTTGCATTTATTTTATGTATGAAAATCCATCCATCACATCCATTTTCTACCGCTTGTCCCTTTTGGGGTTGCGGGGGGTGCTGGAGCCTATCTCAGCAAGTGCTTTATAAATAAAGTTTGATTGATTGATCAACAAAATATAACTAAAAATGTGCAAAACAAAACGAAAAAGCAGCATTCAGGTGAGGTTTTAGCGAAAATAGGCATTAAAAGTAAAAAAGACCTCAGTTTAAGGCCTAATCCTGTTTCTCCTTTCTGTTACGATCTGCCCTGTTTTGGAGAATAATCTTGTTGAGGGGACAAATGTTGCTACTATGCGCAGTCTATGTGCCATCACATGTCAAAGACGTGGGTAGACTGAACACTTGCTCTCCCACCACCTGAGTGGGCCTGCAGTTCTCTAGAAAAGGGGCTCATCGAGATATGTTCTGACTTCCACCATTGCATCTACTGTTGGATTCTTCGTACCTTAGACGGTTGCACGTTCCTCAAAGAATCTAAAAAACAGCAGATCCTTGTGGTTCCTCTTGTTCTGTTGCCCCTTCTCCCTCGTGTCCCGTTGGCAGTGGAATTGACTGGCTGGATATTGCTGCTGATGCTGCAGTAATTCTCTGAAGAGCTTCATCAACTGCTCAATGTTTAGCTTTTTTAGTCTTGGGTCAAGAAAGGTGGTTTCTGACAAAACAGTGTTTTATTTCATTGAGTGGAATTTTCTTTCCATGGATGCACAGAGAGCATCCACTAACTGCTTCACTTTCCCCTTGGTTAATATGGTCTGGTGCTCAGCTGTCACACTCTGCAGACACTTGCACAGGATCAACATTTTAGAGGCTGTAACATAGCTGAAAAAGAGTAATAACAATTAGTGAATTATGTTTTGTATTATTAAGCAGTATGTATTTTTATCCGGTCATGTCTAATCTGCTTTTCATACTAATAGTGCAACAACAACCCTTAATAAACATAACAAAAAAAAATACAATAATAAAAAAAGCAACATAACATTTGTACATTGTACTTGTCTGTGCTGATCTCTACAATGACCTGATCAAATGGCTCCAGAACAGTGCAGTACTCATGCAGTTTCTCCAGTTCTTCTTGGCACAGAGGATCAACATGTGCATTGATAACAGCCACAGTGGAGATGACTGCATCCTTGGTGTCTATAATCTGTTTGAGCATGTGGAAGGTGGAGTTCCATCTTGTAACACACTCCTGCTTCAACTTCAGCTCAGGTATGCCCATTTGTCGCTGGGTTGATTTAAAGGGGAACATTATCACAATTTCAGAAGGGTTAAAACCATTAAAAATCAGTTCCCAGTGGATCATTTTATTTTTCGAAGTTTTTTTCAAAATTTTACCCATCACGCAATATCCCTAAAAAAAGCTTCAAAGTGCCTGATTTTAACCATCGTTATATACACCCGTCCATTTTCCTGTGACGTCACATAGTGATGCCAACACAAACAAACATGGCGCATAGAACAGCAAGCTATAGCGACATTAGCTCGGATTCAGACTCGGATTTCAGCGGCTTAAGCGATTCAACAGATTACGCATGTATTGAAACGGATGGTTGTAGTGTGGAGGCAGGTAGCGAAAACGAAATTGAAGAAGAAACTGAAGCTATTGAGCCATATCGGTTTGAACCGTATGCAAGCGAAACCGACGAAAATGACACGACAGCCAGCGACACGGGAGAAAGCGAGGACGAATTTGGCGATCGCCTTCTAACCAACCATTGGTATGTGTTTGTTTGGCATTAAAGGAAACTAACAACTATGAACTAGGTTTACAGCATATGAAATACATTTGGCAACAACATGCACTTTGAGAGTGCGACAGCCCAATTTTCATCAATTAATATATTCTGTAGACCTACCCTCATCCGTTATCTTTTCCTGAAAGCTGATCTGTCCAGTTTTGGAGTTGATGTCAGCAGGCCAGGGAAGCTAGGGTCGATATTCTTCTCTTGATCATCTTCGGTGGCATAAGGGACGGTGTGAGCCAAGACATCCAGGGGGTTTAGCTCGCTCGTCTGCGGGAACAAACTGCTGCTATTGCTTGCCGTGCTACCGAGGTCTTTTGTCCCTGAATTGCTCACACACTCCGGCAGGATTCAATAGGGGTCTGGCGGCAGAATTCTTTGACTTTATCGTTGGAAATGCATCTGCTTTGAGTGTCGCAGGATATCCACACATTCTTGCCATCTCTGTCGTAGCATAGCTTTCGTCGGTAAAGTGTGCGGAACAAACGTTCAATTTCTTGCCACTTTCGCATCTTTGGGCCACTGGTGCAACTTGAATCCGTCCCTGTTCGTGTTGTTACACCCTCCGACAACACACCGACGAGGCATGATGTCTCCAAGGTACGGAAAACAGTCGAAAAAACAGAAAATAACAGAGCTGATTTGACTTGGTGTTTGAGAAAATGGCGGATTGCTTCCCGATGTGACGTCACGTTCCCAGAGCGAATAATAGAAAGGCGTTTAATACGCCAAAATTCACCCATTTAGAGTTCGGAAATCGGTTAAAAAAATATATGGTCTTTTTTCTGCAACATCAAGGTATATATTGACGCTTACATAGGTCTGGTGATAATGTTCCCCTTTAAGCTATTCTGTGGCTGTTGTGCCCCTGTGAAAGAATTCCACTATCGCCTTTATTTGTCCAAAGCGGGCTTCATCACCTTCAGAGCATCTCTTAGACCCAAGTTATTGTGTGTGCATGACATGGGTCCATTTCAGGGTTTTATTGCTACCGTTATGCTAGCACCATTGTCACTGACACAGCACACAACTTTGTTTTCCACGTCCCTCTAGCTTGACAACTTAGCAGAGCAGCTGCTCAAAGAGGCAGAGGTGCGTCTGCCACTGAACTCAAAACAGTCCAGTAGACAAGACACCATGTTGTACTAGTGGCATATAACTGACATGTAGGATGTAATGCTTCGGGATGTCCAACAGTCAGTTGTCAAACAAACACCTGTGCCTTTTTTTTTTTTTACACTTTCTAGGAGTAAAGCACATTATTTGTCCTATGGACGTGGGATGATTTTTTATGAAAGCATTTTCCTGCTTAGAAGTGTATACATTGAATTTGTGACAACCTGGTTGCATGGTGATGCGGGTCTCGTTCTCCCAGGAATGCAGACGGGCGTCAGACACAGCGTGCAGGTAGGAAAAATGATTTATTAAGAATTAAATCAAAAGGGAACAAACAAAAACGTGCTCATAGCACTTAAGGCAAAAAACTAAATGGGCTAGCGTGGGAGCTAGCACGTAACAAGAGCAGGAAACAAAAGTCGTCATCTGTTGTATGGAAACAAACTAGGAAGCAAGACAGACTGACAGGGAAGGCAGGCTTAAATAATAATGTCAGTGATGACAAACAGGTGCGCGTCGGGAACACACGCGGCAGGTGAAAACAATAAGCAGCCATGGCAACAAACTCAGGTGTACAAACAGGCACTCAAGGAGTCCAAAACTAACAAAAAACACAAGTGCATCGAAAACGTAAACAAAAATATGATCCGGGCAGCGGATCATAACAGAATTGAGAGCATTAGTATAACTTTGAAATCCTTTGTCCTCCATGATGAAAAACGGCTGAAAATCTTGTGCTATCATTTTAGCCAGTTCCTCATCAATTGAGTCTTGTTTGGCTGGGCCTTTTGCAATAACTGGCTCAAAGAGTTAGGCCTAGGCAAGGGGTCGGCAACCCAAAATGTTGAAAGAGCCATATTGTACCGAAAATACCAAAAAAATATATTTCTGAAGCCGCAAAAAATGTAAAGCCTTGTAAGCATGTTATAATGAAGGCAACACATGATGTAAGTCCCTATATTAGCTATATTAGCCTACTATCAAAATGACTATGTGTCATAGGCAGACGCAAATCTTTGTTGACAGAAATGTTGAAATGTAATATTTATTCTACACATTTTAGTAAAATGGAAGCTTTTCAGAGGGTGAGATAACTCATAGAAATTACTGGCTTTGAAATGCCAAAAGTGTAGATGTGTGTGTCCAACTTAAAGGAAACGGCAGGCTGTCTTCTTCTAATGGATTTATTACAATCTTTGCAAGCTAGGTAATGTTTTCTGTGGTCTTTAACGGTACACAAACAACTATCATAAAAGCAGTCAATATTACATACAGATAATGTGTCATGAGATATGCACATATAAATAAAATTAAGAGGACTTAAATGAAATTAAATTACCTCAAATATACCTACAAATGAGGCATAATGATGCAATTTGTACACACAGCTAGCTTTAATAGCATGATAGCATCGATTAGCTTGCAGTCATGCAGTGACCAAATATGCCTGATTAGCACTCCACACAAGTCAATAACATCAACAAAGCTCACCTTTTTGTCTTGACGCACAACATTAAAAGTTTGGTGGACAAAATGAGACAAAAAAGGAGTGGCATAAAACACGTCTTAGAAAGTCGGAGAAGGTTGTAAATGTAAACAAACTACGGTGAGTTCAAAGACCGCCAAAATTTCTAGGACAAAACGGCACTCGCCAAATAGTCTCTAATCACTGAAGCATGTTTAACATAAACAGTGTGATTTTTGACAATTAGGGAGATTTGTGTCATGTTTGTCCTCCTACAGAAACCATATTAAAATAAACAGATTATTTTCTCCTCATCTTTTTCCATTATTATACATTTTTGAAAAAGCTCCAGAGAGCCACGAGGCCAGCGCACGTGGCTCGAGAACCGCGGGTTGCCGACCCCAGGTCTAGGCCTACTAGGTGGCTGTGGTGGGGATTTACTGATACTGGCTGATGCCACAGAAATAGGAGGAGCAGCAACCGTTGTAGGAGTTGACACACTGGCACCTTCATTAGCAGCAGAGTCTCTTGCTGGTCTTTTCTCCAACTCTATTAATTGCACTGTCGGATGATTAGTCCGGATATGCCTGTGCAGGTTGTTTGTGAAGCCGGCTCGATACAAACGTTTTATTTTACAGAGTGTACACTCTGCCTTTTTGCTGGAGTCTAACACTTTAAAATGTGTCCAAATCTTACTCCTTTTCCTGCTGTCATGCATCTTTGGTAAAATAGTCAAATCCTCTCGCTCTTGACTCTTTCCATCCTGTGTGTGCTGCATGCGAGGGTCTGTAACCCCTGCCCTCCCCCCTCCTGCTAAGTGCCGTCACCAGTGTTGTGACTAACGCGTTACTGTAACGCAGTAGGCTAACGCGTTATTTTTTATATTCAGCAACTCAGTTACCGTTACTACATGATGCGTTACTGCGTTATTTTACGTTATTTTTTTATGTAGAATCGGCTAGAAACAGAAGATCTGAGTGTGAGCATGTGAGGTTTTTTCCTCGGACTCAGTCTGGACCCCTCCTGAGGGTCCAGCCTTAGACTGATGTTTTTTTTACTCTTCCCCCTTTCCCAATGTCACCTTTTTCCCCACCTTTTTTAAGGAACGCCGTAAGTGGCTGATCCGTTGGCGGTCCCGTCTTGTCCCCTTGTAACGTATGTCTGCTCTTAGTGGGACTGTGCCGAAAATGAAATTTCAGTTCTTATGTGTCGTGTACATGTTAAAGAATGGACAACAATAAAGCATCTTGATCTTGATCTTGTTTTATTGGAGAGCTGCGGTGTTGTACTTCTGATTCTTCCTGTGTCACAAGGAAGAGACGAGGCGCGGTGTGTGTGGGTGGAGGGGAGACACGCTGTGTGTGTGTGTGTGTGTGAGGGGATATAACACATTCTCAGTGTATTTGCTTGTTTGTTTTTTTGAAAACTTTTTTAATGACAAAAATCCATAAATTAGATTATTTATTCTTTACTTGAATAATACAACAATGCTATCGTTTTCGTAAGTTTCTGAAATTGGTCAAAAGATCGGTATTTGGTCTTCCAAATAAAAGAAGCTAAGTCTAGTTGAATTTAGATTTTTGTGTGTGTGTGTATGCCTCCACCCACAGAGACAAAGAGCGGATGACAGACTTTAACGATTCTTTGTCAATTTTTCCATACATGCAAGATATGGTGGAATCGAAACTGTTGTGTTTAAGTGTGTTCCTGCCTTCTTTTTTGTCTGCACCTGTGTTTTAGTGATTCGTCCTTGACGAGGGGCGGACCTGGTGACACACCTGCTCGTAATTAGCCCGCCAGTATTTAGGCTCGTCACCTACAGCTTGACCTTGCTGGTCATTGTTTCCCGAACTCCGCACGTGCATGCGCTTACTTCGCCTCATGGTACGTTGCTTTCTCTTGTCCTGTTATTTCTAACTTCTTTGTGTTTGTTCCCTAGCCTCCTTGAGGCAGCAAAGACTTTATGCGGTGCTTGGTGCGCCGTGGCTTCCCCCCCCCTGCCATCCACTGAGGAACCTGTTTTGTTAGTCTTCATGGTGTGTACTTCTGCCCCATCGCTTTTGTTACACTTTTTGACTTATTAAATGTATTCCTTTTTGTATTTCAAACTTGCCTCGCGTCTCTGCATCCTGGGGTCACCCCCCCTTGACCAGTTCTTAACAGAAACAAGCGGCTTCTGCTTTTTTGTATTTTTTATAACTTCCAGTAATTGTTACAAATAGGATAAAGAACAAGTAATTACAATTTGGGTTTGGATTCAGGACTTTTTTTTTACGATTGGTAGATAAGACCAAGTGGAGGTTTGTGCTCACCTAGTGTTTTTTTCAGTTTCTCCATATTTGGTTTTGTATATCTTGCCAACAGCATTATTCTCGTACAGCCAGCCTTTACTGAAAAGAGCAGTTTTTTTTGCGTACAAAGTATTCTGTTGGACCTTTGACGTTGAGTGTTTTGCAATGATGATGACCTTTCATAAAGTGATTCTACTAAAATTTTGTGAAACCTCTTTCAATGTTGGGCGGTGAAAACATTTTGACAAGCCTTGTCATCCCTTCTGAACCTTAAGAGGCTACATCAGCCTTTAGCCTTTCAAACTTACAACCATCAAACTGCTCCAAATACCATCTGTGTTGCACAAAAAATGTCACAAAGGATTAAAGTACGGTAACGTACAACTGTGAACATGTGATATGATCCATGAACACCTAGTTACCATCCCCCCCACAGCACAGACGTGGAGCAGTGATGCCCTCAGGTCCTGCTTTTCATCCCAGAGGTTTAGTGGTTAAATCAAGTGTGATGTGCCTTTCAGCTAAACACATGCCAGGAAGGAGGAAACATGAATTTATTTCTTGTCTGTAAGCGTCACATTTTTAATGCTATTTGTGCATTTAAAGGGGAACATTATCACAATTTCAGAAGGGTTGAAACCATTAAAAATCAGTTCCCAGTGGCTTATTTTATTTTTCGAAGTTTTTTTCAAAATTTTACCCATCACGCAATATCCCTAAAAAAAGCTTCAAAGTGCCTGATTTTAACCATTGTTATATACACCCGTCCATTTTCCTGTGACGTCACACAGTGATGCCAATACAAACAAAAATGGCGGATAGAACAGCAAGATATAGCATTAGCTCGGATTCAGACTCGGATTTCAGCGGCTTAAGCGATTCAACAGATTACGCATGTATTGAAACGGATGGTTGTAGTGTGGAGGCAGGTAGCGAAAACGAAATTGAAGAAGAAACTGAAGCTATTGAGCCATATCGCTTTGAACCGTATGCAAGCAAACCGACGAAAACGACACGACAGCCAGCGACACGGGAGAAAGCGAGGACGAATTCGGCAATCGCCTTCTAACCAACGATTGGTATGTGTTTGTTTGGCATTAAAGGAAACTAACAACTATGAACTAGGTTTACAGCATATGAAATACATTTGGCAACAACATGCACTTTGAGAGTGCAGACAGCCCAGTTTTCATCAATTAATATATTGTGTAGACATACCCTCATCCGCTCTCTTTTCCTGAAATCTGATCTGTCCAGTCCAGTTGGAAATGCATCTGCTTTGAGTGTCGCAGGATATCCACACATTCTTGCCATCTCTGTCGTAGCATAGCTTTCGTCGGTAAAGTGTGCGGAACAAACGTCCAATTTCTTGCCACTTTCGCATCGTTGGGCCACTGGTGCAACTTGAATCCGTTTCTGTTCGTGTTGTTACACCCTCCGACAACACACCGACGAGGCATGATGTCTCCAAGGTACGGAAAACAGTCGAAAAAACGGAAAATAACAGAGCTGATTTGACTCAGTGTTTGTAATGTGTTTGAGAAAATGGCGGATTGCTTCCCGGTGTGACGTCACGTTGTGACGTCATCGCTCCGAGAGCGAATAATAGAAAGGCGTTTAATTCGCCAAAATTCACCCATTTAGAGTTCGGAAATCGGTTAAAAAGATATATGGTCTTTTTTCTGCAACATCAAGGTATATATTGACGCTTACATAGGTCTGGTGATAATGTTCCCCTTTAAAAAAAAAATTGATTAACGTGTTATTGCTATTTTCATATGTAAATGGTGTAGTGCTGGGATATTCAACTAGCTGCTTTGGAACCAAATCCGGCCCGATAATGAGACCATATTGGCCCCCGAGCATACTTGCCAACCCTCCCGATTATGCCGGGAGACTCACGGATTTTAGGGCCCCTCTTGAAAACCTCCCGGGGCAACCATTCGCCCGAATTTCTCCCGATTTCCACCCGGACAACAATATTGGGGGCGTGCCTTAAAGGCACTGCCTTTAACGTCCTCTACAACCTGTCGTCAAGTCCGCTTTTCCTCCATACAAACAGCGTGCCGGCCTAGTCACATAATATATGCGACTTTTACGCACAAGTGAATGCACATCATACTTGATCAACAGCCATACAGGTCACACTGAGGGTGGCCGTACAAACAACTTTAACACTGTTACAAATATGCGCCACACTGTGAACCCACACCAAACAAGAATGACAAACACATTTCGGGAGAACACAACATGACGCTACAATATACACCCCCGGCTACAACCAAACCCCGCCCCCCCAAACCTGCCCACCTCAAAACCGCCCCTCAGCCCCCGCCCTATCTCCCGAATTCGGAGGTCTCAAGGTGGTTGGCAAGTATGCCCCCGAGTTCAGTTAAAAACTTTCGAGACAAACATTGTTGCATCAAATTCAAATGTGTTTCGCTGACTAACATGTATGTACATTGCTCAGATGATAAGATAACTACTTACACTCAATGTAGTCCTGTGCTACCATTAATAACTTCTGATGTGGAGTGTGTGAGATCCTATCATTAGCCTTAGAGATTCCTATTCCCACCTCGCCCTCTCTCTGCCTGTCTGGTGATCTCTCCTCAACTGACGTTGATACAAACAAAACATTAACGCCTTAGATATCGCCAAGAAAACTGTTCTTATGAATTGGTAATCATAAAATAATGTCTGTATAAAAACAGTGCCAAAAGTGTTAACTGAAAGAAATGTGTTTTTGTACTTGCAAATAGTTTTTAACTTGATTGAAAAAAAAATATGTATATATATATATTTGCAAATTGTTTTTAACTTTGAGGAAATTAGTTTTTCGACTACCTATTTGGGCGTGAGTAAAAAATATTTTTGCCTGTTTGTGGAGCTTTGGCAGTAATTTCACTCTAAAGTATGAAAAAAAGTGCCAAAAGTTTTAACTTAAAGAAAAAGTTTTTTCTATTTGCAAATTGTTTTTAACTGGAAGAAAATAATTTTTATATCTGTCAATTGTTTTTTACTTGGAAAAAGTAAAAGGTTTTCTACTTGCGAATCCTTGTGTGTGTTTGTCGAACATTTTTGTGTGTTTGTAGAGTTTAGGCAGTAATTTCACTCTGTAGGGCGATTTCTGGATACGTGGCTATTCTCATTGGTGACTGAACAGGAAAGAAATGTAAAGAAATTTGCGTAAAATTTGTATACATTTGTATGCCTGTTTGGGCAACACAATACGAAGGTCCTGGGTTCGATCCCGGGCTCGGGATCTTTCGGTGTGGAGTTTGCATGTTCTCCCCGTGACTGTGTGGGTTCCCTCCGGCTACTCCGGCTTCCTCCCACCTCCAAAGACATGCACCTGGGGATAGGTTGATTGGCAACACTAAAAAATTGGCCCTAGTGTGTGAATGTGAGTGTGAATGTTATCTATCTGTGTTGGCCCTGCGATGAGGTAGTGACTTGTCCAGGGTGTACCCCGCCTACCGCCCGATTGCAGCTGAGATAGGCTCCAGCACCCCCCGTCACCCCGAAAGGGACAAGCGGTAGAAAATGGATGGATGGATGTAGAAAATGGATGGATATTCCTGTCATTTGCAAACCGTTTTTCATTCTTAATACTGGACAAAGTGTGCCACTTTTAGGTACAATACAGAAATGTTGTTTTAAATAAAGTCAAAACCAGTTTGTGTGTGTGTGTGCATGTTTAATCTGTAATTCTTTTTGCAAGCCACTTCAGATCTAATCTAATGCAAAATTAACTATTTAAAAGTCCTGAAACCAAACTGATGTCACATTGAGCTGTTAGTCCTCTAGAGGGTTCTTCTACTGCCCCCACAACGGCCCACCTTTCAAAACACTCCAGTAAATACAAAACAACACCTACTCCAAAACCTTTCCAACTTTTTGTTTGTTTTCAACATTTCATGAGCACCGCTTCATTTGACACATCACCACGTTACCCCACCCACCCACCCCCTCCCCCGGCAGAGCGACTTAATGTGCACTTAGTATGCAGGACAGGCACTCATTAAAATGCAAAATGTGTTTTGGGAAAGAATATAACGTCAGAAACATGGAGCTGTGATTTGCTCTGACGAGGACTTAGCAAAATGCAGTTTGCGTTCTGCTGTCTCCTACTTTGTGGCATTGCGTCTCCATGGTGGACGACTCGCTAAAGAACGCAACGTGAAATGAAGCAGAAGACGAAGACGGCTTCTAAATTATGCAACCTTCAAAAGAGACTTTGTGTGTTTCTACCCTCTCTCCCGTTGTCGCATACACACACAGACTTGTGTGTTGGACTTCTTCACAGAGTGTGAACCTCCCTGCACTAATCCTGCAGTATGAAATATGCAGCACTACGTTGTGTCAAGCGCTCTTGTCCTCAGACTAAACGTGACGCTGACGGGAAGGGACGGAGACGTTTAGTGAACACAATGCATTTGCTGCGTGATTTATTAAAACATGGACGCCATTTACTATCAGACGGCCACTGAGATCCTACCAGTGTTGTACCTACTGCATTTAAAGGCCTACTGAAATGTGATTTTCTTATTTAAACGGGGATAGCAGGTCCATTATATGTGTCATACTTGATCATTTCGCGATATTGCCATATTTTTGCTGAAAGGATTTAGTAGAGAACATTAACGATAAAGTTCGCAACTTTTGGTCGCTGATAAAAAAGCCTTGCCTGTACCGGAAGTAGCAGACGAGTAGCCTGACGTCACAGGTTGTGGAGCTCCTAACATCTGCACATTGTTTACAATCATGGCCACCAGCAGCGAGAGCGATTCGGACCGAGAAAGCGACGATTTCCCCATTAATTTGAGCGAGGATGAAAGATTCGTGGATGAGGAAAGTGAGAGTGAAGGACTAGAGGGCAGTGGGAGCGATTCAGATAGGGAATATGCTGTGAGAGGCGGGTGGGACCTGATATTCAGCTGGGAATGACTAAAACAGTAAATAAACACAAGACATATATATACTCTATTAGCCACAACACAACCAGGCTTATATTTAATATGCCACAAATTAATCCCGCATAACAAACACCTCCCCCCTCCCATCCATATAACCCGCCAATACAACTCAAACACCTGCACAACACACTCAATCCCACAGCCCAAAGTACCGTTCACCTCCCCAAAGTTCATACAGCACATATATTTCCCCAAAGTCCCCAAAGTTACGTACGTGACATGCACATAGCGGCACGCACGTACGGGCAAGCGATCAAATGTTTGGAAGCCGCAGCTGCATGCTTACTCACGGTACCGCGTCTGCGCATCCAACTCAAAGTCCTCCTGGTAAGAGTCTCTGTTGTCCCAGTTCTCCACAGGCCAATGGTAAAGCTTGACTGTCATCTTACGGGAATGTAAACAATGAAACACCGGCTGTGTTATCCGACTCAACAGTCAAGGGGTGCATTCTACGGCGGGGGTGCGTTATCCGGCACAACACCTGCCGCAATACACTGCTTCCCACCTACAGTTTTCTTTTTTTGCTGTCTCCATTGTTCATTGAACAAATTGCAAAAGATTCACCAACACAGATGTCCAGAATACTGTGGAATTTTGCGACGAAAACAGACGACTTAATAGCTGGCCACCATGCTGTCCCAAAATGTCCTCTACAATCCGTGACGTCACGCGCAGACGTCATCATACCGAGCAGGATATTTCGCGCGAAATTTTAAATTGCACTTTAGTAAGCTAACCCGGCCATATTGGCATGTGTTGCAATGTTAAGATTTCATCATTGATATATAAACTATCAGACTGCGTGGTCGGTAGTAGTGGGTTTCAGTAGGCCTTTAAGTGGGTACTTTTGGCCAACTTGTACTACATTACTAAGATTCAAATAACAAGTACTAAATAGTGTATAGAAAAGATAAAGCTGTGTATTATTAGCACATATAAAAAATACAAAAGTGGTGCGTACTTATTTAAAGTACCAGGCGAGTGGAAAAACAAGTTGACTTTATATGCTTATTTGTGTTTCATTCCATTAAACCAAATCCAATCGTATTTACAATCCGCAAAATGCCACAAATTCATTCCATTTTGAATATTCCGCTCCGAATTTGTTTACAATTTCTGTAGATTCTTCACCAGTGTAGTAACGCTTCTGCACTCCCAACATATTATCAGATCGGTCATACTGGGAATACGCAAACATTGGAAAGAAATGTGGTGTTTACCATTCACAGTCCTTATGTGAGACGAAAACACAAATGCTTAGCTTTATTTTATGCATTGGAAACCGTAGATCAATAGCTAACAATTGAGTGAACAGATCGAGAATCCTTTATTGCGCCAATTATACCCTCTCTAAAAACATTAAGAAACGGCCAACAATACTCCGTTTACATGTCGTGACCTGAAAATTAACCAAATATGAGTGTTATTGTTATTATAAGCGCCAACGGAGACGGCCTAATTTAGCGGCGCATCGATAGCAGTGAGCTAATGCTAGCTTACACTGCTATTGTTGCCACACTAAGCCGGTGGCTGCTTCTACTTGCTAAAAGTAAATTCAAGATTATAATTTATGCATTTCTCACCGGGTAGTAGACAAATGTGGCCAAGCCCAATTTATGAACTCTTCCAACCAAAGATAATTCTAAGACAACTGTCACAGGAAAGACTAAAGACACGAAAAAGAAAAAGTGCACAATTGCAGGCCTCAAATTTTTACTTTTTAAGGTCAAGGCAAGTGTTGCCTTAAAGGAGGGCTCATATATTAGGGCACCAAGGCAAACATTATTTTCTTTCGAGGCAGGGGCTCCAAAACATGCATATGCATATATATATATATATATATATATATATATACTCCTCTCTGAGCTGCCACCTTAACGTGGTAGGCGTGTCCCAATGATCCTAGGAGCTATGTTGTCCGGGGGCTTTATGCCCCCTGGTAGGGTCTCCCAAGACAAACTGGTCCTAGGTGAGGGATCAGACAAAGAGCAGCTCGAAGACCTTTATGAAGAAAACAAACAAGGAACCCAGATTTCCCTTGCCCGGACGCGGGTCACCGGGGCCCCCCTCTGGAGCCAGGCCCGGAGGTGGGGCACGATGGCGAGCGCCTGGTGGCCGGGCCTGTCCCCATGGGGCCCGGCCGGGCACAGCCCAAAGAGGCAACGTGGGTCCCCCCTCCAATGGGCTCACCACCCATAGCAGGGGTCATAGAGGTCGGGTGCAATGTGAGCTGGGCGGCAGCCGAGGGCAGGGCACTTGGCGGTCCGATCCTCGGCTACAGAAGCTAGCTCTTGGGACGTGGAACGTCACCTCGCTGGGGGGGAAGGAGCCTGAGCTAGTGCGCGAGGTGGAGAAGTTCCGGTTAGATATAGTCGGACTCACTTCGACGCACAGCAAGGGCTCTGGAACCAGTTATCTCGAGAAGGGCTGGACTCTCTTCCACTCTGGCGTTGCCGGCAGTGAGAGGCGACGAGCTGGGGTGGCGATTCTTGTTTCCCCCCGGCTCAGAGCCTGTACGTTGGAGTTCAACCCGGTGGACGAGAGGGTAGCTTCCCTCCGCCTTCGGGTGGGGGAACGGGTCCTGACTGTGGTTTGCGCTTACGCGCCAAACCGCAGCTCAGAGTACCCACCCTTTTTGGATTCACTCGAGGGAGTACTTGAGAGTGCTCCCCCGGGTGATTCCCTCGTTCTACTGGGGGACTTCAATGCTCATGTTGGCAGCGACAGTGAAACCTGGAGAGGCGTGATTGGGAAGAATGGCTGCCCGGATCTGAACCCGAGCGGTGTTTTGTTATTGGACTTTTGTGCCCGTCACAGATTGTCCATAACGAACACCATGTTCAAACATAAGGGTGTCCATATGTGCACTTGGCACCAGGACACCCTAGGCCGCAGTTCCATGATCGACTTTGTAGTTGTGTCATCGGATTTGCGGCCTCATGTTTTGGACACTCGGGTGAAGAGAGGGGCGGAGCTTTCTACCGATCACCACCTGGTGGTGAGTTGGCTGCGATGGTGGGGGAGGATGCCGGACAGACCTGGCAGGCCCAAACGCATTGTGAGGGTTTGCTGGGAACGTCTGGCAGAGTCTCCTGTCAGAGAGAGTTTCAATTCCCACCTCCGGAAGAACTTTGAACATGTCACGAGGGAGGTGCTGGACATTGAGTCCGAATGGACCATGTTCCGCGCCTCTATTGTCGAGGCGGCTGATTGGAGCTGTGGCCGCAAGGTAGTTGGTGCTTGTCGTGGCGGTAATCCTAGAACCCGTTGGTAAACACCGGCGGTGAGGGATGCCGTCAAGCTGAAGAAGGAGTCCTATCGGGTTCTTTTGGCTCATAGGACTCCTGAGGCAGCGGACAAGTACCGACAGGCCAAGCGGTGTGCGGCTTCAGCGGTCGCAGAGGCAAAAACTCGGACATGGGAGGAGTTCGGTGAGGCCATGGAAAACGACTTCCGGACGGCTTCGAAGCAATTCTGGACCACCATCCGCCGCCTCAGGAAGGGGAAGCAGTGCACTATCAACACCGTGTATGGCGAGGATGGTGTTCTGCTGACCTCGACTGCGGATGTTGTGGATCGGTGGAGGGAATACTTCGAAGACCTCCTCAATCCCACCAACACGTCTTCCTATGAGGAAGCAGTGCCTGGGGAGTCTGTGGTGGGCTCTCCTATTTCTGGGGCTGAGGTTGCTGAGGTAGTTAAAAAGCTCCTCGGTGGCAAGGCCCCGGGGTAGATGAGATCCGCCCGGAGTTCCTTAAGGCTCTGGATGCTGTTGGGCTGTCTTGGTTGACAAGACTCTGCAGCATCGCGTGGACATCGGGGGCGGTACCACTGGATTGGCAGACCGGGGTGGTGGTTCCTCTGTTTAAGAAGGGGAACCGGAGGGTGTGTTCTAACTATCGTGGGATCACACTCCTCAGCCTTCCCGGTAAGGTCTATTCAGGTGTACTGCAGAGGAGGCTACGCCGGATAGTCGAACCTCGGATTCAGGAGGAACAGTGTGGTTTTCGTCCTGGTCGTGGAACTGTGGACCAGCTCTATACTCTCGGCAGGGTCCTTGAGGGTGCATGGGAGTTTGCCCAACCAGTCTACATGTGTTTTGTAGACTTGGAGAAGGCATTCGACCGTGTCCCTCGGGAAGTCCTGTGGGGAGTGCTCAGAGAGTACGGGGTATCGGACTGTCTGATTGTGGCAGTCCGCTTCCTGTATGATCAGTGCCAGAGCTTGGTCCGCATGGCCGGTAGTAAGTCGGACACGTTTCCAGTGAGGGTTGGACTCCGCCAAGGCTGCCCTTTGTCACCGATTCTGTTCATAACTTTTATGGACAGAATTTCTAGGCGCAGTCAAGGCGTTGAGGGGATCCGGTTTGGTGGCTGCAGGATTAGGTCTCTGCTTTTTGCAGATGATGTGGTCTTGATGGCTTCATCTGGCCAGGATCTTCAGCTCTCACTGGATCGGTTCGCAGCTGAGTGTGAAGCGACTGGGATGAGAATCAGCACCTCCAAGTCCGAGTCCATGGTTCTCGCCCGGAAAAGGGTGGAGTGCCATCTCCGGGTTGGGGAGGAGATCTTGCCCCAAGTGGAGGAGTTCAAGTACCTCGGAGTCTTGTTCACGAGTGAGGGAAGAGCGGATCGTGAGATCGACAGGCGGATCGGTGCGGCGTCTTCAGTAATGCGGACGCTGTATCGATCCGTTGTGGTGAAGAAGGAGCTGAGCCGGAAGGCAAAGCTCTCAATTTACCGGTCGATCTATGTTCCCATCCTCACCTATGGTCATGAGCTTTGGGTTATGACCGAAAGGACAAGATCACGGGTACAAGCGGCCGAAATGAGTTTCCTCCGCCGGGTGGCGGGGCTCTCCCTTAGAGATAGGATGAGAAGCTCTGCCATCCGGGAGGAGCTCAAAGTAAAGCCGCTGCTCCTCCACATCGAGAGGAGCCAGATGAGGTGGTTCGGGCATCTGGTCAGGATGCCACCCGAACGCCTCCCTAGGGAGGTGTTTAGGGCACGTCCGACCGGTAGGAGGCCGCGGGGAAGACCCAGGACACGTTGGGAAGACTATGTCTCCCTGCTGGCCTGGGAACGCCTCGGGGTCCCACGGGAAGAGCTGGACGAAGTGGCTGGGGAGAGGGAAGTCTGGGCTTCCCTGCTTAGGCTGCTGCCCCCGCGACCCGACCTCGGATAAGCGGAAGAAGATGGATGGATGGATGGATATATATATATATATATATATATATATATATATATATATATATATATATATATATATATATATATATATATAAATGCATTCAGGCGGAGCTGGAGGCCACGCCCCCTCCAGCTCCATGCGGACCTGAGTCCGCTTTCCCACAATATAAACAGCGTGCCTGCCCAATCACGTTATAACTGTAGAATAATCGAGGGCGAGTTCTTGGTTTCTTATGTGGGTTCATTGTTAGGCAGTTTCATTAACGTCCTCCCAGCGCGGCAACAACACACAACAACAGCAGTCACGTTTTCGTCTACCGTAGAGCAGTTCGTCTGCCGTAAACAGTAATGTTGTGACACTCTTAAACAGGACAATACTGCCATCTACTGTACATGCATATGTGACAATAACATCTAGGGCTTTTAGAGAGTGCAGTGCACAACTGTGCACACAACAAGGAGACAAAGCAGAATGCATCATCAGAGAGGGTGTTCAGTATGGTTAGAAAAATAGTGACAGAGAATAGAACAAGGATGGACAATTCAACCCTTAACTCAACAATGAGTAGATGAGTCTTATGTGTGTGTACATGTGTAAATAAATGAACACTGAAATTCAAGTATTTATTTTATTTATATATAAATATATATACATATATAATAAAATAAATATATATTTATAGCTAGAATTCACTGAAAGTCAAGTATTTATTTTATATATATATGAAATACTTGGTGAATTCTAGCTGTAAATATACTCCTCCCCTCTTAACCACGCCCCTCCCCCAACCACGCCCCCCCACCCCCCACCTCCCGAAATCAGAAGTCTCAAGGTTGGCAAGTATGAACCGGTCACCCGTGATCAGCCTACCTTTCATGTGCCCTCAGTAGTCATATCAACAGTGTAGAGGTTTATGCAGGCCCGTCCATGGTAGCCCGGAGTATTCCATTGCACCCTTTGCCTCCTTATCCAGTTCCATTCCAATATTTCATTCCATCACTCTGTTGGTCAAACAATCCATTTCCAAACATGCCAATATACATCTCGTAACACACATACACACGTGTACAGACTTAGTGATAGTTGTATTTGAAAGTAGTTTAATGCCAGGAGCCAATGATTTTTTTTGTTGGTGAGTGTGTAACACTTACAATTAGTAGTCACAATTGTTTTGTTAAATGAATATTTAAATTGAGTATCCTAATTTTGTTTGTGTATTATCATTTGTGTATCATGTGCGTGGGTACCCTCTGGGTACTTCGGCTCCCTCCCACCTCCAAAAACATGCACTTGGGGACAGGTTGATTGGCAACACTAAAATGGCCCTAGTGTGTGAATGTGAGAGTGAATGTTGTCTGTCTATCTGTGTTGACCCTGTGATGAGGTGGCGACTTGTTCAGGGTGTACCCCGCCTTCCGCCCGAATGCAGCCGAGAAAAGCTCCAGCACCCCCCGCGATCCCGAAAGGGACAAGCGGTAGAATATGAATGGATGGGATGGGTGTATTTGTAGGTCATTTATGATGATAGTGATAATATACAAAACGCAGTCTTCTATAAAGCAGTAACATTAAAATGAAGCAATGTCAGTATACAGTACAAAGTACATGTAAAATGAATGGGTTTGGTAAAGTACTTGTATCATTATGTGTTCATTACACACAAGAAAGATAGTGTTGGTGAATATAACTATTATCCCTCCATGTTACATGGATGTATTTTGTCATTACATTGCAAAAGTAGAGAGGTACATGTTCAATTATATTTATGGACATATGTACAATTGAAACTACATTACTGACACAATTTGGATGTGATTAAAAGCACAATAGAAATGCAAATTAAAGTAAAGAAATTAAGACATGTTTAATAAAACCTGCAATGAGAATTCAATCAAGCACTACGTTGTTCTGTTATTCATCTAAAACAGACACACCATTTTGAACACTGAGACCAGGTTACTCGGTGCGAGACCTGTAAAAATTACAGCTGTCGCTCACGCAACACGTACAAGTATGCGCAGGGAGCGTGTGCACTCATACAAAAACAGTCCGAGGGAAGCAACTAAAAACTTGAAGTCAAGTTGTTGTTATGATAGAATATACATTCAATAACAGCTAACGCTAAATATCCAGATCGCTGTCATTAGCTAGCAACACAAAAAAGTGTTATGTACGTACGCAGTTACGTCATTACGTGATAGAAGCCGTAAGAGGGCGAGATATAACGCTTAAAATACATTGGAGCGTTAGCGCCCTCTAGGCATCTGTGTAAATGTTGCAAACAGCCCCTTTGTTGTGCAGTTTTTAAACACACTTCTAAATATTATATATATATATATATATATATATATATATATATATATATATATATATATATATATATATATAGATATATATATATATATATATATATATATATACATATTTCAGTGAGTGCAGTCAGGGGAGGCAGGTGAGGCAGGGCCTCACGTGCCATCATGGAAAGAAAAAAAATGTAAAAAGAAAAAAAAATTATTGTTTTATGTATCCAGTGATTATACTATAAAGTTATTTTCCATTCAACTTCACTAGTTTTAGATTATTTTTTATTCAAAATCGCTGAATTGTCACATTTGCCGTTCAAATACTGAGAAGAGACTTGCGGTGAGTCAGCAGCCAGTTGAGCCTCACCGTGGATTGCGCAATGACTCGGCTAACTGCTGGCCTGCTGTGCAGTGAGACCGTATTGCTATATGAATTATATTATACATTTCCATAGTTTAGTTAGCTGAGGTGTATAATGTACAGTGTATTTTGTCAACAACTGTATGTGTGTAACGTATTTCTTGTGCTGATCAATCATAAAACGGCTGCGAAGACGCACTGGGTGAGGCTCGCAGTTCTCCCGCCTCATGGTGGTAGAGGGCGCTAGTGATCCCAGGGATCATTCTTGCGACTACTCGGCTGCAGAATAAGTGACAACAAGCAGCAACAATTAGCAAGTCAAGTGCAGCGGCAGCGATCGTTTATTTTTTCCTCTCGCCTGGACTATTAACATGGAGGATTACATATCTGAAATAAAACAGTTTTTAAACTGGACTTTCAATCGAAACAGGGGGTAATAATTAAAGGAAGATCTCCATCGAGACAGAGAGACTTTTAAAACTGAATAAAGATAAGGAAGACTTCTATAAACAAGTTATCGATGCTTTTATTCAGAAGGAGCGGCACATGGACTTCATTTATAAGTAAAGGTAAGACCATAATAACGTTTTTTTTAGTAAATGTGCTTTTTTGTGTGCTACAGTTTGTATGTGTAAAGAATGCTGGTATGAGCTTTTAAACATAACCTGTTAACTGCTGCCAATCAAATGGTGAATAAGATACCCTTTAGGGCAGTGGTCCCTAACCACCGGTACTGGTCCGTGGACTGATTGGTACCGGGCCGCACAACAAATAAAAAAAAATAAAAAAATAATATATATATTTTTTTTTTATTAAATCAACATAAAAAACACAATATATACGTTATATATCAATATAGATATACAACGGTCTGCAGGGATACACTCCGTAAGCACACATGATTGTATTTCTTTATGACAAAAAAATAAATAAATACATTTAAAAAAAAATACCATACATACCCCCCCCCCCCGGTCCATGGGACACATTTTCAAGCGTTGACAGCAACAAAAAGTTTGGGGACCACTGCTTTAGGGTTACATATGTTTGTAAATCTGACTGTGATGAAGTCAGTGCCTCACCAGCCATGAACCTCACCGCACGTCACTGATATATATATATATATATATATATGTATATATATATATATATATATATATATATATATATATATATATATATATATATATATATATATATTAAGGGGCTTTTAACAACACTCCTTATTGGGGTGAGCTGAGCCCGCAAACAGCAAAACAAAGATCAGTTCTTTAAGATCTTTCCGTCTTTGCATGTGAATAAAGGGGAGAAGCTGTTGTTAGATAAAACATTTAAAAAAAAGACATATTTACATCAGCAAGGTCCTGGGTTTGATCCCCGGGCTCGGGGGGTCTTTCTGTCTGGATTTTGCATGTCCTCCCCGTGACTGCGTGGGTTTCCAGCGGGTACTCCGGCTTCCTCCCACCTCCAAACACATGCACCTGGGGATAGGTTGATTGGCAACACTAAATGGTCTCTAGTGTAAGTGTAAATGTTGTCTGACAGTGTTGCTCTGCGACTTCGAGAGGGACAAGCGGTAGAAATGGATGGATATTTATAGTAACCTTTTATCCTTGCTTTCTAATGGCAAAGTATTGTTTTCTCATGTGTGGACTGTGCTCATGCAAAAAAAAGTCATGCATATTCAATCAGGATGCAAATGATGATGAACAGAGCTTTTAGCATGAAATTTAATTACAAGTTTAGTATGCCTTTGTAAATGAGTTTACTTTTTTTTTTTACTTTTCACTGCGCTTGTCCCCAGAAAGCCATCAAGTGGACTCATGCAATGCATTTAGATCTCTCTTGCGTGACAGCAGGCAGAGAAACAAAATCTATGTCACTCTAAACACCACCCTCATATTTTATACAAGATATTGTTTGCAGGGAGGGAGAACTTGGGATTGGGCCAAATTATTTTTCAGCTCTTTTTCTGGTTAACATTTGTAACTTGATGGATGTTTTAGGCCTGACCTTTTCACAGGTGGGGCAAAGTCATGTAGCTGGTTCTCTACAGCCACACAATAGATTGTACCAAGAGGGCTCAGTGAGACACTTCTTATGTCATACCAAAGACTATAAAAATAAATAATAAATGGGTTGTACTTGTATAGCGCTTTTCTACCTTCAAGGTACTCAAAGCGCTTTGACACTACTTCCACATTTACCCATTCACACACACATTCACACACTGATGGAGGGAGCTGCCATGCAAGGCGCTAACCAGCACCCATCAGGAGCAAGGGTGAAGTGTCTTGCTCAGGACACAACGGACATGACGAGGTTGGTACTAGGTGGGGATTGAACCAGGGATCCTTGGGACCCATTACCTCCCTGCTTGGCACTCATTATCAAGGGTTAGAATTGGGGTTAAATCACCAAAAATGATTCCCGGGCGCGGCCACTGCCGCTGCCCACTGCTCCCCTCACCTCCCAGTGGGTGATCAAGGGTGATGGGTCAAATGCAGAGAATAATTTCACCACACCTTGTGTGTGTGTGACAATCGTTGGTACTTTAACTTTTTTTTTTTTTATGGTGTATGCTGCTGTATAGTGGTGATCTTCTATTTTGAAGGCCAGACTGATGGGTGACAGGAAGTGGCCGGGGAAAAAGACCCTGATGTAACGAATTGGGCATGAATGTTGGAAAACAATAAAACAAGACTTGCTTTATGGAACAGCTTGCCATCTCTTTGCAAGACAAAATATGACACTTCTGTTCTCACATGGCCTACATTGTTATCTGTTGTGTACGTTACCTTTTGTAGAATATGTAAGTACACACATTTTGAAGTTATTACATATGTTTGTATTTTTTCAAAGTTTTACAAAGGAATTTGAATGAAATCAACTTATTTCATACATCAATAACATATGTACTTATATTTGATCATTTTACTTTATAGAATGTATTTTTAAAAGGGAATTTTCACCTTCACTCCACTTGGATTGTTGCTTTAAAAAAAGGTATTTAAACTATTGGTATGAGGACAGGAATTCCACGACAGCCACAACAGACATGGCTGTCATTGCCACTATGTTTGGTTGTGTTCCCCTTGAAAAATTATACGCGCCATGGCCACATTGGCCGTGATGCCCCGACAGACGCATCTCTTTTCCGCTGCAAGATTTTCATGTCATTACGGCTTCTTCGACCAGTGAGTGGTGGGTTTAATTCTGCCTCGTATGAACCAAAGGAGTGCCACACGCAGCACAATGCTATACAACACAAAGCAACCCCGGGCCAAACCGGAGTTAAATACAACGCACGCAGCAGCCTGTCTTCCGGTGTTCTGTCGAATTTGGCAGCTTCCTCGGAAAAAGCAACCAGTTGCGTAACTTGATACCAAGGTCTATTGAATTACACTGCCACGTAAAAAAAAAATGCTACATTAAGTTTCCGAAACCCGATTTGGACATCAAATAGTGCTCCCACTGCAGAATTTAAATTATTACCTTCTTCAATGAGGTCATGTTTTCACCAGGTTTACTTTATTTGTCCGTTAGTTAGCAACATAAATATGTTTTTAAACGTTGATTTGGATATCAAATAACGCTCCCATTGTAGAATTGCTGTTATTACTTTCATCAATGAGTTCATTTTTTTCGCCAGGTTTACTTTGTTTGTCTTTGGGGTTTTTTTATGCATTCTAAATATTAAATAAACCTAAATAAAAGTCTACTTACAGCGGACTCAATGTGCATACTTGCCAACCTTGAGACCTCCGATTTCGGGGGTGGGGGGGGCGTGGTTGGGGGTGTGTTTAAGAGGGGAGGAGTATATTTACAGCTAGAATTCTAGCTATACATATATATATATATATATATATATATATATATATATATATATATATATATATATATATATATATATATATATATATATATATGTATGTGTGGGAAAAAAAATCACAAGACTACTTCATCTCGAGATGAAGTAGTCTTGTGATTTTTTTTCCCACACATACATATATTGCGCTCTACTACGGTATCGAGCACTATTTTTTGGATAACCTTATTAAGACATATATATATATATATATATATATGTCTTAATAAGGTTATCCAAAAAAAATCACAAGACTACTTCATCTCGAGATGAAGTAGTCTTGTGATTTTTTTTCCCACACATACATATATTGCGCTCTACTACGGTATCGAGCACTATTTTTTGGATAACCTTATTAAGACATATATATATATATATATATATATATATATATATATATATATATATAATAAGAAAATTGAACTCATTAGAAAGGAGATTAAAGACAACGCATCCCAGCTACAACTGGGTTCTATGAACACAGATACAACTGTATCTACGACGGATACTGCAATACAAAATAGTCTCTCTCTTTTTGATGAAATAACATTAGAGGAACTATTACAGCATGTAAGTGGGATAAAACAAACAACATGTTTACTTGACCCACTTCCTGGGAAACTTATCAAGGAGCTTTTTGTATTATTAGGTCCATCAGTGCTAAATATTATAAACTTATCACTTTCCTCTGGCACTGTTCCCCTAGCATTCAAGAAAGCGGTTATTCATCCTCTGCTCAAAAGACCTAACCTTGATCCTGACCTCATGGTAAACTACCGACCGGTGTCCCACCTTCCCTTTATTTCGAAAATCCTCGAAAAAATTGTCGCACAGCAGCTAAATGAACACTTAGTGTCTAACAATCTCTGTGAACCTTTTCAATCCGGTTTCAGGGCAAATCACTCTACGGAGACAGCCCTCGCAAAAATGACTAATGATCTACTGCTAACGATGGATTCTGATGCGTCATCTATGTTGCTGCTTCTTGATCTTAGCGCTGCTTTCGATACCGTCGATCATAATATTTTATTAGAGCGTATCAAAACACGTATTGGTATGTCAGACTTAGCTTTGTCGTGGTTTAACTCTTATCTTACTGACAGGATGCAATGCGTCTCCCATAATAATGTGACCTCGGACTATGTTAAGGTAACGTGCGGAGTTCCTCAGGGTTCGGTTCTTGGCCCTGCACTCTTTAGCATTTACATGCTGCCGCTAGGCGACATCATACGCAAATACGGTGTTAGCTTTCATTGTTATGCTGATGACACCCAACTCTACATGCCCCTAAAGCTGACCAACACGCCGGATTGTAGTCAGCTGGAGGCGTGTCTTAATGAAATTAAACAATGGATGTCCGCTAACTTCTTGCAACTCAACGCCAAGAAAACTGAAATGCTGATTATCGGTCCTGCTAAACACCGACATTTATTTAATAATACCACCTTAACATTTGACAACCAAACAATTACACAAGGCGAATCAGTAAAGAATCTGGGTATTATCTTCGACCCAACTCTCTCGTTTGAATCACACATTAAGAGTGTTACTAAAACGGCCTTCTTTCATCTCCGTAATATCGCTAAAATTCGTTCTATTTTATCCACTAGCGACGCTGAGATCATTATTCATGCGTTCGTTACGTCTCGTCTCGACTTCTGTAACGTATTATTTTCGGGTCTCCCTATGTCTAGCATTAAAAAATTACAGTTGGTACAAAATGCGGCTGCTAGACTTTTGACAAGAACAAGAAAGTTTGATCATATTACGCCTATACTGGCTCACCTGCACTGGCTTCCTGTGCACTTAAGATGTGACTTTACGGTTTTACTACTTACGTATAAAATACTACACGGTCCAGCTCCGTCCTATCTTGTCGATTGCATTGTACCATATGTCCCGGCAAGAAATCTGCGTTCAAAGAACTCCGGCTTATTAGTGATTCCCAGAGCCCAAAAAAAGTCTGCGGGCTATAGAGCGTTTTCTATTCGGGCTCCAGTACTATGGAATGCCCTCCCAGTAACAATTAGAGATGCTACCTCAGTAGAAGCATTTAAGTCCCATCTTAAAACTAATTTGTATACTCTAGCCTTTAAATAGCCCCCCTGTTAGACCAGTTGATCTGCCGTTTCTTTTCTTTTCTCCTCTGCTCCCCTTTTCCTTGAGGGGGGGGGGCACAGGTCCGGTGGCCATGGATGAAGTGCTGGCTGTCCAGAGTCGGGACCCGGGGTGAACCGCTCGCCTGTGCATCGGCTGGGAACATCTCTGCGCTGCTGACCCGTCTCCGCTCGGGATGGTGTCCTGCTGGCCCCACTATGGACTGGACTCTTACTATTATGTTGGATCCACTATGGACTGGACTCTCACAATATTATGTCAGACCCACTCGACATCCATTGCTTTCGGTCTCCCCCAGAGGGGGGGGGTTACCCACATATGCGGTCCTCTCCAAGGTTTCTCATAGTCATTCACATCGACGTCCCACTGGGGTGAATTTTTCCTTGCCCGTATGTGGGCTTTGTACCGAGGATGTCGTTGTGGCTTGTGCAGCCCTTTGAGACACTTGTGATTTAGGGCTATATAAATAAAGATTGATTGATTCATTGATATAAATAAAATAATTACTTGAATTTCAGTGTTCATTTATTTACACATATACACACACATAACACTCATCTACTCATTGTTGAGTTAAGGGTTGAATTGTCCATCCTTGTTCTATTCTCTGTCACTATTTTTTTTAACCATGCTGAACACCCTCTCTGATGATGCATTGCTGTGTGGCACGCACAAAAGTGCTTTCATCAAATGCACTAGAGTCTGGAATCTTCCATCTCTCTCTAGCATGGCCCAAAACCGGTCAATATTTGCTTCCTGAGGAAGATCTTCACTGCCAAGCACTTGGTAGTCCACTACTTCTTTCCGGAGGCTATCCAGGTCCAAATGCAGCTGCGGCTTGGAACTTACAAGCGTATTTTTCATCTTACCCGTCGTCGGCGTCGCCACGGCTGTATCTTCCTCGTTCTTCTGCTTCGTCTCCTTGTTGTGTGCGCAGTTGTGCACTGCACTATCTAAAAGCCGTAGATGTTATTGTCACATATGCATGTACAGTAGATGGCAGTATTGTCCTGTTTAAGAGTGTCACAACATTGCTGTTTACGGCAGACGAACTGCTTTACGGTAGACGAAAACGTGACTGCTGTTGTTGTGTGTTGTTACCGCGCTGGGAGGACGTTAATGAAACTGCCTAACAATAAACCCACATAAGAAACCAAGAACTCGCCCTCGATCATTCTGCAGTTATGACGTGATCAGGCAGGCACGCTATTTATATTGTGGGAAAGCGGACGTGAAAACAGGCTGTCGACCCGTCACTCAGGTCCGCATGGAGCTGGAGGGGGCGTGGCCTCCAGCTCCGCCTGAATTTTGGGAGATTTTTGGGAGAAAATGTGTCCCGTAGGTTTTCGGGAGAGGCGCTGAATTCCGGGAGTCTCCCGGAAAATCCGGGAGGGTTGGCAAGTATGCCAATGTGAGATCCTCAATTACGCCTATAAAATCCAATAAAAAAAAATTCAAAAAAGCGCCATCAATACACCATTTACATTTCGTACCTTGAATATTAACCAAGTATTAGTGATAATATTTTAAGCACTAACACAGAAAAACTATATGTTTCCTCGCTTCCTTGCTCCCTGTAAATTGAATCTATATCTTAAATCATGCATCTCACTTGGACAGAAGTCTGATTAGGTATTCCGACAAGTTGGGACACTTTCACAGCCATTTAGGACCCGGAACTGGCAAGAACGACGCGAAAAGAGCTTTCAAAGTGACTCTCAATGCGCTTCTTGTACTGGTGCTTAGCATCTCTGATGGCTTTCCTCAGGTCCCTGCGGGCATTGCTGTACTCCAATGCATCCCCTGACCTAACTGCAGCGTCCCGAGCCTTAAAGGGGAACTGTACTTGTTTTAAAATTCACAACCATTATGAAAGACATGACGACGGATGTAATTTTTACAACGGAGCCAATGAAGCTCCGCTATTCCGCCCATAAAACCCAATAAATAACTATCCAAAAGCGCCAAAAATACTCCCATTATTTCGATGAAAATCAACCAAGTATTCGTGATATTTTTATTATAAACGCTAACGCAGACGAACTAGCTTATGTGCCAATGTTGACATGATATATATATTATGCAGATATATACAGTATGCAGACCCTGCCCCCCTTGCTCAGCGACAGTCCCGTCCGCTCTGTAAACTAGTTCAATAGCGTCATCAGCAATAGAGTTGTCAAGCCACAACTCTGTACTCACCATCACATAGCTACGACGGTACCGGATGTGAGTCTCAGTCGCAGATCATCTATCTTGTTGACGAGTGAGCGAGAATTTGCAATGAACATGCTCGGCAAGGCGTGTTTAGTCGTATTAGCCTTTAGCCTAGTGTTACAGGCGTGTGAGCACAGTGTTGTCTAACCCCTGGAAAACACAGACAATTTAAGGAGAGTAAAGACACACAGTAGCTTTGTAGCTTCCCAAATGTTTTTTCTTTATTACACATTGTATATTCCCTATTGTCCACAATAGAAATACAATTATTATTCTCTAAACTCAACACATTCTCAAAAACATATATTTTCCATAGCTATTACAATGGTCTGTACTATCGCATAGTCACATTGCTATATAGTGCTGTAACTGAAACATCTTACATCTGACTAATATACTCTTTTACAAATGTAGGATTATCAATTAGGCATGAAATGTCCTTGGGAAGTATACTTTTAGTCAAATAAAATATGTACAGTATCAGTATTACTCAATCCACAATCCATTTATCATATAAAGTAATAACAATAATATTTACAGAGAGAAAAACATTACCTTGTGTGAGATAGACGAGCATCTATCTACAACATAGAACTATACACAATGCAGTGCTTTTCAGTTGGGTTAACTGCTCAACTGACCAATAGCATCAAAGAGCGAACTAGATATTTTTTCTTCCATTCAAAATTAATAGACAGTTTTTGAAATGTCCAATTTTTACAACCGGTGCAGACATTCCACCATTAACATATTGTATTTATTCAGGGCAGTTAAACTAACAATTTCCAAAGTTCTAAAAATTCTTACTTATCAATACGACTCGTGATAGGCTGATTGGCAACACTTGATATTCCCTGGTGTGTGTGAATGTGAGCGTGAATGTTGTCTGTCTGTGTTGCCTCTGCAATGAGGCGGCGACTTATCCACGATGTACCCCGCCTTCAGCCCCAATGTAGCTGGGATAGGCTCCAGCGCCCCCCACGACCTAGAGAGGGACAAGCGGTAGAAAATGGATGGATGTTTCTGTCAGAGTTTGTAGGTGACGAACCCCAAGATGCAGAGAAGGCGGAAGGCATTGTACGAGAAAACATGATTTAATTAAACACTAAGGCAAAACAACAAACGAAAGGGTAACAAAAGGCGCGCACAAGGCGGAGAACAAACTGGGCTATGAACTAAAATAGCACAGAGGCTAACTGTGGACAAGAAACCAGAAACACTTACTGTGACACGAAGGAACTAGGACATGAGCAGAGTGAAACAAAAGTAGACAGAGCTACAACGACAAGTATTAAGAACAACGACACGACAGGTAGGAACGACAATGATCCAGCAATGACTGGAGGAGAAGGCAGGTTTAAATAGTAGCTGGCTGATTGACACCAGGTGTGGCCAGGTGCCAATCAGCCACAGCTGAGGGGAAGCAGCACTCAGGGAGACACTCAGGAAATGAAGACAAAAGAAAAGCGCTGACAGGAAACTAAGACAAACACAGAGAAAAACTAAAACAGTCAAACTGTCAGGGACAAGCCTGACAGTAGCCCCCCTTCCTATAACGGATACCAGACGTTCTAGAACACCCCCCCAAAAAAGTCCAAAGTCACGGGAGGGTGGAGGGAGGACAAGGAGGTGGGCCACCAGGCCAAGTGTCCCCGCAACCAGCGGGGAAGAGTTAGGTGGCGACGGCGAGTTGAACGCCGCCGCAATTGGCGAGGCGGCTCGACCGCCGGCATGGGAGGACCCACCGGAGACGATGGTGGCGCCCTTTGCTGGCCCACCGGAGAAGATGGTGGCGCCCTCTGCTGGCCCACCGGAGAAGATGGCGGTGGCGCCCTCTGCTGGCCCACCGGAGAAGATGGCGGTGGCGCCCTCTGCTGGCCCACCGGAGAAGAGGATGGTGGCGCCCTCTGCTGCTGGCCCACCGGAGAAGAGGATGGTGGCGCCCTCTGCTGCTGGCCCACCGGAGAAGAGGATGGTGGCGCCCTCTGCTGCTGGCCCACCGGAGAAGAGGATGGTGGCGCCGTCTGCTGCTGGCCCACCGGAGAAGAGGATGGTGGCGCCGTCTGCTGCTGGCCCACCGGAGAAGAGGATGGTGGCGCCGTCTGCTGCTGGCCCACCGGAGAGGAGGATGGTGGCGCCGTCTGCTGCTGGCCCACCGGAGAGGAGGATGGTGGCGCCGTCTGCTGCTGGCCCACCGGAGAGGAGGATGGTGGCGCCGTCTGCTGCTGGCCCACCGGAGAGGAGGATGGTGGCGCCGTCTGCTGCTGCTGGCCCACCGGAGAGGAGGATGGTGGCGCCGTCTGCTGCTGGCCCACCGGAGAGGACGATGGTGGCGCCGTCTGCTGCTGGCCCACCGGAGAGGAGGATGGTGGCGCCGTTGGTTGTAGACCCACCGGAGTGCATGGTGGCGTCTGCCGGCCCACCGGACTGCATGGTGGCGTCTGCCGGCCCACCGGACTGCATGGTGGCGTCTGCCGGCCCACCGGACTGCATGGTGGCGTCTGCCGGCCCACCGGAGTGCATGGTGGCGTCTGCCGGCCCACCGGAGTGCATGGTGGCGTCTGCCGGCCCACCGGAGTGCATGGTGGCGTCTGCCGGCCCACCGGAGTGCATGGTGGCGTCTGCCGGCCCACCGGAGTGCATGGTGGCGTCTGCCGGCTCACCGGAGTGCATGGTGGCGCCGTAGGTTGCAGACCCACCGGAGATGATGGCGCCGTCTCTTGCAGACCCAATGGGGCGAGAAGTAGCTGTGCCTCCCCAGCTGCACTGCTACTCATAGCCCCTCCCCCAAGGGACGGATCCCAGACGTCCCCAGATAGGACCACAGACGACAGGGGTGGGAGGGAGAGGGCTTGAAAAGCGGCCAAACTTTTCTTCAGATTAGCCATTAAGTCCAAAGCTTTGTTAAGCCTCTCCGCCATGGACATCTCTGCGAGATTCGAATTTGGCTGGATCATTATGTCAGAGTTTGTAGGTGACGAACCCCAAGATGCAGAGAAGGCGGAAGGCATTGTACGAGAAAACATGATTTAATTAAACACTAAGGCAAAACAACAAACGAAAGGGTAACAAAAGGCGCGCACAAGGCGGAGAACAAACTGGGCTATGAACTAAAATAGCACAGAGGCTAACTGTGGACAAGAAACCAAAAACACTTACTGTGACACGAAGGAACTAGGACATGAGCAGAGTGAAACAAAAGTAGACAGAGCTACAACGACAAGTATTAAGAACAACGACACGACAGGTAGGAACGACAATGATCCAGCAATGACTGGAGGAGAAGGCAGGTTTAAATAGTAGCTGGCTGATTGACACCAGGTGTGGCCAGGTGCCAATCAGCCACAACTGAGGGGAAGCAGCACTCAGGGAGACACTCAGGAAATGAAGACAAAAGAAAAGCGCTGACAGGAAACTAAGACAAACACAGAGAAAAAAATAAAACAGTCAAACTGTCAGGGACAAGCCTGACAGTTTCCACCCTTTCTTCTTTGACTAATACTTTTTAACCATTCCACATCCAAAACATTCTACTTATTCAGGACATTATCTATTTTTTTATGTGCAAAAAATGTGTTTTCCATAACACCTTTGCTCTACTAAAAGGTGTTTTTTTCAAAACCTTTGTTTATCCAGAAAAGTTCCATTGAGATTTAGAGTATCTTCATTCATACACCAGTGTAGGTGCCACTGGGAACAAGGTGTTGCTACTTCCACATTACTCAACCGATTCAAATTGTTCGTAAGTCAAAATGCTCCTTGATAATGGTAGTCAATAACTCGCATATTAATCTTAGTATGTTAGCTTTTCAAAAAATGTTTTGCTCGTTTTTTCATCGTCACTTATTGTGTTGTTACTTCACAAATGCTAACGATAGCTTGCTATCTTTTTAGCTGATTTTGCATGTATAGGCCTCAGTCATATTTTGTTATTTTTACACATGCTGACGTTAGCTTTTTTTCCTCATTTTACCGTTATACACCCAAGAGTCATATTTTGTTTCTTGACGCTATCTGGCTAGTGTGCTGACTGTTAACATTTCTGTTCGGTTTTAGCTCTTCAGTATTGACATGCAATTTCTACCAAAATTGCATTTTCTAGCTAAAAAGGTAAAACTGCATTATTAGTAATGCAATACCCATTCTGTGGAAACATTTTACAGTATCAGATGGTCCTCACCAACATCTATTTGGGTATGTCCAATCATTTTTCTATATGTATGTCCATTTTAAGTTTCTTGAATGATAATTTGTCGCCATTTTCATGTGACAAAAAATGTGGGCACTCCGGAACTAAGTACTAGTTGAAGAGTACTGATGAAAGTATTCAATTTGAGACAAATCTATAAAGTAGACATTGTAATCGGTTATTGATTGAATTAAGTTTGGGCTTGGCATGCTGTCAAATTTTAATGAGGTACATTAGTAGATATTAGACTACTTTGCTTTGTTTAGCGCTGACACAAAGTGAATATATTTTCTTCAGATAGTTTTGCATATATTGACCTACTTTGCATAGTTATCAGTATGTTTTTAATGTATAAGGTCTGTCATATTGACCTTATTGTAATATATATTATATTATATATTAATATATATAAACTTTGGACACCCCTGTTTCAAACTGAGTGCTGATTGGCCCCCAAATCCTGATGGTGGGAAGTCTAAAAAACACTGTCAGATCTGCTTACCCTCCCCGAGTCCTTAATCACATGTGAAGTCCTAATTAATCTTGCTGCTTAATTAAACACTCATATTTAAGGAATGTAGCAAGAAGAAGGGAGTGCTCATTAATTAATTGATATCTCTTTGCGGAAAACCTGTCTTGGCTTACAGTAGCAGAAAATAAAGCACCCTAAATGACCATGTTTTAGGAACTGTATTTCTGACATCTTGTGAGTGTTTTATTCTGCCAAGTACTCTTGATTAAAACCAAATGTGGAATACATTGGAGTAGTTAGGAAATAACTGGAAATGTGTAATCACAGTTAATGCCATATTAATTACAAATAAATATTCATAATTAGAAATGTGTCAATCCCTAACGTATTTAATATTGTCTGGAGAATGTTTTGGATAAATGATTTTCTGAAAAACCACAGTGTTGTTGTGTAAAGTAAAAAACGACTTATAGGGGTCATAAAACAATAAACTGTCAATCAACCTAAATAAAACAAAATATATAATTTTTGGAAATAGGAAAAATAACATACAGTGTCATATAAGAATTGATGATATGGAGATAGAAAGGGTGTATTCAACAACATTTTTGGGAATCTATATAGATGATAAATTAAATTGGAAACTGTACATAAATATACTTAAGACAAAGATGGCAAAAAATATTGCTATCTTACATAAAATCAAAAACTCCGTAAATCAAAAGGCTCTTAATATGTTATATAATTCTTTCGTACTCCCTTATCTTAATTATTGTGATGAAATCTGGGGTAACAATTACAAAACAAACATCAACTCTATATTCTTACTTCAAAAGAAAGCGATTAGAATTGTAAATTATGCAGATTATCATGACCATACCAATGCTCTGTTTATTAAATTAAAAACATTAAAACTGCATGATCTTGTTGACCTCAACACTGCTATTGTGACGTACAAAGCTCATAACCACATGCTGCCTCGGTGTCTACAGGAGAGGTTCAAACCCAGAGAGAATCCCTATGACCTCAGAGGTTCAGCTGTCTTCCAGAAAGCTAAGATAAGAACAAGCTTAAAAAGTAGATGTGTTTCTGTCAGGGAGGTTCAACTGTGGAACAGCTTGGATGATTCCTTAAAATGTTCTAGGTCCATTCACACATGTAAAAAACACTTTAAGACTAATGTCTTGGAAAAATATATCACTCTTGAATCAACACAGTAGTTAATACTAGGATCAATGTTAATTAAAATACTAAATGTGGGATATAAATAATAATGGAAGCATAATTGTTTGTATATCGTATATAAATTGGTACAAAGGTTTAATACGCGTATAAGGATATTTCACATGCCTTTACTGTGTATATAATTGAACAATGTTCATATTGTGTATAATGTGTATTTATAATATGTTGTACAAAAGACATTTCATAATTTTCGGAAGTTCATCTTGTACTTGACATTGTTTATAGGGTTAGGCGCTATAAGTGTTCAACTTCAGCCTAAACCCTTTCGGTCTGCAACATTTTCATTTTCATTTTCATTCTATGAATGTGCAACTGTTTGTTTATTTTGTTGACCATTGACCGAAGAATAATAATAAGACTTATGCTGTCTTTAGGTTGTACTAGAGGGGTATGGCGACACCTAGTGGTCACAATAATTCATGAAGTTAAGCTCATGACCCAGTAAGTTGAATGATGCGGACACGTTTGTTACTGGATACTTTCCAATACGCCTCTGCCATGGAGACTTTGTATGTGTAAGCGATATGCAACTATAATTATTTGATACTTGTTTTGTGTTTTAGACGGCAATGTTGTTCAGTGACACTTTTTCCGTATAGCTTGTGTGCTATCGTGTGCTTAGCTGTTGTGTAACTGCGAGCTTCTAATATAATTTGAATCTGTGACACGAATAGGGGTGTGGGAAGAAAATTTGGCAATATAAATCGATTTTTTGTTTCCCAAGAGAATATCGATTTTTTTGCTGCTAGTATCGATACATAAATCCCTTTCATGTCCCCAGTGTTGCATCCCTGGTTTACCCCCGTTCGCTTTACAGGAAGAGCGATTTGGTCCGCCAGCCACTAGCATCGCTGTAGAGCACGTTACCCGTCTACATAATCTGTTTGCAATGACGCCGGCTTCCTCTTCTTGTTAGCGAAGTCAGAGCGAGGGAGAGAGGAGATTCTAGCTTTTGGATTTAAAAAGAAGAAGGAAAGTGACGACTCAGATAAAAGCATCGCGGTTTGCAAGCTGTGTCACTCAAACATGAAATACTCCGGAAACACCACCAACCTACGAGCCCACCTAAAACGTCACCATCTGGACAAGATAATGTTAACGGAGAACCCCAAGAAGCTGCAGCACGACCCAAGACAATGACCCAAAAGGACGAGGCCAAGAAACAGATGACCCGCAACAAGGAAGCAGATCTCCTGGAAGTGAAAGAAGATCCACTGGTCTGGTGGAAAGAGCACCAGTATGAGTATCCACTCTTGTCACAACTTGCTAAAAGGTACCTCTGTGTCCCTGGCAGTGTTGGGTTAGTTACTGAAAACCAGTAACTAGTTACAGTTACTAGTTACTTTATTTCAAAAGTAACTCAGTTACTAACTCAGTTACTTACACCAAAAAGTAATGCGTTACTGTGAAAAGTAACTATTTAGTTACTTCTTTTTTTTTCTCCTTTTTTTTTTAAGGCTCTCATTGATGCCCTTTTAGCCTTCATTTCAGTACTGTTATTGCACTGGAGAATAATACAATGTGTTGATCAACTTGACATGCATTTGCATCACTGAACTCTGCTAAGCAATGTGGTCTACATACAACACACAAAGACAAAGATATGTTTCAAAGGGCCAGTTTATTTCAGGCCAAAACAAATTGACAAAACTATTTGAAATAGCTGCAACATAACATACATAAGTAACAAACAGCATAATGACAACATAGCTGTAAAGCTGGCTTCACCCAAGGAAGGCACACATGACATACACAAAGCCTAACCAGGCATTTTTTTCTCTCAAGGAATTGTGAAATAAAATCATGTATTCAGGAGATCAACACTGTAGTGAAGCCCAGAACACTCTACACATTTCCCCAGTTTTAGTTTAGAGATAAGGAAAGATTGGCCTGGCCCACTAGCATCCCTCTTTATGTTTGTGAACTTTATAGTCTATACATTTAGAGTGATGTGATAATCAAACACTCTAGAAGTCTAGAATGAAATAGTATATAAGAGAATTGACAGTGTGTACCTTCAATGATGAGCAGAGGCAGAGTTTGGAGTGTTTTCTTTAGCTCGCTTTCCATGTTTATGTGCTCACTGTCCAGGTACTTGGAACATGTTTTCCGTGCCATTTGTTGTTTGACGCCGGTATCATGCTAATTAGCTGCCTGAAAACGTGTGACTCCACTGTAGAAATAGCCTGCATGTCTTCTAGCACATACGCTGCAATGGCTCTATCAATGTTGTCCTGGCTAGCAGTGGCCGTGCCAGCAATCTGAGGGTTACTGGTTCAATCCCCACCTTCTACCATCCTAGTCACGTCCGTTGTGTCCTTTAGCAAGACACTTCACCCTTGCTCCTGATGGGTGGTGGTTAGCACCTTGCATGGCAGCTCCCTCCATCAGTGTGTGAATGGGTGAATGTGGAAATAGTGTCAAAGCGCTTTGAGTTCCTTAAAAAGGTAGAAAAGCTATACAAGTATAACCCGTTTACCATTTATGTAGCTGTTTCAGCAGATTTGAATTGCTGTTTTGGGCAGTATTCCCGGGCGCGGTCACTGCTGCTGCTCACTGCTGCTGCTCACTGCTCCCCTCACCTCCCAGGGGGTGATCAAGGGTGATGGGTCAAATGCAGAGAATAATTTCACCACATCTAGTGTGTGTGTGACAATCATTGGCACTTTAACTTTAAGTAGATGGGATCTTTGATCCAAGACACAACTTACATTTAACTAAACTGTTATTTTCTTTGTGCTCGAAAAAAGAAAAGTAGTGACAATGTCTCCATGTTAACTTGTTAAGAAACTCGACTTCTGACTTCACCATGATGTCTTGTTAGTTGTTATGAGAGTAGCGTATGTGTGTGTGCGTGTGGCCCTTTAAGATATCACAGCATGTGAGGTGAGTGACGTCAGTGAGTGAGTGGGCGAGAGAGGTGAGGGAGCGCAACAGTTAGTGTGTGCAGGTGCTCTAACTTGGTGGATGGCTGCGTGTAAGACACCAATAAAGTCGCAAAGTTGCAACAAACCGCCGGCCTCATCATTCACCCTCGAGTCCGGAGCTGTAAAGACCCACTGCCGGGTAAAGTGAAAGTTGTTAGCCCCGAAATACATAGGCCCTGGAGGAACGTCTCCCCTGCGCTCCGCTCCTCGGTCGAGGAAAGCACGCCTTTTCTTTTCCTTGTGAGACAGAAGGACGACACTTCTTCTGTTTCTAGCCGATACTACATTAAAAAATAACGTAAAATAACGCAGTAACGCATCATGTAGTAACGGTAATTGAGTTACTGAATATAAAAAATAACGCGTTAGATTACTAGTTACCGCCGAAACTAACGGCGTTACAGTAACGCGTTACTTTGTAACGCGTTACTTTGTAACGCGTTAGTCCCAACACTGGTCCCTGGCACTAGTGTTTCCTCAGAGAGGGTCTTTTCCACCGCCGGGGATATCATCACTGCTCAAAGAAGTGCACTTCTCCCAGAGCATGTCGATCAGATTCTATTCCTGAACAAAAATTTGAAGACAATGTAGAGTTTCTGTTTAGTGTTAAGGTCTTAAGCTACTCTAAGATGGGTACAATTTTAAGTTGGCTTAAATGTTGCTCCTATGGACTTGAATTATTGGCTGCCATAGTTTATTTTTATTTTTTGCTGGCCAGACTGGCTACCTCACATACTTGTAGGCCTACAGGCCTTGAACTACTGGTGATGGCGGCGCCCTGATGGCAGCGGCTTGCAGACGCTCTTGGAAGTGTAGAGCGATTTGGCGAAAATACCCGTCAATTCTGTCTATTTCATGGCTGGCTCACAGCGTGGACACTTCGTGATCAGATATGACCGACAGACGATTCTGGATGTGGATAGATCGGGCCGTTATAGGCTGAAAGATTTGTGTACTTTCGACCTCCTCGCTAGCATGGGGATTCTTCGCTGGCTACATCCAGCGGCCTCTGAAGCAGCGGAGTTAAGTGCCAGCGGGGACCGTCAACGGAAGACACGTAAGCGGTGTGAGCGGAAGCAGAAGCGGGGATGCCGAGCGGGGCTAACAACAAAGCGAAAGGCTAATCCTCAAAGAAGCGCTAGTCCGGGTGAGAAGTTTGTTAAAATAGAACTAGCCAGCGCCAGGCTGGATAATACCTGCACACATAGCAACTATTTTAGAACAATACACAACCCAAAAATTTTTTTTTCTGTGTCAGAAGTAGACATGCACTCTACTGAGGTGGCAAGTTATGATGCGTTCGGTTTATCACAACATCAAGCAAACAATCGGAAAATTCCCGTCATATCAATTCCTAGATATGGTCGAAATTATTTAAAGTGCACTACACATAATAAACACAACATTATTAATATTGCTACTACGGATAATTTCAACAAAAACTCCTCAAAACAGCCCACTACCTATAATATGGGCTTCTTAAACATAAGATCATTATCTTCCAAAACGTTATTAGTTAATGAGGTCATTAGAGACAATAATCTTGACGTCATTGGTCTCGCCGAGACCTGGCTCAAAACAGACGATTTCTTTGCGCTGGGTGAGGCGTCTCCTCCTGGCTATGCGGGAGCGCATATTGCCCGTCCCATTAAAAGGGGTGGGGGAGTCGCACTCATACACAATAAAAACTTTAATCTTACCCCGAACCTAAATAATAAATATAACTCATTTGAGGTGCTTACTATGAGGTTTGTCACACCGCTGCCTCTCCACCTGGCTGTTATCTACCGCCCCCCAGGACCCAATTCGGACTTCATCAGTGAATTTTCAGAGTTCGTTGCTGATTTAGTGACGCACGCCGACAATATAATCATAATGGGGGACTTTAATATCCATATGAATACCCCATCGGACCCTCAGTGCATGGCGCTCAAGACTATAATTGATAGCTGTGGTTTTACACAAATAATAAATGAACCTACGCATCGCAACGATAATACGATAGATCTAGTGCTGGTCAGGGGTGTCACCACCTCCAAAGTTACGATACTCCCGTATACTAAAGTAATGTCCGATCATTACCTTATAAAATTTGAAGTTCTGACTCATTGTCAACAAACTAATAATAATAACTACTATAGCAGCCGCGACATTAATGCTGCCACAACAATGACTCTTGCTGGCCTACTGCCTTCGGTAATGGCACCATTCCCAAATTATGTCGGCTCTATTGATAACCTCACTAACAACTTTAACGACGCCCTGCGCGACACCATTGATAGTATAGCACCGCTAAAGCTTAAAAGAGCCCCTAAAAGGCGCACCCCATGGTTTACAGAAGAAACTAGAGCCCATAAATTAGCATGTAGAAAGCTGGAACGCAAATGGCGCGCTACTAAACTTGAGGTTTTCCATCAAGCATGGAGTGATAGTTTAATAACTTATAAACACATGCTTACCCTAGCTAAAGCTAAATATTACTCAAATCTCATCCACCTCAACAAAAATGATCCGAAATTTTTGTTTAGTCCAGTAGCATCGCTAACCCAACAAGGGACTCCTCCCAGTAGCTCCACCCACTCAGCAGATGATTTTATGAATTTCTTTAATAAGAAAATTGAACTCATTAAAAAGGAGATTAAAGACAATGCATCGCAGCTACAACTGGGTTCTATTAACACAGATACGACTGTATCTACGAAGGATACCGCCCTCCAAAATAGTTTCTCTCTCTTTGATGAAATAACATTAGAGGAATTGTTAAGATGTGTTAAGGGGACAAAACAAACAACATTTTTACTTGACCCATTTCCTGGGAAACTTATTAAGGAGCTTTTTGTATTATTAGGTCCATCAGTGCTAAATATTATAAACTTATCACTTTCCTCTGGCACTGTTCCACTAGCATTCAAAAAAGCGGTTATTCATCCTTTGCTCAAAAGACCTAACCTCGATCCTGACCTCATGGTAAACTACCGGCCAGTGTCCCACCTTCCGTTTATCTCGAAAATCCTCGAAAAAATTGTCGCACAGCAGCTAAATGAACACTTAGTGTCTAACAATCTCTGTGAACCTTTTCAATCCGGTTTCAGGGCAAATCACTCTACGGAGACAGCCCTCGCAAAAATGACTAATGATCTACTGCTAACGATGGATTCTGATGCGTCATCTATGTTGCTGCTTCTTGATCTTAGCGCTGCTTTCGATACCGTCGATCATAACATTTTATTAGAGCGTATCAAAACACGTATTGGTATGTCGGACTTAGCCTTGTCGTGGTTTAACTCTTATCTTACTGACAGGATGCAGTGCGTCTCCCATAACAATGTGACCTCGGACTATATTAAGGTAACGTGCGGAGTCCCCCAGGGTTCGGTTCTTAGCCCTGTACTCTTTAGTATTTACATGTTGCCGCTAGGCGACATCATACGCAAATACGGTGTTAGCTTTCATTGTTATGCTGATGACACCCAACTCTACATGCCCCTAAAGCTGACCAACACGCCGGATTGTAGTCAGCTGGAGGCGTGTCTCAATGAAATTAAACAATGGATGTCCGCTAACTTCTTGCAACTCAACACTAAGAAAACGGAAATGCTGATTATCGGTCCTGCTAAACACCGACATTTATTTGATAATACCACCTTAACATTTGACAACCAAACAAATACACAAAGCGACTCAGTAAAGAATCTGGGTATTATCTTCGACCCAACTCTCTCCTTTGAGTCACACATTATGAGTGTTACTAAAACGGCCTTCTTTCATCTCCGTAATATCGCTAAAATTCGTTCCATTTTGTCCACTAGCGACGCTGAGATCATTATTCATGCGTTCGTTACGTCTCGTCTCGATTACTGTAACGTATTATTTTCGGGTCTCCCTATGTCTAGCATTAAAAGACTACAATTGGTACAAAATGCGGCTGCTAGACTTTTGACAAGAACAAGAAAGTTTGATCATATTACACCTATACTGGCTCACCTGCACTGGCTTCCTGTGCACTTAAGATGTGACTTTAAGGTTTTACTACTTACGTATAAAATACTACACGGTCTAGCTCCAGCCTATCTTGCCGATTGTATTGTACCATATGTCCCGGCAAGAAATCTGCGTTCAAAGAACTCCGGCTTATTAGTGATTCTCAGAGCCCAAAAAAAGTCTGCGAGCTGTAGAGCGTTTTCTATTCGGGCTCCAGTACTATGGAATGCCCTCCCGGTAACAGTTAGAGATGCTACCTCAGTAGAAACATTTAAGTCCCATCTCAAAATTCATTTGTATACTCTAGCCTTTGAATAGCCCCCCTCTTTTTAGACCAGTTGATCTGCCGTTTCTTTTCTTTTCTCCTCTGCTCCCCCCTATCCCTTGTGGAAGGGGAGACACACAGATCCGGTGGCCATGGATGGGGTGCTGGCTGTCCGGGGTCGGGACCCGGGGTGGACCGCTCGCCTGTATATCGGTTGGGAACATCTCTGCGCTGCTGACCCGTCTCCGCTCGGGATGGTTTCCTGCTGACCCCACTGTGGACTGGACTCTTACTGTAATGCTGGATCCACTATGGACTGTACTCTCACAATATTATGTTAGACCCACTCGACATCCATTGCATTCGGTCTCCCTAGAGGGGGGGGGGTTACCCACATATGCGGTCCTCTCCAAGGTTTCTCATAGTCATTCACATCGACGTCCCACTGGGGTGAGTTTTTCCTTGCCCTTATGTGGGCTCTGTACCGAGGATGTCGTTGTGGCTTGTGCAGCCCTTTGAGACACTTGTGATTTAGGGCTATATAAATAAAGATTGATTGATTGATTGATACTCTAAGACGGGTACATTTTAAGTTAAATGGTTTTCCTAGTTACTTGAATTATTTTTTTTTGTGATCAATTTTTTATTGAGTTTTTTACTTTTTAAAGTTTGAAAACTTTAACTTTACACTTTACTTTAAAAAGTTACCTGAATTATTAATTATTATTATTAATTATTTGGAGAAGCCATGGTACTATTTTTACTTACCTGGTGGCTAGACTGGCTACCTCGTTCACTGTCGAGCTAAAAAAGCTGTCAAAGAATGTTCACAACAGGCCGCTTGCTGCACTTTTTAACTCTTCACTGTTAAATGTAATACTGCACTTTACTTTTCAAAGGCTTGTAAGTTGTAATTTAACTTTGCACTGTTTCAATAAATGGAACACATTTTCTCAACACATCTTTGATTCATTTTTGTCCAGCATTTGCAAGGTGTAGACTCTCTGTCTAGTCAGACACATATTGTGTAATTGATGTTTTTAGTTTTCAGTTCAATTAAAGTAAATGGAACACTCGCAAGATGTCGCAAAAATCACACTGTACCTTTTAAATGTTTCAGAAAATTATGTAAGAATATTGAATAATATCGAATCGTATCGTTGACTGAATATCGTGATATATATCATATCGTGAGCTGAATATCGAATATCGTATCGTGAGATCAGTGTATCGTTACAGCCCTAGTCACTATCAGCTCTCACAGACTTGATTAGCAAACTGAAAGCTAGCTCTTCTCTCACTAACCCTGTCCCGTTTAAGGAGGTATGAGAACTATAGCTTAACTTTTGGGGTTGTGCTGCTGTTAAACATTTGTCTAAAAAAAAAATTTGTCTCAACCCTTCTATTATGTCCAATTACCTGCCAATTTCCAAGCTCCCATTTATATCAAAGATTGTGGAGAAGTATTGTTGCGCGGATACAGCCTTATTTAGATGGCAATGGTATTTTAAACAAGTTGCAGTCAGATTACACAGCATGCACTTACCGGTAGTCTGTATTCTGTAAGGTTTTTATTTAATGACCAGCTGCTTTTAATGACTGATTCTGATGGTTCAACCTTTTTACTGCTTTTAGACCTGACAACTGCTTTTGACAAAGTTGACCACACAATTATTTTATATCAATTGGGAGACTGTGTGGGTGTCAGGGAAACTGCTCTGAAGTGGTTTAGGTCTTACCTGTCAGGGAGAAGCTTCTGTATAGGATTGGGAGACTCTACTTAATCCACTGCCCCCCTTGACTGTGGAGTCCTCCAAGGATCAATTATTGGACACATCCTGATTGCCCTTTGTATGGCATGTATTATCATTTTTATGCAGATGCCTGCCAAATATATTTGCCAATCTTCAAAAATGACTGTACCCCTCTGACATCCCTACTCGGGTGCTTAAAAGATGTAAAAGCTTGGTTGGCTCAGAATTTTTTAAAGCTTAACAAGGAGAAAACTTTCAATCCAGGCTTGGGATCTTTCTGTGTGGAGTTTGCATGTTCTCCCCGTGACTGCGTGGGTTCCCTCCGGGTACTTCGGCTTCCTCCCACCTCCAAAAACATGCACCTGGGGATAGGTTGATTGGCAACACTAAATTGGCCCTAGTGTGTGAATGTGAGTGTGAATGTTGTCTGTCTATCTGTGCTGGCCCTGCGATGAGGTGGCGACTTGTCCAGGGTGTACCCCGCCTTCCGCCCAAATGCAGGCTCCAGCACCCCCCGCGACCCCGAAAGGGACAAGCGGTAGAAAATGGATGGATGGAAGGAGAAAACTTAAATTGTGCTGCTAGGCAACAGTGACCTTCTGCTGAACCTGGACTTTCTTAGGAACTCTGTATGTCCCACAACTACCAGCCTTGGAGTCATTATAGACAATGGTTTTAAGTTAAACAAACAAATCAACGCTGTTGCCAAATAAAGTTTGTTCGTACATGGCAATATTTTCCTTGTTATTTTCTATCAATCAATCAATCAATCAATCAATTCCTTTATTGTCATTGTCATAATAACACTTAAGTCGTACATGTCAACGAGATTTTGTCTGAGCTTTGTCTAGCGGCATAGAAACTGCATTGATGTGCAGGTTGACAACATTTTAGCATTGTCAAGAAGATCACGATAAGAGGGGGTTGGGGGGGGGGACAGTCAGATGTCTGATGGGTGTTACTTTGATGTTGTAGCAATGCAATGTCCAGAGCACTATTATTGAGGTGGTGAAGAGTGAGGTATTAAGATGGTCGGGGGCAGTAAAGGTGCAGGCTGTTCATTTAGCAGTCTCACAGCCTGGTGATACAGACTGTGAGACGTTCTGGTGGTTCTGGCGCGAATCGATCTATACTTCCTTCCGGAGGCTAGCAGGTTGAAGAGGCCATGTGCTGGGTGGTATCTGTCCTTCAGGATGTTGTGTACTCGCTTTAGGCAGCGAGCAGTGTACATGGCATTCATCTCTGGGAGTATTGTCCTTGTAATTTTCCCCGCCGCTTTAACCACTCGCTGGAGGGCATGTTGGTTCGCTTTAGTGCAGCTAGCAAACCACACTAAAAAAACATAAGTTAGGACACTGCTGATGGCACAATTGTAAAAGTTTACCATTGATTTGTGCGGGATGTTTGCGCATTTTAGTTAAGTCCGCCATGTTTAAAAGTTAAAGTAAAAGTACCAATGATTGTCACACACACACTAGGTGTGGCGAAATTATTCTCTGCATTTGACCCATCACCCTTGATCATCCCCTGGGAGGTGAGGGGAGCAGTGGGCAGCAGCGGTGGCCGCCAAAATGACGAGCGCGGCCACCGCTGCTGCTCACTGCTCCCCTCACCTCCCAGGTGGTGAACATAGGGATGGGTCAAATGCAGAGGATAATTTCACCACACCTAGTGTGTGTGTGATTAGCATTGGGACTTAAATTTGTTATATCTATTTGGGCGCGGAAGCCAATGACAATTGCAACCGGACATAAAGTACACAGCTTTGCTAAAAGTGCATTGTTGTTTTTTAATCTGTCAACTGATTATTAGCTTCTGGAAGAAAATTATAAAAACGGCTGTTGCAGTGTTTCCCCTATCTGTTTGTTGTGCGCCAATGTCAGTTACAAAATTAACTGACATTTTCGTTGACTGATAAAGCGAGAGGAAAATGTTGACGGAAACAAAATCCAATTAAATTTAATTTTTACATTTCGCCTGGTACATAGGTGGGACGAGTTGGAAATATATCCAATTACAACTCTTTTACTGGGTACTATGAGCTATGTGTTTTTGCTGCTTCTGGTTCTCCTGCGTTCATAAACAAATTATAATAAAGGCATGCATTGTAACTCTGATTCAATACACACATACATACCTGCTTTGCCAGTAGCTTAAACATAGAAAGAGTACCTGAACTATATTTGTTGGCTTTGACCATTGTATTCATAAGATCATGCTACTTTTGAGTTTAACAAATAAATAAATACATAAATAAAGGTGATTTCAATTAAACATTAAAGAGGCCTTATCGTTTATACTTTGTGTTAATCGATTAAATTGACTGTCATTTTAGCTGACTAAAATGTTTATTTTCGTTGACTAAAACTAAATTTAGAAGACTTACAAACTAAAATTAAAACACATGTTCATTGAAAGGCTATGACTAAAACTAAATAAAAACTGGTGTCAAAATAAACACTCGCATGGACATAAGAGTTGTTACAAGCCTGTCCACACTGACGGTTTAAGATAAATAATTCAGTGTGAAACAGGTAAGTAAAATACACGCAATAACTTTCTATACAAGGGAACAAAGAACAACACTGTGGCTGTGCAGACAGTACCTGGCAACTTGTTAGTGACATTTCAGTCATTTGGACGCTATTGGTTGTTTATATTAACACAGAAGGCACTATCCAATAAGGTGGAACAAATGCAAAACACCAGAAAAGAGGCACCATATATAAAATGAAATGCTCAAAGCGGACTGTAGTGTATGGACCTTCCTTCCATTCAAAATGCCAGTAAGAAAATGCACTTGCGTTTGTTGTCCGTAACATACGCCTTCCCATAACATAACCACACCCCTACCACGGGCCAGTCCAATCACAACGTTGACATCAGTAAACCGCTATCCCACACGACGCCACACACGCTTTTTGTTATCTGCCTTGAACAGTGAAAATCGAGATTTAGACGTGAAGAGAACACCCCTCCAACGTGCCAGACGCCATCAAATGTGAGCATTTGCCCACACAGGTCGAGACCCCAATGAGGACGACGAGCATGCAGATGAGCTTCTTTGAGGCGGTTTCTCACAGTGTGCAGAAATTATTTGGTTATGCAAACCAATTGTTGTGGCAGCAGCTGTCCGGGTGGCTAGTCTCAAGCAATCATGGAGGTGCACCTGTTGAATGTGGTGGTCCTGGGCTGGTGTGGTTACACAGGGTCTGCGGTTGTGAGGCCCTATTGGATGTACTACCAAATACTCTGGAAGGCTTTTGGAGTTGGTTTATGGTAGAGAAATGAACATTCAATTCACGGGCAACAGCTCTGGTGGACATTCCATTGTGCAATCAATAGCTGAACAGTGTGCCAAGGACATCGATTATAGTGCACTGTACAACTATCTTGCTCATTGAATTGGCAGGCAAGCTCGCCTATGGTTCCAAAGGCTAAAGCTCCCTCTGTACTGTCTGTAATAGTATCAGTAATTCAGTACAGTACGAGTCATTTGGAAATATTAATTTAGGCCTACTTACTGTTGGGTAGATGTCCTGATGGTTAACCTACAGATGGCGCTTCAAGTTAGTTGTAGTTTACCTGGAGAAAATCGAGCTACAGGGTTTTCGTGTCTTGGTGTCTACCGGTGAAACGTGTCCATATGTCTTCTCTTTCTTCCAGAAGTAGAAGACACATTGTAATAATGTGTGTAACAATACAGTAGGGATTTAACAATATGAGGATTTCATGTCAGGATTATAGAGACCAAAATTATTACAGTTATTATTGTCACAGTATTGTGGAATGTGCTAAAAAAAATTTTTTTAAACATAACTAAAATAAATAGACACTTTGTTAGAAAAGCCACTATTGTGCATGTCTTGTTTCCTAAAGTAAGTAAAGTAAAGTTAAGAACAAACTTGGCTATGAAAACAACAAACTAGCACAAAGGCAAAAACTATGGACATAAAACAAAAGACTTATTGTGGCATGGCATGAAGCATAATCTATGTTAAACATGAATCTCAAGGGTAGCATCGGTCGCAGAGGTAGCAGAGGGAGCAAGGGTAATGTCGCCAGGCCGACCAACAGAAAGTGACAGGCTTAAATAATAGTGACATCATTGGCAACAGGTGCGTGAGTGCAAACGTGAAACAGTTGAAACTAATGGTAGTCATGGTAACAAAAACAATGGAGCGTAAACAGAAACTAAAAGAGTCTAAAATCCAAACAGAACCTAGCCAAACAAAAACATGATCAACAAACATGACAGAGTCCCCCCTTAAAGACAGATCCCAGATGTCCAAAAAAAACAAAAAACAAACAATGATCAAGAGTCATAGGAGGGCGGGAGGGGGACTTGGCGGTGGGTCGCCAGAGCGCGTGTCCCCGAATCCACCGGGGCAGAAACAGGTGGCGGCGAACCTGACGAGGTGGGCCGTGGCCCACAAGGAGGTGGACGCATTTGGCGTGGTGGACGCCCAGGAAATGGCCACATCAGTGGCCGACGAGGAGGTGGGCGTGTCGTTGTCGTGGCAGGTGTGGATGCGCGTGTCCTCGTCGTGGCAGGCGGCAAAGCTTGGCGTGGTGCGGCAGGTGGCGAAGTTTGGCGTGGTGCGGCAGGCGACGAAGTTCGGCGTGGTGCAGCAGGCGAAGCAGGCGCGGTTGCAGCAGACGAAGCAGGCGCGGGTGCAGCAAACGAAGCAGGCATGGAAGCAGCAGACGAAGCAGGCGTGGGTGCAGCAGCAGACAAAGCTTGGCTTAGGTCTTGGCGTGGTGCGTCCTGGCTTGGTGAGTCCTGGCTTGAGTCCTGGCCTGAGTCCTGGCCTGAGTCCTGGCGGCTTGGGTCTTGGCTTGGTTGGTCTTGGCGTGGGTCCTGGCTTGAGTCCTGGCTGCGTGGAGCTGCTATGGGCGGCGCTTGGCGGTGTGGAGCTGCTACGGGCTGCGCTTGGCGGCGTGGTGCAGCTACAGGCGGCGCTTGGCGGCGTGGAGCTGCTACGGGCAGCGCTTGGTGGCGTGGTGCAGCTACAGGAACCTGCCGTGGTGCAGGTACAGGAACCTGCCATGGTGCAGGTACTGTAGCTTGGCGTGGTGGAGCTTGGCATGTTGCTAGCTTTGGAGCTGGGCGTGGTGCTAGCCATGGTGCTGCTACTGGTGCTAGCCTTGGAGCTGGTGCTAGCCTTGGCGCTTGGTGTGAAGCTAGCCGTGGAGCAGCTAGCCGCGGTGCCAGCCGTGGTGCAGCTACTGGTGCTAGTCGTGGCTTTGGCTTCGGCGGAGGTGGCCTAGCTGGGGTTTGCGGCTTGGCTGGCCGAAAGACCGGTAGTGGCGGCCGGGCCAGAGGTTGCGGCTTAGCAGGCCGAAAGACCGGTGGTGGCGGCCGGGCTGGGGGCTGTGGCTTGGCATGGTGCAGCTGAGCCACCCCACTAGTACAGTTCCCGGCCCTCGCCCCCCCCCCCCCCCCCCCCCCCAAGGAGCGGATACCAGACGCGCTCCCCTCGGTCTGGAACCGTTTTTTGGCGTGGGTGGAGGGAGGTCAGGAAGGGGTTAGAATCCTCCTCTCTAAATTGTCCAAAATGTCTTTCTCTTTTACCCACCTGTGTTTCAGTGGGTGAAAAAAAAAAGGAAAAGTCCTGTGATGTGTGTGGGGCATGAATCTTGGATGACCTAAATTGACATGCTCTAATTTCTAAAAACATGTTTTTAGAGTCTTTGGTTGGAGGCGGGTGACAATAGGAAAAAGAGTTCAGAGAAAAAAAATCTTCCTGGTCCGTGACGTCATCAGGGCGAAGCCGGGCTGCCTGCTCCTTGCTACCGCCCGGAGGGGGAGGAGCTTGCGGGAGCGACGCGGGAGCGACGCGGGAGCGACGCGTCCCGCCGGCTCAGAGAAACCCTTCCTGATGGCTTTCGCTTTTGCCGGCGCTTCCGGGAATGGAGCGACGCGCCAACGTTGTGGGGCCACACGTAGTTTAATGGAATAAGTTTTCCATTTGGCCCCCACATTAGATCTCTGCGCTCCACGGAGGAATAGCGCAGCATTTCCTCCTCTTTCGCGCGCAGGAACTCCCACGCACCCTCGTCCAACTTCCTTGCGGGTAAACTTCTTTCAGCTGGCGACATTCTGTCAAGATGAGGACTTTGGGGGTTTTGTTTTCCCGAGATGCAATAAAAGTTGGAGCGGACATGGCGTGAAGGTAAATACATATTTTATTTTAACACTAACAAAAGGTACAAACTAAAGGCGTGTACAAGGCGGAGAACAAACTTGGCTATGAAAACAATAAACTAGCACAAAGGCAAAAACTATGGACATAAAACAAAAGACTTAATGTGGCATGGCATGAAGCATAATCTATGTTAAACATGAATCTCAAAGGTAGCATCGGTCGCGGAGGTAGCAAGGGTAATGTCGCCAGGCCGACCAACAGAAAGTGACAGGCTTAAATAATAGTGACATCATTGACAACAGGTGCGTGAGTGCAAACGTGAAACAGGTGAAGTCTAGTCATGGAACCGAAACAATGGAGCAAAAACAGAAACTAAAAGAGTCCAAAAACCAAACAGAACCTAGCCAAACAAAAACATGATCAACAGACATAACAGTATTAAGAGAAGTATTTATTAAAGTTGGACTTTAATCAGTTACTAAAGGCCTAGGTGTGAAATGCACAGCCCTACACTGGGACCTAGCTCAAATCCAACAAAGAAAAAGACAGTGACACCAATTTTGGAATCATTTCTTTATATATTCATAATAACATTTTTAAGACCAAGTCAAAAATTCCAATCATTTACATTTTGCACTGTTGGAGCTTAAGAAAGTTCTTAGTAGAGCTTCTGAATGCAAAAAAGAATAAATGGGTGCGAGACAGAAACAATTTTGAGTAATCACTTTCTTGCAAACGTGAAGTGAAATATGCTGTTCATTTGCAAATCAAGAGTTCAAGACCACAACCTTTAAAAGCAAAAATCTTCTGAAAAATGTGTTTTGAATGTAATTGTCTCTCAGTTATTCAGTCAAGATCTCTTGAGAGCATAAACCAAAAAAGCGTTTTCTTTTTAAATTCAGTCAAATTGTTGAGCTGCAGAAGCAAGGCGCTGAGCTTATAATGAGGTGCTTAAGTTGATCTCAGTAAGACAATCCTTTTAAACTTCTTCAAGATCATTCGGGTTATAGAACAAAATAACGAGCCGGAGGATCCGAATGGCTGTCTGTCAAGACACGGGACGATCCCGGGCCCAAATGAAGGTTGTCATTGGTGCAGTGTACAGTCCAATAAGTCTAATAAGACTCCAACCCACAAAGCTGATCTGACAACAGCAATATGAGAAAGTAAGAGCAAGATTGTTGAAGAGTACTGTTTGTCAATTGTTAAGTTCATGCATCAGAGACTGCAAGCTGTTATAAAATCCAGTGGTGGTACAACAAAGTACTAGTGGTGTGTTGTGTAGTGTTTTTGTATTTGTTCTACATGCTTACATATGTTTTCTTAACAACTGAGTGATTCTATTATTTTTTTTTGCTTTGATTGATCTAAAAATGAAACTGTTACTGACTACCAGAATTTGTATTCTTAATTTCCTTTTGTGTTTCTCAAAGCCAGAAACTTGCCATTCAAAATGACTATAGGTTTGTGTCATTTCTTACCTGTTTTTTTTCTACAAAATTAAACAACTGCATGAACATCCTCCAAGACTAGTGCTTCTATATTTTCCCCAGGTGTTGTACACGATGACAGAATGTCATCCAGATCTTTTTAAATACGGGAACAAACATAAGAGTAGAAAGGACATTGGCCACACTACAAGTGAACCATGTCATGCATTGTGTCTGCACAAAGATAAAAGCCAACCCAGCCTTCGTCCACAGCTCTCAGCAGGTTCCTCAAATTCTCTGTACACTCTCTTCATACTACTGCTACCACAACTACAGGTATTACTATTGCTGTATTACTATTGCTGCTGATGGGGCCCCTGTTCCAGATGCTGACTGTCACAACACTTTAGGCTCTAGACAAAAACTTGATCATTTGTCTCTTTGCTCTCAGAGTGTTATCTCGCTTGAACCAGATAATTAATTTATGTCTAGAACTCACAAGTCAACTCAAGCCTTCTCTTTCCGGTGCCCGCACGAGACCTGTCAAGGCTGGAGGAAAGTTATTTGTCTTGGACCACAAGTGCTGGTCCACTCCGATAACGACCGAGATGTATGCTCTGCTCAATTACACTGCAGAAAGAAGTACATGCTCAAGCTTGTGACTCAGGAATATCACACTCCTTTCCACAATTCCAGCGGGGACCCCAACATCATTCTACTATCAACTACAAAAGCAGATACCTATATTTCTCAATACATAAGACAAATGAGCAAATTAATGAACATATCATCCCCTCTAAACACCAGCCCAGAAAAGCTGGAGGAAACATGACAGCTTTGGCAGTGTCTTCATTCAGACAGCACAACCGCTACTGTGTCTGTACTGACCATGCCTGCTGCCACTGTCAATCCACCACCAACTCCATTACCACCACCTGTTCAGACTCAGACCACAGATCTCTCTCAGGAGTCCATTAATAAAATAGGGAACACAAGCGTTGTGTAAATATCAAATGTTTCAATACGTACACCAGCGGCTTAGACTAGTGCTGTCGATATGTCCAAAATAAAATGTGTACAAAAAATAGGTGGGTGCGGTTTATATTTAGGTGCGCTCTATAGCCCAAAAAATATGGTACATGGTACTCAATAAGCTTTTTCTTCTCACCATCCTACTAATATTCAGACATGTTAAATTGTGTAAATAAGTGTTACCACCTAATGTTCTTTAATGTAACTTGTTAGAGTGTTTGACACAAAGAAACTTACCGTAAAGTTTAAACAAATGTACTTAATATACATTTGTTTTGTTTATTATTTGCACTAATCTTTACATAAGTATTTAAGAATGGGTTTGTGGTTATATGGGGATTAAATGGGGAAAGCAATTATAATTGTGCAGATTTCACCTGTTCAAGAATGTGACAGAAGTGAATGTCGACTTGTGAGCCCTTGTAGATCTCGACCAGTTCTAAGTAAACACACGGTCCAGTCCTCTCAACATTTAGTCCTCTCGACATTTCTACAACTTAGATTGTGTCTTTAAAAGTGCTAGTTACAAATAAATGTTTATTGAGTAAGTGATATGTAACACATTACTCACACAGGATTAAAACCAGCTACATAAATGCATTTTGATGAGCCCAGTCTCAGCGTTCCAACAAATCCTTGATGACTGATTGCATTCTGATTGGCTGGCAGTCAATGATACCCATGGCTAGTCACATTAAGGGACCAGTGTGCTCGAGCCAAAATTGTATAATTTTCAATTTTGCTATTTTCACTACGTTGTTTGGTCAGTACACTAATCATTCAGGAAAATATAAAAAGGACCATTGCAATGTTTTCTGGGGAAGCTACTGCAAGGAGTCTTGACCGTTGGTGGCAGGAAAGTTTTTACACTGTATTTTGACCTTTGGAATTTTAACAGATGGAAATATAATGTAAGTTGTAAATCATATATCACACATCTGGAGGTCCATCATTAACTTTCACCACATCATTAGCCACGCGTCAGATAACTCCCAGGTAGATTCAGGCAAAGAGCAGAAAAAAGCAATGATTGTACATAGATATTTACCCATAAGATGGTTGAATCAATGGCCTGCTGTGCAGAGGCTACTTGGCAGCTGGGTAGCTATCAATAGCTACTTCTTGTCACTGGGAAATAATCAGTGCCCCAAAACACTATGGTAGCTGTTCAAAAACAGATCAGGAGAGTAAGACGCTACCTGGCTTACCTAAACATAATGAAGATATTCCAAAAAGTTGTGCTACTGTTGTAGGGTCAGGATGAGACAAGCTTTATGACATAATGCTCACTCTCAAGACAAAGCTCCAACAGCAACAAACTGATTTCTTCTTTGGAATGAAGACTAGAGTAATCGCAATATTTTCCTGACAAAATAGCAGCAATAACTGAACAGAATTTTACCGACTTCTGCAAGACTGCACTCAACTACCTGGTAACTAGTCTGACTTCACAAACAAGTTGCTGAATCTGCTTATCACTCAGCTTCTAAAACTTGTAGTGTATCCTCCGTATATTCAGGCTCAACAATATAGGGTTCTGGATCATCAATTATCTCTACTGTATATGCTACTGCTAGGCGACATCATATGCGAATACAGCCTAACATCGTACAAACCTAATTGATTCTTGAGCAGGGTTAGTAAATGGAAGTGTTCAAAGCAGCTTTCTCCACGAAAATGTTTTTAAAATCCGAATAATGGGTTGCAGCCTCGACAAAAGTCCTTATTTTGGTTAGGGTTTGTAAACCTTGACCACAATACAAAGTGCTATACAATACCTTATATAAAACAAACATAACAAGGAAATGATGGATCAACCGTCTATTAACAAGCCAAAACAATGATGACGACTAGCTCAGCACAAATAAAGGACACTCACAGAAGTCTTCCAAGTTCAAAATTACCTCTTACATACACTACTGAAATACTACCACAAACAATTGAAAACATTTTCTCTCACACAGTACTGAAATCTTCTCATTCACACTACTGAAATCCAGTCGTACAAACTACTGATTTTGTTTTATTATACACACTACTGAAATCATCTCACACACACTGCTGAAATCCTCATACACTACAATTGTTTTATTTTCATACAAACTACTGAAATCCTCATACACTACATTATTTTATTGTCATACACACTACTGAAATCCGGGCAGCACGGTGGAAGAGGGGTTTGTGCATCTGCCTCACAATACGAAGGTCCTGAGTAGTCTTGGGTTCAATCCCGGGCTCGGGATCTTTCTGTGTGGAGTTTGCATGTTCTCCCCGTGACTGCGTGGGTTCCCTCCGGGTACTCCGGCTTCCTCCCACCTCCAAAGACATGCACCTGGGGATAAGTTGATTGGCAACACTAAAATTGGTCCTAGTGTGTGAATGTGAGTGTGAATGTTGTCTGTCTATCTGTGTTGGCCCTGCGATGAGGTGGCGACTTGTCCAGGGTGTACCCCGCCTTCCGCCCGATGGTAGCTGAGATAGGCTCCAGCGCCCCCCGCGACCCCAAAGGGAATAAGCGGTAGAAAATGGATGGATGGATGGACTACTGAAATCCGCTCACACTACTGAAATCTTCTCACAAACACTGCTGAAGTCCTCTCACACACTACTGAGATGCTCTCACATATATGACTGAAATGCTCTAACACACTCACACTTTGCACTAAAATTACTAAAAAGGTTTACCATATATTAGTAAAATGCACTCTGAAATGTTCTGATGTAAAATGGTAATGAGGTGGCAACTTGTCCAGGGTGTACACCACCTTCCGCCTGAATGCAGCTGTGATAGGCTCCAGCCACCCCTGCGACAAGCGGTAGAAAATGGATGGATGGATGGATGGAACTATAACAGTTGAGTAGTGAATATAAAGTTTATAGTTAAACAGAAACAGGAAGACTCCGCACAGGGAAGTACATGTGCTTTTGCTGACTTTGAAACACTTGAACCCCTGCTTCAATCACAATGTATGTTCATCTGATATTCTTCATTTTTCAAATTCAGGCATTATTTTTCGAAGAGAGAGGCAAAGGAGAGGATGTTTTTAGTTTTTATTACTGCTGTTTTGCAATGCATTAAGGGGCTGCAAAGAGAGGAGTCTGACAATTTCCATCAGGAGAGGCTTTATTGAGAGCTTAATGAGCACACTCAAACTGTATCTGCATTTCTTGGTGTGCGTGATGATAGGGATGTCGGAAACCTTTAGGATAATTGTACAGATGCTTTCACAACTTGCTGCATGAACATGAGGCCAGACAAAGAGCCACTGAGGGGACCATAATTTGCCACCTTCAACAACCTTGACTGGCCACCCAGGACCGCCCAAATACAGTATAGCCACCGAACAGATTTCTCACTGCGTGTCCATCAGTATGTCATGGCAGAGAACTGCATCATGCTTAGGAATTAGTTGAAGAACACTGTACAGACACAGACTAAGACCGAGAATTGAGCCATTAAGGTATTCTGTATTGTCACGTTAAAACCTTTATTGTAACTCACATCTACAGAAAACTTCAAATGCTGGTGAAGCATACATACTCGGAAACCAGAGATCGCGCGGCTTGAGGATTCAGCGCTAGCGGGTTCGACAAAGCCTACATTGAGTGGATCCTATTGGGCGATCATTTAGTTGTCATCTTGCTATATATTGAAGAGTCTATAGCAGGGGTGTCCAAACCACGTGGCACGCCGGCATCGTCAAATTATTGTGGGCAGTCGAAGGCACATCTGTTTAAAAGTCATGCTGTTTAATCAGCATCTTGATATGCCACACCTGTGAGGTGGGATGGATTATCTTGGCAAAGAAAAAAGATTTAGACAGACTTGTGAACAGTATTTGAGAGGAATGGGTATTTTGTTTGTATAGTAAAAGTTTTAGATCTTTGAATTCAACTCATGAAAAATGGGAGCAAAAACCAAATTGTTGCGTTAATATTTTTGTTCTGTTTATAAATGTGTGTGTGTGCGCGTGCATGTGTATGCAGACATTATCTTGTATATGTATATACACATATACATATAGACATATATGTATAATCACACCAATGTGTGTATATGCGTCTATATATACTTACACACACATATGTATATATATGTGCATATACATATATATCAGCATATATATTTATATACATATATATATGTACATACAGTATATTTAGTTTTAAGTTTATATCTTTGGCCAACAGGCATTTTGATGGCAAACAGGTGGTGGATGGTCTTTCGGGGCTGTGTGGATGACTTCAGCCGGACTATTATATACTTACGGTGTTTGTCCAACAACAGTTTAAGTTAAAGTACCAATGATTGTCACACACACACTAGGTGTGGTGAAATTTGTCCTCTGCATTTGACCTATCCCCTTAATCACCCCCTGGGAGGTGAGGGGAGCAGTGGGCAGCAGCGGTGCCGCGCCCGGGAATCATTTTTGGTGATTTAACCCCCAATTCCAACCCTTGATGCTGAGTGCCAAGCAGGGAGGTAATGGGTCCCATTTTTTATAGTCTTTGGTATGACTCGGCCGGGGTTTGAACCCACAACCTACCGATCTCAGGGCGGACACTCTCACCACTAGGCCAGAGCCTCAACAGTCTTGTCATTATTTCTAAATGCAGTACAGAACTTAAGAATTTAGGATTGCCTTGAACGGTTAGATGTGATCATGGTATGGAAAATATAAATGTTGCCCGTTTTATGTTGGAGAGAAGAGGCTTGAACAGTGTTATTACAGGTGTATCAATATACAACCAAAGGATTGAGAGACTGGGCAGAACTCAAAAGAGTTTTAGACACTTAATACATATATTTAACCTCATGGAGGAACAGCATGTCCTAGATTCACTAAATGAACTGCATGTATTTTGTCTGCATTATGTATATTTACCAAGAATTGAAAGAGCAATTACGGAACTCATCAATCAGTGGAACAACCATGGCCTCTCTATGCAAAGGGGGCAGACACCTCTTCAGCGGTGGCATTTGGGTGCCATTAATAATGCAGGACGGTCAGCGTATGTTTTGGTATTTCATTTTTTGTTTTCAAAAAGGGATATTGAAAAACAAAAAATGACTGGTTTATTTGAAAAAAAATTGTAAATACAAAAAAAAAAATTGAAAAACAAGAGTGACTTTCTTTTTTGGTTTTGAAAAGTAAAATGAAGATGAAAACAGACCAAAACGGATGTTTTTTCATTTGCAGACACCGGAAGTTTAATTTTCAAAGTAAAAGCGGGGATACTACAGTACCCGTGTATCTGCCTAAAATGTCTTTGGTGCCCTACACAGAAAATGATTTAGGAGGCAAAAAGGGATTCGATCGCACATCATAGTACAGATTCTCTTACAGAACAGTCCGCGGTCCTGTCTTTAAAATCGTTACTTCCGGTTCCGGTGTCGGAATATGGAAACTCATCAATTTCGTTCTGCTTTTCAGTTTCAGTTTCTATTGATATGTTTGTAGATATGTCTGTAGAAGTACTGGAACTTTGTGCCATGTCTAAAATATTTTCTTTACATGTTAGCCATCTAAGTGGATATAGCTATCTTTATATGCAGACGTCAAAATGGGATATTCATTTTTCTTTTCAAAACTAAAAATGAAAAAGAGTTTGTTTTTCAACTTTTCTTTTATGTATTTTAAAATGAAATTCAAATAAACCAGTCGTTTTTGATTTCCCTTTATGAAAAGAAAATGTAAATACCAAAACATACATGGACCCGGGAATCCATCCAACTATAAACAGCATTTTTGATGCTGACAACTAATATGGCATTGATGAAGAAGAGCCACTACCTGAACTCCAAACAAATAATAACTGTGTAATTCCAGACATTGATCTAACTATTAATGACACGACAGTGAACCCACAAAATGTCAGCTTTTTCCTCACTACATTATATCATTTTGCTCTTTTTTTTCCATTTTTACTGTTGTTTTTTCATAAAATATGTGGCAGGTCATCAAATTTCAAGTTGCGGCCCGCAAATGGCTCCCTATCCACACTTTGAACATCCCTGTAATAACTAATAACACTGCTACACTACTACTAGTAACGGGTAGTTAATTATGTTTAGGTCCGTTACAACGCCATGAGCAATAGCTTGATGTAACGTGGCACGTTACTTTTCATGTGACTTTATGTCGACAACAAGACAGTGTCTTAGGTGCAGCAAGTTCAACGCAGGAAATATATTTTTACTAGTGAAAGCAACAGGCAACGCTGAACTAAAATGACCTGGATATAAAATAGGAAGAGGCACCATCACGCTGTGACACAGCAGACAACAACATAGGCACACGTACACAATGGGAATATTGAACAACAAATCAATGATTGAAGTGACAAACTTGCCATCCAAAATATACCCCATTTGTTGACAAGAAGATATGACAGCCATCGAAGCACATTCACACTCTTTATTAAGCAAAGGTAACACAATCCGGTGAAAAGATTCAAAAGAGCTGGCGTCGAACTGCTAACTGCTAAAGCTAAAAAACACAGCTCCGTTGTAACCCCTGTTGACTATGCCTAAAGCCCTGCCTCTCAAACAAGCACACTTTATCAAAGCCTTTTATAGTTGAGGTGAGTATAAGACCTCCATCACTATTTGAGGAAATACATTAAAACACGCTACTATATGAAACCATTGGATTTCCAGTGTTATATTATATAAACTGTAAATCTGTTTAAAAGCTACAAGTAGCATATCAAAATCACAACCAATGGCTCATAATATGTTTTTTTAAAGCCAGGCATTGGCAGTACTGTCAAGAGCCAAGTTCATGTTTTTTTTATTTTCCCTCAAACATGGGTGACCTGGCAATTAGTGTCCATCAGCAGCCTTAAGAATTTCCTTCTTGGTCCTCCTAAAACAACTCCTTTACATCTTAGACTTAGACTTAGACTTATTCTCCCCATGTAATCAGAGAATTTAACACAGATCATCAAGTTGGGTCGTAGGATATCCTTTGGAAGCCTCGTATGGCTCCCTCCATACAGCAGAGCGATTTATACAAAATTCGCACTGCCTCTTTGTGCCAATTTTGCTTGACAGTTCCAGCAGTATCTCTTGGACCTGGACTTTTTCTGCACTTTAAACACAAAATCATAAATAAAAGATCAGACAGCAATTTGCATTTTGTGAAAATGTTGATGTTAGCAAGCATTTAATCCAAAACTTGGATGTGATAATGTGAGGGATATAGATGCAATTTTAATTATGAGATCACATCATTCTTGAGCGTTATTCTGATCTCTTAAGATCACATACTATGTGTGTGACTCTCCATACTGGCAATTATGGCTTGGTTTGATTCCTCATCATCTGAAGAGTCAGGCGGAAGAGTAGCCACAAGTGTCAAATATGAAGTGTAGTAACCATCATGATCAGTTGTACCAGGTTTTCCATCATCTCGATCAAGGCAGCCTCCATCATGACCAAGACTGCTGACGGTGTGATTGGAGCCATAGCTGTCCTTATGACCAGTGCCAGGTTTGCCATCTCCATCATTACTTCTAGTACCAGGATACTGATTACTCCTTAGAGCTCTAAACCTGGTAGCAGCCCTGGTGTTGACATTACTGCTAATGTCTGCGAATGCTGGAATGTGGCGATGCCCCCAGTGCAGCACCCAGGACCTGGCTGAACCCACTCCAACAGCTGTGTCCTGTGCCAGATACTGGCAGAATGACATCTGAGATTGCCGACCGTCTTTCATTTCTGTTTAGCTTTTATGTCATTTTACTTACTAAATCAGTCACAGTAACAATCTAAATGTTATGTTATCACTGCACCTTAACCGTAATCTGAACACGGAAATCAAGCACCACCCACCTCTGATTGACACGCGCAGCAGGCGTTTGCTGCAGGTGTGTCGCCTCTTCTCGCGGCGGAAAATAGTCCTTTCTTGTCGGGATAACAACTTGGCATGGCTTTGAACCTGATATTTCCATAAGGTAGACTTTCCCCTGTCCATTTCTGCTTGCTTTGGGCTCATCAGTAGCAAGTGAAGTGCAGCCAAGTTCTGCGGCTAGAGTGTCAAAAAGGAGGCGTTCGCGTTAATCGCCTGATAAAAAATTGGATCCGTTATTGAAATTTGACAGCCCTAACCGTAACATCAATCAATCAATCAATCAATGTTTATTTATATAGCCCTAAATCACAAGTGTCTCAAAGGGCTGCACAAGCCACAACGACATCCTCGGTACAAAGTCCACATAAGGGCAAGGAAAAACTCACCCCAGTGGGACGTCGATGTGAATGACTATGAGAAACCTTGGAGAGGACCCCCCCCCCCCCCCTCTAGGGGAGACCGAATGCAATGGATGTCGAGTGGGTCTGACATATCATAACATATTTGACTCCAGAGCTCTAAAAAGTCTGCAGGCTCTCTAGCGCTTTCCACTCAGGTTTCAGTAGTCTGGATTGCTCTACCAGCAACAGTTAGAGATGCTACTACCTAAATGGAAGCATTCACGTCCCAATTTAAAACTCAAATACATACTCCAGTCTTTTTAGACAAGTTGATCTATCACTTTTCTGGTCTGTCCACCCTCTCCAGCCTGGAGAGGATACCAGGTGGCCACGGTAATTTTTCTGGAGAGGCACCAATCTGGAGGAAGTGTTAACTGACCTGAATTGAAACCCAGGATGGACGACCCGTTGGACCACTCTTCCATGCACAGCTATAGACATCTCTGCGTAGATGAGCCTGGAAGAAGATCCATGATTATCTGCTAGTTTGCCTATAGACTGTACTGCCACTTTATCTATTAATTTAAATAATCAATTAAGAAATATTAATGTAACAAATCAGTGACTGTACCCACTTTACATCCATTGCAGCCGGTCACCCTGGAAGTTGGGCCCCTACATCTGTGATCCCTTTTTTTAAATTTCTCTTTCACCCATGTGTTTTTTTCCCCCCCAGATATCGATTCAGATCAGGAGATGTTGTGAACTTGTGAAAACATTTGAGGCACTAGTGAAATAGAATGTGTTTGATTGATACAAACAAACTTGTGCTTGTCTCACATAAGAATTGTGACTGATGGGCAAAATTCCAGAAATGTGCAGTTCCCCTTTAAAGTAGTCAATGACTCGTCCACTATTTTTAAAGATTAGTTGGTAGTCGCAGCTTTACTAGGCGCTTTCTGAAAAAGGACATGGAACAACTGTGTGACTTGTGGAAAGAAGATCTTCCTTTGCTAAGAAGATCTTCCTTTGCTAAGAAGATTAAAAGCACAAATACACCAACACCAACTGCCGTTGCATCATTTCTCTTCAGCATCCCCACAACCAATGCTTATGTAGGAAGGGTTTTCCCTCATGACTAACCAGAGGAGCTGCTGCTCTGTGGAGCTTTTCAAGAGTGAAATGTAGGGAATTCTACAGAAGTCAAAAAGGGGACATTTTGAAAAAGTAAAATAAATATTGTCTAAGGCAGTGATTTTCTAACTGTGGTATGGTACGCGAGCTCCATCTAATGGTACGCTAAATAATCACTTGATTAAAGTACAGTGTTTTATTTTCTTATGTTCAGAATTTTTGTTCAAACTGTATAATATTAGAGTGGCCAAAATAGTAAAAATAAGTGTTCAATAGTGTGGTGATTGATTTAAAAACAGTGTACTATTCTCGTTTCACTGCCTGGTACGTCTTCTTGGCCTCCGCCAGAGCCGGAGTAGACCCCCCCCGGGGGGCCGATCCAAGGACCTCACTAAACCATCCAATCGGATCCAATTTGTAACACAGCAGTAAAACAGCTGATCAAACCAAACATAATTCATCGTCATGGACCCACTAGCTGCAATCGGCTAAACAGTCTCAATAACTTCACGATGACATTTTGGTGAATTTACTAAGGAATTTGTAACACTGAAACAATACAAAAATAATGCCGTAGTAAGATAATAATACTAACACAGAAACTTGTAGATGTGTTAGCATATTAGCTCATGCTAACAACGCTAGCTTGATTACATTACGATAGCATAGTTAGATAGTATAAATATGCATGAAAACATTTCGACAGACATCACATATGGGATCGATGAATAAGTATAAATAGTTTTAGTTACATTATAAAACTAATAAACATTACTTGGAGTAATGATTGAAGAATCCATGTGAGTAGAAATGCCAGAGAGACTAGAAGACGGAACGGTACTAGTACTTCCAGTTGAAAGCACTAAACAAAAGGAAATACTGCACACGTCACCCTGCAGCACCTGCAGCGAGCGAACTCGTCCAAAAGATAGCGTTGTAGCACAAACAATAACACACCTTTTCAATGTCTTTGCTTGTTTGTTTTGGTCGTCAGCGAAGAAAAACTCATAATTAAGCCACACTGTTTTATAAGTCGCAGGGTTCAAAGCAGCTTACAGTCCGGAATTTACGGTAGTAAGATTTATAGTGTGCAAAAGCCCTTAAAAGATTTAGTTGGTGGAATAAACATATTAGTGAAGAATAAATACCTCAAGGGTGTTTAGACTAGATTTTACACCAATTAATTGTATTAACTCTAACACAAAGCAAAGAGGTGGGTGTTTTGCTTAGATGGTGTTACGGCTTTGTATGCTGGACCCCAGATGCAAAGGCAGGAGAGGTATGGAACTAAAATAGTCATTTAATATGGCACTCAAGCAGTTTGTGAAGATAACAAAAGGCAATAGTACATGTACCACAAAAAAAGAAACACAAAATATAAACAAGTAGCCAGGCTGGGAGGCAGGGCACTAGACTAGCACTAAGAGACACTGGGATAATATTTACCAGATGAATGATGGTAATTTCAGGAACGAGTGAAAACATGGCCAACAGCGCAATAAGAACCATAACTTTCTCAGACAATAGTCTTTAGAACAGTCTTTTCAAAGTACATCTCTGACATGTTAGAACCATCTTTGACTGAGAACCTCAGGGAGTGGCATGCTGGTACCCAGACTCAGGATTAAACATGCTGAGCCTGCATTTCGCATTTATGCTTCTAAAATCTGGAACATTTTTCCAGAAGATATGAGACAGACTTTTACTACAGCAATGGTTAAATCCAGGCTGTAAAACTGTTCATATGAAACTTGTTACGTCTAGTTCGCATGTTTATGCGCGAGTCGTTTCCCCAAGATGCAGATGGACGTCCGGAAGCAGCGTGCAGATGAGAGAGATTATTTATTTCCAAAAAATCAAGCAAGAATACAAAAACAGAAAAGCGTGCCGATTGCACGGGAAGCTATGGTAAAGACTTAACCAAAGACTATCCAAAATCAGGAGCAAGAAGTAAGGATAACCAACATAACTGTTGCGTGTAACAAACTAAACATCCAGGCAGAGTGTGGGGAGAGGCCGGAATAATGACTAGTGACCGGGAGCAGGTGAGCGTCCCGACTACTAATCAGAAGCAGGTGACTATAATCAGCACCCATGGCAACAAAGAAACAAACCAGTGTGCTGAAAAATAACTATATCAACAACTAAGGAAATACTCAACTTAAACAAAACATGATCCGGGCAACGGATCATCACAAAACTGAAAGTATTTTATCAAAATATTTTGGTTTTAATTGAAATAATTCATGATTATTCTTATGATTTTATTTATAGTGATAATTTCATTTGCAAAGCCCTTTGAACTTTGCCTACGTTAGGGCATGTCAAATCCAGATCACTTCAACCCTAACCTTTGTGTTCAGTTGCATTTGTTTAGTATAAACATATTAATCAAAATAAATGATTCATTCATAATGGCGCTGACTGCCTAAAAAAATCCAAGTAGAATGAAACCATGACACAAAAGGTGAAGCACGAGGCCAGAGAAAAGTTAAGCAGAAACAATAAATTGCAACCGAGAAAAGTACAAACTACAACAACAAAAAATGTATCTTGCACAGACGGAGCACAAGGAGCACTAAGAATAAACAAGAAACACTAGCGAAAAGTCAGAAACATAACAGTAAGAAACAATAACAGAAACATTAGTAAGACCATGTCCACAAAAGCTGGCAACTAGGCTTAAAGGCCTAATTGCCTGATTCTCAGCAGGTGTGTCTCCTTGCACCGCCCCAACATCGGCCCTGAGGTGACCTGAAAAAGTAACAGAAGTGCAACCCGAACATTAAGTAAAGAGGACAAGATAAAGCAGCAAAAAAACAATATTCCGACACGACACCAACACTGGAACATAACAGTATTTAATGTTCATTCTTAATGTGTAAAGTCAAGACTTATTCATTATCAATAAATGAACGTCCATTTATAGATTTTAATGAAAAGCTTAATTGCTCCCAGATTAATACATTCTCATACTTTTCTACAGACATAATAGGTGGGAGGACATGCATGGCTTTATTCTGTTATGTATTACCCTCATTTGACTCTTCTGCACAGAAGTTAAAAATTAGCTCCAGAATGAATAAGGTCCAACGATATAATTTTATTCACCTAATTACGTTGGACAGTCGTCCCTGTTTGACTAAGGACTTTTAACTCCCATCATTAGACACAAATGTAGAATATTACTGATTGGACATATCACTGTGTCATGACTTGGACTATGGCGTGATTTGTTCTCCCGTGGTGCAAATGATTTGGACCATACGTGGCGTGAAGGGGAGTACATGATTTATTTTAACACTATAACTACAAAAAATGAAGCAAACAAAAGGCGCGCACAAGGGCGGAAGTACAAAACTTGACTATAAACACAAAACTTGCACAACGGCAGAAACTATGAACAATGAAACAAAAACACTAACTGTGGCATTAATAAACAAAAACTTACTTGGCATGGACTATGAAGAAAGCAGCGTGAACTGAGCATGAAGTAGAGTGTCAGGTGTGTGTCAGGGGTATGTTGTCGCCAGCCAGACAGCCTGGCAACTGGAAGCTTAAATAATAGTGACATGATTAAAGACAGGTGCGTGAGTCGTGAGGGCAGGTGAAAACTAATGGGTTGCTATGGTGACAAACAAGAGTGCACAATGAGTCCAAACGTGGAACAGGTGAAACTAATGGGTAACCATGGAAACAAGACAAGGGAGTGAAAAGCCAGAAACTAAAGAGTCCAATAACTAAACAAAACAAAACATGACTAAAACAAAACATGATTACACATTCATGACACACTGTTGCTCTTCATGACTGTGTCATAGAAGTACAGTAGTAGTACACAGTAGTACTTCAACTTATGAGCTCAGTTGGTTCTGTGCCTGAATTCTTAACTCAAAACACTATCTCAAAACAGCTCTGCCCATTGAAATTAAAATCAATTTAATTTGTCCTTGGCCTCTTCAAACATCACAATTTTAGATAAAAAATGTGTAAGTAACATTTTTGGGACTGTTCTCGTTGGCGTCTCATTTGCTTCAACATGTACAACAGGTGAAGTTAAGTAAGGCTGGTCAATAAGACTGACATAGCAGCGAGTTATGGTGTTGAAAAAGTGGATATTCCTGGGTATGCTATCTCCCACGATCAGTGTAGTGGGGGAGGAGAGTGAACGCTTTTCAGGGCAATGTCCTGGGAGGGTCATTATCATGTGAAGCTGTGTCGATATTGGCGGTTTGTAGCACAGCGGGGCGTCAGACCACCCTGGACACCCAGAACTGCTTCCGGTGCAGACAGGAAGTGGAGCATTGGGCAGAGGAGTAAGCCTCAGCAGCAGATGGATGTCGGCAGAAAGGCTGTGGAAGATGGACCACCGCTAAAGGTTTGGTTTCCAGCACTTAAAAACAAAGTTATTTTGATTGCTATCTATAAGCTAATGCTAGCAAGTAAGACCGGATGTTATGGGTCAAACCCTTTTGTCGTTCACGTGACATTTCTATACCATCTAGCAAGATATGCTAGCGATTTAAAGCATAAAAAAAGCTGAGCGACAGTTCATATCTCAAAATACTCGTAAGTTAGAGGTGCCACTTTATGAATATCTCTGTCTTGCATTTGATTTTTTATTGTTTATGCAGATTCCTTTACTTCCGTATTGAGAGGGAGCAACAAGACATACCTGCTATTGTTTTCTCTGGCTTCCGTGAAGAACAGAATGTCTGCTTAACCAACTGACTTACTGCCCCCTGGTGGTATAAAAGACTTTTAAAGACATAACTTAAGGCAGTGGTTCTCAAACTTTTTTTTGTCATCCCCCACTTTGGACAAGGGGGAGTTTTCAAGCCCCACCTGCCCCCATCGCCCCAACAGAACGCTAATGCCAAGCTTAACATTTTCAAATTTATTGAACATCAAGTAACATCAAGTTGTATACATTCAAACTCAATAACATAACATAACATCAAGTTCAATAATAAATAAAATAACTGTGCAGCTGTGGTATAACTTGCATCAAGTTCAATAATAAATAAAATAACTAAGCATGACTGACACCAGGTCTATTGCAGTGGGGAGAATGACGTGCTCAGCAATTGTGTGAGGTGTCATGTACTGTTTTGTCATGTCCGAGCCACCGTAGCATGTGTTCAGTGTGTGACGTCACGGGAGGGAGTGAGAGTTTGGACTCTCGAAGTTGTTAATAAACGGGAGCGATCCGAGGCATTGAGTTGAAACGTGTTGCCTGATTATTATTAAATTAAGACACCTAAATAAGCACATAGGTGAAACCGAGGACATAACATGTGTTTTTTTGCATTGTGCAATTCTGTATGCAACTCTATATGAAGCCATTTGAGCGTTACTGTTTACTGATGTAGCTTTTACCATGCGCTTCTCCTGTTGACGGTACTCTGTCAGTTTTCTTTGAAAGAAATCAAGTGGCTTATTGACGTGATTGGGGTGTGTGGTCTCGAGGTGTCTCTTTAATTTGTTGGGTCTCATGCTGTCTGCTGCTAGCGCTTCTAGACACAGAACACACAGGGGTCTCTCCTAGGGTGACCATTTCCATGACACCAAAAAGGAGGACATTATGCGGCATATCAATAAATTACTATGGTGTACATAGGACTCTGGTATACCTTATTTATAGTACAATTTTGAGTGGTTTAAAGATGATGTTTGTGTGGCTGAATAGGAAAAAATATTAAAGTCAAGTGTTTGTTAACAGTATTTGTATTTATTCAATACATTGTGGTGTTCAAAAAGTGACCACTGAGATGAATCTTTTCAAGTGCAGAGTGCCACAAAGCATAACATGTGTGGACTTAAATGTAGTTAACATATATAATAAAAAGAAAAATGCCACAAAAAATGTTCCACATCAACATCAAGGCTGCTTGCTGCATATCTGGTTGCGTTATGCAGAATATGGGCCAAACAGTTTGCAGGGAGCACATCTTTTTGGCTCAGTTTCAGCTTCTGATACACACTGTTATGTTTGCCACAATTGACACTGGCATTGTCTGCTGCATATGCAGACATGTTTTTCACCTCTAAGCCAGACATCTCAAGTTTTGCCAGCAGCTGGTTTGTTATGGCTTCTGACGTTTCGTTGCTGTCACTATAAAAATCCAACAGGACATGTTGGATGCCTTCATCAAAGTGAAAATACCTTACCACAATGGGAAAACACTTGTTTGTTCCTTTATTTGAGGCGTCGGTTGCCACGGAAAAGGGTAGGTTGTTTTCTTTTATGTAGTCGGTATGTTCCTGTACTGAATAGTGAGCGATGACGTTCTCGCACAATGCCTTGGCTTTCGTTCGGCCACAGGCCATCCCTTTAGCTGTGGGATAGTCACTGAAAATCTCCCGGTCCACTTTCATGCCGCAGTCTAAACTTCTGTAGGACTGGTGATGCTTTACAGCAGTGGTTCTCAACCCTTTTTTCAGTGATGTACCCCCTGTGAACATTTTTTTAATTCAAGTACCCCCTAATCAGAGCAAAGCATTTTTGGTTGAAAAAAAGAGATAAAGAAGTAAAATACAGCACTATGTCATCAGTTTCTGATTTATTAAATTGTATAACAGTGCAAAATATTGCTCATTTGTAGTGGTCTTTCTTGAACTATTTGGAAAAATATATATAAAATAACTAAAAACTTGTTGAAAAATAAACAAGTGATTCAATTATAAATAAAGATTTCTACACATAGAAGTAATCATCAACTTAAAGTGCCCTCTTTGGGGATTGTAATAGAGATCCACCTGGATTCAGGAACTTAATTCTAAACATTTCTTCACTCTTTAACATCAATATTTATGGAACATGTCTACAAAAAATCTATCTGTCAAGACTGAATATTGCATTGTTGCATTTCTTTTCACACTTCTTTTTGACAGACATTTTAGTGAGGGTCAAACCATCATGGCATGGGGGAAACTCTGGGTTTATGGTAATGAATGGAATAGCCTACTTAATTTGATGTTCAGTTTATGAACTTACATTACATTACATACCCCCAGGGGTACGCGTACCCCCATTTGAGAACCACTGCTTTACAGCATGGTACACCTTGCACAGCTCCGCAGCGGTTATCTTGTCATCCAGGGGCGACGAAACTTCACGAAAAAATGTCCTCATTGAAGAGGTACTTGCCGCACGTTTATTACTTTTATGTTTATCCGCGCACCCGCATGCCGTTCAATTGCAGCATTCCCCTGACTACTTACGTCGACATCACATCGAGAAAGTGTGCAGAAGCTTTTCGTTATAAATTTGTTCTCTTTTATCCATTCAGAATTAAACGAGGTCTTGCGTTTTGGCATGATGCTAACTCTCTGTCAATGTCATGCCGCAACAGCACATGGACCCTTGTTTACTTTTTTAACCAATGATAAGCAGATTTGTATCCGACACAGCTCTTAGCCAATCATTTGATACGTTACTGCGTTGGGGGCATTTTTTACGGTCTTTGATTGGCTATTGCGCTGCAGCCCAGCAAAGATGAAAAACTCCGCTCTTCAAGCCTAGTGCCTCAAAAAGGAGGACAAATACGTGTCCGGCTTGAAGCTGCGCCGGACGCCGGACAGGGCATTAAAAATCCGGACTGTCCGGCCTAAATCCGGACACCTGGTCACCCTAGTCTCTCCTCTGCCTCCACCACCACTGCCGTGAATCCAAGAGCAAGATACCCTTCATCATATTTTCTTTTCGGTTGGCTTTATGGTTGATTAGGCCCGTCAGATTTTTGTTTTTCTGCAGGCGCTGGCTCTGGCTCTGGTTCGACGACCTTTGAGGTGCCAGTCACAAATGTATCCATTTTGTGTAATTGTGGTCCACACATTAGCCTGCTGCCCATCCGCGCGAAAGTTTGATCCGCTTAGCCCCGCCCCCATTAGTTACTGTTGCTATGTCTGTCAAACTTTCGCTCCTACCGAAAAATTTAAAGCCTACAGGAAAAATAAGTAATTTACATGTATTTATATAGCGGATTCCACAGACAGAATCACAAAGTGATTTACAGTGTGTATAGAAAATGAAAGCATAGTGTAAAAAAAAATCTAAGAATATAATTTTAAAAAAAATAATTAAAGTGAAATGTCCTCCCGTTCCTCGCGCCCCACCTGTCATGTCTCTATTCCCCACCAGTGGGGCGCGCCCCACACTTTGAGAAACGCTGACTTAAGGTGATCACAAGTTGCCATTCACATGTCACAGATACAAAGATAACTACAAACATTGATTAGAAGTGTGGTAAAATCAGATTGATGTAAAAATTTTTGGAAAAAACAAGACTCGAAAGAATGCAACTTTGAGAGCAAAAGCTGGCGTAAAAGGTAGCCATAAAAGTAAACATTAAACTAAATCCTGCAATTCCATGCAAGTGCCCCATTTATTCGAGTTTTTCAGGATACAAGCTAATTGTCTCTCGGCTAATTGTTATGCTTTGGGTTGCAAGCAAAATTTTGAGTTATAAGCCACCACTTGTTAGCGTAGTGAATGTGACAGTGAATCTCATAAGATCCAACCAAAACATCTGGTTTTACTTGCTAGTATTGGCTTATAGCTAGAGATGGACATAACCTTGTTTCTCAAGCATTGGAAAGAAGAAAGTGAGTGTGAAGGACAGTGGAGAGAAGGAGGAGGATATTAATTAAATGAAAGAAAAAAATCCAAAACATGACAGTAGCTAGGTAAAAAAGAAAAGAAAATATGTGATGTATCATATTGAAACTGTATACATGTTCGAAATAATCTTCAACCAAACCAAATCAAACTTGGTGAAACAGTTTGACCGAACCACTGAGAGTATGAACCATACTGAAGCAGAATGAGTCTATAACGACAGCCAAGGACATTCAAATAATATCTAAACAGCAAACATTTATCCATGAAAATATGGAGAAGCTTCTGCTGATGTGTTTGACGAAGAATCAGCTGCACGGCAATATTGTAAATAAACGCCTTATGGCATTCAATCAATCGCAACTGGACTGTATGGTTTCGCCTCTCATCCGCGTATGCTTCATCAGTTCATGCTCATAGACTTAGATTGATCAAATCTAGTCTTTGACTTATATTGGTCAGATCTAGTCTAGCGGCTGGTGCCAAAACCGCAAATATTTATACTCCAAAACCAGGAGAGTGTGTCTGGGCAACAATGGTTTCGCCCTATCGTAGTGAGGAAAAACAACTGTTTTTATGCAAACAAGCAATCCTACTGTCAAAGCCAACGACAATCGTTGAAGTTTAATTTCCTCTCGTTAGCATTGAGTTATTGTGTGGCAGAACGATCGTTGTGGATTGTTTACTACCAGTCCAAAATAGTCAAAAACCCTTGGTTTTGGAGTATAAATATTTGGGGTTTTGGCACCAGCCGCTCGAGTAGATCTGACTAATCTGAGTCTAAGACTAGATCTGACCAATCTAAGTCCTGTTACTAGACATCATTCTGAGGCTGAGACATCATTACCCTCTGCCCAAGACTCTGACATGGGCTGTCAAGGAATTTCAGGTGCTGAAGAAAAATCCAGGAAGTTCTATATTTGCTGAAAAGAAGTTGGAAGAGGAAATGACAAATGAAAGACCACAAGATATAGAGCACCTTGGTCAGTTACCTCCGGTTTCTGAAGTGGAAAGACCAGCTCGGATTAATCTACTGAGCCTACTAGTCCTGATATTGTCATAACCCCTGATTTAGTTGAAAATGTAACTTTACGACGTTCTGGTCGTGAGAGGCGTCTACCAAATCATCTCCAATATTTTGTTTTGGGAAATCCCTTAATTTAAGTAGTGCAGACGTTGTTACCGGTACATAGCCTTTCTGATGTGTGCACCAATGCATTACAAAGGGCCACTAATGGGGACAATTCTTTCTATGCCGATTACACCCTAGTTAGCATGCCACGAGACGTGCATGAACAAAAGTGGGCAAGGGTGTAACCCATTCATAAAATCTATATAAGTTTATATTTTCTATATTTGTGTAGCTGGGTATATACAATTATAATACATAATACAATATAAATAATCTCTATAATTTGTTGATAATATAATATAAATCATCTGTATTTTTAATATGTTGATATAGCTTCTGTTGTCCTGCCGTTTCCACGAGACTACGTACCTCCCACGTGATCCCGCAGAGGTAATGTTACGGTAGTTAAATAGAGCTGCAAACAGCTGTCGTAGTGTGGGAAGCTTCACCAGAGATGCTGCAGGTAAAGCCATCCATTTATTCAAATACTACGCTTGTATTATTGCTTCATTTTAAATGTTGTGGTCCTTAACTCTATAGATGCCCCAACACGCGGCTGAAGTTCACCATCGGTGTGCGTAATTGAACTTAAAGGAATCGGTAAGTCTCATACTGTTCAGTTATGCTAACTGCTGCTAAGTGACTAATGCTTTGGTGATGATGCCTGTCCATATTAAATGTATATGCCTTGACGATGTGTAACTGTTGCAGTAGTGCATAAATGCTACTAATTACGTGTAAGTTAACATTATACCCTTGTGATATTAGTATCTAAACAAAAATATTAAAACATGCATACTTATATTTAGGCCAGGTTCATGGGAGGATTACCATATAGTGTATTACTATGCATCGGAAATTCCAACGACCTGATACCATTGTGGGCCGTAGGAAGCCAAAACCTTCAATCATCTGCTCTTCAAGGTCAAGGTCAAGGTTCAACTTTATTGTCCCCGCGGGGAAATTTGTCTTGGGCACAGTGCATCATTGCTTTCTTAACATACCCAAAAACAACAGAACAAAAACACAAGCACAGACACAACCACAACCATACAACTAACATTTAAACATCAGAACATGGAGCTTGATAGACATAGGTGGCACTTTGATGTAGGCATAAAATCTACAGTATGGAGATAAAGATAAAGTACCAATGTGCATTGCAAGGGGGACTTGTAACTTTGTGTGATGACAGATCCCTGAAACTGGGGAATCATTTCAATGTTTTTCTTTATTTTGCAAATTTGTAGATATTGTAAATATTCACTTGAATCACAATACCACTTTTTGTTACACCGCATATCTTGTCCCATTGGTTTATTGATCATTGTTCTTACCCTGCATGACATAAACTAAATCTTCTGAGCCCTTAAATTACAATGAATACACATACATAAATACTAAAATACAATGTGACACTTAGTAAACTTTTAAAAGTGTAGATGGTAGCGTTACAGCAGAAAGTATGCAGATATTAACAGGAAATTAACAATTAGATTATTGAGCGTTATTGAGAGGATAATATAACTGCCAGGCATATACTTTAGAGGAAGACTGACCGATCCATAAATTGCCAGGGTGGTATCATTGTGTATATATATATATACATATATGTATATATATATATATATATATATATATATATATATATATATATATATATATATATATATATATATATATATATATATATACAGTTGTGGTCAAAAGTTTACATACACTTGTAAATAACATAATGTCATGGCTGTCTTGATTTTCCAACAATTTCTACAACTCTTATTTTTTTGGGATATAGTGATTGGAGCACATACTTGTTGGTCACAAAAAAACATTCATGAAGTTTGGTTCTTATATGAATTTATTTTGGGTCTACTGAAAATGTGACCAAATCTGCTAGGTCAAAAGTATACATACAGCAATGTTAATAATTGGTTACATGTCCCTTGGCAAGTTTCACTGCAATAAGGCACTTTTGGTAGCCATCCACAAGCTTCTGGAAAGCTTCTGGTTGAATTTTTGACTACTCCTCTTGACAAAATGGGTGCAGTTCAGCTACTTTTGTTGGTTTTCTGACATAGACTTGTTTCTTCAGCATTGTCCACATGTTCTCAATGGGGTTTAAGTCAGGACTTTGGGAAGGCCATTCTAAAACCTTAATTCTGGCCTGATTTAGCCATTCCTTTACCACTTTTTGACCTACTCAGTGGCCTAGTGGTTAGAGTGTCCGCCCTGAGATCGGTAGGTTGTGGGTTCAAACCCCGGCCGAGTCATACCAAAGACTATAAAAATGGGACCCATTACCTCCCTGCTTGGCACTCAGCATCAAGGGTTGGAATTGGGGGTTAAATCACCAAAAATGATTCCCGGGCGCGGCCACCGCTGCTGCCCACTGCTCCCCTCACCTCCCAGGGGGTGATCAAGGGTGATGGGTTAAATGCAGAGAATAATTTCGCCACACCTAGTGTGTGTGTGACAATCATTGGTACTTTAACTTTAACTTTTAACTTTTGACGTGTGTTTGGGGTCATTGTCCTGTTGGAACACCCAACTAAGCCCAAGATTTTAGGTTGTCCTTAAGAATTTGGAGGTAATCCTCCTTTTTCCATTGTCCCATTTATTCTCTGTAAAGCACCAGTTCCATTGGCAGCAAAACAGGCCCAGAGCATAATACTACTACCACCATGCTTGACGATAGGCTTGGTGTTCCTGGGATTAAAGGCCTCACCTTTTCTCCTCCTAACATATTGCTGGGTATTATGGCCAAACAGCTCACATTTTCAAAGGATTTCAAAGAGTAATGGATTCCTAAATAAATAGGTCCAAATTTAAACAATGCCCAACCCTAATTATTATTCATGTGTTTTATTGGAGTAAAAAAAACGCAGATAGACTAATAGTATTTAAAAAAATAAGTAATTGATATCAAATACAATCTAAAAACAATCACTTCTGAAAATGCACTTTATTTCGACTATACACTTTTGAAAAGTCCACATCTGAGAACAACTACTCTGGTTTGAGCTACGGTCCAAGAAAAATATGCAATAATGTGACAATAATGCAGCTGTGAAAACGCCAGCTTTCAGTGAAGCTGTAATGTTTACTGCTTCGGTTAGCATTGGCCCAGAGGTCAAATAAAAACTCTAAATAAATAAACTGACCGGTGTGCTTTAGGAAAACAAAAGACAAGTATCACAGTGTCTGGAAAGTCCAATGATAAAGCAAATATTAATAATATCTAACATCCAAGCTTTGAACCTCAGGCAGCAATAGATTTTTATAACAGGAAGTGGAGAGTTTTATCGATGTGAATGTTTTTTAAAGGTCGCATTGCCTCACATATGCTTCCCCTGCAGACAAGCAGGAAAGAGATGATTATAGATACTTTTTAATTTCATGCCTGACAAAATTTATTGTCTTCTAAATAGTACAATGTGGCACAGGGGGAGTGTTCGCAGTTGGGTGACAGGGGAAGGAGTTGTATTAATATTGAACGTTCCACTCGTCTCTTGCTTAATCATCACTCTTAATCCAGCCTGCTGGACAATATTAAAGTGCTGTTTAAACCTGTTGAGTCACACAGGAAATCGTTATGTATGATTTTGTGTTAGTTTGAACAGCTTCTTGTTTAAAGCAGTGTTTTTCAACCACTGTGCCGATACAGATACAGTCTGGTATGCCGTGGGAGATGATCTAATTTCACCTATTTGGGTTAAAAATATTTTTTGCAAACCAATAATTATAGTCTGCAAATTATGTGTTGTTGTTGAGTGTCGGTGCTGTCTGGAGCTCGACAGACTAACCATGTAACACTCTCCCATATCAGTAGGTGGCAGCCGGTAGCTAATTGCTTTGTAGATGTCGGGAACAGCGGGAGGCAGTGTGAAGGTAAAAAGGTATCTAATGCTTAAACCAAAAATAAACAAAAGGTGAGTTCCCCTAAGTAAAGGCATTGAAGCTTAGGGAAGGCTATGCAGAACGAAACTAAAACTGAACTGGCTACAAAGTAAACAAAAACAGAATGCTGGACGACAGCAAAGACTTACTGTGGAGCAAAGACGGCGTCCACAAAGTACATCCGAACATGACATGACAATCAACAATGTCCCCCCAAAGAAGGATAAAAACAACTGAAATATTCTTGATTGCTAAAACAAAGTAGATGCGGGAAATCGCTCAAAGGAAGACATGAACTGCTACAGGAAAATACCAAAAAAAGAGAAAAAGCCACCAAAATAGGAACGCAAGACAAGAACTAAAACGTTACACACAGGAAAACAGCAAAATATTCAAAATAAGTCACGGAGTGATGTGACAGGTCGTGACAGTACACCTACTTAGAGACAAGAGCTATAGTGATGCATGGTTGGTTATGGTTTGAAGTCATATCCAACAATTGCGACAACGACTTTTTGCTGTCAACTGAGTTTCGTTTTTTAATGATTTCTGCTGGTGGTGTGCCTTCGGATTTTTTCAACGCAAAAAATGTGCCTTGGCTCAAAAAAGGTTGAAAAACACTGTGTTAAAGTATGACCAATTTTTTTCGCCGAAAAATGGCAGACAAAACCTAAGATGACTTCCTGTTCATTGTCAGTTATGGGTTCCTGAGACTTTTATGTGCGACCCGTCATTGTAGACGTCTCCTGCGATTTGCATGTCAATATGTTAAAACTGGTAGGAGGGGCTAATTTTTTCAAATTTTAAAAGTGGCGTTAGGAGACAATTTTGAAATTTCATTTTCGGGACCCAAAAATTATAAAATGCTTCACCATACCTGACGCACCTGCAAAATATGGGGACTTTTTGTGCATGTTAAGGGCCCAGAAAAGGCGTCCAAACGTCCATTCTCTACCGCGTGCTGGAGCCTATCTCAGCTGCATTCGGGCGGTAGGCGGCGTACACCCTGGACAAGTCACCACCTCATCGCAGGCGTACAATTGTATAGAAGAGAAAACACACCAATTTCAATCGGGCCCTTGCGGTGCTTTAAATCGCCCCTGCGGGGCTTGTTGCTCTGCTCGGGGCCCCAAACTATACGCTACTTTATATTAAAATTGGCAACAGCGGAGGATGCATGTGCATGCAGTGCAGCACGGACTATTCAGTGGCCTAGTAGATAGAGTGTCCGCCCTGAGATCGGTAGGTTGTGAGTTCAAACCCCGGCCGAGTCATACCAAAGACTATAAAAATGGGACCCATTACCTCCCAGCTTGGCGCTCAGCATCAAGGGTTGGAATTGGGGGTTAAATCACCAAAAGTGATTCCCGGGCGCGGCCACCGCTGCTGCTTACTGCTCTCCCCACCTCCTAGTGTGTGAACAAGGGGATGGGTCAAATGCAGAGGACAAATTTCACCACACCTTGTGTGTGTGTGACAGTCATTGGTACTTTAACTTTAACTTTAACTACAGTGGCGGACGTGTGCAAGACCCTGGGTACATATATGAATAATCCGCTGATGGTTTTCCCAATTTGTGAACACCTTGTTTGGAGGAAGTATGAAGAAAGCCAAGATTGTTTTATAAATATCTCCGACATACCACCATGGTTTGATTTCACATTTTCGAGACTTATGCAGATCCCAAATACACAACAGCAGGTATTAATAGGTAGGAAAAGTTGTTTTTGTAAAATAGGGCATCACAGGTTTTAATATTGACGCTGTAGACAGGAACAGAAGACAACCATTGTCCCGTTTGATGAATAAAGAGCTGATATATTGATACACGCTGTTGTCCCTGCTTCATCTACACAAGACACAAATATAAGTTTTGAGTAGACAGTTGATGTGTCCGTTTGAGCGGTCACATCAGCAGCTGGAGCGTAGCGCTGCTCGTCTGCAACATACTGAAGCAGAATAAGTCCAAATACATGGTGAACATGTATCCATGAAAAAATAGAGAAGCTGCTGATGGTGTGTTTGACAGAGAAGCAGCTGGAAGGAGATACATAGAAGTCCACTCTCCAAGGTAAATACTGTACAATAATATTATATTACTTTATAAAACTACTGTAGTTGTTTGTACTGCATTCTATTGTGTTGTTTTATACAATATTTGTTTACTTAAAGTCTGTTTTTATTTCGAAAAGACACGTTACATGTAAAACAATTGATGGTTTGTAGGCCAAGCACTGATTAAATTGATTATAATTCATTCTAATAAGTGACGCTGTTTCACAATACCAGTTTTTCGTGAAGCTGCTGTACCACTATATTACAAAATCAGGTATCAATTAATTTCTGCATAAATTCTTGAAAGAGACATGTACAAGATACAGTCTGAACCATATTACACATTTTAATTTGGCTTCAGGTCAAATGCAAGCAAAAATTCTGAGGATGGAGGTGGAGGACAACAATAAACAATAACTGAAAAAAATGTGTGTAGTTCAGCAGGACTACTGCTTATGTATACTACAGTTTTAGGGCTGATCCCCATTGCAAAAATATATATATATATATATAGTTTTTTAATCAAACCTAGATGTATTTGTTGCATGTTTTGTACCTAATCTATTTAATGAGAAATACATTGTTCAATAGTTTATGTTGTCAGAGCAAAATAAAACAATTAACATAATCAAAACAATAATTTCCAACATTCCTATGACGATTTTAACCTGGGATTAATCCCACTATACCCATCATATTCTTGTAAGTGACACAGCAGCAGAGGGTTAGGAATATGTATGCGTTCAAATATCATATGAAGCGCCCTGTCATTTAATGATTGATATTTTACATGTACTTCTTCCAGCAAAATGGGACCCCACATGGATCGCGGAGCCCTATGCACAGCGTGTGATCTGCCTATAAGGACGGGCGAATTAACACATGTAATGCTACTGCAAAGAGGCTAGTATTGGTTACACAGTATTGGGTGTCTAAGTAAAAAAAAAAGACGTGTGTCCAGGGCTCTTCTGCGTGTTTTTTCCACTGGGGAGCTGCAGGAAAATCATGCACAAGAGCAAGAAGGCAGTTTTGAAAAAAAAAAAAAAAGTCTAGAGGTTTTTCTTCGTAGTCATGGTGATGGGGTTGACGTTAATAGTACATGTGTCTGTCATTGAAGTTTTTTGGTATGGAAGCTTCAGTTCAATATACAGGCATACAAAAATATATGGATTCATAGGAAACGGCTGTAAAATTGGAAAATAATAACAATAAACATCAGAAAATGTATGCAAATGACGACCTTCCTACCGACAGTGTTGTCCATAAATTATCACACTGACATCTTGGAAGATATGATTTATAACATAACACTGTCATAATATGACTTTGGTAGCCAGATTGCCAATCAGAGACAGGTGAGGGAGACAGGAAATGGAACAAAATAAAAGCGCTAAACAGGAAATAAAACGACAAACTTACAAAAATACAAAATAGAGTCAGGCCTGACATGACAGGTCCTAAGAGTAGCTCTCCCCCACAAACGGGTTTTAGTAATAAAAGAAAAAGTCCCAAATCAAGGGAGGGTGGAGGGAGGACATGGCGGAGGTTCGCCAAGCCCTGTGTCCCTGCAGCCAGCGGGGGGAGTGAAAAGGCGGCGGCCTTGCTGGAGATGACGGTGTCATCTGTAGCCGGAGATGAGAGGAGCTGTGCGAATTCCAGACGCTCTCTCTGGCCGGAAGAAGGAGAAGCCACGGATGGGCAGAGGCGGGCCAGAAGGAAGGACTCAGATATGGCCCACGCTGTCTACCAACAGCGGCTGAATGCTGCGTTGCTCAGGAGCCGCAACAGGACTTGGAGGAAGTGAAGTCTTAAGCAGTCGAGGCGCTGGTACGGGCGAAACTGGGGTTTTGGAAAACCAAAAGGCAACTTGGGGATGCAGAAGCGAGTCTAGCCTGGGGCAGAACTGCACAAACCTGGCCTCCAATTCTTCCAGGAAGTGTGCGGACTAAAAACCTGGCTCTACATTGAGGTCACTTGTTGGGTGAATCATTCTGTTACGTTGTTGAATCACTGAGGTAGTTGTGACCCCAAGATGCGGAGACAGGAGACGACCTGCAGACAAGAAAAGTATTTAATTCTCAAACAACAAGATAGCGTAGCAGGGAAGTGGACCAAGCGTACTGGGAAAGGTGTGCATGTTTAGCAAAGCAGGCAATTGGTGAGAGAGGCAGTGCTCATGCTGAGTGATGGAGCCAGACAGGAAGTGGACATTTTTCACTTTTGGATTTTCCCTGGCAGGGTCACAACAACTTGGGTTTTACAACCGAGTCCCTTCCTGATGCAACCCTGGTCGGGAGTCAAACCTGCAAACTCTGCCAAGAAAGACGGAAGCTTGTGCATATTATAAAGACTAAAAAAATACAGCGTTTCCTCATCTACTGTGAGAATGTTGACAAATGGCTGCTTCCAAGTGAGGAACAAAGTGTGTAAATAGTTGTTAGCCCCGTCTTTCTAATGGAAACTGTTGCTTTTGTTGTCGTATTCTATTTATCCTTCATGTTGCAAACTGACGATGCATTGATGTCGTAATAGCAGCTAGTAGAAGTACTTTGTAGATCATAGCAAAACTTTTTTTTTTGATTGATTGAAACTTTTATTAGTAGATTGCACAGTGCAGTACATATTCCGTACAATTGATCACTAAATGGTAACACCAGAATAAGTTTTTCAACTTGTTTAAGTCGGGGTCCACTTAAATTGATTCATGATACAGATATATACTATCATCATAATACAATCATCACACAAGATAACCATCAGGGTATATACATTGAATTATTTACATTATTTACAATCCGGGGTGTGGGATGTGGAGGGGGGAGGGGGGGTTAGGTTTGGTTGATATCAACACTTCAGTCATTTTGGCTTTGGTGGTAGCGGGGGTGTATATTGTAGCTCGGAAGAGTTAGGGCTGCAAGGGATTCTGGGTATTTGTTCTGTTGTGTTTATGTTGTGTTACGGTGCGGATGTTCTCCCAAAATGTGTTTGTCATTCTTGTTTGGTGAGGGTTCACAGTGTGGCGCATATTTGTAACAGTCTTAAAGTTGTTTATATGGCCACCCTCAGTGTGACCTGTATGGCTGTTGATCAAGTATGTCTTGCAGTCACTTACTGCAGAAGCCGCATACAACATGTGACTGGGCCGGCACGCTGTTTGTATGGTGAAAAAGCGGACGCGACGACAGGTTGTAGAGGACGCTAAAGGCAGTGCCATCACGGCACACCCTTAATATTGTTGCCCGGGTGAAAATCGGGAGAAATTCGGGAGAATGGTTGCCCCAGGAGATTTTCGAGAGGGGCACTGAAATTTGGGAGTCTCCCGGAAAAATCGGGAGGGTTGGCAAGTATGGTTGATAGTCCTCAATTACAGAATGTTTAGCAGGGTCAGTATTACACTTTTTTTTAACACAGGCCTCGACTGCAAAGACAAGATATTTAACGTTCGTGTTAACGTGTTTATTTTTTGCAAGTATTAGCGCATTTGGAATTTGATGCCTGCAACATGTTTCAAAAAAGCTGGCACAAGTGGCAAAAAAGACTGAGAAAATTGAGGAATGCTCATCAAACATTTATTTGGAACATCCCACAGGTGAACAGGCTTATTGGGAACAGGTGGGTGCAATGATTGGGTATAAAAGCAGCTTCCATGAAATGCTCAGTCATTCACAAACAAGGATGGGGCAAGGGCCACCACTTTGTGAACAAATGCGTGAGCAAATTGTCGAACAGTTTAAGAACAACATTTCTCAACGAGCTATTGCAAGGAATTTAGGAATTTCACCATCTACGGTGCGTAATATCATCAAAAAGTTCAGAGAATCTGGAGAAATCACTGCACGTAAGCAATGATATTATGGACCTTCGATCACTCAGGCGGTACTGCATCAAAAAGTGACATCAGTGTGTAAATGATATCACCACATGGGCTCAGGAACACTTCAGAAAACCACTGTCAGTAACTACAGTCAATCGCTACATCTGTAAGTGCAAGTTAAAACTCTACTATGCAAAGCGAAAGCCATTTATCAACAACACCCAGACACGCCGCCGGCGTCGCTGGGCCCAAGCTCATCTAAGATAGACTAATGCAAAGTGGAAAAGTGTTCTGTGGTCTGATGAGTCCACATTTCAAATTGATTTGGGAAACTGTGGTCGTCGTGTCCTCTGGACCAAAGAGGAAAAGAACCATCCGGATTGATATAGGCGCAAAGTTCAAAAGCCAGCATCTGTGATGGTATGGGGGTGTCTTTGTGCCCAAGGCATGGGTAACTTACACATCTGTGAAGGCACCATTAATGCTGAAAGGTACATACAGGTTTTGGAGCAACATATGTTGCCATTCAAGCAACGTTATCATGGACGCCCCTGCTTATTTCAGCAAGACAATGTCAAGCCACATGTTACAACAGCGTGGCTTCATAGGAAAAGAGTGCCTGGCCTGCCTGTAGTCCCGACCTGTCTCCAATTGCAAATGTGTGGTGCATTGTGAAGCCTAAAATACCACAACAATTTAAGCTGTACATCAAGCAAGAATGGGAAAGAATTCCACCTGAAAAATGCTTGAAAAATATGTCCCCTCAGTTCCCAAACGTTTACTGAGTGTTGTTAAAAGGAAAGGCCATGTAACACAGTGCTAAAAATGCCCCTGTGCCACCTTTTTTGGAATGTGTTGCTGCCATTAAATTCTAAGTTAATGATTATTTGTTCGAACATTAAATATCTTGTCTTTGCAGTCTATTCAATTGAATATAAGTTCACAAGGATTTGCAAATCATTGGATGGATGTATTCTGTTTTTATTTACAAATTACACAATGTGCCAACTTCACTGGTTTTGGGTTTTGTACATCACACCATAGCCAATCTTAAAAAAATATTGTTTAAAAAAAAAAAAAAAAAGTTCAGAGGCATCCAAAACTGTGTGCTTACTCTTGTCCAAATGCATGAACCTTATGATTTGATGCTTTGGCATTGTTCAACACCAGAATGCAATATTCATAAGCCGTAAAAAACAACATTTGTCAGAGGTCTCCTTTAAAGGCAAAAAAAAAGCTTTTGGAAATAAGAAAACTCCATGTGTTGACTGGACGTTTCAACAGTGACACTTCTAATGGGTTAAACATGAATTATTAACAACATAATCATATTTATTTAATTGTGTTAACTCCTATGCGAGGAAAAAAGAAGGGAAATGGGTGCCAACAGGGATTTCAAGTTGAAAATCTTGTCTCATTGGAATCTTTTGACCCATAAGATCAGCCAAATCAGCACTGATTAACTCTTAGGGTCAGTGGTGGAGCTGAGGCTCAGGAGGTTTCCGAAAGAAGTAGATGTGATTGACCTCTAACCCTGGCCTGTTAGAGAGGCCACTAATCAACATAGAGTTGAAGTGACAGCATCCTGCATGTGAAGGGATCTGTCATATATTTGTCTGTAAATATCCTAAATAGATTTAATGAGGACACTCCTGGTAAAAAAAAAATAATTTAATTTTAGGCCACTGACTGTGAGGTCCTCACATGCGATGGTGTTGTCTGCTGTGGGTCGATCTCAGGCTGCTTCCCACAGGCTTGTGTTCTGCACCACTATCTGATGCTGATGCTGAACCACATCATGAACCCCGCAAGCCACAGTGTTGCTTCGGGGGTAATTGCACTGGGTATCTCAGGGCACTTCAACTCCCTTCATTATTCATGAATCTTATTCTAAATTATGGAGTATTATCTGCCAGGATGTTGTCTCACCGTGCTGCAAAGTGAACGGCTAGATTTTAGCCCACTGGTATAGAACAGAGGTAGAAATACTCACACATCAGCCAAGAAGTATAACGGAATCAAATATTTTACTAAAATTAAAAAAGTGAGCCAATCCTCATCGGTGAAATGGGACACAATAAAAAAAATGATAGTAATTAAATCATGAAACGGTATGTTTAAATTGTGAAATATTGTTTGATCAATAAATAATAAAATCTTGAAATAATTAATTAAATCCTGAAGTAATTAAATAAATAATACAATGATTAAATCATGAAAAAAAGTTTTGCATCATGAAATACTTACATTAATAACTGATTAAATGATTAAATATTTGATTAGATATAATTAAATGTACTTTTACGTTAAAAACTGACACATTTATTCAATTCAATCCAATTGTAATTAATTAATTAAATGTTTAAAGAAATTATTTAATTTTGTCCTATTTGACCCTCCATACAAGCCATCCACAACTCCATTTTGCATCATTCTAAACATTTCTGTAAATAAAAAAACATGCATTTCATTTATTGTAGATGCAGTTTTAAGAGATATTATTTACATTTTTGTTGTTCCATGTTTAAATATGAAGGCTAAATGTGGAAGTAATGAAGTAGCATGATAGCAAGTTCAGCCCTCACTTAATTATAAAAAGCATTCAATATGGACAAGATGCATATTGTTTACAATGATTACACGTTAGACTATAAAAGTTTTCTAGTAAGTGGGTATTTTAAGTATTATCTGCAGTGATTATAACAGTAAATCTTAGATGAGCTTACATGTTCAGAAGGTTGGTCTCCTGATTGAAATTAAAATACTTCACCCACAAGAAGACTGAGCATTTGTTTTTACATGAACAACACGTGTGAAGTTTCATACAGTAGATGTAACATTATTCATGATAAATGTATTCTCCATTTGACACTTTTTAGTTTAGTACACATGCACTTTGAATTGAAGATATAATATTTATTGTCATTAAATCACTGAAACTGTGACATTTATTGAGTGTATTATTAGATTAGCAGAATAGCAATATGCTAAATTAAGTCATATTTATTAACTTGTTTTAGGCAATATTATTAAAGTATTGCAATTGTTAAATGGATTAAAATGGACTTTAATAGTAAAAAATTATATTTTTGATAACCGACACGCGGCCATTTTGGGGAAGACATTTTGGCATAGTCACCTTCACATGATAGTCGTTCCTAAATGTTTCCTATATGAGGACTTAATTAAGCACAAATATGTGTAAAACATATTTGAAATTGTTTTAAATATACCTATGGGTAACCTTTTTGATTAAAATAAACATTATAGAAAAACTACAATTTGACCCAGTTTATGTGCTGAAATATTCACGTGATGAGTTCAAATGCGGCGATAAAAGGACAGCAACGATATATACTGTATATGGAATTATGTAAGCATTGGAGAGATTATGTCTATGACATGTTGTATAATTAGTCGTGAGTCTTGAAGCGAAATATTTTTTTGTCTTAATATTCATTGTGTGTTTGTTTGAGCTTCATTAGTAGTATAATATACTATATTATTGTTATTCACAGGAATCGACAGGAGGACATTTCATAGTATTTTTTTTTTTTTTAATGTCCAATTATTGTATCTCCCCTCTTTAATCTACAAACCCCGTTTCCATATGAGTTGGGAAATTGTGTTGGATGTAAATATAAACGGAATACAATGATTTGCAAATCCTTTTCAACCCATATTCAATTGAATGCACTGCAAAGACAAGATATTTGATGTTCAAACTCATAAACTTTATCTATTTTTTTTGCAAATAATAATTAACTTAGAATTTCATGGCTGCAACACGTGTCAAAGTAGTTGGGAAAGGGCAGGCTCACCACTGTGTTACATGGCCTTTCCTTTTCACAACACTCAGTAAACGTTTGGGAACTGAGGAGACACATTTTTTAAGCTTCTCAGGTGGAATTCTTTCCCATTCTTGCTTGATGTACAGCTTAAGTTGTTCAAAAGTCCGGGGATCTCCGTTGTGGTATTTTAGGCTTCATAATGCGCCACACATTTTCAATGGGAGACAGGTCTGGACTACAGGCAGGCCAGTCTAGTACCCGCACTCTTTTACTATGAAGCCAGGTTGATGTAACACGTGGCTTGGCATTGTCTTGCTGAAATAAGCAGCGGCGTCTATTATAACATTGCTTGGATGGCAACATATGTTGCTCCAAAACCTGTATGTACCTTTCAGCATTAATGGCGCCTTCACAGATGTGTAAGTTACCCATGTCTTGGGCACTAATACACCCCCATACCATCACAGATGCTGGCTTTTCAACTTTGCGCCTATAACAATCCGGATGGTTCTTTTCCTCTTTGGCCCGGAGGACACGACGTCCACAGTTTCCAAAAACAATTTGAAATGTGGACTCGTCAGACCACAGAACAACTTTTCCACTTTGTATCAGTCCATCTTAGATGAGCTCAGGCCCAGCAAAGCCGACGGCGTTTCTGGGTGTTGTTGATTAACGGTTTTCGCCTTGCATAGGAGAGTTTTAACTTGCACTTACAGATGTAGCGACCAACTGTAGTTACTGACAGTGGGTTTCTGAAGTGTTCTTGAGCGCATGTGGTGATATCCTTTACACACTGATGTCGCTTGTTGATGCAGTACAGCCTGAGGGATCGAAGGTCACGGGCTTAGCTGCTTACGTCTAGTGATTTCTCCAGATTCTCTGAACCCTTTGATGATATTATGGGCCGTAGATGGTGAAATCCCTAAATTCCTTGCAATAGCTGGTTGAGAAAGGTTTTTCTTAAACTGTTCAACAATTTGCTCACGCATTTGTTGACAAAGTGGTGACCCTCGCCCCTTCCTTGTTTGTGAATGACTGAGCATTTCATGGAATCTACTTTTATACCCAATCATGGCACCCACCTGTTCCCAATTTGCCTGTTCACCTGTGGGATGTTCCAAATAAGTGTTTGATGAACATTCCTCAACTTTATCAGTATTTATTGCCACCTTTCCAACTTCTTTGTCACGTGTTGCTGGCATCAAATTCTAAAGTTAATGATTATTTGCAAAAAAAAAAATGTTTATCAGTTTGAACATCAAATATGTTGTCTTTGTAGCATATTCAACTGAATATGGGTTGAAAATGATTTGCAAATCATCGTATTCCGTTTATATTTACATCTAACACAATTTCCCAACTCGTATGAAAACGGGGTTGGAGATTGTAATGAGAGTTAAAAGATTTACTAGGACACTGATGCTGTCGATAGGTAGACATGGTAAGGAAGAATATCATATTAGTGCATGCTTTTTGGGAAATACATGTGCTCATCACCATGTACCTATTCTCACACAGTCACCATTTTCCCAGTTAAATGTGGATTTAAAAATCTATTTAAATTGTATTTTTCAACCCTGCACACACACACACATTCCAAACTTGCAATTTGGTTGATTAGAATATTATTTATTAAGTATATTCATTCTATGAAATGATACTGTAATAATTTCCATGGAGAGCAGGACTGCCAAGTGCAGCATCGAGGTGCAGATGATGGAAAACAGCAAATGCACCAAATAGGATGTGGCCAATCGTTTATTTGGTCAGTAGATTTTGAAGGAGGGAGAAGGAAGGGTATTAAAGCTTCCTGTCTGAATATTGCAGTATAATAACTGCAGGGTCATATAGATTTATATAGATTGAAAAATGTTACGTGGGTTGGCATGGAGGACACTGCAGTGACCTACAACCACTCATGCAGCTCTACTGCCACCTTCTGGACAAATGCAGAACAGAAAAAATACATATATTATTTTAATTTAAAGATGTCTTAATGCAGGGGTCGGCAACCCAAAATGTTGAAAGGGGCCATATTGTACCAAAAATACAAAAAAACAACTTGTCATTAAACCATTATCATTGCCAAAAGGTTACTGCTCACTACGACGATTTAGAGAAGAAAATAATGGAGGCACATTGGTCAGTAGGTTTTGAAGGAGGAAGAAGGAAGGGTATTAAAGTTTTTCTCTGAATATTGCAGTATAATAACTGCATGGTCCTATATATTTATATAGATTTAAAAATGTTACGTGTGTTTGCACGGAGGACACTGCACTGACCTCCATCTCATCGCAGGCCATATTTGATTGACATAATGAGTGCTGTGATCGTGACGCGAATGAGACAAATAATACGTTTGTTTGCAGTTGATTTCCTGCTACAAATATTAATCTCATCTACAATTCATGTCTGTAGTGGTTTTTTTGGTGTGAAGTTCATATGTTGTCTCATTATTTAGCTGTAAATGTCCCTGTTGTTCAGCATGAATCTTTGCTAGCGATATCAAGATAAAGTATATGCTGTTGAGCCCACGAGAGATTTATTCATCTAGTTTATTAATTCTAATATGTATATTTTCTTGATGCTAATAAATATCACCAAAGATGCAATAATGACCATAACAGATGACCATCTGTGTCGAATAAAACACTAAATAAAACTTAGCTTTAAGTTTCTGTTATGAAAAATCGAGAAAGAAAATACCGTGTATTGGACCAACAATCACAATGTTTATTACAAGGACTTAACATGACGTTAGTTTATTTGCACAACCAGGTCTTCGTAGTTATATTTCGGCATAGCACTAATGCTATCTCGGCATAGCACTAATTCCAGTGACGTGCGGTCACTAGAGGCAGGTGAGGCGGGGCCTCACCTGCCATCATGGAAAGAAAAAAATGTAAAAAGAAAAAAAAAAATTAAATTGTTATATGTATCCAGTGATTATACTATAAAGTTATTTTCCATTTAACTTCACCAGTTTTAGATTATTTTTATTCAAAATCGCTGAATTTTCACATTTGACGTTTAAATACTGAGAAGAGACGGTGCGGTGAACAGCAGCCAGTCGAGGCGCGTCACTCAGTGCCTCAACATGGACGGACTCGGCTAACTGCTGGTCTGCTGTGCAGTGAGACTGTATTGCTATATGAACTATATTATACATTTCCATAGTTTAGTTAGCTGAGGTATATAATGTACAGTGTATTTTGTCAACAACTGTATGTGTGTAAAGTATTTCTTGTGCTGAGCGATCATAAAACTGCTGCGAAGACGCACTGGCTGAGGCACGCGTAACCACGCCTCCTGGTGCTTAAGACACGTTCGCCGCAGACTGCACCCACCGACGGGAACGCCACACCAACCAAAGCCCACACCCAAACCCTCCACGTGCAAGACCGAATCCACCCAAAAAAAGTCACTTAACAAGAAGCCAAAAAGTGCAAAAACAACATTGCTCGCGCCGGAGGAGCCGTGAACGACGGCAAGGACACTACATTAGGTACACCTGCAGACTGCAGCATGGATTTCATATTTCATTCATTCACAACTCCTCCACACCGAACACCACTGTACCCGCACTTATAAGTAAAGGTAAGACCATAATAACGTTTTTTTTATTAAATGTGCTTTTTTGTGTGCTACAGTTTGTATGTGTAAAGTTAAAGTTAAGTTAAAGCAGGGGCGTCACTAGCTTTTAAAGTTAAAGTTAATGTTAAAGTACCAATGATTGTTAAGGACAGGGGGGGCTTTGCCCCCAGGAGATGCACAGGATGCGAGCGAATGTTACGCACGAGCACAAAACTTCACAAACGGCTAACAAAGACTTAGAAATTATTCATTGTTATTATTATTATTTTAAAAAAATGCACGGGACGAAATGAAATGCTCCCTGGGACGATGGCTTTTAACCATATATTTTCTTTTTCCATCCATCCATCCATCCATCTTCCTCCGCTTATCCGAGGTCGGGTCGCGGGGGCAGCAGCTTAAGCAGGGAAGCCCAGACTTCCCTCTCCCCAGCCACTTCGTCCAGCTCTTCCTGTGGGACCCCGAGGCGTTCCCAGGCCAGCCGGGAGACATAGTCTTCCCAACGTGTCCTGGGTCTTCCCCGCGGCCTCCTACCGGTGGGACGTGCCCTAAACACCTCCCTAGGGAGGCGTTCGGGTGGCATCCTGACCAGATGCCCGAACCACCTCATCTGGCTCCTCTCGATGTGGAGGAGCAGCGGCTTTACTTTGAGCTCCTCCCGGATGGCAGAGCTTCTCACCCTATCTCTAAGGGAGAGCCCCGCCACCCGGCGGAGGAAACTCATTTCGGCCGCTTGTACCCGTGATCTTGTCCTTTCGGTCATAACCCAAAGCTCATGACCATAGGTGATGATGGGAACGTAGATCGACCGGTAAATTGAGAGCTTTGCCTTCCGGCTCAGCTCCTTCTTCACCACAACGGATCGATACAGCGTCCGCATTACTGAAGACGCCGCACCGATCCGCCTGTCGATCTCACGATCCACTCTTCCCCCACTCGTGAACAAGACTCCGAGGTACTTGAACTCCTCCACTTGGGGCAAGATCTCCTCCCCAACCCGGAGATGGCACTCCACCCTTTTCCGGGCGAGAACCATGGACTCGGACTTGGAGGTGCTGATTCTCATCCCAGTCGCTTCACACTCAGCTGCGAACCGATCCAGTGAGAGCTGAAGATCCTGGCCAGATGAAGCCATCAGGACCACATCATCTGCAAAAAGCAGAGACCTAATCCTGCAGCCACCAAACCAGATCCCCTCAACGCCTTGACTGCGCCTAGAAATTCTGTCCATAAAAGTTATGAACAGAATCGGTGACAAAGGGCAGCCTTTCTTTTTCTTTTTATGTATTTATTCATTTTACATTTTATATTAAATGTCTTGGTTTTTCCTCCCTCTGAAAATCCTATTAAATGTTTAACAAGCCATCCTATAATAATAAAACAGCTATTAATGTAACAATACAATAAAACAAATATATTTAATGATGTTTTTTTCATTATTTTAACAATAGGCTTATGTATATTACTTTATATAGATTCTACAAGAAACACAAAACTTAAAAAATAAATGATTTACAATTGCACACACAAGGTTTTGTGCAGCTTCACTCATTGTAAAGGAAGATAATGTGCTTCGTACACCTGCAGGACCGCAAGCAAGGTCGCAGAGAAAATGCGGGCTGGAATTTGAGTGATGTGGGCATTTTCTATATGAACAAGTGGAATGGATTGGATACCGATGCACGAAAGGGGCTCTCTACCTTACGCTACGAAGTGGGGGGAAACTGAGTGAATAATAACAGGTTATATGATTATTTATTTAAACTCATATTTGGGCCACTTTATAATGAATATGTCGGCATTTATTTGTAAAAAAAAAACAAAAAAACCACCAAATTATTTAGGAGGGCTTAAGAATATTTTAGGGGGGCTTGAGCCCCCCTAAAATAGGCCTAACAACGCCAATGAGTTAAAGTACCAATGATTGTCACACACACTAGGTGTGGTGAAATATGTCCTCTGCATTTGACCCATCCCCTTGATCACCCCCTGGGATGTGAGGGGAGCAGTGGGCAGCAGCGGCGCCCCGCCCGGGAATAATTGTTTGTGATTTAACCCCCAATTCCAACCCTTGATGCTGAGTGCCAAGCAGGGAAGAATGCTGGTATGAGCTTTTAAACATAACCCGTTAACTGCTGCCAATCAAATGGTGAATAAGATACTCTTTGAGTACCTTGAAGGTAGAAAAGCGCTATACAAGTACAACCCATTTATCATTTATTTAGGGTTCATATGTTTGTAAATCTGACTGTGATGAAGTCAGTGCCTCACCAGTCATGAACCTCACCGCACGTCACTGACTAATTCAATCTCTTGTCATTTTTTGACGTTTAGTTCTGCTCTCTAACACTACTAATATAGTACAGAATAAACTTGATTGCATCTCAGAAAGTTTCTCAAACAAATCAAATTTTCAAACAAACATTTTACAAAGTGATTGCTGCAGACACAAGCAAGCATGATTGTATTCCACATAGGGTGAAAGTGTTATTTTTAAGAGTCATTTACTTTGACACACTTGTGTTTTTTCCCTGACTTTGTTACCTTTACGAACCATTTCTTTTGGGACTCTAAGAAAGCTCTTTCCTGTCTTTCTATTTCAACGACTGGAACACCCAAGAACAGAACAGCGATACGGCATTTTCTGCTCAAACTCTACACTCACTCTCACTTGTTTAAATGCTACGCCCAAGTTGCTTGACCATCGTGGGAATTAAGCCGCGAAGAAGAAAAACGGATCTGACGTCATATGCAACCCAGCATATGACGTTCTAAGTTTATTTTCTGTATAATTAAAATTGTTTTGACATTTGCTTGAGTAAAAGTTTAAAAAAATTGTGTGTGTAAGAGAAAATTAGAGTGGGTGGCTTACTGCTGGTCTGCCAGCACAATGTCGTTAGAATATTTGTAGATAAATGCATCTTTAGTTTGTAAACTGTAGAATCAATATAGCCTGTTTAATGTTTTTAATGTAAGTGTGATATCATTATTTTTGATTATCAGTCTCTAAAATAGAGAAAATAGAAACTGTAGGCAGAGGTTCTGTGAAGAGTTCATGCTCATTAAATTAACTGACATATTTTTACACAGCTGAGAAATTCTCAGTTGATGTGATGCATGACCTTTTGGAAGGGTTGGCCCAGTATGAATTGAAGTTATTGTTGACATATTTTAAAGAACAAAACGTCACATTGGGCGAGCTAAATTTAAGACTACAGAGGTTTGATTATGAATTCAAGGAGAGAAACAATCGGCCAGTGGCTGTGAAGAGTAGGCTTGGGAATCAAAAAACAGTTCTCGTTCGGAACTAGTTCCCAGTGTATCAATTCCTTGGAATCCCTTGCCATTTATTCAGACGGTTCTCTTATCGATCTTTCCGCGTGGGGATGATGTCATTACTCTACGTGCGTTGTGATGTCAGATCTCAAAATGGCGGAGCCGGGACGCAACAAACTAATAATTATGAGGCTGCTAGTTCATCAAGAGGAGGACATACGAACAATATGCTGAAACATTTGAACACACAGCATGCAATAATTATAAATTTGAACTGCTCCGATCTCATCCCAGTTGCAGTAATGCTAGCACGTCATCTGAACACAACAGGTACTAACTAACACCTCCGATCATGTCAGCGCTATTATTTGTTAAATTGAAATAAATGCTTTCTTATTTAGACAGGCGATAAATTCGGACTGGCTCCAAGCCCCAGTTCATGTCTGCCGCTAGACGAATATCACCGAGCAGCGACTAACTTTGTGGTCAAAAGTTTGCATTTTTGCTAGGTGAATGTTCAATTGTAATCAGAGAAAAGTTGCATGTTTTTCTGCAACCAGATTTTCTTTCAGTCATTTTATTATACAGAGGAAACTCATAAAATTAGAATATGGTGTAAAAGTCCATTGATGAGGAATGTTACCATCATATTTGGAGATTTAGTAACCTCTACTGACCAACATTGGAATTTAATTATTCTGTTTTTACAGATAGTAAACAGTATTTTAACCCATGTTACCACAAACGCTGTGTGTGTATTTGAAACATTTGATAGTGGAACACCACTAAGTGTTCAAGATGTTGTATACCCAGAAAAAACTTCCCAAAGCACCTTGCCCATTATCCATGTTGCATCCAAGAAATAGGACTGGGGATGTCCGATAATGGCTTTTTGCCGATATCCGATATTCCGATATTGACCAGACCCTTAATTACCGATACCGATATCAACCGATAACAATATATACATTCGTGGAATTAACACATTGTTATGCCTAATTTGGACAACCAGGTATGGTGAAGATAAGGTCTTTTAAAACAAAAATAAATAAATAAGATAAATCAATTACAAACATTTTCTTGAATAAAAAAGAAAGTAAAACAATATAAAAACAGTTACATAGAAATTAGTAATTAATGAAAATGAGTAAAATTAACTGTTAAAGGTTAGTACTATTAGTGGGCCAGCAGCACGCACAATTATGTGTGCTTACGGACTGTATCCCTGCAGACTGTATTGATATATATTGATATATAATGTAGGAACCAGAATATTAATAACAGAAAGAAACAACCCTTTTGTGTGAATGAGTGTAAATGGGGGAGGGAGTTTTTTTGGGTTGGTGCACTAATTGTAAGTGTATTTTGTGTTTTTTATGTTGATTTAATACAAAAATAAAAATAAAAAAATAAAACGATACCGATAATAAAAAAAACGATACCGATAATTTCCGATATTACATTCTAAAGCATTTATCGGCCGATAATATCAGCAGGCCGATATTATCGGACATCTCTAAATAGGACCTTTACTTCCCAGTTTGTGAAAGTGCTACGAATAGCTCAAGTCGTTCAAAAATATTACTAAAACGCAGGCCAGAAGACATCAATATTTTTGGGCATACCTTTGACAATCTTCAACAACCTTGTACCAGGAAAAATGTGTGCTTAGAAATGATAAAATGAGATTCTGTATTTGACATGGCAATGCAAGTGCCCAGTAATGTTCAACTTCTGAAAGTTAACTGGGTTTAACACGATAGGTTTGTTTACCGCCCACGCTTGGTCATTTGTGGCGAATCAGAGTCTGAAATGCCTGTGTTTTCTAATAATGAACAATACATTTTTGCTTCTCACTTTACCCTAATGTAGAGTAACCTTTCAAGATCACGTGGCCAGGACAAAGCAATATATTATAGTGTTCCATGTTGGCAAACAGAATTATCCCAGGCCTTTTTACATACAGTACATGGAGAGAATGATACAGCTTTATTTTTGACCCTGTATTGCGTACTCTGGTGTGCTAGCACTGTGTTAATGTCTGTATTAATGACAAACTATTAAATGCTGGTGCTGTAATTGTGTACATTTGTATTTATTTCAGTCTAATCCATAAGTAATTTAGTAATGTACAGCATAACTGTCATGATCCGTGGTCCGGATCATGTTTAGTTTAGTTATGTTCTGTTAGTTTTGGACTTCTTTAGTTCCTGGTTGCACTTCCTTGTTTGTTTTGTCACTATGGTTACTTATTATTTTCACCTGCCGCTTGTGTTCCGGACGGACGCGCACCTGTTTGTCATCAGAGACTCTATTTAGTTCTGTCTTTTCCGGTCACTCGGTGTGGCTTCATTGTTTACGTCACGTTCTGACCAAGTAAGTGTTCATGTTCCATGCCATAGCTTATGCTAAAATATTAGCTTCACGTATTTTAGGCACGCTTGCCTTTTTGTTGTGTTGTTTGTGTTTTTGGTAGTTGGGTGATTTATGTTAATAAATCCAATCCTACCTTTACGCCTTCGTCCGGAGCCGTCCTTTGCATCTTGGAAGAACAACCGCGCAGCAAGCCGCAAACCAATTAGTGACAATAACAGTATATATGTAGCAAAATAGCATTGCATTGAAGTACAAATGAATCCACATTGGTGTCATATTAAAACTAAAAGTAGAGTAAAAATAGTTATTACATTACTCTGAGCAGTGTGGGAAAAGTGTGAAATACAGTATATTTACACATTTCATTGTTAATTTTGACACTAAATTGAGTAGAATTAACTCTGAAAAGTTGACACTGGCCGTAGAGTAATTTGTACAGTAATTTTGAGTGGGACCAAATATCTGAAACAGAATTAATATCAACTCTTTAAAAGTTAAACTCACCCAACTGTTTTACTGAGTATGAACACAGAATGCCTCAGCTGTCAGGAAATTCCTCAAGTGCTCGATGAGCTGTAGAGCGCATCAAAACAAACAACGGGGCAGTTGTCAAGCTGTATACTTGACCATCCAGGATTTCAAGCAAAATGCTTGAATTGGTGCGTTTTGGAGATGACTTAACATCAATATCACTCATAATATGAACAGGGCTGCAACCAGGATTTGAGAAATGCTGAGGTCAAAAAATGGTTATCCAACAGGACCTTTGAAAGGCTGAAATCATGGGTATCCCAGCACCAAAAAAGAATATCACCTTGAGCAACACAATGAACAATACCCTTTTTTTTAGTTACTATGTTGAAGTTAGGGTGTTAGGCGTATTAAACTATTTTAACATCATTAAAACATAAGTTTAAAAACTTTCACTTCAACTTTGACCTGGTTTGAGCTCACGACCCTCTGCTTTGTAGTTCATGTCCTAGTAGCACGAGCCACAAGGGACACTGGAAGACTGGGGAGAAATGTATTTTAATATTCCAATCTGTGAAAGCGCATGACGTGTCCAGGAATACGTTCGGGTAATATTTCACATGAAGCGCCTCGTCATTCAATAATTAACATTTGACATGCGCTTCTTCACACAAAACAGATTTTTTACCCGCTGCAGACTTTATGAGAGCCAACAACCAAAATAAAACATCACTTACTGTACGAGGTCTGTCATTAGGATGCCGACTTACAGTATGTTCATATATTCCCATTTAGATGTAGAATGACTCATAATCCTCGCGAAGAAAAGGGGGGGTGGAACCAAGCGTCTTTTTGTGTCATTCTCACCATTTCCGGATCTATATTGGCTGTCAACAGTGTACCAATTTGTCGGAATACATTCTCGTCTTTCTACTATCCAGGTGAGAGGCATGATTTTTGATCTAGAATAAAGTTTGATGAGCAAGGAAACGAGGGAGCACCTTGTCAGTCGATCATGTCAACATAGGCACACAAGCTCTTGATCACAGCGGCGCTATAAATAGTTGGTATGTTTTAGCGCTTTTAATAACAATATCACAAATATTTGGCTAATACTCAAGTCATGAAATGTAAATGGAGTATTATTGGCACTTTTTGGATCTTTTTTATTGTTTTTTTGGGGAAAAGAATAGAGGACTTTTATTTACGAGTTAGTATGCATTAAAACAAAAAAATACGCCCGTCATATCTTTCATAATGATTGTGAACGATGAGCAAAATTAAAAACAAAAATTAAGAAAATATTTCAGCCCCCCCACTTTTCGCTGAGACTGTAAACAGTATAATTTGTGTATAAAATAGTTAAATAAACATCTGCATAACATTGTATAATTATTCATATTAAATAAACAAAAACCCAGGAAATATAAATAACTTTATTAACATTGTTTTTTGTTCTGTAACAAACTAAGGTGCATCAATTTGCCTGAAATTCGGAAATAAATCATCATTATTTATACTATACACATTTTCGGACCAACTTGAACCATTTGATACTAAAACATGTATTTAAATAAACTCAACCAATGATAATACATGTATACTGATCAGCAACATTAACACCGGAGCACAATTTATAAAACACTTTAACCCACAAAAAAAGAATGAATAAAACATTTGTGCTGATTTGCTTTTTATCCGACCTGAGTGATTTTAAATTCCTCAGTGAGGCGACTGCGAGGGAGGTGCAGCTTGGAGCATTGGCTATATAGGGCAATGCTGCTCATGGACCGAGGGAGCCTAAGCTTTTTGGAACAACCAATAACAGCTTTTGAAATTATGACTCATACCTAGCAAAGGGGTCAACCACACCTTCTCATTAAGGTAGGAGTTTCTGTCCATTCCTTGCTCAGAGTTCTCTGTGAATGTTTTGGAATCACTCCTAAGCTAAGACTCCTTGCTAGAGAGTTCGGAGCTCTCTGAGAGGATTCTCAGAATCTTTAGTAATACGGGCCCTGAACTATACAAGTGTTTTGGTGTCCACGCCAGTACCAGCTACCCGTTTAATATTGATCCGTTCAATTTCCATTTAGTCTGAAATTGTTCTCAAGATGAGGATTGGTTGAAAACTAGCCAATTGCCATGCCTGCAAACACAAACGTGCGCTTTTACTAATCTTAAAGGTTGGTTTGGAAAACGTTTAACAAAATAATGAATGTCTTGTTCCTTGTTGCCATGCTCGTACTGGTCTGCCACAGGGCCCGGCACGGAAGTCAACTGCACATCTTCAGCATGGGTGTCAAACTCTGGCCCGCGGGCCAAAATTTCCGTGTAATTTCATTTGGCCCTTGAGGCAATATCAAACTAACACTAGAGTTGGCCCGCCGATTAAATACAGTGGCGGTGCCACGGTAACACCGCATTCACCGCTAATTCTCATACTTGCCAACCCTCCCGAGAGACTCCCGGATTTCAGTGCCCCTCCGAAAATCTGCCCGAGCTGTCGTTACGTCCGCTTTTCATCCAGTCACGTCCGCTTTTCATCCAGTCCAACGACGTGCTGGTTCAGTCACATAATATATGCGGCTTCTGCACGCACACACAAGTGAATGCAACGCATACTTGATCAACAGCCATACAGGTCACACTGAGGGTGGCCGTATAAACAACTTTAACCATACTTGCCAACCTTGAGACCTCCGATTTCGGGAGGTGTGTGTGTGTGGGGGGGTGCCGTGGTTGGGGGGCGTGGTTAAGAGGGGAGGAGTATATTTACAGCTAGAATTCACCAAGTATATATAAGAAATACTTGACTTTCAGTGAATTCTAGCTTTATATATATATACATATATATATATATATATATATATATACAGTATATATATATTTATTTATTTATTTATTTTATTATATATATATATATATATATATATATATATATATATATATATATATATATATATATATATATATATATATATAACTAAGAGAAATACTTGAATTTCAGTGTTCATTTATTTACACATAGACACACACATAACACTCATCTACTCATTGTTGAGTTAAGGGTTGAATTGTCCATCCTTGTTCTATTCTCTGTCACTATTTTTCTAACCATGCTGAACACCCTCTCTGATGATGCATTCTGCTTCGTCTCCTTGTTGTGTGCGCAGTTGTGCACTGCACTCTGTAAAAGCCATGGATGTTATTGTCACATTTGCATGTACAGTAGATGGCAGTATTGTCCTGTTTAAGAGTGTCACAACATTGCTGTTTACGGCAGACGAACTGCTTTACAGTAGACGAAAATGTGACTGCTGCTGTTGTGTGGTGTTGCCGCGCTGGGAGGACGTTAATGAAACTGCCTAACAATAAACCCACATAAGAAACCAAGAACTCGCCCTCAATCATTCTACAGTTATAACGTGATTGGGCAGGCATGCTGTTTATATTGTGGGAAAGCGGACGTGAAAACAGGCTGTCGACACGTCACTCAGGTCCGCATGGAGCTGGAGGGGGCTGTATTTTGTAGCGTCCCGAAAGAGTTAGTGCTGCAAAGAGTTCTGGGAATATGTTCTGTTGTGTTTATGTTGTGTTACGGTGCGGATGTTCTCCCGAAATGTGTTTGTCATTCTTGTTTGGTGTGGATTCACAGTGTGGCGTATATTTCTAACAGTGTTGAAGTTGTTTATATGGCCACCCTCAGTGTGACCTGTATGGCTATTGATCAAGTAAGCGTTGCATTCACGTGTGTGTGCGTACAGAAGCCGCACATATCTTGTGACTGGGCCGGCACGTTGTTAGAATGGATGAAAAGCGGACGTGACGACAGCTCGTTGAGGACGTTAAAGGCAGTGCCTTTAAGGCACGCCCCCAAGACTGTGGTCCGGGTGGAATACGAGAGAATGGTTGCGCCGGGAGATCTTCGGGAGGGGCAATTCCCGGAAAATTCGGAAGGGTTGGCAAGTATGCTCTTCCGCCGTGTGCGCACGGTTTGCTGAAAAACTCAGTGTACTCTGCGCTGAGTTAAGACGGCGATCTGGCGACTTTGATGGTCAGAATATTTTTATATGAAACAAATCTAATCTGGCTTTGAGCAGGCTACTTACTGTATGTAAACATTTGTAGTTACACAAATTATATTTATCTCGGGGGTATCAGATTCACCCATATGTGCACCTTACGTATCATTACAGCAACTAACTTTTCAATCACTACTGTAGTTTATCTCCGGTCCTCTTGCCTGTTTTGGCCACAATCTTTTTCTTCACCTTCTTCTTGATGGAGTACCACTTTTTTTTTATTATTTGTTCCTGTGTCCGGTTTTCTGACTCCACAGCATTGACAGTCCTGCACTCTTTACCCCACTCAAACCTATTTTGTTTGCTGGGAACACCAAAGGACAGCGTGCCAAAAAGTCTATTTTAGCGCGCTTTCCCTTCAGCAAGAAGCACCTCCTACTCCTTGTCAGTGAATTCCTTAATTTTCATACATTTTCCATGTATTTTCTGATTTAGATATTAATTTATTGTTTAAATGGGGGTGTGGACAGTATATGGCCAGCCATTTCAACATGTTCACTCAATTCCACGTTGATTGGTGTCACGACCAGAACAGGACTCTGAACACAGATGCAGGATTTGAAGACAACATATTTATTTGGACAAGGGAAGGGGTCCAAAACAGGAGAAAAAAACAGGCTATAAAAACACAACTGACCTGAGCTCTAAACTAACAAAAATATCAATAACTCAAAAACGCTCCATCTACGGAGGGAAAAAGGGGCTATGAACAAAAAAACTACTAAGTATAACAAAAGTCGCTCCAATGGAGGTGATGCTAAGAAGCTAATATTACCTGAGAAAACTTACAAATCAAAATACTCCCATTGATCCAAAAGAGACATTTATACACATGAGGGAGTGTGACACAGTTGGGAACAATCAGGCAATCAGGAGAGACATCAGACCAGTGAAACAGGAGGAAGGGCAAGTGACCTGAAACGAGAGGGAGAGTTAACCTTTCAAAATAAAACAGGAAATGGCAAGACAACATGACAACAGACGAAACCCAGACAAGACTTCACCCAGGTGTGACAGAACCCCCCCTTCTAGGGCCGACTCCTGACGGCGGGAGGTAACAGCGGTCTGAAAGTTCTCTTGGATTCGGGCGGATCCCCTGGATTCCCTGGCCCAAGACTGCCAACCGCTCCTCATGAGCGGAGAGGCGGGATTCCTGCGCATGAAGGGTCGCGGCCCACTGCTTCGATCCTGCTGTGTCCATACTGGCCAGAGTGTACTGTCACGACCAGAACAGGACTCTGAACACAGATGCAGGATTTGAAGACAATATATTTATTTGGACAAGGGAAGGGGTCCAAAACAGGAGAAACAAAACAGGCTATAAAAACACAACTGACCTGAGCTCTAAACTAACAAAAATATCTATAACTCAAAAACGCTCCATCTACGGAGGGAAAAAGGGGCTATGAACAAAAAAACTACTAAGTATAACAAAAGTCGCTCCAATGGAGGTGATGCTAGGAAGCTAATCTTACCTGAGAAAACTTACAAATCAAAATACTCCCATGGATCCAAAAGAGACATTTATACACATGAGGGAGTGTGACACAGGTGGGAACAATCAGGCAATCAGGAGATACATCAGACCAGTGAAACAGGAGGAAGGGCAAGTGACCTGAAACGAGAGGGAGAGTTAACCTTTCAAAATAAAACAGGAAATGGCAAGACAACATGACAACAGACGAAACCCAGACAAGACTTCACCCAGGTGTGACAGAACCCCCCCCCTTCTAGGGCCGACTCCTGACGGCCCAGGGACCTCAGGGTGGAGTCTATAGAAGTCCCGGATCAGGGAGGGGTCATCAATGTTCCGTTGGGGAATCCACTGTCTCTCTTCTGGACCGTACCCCTCCCAATCCACCAAGAACTGTCTACCTCGACCTCTTTTGCGTACCGCTAAAAGTTTCTTGACCCGGTACAGAAGTCCTCCGTCTACAGCTTCCAGCGGCGGTGGGGGGGGGGGGTTGGTGGCTGGGACCATGGGGCTTTCTTTAGCAGGCTTGACTTGGCTGACATGGAAAGTAGGGTGGCCGCGGAGCGACCTGGGTAGGCGGAGGCGTACTGCTGCTGGATTGATGACCTTGGTGATTGGGAAGGGACCCACGAATCTGGGCGCTAATTTCTTGGAGGGAACCTTGAGGTGCAGGTCTTTGGCGGATAGCCATACCAACTGTCCTGGCCGGTAATCAGGTGCTGGGCGCCGCTTCTGGTCGGCTGCTTTCTTGACCCGATCTCCTTGGCAAGCGAGCACTTGTCGGGCCGCAAGCCAAATACGACGGCATCGGCGCACCAGGGCGTGGGCGGAGGGCACGGAAACTTCTGGCTCTGAGTCTGGGAACACTGGCGGTTGGTAGCCGTAGACACACTTGAAGGGGGAGAAACCAGTGGCAGAGGTAGGCAAGGAGTTATGGGCATATTCCACCCAGACCAGGTGGGAACTCCACGTTGTTGGGTTCTGGGACACGAGGCATCGGAGGCCGGTTTCCAGTTGTTGATTGAGGCGCTCGATCTGGCCGTTTGCCTCCGGGTGGTATCCTGATGTCAGGCTGGCTGTAGCCCCGATGAGCTTGCAGAACTCCTTCCAGAACCGTGAGATGAATTGGGGCCCCCGGTCTGATACAATGTCTGTTGGAAATACATGAATTCTAAAAACGTGTTGCATCAATATCTGAGCAGTCTCCTTGGCTGTGGGCAACTTTGGCAAGGCAATAAAATGTGTCATCTTTGAAAATCGATCGACCACGGTGAGCACCGTGGTGTTACCTCTTGAGACCGGGAGGCCAGTGACGAAGTCAATAGAGATGTTAGACCACGGTCTGGAAGGGATAGGCAGCGGCTGTAAAAGTCCAACACGTGGCCCAGAGGATGTTTTGTTACGAGTGCAGACCGGACACGCCTCGATGTACTCCCGGATCCCCGCCTCCATGGATGGCCACCAGAACCGCTGTGAGATCATAAACATAGTTCTCCGGATCCCCGGATGGCAGGTAAGCAGCAAGGTGTGAGCCCAATGGATCACCTGTGGGCGCAGACTGACCGGGACAAACAGGCGATTCTCTGGGCACCCACTAGGTGGAGGAGTCTCACCATTAGCGTGCCTTACCTCTCGTTCTATCTGCCAAGTGACCGCTCCAACCACATAGTTCAGTGGAAGGATGGGTTCTGGTACCTTGGCAGCAGGCTCGGGGTCGTAGAGGCGTGACAAAGCGTCTGACTTGACGTTGCGGGACCCCGGCCTGTAAGACAACGTGAAGTTAAAACGATTGAAAAACAATGCTCACCTGGCCTGACGTGAATTCAGTCTCTTGGCGTTTCGAATATATTCCAAGTTCTTGTGGTCAGTCCAAACTATGAAAGGATGTTGTGCCCCCTCTAACCAATGTCGCCACTCTTCCAGCGCTACCTTGACCGCCAGAAGTTCCCTGTTGCCAACATCATAGTTACGTTCTGCAGGGCTCAACCGGCGAGACAGAAAAGCACAGGGGTGGGTCTTGCCATCTGCCTCCAGTCTTTGGGATAAGACCGCCCCAACTCCCTCGTTCGACGCGTCCACCTCGACCACAAATTGGCGTTGTGGATCTGGTAGCGTGAGGATGGGTGCAGTCGTGAAGCGGCGCTTGAGATCCTGGAACGCCCTCTCTGCCTCCGGAGACCAGTGGAAGCGCACCTGTGGAGAAGTCAAAGCATGGAGAGGGGAAGCTATTGCGCTAAAGCCTCTGATAAATCGTCTGTAGAAGAAGTTCGCAAAACCGAGGAATTGCTGAACCTTCTTACGACTATCAGGTGTTGGCCACTTGGCGACTGCGCTAACTTTAGCCGGATCCATCTGTACACTTCCAGGAATGAAGCCCAGGAAGGAGATGGTGTCGGCATGGAATTTGCACTTTTCAGCTTTTACGTACAGGTGGTTTTCCCGGGGCCGTTGCAAAACCTGGCTGACATGGTGTCTGTGAATGTCCAGATTGTCAGAATAAATTAGTATGTCATCAAGATAGACGAAAACAAAATTGTCCAAAAAGTCTCTCAGCACATCATTAATCATAGCCTGAAAAACAGCAGGGGCATTAGTGAGACCAAAAGGCATTACTAAATATTCGTAGTGGCCACTAGGGGTGTTAAATCCGGTTTTCCACTCATCACCTTCCCTAATGCGAATGAGGTGATAAGCATTGCGTAGGTCAAGCTTGGTAAAAACTTTGGCCTGCTGGAGCTGATCGAAAACTGATGACATTAATGGCAGAGGTTACCGATTCTTTATTGTTATGTCGTTGAGGGGACTATAGTCTATACACGGTCGCAGGGTGCCGTCTTTCTTGGATACAAAGAAAAACCCTGCTCCAGCAGGTGACGATGAGGGACGGATGAGTCCCGTCTTAAGTGAGGACTGTATGTAGTCTTTCATAGCATGTTTTTCGGGACCTGAAACCGAATATAGGCGCCCCTTGGGGATGGTAGATCCGGGAATGAGGTCTATAGCACAATCGTAAGGACGATGTGGTGGGAGCGATGTAGCTTTTACCTTATTAAAGACCTCCTTCAGGTGGTGATAGCAAGGAGGTACTGACGTCAAATCTGGGTGCTGTGGTTCTATGGTAAAGTGAGCAGAAACAGAGTTTATATTCGTGGTGGTTCTTGCTGGGGCACTAACCCTCATACACTTCCCCACGCAGTTCCTTCCCCAGCCCCTGATTTTGCCTGTGGGCCAGTCTATGTGGGGGTTGTGGTAAACGAGCCATGGATGTCCCAATACCAGGGTGCGTGCTGGTGAGTGAAACAAAAAAAAGTTCAATAGTTCGTGGTGATTATCAATGTCTATGGCTACGGGTTCTGTGACATGGGTGATTGTGAATAAAGCGCTACCATTAAGGGCGCTAGCCTTAAGGGGGGGTGTGATGGCCCTTGTTTTTACTCCCAATTTCTTGGCTAAACCCCAGTCCATCAAGCTCTCATCGGCCCCAGAGTCAATTAAAACATGCATAACCACACTAATAGAGTCATTGGTTACCTTAATGGGTGTCAAGGTACGCACAGTAGCACTTGAGGCAGGATTCTGATCCCTCACCTGGGTCGACTTGGAAGGGCAGGCGGCCACGAGATGCCCCACCTCCCCACAATAGAAACATCGCCCCTCCTTGAGGCGACGTTGGCGCTCTACCAGAGGGAGTCTTGCCCGGCCCAACTGCATGGGCTCCTCTCCCCTCTCAGGCAGGGAATAGGGAAGCCGTACTGTTGGTTGAGGACCTGGAGTAGAACTGGCGGTGAGGGAAAACTGCGGCTGGTGGTCTGGATCCGTCGGACGGCCTCCTTGGAGAAACTTGAACTCCTGTAGTCGTTGGTCTGTCCTGATGGCGAGGGTGATGAGGTCGTCCAGGTTCGCGGGTAGGTCTCTGGGTAGAAGTCGCTCCAGAAGCGGGCCGGCCAGCCCCTTGAGGAAGACGTCATAGAGTGCTGTAGTGTTCCATCCGCTGTCTGCGGCCAGTGTTCGAAAACGAATGGCATAATCAGAAGCTGATTCTTTCCCCTGACGAATCCTACTTAGCTCTCTGGCCCTTTCGCGCTCAGTAGAGACAGGATCAAAAGTCTTTTGGAGAGTCTCTGTGAAGTCTTGGAGTGAGCTGCATATGTGAGAGCCCCTGGACCACTCGGCCATGGCCCATTTCCTTGCTCTCCCCGCCAGATAAGAGATCATAAAAGACACCTTAGCACGATCGGTGGGAAAGGCATGGGGTGAGAGCTCCAAATGCATCTCACAGCTTATGATAAATTCTTTGCATTGTCCGGGTTCGCCCGCAAAGCGTTCTGGAGGGGCCAATCGGGCTCCCACCCCACTATGAATGGTGGAGAGTACCTGAGTCATGGGGGCTGGCTGCGGCTCAGGCACATGGGGTGCGGGACCAGGCTTGGTCATTTGGGTGAACAAAAGTTGCACCTGTTCCGCAAGTTGGCCCACCTGGGAGGTAACAGCGGTCTGAAAGTTCTCTTGGATTCGGGCGGATCCCCTGGATTCCCTGGCCCAAGACTGCCAACCGCTCCTCATGAGCGGAGAGGCGGGATTCCTGCGCATGAAGGGTCGCGGCCCACTGCTTCGATCCTGCTGTGTCCATACTGGCCAGAGTGTACTGTCACGACCAGAACAGGACTCTGAACACAGATGCAGGATTTGAAGACAATATATTTATTTGGACAAGGGAAGAGGTCCAAAACAGGAGAAACAAAACAGGCTATAAAAACACAACTGACCTGAGCTCTAAACTAACAAAAATATCTATAACTCAAAAACGCTCCATCTACGGAGGGAAAAAGGGGCTATGAACAAAAAAACTACTAAGTATAACAAAAGTCGCTCCAATGGAGGTGATGCTAGGAAGCTAATCTTACCTGAGAAAACTTACAAATCAAAATACTCCCATGGATTCAAAAGAGATACAAGAAACGTGGCTGTGGACAATGCTATGGCAAGGGAACGCTGGAGGTACGCACATGAAGTAACGAGACACTCTGGCACAAGACAAGAGGAGGACGAGACATTTATACACATGAGGGAGTGTGACACAGGTGGGAACAATCAGGCAATCAGGAGAGACATCAGACCAGTGAAACAGGAGGAAGGGCAAGTGACCTGAAACGAGAGGGAGAGTTAACCTTTCAAAATAAAACAGGAAATGGCAAGACAACATGACAACAGACGAAACCCAGACAAGACTTCACCCAGGTGTGACAATTGGAATGTACAAAACCCAAAACAAGTGAAGTTGGCACGTTGCATAAATCATAAATAAAAACAGAATACAATGATTTGCAAATCTATTTCAACCTTTATTCAATTGAATAGACTGCAAAGACAAGATACCGTCCGAACTGGAAAACGTTGTTATTTTTTGCAAATATTAGCTCATTTGGAACTTGATGCCTGCAACATGTTTCAAAAAAGCTGGCACGAGTGGCAAAAAAGATTGAGAAAGTTAAGGAATGCTCATCAAACACTTATTTGGAACATCCTACAGGTGAACAGGATAATTGGGAACAGGTGGGTGCCATGATTGGTTATAAAAGCAGCTTCCATGAAATGCTCAGTCATTCACAAACAAGGATAGGGCGAGGGTCACCACTCTGTGAAAAAAATGCCTGAGCAAATCGTCGAACAGTTTAAGAAAAACATTTCTCAAACAGTTATTGCAAGGAATTTAGGGATTTCACCACCATAATATCATCAAAAGGTTCAGAGAATCTGGATAAATAACTGCACGTAAGCAAGGCCGAAAACTAATGCCCATGACCTTCGATCCCTCAGGTGGTACTGCATCAAAAAGCGACATCAGTGTGTAAAGGATATCACCACATTGGCTCAGGAACACTTCAGAAAACCACTGTCAGTAACTACAGTTTGTCGCTACATCTGTAAGTGCAAGTTAAAACTCTACTATGCAAAGCGAAAGCCATTGATCAACAACACCCAGAAACGCCGCCGGCTTCGCTGGGCCCGAGCTCATCTAAGATGGACTGATGCAAAGTAAAAAAAAAGTGTTCTGTTTCAAATTATTTTTGGAAACTGTGGACGTCGTGTCCTCCGGACCAAAGAGGAAAAGAACCATCCGGATTGTTATAAGCGCAAAGTTCAAAAGCCAGCATCTGTGATGGTATGGGGGTTTATTAGTGCCCAAGGCATGGGTAACTTACACATCTGTGAAGGCAGCATTAACGTTGAAAGGTACATACAGGTTTTGGAGCAACATATGTTGCCATCCAAGCAACGTTATCATGGACGCCCCTGCTTATTTCAGTAAGACAATGCCAAGCCACGTGTTACAACAGTGTGGCCTGCCTGTAGTCCAGACCTGTCTCCCATAGAAAATGTGTGGTGCAATATGAAGTCTAAAATACCCCGGACTGTTGAACAACTTAAGCTGTACATCAAGCAAAAATCGGAAAGTATTCACCTGAAAAGCTTCAAAAATTAGTCTCCTCAGTTCCCAAACATTTACTGTTAAAAGATAGATAGATAGATAGATAGATAGATGGATAGATAGATAGATAGATAGATAGATAGATATATAGAACTACAGAGCTACTGGAGATGCAGCCGCCTTCCACAGCGCAAGCCAGAAAAAAAAAAGGAAAGGCCATGTAACACAGTGGTAAAAATGCCCCTGTGCCAACTTGTTTGCAATGTGTTGCTGCCATTTAATTCTAAGTTAATGATTATTTGCAAAAAAAAAATTGTTTCTCAGTTCGAACATTAAATATCTTGTCTTTGCAGTCTATTCAATTGAATATAAGTTGAAAAGGATTTGCAAATCATTGTATTCTGTTTTTATTTACGAATTACACAACGTGCCAACTTGACTGGTTTTGGGTTTTGTACAAAAGAAATGTGCTTGGATTATTGCATGCACATACTTTAATGTTTTGTGCGTATATTTTCTGAATTGGAGCGTACACTATTTTTTTAGGAAGAAATCCACCCAAGTCTTAATACATGAGGTCTCTGGTCTGTGAACATCCCAGAGGGCAACATTGGAAATGTCTTTAGTGATCAATCAATGTTATGTCACTGAGGAACTAAATAACAGAACACATTTTAGACCATTTAAAAAGTGTTGTTCTTGTGTCTTAAAAATCATGGAACATTCTATAATTTTTTTCGGACCAAAGGCATCCGGAATGCAAAAAAACATGGACGGAAAAAAAACAGGGGAAAACAAAGTGAAAAGAAAAAAAAGTCAGCCTTTAAATTGTGCTTCATATAGTTCTAGTTATGAATAAAGATGGTGGTAAGTAACAATGGCTTCTACATGAATATTTTGTTGCTGCTCTCCTGTTTGTAAACACCTTAGAAAGGTCCATGGTTATGAGATAGTTGCCATGATAAGCTAAATAGCAAGTAGAGAAGGTTATAGAGGAAGCAGAATTAAATCTGGGGAGCCAAATCCTTGCAGATTGCGGTCATCAGTCGCAATAATCTGTGCAGTGCAATAAGAAAGCTGCAAGTCTAACAGAGTTATGTGATTTTGGCTTTGTTAGCTGTGCCTGCAATCAGGACTCAGTGCTCGGAAATGAACCTTCTTGCCTGCCTGAGGAAATTAGATTTTCAAGCCTGAGACAGCACATTAATTTAGATTTGGATTGAAACTGAAGTTAATATTGTGCAACAGTGAGAGATCTATCTCGACTTGTCTGCATAAAGATCAAATAGTCCAGGAAAAGGAAGATAAAAGAAAAGTTATCCTGTGTGAGGACGTTTTACAAATGTGTTTGTATTACAAGCAACGACTAGCGTGCAGATCATCAGAAGTGATGATATAAAGATAAGATCAAAACGCAGGAAAGATAAAGTGAACAGAATGCATAAACAGTCTAATAAACCAATTCTAGCAAAACTATCATCAAAGTCAGCAAGTTGTGCCTTTTTTAAGACTTCAGACTTTTATTAAAACAAAGCTAAATGTTTCTTTTTTCTTCATGTTGTTAGAATACTGTAGGAAATATACTTTTAATACACTCGACACAGTTTTTAAATTCTAAATGTATTCAGCTCCCGACAGGCTCTGTCTTTACGGCTGGCTGACAGGTCAGGATTTTTCCTGTTATTAGACTTAGACTTATACGTAGACTTCCTTTTTATTGTCATTCAAATTTGAACTTTACAGCACAGATAAGAACGAAATTTCGTTACATAAGCTCATGGTAGTGCAGGATAATTTATTATTGTGAACATATCATGAAAGTGTTATGTCATTACTGCACAGGGCTGTACAAATGTTGACTCTCTGCTTCTCGTAAACCCAAAACTAATATTGATATAATAATTACACATCCTATCGTTTTAATTAGGTACACAACTTTCTCTTTTGAACTGATGGCGACAGTAGCTGCGTTTTTATTATCCCTAGAAATGTTGTGTTCGGGTCGCATATCTTTGTGGTGTTCGTTTCCTCAAGATATAGAAGGACGTCAGGAAGCAATGTGCAGGTAAGATGCAGGTTTATTCTTCATAAGCTAAGACAAACAATACAAAAGGGTAAACGTGCCGATGGCAATGAACTAACACAAGGGTAGTAGAAAATAGCTAGCAACATAAGCTTAATATAAAGGAATCAACAAACATAAATGTCGTGTGTCGCAAGCAAGACTGCCAGACTGAGTAGACAGTGAGGCAGGTATAAATAGCTCTCTGATTATTGATCAAGAGTAGGTGATTGTACCGACCTCTAATCAGAGGTAGGTGCAGGAAATCAGCACCCATGGCAGGGATTGGCAACCCAAATGTTTAAAAGAGCCATACTGGACCAAAAAAACTAATCAGTCTGGAGCTGCAAAAAAATGTAAAGCCTTATGTAAGCCGTATAATGAACGCAACACATGTTGAGGCGGTACTGGCTAGTCCTCTTGGTAGGTGCCCTTACTGGTGATGTGCGTGCCTTTCCATTTTTTTCTCTACCGCTTATTCCCTTTGGGGTTGCGGGGGGCGCTGGAGCCTATCTCAGTTACAATCGGGCGCAAGGCGGTGTACACCTTCGACAAGTCGCCACCTCATCGCAGGGCCAACACAGATAGACAGACAACATTCACACTCACATCCACACACTAGGGCCAATTTAGTGTTGCCAATCAACCTATCCCCAGGTGCATGTCTTTGGTGCGTATTGATACTGAAATATCAATATTGCCGATACCCGATCTTTAAGTACATAATGTGCAAGCAAGAAAAAAAAATAGCAATTAGAATGAGTCAGTATTATGAAACAATTGTATCTTTTATTGTAGGCTATTTGGAGATACTGCATACAGAGTTGAATTTGATAAAGATAACATTAAGTCCAGATTAACACCAATTCTTTTTTTTTAACGTTTAAAGATAATTCACCAAGAGCAGCAACACTTGAAACACAATACTTTTACATTTAACCAACACAAAGTATCAGTATTGGATTGGTATCGCCGATACCAGCCTGAATTTTACTCAGGATTGGAAAGGAAATCAGTGGTATGGCACATCACTATAGCGTTTACTCGGCTCCATGGGTCGACGGAGACAACTGCAACGGGCTCCACGGAGGTGCTGAGAGGTCGCCTTTTTAAGTCCATATCCTCCTGCCTCCTCCCGTGCAACGGTAGAAACAATTCCCATCAACGACTACAGTATATTGCGCACCTAAAACAAAGCGGGTGCGATATTTGGATTTTATTTTATTTTATTTTATTTTATTTTTAATTTATTAATCAATCAACAAAACAATACACAACAACACCACAACAGTGCAATCCAATTCCAAAACCAAACCCGTCCCAGCAACATTAAGAACAACAATAAACAGAGCAATTGAGAGCAATTGAGGACACACAAATCCAAATGTAGTGAAACAAAAATGAACATTATCGACAACAGAATCAATATTAGTAACAATTTCAAAATAGCAGTGATTAAAAAACCCTCATTGATATCATCATTAAAAACATTAATAAAAAATAGTAAAAAAATTAGAAATGAACAATAGTGTCACAGTGGCTTACACTTGCATCACATCCCATAAGCCCGACAACACACTGCATCCAACATTTTCCACGAAGATATAATAAGTCATATTTTGGTTCATTTATTAGTTGAAACAAATTTAAATAATGGATCCCATATTCCAATATATGACTCATTATTATCTAAACTAAATGCAGTTTGTTCTACTGATATCATCTCCATAGCTTGTGTGTACCAGTCAGTATGAGTTGGACTATCAACAGCTATCCATTTTTTAAATATTACCCTTTTTGTTATTATGCATATTGAAAGAAAAGCATTTTTACTCTTTGATGACATGTTACTAAATTGATGTAGGTCCCTAAGAATACAAGTTTGCAGTGTCATTGGGATGTTTATATTAAGGAATGTGATTGCTTCTTTTGTTGTTTTCAACCATAACTCTTTTATTCTCTGACATTCCCACAATAAATGAACAAGAGTTGCCTCAGCTGCCCGACACGTCATACATAACTTGCTATCTACTACATATATATTTGGATTTGATGTAGTACATTTTTGAGAATATCTGCTTGCACAGGTATTTGTTTTGTTTGCAACAGCCACCTGCCTGGCACCACGCCGTGCTGAAAGAAACATGTCGCAGGCTGGTGCAAATCTTCATTGACAGAAATGTTGAAATGTAATATTTATTCTGCACATTTTTACATCATTGGAGAACATTAACAATATTTGTGTCATGTGTGTCCTCCTACAGAAATTATATTAAAACAAAATTTTTATTTTTTTCTCCAACTTTTTCTATTTTCATACATTTTTGAAAAAGCTCCAGGGAGCCACTAGGGCGACGCTAAAGATCTGCATGTGGCTAGAGCAACGGGCCATGACAAGAAATTTGCAAAACCTAAATATTGCAATAAGAAATTGGTAAAGGAAACAACAATATTTTGAAAAACCTCTAAAACATCGCTAAAACATTTTTATGCTCTCATGAAGTGTTTTTTTTAGACGTCTCAATATTGAAGTGTATCGCAAAAGCATGATGGAAACACCTTTTTTTGCATTTACAGAGCACCTAAACTCGGGACGGGTCGGCCGTCGATCGGTCCCTTCCTGGCAATAGAGGTCAACTCGCAGGCTTGGAGAGACCCACATGCCCAAACAATCTTGAGGAAGCCCTTGAATCCACAATTTGTCTGTGAATTTTTCGTTCACTATTTTCTTCCAAAAATCCCTTATTCGTGGTCAATGCCGTATCTACGGAAGTTGCCTTTGAGCGATCACCCGCTGCCAATGTCTTCTGTTGACAATCACGGCAACAGCATTGGCTGCAATTAATAATCACATCTCCATAACCATGAATTTCAAAGCGTCCATCCTCCTCAAAGTGAAGTCTCACGGGACAAGATTTTATGAGCATTATGGCTCATGATGCAAAACACCTTTTAATGGAAACACCTACAAGTCGCAAATGTACTTTGTCGAAATTTTCGAAATATCGTTTTTATTTTGTGAAAAACTGCAACGGGAACACAGCTAGTAAGGCGCCTCCTGATGTCCTTGTTGTGCCAAAATCACCTGGACTATTGTTTATTGGACTTGCCCTCCCGTTTCGGCAGCTATGAGCGTGTTCTTCTGGACTAATTTTTTGCTTTGACTAAAAGAAGATGCTGTAATTTTCACCTGTGACCTCTGCTTTTGCAGAAGGACATGTCTTCTGACTGTTCAAGAATGTGGGTAGTCTACCAATGTTCATTCCGTCAAATCCCATCCATCCATCCATTTTCTACCGCTTATTCCCTTTGGGGTCGCGGGGGGCGCTGGAGCCTATCTCAGCTACAATCGGGCGGAAGGCGGGGTACACCCTGGACAAGTCGCCACCTCATCGCAGGGCCTCCGTCAAATCCATTTTATGAAATAGAAATGTTCTCCTTAAATCACAGACAAATTCAAAGTATAAGTATTTTGGGTCACACTTTAGTATGGGGAACATATTCTAAGTAACAAAGACTAAATTTTGAGTTATTTGGACACTAGGGGAACATATAAGGGTTAGGGTTAGGGTTAGGGTTACTAATAAGCAATAATTCTGAGGTTATTGAGGGAAGACTCTTAGTTAATGGCTTACTGGTTATATAATCAGGCCATGCATAATAAGACATTAATAAGTACTTAATAACAGCTGTGAAGTGTTAATTAATTAAGAGCCAATATGTTACTAATTTGCCTGTTAATAAGCAACTAATTAATGGTGAATATGTTCCCCATACTAAAGTGTTACCGTAATTTTGTTAAGAAATTTACATTTCTAGACCGTCATTTAGTGTCTTGGAGAACAATATATTTTTGTGAAAAAAAGTTGATAGAATATTAGCAAAATGAACATAATAACATAATAAACATAAAAAGAAAATATAACAATGCATAGGCTATCATCTTAATGTTTCAGTTCATTATCATAATAATGGGGATTTGGTTTGGTTTGTGACCATTTGCTTTTATATATGTGGTATTTGGCCAGAGTTATCAGGTTTTGAATCAAAAGGGAAAGGTGTTTGCATGTGGATAAATTATTAAAATAAAAGAGGATGTTGCTCTGATGGAGGCTAATCAGGTGTCTGATTTCATTTTGAATCAGCTGTTGTTTGTCCAGATGTGTCTACTGACTGGACAATGGTAAATCGGTGGGTGATTGTTTCTTGTTCTATTTGGCAAAAATTGCATTTATAATCTACATCCTCAACCGTTCTGTTTTTTAGACCAGATGTACAGTGTATTATGGAGAATTTTGTAAGGAACTTCTTTGACTTTGTTGTAGATGCAAAGCTTCTCGCCAAGCAGTCATGCCTTGTCCCCCAGTACAGTGAGTTCCAGTAAGATGTTGCTATTGGTCTTTTTACAGGTTGAATAACATTCAAAATGTAACTGTTCCTATCCTCACCTATGGTCACGTGTTCTCGGCTCAGCCCCCAGGGGTGACTTCTAATCCTATTACCTTTGAAGCTTTCCTTGTAAGACAAATCATTTTGACCAAAGGAGGTTTATCTGACGTGCACTCAGTATCGGCTGGTTAAAACCTTCATGGTATGAGATGTCAAAGTTCCGATTTTGCTGTATTTCATGTCGTCATTTGTGGCGGCGGACCTAATCCATGTCGACTTTTATACATCAGACATTCATTTTTACATTTTAGCAAGTATTCAAAGCTGAGTAGATTGTATTTGGAGATAATGTTACAATTATGTTTTTTTTTGAGGAACTCTATTGGTTTTAGAATTATTACACCTGTCATGGACGAGCTAGTCATACAATAACCATACATTGCAAATTCACTTAGGCCAGGGGTGTCCAAAGTGCGGCCCTGGGGCCATTTGCGGCCCGCAACGCAATTTTTATTGGCCCGCGACCCATTCTGTAGACAAACTAAACAGGTCCCAAATTAGAGCAAAAAACTCAATCAATCAAAATAGAACAAAAAAACTATGAAAAATTCAACGGGACCAAATCCCCCAAATATGGGACCTGAAAACCAAAACGGCCAACAACCGGAGCGTCTTACTGAAAAAGTGTACACATTTCTTGTGAGACATGGTATGTTTTTGACTCACTTCAGTTGACGGTATAATAGCAATATTAGTAAATGCAAGCTTACTTTAGAGCACAGTTAACATAAATACAAATAAAATAATTATTAAAATAATCATGAATGATGTTATTGCTTTGTTATTTATAACACAAAGCTAAGATGTAGAAGTGTTTTTCAAATGTGTTCACCTACATTGTTTTGGTTTGAGTATTTTTTTCATATACAAAATGTATAAAAGTGGCCATAGCATCCTTCAATTTTTCTCTCTGTGGCCCTCGCTGGACAATGTTTGGACACCTCTGACTCAGGCAATACGCTTGTTTTTTTGGGTGGAAGAACTATGTTCTGTGTGTTTTAACAAATGGCGGGAGGCATAGAGACAGACATTGAGGTTGACTTTTTTTCTGTCCTTCTTTCCTGAAGAGGTTAAACAGTTATTATGATTGTATATTGATTGTTTTCTCAGTGTATCCACTTTGTCCACTACCGTTGGAGGGGCTTACAATTTTTGACAGATTGGAACGGATACGACCCGCGGGAGCACTGCTGGATACCAAGCAACTTAAATTTCGATCCAGACTTGTTTAGGTAGTTCCATCAAGCCAACCCTGGGGAACCTAATGGGTTGATAGGGATTGTACTGTCAGGGTCTGCTTTTGTGTTTCCTCCCGCTTTGTGTTCCTGAGTGTAGGTTGTGGCCAACTGCTGTTGTTTAATTAAAAAAAGCTGTCAAATGATTACTTTTTAAATCAGATTAATCAAACTTTTACATTTAGATTTGTCATGATTAAACAGTAAATTAATTGCTCGCATAATTTAAATTAAAAAAACAAAACTACCCAATATTTTGACACAAATCTATTTTATGCCACCAATTGGAGTCTCCTCACTTATCTTTGCTTGTATGCATTGACCTGTTCACAACCCATCAATCAACAATTATTTAAAGGTGAATAAGCATTAGTGATCAAAATAGATTACGTGAATAATCCACTTATATTCATGGTTAATGCAATATTTTTTGTGATTAATGCACGTTAACTTTGACAGCCCTATTAAAAACTCATAATTTCCCCAGTATATATTTTCTAGGAGATTGTGTCATTTCATTTTAACTTACCTATTAAAAATTAATAGTTATTGTAATATTTTTTTAAACATTGCAAGCTACATAATAATACATATTTTAAAGGGGAACATTATCACCAGACCTATGTAAGCGTCAATATATACCTTGATGTTGCAGAAAAAAGACCATATATTTTTTTAACCGATTTCCGAACTCTGAAATGGGTGAATTTTGGCGAATTAAACGCCTTTTTATTAATCGCTCTCGGAGCGATGACGTCACAACGTGACGTCACATCGGGAAGCAATCCGCCAATTTCTCAAACACATTACAAACACCGAGTCAAATCAGCTCTGTTATTTTCCGTTTTTTCGACTGTTTTCCGTACCTTGGAGACATCATGCCTCGTCGGTGTGTTGTCGGAGGGTGTAACAACACGAACAGGGACGGATTCAAGTTGCACCAGTGGCCCAAAGATGCGAAAGTGGCAAGAAATTGGAGGTTTGTTCCGCACACTTTACTGACGAAAGCTATGCTATGACAGAGATGGCAAGAATGTGTGGATATCCTGCGACACTCAAAGCAGATGCATTTCTAACTGGACTGGACAGATCAGCTTTCAGGAAAAGAGAGCGGATGAGGGTATGTCTACAGAATATATTAATTGATGAAAACTGGGCTGTCTGCACTCTCAAAGTGCATGTTGTTGCCAAATGTATTTCATATGCTGTAAACATAGTTCATAGTTGTTTCCTTTAATGCCAAACAAACACATACCAATCATTGGTTGGAAGGCGATCGCCGAATTTGTCCTCGCTTTCTCCCGTGTCGCTGGCTGTCGTGTCGTTTTCGTCGGTTTCGCTTGCATACGGTTCAAACCGATATGGCTCAATAGCTTCAGTTTTTTCTTAAATTTCGTTTTCGCTACCTGCCTCCACACTACAACCATCCGTTTCAATACATGCGTAATCTGTTGAATCGCTTAAGCCGCTGAAATCCGAGTCTGAATCCGAGCTAATGTCGCTATACCTTGCTGTTCTATGCTCCATGTTTGTTTGTATTGGCATCACTGTGTGACGTCACAGGAAAATGGACGGGTGTATATAACGATGGTTAAAATCAGGCACTTTGAAGCTTTTTTTAGGGATATTGCGTGATGGGTAAAATTTTGAAAAAAACTTCAAAAAATAAAATAAGCCACTGGGAACTGATTTTTAATGGTTTTAACCCTTCTGAAATTGTGATAATGTTCCCCTTTAAAGTTTTATTGGTTGTGTTGTTTGAGCACAGTTGTTTTTAGGTTTAATACACTAAAGGTAAACACCAATAAATACCCTCCCCCCTATAGTAACGCTTTCTCGAGTGAAACCTATTTACATAGTTATCTATTAGTACTAGAGACAGAAGACTACTCTTGAAATACTAATCTGACAAAAGCAAAACTGTCTTTAGGCAGTTTCCAGAAGTTGGTCTTTTCCAAGATAAGAAGACAAAGAGATTAAAGGCTGAAGTAAATTATAAGCACAAACAGGAAGGAAGGGTAAGTGATTGACAACTCATAGGTTGTGTAATTGAATTCTCATGGAGGAGATTTCAGCAATAATGCAACATTTACACTGTGGGGGCCAGGGAGACATGCAGGAGGACATCTTCACAGTGGTCCTCTCCAGTAAATAGTTGACGTTCTATATGGATGACATTAAAACAATATCATGTGAGTGTAATTATTGTTATTTTGGAAGTGACTGTTGACTTGAGGCAACTGGTGGCATAAACCTTGCTGTGATACCATTAGACAAACAGTCATTAACAACTATAGGAACTTCCAGTCAACATTCTGTTGATATTTTGCAGTTTTGTAATTAAGTGTGATACGCAGGAGTAATTACACCTCGTCGTCTGTCCAAACAAAAGAGTCACTTTTGTTTGCGTCGATATTCCTCATTGATACCGATATTCATCGGTACTCTAATTGGTATAACATGTAATTTGTGTAAATAAAGATGTGAAAACAATCAGTCATCTATGTTTGTAGGGCAAGGTGCATTGCAGTTGTTACATCATCATCTTGGAAAGACCACACAGATCCATCACCGTGCTTCTATGATTTACAATTACACTCAGCTGGGGGGAAAAAAATGTACAGTATGGATGACATTCATGTGCAGAGCACGCACCCTTTACATGATATATCATAAGAAATATACAGGGCTGCCAAGTTTCAGAAAATGACAACAGTGAGACTTCGATGGAATGATGCTTTTGAAAAAAAATGTGCCTTTTTAACACCCATTTGGTCTGTTTTAATGTCGATTTATACCTTAAAGGCCTACTGAAACCCACTACTACCGACCACGCAGTCTGATAGTTTATATATCAATGATGAAATCTTAACATTGCAACACATGCCAATACGGCCGGGTTAGCTTACTAAAGTGCAATTTTAAATTCCGCGCGAAATATCCTGCTGAAAACGTCTCGGTATGATGACGTCAGCGCGTGACATCACGGATTGTGAAGGACATTTTGGGACATTATGGTGGCCAGCTATTAAGTCGTCTGTTTTCATCGCAAAATTCCACAGTATTTTGGACATCTGTGTTGGTGAATCTTTTGCAATTTGTTCAATGAACAATGGAGACAGCAAAGAAGAAAGCTGTAGGTGGGAAGCGGTGTATTGCGGGCGGCTGCAGCAACAACACAAACACAGCCGGTGTTTCATTGTTTACATTCCCGGAAGATGACAGTCAAGCTTTACCATTGGCCTGTGGAGAACTGGGACAACAGAGACTCTTACCAGGAGGACTTTGAGTTGGATATATGCATGGCAACTCCCTCCATCAGTGTGTGAATGTGTGTGTGAATGGGTAAATGTGGAAGTAGTGTCAAAGCGCTTTGAGTACCTTGAAGGTAGAAAAGCGCTATACAAGTACAAGTACAACCCATTTTATGCAGACGCGGTACCGTGAGTAAGCATGCAGCTGCGGCTTCCAAACATTTGATCGCTTGCCCGTACGTGCGCGCCGCTATGTGCATGTCACGTACGTAACTTTGGGGATTTTGGGGAAATATATGTGCTGTATGAACTTTGGGGAGGTGAACGGTACTCAGGGCTGTGGGATTGAGTGTGTTGTGCAGATGTTTGAGTTGTATTGGCGGGTTATATGGACGGGAGGGGGGAGGTGTTTGTTATGCGGGATTAATTTGTGGCATATTAAATATAAGCCTGGTTGTGTTATGGCTAATAGAGTATATATATGTCTTGTGTTTATTTACTGTTTTAGTCATTCCCAGCTGAATATCAGGTCCCACCCACCTCTTACAGCATCTTCCTTATCTGAATCGCTCCCACTGCCCTCTAGTCCTTCACTCTCACTTTCCTCATCCACAAATCTTTCATCCTCGCTCAAATTAATGGGGAAATCGTCGCTTTCTCGGTCCGAATCGCTCTCGCTGCTGGTGGCCATGATTGTAAACAATGTGCAGATGTGAGGAGCTCCACAACCTGTGACGTCACGCTACTCGTCTGCTACTTCCGGTACAGGCAAGGCTTTTTTATCAGCGACCAAAAGTTGCGAACTTTATCGTCGATGTTCTCTACTAAATCCTTTCAGCAAAAATATGGCAATATCGCGAAATGATCAAGTATGACACATCGAATGGACCTTCTATCCCCGTTTAAATAAGAAAATTGCATTTCAGTAGGCCTTTAAGACTGATGTCCTTACCTCCATCAGCTCTCCCTGCACTGTGGCCTCTTAATGTTAGTCTTAATTAACCAGAAATTAGAAAGGAAAATCCTCCGCAGTTTTCTCCACTGGCTCTTCTGTCTCATCCTCTGCATCTGTGTTTTTAATTTGTATTTCTTCTACTGTACATCAATGTCTTCACTGTCCTTAATCTCTCCTGATCTCTCTTGATATTCCAGTTTTGCAAAGTAGCGATTTTCTGTCATAAATGTTGCTAGAAGTTGATAGATGATATCATAGGCTCATTTGCATAATGTATTACAATGGCCACTGTAGGAGAGGAATAACGTGGTGGGAGACATAAAAAGCGAGTTAAAAAATGAAAATTATGATTAGAGTTTGTGGCGAGGAGAGGGTGGTACATACTTGCCAACCCTCCCGGATTTTCCGGGAGACTCCCGAAATTCAGCGCCTCTCCCGAAAACCTCCCGGGACAAATTTTCTCCCAAAAATCTCCCGAAATTCAGGCGGAGCTGGAGGCCACGCCCCCTCCAGCTCCATGCGGACCTGAGTGACGTGTTGACAGCCTGTTCACAACATTGCCGTAAACATCAATGTTGTGACACTTTTAAACAGGACAATACTGCCATCTACTGTACATGCATATGTGACCCACCCATAATGTGTCACATTTTTGTGTTGATTTATTTATTCTATTTTGTGGTTTGAATTCGTTTTTGCAGCTGTCATTCCACATTTATCAGTATTCACATTGGTCAGTAGGGGGCAGTAGGGCGTTTCTTCCCAATTGAATGCTATCACCTGCAGACCGGAAGTGTCTTGTCATTCTGATGAGCGCGGCCAGTCTGTGAACAATTGAAACGTCCTGTGTGCTTTTTCCTCCTGTATAACAGGCTAGTTTTGGTGAATCAACTCACTGAATAATATCCATGTGACCTTTATAAGTTTAAGTACACATTCTGATGGTGGAGCCTAACTCTAAAGTGTTTGTGAGTTGTAGTTTGTATTTGTGAATGAATCCAGTGCACAGCTGCAGTAATCAATACAAAAAGGCGACGTGAGTGCGCAATGTTTATATAGGAACTTCTGATCCTAATACTCCCAAATTGGAGCTCCCGTTTTCTTATTGATTTTATAATGTATATTTGTATAATGTGTGTGTTCTGAAATAGTGACAGAGAATAGAACAAGGATGGCCAATTCAACCCTTAACTCAACAATGAGTAGATGAGTGTTATGTGTGTGTAAATGTGTAAATAAATGAACACTGAAATTCAAGTATTTCTTTATATATATATATATATATATATATATATATATATATATATATATATATATATATATATATCTAGAATTCACTGAAAGTCAAGTATTTCTTATATATATATATATATATATATATATATATATCTTAACCACGCCCCCAACCACGCCCCCGCCCCACCCCCGACCACGCCCCCCCACCTCCCGAAATCGGAGGTCTCAAGGTTGGCAAGTATGGGGTGGTATAATACCAGGATGTATGTGTCCGGCAACGCCACCTGGGGAATCGCACCCCAGAACATACTAAGCTTGAGATTTTACCTGGACAAAAGCACACAGGCTCGTAAATACCACTGGGCAAGAGATGCTTGATAATTTTTAAGTAACCAAACTTTAATAACTACGTTAAAAAAAACTAAATTAAAATGACACTGCACACACAAAAGCAAAATGGGGACTTTGAAGAACGCATCACCACTGTCGCTGTCAGTCACCAGCACCTGAAACAAAACAAAACAGGGAATAATAAAACATGCCCGAGGGCTTGAACAAAAAGGGTGTGGACTAAACTGAACACAACCAAATAATTTACAACATAAGTAATTTAACAAACATTGATTGTTATCAAACGGTGAAACAGGGGTTAGTTCGTGTGCCTCACAATACGAAGGCCCTGGGTTCGATCCCCGGGCTCGGGGGCTTTCTGTGTAGAGTTTGCATGTTCTCCCCGTGACTGATTGGGTTCCCTCCGGCTACACCGGCTTCCTCCCACCTCCAAAGACATGCACCTGGGGATAGGTTGATTGGCAACACTAAATTGGCCCTAGTGTGTGAATGTGAGTGTGAATGTTGTCTGTCTATCTGTGTTGGCCCTGCGATGAGGTGGCGACTTGTCCAAGGTGTACGCCGCCTTCCACTCGAAGGCTGAGATAGGCTCTAGCACCCCCCGCGACCCCAAAAGGGACAAGCGGTAGAAAATGGATGGATGGAGATTAACACAATGCATGACAAAGGAAATTTACTAAACCAATCAAAATAGAAATCGAAGAAAACAAAAGAAGTAAATGAATTTTTAAAATATATTGATAATCATCATTTCTGGGCGTGGGTCATAGGCCCCCAGAGCAGCCCTTAGATCAGTGTTTTTCAACCACTGTGCTGCGGCACACTAGTGTGCCATGGGATAGAGTCTGGTGTGCCGTGGGAGAATATGTAATTTTGCCTATTTGGGTTAAAAATATTTTTTGCAAACCAGTAATAATAATCTGCAAATGTGCCGTTGTTGAGTGTCGGTGCTGTCCAGAGCGCGGCAGAGTACCCATGTTGTACTCTTCCATATCAGTAGGTGGCAGCCGGTAGCTAATTGCTTTGTAGATGTTGGGAACATGGTTTGTTGTGATCACAATATGCAGACGACAGTGTGCAGGTAAAAAGGTATCTAATGCTTAAACCAAAAATAAACAAAAGGCGAGTGCCGCTAAGAAAAGGCATTGACACTAGGGAAGGCTATGCAGAACGAAACTAAAACTGAACTGGTTGCAAAGTAAACAAAAACAGAATGCTGGACGACAGCAAAGACGGCGTCAACAAATTACATCCGAACATGACATGACAATCAACAATGTACAGAAGACATGAAACTTCTACAGGAAAATACCAACAAAACAGGAAAAGCCACCAAAATAAGAGTGCAAAACAAGAACTAAAATACTACACACAGGAAGACACCAAAAACCCCAAATAAGTCACAGCATGATGTGACAGTACTTTGAGACAAGAGCTATAGTCATGCACGGTTGGTTATGGTTTGAATTCTTATCCAAAACTTGCGAGAATAACTTTATATTGTCAATATCAACTGCTGAGTTTAATGTTTTTATGTTTTCTGCTGGTGGCGTGCCTCCGCATTTTTTCAATGACAAAAATGTGCCTTGGCTCAAAAAAGGTGGAAAAACACTGCCTTCGATACGGCCCTGGCCAGAAGACGGAGCAGGCCCAGGTGGCGATCAGCGTCGGGCCCCGAACATGGTCAACTCCACAAAAATAATAAAATAACCACAATCCACATGGAGAGCCAAACTGAGGTACTAAATTAAAAAAACACAAATTAAAGAAGGGAGCCAAAACAGCAGCCAGCCTCCAGGCGTGATGGTTGTAGCCGGCCAAATAAAAGGCAGCTAGGTTAGGCGTGCACAGCAACTGAGACAATGCAGCGGTAGCTGAACACAGCAGGGCTCCAGCAGGCCTCCCTCGGACCAAGCAGTCAAGCGCGGAGTAAAGGAGATCTGTGTGCAAACGAGGATCAAACAGTGGATACAAGCTGCCACGCTGAGAGAAGCTGGCACGACAAGCCACAGCCACCACGAGAGCCAAGAGAGTGCGTAGGGGGTGGCCACACACCTGCTTCAGGAGGTACGCATGGCTCCACCCAGCAATCAGTAGCTATCAGTGGCTGGAAAGACGGGCACAATGCCAAACATGGGCGAGGAGTGAAACAACTTTCGGCTACAAATTGTAAATACTTATTTTTCCCTGTTGATTCTTAGTTTAGTTGTATTTTTCTTTGTTCTACATTGTTAAATGTCAAAGAGTATCAATCTTGATAAGAAACATGGCTTGTGATATTCACGAAAAAACCAAATCTGTTGACTGGCTCATTAACATGAACGATCGTTGTTGTTTTTTCAGTCATGAAACATTTACATTAATCTCACGCTGTAAACCAAGGCAGAAACAGCGGCAGCTTTGCAGAGTGGGTGTGTGTGTCCTCTCTGCTCGGACTGGAATGGAATGGACTTTATTGTCAATGCACCTAAAAGTAAAACGAAATGTGTTTTCAGTACAAACTGTCTAATAGTGGACATTCAGTAAACAGGGAACCACCTGTGAGAAAACATTGAGGACATTGGAGTGATACGCACTTTCATGTCTCCAAAACATCCTAAAAGGTCGCTAGATTTGTCAATAGTCGCTTTTGAGAATGAAAGTCCCTAAGAGGGGTTGGAAATATACTAGATTTAGCAAGAAATATGCCAAGTTGACAACACTGCGCTGTGTGTGTGAAAGAAAGAGACACCAAGACTCGCCTTAGGTTGCATCTGATTGATTTATATTGCATGGTGCCTTTTGTGGTTGGCTAGATTTAGGCACAGTAATTCATGGATTGGTCTGTGATCGGTTATTTGGGTCAATCACTCAGTTACTCGAACTACGACATGCCGCGAGGAAAACGTTTATTATTATAAAACAATATAGAGTAGCGAATGGGAAAATCTAATTGTGAGAAATGTCAAGTGTGGCGTGAGAAAGTGTTAAACTGCATACTCCTGATACGTGTCATAAATTAATACAATCAATTATGTACATGGACTTATTTGAGTGACGGCCCGGAAGCAATATTGTTGACAGCTGCTGACTGATGAAAGTGTTTTTGGAGTGTGTACTTTTTACATAAAAACACTCAGTGAGCAAGAGTAATGCTCGATTGTCCAGGTTGTAGGAAAGACAGAACAAACTGACACACATTTAAGCAAGGTGTATTTTGTCTTTCTTGGTGAATATCTTTATCCATCACTGCAACTTACTAATACAAAATAAGACAAATACTGCACTGCAATACATATACAAACCCCGTTTCCATATGAGTTGGTAAATTGTGGTAGATGTAAATATAAACAGAATACAATGATTTGCAAATCATTTTCAACCCATATTCAGTTGAATATGCTACAACAACAACATATTTGATTTTTTTTTTTTTTGCAAATAATCATTAACTTTAGAATTTGATGCCAGCAACACGTGACAAAGAAGTTGGGAAAAGTGGCAATACATACTGATAAAGTTGAGGAATGCTCATCAAACACTTATTTGGAACATCCCACAGGTGAACAGGCAAATTGGGAACAGGTGGGTGCTATGATTGGGTATAAAAGTAGATTCCATGAAATGCTCAGTCATTCACAAACAAGGATGGGGCGAGGGTCACCACTTTGTCAACAAATGCGTGAGCAAATTGTTGAACAGTTTAAGAAAAACCTTTCTCAACCAGCTATTGCAAGGAATTTAGCGATTTCACCATTTCCGGTCCGTAATAGCATCAAAGGGTTCAGAGAATCTGGAGAAATCACTGCACGTAAGCAGCTAAGCCCGTGACCTTCGATCCCTCAGGCTGTACTGCATCAACAAGCGACATCAGTGTGTAAAGGATATCACCACATGGGCTCAGGAACAATTCAGAAACCAACTGTCAGTAACTACAGTTGGTCGCTACATCTGTAAGTGCAAGTTAAAACTCTCCTATGCAAGGCAAAAACCGTTTATCAACAACACCCAGAAACGCCGTCGGCTTCGCTGGGCCTGAGCTCATCTAAGATGGACTGATACAAAGTGGAAAAGTGTTCTGTGGTCTGACGAGTCCACATTTCAAATTGTTTTTGGAAACTGTGGACGTCGTGTCTTCCGGACCAAAGAGGAAAAGAACCATCCGGATTGTTATAGGCGTAAAGTTGAAAAGCCAGCATCTGTGATGGTATGGGGGTGTATTAGTGCCCAAGACATGGGTAACTTACACATCTGTGAAGGCGCCATTAATGCTGAAAGGTACATACAGGTTTTGGAGCAACATATGTTGCCATCCAAGCGACGTTACCATGGACGCCCCTGCTTATTTCAGCAAGACAATGCCAAGCCACGTGTTACATCAATGTGGCTTCATAGTAAAAGAGTGCGGGTACTAGACTGGCCTGCCTGTAGTCCAGACCTGTCTCCCATTGAAAATGTGTGGCGCATTATGAAGCCTAAAACACCACAACGCAGACCCCCAGACGGTTGAACAACTTAAGCTGTACATCAAGCAAGAATGGGAAATAATTCCACTTTCAACACTTCAACAATTAGTTTCCTCAGTTCCCAAACGTTTACTGAGTGTTGTTAAAAGGAAAGGCCATGTAACACAGTGGTGAGCCTGCCCTTTCCCAACTACTTTGACACGTGTTGCAGCCATGAAATTCTAAGTTAATTGTTATTTGCAAAAAAAAAAGTTTATGAGTTTGAACATCAAATATCTTGTCTTTGTAGTGCATTCAATTGAATATGGGTTGAAAAGGATTTGCAAATCATTGTATTCCGTTTATATTTACATCTAACGCAATTTCCCAACTCATATGGAAACGGGGTTTGTATAATGCTTCATTTAAAACTTAAGTAAAATACATTTAAAAAATGTGATAGAGTAAAACCCTCAACATTTGAAGTGAAGTATTATTATTCTTTAGGTGTGTCATTGTCTCCTCTCTGAGCTGCCACCTTAACGTGGTAGAGGAGTTTGCGTGTCCCAATGATCCTAGGAGCTATGTTGTCCGGGGGCTTCCATGCCCCCTGGTAGGGTCTCCCAAGACAAACAGGTCCTAGGTGAGGGATCAGACAAAGAGCAGCTCGAAGACTTCTATGGAAATGCAAGAACCGAGACTCAGATTTCCCTCGCCCGGACGCGGGTCACCGGGGCCCCCCTCCGGAGCCAGGCCCGGAGTTGGGGCACGATGGCGAGCGCCTGGTGGCCGGGCCTGTCCCCATGGGGCCCGGATGGGCACAGCCCGAAGAGGCAACGTGGGTCCCCCCTCCAATGGGCTCACCACCCATAGCAGGGGCCATAGAGGTCGGGTGCAATGTGAGCTGGGCGGTAGCCGAAGGCAGGGCACTTGGCGGTCCGATCCTCGGCTACAGAAGCTAGCTCTTGGGACGTGGAACGTCACCTCGCTGGGGGGGAAGGAGCCTGAGCTAGTGCGCGAGGTAGAGAAGTTCCGGTTGGATATAGTCGGACTCACCTCGACGCACAGCAAGGGCTCTGGAACCAGTTCTCTCGAGAGGGGCTGGACTCTCTTCCACTCTGGCGTTGCCAGCAGTGAGAGGCGACGGGCTGGGGTGGCAATTCTTGTTGCCCCCCGGCTCAGAGCCTGCATGTTGGAGTTCAACCCGGTGGACGAGAGGGTAGCTTCCCTCCGCCTTCGGGTGGGGGGACGGGTCCTGACTGTTGTTTGCGCTTACGCGCCAAACAGCAGCTCAGAGTACCCACCCTTTTTGGATTCACTCGAGGGAGTACTTGAGAGTGCTCCCCCGGGTGATTCCCTCGTTCTACTGGGGGACTTCAACGCTCATATTGGCAACGACAGTGAAACCTGGAGAGGCGTGATTGGGAAGAATGGCCGCCCGGATCTGAACCCAAGTGGTGTTTTGTTATTGGACTTTTGTGCCCGTCACGGATTGTCCATAACGAAAACCATGTTCAAGCATAAGGGTGTCCATATGTGCACTTGGCACCAGGACACCCTAGGCCGCAGTTCTATGATCGACTTTGTAGTTGTGTCATCGGATTTGCGGCCTCATGTTTTGGACACTCGGGTGAAGAGAGGGGCGGAGCTTTCTACCGATCACCACCTGGTGGTGAGTTGGCTGCGATGGTGGGGGAGGATGCCGGACAGACCTGGCAGGCCCAAACGCATTGTGAGGGTTTGCTGGGAACGTCTGGCAGAGTCTCCTGTCAGAGAGAGTTTCAATTCCCACCTCCGGAAGAACTTTGAACATGTCACGAGGGAGGTGCTGGACATTGAGTCCGAGTGGACCATGTTCCGCACCTCTATTGTCGAGGCGGCTGATTGGAGCTGTGGCCGCAAGGTAGTTGGTGCCTGTCGTGGCGGTAATCCTAGAACCCGTTGGTGGACACCGGCGGTGAGGGATGCCGTCAAGCTGAAGAAGGAGTCCTATCGGTTTCTTTTGGCTCATGGGACTCCTGAGGCAGCGGACAGGTACCGACAGGCCAAGCGGTGTGCGGCTTCAGCGGTCGCGGAGGCAAAAACTCGGACATGGGAGGAGTTCGGGGAAGCCATGGAAAACGACTTCCGGACGGCTTCGAAGCGATTCTGGACCACCATCCACCGCCTCAGGAAGGGGAAGCAGTGCACTACCAACACCGTGTATGGTGCGGATGGTGTTCTGCTGACCTCGACTGCGGAAGTTGTGGATCGGTGGAGGGAATACTTCGAAGACCTCCTCAATCCCACCAACACGTCTTCCTATGAGGAAGCAGTGCCTGAGGAATCTGTGGTGGGCTCTCCTATTTCTGGGGCTGAGGTTGCTGAGGTAGTTAAAAAGCTCCTCGGTGGCAAGGCCCCGGGGGTGGATGAGATCCGCCCGGAGTTCCTTAAGGCTCTGGATGCTGTAGGGCTGTCTTGGTTGACAAGACTCTGCAGCATCGCGTGGACATCGGGGGTAGTACCTCTGGATTGGCAGACCGGGGTGGTGGTTCCTCTCTTTAAAAAGGGGAACCGGAGGGTGTGTTCTAACTATCGTGGGATCACACTCCTCAGCCTTCCCGGTAAGGTCTATTCAGGTGTACTGGAGAGGAGGCTACGCCGGATAGTCGAACCTCGGATTCAGGAGGAACAGTGTGGTTTTCGTCCTGGTCGTGGAACTGTGGACCAGCTCTATACTCTCGGCAGGGTCCTTGAGGGTGCATGGGAGTTTGCCCAACCAGTCTACATGTGCTTTGTGGACTTGGAGAAGGCATTCGACCGTGTCCCTCGGGAAGTCCTGTGGGGAGTGCTCAGAGAGTATGGGGTTTCGGACTGTCTGATTGTGGCGGTCCGCTCCCTGTATGATCAGTGTCAGAGCTTGGTTCGCATTGCCGGCAGTAAGTCGGACACGTTTCCGGTGAGGGTTGGACTCCGCCAAGGCTGCCCTTTGTCACCGATTCTGTTCATAACTTTTATGGACAGAATTTCTAGGCGCAGTCAAGGCGTTGAGGGGATCCGGTTTGGTGGCTGCAGGATTAGGTCTCTGCTTTTTGCAGATGATTTGGTCCTGATGGCTTCATCTGGCCAGGATCTTCAGCTCTCACTGGATCGGTTCGCAGCTGAGTGTGAAGCGACTGGGATGAGAATCAGCACCTCCAAGTCCGAGTCCATGGTTCTCGCCCGGAAAAGGGTGGAGTGCCATCTCCGGGTTGGGGAGGAGATCTTGCCCCAAGTGGAGGAGTTCAAGTACCTCGGAGTCTTGTTCACGAGTGAGGGAAGAGTGGATCGTGAGATCGACAGGCGGATCGGTGCGGCGTCTTCAGTAATGCGGACGCTGTATCGATCCGTTGTGGTGAAGAAGGAGCTGAGCCGGAAGGCAAAGCTCTCAATTTACCGGTCGATCTACGTTCCCATCCTCACCTATGGTCATGAGCTTTGGGTTATGACCGAAAGGACAAGATCACGGGTACAAGCGGCCGAAATGAGTTTCCTCCGCCGGGTGGCGGGGCTCTCCCTTAGAGATAGGGTGAGAAGCTCTGTCATCCGGGGGGAGCTCAAAGTAAAGCCGCTGCTCCTCCGCATCGAGAGGAGCCAGATGAGGTGGTTCGGGCATCTGGTCAGGATGCCACCCGAGCGCCTCCCTAAGGAGGTGTTTAGGGCATGTCCGACCGGTAGGAGGCCACGAGGAAGACCCAGGACACGTTGGGAAGACTATGTCTCCCGGCTGGCCTGGGAACGCCTCGGGATCCCCCGGGAGGAGCTGGACGAAGTGGCTGGGGAGAGGGAAGTCTGGGCTTCCCTGCTTAGGCTGCTGCCCCCGCGACCCGACCTCGGATAAGCGGAAGAAGATGGATGGATGGATGGTGTGTCATTGTTGGCTGTTTTCAGTGATCAATACTGTGTTCTTCTTCTAATTAATTACACATGAACTCAATAACGAACATAAAAATGCTCAAATAAAAGAATATTAACAAGGCAAGCTTTTAGTGTCTTTTACGTCACAATGCAATTAATTGATACGGTCAGAGCATCGCTGTGCACAGACCGTAATAAATGTGCTACCTAATGTGACCAAGACAATGCAGGAGTGGTATTGATTATTGATTAGACACTTTATGTTCTTATGCAGCAGCTCTATTTCATTGGAAGACAGTTTGCTGCATTTTAAAAAGCTGCAGGGGAACAAAAGACGTGTCCATTTTTTGTCTTTTGCATTCTTTTCCCAAACCAAGTAAGGCCAACTACATCTTCAATGTATACGTAACACATGATATAGGAGTTTCTCTTCTTGGATCAACTTCATCGAACATGTGCTGCCACCTTGCTAAACACGTTGTATTATATTATTATATATTCATGTCATGAGCATGTCAGAATGCAGTGAGGCTAAGCAGGGATATTGATTAGCAGTTTACTATTTAGAAGTTCAATGACTCCTTTGCTCAACCTGCAACAATAATGTAAGATCATTTTTGGGTTATATGGTGGAAGTACTTACAACTTAACATGTCTTTGCCTTTCATGCCACTTGATCAGATCGGCCAATAATTCGGGTGCAATTGTTGAAATTCAATTGTATGGTTTGAGGTGAAAACCAGTGACTGCAGGGCCGGCCCGTGTCATAAACGCTGTGTGTCAAAGATTTCCATCAGGGTCCACAACCTCCGGGGGCCCGCAGAGGTACTGAGGAGGGTCGTGAAATTTCGTTTGATTAGACTTTCTATTCATTTATATGTTTTAATATTCCATGCACTTTTTCCACATATGTAAATGTCTTTAAATACTCATTAACAGTTTGGAAATGGAAGCGATATACTGACTGTATCTTGCAAGTTGAAAATAAAAACATGATTAAATAATTGTATCGTCTTATTAATGTTCACATTTATGCTAGTTAGCGATCAGCGCTTTAAATGCCAGCTATCAATTAGCGAGGCAAGCTGCTAGCTGGCGATTAGTGCTCTAGTTGACAGCTGGCCATTAACACGCTAGTTGCCATCGAGCTATTAGTGGGGTTACACTGTATTATTTAAATATCTTAGTATTGCACAATAACAAGGTATCTAAAATTTACAAAATATATAAGTAGTAGTCTTTGGGCTGGAAAATTTACAGATGACTGACCTAAAGTCTGCCATAGCTAAAATTTGAACAAAAACATGAATTAATATTCATATTTCATATAATAAATATTTGTAATTCATGTGCCGGTCACATGAATAAATATTTATAATATTATATTCATGTTTGTATTTAAGACAGCTAACAATTAGCGGTACAAGCACCCAGGTACTGATTAGCACGCTAATTGTCAGTGTGACAGGATGTACATTTAGTTACTAGTAGAATACAGTGATAGTAAGTAGCAAAGTAAGCTCTTGAGTTGTATTACTATGCCATTTTATATTCGCAACTTAAAAATGTTTATTGTTAATGACAACAGTAAAGCACCGTTATTTGTAGAATATGGAGCTAATGTTATTGTGATGCCAGCATTAATAAGAGCCATTGTAGTACTGGACGGCTCCAGCAGGGGGCGCGTTGTGCTGGGAGTAGAGATGCGCGGATAGGCAATTTATCTCATCCGCAACCGCGTCAGAAAGTCGTCATCCATCCGCCATTCACCCGATGTAACGTTTGATCAAAACTGCATCCGCCCGCCATCCGCCCGTTGTTATATATCTAATATTAATTTAAAAAAAAAAAAAAGGGTGAAAACTACGCGAATTGCACCTTGTGCAGACAAAATTTTTCGATCGGACACGGAGGAATTAGCGATGTAAAAGACCACGTTGGGACAAAAAAACACAAGTCTAATGCCGTTGCTAGCGATACAAGTGGAAAACTTTCAACGTTTTTCGTCGCCCAAACAGATTCTTTGGATGTGATAAATGCCGAAGTTTTATTTACGGAGGCAATAATTGAGCATGGACTTCCAATCGCACTGGCTGATCACATGGGACAGTTAATAATGTAATGCAACCTTTAAAAATCATTACGCGGTGATCGCGATCCCAAAAATAAACTTTTCTTGCATGATAATGTCCAGAAAATTTCGCTTTATATTACTATAGAGTCCTTTTAACGAATGAGTTTGATGGTTTATCACAAACCTTAAATGAAATTCCATGGCCACCGTCCTGCTCTCTATATCAACCAGGGTGAGCCCCACCCCTTTCGTGAGCGCACTGTGCGCGGAGTGACCCCTGTTACGCGCCCCCGGCAACAAGGGTGGCAAGCAGGTAAGCTGCGCGGGCGGAGCGCGCGGAGTGACCCATGTTACGAGCCCCCGGCCACGGGGGTGGCGGGCAGGTAAGCTGCTTACCTGCTGCGCGTGACGCCGGCCGCGGCGAAAGCGGACGAGGCGGGGTGTCGGTGCGGTGGGCGCGGTAGTGACCCTGGACGTGCGTCGGGCCCTTCTCGCGGATCGCCTCAGCTACGGCTCCCGGTGGGGCCCTCTCAGGGGAAGGGGCCTCGGTCCCGGACCCCGGCGAGGCGTCCCTTCTCCGCTCAGTAAAAGTGTCCATCTCTTTTCTTTTTTCTTCTTCTGTTGTGGCATATGCTGCAGGTGCCTGCTCGTTTTTCGTATGTGGGTAACAACATTTAACTATGTATATATATTTCCGAATTGGTTTAACTGCCACCCGCAAAAAAACAAACAAAAAAAAAAAAAAAAAAAAAAAAAAAAATCTAATTAATCCGCCCGACCCGACCCGCGAGCGGATAAAATCTTATTTTTTTTAATTTCATCCGCCCGATCCGCGGATAATCCGCGGACTCCGCGGTTGTGTCCGCAAACCGCGCATCTCTAGCTGGGAGCTATACTAGAGGACACCTGACTTCCTGCTTGCAGTCAATACAGACGTGAGCAGAACGAAGTTGTGTCCTCGTATCTGTATACTGAAACATCTCCCTTCTCAGGTACAAGTGTCTTTATGTAAATAGTTTTACCCCCGAATGTATCTTTATAGAGTTTAAACATGTTTGAAAGAGTATATTTTTATGATATGTGTCTTTTCAGTCGACAAGGCTTTATACATGACCAAGCTAATGCTAAAGCTAATAGCACTGCCGATGACGAAGCAGATGCTAACTGCATCAACAGTGTTAAATATATAGAAAGGTACTGTGCGTGGTTAATTATTAATCTGTGTATATTGCTGATGAAATGTGTATTTACTACAGTTTCTGGGACTAATTCAATGTAGTTTGTTTAATCTTACGTAATGATAATTGACTTTTGTTACTAAAACAATATAAGCTTACTGTAGTGGTTGAACCTTTGTATTTACTGGTTGAGACATCTTCAAATACTGTTACACTAAGGTAAAGTCTATTAGTGCAAAGAACAGGAAAACCTACTCGATTATTTGAATGTAAAATATGTATGATAATACTGGAGTGCATTTTATGTTTGTTACAATACTGTGTACTTGTACATGTTTGGTGTTTGATTTGTTGGCAGTCAATACAGACGTGAGCAGAACGAAGTTGTGTCCTCGTATCTGTATACTGAAACATCTCCCTTCTCAGGGCGATTACATTTTGGAGGCACCGCTGGGATGAGAGAGGTGAGGTTGGCATCCCCAAATCAGGGAAGACACCGCACATCTACCATCTCATAAAAAAAAATTAAAAAAAACTCAGGTTGGAGAGACTGCAATTAAGGTGGGAGTGGAAGCCTTGCCAAGGAAAACGCGTATTCTGAGGTGCATCGTGTCCACTAGGGAGCAGCAAAGTCCACGGTAACAGGCAACACAACAAAAAAACCCTATTTACTTGTCTCTCACCTGCCAAGATGGAGTCAGAGGTAGAGATGCTGCAATTTGAAATCAAAGGAACACTTTTTCAACTGAATATAGACCAGTTGATGCAAGTAAGTGACTTTCTTCAAATCTCTGGAACAAATAAAGATTACATTGTTGGCAAAACCCGCAATGCTATTGTTTCCCATGTCCTTCACTATATTGAACGTGATGAACTGTGTGAATTTGAAGATAAAGGGTTGTCAGAATTATTGAACTTGATGGACAAAATAACAATCCTGTTACGTACTGGTAAAAGTGACACATCAGAAAATAATGAGGAACAAGAAAAATTGAAAAGCGAGATAGAGCAGCTAAAACTTATGGTGCAACAGAAAGAGGTAAAAATGCAAGGATTAGCAAAAAAAACCACGCCAAGTAATGTTAACGAGGACACAGTGTCAGTCCGCACAGCCCCTGTCCATGTCACTAACCCACTGTGGCGAAAAGACTATAAAATCGCAGGCCAAATTGGAGAACCTGGGCAAAAGGACAGACTGACATTTTCTAGCTTGGCCCGTCAAATTGAGAATGGCCTTGGTAAGGGTTACCATGAATCGGAAATAGTGGATGCTGTTATCAGAGCCATTGTACCTGGCCTCCAACTGCGAAGCTATCTTGAGGGTAAAAGTAACCTGTCTCTTCCCACCCTGCGGAGGATCCTTCGCTCCCACTACCAGGAGAGAAGTGCAACTGAGCTGTACAAGCAACTAACCACAGAGGTTCAGAATAATAAAGACACTCCACAAAACTTCCTAATTAGAGCAATGGACTTAAGACAGAAAATATTGTTTGCATCACAAGAAGCTGAGTCTAGTCTCAAGTATGATCCCGCGCTAGTGCAAAGTATGTTTATGCACACAGTACTAACAGGCCTACAAAATGACAACATCAAAAGTGACCTCCAGCCTTTCCTTTTAACACCAACCACCTCAGACGAACTACTGCTTGAGAGGCTCAACATGGCGTGTGCTAATGAGAGAGAACGACAGGAGAAAAAGAAGCAAGCTACACCACAACGACACACAAACATCCATGCTGTCCAGTCGAGTGATGTAAGTGGAGACAAGAAATACGTAGCTCAACAAAACATTGCTGCATTTCCCCCGGATGTGCTGTCAGACCTAAGGGATATCAAAGCAGATATTGTGCTCCTGAAAGACCTCAAGACAGAGATATTACAAATCAGAGAGTCCATCCATAAGGCAGAATCCCCATCAAAACCGTACCCCCCTGTTAGCCAAGGGACAGATTGTATGATCGCCCACCATCCGCCACATTTCACATCTCCGAATGGTGTGAGCCCCACAGTCTTTCAGCAATCAGGCAGATCCATGCAGGAGTACCCAGTAGCCAGGGCCCCAATATTAATGACGGGAACTGCACAGTTTCAGCAGATGTTTGCACCACAGAGATACCCAATACCACGTCCGCGACCAAGATGCTTCCTGTGTCAACAGGAAGGTGAGGAGTACTGCCAGCATTGCTACAGATGTGGCAGTAGTGAGCACTTCCACGCTGGCTGCAGAAGATACAGAGGGCAGCAGGGTGCAGCAAGAGGGACCACTTTAAACGATGGACGGTTGCCCCCGAGGGACAGGGAGTGACCAATTTAATTAGGATGTCCCAAACAAACACTAACTGTAAAAATAACGAACAATGTCAGATTCATAAGTTGTCAAGACACAACATTAACCTTAACCACCCACTCACAGTTAGCCGTAAACACAAAAAGTATTCATGCAATACAACAACTGGCCAAGAAAGAAGTGTAATAAGTAAACAGCAAACAGTAACAGATTTGGTTGGAAAAAAATGTCTCGTCGACTGCTACCTGCAGGGGAAGCAAACCCAAGTACTCTGGGACACGGGCTCACAGGTATCAGCGATTGATGAGGTATGGAAAGCATGTAACTTACCCAATATCACACTGAGAGACATTGGAGACATCATCGATTCAAATAACCCCTTGCAAATAGAGGCGGCAAATGGAACAGAAATGCCATATGTAGGGTGGGTAGAAATTACGTTTAAGCTAGCAGCCGCCTCTGAAGAGATCCAAGTTCCTGTACTTGTTATGAAAGGTAACCAACAGTCCCGCCCAATAATAGGCTTCAATGTAATTGAATGTATTATTGTTAACAGCCAAGAAAACAAGACTCGCGGTGGAGAGGAGAATCAACTGATACAGGCTGTTCACCTGGCATTTCCCACCCTAAAGAAAAATACATTAAAGGCATTCATTGAAGCAGTGAGTGTTGAGCGAACAAGTGAGTACCTTGTGAAAACTGCATGTCAAAGAGTGAGTGTGCCAAGCCATTGTGCTGTTGAAGTAAAATGCAAAATCAATGTCAGACCCTTTAAAGAAGCCACCACATTAGTCTTTGAACCTGATGACAATCCTCAGTGGCCAGAGGGACTTGAATTTTGTAACACACTAGTACAGGTCGAAAAAGGGACACAACCAAACATCATCCTTAGTGTCCAAAACCCCACTGACCATGACATCATGCTAACAGGAAGAGTAGTTATTGGTACAGCACATTTAATTACAACTGCGTATCCTCTTTGTGTAGCCAAGGAAGTAGACTCAACTGTTGATGTAAATACTATTCAGGCCCAACACAACGACCAACCAGCAAGTGCAGAACCTTGGGATCCCCCTATTGACCTCAGTCATCTAAATGAAAACCAGAGACAGGTTGTGCGGGACATGCTGCGGGAGGAATCACATTCTTTCTCTAAGTCAGACAGTGACATAGGCTGTATTGAGAAGCTCGAGCTAAAAATTGAGCTTAAAGATCCTGAGCCGGTAGTACGAACTTATATGTCAGTTCCTAAGCCTCTGTATGAGGAAATGAAAGACTATTTGCTAGACTTGATTGCACAGGGGTGGGTAGAGAAGTCACACTCGTCATATGCTTCACCTGTTGTTTGTGTAAGGAATAAGTGTGGGTCTTTGCGTTTGTGTATAGACTATAGAGAGCTAAACCGAAAGACTCATCCTGACAGGCAGCCCATCCCCAGAGTCCAGGATATCATGGATGGCCTTGGAGGAAACACCATGTTCTCACTGTTAGACCAGGGAAAAGCCTATCACCAGGGGTTTATGGCCAAAGATAGCAAGCACCTAACAGCCTTTGTGACACCGTGGGGCCTGTATGAATGGGAAAGGATCCCCTTCGGTTTGATGAATGCTCCAGCAGCCTTTCAACGCTGCATGGAAGAGTGTTTAGAGGGCCTCCGAGACAAAATATGTGTCCCGTACCTCGATGACACACTTGTGTTCAGCAGAACATTCGAAAGTCATGTGAATGATGTGAGGAATGTATTGCGGAGACTGCGACAGTATGGGATCAAACTGAAACCAAGCAAATGCGAGTTATTCAAAACTCAAATTCGCTACCTTGGGAGGATCGTATCAGCAGAAGGAAATAAAATGGATCCTGCTGATACCGCCGCTGTAACTGTGCTGAAAGAAAAAAAAAACGAAGACAGTTGGTGAGATGAGACAGATTTTGGGACTGTTGAGCTACTATCGTCAGTATATAAAGAACTTCTCTCGTATTGCCAGTCCCCTTTACGACCTGATCAAGGAACCAGCGAAGGAGGAGAGGTCACGACCTAAGAAAGGCAAGTGGACAAAAAGAGGAAGTGCAAAAGTGGTGTCATCTCACACACCCATTGAATGGAAGGAGTCACATCAACAAACTCTTGAGCAACTGATAAAGTGTCTCGTTCAACCACCTGTCCTAGCCTTCCCGGATTTTTCCCAGCCATATGTACTCCACACGGACGCTTCAAACAAAGGGCTGGGAGCTGTGCTGTATCAGAAGCAGGACGGGAAGCTTCGGGTAATAGCATATGGTTCACGTACCTTGTCAGCAGCAGAGAAAAACTACAACCTCCATTCAGGTAAACTGGAATTCCTCGCTTTGAAGTGGGCAATCACAGAGCGTTTTCGCGACTATCTTTATTATGCACCCTTTTTCACAGTATACAGCGACAATAATCCCTTGATTTATGTGTTGTCCACTGCTAAATTAAAAGCAACAGGGAGTAGATGGGTGGCAGAATTAGCTGATTTCAACTTTACCATTAAGTACCGCCCTGGCAAAGAGAACATTGATGCTGATAGTTTGTCTAGAATGCCAGTTAACTTAGAATCTATGATGAGTGAGTGTACGGAAGAAATGTCTTATGATGCAGTTGGAGCTACCGCTCAGGCAATAGATACACAGCCATATTCAAATGCCTTGTGGTCAATGGCTATATCTGTCACAAACCTGCTAGGTGCTCAGGATACCTCAGTTGTGTCGTTAACACTTGCGCAGATATACCAGGATCAGCAAGATGACTCCCATATTGGGCCAGTGCTGCAAAGTAAGGTGTCTGGAACAAGACCCTTGCGCCAAGAACTGAGAACATTTAGTGTACACAGCCGCTGCTTACTCAGAGAGTGGGGAAAACTGGAGACAGATGGAAGTGGAGTTTTATGGAGAAAAACTACCAACAGGAAACAACTGGTATTGCCTGAAAAACACAAAACTACTGTATTAAAGGAACTACATAACCAAATGGGACACCAAGGGACTGACAGAACTGTGTCATTGATTAGAGACCGTTTTTACTGGCCTTACATGCAGCGAGACATAGAGCAATATGTAATGAGCTGTACTTGCCTAAAACAGAAAAAACCTAGCCGTGAGACAAGGGCCCCTCTTACAAGTATTGTCACCACGCAGCCCTTTGAGCTTGTTTCAGTGGACTTTCTTCATCTGGATAGATGCAGAGGTGGCTATGAGTATGTCTTGGTAGTTGTGGACCATTTTACCCGCTTCGCACAGGCGTACCCTACAACATCCAAATCTGGAAAAACTGTGGCTGACAAAATATTTAATGATTATGCCCTTAAGTTTGGATTTCCAAAACGCATCCATCACGATCAGGGGGGTGAGTTTGAAAACCAACTATTCTCACAAATGAGCAAATATTGTAGTGTGGCGGGGTCAAGGACTACCCCGTATCATCCGCAGGGAAATGGACAAGTAGAACGTTTCAACCGCACACTAATGCAGATGCTAAAAACTCTCGCAGACAGAGACAAGGCAAACTGGAAAGACTCCCTAAATAAGTTAACATTTGCTTATAACTGCACACGAACAGAGGTAACTGGCTTCTCCCCATTCTACTTGTATGGCCATTCCCCAAGGTTACCCATTGACATGTTGTTTAACTTGCCCACTGAAACAGGAAGTGGTAGTCACAGAGAGTATGTTAACCAGTGGAAAAAAGGAATGCAAGAGGCATATATAATTGCACGGCAAAATGCACACAAATCAGCCCAGAGAAACAAGAGGATATATGATGGGAAAGTGAGGAATTCAGTGTTATACCCAGGTGACCGTGTGCTAGTGCGGAACATGACCCTTCGCGGGGGCACAGGAAAGCTCAGAAATCACTGGGAAGACACTATTCATACTGTGGTTCGACAAGTGGGAGAGGATGTTCCTATTTATGAGCTGAGACCCGAAATTGGGAAAGGAAAGTCAAGGATTCTTCACCGTAACCTTCTCTTGCCATGTGATCACCTGCCGCTGGAAGCTGAAGTGCGTCCGACTTTGAAACTAAAAAGGAAAACGACAGTGACTGATAAAGTGGAAGAGGATTCAGAGGATGACAATGATGAGGATGATTACTATTTCATAGACTCGCCACATCAGCTCCCAGCTCAGCAATCAGAACCAACTCAAGGGACGCCTGTCATGATACACGACGCTAGTGAACTTGACCAAAGCAGAGCTGCAACACCTGTGCCATTAAAGGATATTGATGACAACCAACAGGAAAACCAGGATGTTCATAGTGACAATTCACCTGATACTGGGAAATGTGCACCGCTGCCTATTATGGACAACAAGAGAGGAAGCGAAGCAGAAGTGACATATGAGAGACCTCAGCGACAGCGAAGACCACCAAAGATCTTCCGATATGTTAAATTTGGATCCCCATCTTGTTACAGTATTGCTGAAACACTCATTTATGCAAGACCTCAGATATGGACACAACCAGTGTCGTCATGGAACGACCAGCGCCTTTACTTGTACGGAGCGTAGACTGATACCCACTTAAAACAGTTACCACTGCTGAAGACTTATGGAAGTAAAAAAACAACAACAACAATTGCAAAAACAGAATGTATCAAAAGAGTTCCAGCCTGTAAATCCATGTTTGTTCATGTTTGAATTGCAAAAACAGAATGTATCAAAAGAGTTCCAGCCTGTAAATCCATGTTTGCTCATGTTTGAAGTGCAAAAACAGAATGTATCAAAAGAGTTCCAGCTTGTAAACCTGTCTTGGCACTAAGGATGTTGAGGACAACATTTAATTTTGAGGGGGAGTATGTGACAGGATGTAAATTTAGTTACTAGTAGAATACAGTGATAGTAAGTAGCAAAGTAAGCTCTTGAGTTGTATTACTATGCCATTTAATATTCGCAACTTAAAAATGTTTATTGTTAATGACAACAGTAAAGCACCGTTATTTGTAGAATATGGAGCTAATGTTATTGTAATGCCAGCATTAATAAGAGCCATTGTAATACTGGACGGCTCCAGCAGGGGGCGCGTTGTGCTGGGAGCTATACTAGAGGACACCTGACTTCCTGCTTGCAGTCAATACAGACGTGAGCAGAACGAAGTTGTGTCCTCGTATCTGTATACTGAAACATCTCCCTTCTCAGGTACAAGTGTCTTTATGTAAATAGTTTTACCCCCGAATGTATCTTTATAGAGTTTAAACATGTTTGAAAGAGTATATTTTTATGATATGTGTCTTTTCAGTCGACAAGGCTTTATACATGACCAAGCTAATGCTAAAGCTAATAGCACTGCCGATGACGAAGCAGATGCTAACTGCATCAACAGTGTTAAATATATAGAAAGGTACTGTGCGTAGTTAATTATTAATATGTGTATATTGCTGATGAAATGTGTATTTACTACAGTTTCTGGGACTAATTCAGTGTAGTTTGTTTAATCTTACGTAATGATAATTGACTTTTGTTACTAAAACAATATAAGCTTACTGTAGTGGGTGAACATTTGTATTTACTGGTTGAGACATCTTCAAATACTGTTACACTAAGGTAAAGTCTATTAGTGCAAAGAACAGGAAAACCTACTCGATTATTTGAATGTAAAGTATGTATGATAATACTGGAGTGCATTTTATGTTTGTTACAATACTGTGTACTTGTACATGTTTGGTGTTTGATTTGTTGGCAGTCAATACAGACGTGAGCAGAACGAAGTTGTGTCCTCGTATCTGTATACTGAAACATCTCCCTTCTCAGGGCGATTACATCAGCTTGTGATTAACATACCGTATTTTCCGCACTATAAGGCGCACCTAAAAACCACAATTTTTCTCAAAAGCTGACAGTGCGCCTAATAACCCGGTGCGCTTTATTACGATTCATTTTCATAAAGTTTCGGTCTCGCAACTTCGGTAAACAGCCGCCATCTTTTTTCCCGGTAGAACAGGAAGCGCTTCTTCTTCTACGCAAGCAACCGCCAAGGAAAGCACCCGCCCCCATAGAACAGGAAGCGCTTCACCCGCCCCCATAGAACAGGAAGCGCTTCACCCGCCCCCGGAAGAAGAAGAAAAAACGCGCGGATATCACCGTACGTTTCATTTCCTGTTTACATCTGTAAAGACCACAAAATGGCTCCTACTAAACGATCCGGGTCATAAAAAGACGCAATCTCTCCATCCGCACACGGATTACTACCGTATTTCACAGCAACTGAACCGCACTGTGGAACGGGAGCACGTACGGTGAATATTCGCTCCACAGGGAATGAGAAGTCATCCTTCACTGTGGTTCTAGCTTGCCATGCTAACTTCCACTCATGGTGATATTCAAAAGGAAGACCTTGCCAAAAGAGACCTTTCCAGCCGGCGTCATCATAAAAGCTAACTCGAAGGGATGGATGGATGAAGAAAAGATGAGCGAGTGGTTAAGGGAAGTTTACGCGAAGAGGCCGGGTGGCTTTTTTCACACAGCTCCGAAGGCGAACACACCTTCACTAAGACGGGCAGACAGCCTCGGACGACATACGCCAACATCTGCCAGTGGATCGTAAATGCTTGGGCAGATATTTCGGTCACAACTGTGGTCCGAGCTTTCCGGAAGGCAGGATTCACAGAACAACAGCGACACTGACTCCCGATGACTTCTACGAGACGGAACCGGCCATTTTGGATCCCACGCTAGCGCAACTTTTCAATTCGGACACCGAAGACGAAGAATTCGAAGGATTTACGAATGAAGAATAACTTCAGAAGGTGAGCGCTATGTTTATTTTGTGTGTTGTGACATTAACGTTCGAGCAACATTACCGGTATGTTGCTATTGCTCTACACCATTTTGAATTTTACTATGTTTGTGATTGCACATTTGTACATTTTGGGACAGAGTTGTTAGAACGCTGGTTTTCAATATATTATTAAAGTTTGACTGAACTATCTGACTGTTTTTTTGACATTCACTTTAGCGCAGCGTTTTTTTGACATTCACTTTAGCGCAGCGTAGGCGCGGCTTTTAGTCCGGGGCGGCTTATTGGTGGACAAAATTATGAAATATGTAATTCATAGAAGGTGCGGCTAATAATCCGGTGCGCCTTATAGTGCGGAAAATACGGTACCATAGTTGCCAGCTTTAGTTGCCAGCTAGTTAATAGCAGCAATATACTGTATTACTTGAATATCTTAGTATTGCACAACAACAAGGTACAAACCCCGTTTCCATATGAGTTGGGAAATTGTGTTAGATGTAAATATAAACGGAATACAATGATTGGCAAATCCTTTTCAACCCATATGCAGTTGAATATGCTACAAAGACAACATATTTGATGTTCAAACTGATAAACTTTTTTTTTTTTAAATAATCATTAACTTTAGAGTTTGATGCCAGCAACACGTGACAAAGAAGTTGGGAAAGGTGGCAATAAATACTGATAAAGTTGAGGAATGCTCATCAAACACTTATTTGGAACATCCCACAGGTGAACAGGCAAATCGGGAACAGGTGGGTGCCATGATTGGGTATAAAAGTAGATTCCATGAAATGCTCAGTCATTCACAAACAAGGATGGGGCGAGGGTCACCACTTTGTCAACAAATGCGTGAGCAAATTGTTGAACAGTTTAAGAAAAACCTTTCTCAACCAGCTATTGCAAGGAATTTAGGGATTTCACCATCTACGGTCCGTAATATCATCAAAGGGTTCAGAGAATCTGGAGAAATCACTGCACGTAAGCAGCTAAGCCCGTGACCTTCAATCCCTCAGGCTGTACTGCATCAACAAGCGACATCAGTGAGTAAAGGATATCACCACATGGGCTCAGGAACACTTCAGAAACCCACTGTCAGTAACTACAGTTGGTCGCTACATCTGTAAGAGCAAGTTGAAACTCTCAAGCTGTACATCAAGCAAGAATGGGAAAGAATTCCACCTGAGAAGCTTAAAAAATGTGTCTCCTCAGTTACCAAACGTTTACTAAGTGTTGTTAAAATGAAAGGCCATGTAACACAGTGGTGAACATGCCCTTTCCCAACTACTTTGGCACGTGTTGCAGCCATGACATTCTAAGTTAATTATTATTTGAAAAAAAAAAAACAAGTTTATGAGTTTGAACATCAAATATCTTGTCTTTGTAGTGCATTCAATTGAATATGGGTTGAAAAAGATTCACAAATCATTGTATTCCATTTATATTTACATCTAACACAATTTCCCAACTCATATGGAAACGGGGTTTGTTCTTTCAGGACCGGTTTAATGTAAAACACAATGACAATTGTATATAAGTCATAAGTAGGGTCCCCGCTTCATCGCTCGCTCGGTTTGGGGGTCATTGGCCTGGAAGAAAATGCTCTATGTGGTTGTTTAGGGCCACAACCACTTGGGGGCCACATCATTATGGCTTGGGCATTGGTAAAGATTTGAAGGTTTTTGCTTGTACTTAGATCGGTCTGTTATAAAAGACAACATCATAAAAAGGTTAGCTGGAATCAATTGTGTTGTCAAAGTTCAATAATACGGTTGTTTTGAATCAATTTAGGAACCTACACACCCTTGCAAAAATGCAACAAACCAAGCATGAAACTCTTTGCTGTTCTCTCAACACATACGTCATCAAAACATCAAAGCTCACGTTAATGCATTCACACACAGCTTCAACATTTGGGAACCAGGATGAGGTGACAGAAGAAAGGTAAAAATTTGATAAATCTATCAGATAGAGACATGTAACATTGTATGCAATATGCACAAGCCACAATGCTTGCTCATAAGTTTTCCATGTGCTATATACCTGTAAAAACTACAGTTTTTAAAGCATTGTGTACCTCTTTCTACACTGCCCACCTGTGGCAGAAATACAAAAAATGCAGTATGCGTAAAGTCCAAGTGCCGCACAATGATGGCATGAGGATGCTGCTTAAACTACCCTGCTGGACTAGTGCCAGTCACATGTTTGTCAATGCTGCTGTACCGTACCAACCTGGGCTGCTGTCCTCCCTAACCTAATGTACAGTGTAGAGAGGGCTAATGGATTCCATAAATAGCATAATATGCACTCTGAACAACCCTGTTCAGAGCTCAGTTAGGCTCTTCTCCGGTCTTTGGAAACACTGGTGCCTTTCACCACTGGATTAAATGAAAATGCATGTGTCTTGTTTGTTTGTTTTTATCTGCATGGTTTTATTACATTTTCATGGTGCTGTTTGTTGATGTCTTTTGTTACGTTCCAGTGTAGTACAGCTAAGTTTTGATTTTTATGCAGAGACGGCAGGCAAAGTGCAGGCAAAATGTGTTTATTAACACAAAAAACTAATGCTACAGAGAAGTGTGCAAAAAGGCGAAAGACAGATAGAGCAAGCAGAGGAAAAGCTTTGCGGCAAAAAGCAAGACAATTTAGCATTTTGATTGGCAACCAGGTGTGTCCTGATTGCCAATCAGGTACAGGGGAGTAAGACTGGAGAACAGGTGACAAACAGCAATTAGAAGTGAAAACAAGAGTGCTGGAAAGGAAATAAAACAACGCACAGGAACATAAATAAACAAAGTCCAAACCTCTTTGTTCTTTTTACTGTACTATGGGCCATGTTTGCATCCGAAATAAAGTCTAACGATGATGGTGATAAAGTGCAGCATCGGACAAAGTTATGTTTATGTTTCATTTTTGCATCTCATAGCACATAACTGTGGTGCATTCAAGTACCCTTGATTAAAGTTTAAACCAAAAGTGTCACTTGTTATCAAAAACGGTGGGCAGGAGGATTCAACTCCCAGCAGATGCACTAATAATAATATAATAGTTATATAATAGTTATGTTGGGGCGGTATAGCTCGGTTGGTAGAGTGGCCGTGCCAGCAACTTGAGGGTTGCAGGTTCGATCCCCGCTTCTGCCATCCTAGTCACTGCCGTTGTGTCTTTGGGCAAGACACTTTACCCACCTGCTCCCAGTGCCACCCACACTGGTTTAAATGTAACTTAGATATTGGGTTTCACTATGTAAGGCGCTTTGAGTCACTAGAGAAAAAGCGCTATATAAATATAATTCACTTCACTTATAACAAAGATGTATGTATGTTTGATTATTATTATCCACAGATGATAATTCTACATGTATCATCTAGTCGCTACCTTACACTATGGAGTCAAATGAAACTTGACATATTTATAATCATATTTAAGTAAATAATGACACGTTGGATTATTTTTTAAACTCACACTCTGGCTACTTTGTATTAAATTTGTTTGCATTGTGTTGTACAAAAATGCATAACTGTTCTTTTTATATGTTTGATCATATTTTAATGATGCCACTGGTTTGAATGTGTCATGAAAAGCATTACTGACGTAACACGTACATTGACATGTAAATATTGTGATCATCTGCAGTGCTTCCTGGTGATCAGGTTGGGAAGACTGGCTTGTGTGCAGAATGCAGGATACAATCATGGCAGTATCTACATCAGTGGTTCTTAACCTTGTTGGAGGTACCGAACCCCATTAGTTTCATATGCGCATTCACCGAACCCTTCTTTAGTGAAAAATAAAATGTTGCTTTTTTTCAAATTCAAGACAAAGTTATATGTTTTTTTTTGCTGGTGCACAAAATGAACCGTGCATGAACATCCCCTTGTTCAAAGAACAAAACCAACAGTGCATGAACTCGCAACAAATTACACACCTGCAAATCAGTGGTGACTTCTGCTGTTGCCTTTGAGAGACCAGTTCAGGTATGCGAGGCTTCACCTTGGCAAGTGCCACTCTCATGTCATTTTCACAGCAAAGTATGTTCCTTTCCTTCGTTTTTATGTCCAGCATCCTTGAAAAGGATTGCTCGCAAAGATATGTTGTAACAAATGGTATAAAAAATTCCAGGCCTTTCTTAGCAATAACTGATCCTATGTTTACATCTCATTGTGCAACATGTGAATGTTTTAGTGGGAACTAAATGCGATATCTGAAAGGGGTACAAATTATTTCCAAAGCAGGAACCCCACCCAGACATACAATACTAGTACACAGCTCTTGAAAAACAATATTTTTTTGTGATTGTCATTGTAAGTGGGCCAAAACACTTATACTAGAAAATAATATCATGGAAATGACTTCTGTCATTTGATAATAATAATAAAACATTTATCTTGTTATTTAGTCAGATTTGGGACAGGTGTGGCTACAGTGCATGTGCACATCTGACGTCGCTCACATGTGCTCCACTGAATGCTCAAGGAGTTTTTGCGTTTGCTCACGCATATGGTAAATTAGAGGGAACATTGTTTGGGGGTATCCATAATACGCCGATAGGGAGAAGTTTTTATTTACACGATGAGTCGGGTGTGTCTTGACCTCCGCAGCGGAGGCTTCGCCGAACCCCTGAAGCCAACTCACCGAACCCCTAGGGTTCCATCGAACCCAGGTTAAGAACCACTGATCTACATGCAATAGGGAACTGGTTTAAATCTCGTAATTTAGATATGTCAATCCCATTTTTAAAAAGTCCAAAACATAAATTAGGTTGTGTGTGTTTAAAAAGATAGCTTCAACCAAAATTAGTCAATAATTATTGCATGAAGACATAATGAGAGTGTGTATGTCATGTTAAAATGAGTGTGTGGGCCCTTCAGAAGACTAATAATAGTAAATAATGAATAATAAAATCTGATATGGGGCCACAAACAAAATCTTCTTTAGGGCCACAAAAAGCCTTTGAATTGGTAAAACCCATGCTGGACTCGGAATGTACCCAACAGCCCTCAAATAAGTTGATCTATAACGTTGCAGCGTCCACGAACTCTTCCAGACTACAGGAGTGTGGTCGTCATGTGACTAGTTTTGCCCCCCCCCTCCATGTTAGCAGCATAGAAAGCAGCAAAAATGAAAGAGAAACAACGTCAGCTTGAAGCCTTCAAGGTATTATATTAGTCACATGGATATTAAACAATACAACACACAACATGATGGATTAAACTGGGGGTCGGCAACCCGCGGCTCTCGAACCGCATGCAGATCTTTAGAGAAGAGGATACTGCTGCGTTTTACACTGACTTCAAAGCTCGGAATGCACAATTTATTGTATAAAATAAAACAACATTTGCATGAAAACTAATATTGTGCACAATTTGGTTAACATAATTACTGAATGTGTCGTTTTTCAGTTATTGTGTTGTTGTTGCGTCCAGAAGAAGTCACAAAGTACGACACTCTTTTTAACTTTTATTGCCAATCTTGTGCCAACAGGTTTAATTCCGACACATATTCTATCTCATGCACACGTTTTTTTATCACACACAACACTTCTCATTCTCCGCAAATAATCTTTCAGGCACGGTCTATTTACGAACATTTGTGAACGCTAAACATGCACATAGAGATTAACATCAGCATGTCGTTAACTTACAATAGTTGTTTAACGTTGTTAAAGGGGAACATTATCACAATTTCAGAATGGTTAAAACCATTAAAAATCAGTTCCCAGTGGCTTATTATATTTTTCGAAGTTTTTTCAAAATTTTACCCATCACGCAATATCCCTAAAAAAAGCTTCAAAGTGCCTGATTTTAACCACCTGTCCATTTTCCTGTGACGTCACATAGTGAAGCCAACACAAACAAACATGGCGGAAAGAACAGCAAGCTATAGCGACATTAGCTCGGATTCAGACTCAGATTTCAGCGGCTTAAGCGAGTCAACAGATTACGAATGTATTGAAACGGATGGTTGTAGTGTGGAGGCAGGTAGCGAAAACGAAATTGAAGAAGAAACTGAAGCTATTGAGCCATATCGGTTTGAATCGTATGCAAGCGAAACCGATGAAAACGACACGACAGCCAGCGACACGGGAGAAAGCGAGGACGAATTCGGCGATCGCCTTCTAACCAACGATTGGTATGTGTTTGTTTGGCATTAAAGGAAACTAACAACTATGAACTAGGTTTACAGCATATGAAATACATTTGGCAACAACATGCACTTTGAGAGTGCAGACAGCCCAATTTTCATCAATTAATATATTCTGTAGACATACCCTCATCCGCGCTCTTTTCCTGAAAGCTGATCTGTCCAGTTTTGGAGTTGATGTCAGCAGGCCAGGGAAGCTAGGGTCGATAGGGGGTTTAGCTCGCTCGTCTGCGCGAACAAACTGCCGCCATTGCTTGCCGTGCTACTGAGGTCCTTTGTCCCTGAATAGCTCACACACTCCGGCATTTTCAATGGGGGTCTGGCGGCAGATTTCTTTGACTTTATCGTTGGAACTGCATCTGCTTTGAGTGTCGCAAGATATCCACACATTCTTGCCATCTCTGTCGTAGCATAGCTTTCATCGGTAAAGTGTGCGGAACAAACGTCCAATTTCTTGCCACTTTCGCATCTTTGGGCCACTGGTGCAACTTGAATCCGTCCCTGTTCGTGTTGTTACACCCTCCGACAACACACCGACGAGGCAGGATGTCTCCAAGGTACGGAAAACAGTCGAAAAAACGGAAAATAACGGAGCTGATTTGACTCGGTGTTTGAGAAAATGGCGGATTGCTTCCCGATGTGACGCCACGTTGTGACGTCATCGCTCCGAGAGCGAATATTAGAAAGGCGTTTAATTCGCCAAAATTCACCCATTTAGAGTTCGGAAATCGGTTAAAAAAATATATGGTCTTTTTTCTGCAACATCAAGGTATATATTGACGCTTACATAGGTCTGGTGATAATGTTCCCCTTTAACATCTTATTCCCAACCAGTTACATGTTAACAGACGATTAGAAATACTTATCAATAAGAGTTGAGATTTGGAAACACAGGTTTAATTAAACTTGGCTTTGTCCTTCCCCTTTTCAAGTGCAAACATGTGATTCTCCTAAATGTAACTCTGACACATGTTTCAAACAAATAATGCATGAATATAAACACATTTCAGCATTTAGGAATATGTTATGTACATTAAATACATTTAAAGCTAAAATAGTGAACAAATAATTTGTTTTAGATCATTTTATAAAATTCATACCTCATTGGTGGGAATAGTGCCACAGTAAGAATTAAATAAAGTTGCATTGCTGTTTAAGAAACATGGCTGTGTGCAAAAAGATATATGACGATTGCTGAGAAAAATGATGCATTGAAGCTCCGAGTAAGGAGATCAATAATCCAATTTAAATGAGGCGTTTCAACACTAGGTAGGTGCAAATGTAATCAAGCTTCATCAGCTCAGAGACAGGTGCTAGATTTGAGGCACATCTGGTCCTCGGTATAACGACACCACACTTGCAGAAAAAGGTGATGTTGACGGATTCTGCACCGTCTTTTGTTCGAGCATCACAAGCAGCCATATGCTGCTTCAGTCTGTGAGCTGGGTGCCGAATTCACTGGCAGGGAAAGAAAACACAGAGTTGGTTACCCTGCAGAAAAGAAAGAGCTTCACCTAGTGGTGGGGAAATTACCTACACGATGAAGCAACATTATTATAATCTGGAAGAATGAATATAATCAATCCATACTCATACGCCAAAGTATAAAAACAAGCAAATAACTTTTCACTTTCTCATATATATCATATGTGTTCTTGTCTTACATATGGATCATGAATGACAGGCAAAGTCCCCCCCCCCCCCCCCCCCCCCCACAAAGTGCAGTTACACTTTAAAGTTGTTTTGTTATTCGTTCTTATTGTTGCTATTTTGACTGTCATTTGTTTACATAAACAATTGATTCTATCTTTGTTTGCATCAGCACTTTTCCTGTCCTTGCTTTGGAATGTAGAAAAGTTATTATTTTTGTAACAGTCTAAAGAGCAGCACAGTTACAGTATAAATAAATATTTAGGAATGAAGTAGTCATCTTTATTGTGAGTTAGCACATGACTAAAAATATCTTCAACTGAATTTTAAAAGCCGATGGCCAGATTAAAATCGCTGATAATGTGTACATTTCATAAGATAGTTGAAGAATCGTCGATTATCAAAATAGTCGTTAGTTACAACCATACTTTCACCCTATCCTTTAGACAAAACAATAAGCCTCCCTTTGTCAACATACTAATTACGAGTGTCTCAATACAACTTTTCATTTATGATACAATAAAGATTTTGGAAGCTTGCGTACGGGCCCATACCGATCTGATACAGTATCAGCAGGGATCATACAGACTTATATTTCTCAGTAGTGTTTATTATATATATTATATGTGAATTATAGAAATTGTTTGCTCAAATAAAATTAACGTAAATTCTGTACTATAAGCCGCTACTTTTTTCCCTTCGCTTTAAACCCTGCGGCTTATAAAATGGTGCGTCTAATCTATTGATTTTTCTTCGCTGACGGCCATAAAGCAACGAGCAAAGACACTTTCTTGATCAGGGATTTATGTTGCAGATTCCGATTATTTTGAGTGAAATTGACCTATACTAATACTGATCACATGTACTAACTGCATATGTTTCTATATACATGGTTAAAAAATATCAGCACAATATTTAATCTCGTTCCTTATTCTCTTTTATTACCAAATTTTTCGGACCATAGGGCGCACGAGTTTGGAAGGCGCATTATTAATGAGTGGATCTATTCAGGTCCGTGTTCATACAAAAGACGCATTAAAGGGATCATATTATGATTTTTTTTTCTACATTTAAAACATTTCCTAGTGGTCTACATAACATGTAATGGTGGTTCTTTGGTCAAAATGTTGCATAGATTATGTTTTACAGATCATATTCAAGCTGCTTTTTGAACATCTCTTAAGGATGCACAGTTTTGTTGGCAGATTTATTTATGTGGCTCCACTTCGGCAGCGTCTTCTTCCCGTCATCATTTTTGTAGCAGCAGTTTTAGCGCTTCCATAGCGAGACTACTGACAGATATAAGTTAGAACTGTACGCTACTTTGAATTAGAAATGGCAACAACCGAGGGAGGATGAATGCCCCACAACTACGGTGTCAGCACGGACTCCTCGTGCACTTCTGGCTGCGAATATGCTGGCATATCAACAGTTACCAACTACTTGTTAATTACAGTCAATGACTGCTTCCTTTCTGAAGTAAGGTTCTTTCATTTACAATTCTTAAATTTTACTAAGCACATATTTATTCTGTTGTTTCAAGCTTGCTAAGCTGGCATGCCTGCTCCTGCTTGCTCTCAGAGTTCAACATGTTTAGCACTGCCCTAATACTTGATGTTCAATGCATCAATCAATCAAAGTTTACTTATATAGCCCTAAATCACAAGTGTCTCAAAGGGCTGCACAAGGCACAATGACATCCTCGGCTCAGATCCCACATCAGGGCAAGAAAAAACTCAACCCAATGGGATGACAATGAGAAACTTTGGAGGGGACCGCAGATGTGGGTTAGTTTGTGGATAGTAGCCAAAAGAACAACTGGATGACGCCCTCAACGCCTTGCAGAAAACCTTCCACACCACTGATCTAAAGTGAGCTCCTCTGTCTGAAACAGTATACACAGGAATCCCATTAAATCTGACTAAATGGTGATCCAGCAACTCTGCTGTCTCCAAAAATGATGGCAGCTTGAACAGAGGAACACAATCGTCCATCTTAGAAAAACAAGCAACAATGGTGAGGACTGTGGTGTACCGATTGGAAGGTGGTAATACTGTAACAAAGTCCATAGCAATGTGGGACCAGGGTCTTGATAGAACAGACAGGGGTCGCAGCAGGCCTGCCGGGGCATGATGGATTGACTAAGTCCAGGAACACACCGAGTATGCTGCCACAAACCACTTGATATCTGCTGTAACAGTTGGCCACCAGAAGCCCTGCGACCACAGGAACAGAGTGTGACAAGTCGATTTGGAGGAGTGACCCCGAGCAAGGACACAAGTATGACGAATAACCGTGCAGGAGGTCAGCTAGCTGTTGCAGGGGTATGCCTAAGCGCGTCTACCACCTGATCCTCCACTCCCCACTGGAGAGCCCCCACCACTTGGGAACAAGGAAGGATGGTTCTGGGCACAGCCTCCACAACAGGTGCACAATACAGTCTAGAAAGAGCACACGTTTTGCGTAAAGTGATCTCGGATGATAGGTGACAACAAATCGGAATCTGGTTGGAAATAAAGCCTACCTAGCGTTCAAAATTCCAAATTTTCGTTAATCCAATTTGTCTCTGAGCCGAACGTGCACATGAACTGTCGAACAAGGAAAGAACGAACAGAGCCTACACTCTTGTAAGGTCAGCACCATGACCGGCAACTCTCTATTGATCAATATCATAGCTTCTCTTGGCCGGAGAAAGACGGCAGGGAGAAAAAAAGCAGGGGCGGAGTTTACCATCATCAATACTACGTTGAGACAACACTACGCCCATCTTTCTCCATAGATGCTATTCATGTGGCTGCTTAGGGCCCAATGGCCACCAGGACGCCCCAAAACATTGGCATTGTCAGTCATTAAGGAGATTTTTGCCCTCTGATGTTGAGAACCACCAATGAGTATCAGCATCCAATCAATACTCATATGATGGGATCAATATTTTCCAGATTTCTATGTATGTTTAGTTTCACCAATATCTGTGTTGTCTTGTTATGCGGTGGACAATGATGTATTTATATCTTGTTTGAGCCTTGATTTATTGTGTGTAATAACAGCATATAATTGTATTATTAAGTTAATTATTGTAACATTGTTGTTCTTATATATAATACACAAATCGGTTTGTTGATGAAAACATGTTTACTCAAACATATGTAGGAATAAGGGGTAGAAAATGGATGGATGGATGGATGTTTCCTCAAATCGTTCATTCTGATTATAATCGTGATCCCCAAATCAAAGGCAAAAGCATTCAATGATTGTGAAATCTGTCAGCTAAAATGTATCAGCATCTTCTCAGTGATGTATCGGGAGTAATGGTCATGTATTCATTTGGTGCCGCATTGATACCAACGTTTCCAGCATCACACAGAGAAAGATAACAGCAGTTTTTTTAAGCTCGTTTTTCACAAAGCAATCCAGAAATCCAAAACCACTCTGACATTTTTCAACAGCACACAAGAGGATACACATTGAGATAATAACACACATTTATGTTATTATTCAGCTGATGCTTTATTATCTATCCACTGCCTGCCTTCCTAACAGCGGGTGTGTATCTGTTAGCTGACAAAACAGTTCCTGGAAAACACTCACACACACTTCCATGTATTCCACATACACAGAACGAATGGCACACACACACACACAGCCAAACAACTGTGTACAAAATGTATTTTGTTCAAAGGTTACTTTTCAAACAAATTAAATTGCAAAAAGCATGTGTGTATGTAATATAACATATCCTGAATAAATCAGTCCTTGAATCCATGCAGCGACTTTCATGCACATTTTGGCCAATCAACTCATTTTCGTTAATCCAATTTTTCTCTTTGTCAAACATGCACATCAACTGCAGAATCAAAACGTATGTTTGTTTCTTGTGTAGAGGAAGCAGGAACAACAACGTGTAACAATATATCAACTCTTTTTTTGATCAATAGGCACAATTGTCTAACTTGCCGTCCTCCCACGTAAGTCAAACCTACTTTCTGTTCCTGTCTACCTCTCTAAGTCTTATGGGTGATGCAGCGTATAAACATTTTGTTTCTAGTTTACATATTTACATGTGCAATGCTGACCTAACAAAGAGGTCGCATTTACATACTGTACATACTGTACAGAGCCTTTCATGGTCAGGCTCCTTATATCAGTGATCTGATTCAGCCTTACACCCCAACTCGGGCTCGAGGTCTGTGGATCAGAATCTGATGAAAGTTCCACAAACTCGTTCTCGGACTTGAGGGGACCGATCCTTCCAGGCTATTGTTCCAAAGCTGTTCCATGCTTTGGAACGATGTCATTGTGCACAACTGATTCTGTTTACACCTTCGAAAGCTAAATTAAGACTAATTTATTTGTTGAGGCTTTTAATTAGCTACTCTTGGGATGCTATGATTTTTATGTTGTCTTTTATTTTGCTGTTGTATTGTTTTATATTGTTTATTTATGCTGTGTTTTTATATTGTATATCTATATTGGTCTTTTATATTATGTGTAATTTCTGGTATTGTAACTGTGTTGTGAAGCATTTTGTGCCTTTTTGTCTGTGAACGGTGCTATACAAATAAATGTTACTTACTTACATGTTAGAGATGTTGACGTGTGATGATAATCTCTCATCGTCTCTCTTTTACCAACAAAAATTAAAACGCTCTAAACAGTTCACAAATGTTTTTAACATGCAGGGTTAAATGTGTAGGAACATACATGAATGTTTTTTAACAACACTTTTTAAGCGTAAAATATACAAGGAGAATGTCTGCAACGTGTTGACAACAGAGCGGACAATGGACAATAAGGAAGCCTTTGGTGGTGATTATTTGTGTAATTATAATCATTTATTATTAGTTATAACAAATTAAAACAGTACAGTAATTTGACAATGAGCTCTGAGTATGTGCCATCTAGTTTCTCTTCTAAGTCTGCGTGGTATAAAACGAGTAAAACAGCAATATTATTTGTTTTGCAGTTTTTTATTAAATCCCATATTTTTATGTTAAAGATACAAGAACACTTAAAAGATTTATACATTCATAAAATGACAACTTGAATGGAAACAATTAAGCCTCAAAACCTCGCAACTATTGCTGCAACTTTCTAAAAAATCTGCCCCAGAATCAGGCATTTTCTAAATCCAAGACGAACTTACTTTTATGTCCGTGTGGGACATATTTCAAGTTAATCCATTCCAAGCCTGGCTGAGAATAGTGAATAATTATGTGTGGTGACATCAAGAACTGAAAGGAAATGTATCAGTCAACCTGTTTTTCATTGGCCAAAAGCATATTATAAGAACATTTATAGTCACGAAAACATATAAACAGCAAAAAAAGTTAGGTGAAAAAAGTTTTGCATATATTGACATCCAGTGCAGAATAAATGTATCGGAGCAGCGGCACCCAGTGTAAAGTTGCCCTAAATAAACAAGTTGTACCGTGACCCCAGAATATATTTTTTAAAATGAAACAAGATTTTATAAAGAAAGCTCAGGAAGCACTGGCGTTGTTTAAAGCAGTCAAAAACCACACGTTTCCAAACATGTACAAGGACAAAAAATAAAAGACAAACACACAAGATAATAACACAAGTAAACACCACAACTAACCAACGCTGGTTTAAAAACACTTGCGATTGCCAAGTGTGAAAACCAGCGCTCCAAACGGAAGTAAAGCTACTGTGGACCTAATAAAACAGGAAGTACAGCCAATAAATAAGAGCGCAACATCTTATTGTGTAAATGCTGAAGAGAATTTACCTTAATTGTGTTGAAATGAAGAGGAAAAACATCCAGCGGTCTTAAATCCAGTAGTACCCCTATTTGTCCTCATGGGGGCTCTGTCTCTCCAGTATTGTCACAGTGCTTGCAGGCTGGTAATGCCTTCGCTTTCCTCTAGATGTCGCCATTGTGTACACATCAAGACAACGTGGAATTTGTGATTATTTTTAATTGTAGAAATGTTTGACAAAAACAACAATTTTATTCTTGTAATCTCATTCTTGACTTGCAATATTCAATAATCAGTTTATTAAATAAACAATTAACATATTGTTTCCTGACCAACGAAATGCATTTAGTAACGTATCAAGCATTAAATTGAAAAATATATGTTTTAAGCAATAATGTCATGGGATACAACCAAATGTAATATACATGTTTTAAATAGGGGTGTCCCAATCTGATATTTATACTGGATTTTGGACAAATATCAATAAAAAAAGGTTATTAGGAGCTAGCAGCAACACAACAGCGAAGCACACATTAGCACACAAGCGAAAAATACATAAGGAGTGTCCTAATTGAATAATATTGCAGTTTAAAACAGCACATTTGTCAATATAAACAAGTATGTAATAAGTATAGTTGTGTACACATACAAAGTCTGTGTAGAGTATTAAAATAATTATGTATAAATATCAGTATTGGCCAACACTCAAGACTCTAATAACAATATTGTTTGTGAAATTAAAAAGTTGTTTCGGGACGCCCCTAATTTTCACACACAAATAACACACGATTGAACAAAATGAGGCAGCATTCGTTTTTGTGTTTTATTGAAGTGTCATATATTTTCCCACAAACCTCACATGGACAAGTGTCACTTACTTTATAAATTCATGTGTACATACAATTATTATGCAATACAAAGAAGAAAAAACAACATTTAAATATCCAGAATGTCAATCGCATGTCAAAATCTCAATTCAATGTTTTGTAGTCAACATGCATTCAGAAATATATAAAAATAGACCTTTGGTTCAGTTTATTTACATAGTTTTTTTTTTTAAATAAATATATGCATACGAATGTATTTTTAAAATACAAAGATAAATACAGTGGAGTAATGTCCAACAATTAAAAATATTTTTTGGGCTGTTTAGCGTTCACATAACATAATTACTACTTTAGAAATGCAACTTTAACGACAATTGCAGGTCTCGTTGTTCCTCTTTTCGATCTTTTTCGCTAGGTCTGCGATTCGCATCCAAATCGCGATTCTTATTTATTCACATTTGAAACAAATGTTTTTTTTAAATACACTTTTTAAAAACGCTTTTTAGGCCATCTCCACGCTTACTTGCTGTGTGTACGTCATACGTCAACAGCAAGGAGGAGCTTTTATAACCTGTAACCTGTTTTGAAAAGGTTTTGTTATCATTTTTATATCAAATATTACACGGTTTGAATCGAGGATTGATTCTGAACCGAAGTGTCACACCAGGAATCGAATCGAATCATGAATTGTCTTAAAATTCACTTTCCTATTTTTCGCCCCTCACTTGTCACGCTGTCACGTGCACAAAAAAAAAAGTCAGTGGTTGCAGAATAAATACAATAAAAATGTTAACCATAGAGACAAAGTTGAAGAGAATGGCATCTAGCTCTGCCGGACGTCTTGCAGCAGTTTGTTGATCTCAGCCACCAGTTCGCTGGCGTCCACCAGCTCTTGGCGACTGTCGCTGCGTTTTCCCTGCAGGTGGTTGAGGACCGATTCAAAATCGTCTTCTTCGTAGTTCTCAGGGATTTCCTCCATGGCAGGAAGCCACTTGCACGGCGGAGCAGGAAGAGGCGCAGGTACCGGCCCGGAAGCGTGGCAAGGCAGCGCCGGTGAAGGACCGCACGATGCTGCGAGCGTCTGGCTGCTGTGAGGTTTGAGGTTCTGCGAGCCGTTTTTGGCCGCCTGTGAGTTCTTGACACTGAGATTCTGGCAGCCCAGCTTGGTGCTGGCTTTCAGGGTGTGGTAGCTGCCGCCCTGGTGGTGACCAGACGAGACGACGCCGCTTCCTGGATTCTGGAAGTGAGTGTTGGCGGCCCATGCTGCCACGCCCTGCTGGTGAACAGACGCGTTGGCCTTCCCGGGAAGATGACCCCTCCTCCGATCCAAAGACCCGGTCATCGGTATACTCAGACCGTTCTCGTTGACTTGAACGTATGAATCTAGCCCTTGTGGCATTAGACGCTGGAAAACGCTGCTCATCTCGGACAACAATGAGGTTCCACTAAGGTCTTCATCGCCTCCACCTTCCACGTCCTCTCTGCTCAGATCCTTTCCAAAGGTGGAGAAGCTCTGGTTCCGGTCCGATGCGACTTCCGGGCTCGGCTGTGGGATGTTCTCTGGGGAAATGTCAGCAGATTGACGGGCTTCCTCCCCAGGAATGTAGAGATTACTTCTGTAGTCGGAGGAGGATGAAGCTGGGCAGACGAGGGGGGGCATCCAGCACTGATCCGAATGACCCAGAACACGACACTCCTCAGTGCAGAACCTCATACCTGGAAGACAGGTGGAGATACTGGTAAGAAATCTTGTAGAACGTAGGCAAACTAGGGATTGATTACTATTGGAGCTTTGAGTATTGGTCGATGCTGATTTTGAGCCAATTAACAATATCAGCAGAAATCATATACAGTTTTAATATTCTGTGGTGTGGAATGAAAAGAAAAGACCAACCTTGTGTGATTATTGGAGAACATTTAAATGTTAAAGGGGAACTGCATTTTTTTTTTTGAATTTTGACTATCGTTCACAATCAATATGAAAGACATGACGACGGAGGTATTTGTTTTAATGCCTTCTAACTTGCAAATAAACATAAACAAAAGTCCGCTTACAGCGGAACCAATGGGAGGTCCTCTATTTCGCCCATAAAACCCAATAAATAACCATTCAAAAACCGCCAACAATATACCATTTACACTTGAATAACAACCAAGTAGTGATATTGTTATTATAAGCGCTAACGCACACAAACTATTTGTAGCGAAGGCCGTGATCACTACCGTGTGTCTCTATGTTTACATCATCTAGTGATGAGCTGCTTGCTCGCCTCGGTGCTCAGGAAAGTTTATTGTAGATCATAAATCATGCCTCTCACCTGCATAGTAGAATGATGAGGACTTATACCGACAAGTTGGTTCATTTTGACAGCCAATTTAGACCCGGGAATGGCGAGAACGACACGAAAAGATGTTTGGTTCCACTCCCATTTTCTTTGTGAGAATCATGAGTAAGTTTTCATCCATCCATCCATCCATTTTCTACCACTTCCCTTTCGGGGTCGCGGGGGGTGCTGGAGCCTATCTCAGCTGCATTCGTGCGGAAGGCGGGGTACACCCTGGACAAGTCGCCGCCTCATCACAGGGCCAACACAGATAGATAGACAACATTCACACTCACATTCACACACTAGGGCCAATTTTAGTGTTGACAATCAACGTATCACCAGGTGTATGTTATTGGAGGTGGGAGGAAGCCGGAGTACCCGGAGGGAACCCACGCAATCACGGGGAGAACATGCAAACTCCACACAGAAAGATACCGAGCCCGGGATTGAACTCAGGACCTTAATTTAAATGGAAGCATAACATGATTCTAGCAGTCGGCATCCTAATGACAGCAGACTTTGTACAGTAAGTGAGTTTTGTATTGTTTGTTTGCTCTCATGAACTCTGCAGTGAGCAGTAATCAGTGGGGAAAAAAACTAACGTTGTGATGCGCTTATAAAATGAATCAATCAATCAATCAATGTTTATTTATATAGCCCTAAATCACAAGTGTCTCAAAGGGCTGCACAAGCCACAACGACGTCCGCCGTGCATGCATAAAATGATCAAAATACATTAATAATAAATGTTATTATAAATGTCCCTGTTGCTACATCACATATACTGTATATTTACATCATGTATATAGAACCTTAATGGAGGTCTTTAAAGGGGAACATTATCACCAGACCTATGTAAGCGTCATAATATACCTTGATGTTGCAGAAAAAATAATTTTGGCGAATTAAACGCCTTTCTATTATTCGCTCTCGGAGCGATGACGTCACAACGTGACGTCACATCGGGAAGCAATCCGCCATTTTCTCAAACACCGAGTCAAATCAGCTCTGTTATTTTCCGTTTTTTCGACTGTTTTCCGTACCTTGGAGACATCATGCCTCGTCAGTGTGTTGTCGGAGGGTGTAACAACACGAACAGGGACGGATTCAAATTGCACCAGTGGCCCAAAGATGCGAAAGTGGCAAGAAATTGGACGTTTGTTCCGCACACTTTACCGACGAAAGCTATGCTACGACAGAGATGGCAGGTATGTGTGGATATCCTGCGACACTCAAAGCAGATGCATTTCCAACGATAAAGTCAAAGAAATCTGCCGCCAGACCCCCATTGAATCTGCCGGAGTGTGTGAGCAATTCAGGGACAAAGGACCTCGGTAGCACGGCAAGCAATGGCGGCAGTTTGTTCCCGCAGACGAGCGAGCTAAACCCCCTGGATGTCTTGGCTCACACCGTCACTTATGCCACCGAAGATGATCAAGAGAAGAATATCGACCCTAGCTTCCCTGGCCTGCTGACATCAACTCCAAAACTGGACAGATCAGCTTTCAGGAAAAGAGAGCGGATGAGGGTATGTCTACAGAATATATTAATTGATGAAAATTGGGCTGTCTGCACTCTCAAAGTGCATGTTGTTGCCAAATGTATTTCATATGCTGTAAACCTAGTTCATAGTTGTTAGTTTCCTTTAATGCCAAACAAACACATACCAATCGTTGGTTAGAAGGCGATCGCCGAATTCGTCCTCGCTTTCTCCCGTGTCGCTGGCTGTCGTGTCGTTTTCGTCGGTTTTGCTTGCATATGGTTCAAAGCGATATGGCTCAATAACTTCGGTTTCTTCTTCAATTTCGTTTTCGCTACCTGCCTCCACACTACAACCATCCGTTTCAATACATGCATAATCTGTTGAATGGTTTAAGCCGCTGAAATCCGAGTCTGAATCCGAGCTAATGTCGCTATAGCTTGTTGTTCTATGCGCCATGTTTGTTTGTGTTGGCATCACTATGTGACGTCACAGGAAAATGGACGGGTGTATATAACGATGGTTGAAATCAGGCACTTTGAAGCTTTTTTTAGGGATATTGCGTGATGGGTAAAATTTTGAAAAAAACTTCGAAAAATAAAATAAGCCACTGGAAACTGATTTTTAATGGTTTTAACCCTTCTGAAATTGTGATAATGGTCCCCTTTAAATGTTTGAGCGACTCCCATAAGCTCCATTGTAAGCGGATTTAATTAATATTTAGAATGCATTTAAAAAACAACAACATATGTGTTCTTGTCTTACATAAGGACTGTGAATGATAGGCAAAATTCCAAAAAAGTGCAGTTCAACTTTAACTGGCTGTTAAGCTTTGCACATTGCATAGGAGATTATATCACACATTTTACATGCAAGTCAATATCATCCCATAATTGATCGTTTGATCATATTGGACCGACATTTGATATCAATATCATATTGGAACACCCCGAGTACATGCCAATATCTGTGTTCTTTTTTTTTAACATAAATACTACCAAGGTAGCACCTAGCAACTACCGGTAAATCTAGGATTTTATTGTTTAAATGTACGCAATTTGCTAAAATACTAGGATAAAATGTTAGGATGCCAACATGAGAATAATGATCATACTTGCAAGGTAGTGCCTAGCAATGAAATCCATGACAGCCAGTTAACTTCTAAATGTTCAATAAGCAAACAAGGTTGACATTTTCTTGTATTTTAGTCAAGTCATTTACAAAACATATTGTTTCCTGACCAACAAAATGCATTTAGTATACATCAATCAAGCATTAAATCGAAAAGGTTGGTGCTGAAAGATACAACATCTAATCAGTCAGCATCCTAGTGAGAGTGGTGTTTTATTATGTTCATATTGTGTAGTTTCTTGTTTAGCATTTAGCTATACTGCTACATGATGCTTTGTGTTTTACTATAGTTGGAGCTGCTTAGCAACCAGCTTCTTAAAACTTGTATTTCATCCTCCACATATGCAGGCTTAAAAAGATAAAGTTCTGAGTCATAATTTGTCCGAAAGTAATCATCGTTGGCTCTCATGAAGTCTGCCATGATTAGTAGTAGTTGTTGGACCTAGCAGCTACACAACAGCTAAGCTCACAAACTAGACATACATATAAGTATCCTTAATTGAGCAATATTGCAGTCTATAACAGCACATTTGTTATTATAAACACATACTGTCAAGATCTTAACTTCATGATTAATTGTGGCCACCAGGTGTCACTAAAAAAACATTAACACTCCACTTCAACCTGAAGATGCTCAAATCCATTCCAGATGGTTAATAATGACTAGATTAGTGTTTTTCATATCTACCCTTGTTGTTTGTTTAACTAATTTCAATTGATGATTTTTTTCTGTCATTCCCCACTCCAAAATGGTAAAAATATGTACAATTCCTGCTGATTAGATCAATATGGATATTGGTCAATACTCAAGGTTCTAATATCAGTAGTAAAAAATGTCGTACTTTTTTGGGGATGTAACTAAAACAAACTACATTCTTTATGCAGCTCCAATTAATGTATAATATATTTTCGTAATATCTTCTCAATGTTTTGTTTTTTTAATTATGCAAGCTGAAAAAAAAAAATCCACACACTTTGTTATACAACATAAACTGACATGCAGGTTGTTGTTTTTAGAATATATAAAAGTATTAGCATATCAGCATTGGTTGGCTTTGACGTAAAAATGTCACATTTCTAAATGTACTTAGATTTTTCAGTACGTGGTCCTCAGTGGACGAAGTGTGGACTTCCTGCTACGCTGTGCATTGTCTGATTATTTCCTCAAGAAAGAATCCAACCAGACTTTTCAGAGCTTGTTAACCTTTTATGTGTTTCTTCAATGAATCATCTTCTCCCAGCAAACCTCTGAAGACTCAATTAGACCAATCAAATCTGCCAGTTCAAGCTTCATTAGAGGACTTCATGAACATGAAAGCAGCATGTATTATACATCTTAAGGCAGATGAAAAGTGCATATGGCTGCACACCGTGTACACCAACTAAAAAGAGGGTCAAATTAAACATTGAAACCAGTGGATTTACGCATTTAAAGGAAAAATAAATAATTAAAAAGCTGCCAATCCAACTCAAAATATGAATTCAAATCAAGGCTGGATGGCTTTTGTGTCTGCTTTGCTTTGTTTTGATGCCAAACTTTATCAGAAAAAAATATTTTAAACCTGAAATAATTTAGTGTTGTGTCAATTATTCGTCCATCCATCCATTTTCTACCACTTGTCCCTCTGGGGCTAAGAAGGGTGGCTGGAGCCTTTGCCAGCTGCATTCGGGCAGAACATTCACACTCACAAATAAATAATATTTCCTTTGGATAATAGAGGTCTGTGAAAAAACTGTATTCACCTCTTCGGTCATTTGCTTAACATGGAAAATTCACTCGAAACATTTACAGGAAGTGAAAGTCATTGAAGGAAGTAGAATAACAATTTCATGAAATTACAATGGATATTTTTTCCTGACTCAATTAATCCAACATCTTTTACCTGATTCAAACTGCTCCAAAGTCAAAACTGTCATTTAGGATATTTTACACTTTATGTACTTGGTGCTGACATGCCAAGGGCTAACATGCTAACTGTTAGCATGCAGACTATTGTCATTGTAAAAATGTTGTGGTATAAAACTAAATGTCATGGATTATTTTACATGGCGCTATTTTGCTACAATGATAAGTGTCATCTTATTAACTGTTAGCATGTTAACAATTTATCCAGTTTTGAAGGTATACTGGGTATTATTTGTCGCTATCTTAATATGTTAATATGCTAGCACGTAAAGAGTTACATATTAACTGTTAGCATATTCACATTTTATCAAGTTTTGTGGTATAAAACAAAAAGTCGTGGAGCTTAAATCCTACTGTTACTTGGCGCTAACTTGCTAGCATACCAAGTGTTAGCATGTTAACAATTTAGCCAGTTTTTAAGGTACACAACTAGAAGTCATGGACCATGAATCCTATTGTTACTTGGCACTATCTAAGATAGTGCCAAGTAACAATAGGATCCAGGTGTCCGGATTTAGGCCGGACAGTCCGGATTTTTAATGCCCTGTCTGGCGTCCGGCGCAGCTTCAAGCCGGACACGTATTTGTCCTCCTTTTTGAGGCACATAGGTTTGAAGAGCGGAGTTTTTTCATCTTTGCTGGGCTGCAGCGCGATAGCCAATCAAAGACCGTAAAAATGCCCCCAACGCAGTAACGTATCAAATGATTGGCTAAGAGCTGTGACGGATACAAATCTGCTTATCATTGGTTAAAAAAGTAAACAAGGGTCCATGTGTTGCTGCGGCAGAAAGTTAGCATCATGCCAAAACGCAAGACCTCGTTTAATTCTGAATGGATAAAAGAGCACAAATTTATAACGAAAAGCAGTCGAGACTCATTCCATGGCTTCTGCACACTTTGTCGATGTGATGTCGACGTAAGTAGTCAGGGGAAAGCTGCAATTGAACGGCATGCGGGTACGGATAAACATAAAAGTAATAAACATGCGGCAATGAGGACATTTTTTCATGAAGTTTCGTCGAACCTGGATGACAAGATAACTGCTGCGGAGCTGTGCAAGGTGTACCATGCTGTAAAGCAGTGGTTCTCAAATGGTACCCTGGGGGTATGTAATGTAATGTAAGTTCATAAACTGAACATCAAATTAAGTAGGCTATTCCATTCATTACCATAAAGCCAGAGTTACCCCCATGCCATGATGGTTTGACCCTCACTAAAATGTCTGTCAAAAAGAACTGTGAAAAGAAATGCAACAATGCAATATTCAGTGTTGACAGCTACATTTTTTGTAGACATGTTCCATAAATATTGATGTTAAAGATTTCTTTTTTTGTGAAGAAATGTTTAGAATTAAGTTCCTGAATCCAGGTGGATCTCTATTACAATCCCCAAAGAGGGCACTTTAAGTTGATTACTTCTATGTGTAGAAATCTTTATTTATAATTGAATCACTTGTTTATTTTTCAACAAGTTTTTAGTTATTTTATATATTGTTTTCCAAATAGTTCAAGAAAGACCACTACAAATGAGCAATATTTTGCACTGTTATACAATTTAATAAATCAGAAACTGATGACATAGTGCTGTATTTTACTTCTTTATCTCTTTTTTTCAACCAAAAATGCTTTGCTCTGATTAGGGGGCACTTGAATTAAAAAAATGTTCACAGGGGGTACATCACTGAAAAAAGGTTGAGAACCACTGCTGTAAAGCATCACCAGCCCTACAGAAGTTTAGACTGCGGCATGAAAGTGGACCGGGAGATTTTCAGTGACTATCCCACAGCTAAAGGGATGGCCTGTGGCCGAACAAAAGCCAAGGCATTGTGCGAGAACGTCATCGCTCACTATTCGGTACAGGAACATACCGACTACATAAAAGAAAACAACCTACCCTTTTCCGTGGCAACCGACGCCTCAAATAAAGGAACAAACAAGTGTTTTCCCATTGTGGTAAGGTATTTTCACTTTGATGAAGGCATCCAACATGTCCTGTTGGATTTTTATAGCGACAGCAACGAAACGTCAGAAGCCATAACAAACCAGCTGCTGGCAAAACTTGAGATGTCTGGCTTAGAAGTGAAAAACATGTCTGCATATGCAGCAGACAATGCCAGTGTCAATTGTGGCAAACATAACAGTGTATCAGAAGCTGAAACTGAGCCAAAAAGATGTGCTCCCTGCAAACTGTTTGGCCCTTATTCTGCATAACGCAACCAGATATGCAGCAAGCAGCCTTGATGTTGATGTGGAACATTTTTTGTGGCATTTTTTTAAAATTATATATGTTAACTGCATTTAAGTCCGCACGTTATGCTTTGTGGCACTCTGCACTTGAAAAGATTCATCTCAGTGGTCACTTTTTGAACACCACAATGTATTGAATAAATACAAATACTGTTAACAAACACTTGACTTTAATATTTTTTCCTATTCAGCCACACAAACATCATCTTTAAACTACTCAAAATTGTACTATAAATAAGAGTATACCAGAGTCCTATGTACACCATAGTAATTTATTGATATGCCGCATAATGTCCTCCTTTTTGGTGTCATGGAAATGGTCACCCTAACTATCTTGCTAGTGTCAGGCATGTCCCTGACAGTTTGGTCAAGTTTTAGTTTTTCCTCTGTCATTTCCTGTCAACGCTCTTATTTTGGTTATTTCCTCATTGTCTCCCTGAGTGCTGCTTCCCCTCAGCTGCGGCTGATTGGCACCTGGCCACACTTGGTGTCAATCAGCCAGCTGCTATTTAAACCTGCCTTCCCCTCCAGTCAGTGCTGGATTATTGTCATTGTCGCTATTACTTGTTGTCACTACTACCTGTCATAATAATTGTTGTTGTAGCTCTGTCTACTTTTGTTCACTCTGCTCTTGTCATAGTTCCTTCGTGTCACAGTAAGTGTTTTTGTTTCTTGTCGGCAGTTAGCTTTTGTGCTATTTTGGTTCATAGCCAAGTTTGTTCTCCGCCTTGTGCGCGCCTATTGTTTGTACCCTTTTGTTTGTTTTTTTGCCATAGTGTTTAATTAAATCATGTTTTCTCGCTCAATGCCTGCCGTCATCTCTGCATCTTGGGGTTCGTCACCACCAAACTCTGACAGCTAGCATGCTAAGTGTTAACATATTAACTGTTAGAATCTTAACATTTTAGCCAGTTTGACTAAAAAGTAATGGAGGATTTTACACGGCGCTATAACAAGTAACCAAAGTATATTACTACTTTTAAATTCTGAAATTCCAAATATACACAGAGATTTTGTATAAGTAAATATTTCAATACTGAAAACCTTTTATGTAAAAATTAGCTCTGCAATGGATAAAAGGGTCTCAGATCGCAGGCCAGACAGATGACTACGTAAGCTGTAATCATTAGGTATTTTAGATCCGACGCCATGGCAACTATTCACACACATTGCAATTAAACAGCACCTTGTCAAAAGAGTGTGTCACGTTTGCATGGCTGGAAGTGAGGACTTGAAGGTGGCTAAAAGGAGAGTGACTAACGAGCAGATACTCTCCATGAAAAAGGGGGGAAAAGGGGGGTGTCTGAGTTTACTTTAATTGGGATGTCGATCAAAAATAGCACCAAAGGAAGAATGTGTGGGAAGTTGGCAGTACATGAAATACAGTAGACCAGTGTGTAAGAAACACATTGTTGGGCTGCAAGGGCCCCCCAGAAGGCTGCCAAAAATATCTGTTTCTCAGCTGTGGTCTGTATGGGACGCAGCGGTACTCAGTTGTAATTCACTTTTCCACCACTTGTGTCAGTAATGACAATGTCAAGCAAACAGAAGAAGTCCAGAGCTTAAGTCATAGAGAAATGTCTTAAGCAGAGAAAGTATGACTTTAGTTAGATGTATCATTAATTTAGTTGATTTCAGCATATGGTAATGAAAATAAAGAAAACACATTGAATGAGAAAATTGTGTGTCCAAATTGTTGGCCTGTACTGTATATATATATATATATATATATATATATATATATATATATATATATATGTATGTATGTATGTATGTGTGGGAAAAAAATCACAAGACTACTATCTCTACAGGCCTGTTTCATGAGGGGTTCCCTCAATCATCAGGAGATTTTAAAATCTCCTGATGATTTTATATATATATATATATATATATGTGTGCGTGTGTGAATTCAGGATTCACATAATAACTACAAGAAGCAATTTCTGTAGAAATTGCGTGTGAATGGTATAATTCTGAATTTCAACTGAAATGCTGGTGAAATGCTGAAGAAACGTTCTATTTTTTTTATTTTTTTTTATTTTTTTTTTTTTTAATGTCCTGTCCAGCTTCTCAGGCAAATCATATAGTTGATGTAGATGCCCATGTCGGCTGTTCAGATTTACTTTACAAAAGAGAAGTGTAGGATATTTCTCTTGTTGCCTTATTTGTATTTGACTTTATTAAATGTATTTATATTATCATTTAGTGCAGCCGGGCCGGAGCAGGAGGGGATAGAAAGAGAAAAAAAAAGAAGACAGAGGGGGAAATTGTGGGGACAAGAGGGGGATTAGACAGAGAGACAAAAACAACAACAGCAAACAACAACAACAACAACAATAGAGCAACATCAGCAAATATGACATGTACAAATATGATGGTAAAAGTAATAGCAAATAAGCAGTTAGCGAAAAATAAAAAATAATACAGAAATGACAATGAGCATTATTACACTACAAATGGATCAATACAAATACCAATAGAAATAGCGCTATTGATAATGAACAATACCAATAATTTACCTTTATTATCAACAATACAGTTGTTTAAATGCAACAATACATATACGTAATGATAACTTGAGATACGAAAGAATGCAGAAAAATGGAGGGGGAGAAAGAGAAGCAACCTACATTAACCTTGTAGATTGTTATAGTCACAATAGGTTAAGCTTTGTCAGTGTGCCATGTGTTACACCCAGTTTACCCTAGGGCAACAACGTTAATATATGTTTGATGAAACGTGATTATGTGCATGAGTGTAAGTATGCATATGTACTTGTATATGTACAGAATGTGTATATGTGTTTGTACAATGAATGTATATGTACAGAATGTGTATATGTGTTTGTACAGTGAATGTATATGTACAGTATGTGTATGTGTATGTTTGTATATTGAATGTGCGTGTGGATGTACGAACATTAGGTAGGTAAATATGTACTGTATTTGTGTATGTATGTGGGAGCGTAGGTACCTATGTACGTATGTGAGCATATGTGAATTTGCATGTACAATACATTCGACTCCCAGAGTGCGTGGGAGCCAGAGCACGGCCCCATCACCCCCGAGAGCCCAACCCACAAACAGGAGGCGTGGTGCCCAGGGAACCAGGGACCACCGCCCCCACGCAGCCAAGCCGGCCAGCGACAGGAACCCCAGAGCCCGACCCACCGTACCGCCCACAAGGGCCAGCAGCAGGCCGCAGACAGACGCACCCGGCAGAGGACAGGGCACGAGAAAAGCAGGGGACAGCCAGACCCCAAGCCAGCGAGAGACCACACCCCACACGGGCAGAAAGGCGAGACGCCCCGCCCGAGGGACCCAGAGACTCCCCGCAACCGGACGGGAAGACCGCCCCCGCCCCACCGGCAACCGGGCCCCCACGAGCCCACCCCCTACCCCCGGAGAGCGCGGCGAGGCCAGCCCCCGGCCACCCCACCCAAACCGGCCGCCGCAGGACCACCCAGGCACAGGGCCACGGGAACCACCCACCCCACCCGCAGGGACCCCAACGATGGAGATGGAACAACCAGCAACCGCCCCGACGAGCCCCCCCCCTGAGGGAGGGGAAAATTAAAAAATAATATTAATAAAATATATTAAAAAATAAATAAATAAATAAATTAATTAATTAATTAATTAAAAAAAAAAGAATTAAAAGAAGATCACAGACATGCTGACAAACAAGGTCACTACCCCAGCAACTGGCCGACTCGCAGCACCTCGGAATACCTTGCAGCACCAAGCTACCACAATAGACGCAGGGACTAGGCCCAACAGGCCCCAACCAAGACGGGCACCCGGAAGGGATGGACAGCGGGACCCAGGAGCTCCAGACACGCAGTTCGGATGCAGTAGCCTGAGGCGTCGACCCCCGTCTGACAGGCAGGCCCAGAGCGTACCCCCAGAAATATACATACATACATACATATATACATACACATACACACATACACGTATACATACCCACACATACACATATATACATATACATACACATATGTACACATACACATATATAAACATACATACATACACACACATATACATACATATACACAGTTCGTCAGCCCCGACAGCCATCACGCGCGCGCGCTGCCACCAGTCACAACATCAGCCACACCCCTGCACCAGACCCAGCAGCCACGGGCGCCCACACCACAAACAAACGGCAGCAGAAACAGCAGCCGCAATAACCCCAGACAGCCAGCACCAGCCAATCAAATCAAAGCGATCAAAAAAAAACTGCGACCAGCAACCACACGCCACCAGGGCCACGGAGACCAGCCGACGCCATCCCGCCGGTCAGCCCGAACGCCAACACTTAAACAAGAGACACCAACAACCCCCCCAACCAAAAGGCCCCCCACCCCAACCCAAACCCGCACAAACACACCACCGCCCAAACAACCGAGACACAGCATCCAGACCAGACACGGGGGCTGCGCCGCCACCACACCAAGTCACCAACAGAGACCCCACAGCGCAAGGTCGGGCCACACGGGCACGGACCCCATCCAACAGGAAGTGAGACCCGCGCGACGCCACACCCAAATAAATAATAAGATTAAAAAAAAATTAAAAAAATAAAATAAAATAAAATAAAAAATAAAATTTAAAAAATAAAATAAAATAAAAATAAGTAAATAATAAAAATAAAAATAATAAATACATTAAAAATAAAAAAATATATATAACAATAATAAATGAATAAAAGCCTGGCAGGCCACCAGACCGCAGTCCCCGCCGGCCGACGAGGCAATGAGGGGTGCGCCGAACCCCAAACCCCCCATGCATGTGTACAAGGCCCCCAGAGTGTCTACTGTGTAGTTAAAATTAGGAGGTCAGCCATTACAGCCGACCTCCAGTCCCTATTGATGTGTGTACTGTAGCGTGAGTGAGATATGTATGCTTGTGGGAACTAATAATGCGATTAAAATTAGGGGACATCAAGGTCATGGTGGGTCCCAACCAAACCAAGCCCCCCAAATCCTAAGTGTCTAATATGCAGCTAAGATTGAGGGATGGACGAGCAGGGGACAAGACAGGAGGACTGGAGCCCCATTGGAGGCATCCTCAACCCCCCGCCATGCCTCCCCGCAGGACAATCCCCAAAGTCCTATATATGTGTGACTGTGTGCGCTATAAGTAGGAGGAGTAGAGGGCCCGGACATCCCCCCAGTCCACGCGGCCGACAACCAGGAACTACGGCCAGGAGGCCGCCACCCCCCGCCACAGCCCGTGACCCACACCAGACCACTTTAACGTGACGCCACGAGAGCCCCTCCCCCCGCCAAACAAAGCCAGCCCCCGCCCGCCCCAACCCAACCCTGCAGAGCCCATACCGGCAACCAAACGCAGAGAAACCGCACAGCCCCCACGCCCAATGCAAACACCGCATCCCGGCCATCCACACAGCAACGTGCCCATACGAGTCCCGGCCAGGGGAAGGAGCCCCCCAACGGGGCAAGAAGCCAATGCATTCCGTCCGCCCGCCAGCCCCCAAACCAGCCGGCAAGCCAACGCCAGCCATCCCCACAACCCCGCAAGCGCACAGACACCAGCCACAGTCCCCCAACCACTCCAACCCAACACAGCGATGCCAACCGCTGGTATCACCGCAGCAACCATCACCACCACCGCCCGTCCGCAGCGTAAACACCCGCGGCCGCATCCCGTCCGCCCGCCAGCCCCCAAACCAGCCGGCAAGCCAACGCCAGCCAGCCCCACAACCCCACAAGCGCACAGACACCAGCCACAGTCCCCCAACCACTCCAACCCAACACAGCGATGCCAACCGCTGGTATCACCGCAGCAACCATCACCACCACCGCCCGTCCGCAGCGTAAACACCCGCGGCCGCCGAAACCAAAACAAAAAAGCGACCGACCCCGTAAACCACAACAACGCACACCCCCGGCTACCACCGAGGCCACCAACCCACCTACCCCAACTCATCCACAGCCAGGCCAATTGAGCCACCGGACATCCACACCCATGCACACACCTACACATTCATATACACATACATACACACATACATATATGCATATACATATACATACACATACACACATATACACACGCATGCATATACATATAAACATACACATCCACACATATATACACATTAATACACCCACACACATATACATAAGCCCACATATACACAAACACATACATACACAACACACACACAAAAAAATAAAAATAAAAAAATAAATACAAAATTAAAATAAAAAAAATAGAAAGAAAAGAAAAAAAAAAAAGAAAAATAAAATAAAAATAAACCCTTTAAATAAAATAAAATAAATAAAAATAAACAAGAGGCCTGGTCGCCAACAGTGCCCAACGCCACCAAACCCCGCAGCCCCTCCCGCACGTCCAGGCCCCCCCCGCCCACCACCCACCAGGCATCCCATCCGGCAAAAAGCCATAAGGGCCCAGCCCTGCGCCCACAGCCGGCATGCCACGGCACCTCAGCAGACCCGGCGCCGCGATCAGCAATGCACACCGGGGCAGCGACACATACATATGTACCTACATACATACACACAGATTTCACCATACATATATACAAACGTACACACACCCACATACACGCGTACCCATATATAATTTAACAGAATAAGTTAAATATATTAAAAAAAATTTTAAAATAAAAATAATCATAATAATAATAATAATATATATATATATATATATACATACACACATACATATATATATATATATATATATACACATACATACACATACATACATACATACATACATTCATACATACATACATATATACATACATACATATACATACATACACATACATACATATATATATATATATATATACACATAAAATAAATTAAAATAAATAAACAAAATTAATAAAAAAAATAAGGGCAGAGTAAAACACAGGAGGGGGACTCCCGCAGGGCAGTCGGGCAGCACCGCCGGGGCCCCAACAAGGGAGGCAAGCAGTCCCCCCAACCCGGCACCAGGCAGGCCCGCACAGCCGCAGCGCAGGGCGACTCCGGGCAGACCCCGCCCCGCGCCCCAGGGGAAGGAGGAAGCCCACGGACACCCGGAGCCAGAGGGGCACGAGCCGACCCCCGCCCGACAGCGGCAAGACCCCAGCCCCACGGGCGCAACCCCCCGCCCAACCACCCACGGGAGGGACAGCCCCCCCAACCAACCCAAGGCGGCCGCCCACAGCCCCACCCGCACCCAAACACCCGCCCAGGCACCTCCACCCACCCCCAGCCACCAGACCACCCACGGATCGGCCCGCCAGGCCGGAACCAGGAAACACACCCCAGGCCCACCCGACCCCGCGGCACACGGCCCCCCCGGCACCCAGGACCCCCCACCCACGGAGCAAGACCCCCGGGACAGAGCCCCAGCCCCGGCCCCCAAGGGAGTCAGGTCAGAAAATTAATTAGCGGTGCCCAAAGAGATCGGAATTCTGTCAGTTGTTGTTTTGATTCAGCAGACATTCTTTCCATAACTACATAATCTAATAAAATGTTTTTGTAAAGGTTTATACATAAATTATTTTTTGATTTCCAATTTATGAGAATAGTTTTCTTGGCGATGCCTAACGCATTTATAAGGAGGTATGTTTTGTTTATATCAAGATCAGTTGCGGAGAGATCACCCAACAGGCAGAGTGCGGGGCAGATGGGAATAGGAATCTCTAACGCTAATGATAGGTTCTCGCACACTCCAAGCCAAAAGTTACTCACGGGAGCACAGGACCACATTGAATGCAAGTAATTATCTATCTTATTATCTGAGCAGTGTACACAGATGTTAGAGTCAGCTAAACCCATTTTATACATTCTTAGACCGGTGTAATGTATTCTGTAAAGTATTTTGAGCTGAATCAGTCGTACATTTGGATTCTTAATCAAACGAGTAGTATTGAGGCATATTTGTTTCCAGAATTCTGGGTCACAGCTTGTTGATACGTCTGAGTGCCATTTAGAAGTTGGAATACTTATTGTGTTATCTATTTTTGATAAGAGAGCATATAATTTGGATAAAGCTTTGGGGGCAGATGTTTTGAAGAATTTAACGGTCGTAGGATTACTTTCCCATGTTGTTTTGTTGAATCTTGCGCTGATTACAGATTTGATTTGTATATATTCTAGAAATTTATTAGGATTGATTGCATATTGTGTTATTAAACTTTTAAAAGAGATAAAACTGTTTGCATGGATGATATCCCCAAGGCATCCGACTCCCTTATCATACCATGTTGGAAAGTTCAATGGCTTCTTGTTTAAAAGAAAATCCGGATTATTCCAAGTAGGCGTAAATTGGCATGGAGTGAGCGGGGACCCAGTTATTTTTAAAAACTCCCACCAAGCTGTTAAGGTAGTGCGTATATTAATACTTTTAAAGCAGTTGTGTTTTCGGAGAATTTGGCTAATAAAGGGCAAGTTAGAAATTGGGATCTCCTGGCTAAGTGATTGTTCAATCTCTAACCATAAACTATCTAATAAAGTGGGATTGATCCATTTTAATATATATTGTAGTTTATTTGCAAGGAAATAATAGGAAAAGTTTGGGAGTTCTAGACCCCCATGTTCTTTGGGTTTTTGTAAAGTTTTAAGGCTGATTCGTGCTGGTTTACTCTTCCAAAGAAACTGATTGATGTGTGAGTCTAGTGACTTAAACCAGATTTGAGAAGGTTTGGTTGGAATCATTGAAAATAGATAATTAACCCTAGGCAAGACCATAATTTTCACGGTAGAAACCCTTCCCATAAGTGAGATTGGCAGTGTTTTCCAACGCACCAGATCATCCTCAATCGATTTTAAGATTGGGGAGTAATTCAAGCGATTCAGATCTGACAATGTGGAGGAAATATTGATTCCCAGGTATTTAATGAGTATTAAGTAGACTTAACTTAAAGATGGTTTGAAAGTTGAAGAGCTTAAGCTGTACTGAAACGTTGTATGAATCTTCAAATGTTAAAAAAAATGTTGCAATAGTTGAAATTAAAAAAATGTATCACTCTTAGGCGTATACTTGTAAAATTTGCTTTAAAATTCAGCATGGTAAAATAACATGTCAACAGTAAATCATGCTAGATTGGGTCAAGTAACAAACTATATGACACTTAAGTGAATCCCGGTAAAATTTGCTAAAAAAAAACCAGTTAGCATGCTAGTGTTAGCATACAAAAACAATAACAGAGCAGAAATGAAGAGATTTGTAGGTAGACTAGCGGGTACGGAGTTGTACCTGCATGTGTTCTGTGATGGACATCATGGAGGTAAAGCTCAGTAAATCCCTCACCAAGGAGTCGATCAAAGGGCGACTCCCTGCCAGCCTCGTAGTCGCTGTCGCCTGCTTCACTGTCACCACGTCCACTGTCCTTCAAACTGAACTTATCCATCTCATTTAAGGCATATCTGAAAACATATGAAACAATTGTCATGGAAGATTGACTCATATAGCATTCTCATAACTATTCCACCTACCTAAACTTTATTTTAAGCATGCCAAATACACTACTGTGTCGCGATAAAATATTTCAAGAACTATTCTATATTAGTGTATATATGTATATAATTCTATATATCAAATATTACTAATCCTACTTAGCCTTTTTTTAAACAAATTATTTGATCTTTTCCACAGCGTTATTCATCTCTCCTACAGTGTCCATCTCAATGCTTTATGCAAATGAGTAGATGATGTCATCTACCAAGTTCCAGCAACTTTCAGGTCAGCCAATAGCTACTTTCCTTACTGAAGAGTTGACAACAATGGGCCAGCGACTCCATAGAAGGCGATATTCTCAGATTGGTGCTTATTACGTTGAGCAACGGAACAAGATTATTTTTGAGAGCTAAGTAGAGTCATATCTGATAAAAGAAATAACAATTTGAATGTCAATCTTTGACCAATCATACTGTCAGCTCCACTGTGAATGGGAACTGTTACTGAGGAAAAAAGAAACCAAGTCTTCGTCTAGATTACCCAAATAGGCTAAATTAAACCATTCAAAATAGGGTTGCTCATGCATGCAGTACTCCCACCACCCCGCAGGGGGCAACAGCAAATTAGTTGTGTCACGATGAAACAGCAGTGGGATGAGTACAGGAAGACTACTTATTCAACCCTAAAAAAAATCAAAATAAATTGCGAAAATCTGCCTTTTAACTGCAACTGGACAACAAAATATGAATGTTCTGCCCCAAGTAAGTGCTCGAGTTTCCTGTTGGACATTTTAAGCACCAGTAACAATGGTAGAAATCCACACACGTAAGCTTAATCACGAAACTTGGTCAAACATTTGTAAGTAGATATTCTACGCAAATATATTTACTTTGTTTTCTATTGAGTCATGCCAAAGACTATAAAAATGGGACCCATTACCTCCCTGCTCGGCACTCAGCATCAAGGGTTGGAATTGGGGGTTAAATCACCAATAATGATTCTTGGGCGCAGCCCCCGCTGCTGCTCACTGCTCCCCTCACCTCCCAGGGGGTGATCAAGGGTGATGGGTCAAATGCAGAGAATAATTTCGCCACACCTAGTGTGTGTGTGACAATCATTGGTACTTTAACTTTACTTTAACTTTATTGAAATTTCAGACTTTGTGATGTCTTTTGTATTGGTGATCTTGTTGTTTTTTTGTCGGCACACGCTGGAAAAGGGTAGCGAGAGCAGAATAATTAATTTAGTGACAGTGCAGTGTGAAAGCCCATGTGTTTACTTTGCAATTAAGTAAATGCGGTCTCAAAGGAGTACAACGTGCAGAAGCACTTTCTGACGAAACATCCAAATTCAGATGTCCGGCCCCTGAGCCTTTGGGCTTTTGAAACTTCATTGTGTGGTTGAATAACCCTGGTCTACATATTGTATGATTTATATGTTGTTTTTTTGTCGACTAATGGTAAAGTTTCATGACATCATGAGCAATATTTAAAGCTCTTGTGGACAATTGTATATAATAAAACTATATTCCAAAGTAATATTGGTACGTTTTTATTTTTGTACAGATATGTATCTTATAAAACATTTAAGTGGTAATAATAGTAATATGAGGTCACATTGTGGTTGTGTATATGCGGCGTAAGATCTAAAATTTACAATCCAACTCTGTTTGTTAAACTACCAAAGTCTTAATGTACCAAAGATTTTTTTTTTAAATAATTTCCTAAATTCATAACATGATTTTATCGAACAAAATTTTGTGCTGCAATCCATATTCTTTTGTTTAAAAAGAAAAGTTCTCACATAACAAACAATAGAGAAAAACTTACACATGTTTTCTTATGTCTTTTATAGAGCACATATTAATGTGATAATGAGCCTTTTTTTGTGGAGAAATCGGGCCTTACTCATTACCGTTCATGAAAGACTTTTCGTAAATTTAACGCATCGTCAAAAGAGTGAATAGGAATATACAACCTTTTCCGTATGGATTTTTTCTATAAATACCGACATTTGCAATGACAGTTATGTACGCACATTTCCCCCATCTGACACAACTCTTTTGTACGCATCTACTTTGTAAATAAGGCCCTGGATAACTAACAAAATCTGAGGTACCACTTGTGAAAAATGGTCATATTGTAATTGTCTGCATTACCTGTAGCTCCTGGTGTATTTGTTGCCTCTGAAACTTGGCCGTGGCTGGTACTGGCCCTGATGGAGCATGGACAGAAGCTGTGAGACTTGCTACAATCCCCAGAGAATAAAAAGGACAAACAAAACAAGAAAAAACAAAAAAAAGATGAAGCGGGAAAAATGAATGGAGTCAAACAAGCAAGATCACAAGACAATATGAACATGAAGGTTGTTGGGGGTGTTATGACCTCTACAGTATATGTGATGTTCAACACAAACATAACAGAAATACATTTACAACATGGACTGAGTATGATTTGACTAAATGTTACAAGTACAGTTTGCTATACACACAATGACTTTAATTGTCACTATACATATTTGCATATTAGCATTAGCATTCACAAAATGGCAGAACAAACCAAGTCTACAATGTGACGTCTTACCTCAACAGGAGGTGTGGTGTGGGCCAACTCCAGGGCAAAATTCTCTGCCACATGATTGGAGGAAATGGTAACAAGACTATTAAGCGACTGGTGACTGTGATGGCTCTGCCTGCTTCCCAGGGTAACTCGATCAGGAGCAGGAGAAGCTGAAGGGGAGTGTGGGTGGGACCGGACAGGTAGAGTTCCATTGACTGTCGGGACCAGAGTAATGTCTGCCTTGTGGATCTGCCTTGTTGGCTTCTTTGGTTGGTTTTGATAACTGTTTTCCGCAACTCGGCAATTGTAGTTGCGCTTCGGGTCTTTCTTCTCACGGGTGCAGCGTGTTGTGGCAAACATCACCATGACAATAAGAAGCAGAGCACAAACTGCCCCCAAAGATATGATGACGACCATGGAAAGATCAAAAGATGCCTGGCTGGAGCCGGTGGGGTAAAGAGTGGGGAGGATGTCTATATTCTCCTGCAGCGTGAGCTTGAGCAGAGCCCCCGTAGTAAGTCGGTTGGTTCCCCGATCCTGGACTTCCAACCTGATCTCCAGCACATCTCTTAGCACTTGTTCTAAGCTTACATTAGTTCTGAGCTCACATCGCCGTGCGTCCATTACAAACAGGCCGTCTTCGTTTCCGCTAACAATTGAGCAACTCATCTCTCCGTTGGCACCGGCGTCACGGTCTGTGACTTTCAAAGCCGTGATCAACTGACCGGGAGATGCGTACTTCCACACTGGAAGTTCAGCAGTGTGATTTTGGAGGGAGGGGTAGTGGATGATGGGCGGATTGTCATTTTCATCCAAAACTGTAAGCAGGACGGTTGTATTAGCAGACAGTGAAGGGTTTCCCCCATCGCGCCCTTGGATGATGAAAGTGATGTGACTGACGTCCTCATAGTCAAAGCTCCTTAAGGCATAGATGGCACCATTGGACGGGTCAATGGTTACATATGTGGAAATGGGGCTCCCCTGCACCAGAGCATCAACTATGGCATAGGTAACCTGACCATTGGTGCCCAGATCTGGATCAGAGGCAACCACAGTCATCAGATAGGCCCCTGGTGAGTTGTTCTCAGATTTGAACACCTCATAACGGCTCTTCTCAAAACGTGGAGGATTGTCATTTTCATCCAGCACCTGAACAGTAAAATGTTTGATGGTGGAGAGGCTTGGGGAGCCTCGGTCCTCAGCAATGACTGTTAGACTGTACTCTGACCTCTTCTCTCTATCCAGGGAGATGTTGGTGAGGATCATGTAGTTCTTCTCATATGTTTTCTGAAGTCTGAAGTGACCGTGGCCATGAAGCCTGCACACCACTTCACCATTCAGCCCTGTGTCACTGTCGTCGATGCGAACCAGAGCAATGAAGGTATCCACAGGTGCGCCCTCCGAAATGTAGGCCACTTCCTCTTTGCCCGGCGTCATCAGGTTGATGTTTATCTCTGGTTTGTTGTCATTTACATCCACAACTTTCACAACTATTTTGCAAAGCCCTGGAATGGAGTTTGGGCCCAAATCCTGCGCCTGAACATCAAGCTCATACGATGAAGTGGCTTCAAAGTCCACCTTTTTAATAAGAGTGATGTGGCCATTTTCTGGATTTATTTTAAAGGTTTCCAAGATCTTTGGTGAGACATGACTGCTGAAAGAGTAGACTATTTTCCCGTTAGTGCCCTCATCTGGATCTGTAGCATTTAAATCAATGAGAAGAGTCCCAAGAGGAGAGTTTTCCAAAAAATTAATGACATATGCTTGCTCTTCAAATGTTGGGCTGTTGTCGTTTGAATCAGAGATGCTAATTTTAAGCAAGGTGGAGCCAGACTTGGGGGGCCCACCATTATCTGAAGCCGTGAGCCGCAGCTGGTAGCTGGACTGCACCTCCCTGTCCAACTCCCGTGTGACCACCAGCTCTGCATACTTGGCTCCGTCCGTCCTGGTCCTGATGTCAATCTTAAAAAAGTTGTTGGGAGTGAGGGAGTATGAGTGCAGCGAGTTCTCCCCGACGTCTGCGTCCATGGCGGCGTCTAATGGGATTCGAGTGCCCACAGACGCACTCTCGGAGATCTCAATGGGGACAATAGCACGGGAGAAGTGCGGGGAATTATCGTTGATGTCCAACACTTCCACTTCCACGTGGAACAACTGCAGGTACTCGGTCGGGAGCGTGACCACGTCAAATTCAATGGAACAGTTCAAATTTTTCTCACAGAGCTTCTCGCGGTCGATTTTGGAGCCGATGCTGATTTCTCCGTCATCCTCGCGGACAGACAGAAACGGCGTACTCCCCCGCTGCATGGCTTTGAAGCGAAAAGACAGAGAGCTCGGTAGTTTGGATAAAACTTCAGCAACATCCGCCTTGAGCCGTGCGATAACAGTCCCCACTCGCTGCTCTTCATACACTTTGTACTTTAATGTCTTGCCGTCGACACAGTTTAGAAGTGCAATCCAGATAAATAGTTTGAATAGTGCAGAGGGGGGCACGCTGCCTTTGGCTCCGTTGCATTTAGTCCCCATCTTACTGCGATTAAGACCTACACACAGGAGGAGGGCGGGGGCAAAGCACCCAAAAAAAGAATCTTCTTAATTTTCTAACATTATAAAATCCTCATTTCTTGTTCAGCATCGGATTGAAGAGAAAAAGCAGAAAACAGAGGAAAATCCCACTCCTTGTCGACAGAGCTGTTGCATATATCCACATGTGGCCGTTGGCAGAGAAGCACTGAGTGAAAGAGTGAAAGGGAGGGATTCGGGGAGTGCTTGCCTCGCTCGCCTGCTCAGCTTGCAGTGTCTCCACCCACCCCGCACCCAAGCTGTCGCCTCAAAAATCTTATACAAAGACACTAAAAGCAGGATTAACCCCCCTCCTCCTCTCACACACTCCTGCATTAAAAGTGTGCCACAACAATGGCCTAGAGGAAGAACTATTCCGGGCTCAGCCAAGTCTCAGACAAACTGACCTGCAGCACACGTTCACATTGTTGGTGTGTTTCAGCGACGTGTGCCAGTCTAACTCCCCCTATTCTCCGAGGGTAGCGAGCACCAAATGAAGTCAACAAGCATGGAACAGAGCTGTCTCTTACTGGTTGCTATAGTGGAGAATGCATCCAGACACATCTAGACACATGTTAAATGTCTTCAAGAGATTTTGTAATTAAAGTGTCTAGAATCTACCTAATGTGGGATTTGATAATAAACATTGATGGATCAAACCTCCTGAGTGATCGCTTGAACTAATACAGACTTTGTCAGAGAGGCTGCTGGTTAACATTCAGAAAAAAAAACCTTTAAAACTTAACCAGCTTGTTATGGTTGCTAAAATAACTGACAATACAACATTTTTCATTTCCCAGTAATACTCTGTGCAGATACACCCACACCCACAGACCCACCACTCTTTTAAGACCCAAATTGTAATGAAACTAAACAACACGAAGTATCAACCAATTGCCGTGAAACATTATGTGATCGGCCGATTCCAATTATAAAAGCCGATCCCAACAGTAGATACTTTATTTATTTTTGGTCCCCCGGATGACAGGCCACTAGTAGCTAATTTGGTATGTTCATACACAGTGTGGAGCTAAGTTAACCATCCTTCATTGCAGCAAATAAAGTACATTTCTTACAAGTGTTATTATCGCTAGAAGAGCATGTAATCTGCATACCAAATAAGAACAAACAGGCACAGATAAGAAGGCATGCTAATCGCTAAGTGAGCAGCTAAACTACCTTGAAACAAGTAACTAGTACTAGTACAACAAGTAACTTTCTTGAGTTGCAACAGAAAGTAAGCTGTAAAATTAACAGGAAATCAACAAGTAGATTATTAAGAGTCTTGAACAGCGGTGACCAAACTTTTAGTCTCCAAGAGCCAAAGTGAAAATGTGCCAACGTGCGGCTAGCCAAACACAGTGAATCATTCTCTGGACACAGGAGCAAAAACCAAATTATTTAAAAGAGTATAAGATAGTAGTTACTTTTATATTATATGTATTGTGTATTATTAACTTTGGTTTGATCAAACAATTGTATGTAAACAAAAATAAAATAAAGAACATGTTTAAATATTGTGTTGGCATTATTATTGTTGTGATAACAGGTAATCGTATCAGCCGATCTCACTCATGGATGATTGGAATCAGCAGCATAAAACCATGATCGGCACATCCCTTATAAAAATACTTTATTTAAGTCTGTTACTATATTATGATTGGATATGGTCTTGCATCTAGGGGTTCAGCTGCAATGAAGTCCTGCAAAATCAGAGTTGTTCATATGGCAAGTGACTTTATGAGCATGCCATCTGGCCTGAACTCGAGAGGACCCCAAACCTGCAATTAGCATCTACGGTATTCCCATCGCGCAAGGAACATAGACAGTCAATGTTTGATGGTCTCGTCTGATCAAATCTGAAAAAAATCCAGAAATGCGTTGGAATTTTCCAGCCATCCTTTGTTCACTGTAATGGAAAATACGACTTGGAGCTGATCAGCATTCAGTAGATAACCTAATATTGCACAGAAGAAGCTGTCTTGTGACTGAAAGATTTTTGCTTTCATGCTTTTCAAATGTGTCAAGATTGAAATCAGAGCGTTGAAAAACTTAATTTTCATCACATTGTCGAAAAGTCTCAGAAGAATAAAAAGTATGTTTGTGGGGCACTTTTTAAATCAGCTTCATTTGGAGCGAGAGTCACAACTGATGAATGGCATTGCTCGCATCGATCACCGAGTAAATTATCTCGGCCTGGCATCTCTTTGCGGATTTGTCTCTGTGAAGGATTTTATCTGCATTTTAAATTCCTCTGTTGGACCCGTGGGAGCGCGCTCTCTGCACTGCCATCTGCCTCTGAGCAAACACATGGGCGCCGAGGTTAGTGTCCATGTGTCCACACACTGATGCTGCATTGCTAAACAAGAGCTGAATATTTCCCGAAGTCACGTTTTTAAGACTGGAATTATTTCAAATCAGTCTGAAACATTTCATGTTTCTCAATGCTGTGATATTCTTTAGGGGTTAACATTCTGTCAGCATTGCCTAAGCTGATCTATAACATACGTTCTTTTTCCTCAAGCATTAGGTTAAAATGACCTAATAGTTATGCTTTATGAACATAAGTTCCTCAGATAATACCAATTTTTTTTCAGCTGTAGTTTCTGTGGCCAACTGTGGCGACGGCAAGGTAAGTCATGGGGGTGTAGAGATACCCACAGGGACCATAAACTGACTGAGAGGAGCTGGAGGGAAGGGTGGGGGTGCAGCTGAGGGGCTCAGGAACTTTGTCATTGAAATGAAGCAAGAGATCCTGAGGACAAAGGCAGCATAGCAGGTGGAGAGGCGGCGCAGAGGCCCTCCCAGGCACCCTGTCCCCCCCCCCCCCCGCCCTCCGTAGAATCAGTTCACACAAGAATGGAGGCTTGGACTTTTGCTGGAATTGATCAGCACTCAAGTCTTAAGTAAAGACAGAAAAAAATACACATCTTCCTATTTTAGACAGATAATCGTTGAATTTCATCCATCATAGATCAGAGAGTGGAACAGTCCATGAAAAAATCCAAAGCCTAGGGTTAACCTGACACAGTTTTTTTTTTCTTTGCGTTACTCAGTTTAATTTCCACTTTAACGGAATGGTGGACGTAATCGCAGAACTGGCCCCCTAAAAAACGGAATCTATTGTTAAATGTAATTGACGTAATGTGACTGAAATGCTGGGGAAATTGTGTTTACTGAGATGTGGGCACCTCCTCACAAACACAATTGCACGAAAAAGCTACGATACTTTTACGTCAAAGAGCCGAACAGTTGCCAAATGACTTATACGTCTATCCATCCACCCATTTTCAGCCGCTTATTCCCTTCGGGGTTGCGGGGGGCGCTGGAGCCTATCTCAGCTACAATCGGGCGGAAGGCGGGGTACACCCTGGACAAGTCGCCATCTCATCGCAGGGCCTGGGATGAATTTCTTCAGTAAATGTAAAGATTTTTGCGTTTAATTCAAGGATCAGAGGTTGAGGAGACATTTTTCAGTTTTATTTTATAAGATAATTTCTAAGAACCACTACTGATAAATGCTACTCGTAGATTTTTGGGACCTATTATATTCTGCAGTTGGAAAAGGAACGATTTACACCAACTGAACCAAAAACTGTGTCACAAAACCGTAATAAGATCCGAACTGTTGATTTTGTGACTCGTTCAACCCCTACCATAGATAGCACCTCTCGATGAGGCCCATTCTGAGTGTGTCTGAGGTTGGTGGAGATTGTAAAGGCACGCGAGCATCTGCCACCGTCTAATTACCATTCTGGTATCTCCTGGGAGATGGGAGGGATTGTTAAGGGGCTCAGCGGAGCATGCTGAGTGAGACACAACCTGAATGCAAGTCTAACTTACCGTATGTTCACCAGTGGTTTGCAGAAAGAGTAGTTTCAGACATAGGTTTATATTTACACTGTAGGTCAAATACAATTTTTGTGACATGTCTCTTATTTTTTCATGTCAATGTGAACAGTATAAGTCGGATTTTTGTAAATTTGACCCAGGCCTCTTTAATATGTGGATGTAATACAGATATGTATCCTCTGTGACTGCAGTCTGAGCAATCAAGTCGCTTTCATTTGACCTAAACCCTATCAAAAGATGACAAACATCACAATTCTTTGCCAAAACGGACAGGCGTGAAAGTAAATGGTGGATAAATTAGCAGAACACAGTAGTGAAAAGATGATGTTCTAGAAGTGATTAAAATACAACCCTAATCCTCGCCGGTTTTGGAAAAGTCTCAAACAAACCCAAACTGTCCCCAATGATAAATTAGGGTCCACAATTCATAGAAAAATGGCTCTGGCCGGACCCTTTGGATACATTTCAGACCTCTTAGAGCACTTGGACTTTTGCCGGTAAGTCTGTTTTGGGGGTACCTTGGTACCGTCAGGTCAGTTAGCCATTTGCTGAGTCAATTGACTTTCTCCAGTTAAAGTAGATAGACCCCGGTTTCTTTGAGGATCTATCCATCCATCTTCTTATCCGAGGTCGGGTCGTGGGGGCAGCAGCCTAAGCAGGGAAGCCGAGACTTCCCTCTCCCCAGCCACTTCGTCCAGCTCTTCTCGGGTGATCCCGAGGCGTTTCCAGGCCAGCCGGGAGACATAGTCTTCCCAACGTGTCCTGGGTTTTCCCCGTGGCCTCCTACTGGTCGGACGTGCTCTAAACACATAATAATAATACATATACATATTTTTATATACATACATACATATATATGTATGAAGATGAGATGAGTGAGATGAGATCACCTTCACTTGGTCATTTGAAAAGTAGCTCGCCTGCTGAAAAAGTGTGGGCACCCCTTCTCCAAGGTGAAGGCTGCACATTATTACCGTATTTTTCGGAGTATAAGTCGCACCGGCCGAAAATGCATAATAAAGAAGAAAAAAAAACATATATAAGTCGCACTGGAGTATAAGTCACATTTTTTGGGGGAAATTTATTTGATAAAAACCAACACCAAGAATAGACATTTGAAAGGCAATTTAAAATAAATAAAGAATAGTGAACAACAGGCTGAATAAGTGTACGTTATATGACGCATAAATAACCAACTGAGAACGTGCCTGGTATGTTAACGTAACATATTATGGTAAGAGTCATTCAAATAACTATAACATATAGAACATGATATACGTTTACCAAACAATCTGTCACTCCTAATCGCTAAATCCCATGAAATCTTATATGTCTAGTCTCTTACGTGAATGAAATAAATAATATTATTTGATATTTTACGGTAATGTGTTTCACACATAAGTCGCTCCTGAGTATAAGTCCCACCCCCGGCCAAACTATGAAAAAAACTGCGACTTATAGTCCGAAAAATACGATATTATACAAATCATAAAAATACTGTTACCGCCCGAATGCAGCTGAGCTCGGCTCCAGCACCGCCCGCGACCCCGAAAGGGACAAGCGGTAGAAAATTGATGGATGGATAAAACTACTGTACATGTTTGTACAACATTCTATTGTATTGTTTTTCATACAATATTTATTTTCTAAAAGTTTGTATTTATTTTTAAAATACATGTTGCATGCAAAAATCGTGATGTTTTGAAGGGCCAAGCACAGATTATATTGACTTGAAAATGTTTTCAATGGGCAACACTGTTTCGCAATATGAGTTCTTCAAGGTACGATCTGTGTCACAGAACCAATTAAGCCCTTGTGCTTAAGTATTTGTATGAGCGAAATCTCTTTTTGCACCAATATGGGTACAGAATATAATATGAATTTCACACTTCCATGAGTTGACAGTACATTTTATGTCTGCCTTCAGTGTTTGGATACATAGTTTGTTGTGGCATCTTTGAGCTGCAAGTTTTTAGCGTTCAGTATGTGTGAAATCGGAGAATACTGAGGGGGGTCAAAGGTGACTGTTGCCACATAGTTAAAAAACATAACAAAAATAGAAAGTGACAGATATTCTGCAACAGAAGCCACAAATTAGGATGTGTCATTTCAAGACTTGGCAGTGGGTAATTGCTCAAACCAGGGCAAACACTTGTTTGTGGGATTTGACAAACAGTTCTTGAGGTTGCATACTGGATCCGTAGATTTTCTTGGGAAAAGTTGCAGCGATCAGTATCAGCCTATTTCCGTGAAATAATATGTGATCAGCAATTGCTGATTCAATGCCGATCACAAAAAAAAAAAAACATCCCTTCTGGCTGATACTTAATTTATTTTTGGTTGATAGTAGTTTATGATTTTGTTTAGTTATGGTGTCCATTGACTTTGTTTTGCTCAAACAATTGTGTGTAATGCAATAACATAAAGTAATAGTTTAAATTAAAGATGTCCGATAAATGCGTTAAAATGTATTATCGGTATCGTTTTTTTTATTATCGGTATAGTTTTTTTGGTTTTTTTTCTTCTTTTAATTAAATCAACATAAAAAACACAAGATACACTTACAATTAGTGCACCAACCCAAAAAACATTCCCCCCGCATTTACACTCATTCACATTCATTCACACAAAAGGGTTGTTTCTTTCTGTTATTAATATTCTGGTTCCTACATTATATATCAATATATATCAATACAGTCTGCAAGGGATACAGTCCATAAGCACACATGATTGTGCGTGCTGCTGGTCCACTAATAGTACTAACCTTTAACAGTTACTTTTACTAATTTTCATTAATTACTAGTTTCTATGTAACTGTTTTTATATTGTTTTACTTTCTTTTTTATTCAAGAAAATGTTTTTAATTTATTTATCTTATTTTATTTTATTATTATTTTTTTAAAGTACCTTATCTCCACCGTACCTGGTTGTCCAAATTAGGCATAATAATGTGTTAACTCCACGACTGTATATATCGGTTGATATCGGTATCAGTTGATATCGGTATCGGTAATTAAAGAGTTGGACAATATCGGAATATCGGATATCGGCAAAAAGCCATTATCGGACATCCCTAATTTAAATATAGTGTTGATATTGTTAAACTGTCAATAAATCAAATCAAATCAACTTTATTTATAAAGCACATTTAAAATTTACCACAGGGGTAGCCAAAGTGCTGTACAATGAACAGGTTAAAAGATAAAACGAGTACCGAGCAAACACAACACAACACGATAAAAAATAAATAATTAAAATAGAATTAATAAAAACATAAAAACAGGATCACAGCAGGTGTATTATGGGGCGCCATTATAATAATAGCACTCAACATAAGAACAATTTAAAGTACATGTGATCAATGTCGACCATTTTCAGTCATGGATGATCAGAATATCGACAGCAAAAAACCCTGAGTTGTTTTCAAAGTCCTGGATAAAAATGAAGTCATGGGTTCTAAAAACATTTGTGTCATTTGTCACTATCATGAAGTGCAGTATCTCTATCATTAAGTGTAGCGTCACTATCGTGAAGTGTAGTATCACTATCATGAAGTATAGCATCACTATCACAAGGTGTAGTCTTACTATCATAAAGTGTAGTGTCACTGTGATTAAGTGTAGCGTCACTATTGTGAAGTGTAGAATCACTATCATAAAGTATAGCATCACTATCATAAAGTTTGGTGTGACACTAACATCTAGCGTGAATATCAAAGTGTAGTGTGACTATCATAAAGTGTAGTGTCACTATCTTAAAGTGTAGTCTTACTATAATAAAATGTAGTGTGACTATCATAAAGTGTAGTGTCACTATCATAAAACTGGGCACACAATATTAATGTTCAGCAACTTAGCAACACAACTACTGTTTTGGGGAAAATACATACGTATAATGAGAAGAGGAGAGCAGAGTTGTTAAAGTGAGCTAGCACTAGTGCTGTCCCGATATTTATTTGAGTAAGGGTACCAAAAATTATTTTGATACTTTTTGGTACTTTTCTAAATAAAGGGGACCACAAAAAAAATGACTTTATTTTAACAAAAAATCTTACGGAACAGTAAACATATGTTTTTTATTGCATTCGAAGAACATGTTTGTCCTTAAATAAAATAGTGAACATACTTACTTGACAACTTGTCTTTTATTAGTAAGTAAACAAACAAAGGCTCCTAATTTAGTCTGCTGACATATACAGTAACATATTGTATCATTTATCATTCTATTTTGTCAAAATTTTAAAGGACAAGCTGTAAAAAATTTAATATTAATCCACTTTTTCATTTACTATTAATATCTGCTTACTTTTTGTTTCAACATATATTATCTACACTTCTCTTAAAATGTAATAATCACTTATTCTTCTGTTGTTTGATACTTTACATTAGTTTTGGATGATACCACAAATTTAGGTATTTATCCGATACCAAGTAGTTACAGGATAATACATTGGTCATATTCAAAGTCCTCATGTGTCCAGGGACATATTTACTTAGTGTATCAACATAATATGAATTTTTTTAAAAGGAAAAAAGATTTTGTGACGATAAAAAATGTTGATGTAATCATAGTCGTATTGACTAGATACGCTATTGTTCTTGGTATCATTACAGTGGATGTTAGGTGTAGATCCACCCATGGCGTTTGTTTACATTCAGGGTGCTAGCTTGCTGTTAGCGGTTAGCTACCGTATCCTCCTTCGGTGTGTAGTGAAGCATGTTTAGCTATTCCTCGTCCTGCAGGGATGATACTTGTAGGAAACGTACTTTATTCGTCGCCGTGGAGGCTAAGATTAGTGATTTAGAATTACCGTATTTTCCGCACTATAAGGCGCACCGGATTATTAGCCGCACCTTCAATGAATTACATATTTCATAACTTTGTCCACCAATAAGCCGCCCCGGATTATAAGCCGCGCCTACGCTGCGCTAAAGGGAATGTCAAAAAAACAGTCAGATAGTTCAGTCAAACTTTAATAATATATTGAAAACCAGCGTTCTAACAACTCTGTCCCAAAATGTACGCAAATGTGCAATCACAAACATAGTAAAATTCAAAATGGCGTAGAGCAATAGCAACATAATGTTGCTCGAACGTTAATGTCACAACACACAAAATAAACATAGCGCTCACCTTCTGAAGTTATTCTTCATTCGTAAATCCTTCGAATTCTTCGTCTTCGGTGTCCGAATTGAAAAGTTGCGCAAGCGTGGTATCCAAAATGGCCGGTTCCGTCTCGTCGAAGTCATCGGAGTCAGTGTCGCTGTTGTTCTGTGAATCCTGCCTTCCGGAAAGCTCGGACCACAGTTGTGACCGAAATATCTGCCCAGGCATTTACGATCCACTGGCAAATGTTGGCGTATGTCGTCCGGCGCTGTCTGCCCGTCTTAGTGAAGGTGTGTTCGCCTTCGGAGCTGTGTGAAAAAAGCCACCCGGCCTCTTCGCGTAAACTTCCCTTAACCACTCGCTCATCTTTTCTTCATCCATCCATCCCTTCGAGTTAGCTTTTATGATGACGCCGGCTGGAAAGGTCTCTTTTGGCAAGGTCTTCCTTTTGAATATCACCATGGGTGGAAGTTAGCATGGCAAGCTAGAACCACAGTGAAGGATGACTTCTCATTCCCTGTGGTGCGAATATTCACCGTACGTGCTCCCGTTCCACAGTGCGGTTCACAGGAATATCAGTTGCTGTGAAATACGGTAGTAATCCGTGTGCGGATGGAGAGATTGCGTCTTTTTATGAACCGGATCCTTTTCGCTTAGTAGGAGCCATTTTGTGGTCTTTACAGATGTAAACAGGAAATGAAACGTACGGTGATATCCGCGCGTTTTTTCTTCTTCTTCCGGGGGCGGGCGGTAGCTTACAGTAGAAGAAGAAGCGCTTCCTGTTCTATGGGGGCGGGTGCTTACCTTGGCGGTTGCTTGCGTAGAAGAAGAAGCGCTTCCTGTTCTACCGGGAAAAAAGATGGCGGCTGTTTACCGAAGTTGCGAGATCGAAACTTTATGAAAATGAATCGTAATAAAGCGCACCGGGTTATAAGGCGCACTGTTAGCTTTTGAGAAAATTTGTGGTTTTTAGGTGCGCCTTATAGTGCGGAAAATACGGTAGCTAAAACACTGCCGACTGCGAATGGACGTTCGCTGCTAGCTCGCTAGCCATGTCTTAAAGCACCTCTTCCTGAGGGCGTTTCAGTTTTATAACTTCACCTTTATCTTTAATTTTTAGGCCAAAATGCGTCCGTTCTCCCTTTTATGTCTACACACTGTGTCTGCTTGTAAGTACTCCATGATTGTGCGCTGTCGAACACGCTCCTCTGCTCGCAAAACCAGCAATGTCACGACGTGACGGTGCGCCTTCATGCCCGGGAACCGCTAGTTTTCAAACAGAGTATACGGTAGTACCGTTTTTGATTCATTAGTACCGCAATACTATACAAGTACCGGTATACCGAACAACCCTATCTAGCTAGCACTAATGTTAAGTTAGCACGTACCTCGTAGACATGATAGCCGCATGTAGCTTCCCTGTCAAACAAAAGAAACGATCTCTGAACTTCCCTGTTGCTCCTTTTTTATCCAGACAAAATGTCACTGCAGTAAAAAAGTCACATTTGTAGTTTGATTACCAGAAGCTAAGCAGATAAATCTAGCTCGCTGCCACCAAGCAAAAGCCGAGTGACAGTCAAGACAAAAATCTTTCACACATGGCAGAAATGTCAAACTTTGATTGACCAGACTGTCTTTAAGCTTGTAATTTTTTGGAATCTTATGATATTATACATACTATTTTTAATTCTCATGGTAATAAAAATGTTATTGAGTTTAATCAAAAAACAAAGCCTAATAGAGAATGATTCCGGTTGTCAACCTTAGCACCAGTTGCTCTGAAATGATTGATTTTCAAACGAGGATTATAATGAAGTGTTTTGAAGTCACATCTGGCAACAAGCTGACATGAAAACAAGCACTGTAGAGGACGGAAGTAAGGGTGCTCTTTGATAATGTTGTCAACCACAATAGTGTGGATGGCTTTTCTTCAAAAGACTAACCTTTGTCTGTGCATTAAATGCAATAAGGGTGGGTCTGTTTAAAAACAGCTTTCTTACAAATGTTTTTACACCACACCCTTCCCTTCAAAGTTCTCCTTACTGATAGACACACGCCTGGCATCTGCTGCACTGATACCTGATCACTTGTATTGCAAGCTACACAATAGCCTGTCCTGGTCTGCATCTTTTCATATCACAAAGGAAAACCAAGTATAAAAGACTTCTTTGTTTCTGGATTGCTATCTGACAAATTCTAAGGATAGCCTTCGATACAGCGGCAGTGGTAGATCGGTTTTTGTATTGTCCAATTTTTGGGGGATTCTGCTATTTAGCCATAGTTTTTGTATATCTATCATCTCAGTTAACAAATGGCCAAACATCAATCCGCGGAAAAAGGGTGCCTAAACAAAAAATCCACGCCTTGGTAATTTAGTCTCTGTACTTTTTCTATCGAGTACGTAAATATTCCGCCATGCGACCAAACATGGGGCTGGACCCCAGGATGCAGACAGGGAGAGGCGATGTGCAGGAAAAAGTATATTTAATCATGCTAACACACAGCAAATCCTTACACAAATGACAGAGTACAAAAACAAAGACTAAAAATGCATATGTAATGGCATATACAAGTTAAACCTAGAATAGTAACTTAATGAACCGGGGTCATCATAGTGACAACGCTGTGCTTAATAAACTTCCTGATTAAAAAGTTAAAGTACCCATGATTGTCACACACACACTAGGTGTGGCGAACTTATTCTCTGCATTTGACCCATCACTCTTGATCACCCCCTGGGAGGTGAGGGGAGCAGTGAGCAGCAGCGGTAGCCGCGCCCGGGAATCATTTTTGGTGATTTAACCCCCAATTCCAACCCCTGATGCTGAGTGTCAAGAGGGGAGGTAATCTGTCCTATTTTTATAGTCTTTGGTATGACTCGGCCGGGGTTTGAACTCACGACCTACCGATCTCAGGGCGGACACTCTAACCCAGGGGTAGGGAACCTATGGCTCTCGAGCCAGATGTGGCTCTTTTAATGACTGCATCTGGCTATCAGATAAATCTTAGCTGACATTGCTTAACACGATAAGTAATGAATAATTCCGCTGGTAATCACAGTGTTAAAAATAACGTTCAAAATATAAAACATTCTCATGCATTTTAATCCATCCATCTGTTTTCTACCGCATTAATGGTAAGAAGTATTTTATTTATTATTGATTAGCTTCAGAATAACAATGTTATTAAAAATAATAAGAGACTTATTATACTCTAAAAATGTTGGTTTTACCTTAGAAATGCACGCATTTAGTTGCATTCAGTGTTAAAAAATATTATATGGCTCTCACAGAAATACATTTTAAAATATTTGGCTTTCATGGCTCTCTCAGCCAAAAAGGTTACCGACCCCTACTCTAACCACTAGTGATTATAAACAGCGGCATGCCGCAAAAGGGGAAATACTAAACAGATTTAACAAAATAAAACCACAAAATCAGAACTGCAGGAAAAAGAAACAAAAAACAAACCCTGTCATTGGTATGTGTGGCAGCAAATGGTGTGCTTATCACCCTTTTTGTCAACAAATGTCTCCAATAACAAAAATATGTTAAAATGTTTGTTTATACATTTTATTAATCATTTGTATTTATATTACGTTATTGTATGCATATACGACTATTGTTTTTCTCTACAAAATATGTTTTGTCTTTATATTTTTGGGTGTCTGATATTGATCTTGGTCTGATATTAAGCAAAAAATTGGTTTGTTTTTTAGTTTGCATCTTAAATCTCTGGTACAAGCAGGCATGCAGCATGTTTACTTGTGCAAAGTTGGACAACCAGTCCTCCATATGTCCTTTAATAAGCACACAAGGTTGGTCTTTTCTTGTATTTTAGTAATGTCATTTACAAAAGATAAACATGGTATGCTACAGGCTTTTAGGAGCTCGCAGCTGCACAACAGTTAAGGATACAAGCTCGACATACGTACATATTAATAACTGAACAATATTGCAGTCTAAAACGGCACATTTGTCAATATGAACAGCTATCAAATAATTATAGTTGCATACTATTACACATACAAAGTCTCTAAGGCAGAAGAGTATTAGAAAGTATCCAGTAACAAACGTGTCCGCATCATTCACCTTAATTATTGGGACCACTTGGTGACACCAAAAAAAAGCAAAACAAAAACCACTCCTCTTCAACCTAAAGACAGCATAAATCCATTGCAGACGGTTGGTAATAAAAAGGTTAGTGTTTTTCATACCTACCATTTTTCTGTTTGACCAATTTTACTTGATCAAACTTTTTCTAACATTCCACACTACAATATAAGACAGGTATGTTTGGTTCCTTTTGATATTGTATCAGATCAATATCATATAGGCTAGGGGTCGCCAACCCGCGGCTTTCGAGCCGCATGCGGCTTTTGAGCGCCGCCCTAGTGGCTCTCTGGAGCTTTTTCAAAAATGTATGAAAAATGGAAAAAGTTGAGGGGGAAAAAATTTATTTTTTGTTTTAATATGGTTTCTGTAGGAGGACAAACATGACATAAACCTCCCTAATTGTTATAAAGCACACTGTTTATATTAAACATGCTTCACTGATTCGAGTATTTGGCGAGCGCCGTTTTGTCCTACTAATTTTGGCGGTCCTTGAACTCACCGTAGTTTGTTTACATGTATAACTTTCTCCGACTTTCTAGGACGTGTTTTATGCCACTTCTTTTTCTGTCTCATTTTGTCCACCAAACTTAACGTTGCGCATGAACCCACAAAGGTGAGTTTTGTTGATGTTATTGACTTGTGTGGAGTGCTAATCAGACATATTTGGTCACTGCATGACTGCAAGCTAATCGATGCTAACATGCTATTTAAGCTAGCTATATGTACATATTGCATCATTATGCCTCATTTGTAGGTATATTTGAGCTCATTTAGTTTCCTTTAAGTCCTCTTAATTCAATTTATATCCCATGACACACTATTTGTATGTAATATGGCTTTTAATTTTTTGCGGCTCCAGACAGATTTGTTTTTGTATTTTTGGTCCAATATGGCTCTTTCAAAATTTTGGGTTGCCGACCCCTGATATAGGCCAATACTCAAGTCAACTTGTTATCATTTTGGAAGTGAAAAAGTCGTATTAAGACACCCTTATTCTGGAGTGAATTATTTTGGAATTAGGTTTGTTTTATAGCAAAAGCCGAAGTATCAAAGTACATGTTTGTATTGTGGTGACGTGTGTGATGCTATTGTGTAAAACAGAACCTTCAAGGACAAGAACCCTGCACTAAATTTACACCACAGGGTTTTATCTCCAGGACTTTTTAGGAGTACAAAAGCACTACCGTTTTCCAACCTTTACGTTACAATGGTGTAATTTTTTTGTTGCTCCCTGAAGGGTCAGTAAAACCGCAGTCCACACCAGACTGTAGAGAGTCAACTCTTCAGGGTTTGCAGCGTGATACTTTGTCAAGTCAAAGTGTTGTAGGCGGCGCGTGCTAGCACACAATGGAGGGACAACAACAGCAGTGAAGTTTGTTCTGCATCAGTTCAATCGGTGATGCAGCGAACAAAAGGCTTCCATGTGGTTCTAGTTGTGTCCTTTTTGCACGTGCAGGGTCGATGGCTGACATATTTTTTGGGGGTGCTCATTCATTAGACTGATTTACTACCCCCAGTCGTCCACACCCCCCTGGTCTTTCTTTCTATGTGTCTTGGCAGATGTGAGACAGGCACTGGCCTTTCTCTCCTTTTATTTTCCTTTCTGGTGTGGGGGTAGAGTCTTGCTCAAGCACCCAGCACATGTTTTTAATTTAAGGGGCATTTGCGTTGAAAGGCTTATAGATCCCTGACTCAGCATTCACAGCAGGCTTGACGCACCCTTTTATTGTTATTTTATTTTACTTCTGTCAAACATTTCTTCAGAAATTCAGTTTGTTTTTGAATATTCACTATATATATATATATATATATATATATATATATAAATGCAAGGTGTACACCGCCTTCCGCCCGAATGCAGCTGAGATAGGCTCCAGCATCCCCCGCGACCCCAAAAGGGACAAGCGTTAGAAAATGGTTGAATGGATATATTGTATGAGTGTGTGTGTGTGTGTGTTTGTATTAAAACAAAATACTAAGCTTTTGAGTGTTCGTCATGAAAATAAAGCATAACCACAGTACACTGAAACTGCTGTGAACTAATTCTCCTCTAAATATTATTTTAAAAGGAAAATACCCATATAGATATAACATCCATAAAAACTGAAGGATGCATGGCTCACTTTGATACATTTTGTGCATTGAAGATGGCTAAATATTATGGATGGGTACCTTTCACATTTGAAACGATACGGTAAAGATTCCCAATACTCAACTGTACCAAAATGCAAAATGCTAAACTGTTTAATAATAAAATAATATTTTTAAACATTAAACAGTGAGCTGATAATAATTGAGTTGTTATATTTTGTTTTCTTACACTTCTGAGTATGTTTAAGTGTGCATTCATTTCAGATTGTCCTAGGTGTGTTGCCATATTCAGGAAGTAGTCTTTGCCATTAAGTTGAATGTGTTTTTTTGTTGAGTCCTACAAAGTGTTTATGTTGCAAGTATTGCACTTATTACGCACCATCTGTATGTTTTTAGCATGCATCTTAGTGGTTGTTTTCATTAACACATTTGGAGGTGTTGAAATTGCCATGTAAAGAAAAAACAAGGCAGCGTTTTTTTTTACACGTATGTTTAATGTTTTTGGCCACTGTAACATTACACACAGTTTGAACAGTAACACTGTGTTTGAATATAAGCAAATAAAACACTATACTTTATTCAAGTGATTCTTTGGCGTACTACTAGTGTCAGAGTGGTGTATAAGGAGAGTATGGCCAACTCGGTTTCAGGTGATCTTCTCAATGATTGGTCAGAGGCACCCACGTGACGACAGGGCGCCATGACTACTACCAACTTTGAGCTGATCCTATGTGTTTGCGATGATTCCTTATTGGTTTTTCGACATGTAAAAATGCCCTGTTGTGCAGCATTGGGGCTTTGGGAATTGTGGAAAACTTTTACATCGCTTTCCCCACAACCCGGAAAGACGACAAGTATGGGAAGTGAAGGTTCAACACTGGGGAGCCACTGATTGCAGCGTCTTGTGCCAGGTAAACATACAACACAGAGAACACGCAGAAGCTAATACAAATAGCAGTAGAATAAATTACTACATTTAAGACATGGTTTGACAAAAACATCTTTGAATCTCAGTAAAACTAAAATAATGGTATTAAGCAACAGCAGAAGAGAAAGAGAGAAACACAAATACAAATAGATGGAGAACGTGTAAAAGGAACCACATTTTGGAAGTAATAATAGTTGAGAAAGTGAACTGAAAATCTCTCAAATAATGTACTACATAAAATGGCAAGAAATATGTTAATAATGAATAAAGCAAAATATATACTAGAACTGGAATGTTATGTTTGTTGGAGTCAGCTCTCAACTCTGTCTGCTGGTTTGCGGTGTTTAGAGAAATGTGGACGAGGAGACGCTCAGGCAATGTTGTTTTGGGGAATGTATCAGGATAGAGTGTAAAAGTGAAAAATAAACAAGATTTTTTGACTATGGTTCCAAGGATATGCACCTGGAAATGGGTTGATTAGCAATACTAAATGGTCCCTAGTGTGTGAATGTGAGTGTGAATGTTGTCTGTCTATCTGTGTTGGCCCTGTGATGAGGTTGCAACTTGTCCAAGGTGGCCAAATGCAGCTAAGATAGGCTCCAGCCTGCCCGTGACCCTGAAAGGGACAAGCGGTAGAAAAATGGGATGGATGGATTTTCTGGCTAAATAAGGCCCTATATTAAGCCGGATAACTCCTTAAACGAATAACTATTTAGCCTAAACCCCGTGTCAGCCACACTAACCCATCGTCGATTTCTTGAATCTCCGGCTCTTAGCTCTGTATGGACTCATTGATCGTTTATAAACGGAGTTCGGAGAAGAAGTGACGTCAGAAAGAACGCGCCACAGCCAGCTTCATAACAACTGCTTTCCACTCGGAGGTAACCACAAGAAAGATGGGAGGGAAGGGGTCTTAAACCAAAGCTTAAACGATGGCATTGTGTGTGTGGACAGGGATAAGGTTAGGTGGGTTATATTCTGTATAACCTTAGTCGTCTTCGTGTAGACGCAACCTAAAAGTCCATATTCTTTACTAGTGTTGTCCCGATACCAATATTTTGGTACCGGTACCAAAATGTATTTTGATACTTTTTGGTACTTTTCTAAATAAAAGGTACCACAACAAATGCATTATTGGCTTTATTTTAACAAAAGATCTAATGGTACATTAAACATATGTTTCTTTTTGCAAGTTTGTTCTTAAATAAAATAGTGAACATACAAGACGACTTGTCTTTTATTACTAAGCAAACAAACAAAGGCTCCTAATTAGTCTGCAGTAACATATTGTGTCATTTATCATTCTATTATTTTGTCAAAATTATGAGGGACAAGTGGTAGAAAATTAATTATTAATCTACTTGTTCATTTACTGTTAATATCTGCTTACTTTGTCTTTTAACATGTTCTATCTACACTTCTGTTAAAATGTATCCATCTTCTTCCGCTTATCCGAGGTCGGGTCGCGGGGGCAGTTGCCTAAGCAGGGAAGCCCAGACTTCCCTCTCCCCAGCCACTTCGTCCAGCTCTTCCTGTGGGACCCCGAGGCGTTCCCAGGCCAGCCGGGAGACATAGTCTTCCCAACGTGTCCTGGGTCTTCCCCGCGGCCTCCTACTGGTCGGACGTGCCCTAAACACCTCCCTAGGGAGGCGTTCGGGTGGCATCCTGACCAGATGCCCGAACCACCTCATCTGGCTCCTCTCGATGTGGAGGAGCAGCGGCTTTACTTTGAGCTCCTCCCGGATGGCAGAGCTTCTCACCCTATCTCTAAGGGAGAGCCCCGCCACCCGGCGGAGGAAACTCATTTCGGCCGCTTGTACCCGTGATCTTGTCCTTTCGGTCATAACCCAAAGCTCATGACCATAGGTGAGGATGGGAACGTAGATCAACCGGTAAATTGAGAGCTTTGCCTTCCGGCTCAGCTCCTTCTTCACCACAACGGATCGATACAGTGTCCGCATTACTGAAGACGCCGCACCGATCCGCCTGTCGATCTCACGATCCACTCTTCCCCCACTCGTGAACAAGACTCCGAGGTACTTGAACTCCTCCACTTGGGGCAAAATCTCCTCCCCAACCCGCAGATGGCACTCCACCCTTTTCCGGGCGAGAACCATGGACTCGGACTTGGAGGTGCTGATTCTCATCCCAGTCGCTTCACACTCGGCTGCGAACCGATCCAGTGAGAGCTGAAGATCCTGGCCAGATGAAGCCATCAGGACCACATCATCTGCAAAAAGCAGAGACCTAATCCTGCAGCCACCAAACCAGATCCCCTCAACGCCTTGACTGCGCCTAGAAATTCTGTCCATAAAAGTTATGAACAGAATCGGTGACAAAGGGCAGCCTTGGCGGAGTCCAACCCTCACTGGAAACGTGTCCGACTTACTGCCGGCAATGCGGACCAAGCTCTGGCACTGAGCATACAGGGAGCGGACTGCCACAATCAGACAGTCCGATACCCCATACTCTCTGAGCACTCCCCACAGGACTTCCCGAGGGACACGGTCGAATGCCTTCTCCAAGTCCACAAAACACATGTAGACTGGTTGGGCAAACTCCCATGCACCCTCAAGGACCCTGCCGAGAGTATAGAGCTGGTCCACAGTTCCACGACCAGGACGAAAACCACACTGTTCCTCCTGAATCCGAGGTTCGACTATCCGGCGTAGCCTCCTCTCCAGTACACCTGAATAGACCTTACCAGGAAGGCTGAGGAGTGTGATCCCACGATAGTTAGAACACACCCTCCGGTTCCCCTTCTTAAAGAGAGGAACCACCACCCCGGTCTGCCAATCCAGAGGCACCGCCCCCGATGTCCACGCGATGCTGCAGTCTTGTCAACCAAGACAGCCCCACAGCATCCAGAGCCTTAAGGAACTCCGGGCGGATCTCATCCACCCCTGGGGCCTTGCCACCGAGGAGCTTGTTAACTACCTCAGTAACCTCAGCCCCAGAAATAGGAGAGCCCACCACAGACTCCCCAGGCACTGCTTCCTCATAGGAAGACGTGTTGGTGGGATTGAGGAGGCCTTCGAAGTATTCCCTCCACCGATCCACAACATCCGCAGTCGAGGTCAGCAGAACACCATCCTCGCCATACACGGCGTTGATAGTACACTGCTTCCCCTTCCTGAAGCGGCGGATGGTGGTCCAGAATTGCTTCGAAGCCGTCCGGAAGTCGTTTTCCATGGCTTCCCCGAACTCCTCCCATGTCCGAGTTTTTGCCTCTGCGACCGCTGAAGCCGCACACCGCTTGGCCTTTCGGTAACTGTCCGCTGCCTCAGGAGTCCTATGAGCCAAAAGAACCCGATAGGACTCCTTTTTCAGCTTGACGGCATCCCTCACCGCCGGTGTCCACCAACGGGTTCTAGGATTACCGCCACGACAAGCACCAACTACCTTGCGGCCACAGCTCCAATCAGCCGCCTCGACAATAGAGGCGCGGAACATGGTCCATTCGGACTCAATGTCCAGCACCTCCCTCGTGACATGTTCAAAGTGGGAATTGAAACTCTCTCTGACAGGAGACTCTGCCAGACGTTCCCAGCAAACCCTCACAATGCGTTTGGGCCTGCCAGGTCTGTCCAGCATCCTCCCCCACCATCGCAGCCAACTCACCACCAGGTTAAAATGTAATAATCACTTATTCTTCTGTTTGGATGCTTTACATTAGTTTTGGATGATACCACAAATTTGAGTATCAATCCGATACCAAGTAGTTACAGTATCATACATTGGTCATATTCAAAGTCCTCGTGTGTCCAGGGACGTATTTCCCGAGTTTATAAACATAATATGAATGTTAAAAAAACGAAAGAAGATTTTGTGATGCTCAAAAATGTTGATGTAATCATAGTAGTATCGACTAGATACGCTACTGTAATCGGTATCATTACAGTGGATGTCAGGTATAGATCCACCAATGGCATTTGTTTACATTCAGGAACGATGTCATTAGCGGTGACGCCGGTGAGATGCGGTGTGTAGTGAAGCATGTTTAGCTATTTCTCGTCCTGCAGAGATGATACTTGTAAGAAACTCCCGGTACTTTTTAGAGACGGTATAGTACCGAATATGATTCATTAGTATTGCGGTATACCGTACAACCCTATTCTCTACTGCTTGCCAGTCTTACCAGTTATTGTGCAGAAATTTGGGGAAATAAGAAAAAAAGTACACCTATTTACTTGGCATGTTACAAAAAAGAAAGATCCATTAGAATAATGCATAATGAGTGATACATACAGTGATTACAAACAATACATTGGAGGCAGCCACCACAGTTGACATACTTCACACAAAAGTCACAATTTTCCATCATTGAAAAATTATTTTTTTGGTCGTTTTGTGTATTTATCTGCGTTTATTATGCCGCCGGGTGCGTGTTAGAGTGCCTGCTGGTCACTAAACACTGCAGGAATGTAGCAGCTGAGCGCGTCAAATACAGCTGCAAAATTATACTTTCACAAAATAAAAGCATGTTTTATTGTCAGTTTATGAGCTGGAGCATGTTTAAATCAATCAATCAATCAATCAATGTTTATTTATATAGCCCTAAATCACAAGTGTCTCAAAGGGCTGCACAAGCCACAACAACATCCTCGGTACAGAGCCCACATCAGGGCAAGGAAAAACTCACCCCAGTGGGACGTCGATGTGAACGACTATGAGATACCTTGGAGAGGTCCGCATATGTTGGCAACCCCCCCCTCTAAGGGAGACCGAATGCAATGGATGTCGAGTGGGTCTGACATAATATTGGTTTAAATATGGTTTAAAACTATATTTAGTTAAATATGGTTTAAAACTATATTTAGATGTATTGTTTTGGTTAATTTTGTCAGAAAAACTGACGTCAAAACGACAACAATTGCACTTGTCCGGGAACAGCCGCAGAAAAGTTAGATTCTGGTACATGTATTAACTTCTTGGTCTCTAACAAGCAGCTAAATGACATGTGAATCAAATTGTGTAAAACATTCTAAAACATTGAACAGTTGAACATTCAAAAGCCCAATATATTTCATTATTTGATTTGTGTATAGTACATGTATTCCCTATTTACTCTATTTAGTACCACAGATGTACTCTGAATTGAAGAAAGAACAAATAACTGTAACAGGGAAGTTGTTTTGATGTCTTATTAGCATTTTTGCTAATAGTTAGACTTTCCATTCCAAATTTAGCTTGTTTTCTATAATTTAATTGGAGAAATCTAGTAATAACAATTGAATTATAATATTTGACACCTTATTAAAGTGTTATAATTGTGCATAAATGTAAAAAAATAAGCTTTTGGAAATAAGATAGCTTACTTGACGCACTGGTGTTTGGGGGGAATATCCTGTGGTAGTCACATGTCTGTCATATGACAACACATACTGTAAATGTTTACGCTATGTCTCTTACTGTAGGATCTCGATAAGTTCAAGTCCAGTACAAAACTGCATAAAAGTCACTTTATGAGACTCTAATTACAAGGTCATCATCATTGCAATTCATAGCTAACATTTCATTTATTGGACATAAACCATCTTATAAATGAGTACTTAATTATATAACAATTTGCAACATTCTCCATCTATTTTCTGTGTTTGTTCTGCAAGATCAGGTTTTATGATCCCCATTTAAAGGTCCAGGCAGTGAAAACAGCACTCATGTTTCTCATGGTGGTCCAAAGGAATACTTCACCTATTATGTAGCCCAAACCCAAACAAGTCACACTGATTATCAGACATCACACTCTCAAAAAGGTTTGCTTCAGAAAATATGAACAGATTGGTAGAATATTGCATTACAACGTTCCTTGCACAGAACATGCGGTTTGCAGAAACAACTGGAATGTTATGTTTGTTGGAGTCAGCTCTCAACTCCGTCTGCTGCTTTGCGGTGTTTAGAGAAATGTAGACGAGGGGACGCTCAGGCAATATTGTTTTGGGGAATGTAGCAGGATAGAGAAAAAAAAACTGCTGGAGTAAAAGTGAAAAATAAACAAAAGATTTTTTGACAGCAAAGAGTCTCCTGACATTTACAGAGCCTGTGTTCTCCAGACAAACACTGAAGTGTTTCTCAAAGCCTGGAGCTTGGAAGGCTTTTGTGTTAAACAACTTTACTGGAACTGAAATGTCAGCCATATCACACAAAGTGTCAAAAACACAACATACATGTAGACATACTGGATGTAGATGTGTAGACATACTGGTTGTACATATGTAAACATACTGTATGTAGATATGTAGATATAAAGACATACTGAATGTAGATGTGTAAACATAATGATTGTAGATGTGTGAACATACTGTATATAGATATGTAGACACACTGTATGTAGATATGTAGACGCACTGCATGTAGATGTGTAAACATACTGTATATAGATATGTAGCATACTATATGTAGATATGTAGATATTATATTTAGACATACTGTATGTAGATATGTAGACATACTGTATGTAGATGTGTAAACATACTGTATGTAGATATGTAGATATTATTTTATTTAGACATACTGTATGTAGATTTGTAGCATACTATATGTAGACATTATATTATTTAGACATACTGTATGTAGATATGTAGACATACTGGATGTAGATATGTAGCCATACTGGTTTTAGATATGTAAACATACTGTATGTAGATATGTAAATATGTAGACATACTGAATGTAGATGTGTAAACATACTGTATGTAGATATGTAGACATACTGAATGTAGATGTGTAAACATACTGTATGTAGATATGTAGGTATAAAGACATACTGATTGTAGATGTGTGAACATACTGTATATAGATTTGTAGCATACTATATGTAGATATGTAGAAATTATATTATTTAGACATACTGTATATAGATATGTAGACATACTGTATGTAGATGTGTAAACATACTGTATGTAGATATGTAGCATACTATATGTAGATATGTAGATATTATTTTATTTAGACATACTGTATGTAGATATGTAGCATACTATATGTAGACATTATATTATTTAGACATACTGTATGTAGATATGTAGACATACTGGATGTAGATATGTAGCCATACTGTATATAGCTATATGTAGACACACTGTCTGTAGATATGTAGACATACTGTATGTAGATATTTAGACATAATGTATGTAGATATGTAGACATACTGTATGTAGATATTTAGACATAATGTATGTAGATATGTAGACATACTGTATGTAGATGTGTAAACATACTGTATGTAGATATTTAGATATTTAGACATACTGTATGTAGATATGTAGACATATTTTATGTGTCTGGAATGAACCACACTCAAAAAACACATATTGTTTTTTCATATAGGCAATATATCATAATGATACATTGCCCAAATGAAAAAACAAATGCCATTAAAAAAAAAAAAACATCAATGAACACCAAAATGTATCAGTTGAATTGTCTTTTAATAAGCCCCTTAAGTCATTTCACCTTTTAAGTGAAAGGATATTGCTGAATAAATTGTATGTCTAATATTTGTATTTTTGACAGTCCATATATGTTGATAAGTATAGGTAGATATTCCTATGCAACTGCGAGTTTGCACGTCCATTCTAGACGTACTAAATAAAGAAGCAAAACGGCGGCTGAAGAACAGTTTTAGTCCTGATAAATATTGCCTGTGATAATAATACAATTAGCATTTTTCGCTCCAGCCATGTGGGTGTTCCGATAATCAGAATATATTATGCATATTTGTGAAGACAGACACGCTAAATGGATTGTGCTCTCTATTTTGCTGACTCAAGAGACACAAACTTAGTAGATCAGGCCCTTGGTGTTTGCAATCCAGTAGATCTCCTTCCATGACCTTTTGTCAAAGCTCGACACTTGGCAACAACTTAAAAAACCAGTGGAGTGGAAAAACAAGTTGAATTTATATGCTTATTTGTGTTTCTTGGTATCCATTAAACCATATCCAATTGTTTTTACAATCCGCAAAGTATGTGAAAATACCGTCTAAACATCACAAAAACGCCACAATTTCAGATGGCCATTTTTAATATTCAGCTCGAAATATCTTCGGCAATTTCTGTAGGGTCTACGTCACAGTAGTAACGCTTCTGTGCAAGCTACTCACGTAGATGGACATTATTCTTTTAACACCGGTGTGAAGATAATGTGCGCTTTTAAAAATAATACTCATTTTTGTAGACTTGTATTCTCCGACAGTTTAAAAGTCGTAGAATGTGTGATTTGTTGAGCACTGTAAAGAAGAAGGGATAGTATAGACTTTAAGTGGGACAGTTACTGATGATGTTATCACGAACTGTCTTGTTCTTCTGTTCCCTTATTTTCTGTATTTGTTTTCTGTCCAGCGCTTTTATTGGTCTGTTTTCACCACTCTGGCCTGAGCACTGATTCCGTCACCTGTCCCTGATTGGCAACCTGAGCACACCTCTTTGTGGTTGCCAATCAGGCTTCTTTACAAGCCAGCCTGCCCTCCAGTCAGGGCTGAAAGATTGCCTCGGATATTGACAATGTCACTCGTGTTGCTGAGCTCCTTGTGTTAAACAATTAAATACTTGTCTTACCTGCACATTGACCTCCTGTCTCTGCATCTTGGGGTCACAACTACTGCAGCAATGCAGAAGTGTGACAGTTGTTTTAATAAAGTGATTTTTGATCGACCACTTCCTCGTCACCTTTATAACATTCAGGCAAAAGCAACAATATTTTATATGCACACAAAAATTCTGGAGAATCCGGAGGATTTATCAGGTCTGCCCAAGGTCAGATTTATATTACTAAAGTGAAAGTAAATAAAATACAAAGCAATACGATACAAAACAGTATGATTAGAAACGTAGTACAGTGTTTCCTCGACACCTGGCAGTATGATTGGGAGCATCAATCTAAACATTGATAGTATCGATAGCAACTAGGAATTGGTATCGGATTGCTACTTTTGTTGCCATTTCTCTTCTTTGTATTTATTTATATCTAATGGAAGTTATTTTAGTGGTTTAGTTTATTATTTGTGGTACATTTTTGCAATGGTGACTTTTTTTTCAAACAATTGTGTTAAACAATTATTTATTGTCTGTTACATTATTGTATAAATAATTGTGTTATTTTAGTTATATCATTATTTATTAATTCCTGTGTTATAGTCATAGTCAACTGACTAGAGGTAAATTCACAAAATTATTCAAGGATCATGACGTTGCAGGTTAAAAGTAGCAGTATTGGCGATACTGGCTCTGTTTTTACTTGATATCGGACCGATACCAAAAATGTAGGAAGTGCAATGATCCAGCAACTAGCAGAGGACAAAACACATTTAAATACACCCCGATTAACAACATAAAACAGGTTCAGGAACTATAAATAACTAAATAAGAGTCTCAAACAGGAAATAATGGTTGAAACACAGCAAAAGCTCAAGGTCATGAAATATAGGGATGCATTTTATTTTCCAGGCGAATTGGAAAGTTCCTGCAGGGTAGAAGAACTTATAAAACAAGGTAACAATAAAATACCTCCATCTATTCCACAATATAGTAAACACTTAAAATGAAGGTTGGTGCTTTGATTCTTTCTTTTAATGCCTTCCTCTTCTCTTCTTCATCCCAGTGGATTTTGTACACCAAGCTTTTAGCCTCCAACAAATCCAATATTCCCTCGTGGTTAACTTGTGCTTGACAGTATCAGAAAGTGAGGAATGTACCAGCCTTGCATGAAAGCGAATAATGTGCTCTTCTGTCGATCTGCAAAAAAAAAAAATGTCCCAAAATCACTGACTTCACTTCTCACCTACTTAGAAAAGAAAGCAAAAGTAAAACAGCACAAGTGTCCAGCTACGTTCTTTTACCAGTATATTAACATATGTTTTATGGAACGTGTGTGATTAAGTAATAGAAAGATCAACGTTGTAGTGGAGAATTAAGTCTAAGTCTGCAACTGATGACTATTTTGATAGTCGACTCGTCAGTAGAGATGAAAATTATGGCCCCCTGAAGGGAGCTGGACCTTCAAAAGCCATTCCTTTTTAAGAGCCAATCAAAGACTAGCTCGTTATGTAAGTTCCTCATGTGTATTCAAATACATAATCACTAGTAGCAGTTAGAAAATAAGATTTAGATCTTAATAATTCACATTTTCACAAATTCATACTCTATTTAATATTACATATAATTGAATGTGGGTCGTGTTTTTATTGTAAACATTCCTTAAGGTGCCATCGTATCCCCATGTTTTGACAGGGAAATCAGTATTTAGAATGTTCCCTCACTTTCTGGCACATACAAAATTTTAAAAAACAGATCCTTAACAAAACAATCAAAACGTTTCTATGTTTCCTTTGACTCTGACTCATTAAGTTAGTTTTTTTAGTCGGCGTGATATCTGTCAAGTCAAGTGGCTTAAAAACGACTTCAACCCCTCCATTTTTCTGCATTCTTTCGTATCTCAAGTTATCATTACGTATATGTATTGTTGCATTTAAACAACTGTATTGTTGATAATAAAGGTAAATTATTGGTATTGTTCATTATCAATAGCGCTATTTCTATTGGTATTTGTATTGATCCATTTGTAGTGTAATAATGCTCATTGTCATTTCTGTATTATTTTTTATTTTTCGCTAACTGCTTATTTGCTATTACTTTTACCATCATATTTGTACATGTCATATTTGCTGATGTTGCTCTATTGTTGTTGTTGTTGTTGGTTGCTGTTGTTGTTTTTGTCTCTCTGTCTAATCCCCCTCTTGTCCCCACAATTTCCCCCTCTGTCTTCTTTTTTTTTCTCTTTCTATCCCCTCCTGCTCCGGCCCGGCTGCACTAAATGATAATATAAATACATTTAATAAAGTCAAATACAAATAAGGCAACAAGAGAAGTATCCTACACTTCTCTTTTGTAAAGTAAATCTGAACAGCCGACATGGGCATCTACATCAACTATATGATTTGCCTGAGAAGCTGGACAGGACACAAAAAAAAAAAAAAAAAAAAAAAACCGACTTCAAAACAAATGGCTTGCCACTGTAAATCAGTTCTTGTAGTTCACCTTAAAGAGCCATTCAAAAGACTCAACTTGTTCAAATCTCTACTAGTCAAGGACTCGTTTCGCGATTAGCCGACTAATGTGTACACATAGTCAGTGGCTATAATTCAGCTATTTGCATTTAAATTCAGCTCGATATATTTTTAGGCATGTGCTAACAGACAATAAATACTTGATTCATGAACATTTATTTATACTGTAACTCATTAAACTATATAAAAAATAATAACTCTTAACTTGTGTCCATTGTTAAGTATGGACAGACACATCTCTAACACTTATTATTATAAAAGGCCTACTGAAATGCGATTTTCTTATTTAAACGGGGATAGCAGGCCCATTCTATGTGTCATACTTAATCATTTTGCGATATTGCCATATTTTTGCTGAAAGGATTTAGTAGAGAACATCGACGATAAAGTTCGCAACTTTTCGTCTCTGATAAAAAAGCCTTGCCTGTACTGGAAGTAGCAGACGAGTAGTGTGACGTCACAGGTTGTGGAGCTCCTCACATCTGCACATTGTTTACAATCATGGCCACCAGCAGCGAGAGCGATTCGGACAGAGAAAGCGACGATTTCCCCATTAATTTGAGCGAGGATGAAAGATTCGTGGATGAGGAAAGTGAGAGTGAAGGACTAGAGGGCAGTGGGAGCGATTCAGATAGGGAAGATGCTGTGAGAGGCGGGTGGGACCTGATATTCAGCTGGGAATGACTAAAACAGTAAATAAACACAAGACATATATATACTCTATTAGCCACAACACAACCAGGCTTATATTTAATATGCCACAAATTAATCCCGCATAACAAACACCTCCCCCCTCCCGTCAATATAACCCGCCAATACAACTCAAACACCTGCACAACACACTCAATCCCACAGCCCAAAGTACCGTTCACCTCCCCAAAGTTCATACAGCACATGTATTTTCCCAAAGTTACGTACGTGACATGCACATAGCGGCACGTACGTACGTGCAAGCAATCAAATGTTTGGAAGCCGCAGCTGCATGCGTACTCACGGTACCGCGTCTGCGCATCCAACTCAAAGTTCTCCTGGTAAGAGTCTCTGTTGTCCCAGTTCTCCACAGGCCAATGGTAAAGCTTGACTGTCATCTTCCGGGAATGTAAACAATGAAACACCGGCCGTGTTTGTGTTGCTGCAGTCGGCCGCAATACACCGCTTCCCACCTACAGCTTTCTTCTTTGCTGTCGCTATTGTTCATTGAACAAATTGCAAAAGATTCACCAACACAGATGTCCAGAATACTGTGGAATTTTGCGATGAAAACAGACGACTTAATAGCTGGCCACCATGCTGTCCCAAAATGTCCTCCACAATCCGTGACGTCACGCGCTGACGTCATCATACCGAGACGTTTTCAGCAGGATATTTCGGCAAAATTTAAAATTGCACTTTAGTAAGCTAAGCCGGCCGTATTGGCATGTGTTTCAATGTTAAGATTTCATCATTGATATACAAACTATCAGACTGCGTGGTCGGTTGTAGTGGGTTTCAGTAGGCCTTTAACTTATAATGATTTAACACAATTCTATTTTTTTCCCATTTTTATTATTGCACCTATGTTAAAAGTGCAATTTCTATGTTGACGATGTGAATCTATTAAACAAAATTTACAAGTTGACCTAAAATACGCATGAAGCCAATAAAGTGTGTTTTTTATATGAGATTACTTGATTAATCAAACAAAATAATCAACAGATTATTCAATAATGAAAATAATAAAAAGCTGCAGCCCTATTTCTGTTACAGACTGAGTACAGGACGTGACCAAATGTGTTAGTAATTGTGTGCTTCTTCCTAATCCTTTTCAGGCATGTTGTCATGTAACATTTTAAATATTTGATGTACCATATTGTAATTGTTTGAAATAAATAATAACCTAGCCAAATTAAGTTTATGTTTGATTAAAAAAGTATACATGTATTTGGCAACACTTTAGTATGAGGAACATATTCACCATTAATTAGTTTCTTATTAAAATAACAAAGACTTAATTTAGAGTTATTTGGACACTGGGGGAACATATAAGGGTTAGGGTTGGGGTTAGGGTGAGGGTTAGGTTTACTAATAAGCAATAATTCTGAGGTTATTGAGGGAAGACTCGAAGTTAATGGCTTACTGGTTGTATAATAAGGCCATGCAGAATAATGCATTAATAAGTACTTAATAATGACTATTTAAGAGCCAATAAGTTACTAATATGTATGTTAATAAGCAACTAATTAATGGTGAATATGTGTTCCCCATACTAAAATGTTACCATGGTTTTTCACATAAATAAAGTGTGAACATGTTTTATAATATGATGATAGGTCTAATATTTTTATTTCTAACAGTCCAAATATGTTGACACGTACATGTAGCATGTGTACCTGTGACAGTTAGCGCAAACATTTCAAACATGCTAAATATCGACTTATAACAGCGATCACAAACGCTTCTAGTCTTGATAAATCCAATTTCAAACACGAAATGAGTATATTTGCATCTCCTCCTCCCAGTATTGTGCGTTCTGATCATTTGCATATATTCTAGATACACATGAAGACAAACACGCTGAATGGATTGTGTTAACATTTTTGATCATTTCAGACCCAATCCTAAGTAGGTCAGCTTTGCGCGTGCTATCAAGTACAATACACAAGTGCACTGATTGAGACTTTTTATTGTCTTTCACAGGGTTATTAACCTTTCAGTCAATACTTGACTTAGTACTGTGAATCATCATCTTGTCTAGTTTCACCTTGTCCTGTGCAGATGGATACGACAGCCGAACATTGCAGGTTTATGTGCCGCCGGACAGCAGGCGCTTGCTGGTGAATATCTGCAGATGTCCGGTTGCACCCCCCGGTAGCTCCCCCAACGTGGATAAGTGTCAGAATGTCAGATCCCCAGATGCTGTTTGGGCATTGTTATAAGCTACTCCATGATAATCATGCTTATCTTACTGGGGGGGTGCTCAGGTCTTTTCATTCAGGCTTCAGGTGACCCCTGACCCCTTAGCCCTTCCTCCACATGCACACAAAGCCGGAGTCATCGCTGGCTTCACTCGGTCGCAGACACACTTATTGGTTATTGTCTTTACAAGTTAGTTTCATTACGAATCAAATAGGAGGTTGCAGACTTTGCGGCAGAATGTCTCATGAACACTTTTCGACGAGTGTTTTCACCCAGTGGCAGCAGAATTTTAATGGCCTCCTAAGGGAGATCCCGCTAGTTTTGACGCTTTGCAATAACATTACCTTTGTCGATAACAAAAGCAGGAATAGTTATTCTCAGCGGAGGACCTTAAAGGAGGTAATGGAGTCTCTTTTTTTTAACTTCACCTCACAGCTTGAGTAAACACGAGCAGCTCAAGTGGTTTATTCTAAGGCGGGCCCGCCTCATTGCCTGGATGTGAACACATTATAGGGGAGCGAGCATACGGAGTGTCGCACAAAGTGCTGAAGGGGCTGAAGGATGACGGCGAATGAGCCAGACTTGGAAATGTGAAAAGATCAAAGTGGGCAACTTCTCGAAATAAATGGGGATTTGGAAATCAACCTACTTTCGTCACATCAAACCAGCTGGAAGGAGAAAAAAACAATACTGACCTCTTTTTTATTTTACTCACACATCAAATTAATGCAAATTTAAATATTTCCTGTATGGATCTGAACTTTGTTAGTGTACATGTATTTTGAATCTAATTCGGGGTACATAAGCATATAGAACATGTTGGAAGAGAGAGACAGAACCAGTGGCGGAGCTGTAAGGGGCGGGGGGCTGCAGAGGCGGTTCCTTCACTTGGTTCCGACCTCAGGCGGGCGGACCTCTCCCACAGGTTGGGCCCAGAAGAGCACAGATCAGTCAAACCGTTTTATTCTAACCATTACCAATAAATGAGCTGTACGTATGTAGTATGTAGAGACTCCTCCCACGCCCACCAAGGACTGTTTTCACTGCTGGACTCTGGAAAGAGGTTCCGCAGCCACCGTAGCAGAACCTGCAGGTTCTGTAACAGCTTCTACCCTCAGGCCATAAGACTCCTGAACGCATCATAAGTATCCCCTTAAATCCCCCCAAAAAACTATTAACTCGCTGGACTATAAAGAAAATATAACATACATCCGTAAACGTGGATGCATATGCAAAAGTGCAATATAATTATCTGTACAGTAATCTATTTATTGATATTTGCACCTTATTGCTTTTTTTATCCTGCACTACAACGAGCTATTGCAACAAAACGTAGTTCTTATCTGTACTGTAAAGTTAAAATTTGAATGACAATAAAGGAAGTCAAAGTCTAAGTCTAAGTCTAGTCTTCTCGGTTGCTCCAATCAATATGAGTCGTGGCTGCTCAAAACTTTACAAGACCGGCTTTAGTGATTTAGTAGGTGTAAAAAAAAAGGAATAAAATGTTGTGCTGTATGACTGGCTTTAATTTCCCTCTCACATTTCACTTTGCGACGGGCAAATTTACAAGTGGATCGACGATATTGTCTTCAAGGGTATTCTGGGTAAAATCGTCATCAACCGTCCACAAATGTCATCAGTCACTTGTCAACAGAGTACAACAGGGTTCCTGCAGATCATTAAAAAAACATTAAAAAGTCATTAAATGGATTTTGTTGAAATTAAAGGCCTACTGAAACCCACTACTACCGACCACGCAGTCTGGTAGTTTGTATATCAATGATGAAATCTAAACATTGCAACATATGCCAAAACGGCCGGGTTAGCTTACTAAAGTGCAATTTTAAATTTTGCGCAAAATATCCTGCTGAAAACGTCTCGGTATGATGATGCCTGCGCGTGACGTCATGGATTGTAGAGGACATTTTGGGACAGCATGGTGGCCAGCTATTAAGTTGTCTGTTTTCATCGCAAAATTCCACAGTATTCTGGACATCTGTGTTGGTGAATCTTTTGCAATTTGTTCAAAGAACAATGGAGACAGCAAAGAAGAAAGCTGTAGGTGGGAAGCGGTGTATTGCGGCAGGCGTTGTGCCGGATAACGCACCCCCGCCATAGAATGCACCCCCTGACTGTTGTGCCGGATAACACGGCCGGTGTTTCATTGTTTACATTCCCGGAAGATGACAGCCAAGCTTTACCATTGGCCTGTGGAGAACTGGGACAACAGAGACTCTTACCAGGAGGACTTTGAGTTGGATGCGCAGATGCGGTACCGTGAGTACGCATGCAGCTGCGGCTTCCAAACATTTGATCGCTTGCCCGTACGTGCGTGCCGCTATGTGCATGTCACGTACGTAACTTTGGGGACTTTGGGGAAATATATGTGCTGTATGAACTTTGGGGAGGTGAACGGTACTTTGGGCTGTGGGATTGAGTGCGTTGTGCAGGTGTTTGAGTTGTATTGGCGGGTTATATGGATGGGAGGGGGGAGGTGTTTGTTATGCAGGATTAATTTGTGGCATATTAAATATAAGCCTGGTTGTGTTGTGGCTAATAGAGTATATATATGTCATGTGTTTATTTACTGTTTTAGTCATTCCCAGCTGAATATCACGTCCCACCCGCCTCTCACAGCATCTTCCCGATCTGAATCGCTCCCACTGCCCTCTAGTCCTTCCCTCTCACTTTCCTCATCCACAAATCTTTCATCCTCGCTCAAATTAATGGGGAAATCATCGCTTTCTCTGTCCGAATCGCTCTCGCTGCTGGTGGCCATGATTGTAAACAATGTGCAGATGTGAGGAGCTTCACAACCTGCGACGTCACGCCACTCGTCTGCTACTTCCGGTACAGGCAAGGCTTTTTTATCAGCGACTAAAAGTTGTGAACTTTATCGTCGATGTTTTCTACTAAATCCTTTCAGGAAAAATATGGCAATATCGCGAAATGATCAAGTATGACACATAGAATGGACCTGCTATCCCCGTTTAAATAAGAAAATCGCATTTCAGTAGGCCTTTAAGTCCTTAAATAACATTAAAAAGCATTGTATACAATGTCCCAGAGGCATTAGAGATGTATTTAAAGATGTCATACGATTGTTACCGATAGTCAGTAAGTCAATTAATGGGACGACAAATTAAAATTAACTTGATAACTTTACGGTGTCAATAAATAGTTTATTCCCCTGTGAGTCTTCATCTCTGGCTTTCAAAATGGAAACAAGAGGTCTCATTCTGTGCTTCGCTCTCGGCAACCGAGCACGTTTTTTTGACAGTAGAATTAAATGAACAGAGTGAAGCCTCTTGTCAGTCATCCACAATCTTTGTTTCGGTATGAGCTTACACACACAAACTGCGCGGACGTCGCCTCTCAAGCTGCAACTCACTAGTGAGAAGCACTGCTAAGTAACAAAAGTTAGGAGAAAAAAATAGTGTGACAAAACCAAATGTCCCTGTGTGTTCATCTTCAAACTGAGTGAGCAACATGAGAACTTCAGCACGGTAGAACTAGCAAGTATGCTGTGATGGCATTGGCAACACAAAAGACAACAAAACAAACCCCCCAATCCAGTTTTCCTAATTGGGGAAACATATGTTCAATATTTATTGAAGTGCAATTTTTACCAAAAGAGATTAAGAGTCAATTTTGCATTTTTTTGTTTACCCATTTATGATAATTAAGTTACTGACCTTCCAATTACAATGGTAACAAAAACACTAGAGTAATGAAAAATATGTTTGTTACGTTTGAAAGGGTTACTTGCATTGTTACTACTATATATTATGATTACATCAGTGCTTAATTTGGCAATAGATAATGTAAACTGTTCAACTACTCAACATTATCATTGTCAAATACTTACAATTTTGTTTATACAGACAATGTATTGAATATATATGATATTGATCTGCCGTAAGACATGGGCACTATATTTGTTGTCAATTGCATTAAAAATGCATTAAATTAGATTTCCTGATAACTTCAGAAACCCCGTACAACAGACCTGGGCAAATTAAGGCCCAAGGGCCGCCGCCGTTAAGCTTTTCAATCTGGCTCGCCAGGAATACCCAAATACTTTTTTTAGATCTTTAAGATCGAAACTGTAGCTGCCATTATGATGTGCAGTGATGTTTTCAAATTACCGGAGGTCTTGAACTATACAAAGTATTTCAATGGTTGGAATCTGCGCTTTTGCATGATATACTAGTTACTATGGTAATCTAAGTCACAGCAGCTCAGACGAGGCACCAAGCAGTGTGGGTGTGGTTTGTTTCCACAGAGTGTTTCCAGAGCGGCCAGCCTGAAATGCGGGTGTCAGGGACAGACGCGGAAGGAGATTTTTACAACAAATTTCTGCAAGAAAAGTGATATTATATCAGACTGTAGGTGGGTTTTTTTACCCTTCACAATCATATTTCGCCGTGTCTGTTGAATTTTTGTTGTGTTTCGCTTGATTGTAAATAATGTCGATCGAGAAGGGGTGTGAGAAGAGTAAAGAGGAGCGACGTTCATTTTTTTGTCAATATTCAGTGTTTTATCATTCATAGTTAATAATCCCACATTCTTTATTTTCATGTACTTTCAAAGTGTCTCATTCTGTAGAACATTTTAAATTACATTCCGTTTTTCAAGGTGGTCTGTCATAACGTTTTTAGCATTCAATCAGACATTATTGTGCGTTTTTGTATTAGTGTTCCTGAAAATAGGACCCAAACCCACATTGATTGTACAGCAGATTGTCACAGTTTATGTATTTGTGTGTGTGAGTGTGAGTGTGAGTGTGAGTGTGAGTGTGCGTGTGCGTGTGCGTGTGCGTGTGCGTGTGTGTGTGTGTGTGTGTGTGTGTGTGTGTGTGTGTGTGTGTGTGCGTGCGTGCGTGTGTGTGTGTGTGTGCGTGAGTGTGTGTGCGTGTGTGTGTGTGCGTGTGCGTGCGTGCGTATATTTTTATGTATATATATAAATAGATAGACAGATATACCGGACCCCAGACACATTTTTTTCATTAAATGTGGCCCCCCGAGTCAAAATAATTGCCCAGGCCTGCCGTGTTATTTTAAACATGAACTTAACATAAGTGGCAGTTGATATTAAAATAAAAGTGGAGTGGCAAAGTACAAAGAAAGGGAAAAAGGAGAGCAGTAGCAGTGGTGTACTCTCTCTCTATCGACGAACCCTGGTCGCTTACATGAGAGGCAAGTGTGCTGACTACCGCCACTGGACAAAACGTGTTTATGATGTCATGAGTGTAAAGACTATATACTGATCTTTAAGACATTTTCTACATTAAACAGGATTTGACAAGATTAAAAAAAAAACATTTTAAAAAAAAACTACATTTTTTTAGGCATAAAATGCCTGAATTTGTGGCAGCTTTTTCGGAAAATTGAGGCAAAAGTTGTAATGTTTTGAAGCTATTTTTTTTCTCAAAAAAAAAGAATCAAACTCGGGATTTTATTCATTTGTTATCGATGTTCAACCTAAAAAATTCAAGAAAACTTTGTAAACATACACTGTTTGGATGTTTTACTCGTTTTACACCACACAGACTTAGAAGTAAACACTAGATCAGGCTTTTTACTGATCATTTTAAACTCTTTGTAGGTTCTTAATTTGCATTATGTTATTGTCTGTTTTATTCAATTATCAAATCATTATGTATACTCTATTTTTACATATATTTTAAAATATGTATTAGATTATTTTTTAGATGGCAACAATTGTGTCGTTTCAGCATGACTGTAAAGAGTTGTAATATTGATACACACTGTTGATCCTGCTTCATCTACAGGAGAAACAAACATCAGTTGTGATGAGACAGTTGGCGTGTGCGTTTGAGTGTTGGATCCTTTTGTTACTGCTCGACATGTGAGATCCATGCCTGCAGAGACGGAAGGCGATGTCCAGGTAAAAATCCAGAGAGTCAAAACAAAACAAAGATAATGAAGCAGAAGTCTAATTGACGATGCGGACTGAAGAACATTCTGGTAGCCCATAAGAAACAGGTGAGGATCTGGATCGGATCTGGAATTATATTGAAGCTTGTCATTAGAAATGTCCGATAGCCGATATTATCGACCGATAAATGCGTTAAAATGTAATATCGGAAATTATCGGTATCGTTTTTTTTAATTATTGGTGTCGGTTTATTTTTTATTGTGTTTTTTTTTATATTAAATCAACATAAAAAACACAAGATACACTTACAATTAGTGCACCAACCCAAAAAACCTTCCTGCCCCATTCACACTCATTCACACAAAAGGGTTGTTTCTTTCTGTTATTAATATGCTGGTTCCTACATTATATATCAATATATATCAATACAGTCTGCAAGGGATACAGTCCGTAAGCACACATGATAGTGCGTGCTGCTGGTCCACTAATAGTACTAACCTTTAACAGTTAATTTGACTAATTTTCATTAATTACTAGTTTCAATGTAACTGCTTTTATATTGTTTTACTTTCTTTTTTATTCAGGAAAATGTTTTTAATTTATTTATCTTAGTTTTTTTATTTATTTATTTATTTTTTAAAGTACCTTATCTTCACCATACCTGGTTGTTCAAATTAGGCATAATAATGTGTTAATTCCACGACTGTATATATCGGTTGATATGGGTATCGGTTGATATCAGCATCGGTAATTAAAAAGTTGGACAATATCGGAATATCGGATATCGGCAAAAAGCCATTATCGGACATCCCTACTTATCATGCAAAACAGAAAATGGGAATTAAGGAATAACAGCGCTGAAAAGGAAGTTAAGACCAAAACACAGTCAATAACAAAACAGTTACTGTCGCATTTCAAGGTTTTTCAAAAAAGCAACCTTGGTAACTAATTAAATTAATTAGGGGTGTTCCGATCCAACAAAAAATAAGTCGGCTCACATGTAAAATGTGTGATATAATTTCTGAAAGAAGCAGTCCTGCAGCGTGTTTACATGTGCAATGCTGCACAGCCAGTTAACATCCAAATGTCCTCCAATAAACACCCAAGGTTGGTCTTTTCTTGCATTTTAGTCATTTACAAAAGGTAAACATGGTAGGCTATAAGCTATAGGCTACTAGGCGCTAGCAGCTACACAACAACTCAGCACATACCAACACATTCTTGACATACTGTATGTCACAAGTGTCCTTAATTAAACAATATTAAAAATATTGTTATACAGCAGATAGTATTATATTGAACATTTGTCAATCTGGTGGTGCTGAATTTCCCCAAGGGATCAACAAAGGACTTTCTATTCTATTCTATTCTATTCTGAACAAGTATCAAATAATTGTAGTTACATATCACTTTCACATACAAAGTCTCCAAGACAGAAGCGTATTAGAAAGTATCCAGTAACAAACGTGTCCGCATCATTCAACTTACTGCGTCATGAGCTTAACTTCATGAATTAATGTGACCTCAAGGTGTGGCCAAAAAAAAAAAAAAAAATCAGCACTCCACTTCAATGTAAAGACAGCATAAGTCAATTCCAGGTGGTTAATAAGAAATAGGTTAGTGTTTTTCATAGCAAGCATTTTTCTCTGTTTGACTAATTTCATTTGATCAAACCTTTTCTAACATTCTACACTTCAAAAGTATGAATGATTCCTGCTGATACCACTCAATATCGGTATCGTAACGGAAGTGAAAAAGCTTTATCGGGACAACCTAACATTTACAGAATAATTCCGTTGTTAAATTCATTATTTTGGGTGGGAAAATAACCAATAAGTGCAACTAATGACTGCTTATTTGGTTAATAACACGACAGTAATATTGTTATGGATTTGTGGTAGCTAATTTGATTGAGTGCAGCATACATGCTTGTGTACGACTTCAAACACAGAATCAATGAATGTAAACGTGCTCAGATTAGAAAGGTAATCTGTCATAATGCATGTCATATATGGTGTTGTGTTGCGATGTCACCAAGTCAGCTTTGGTTGCTTCTCCAGTCATTTGAGTGTACAAAATGAACGTGACAGCCAGTGAATGTGTGTTTATGTGGATAGACATTTTTTAACTCACATTTTAAGCACTTTTTTTTTTTTTACACACAGAGTTAGGAGAAGATGAAAATAGCTGTGTGCATTTTTGGATTGTGTCTTTCCATGCAACTTTTTTCTGATTCCTTTTGAGTGAATTTGATGTTAGAAGCCGTTAAAAAAGGTTGGATGTATTAGTACGATGTTATTATTTTCTCCTCCCTGTCTGCGTGTGTGTGTGTGTGTGTGCATCTGTATTCGATACGAAAGAGGAGGAGATGGATGTTTATATTTGAATAATTTATTTTGAAAACTCGGTTGCATACCACATTCTCTTGCTCTACAACACTTTCATACTCTCTCTATTTTTCCAAGCAGCCCACTCCTTCCTCCCCCTCCTTCCCGGTGTCCCATAACCAAAATGGAAGCCTCATAATCACTTGAAATATAAAACCTCCTCCAACCAACCCCCAACTCTTTCTCCCTTCCTACCAAACAAAGACAGCCTTTATACAGTCTCACCGTTTGTGTGTGCGTGCGTAGACACCAGCCGGCCCTATGTCACCTCTAGTTTATATTCTGTGTATATATTATATTATAATCATACCGCATATGTGACTCTCATACTTTTAGCAGTGCATTCATTTGTTGCATATATGAACTAACTGAAACAATTCTTTAATTTTAATTCAATGTCAAAAACATTTCACAGTTTCTCAAGATTTTATATCAATATGATATTGTCTTATATTATGCATCCATCCATCCATTTTCTACCGCTTGTCCCTTTCGGGGTAACGGGAGGTGCTGGAACACCCTGGACAAGTTGCCACCTCATCGCAGGGCCAACAAAGATAGACAGACAACATTCACACTCACATTCACACACTAGGGCCAATTTAGTGTTGCCAATCAACCTATCCCCAGGTGCCTGTCTTTGGAGGTGGGAGGAAGCCGGAGTAGAATGTTGTCTAATATATTAATATAATATTTTATGTAATCTCAGTATGATGTTGTCCTCTACTTGTATAATATTGCCTGATATATCAATATGATATTATACTAACATAATATTGTTTGGTATTATAGCAATATAATGAGTCCTTATCATACTGATATAATATGATAAGATATAATGTCATATATTAACATTATCCATCCATCTATCCATTTTCTACCGCTTGTCCCTTTCAGGGTTGTGGGGGGTGGGGGGGGGGGGGGGGGTGGGGGGGGGCTGTCTTCAAGTTGAAGTGGATTGGTAATTATTTTCTCAGCAACACTAGGTGGCCCAAATAATTCAGGAAATTAAGTTCATGACACATTAAGTTGAATGATACACAACGACCAAACAAGAAGAATGTCAATTCCACAATATAGTGAATTTGCAAACTGAGCAAACTATAACCTGCTACCTAAGAATGTACAACAATTCTTCTCAACAAAAGAAGATAAATATAACCTCAGAGAAAAAAATAACTTCAAGCATTTGTATGCACGTACAACACTTAAAACCCTTAGTATGTCAGTTTGAGGAATTAATTTATGGAATGGATTAAGTAAAGAAATCAAACAATGTGCTAAAATGATCCAGTTCAAGAAAATGTTCAAACCCAAAGTGTTTACAAAGTACAAAGAAGAAATATTATGACAAACGTCTTGAACTTGTTGATGTTGTTGTTTATCTTAACATGTGAAATACAATTTACTTCACTCATTATTATTTATTAATTAAATTTTTTCTAATGTTATTATTTATGGAGTATATTGTGAATAAATTGAGAACAGGAAGTGAACAAAAGTGTTAGCAACTGCTTTGTAAAGGAAAAGGGGTAGGATTAAATAAACTCTGCTTCTTCCTACTCCTTTTCGAACATGTTGAATAGAGAATCTGGAAATTGTGATGTATTATGTTGTAATTGTATGCATGTTCGAAATAAACTCAAACCATAACCATTGCACAATATCATATTAATATAAGATATCATGTTAGTAATACACATCATATTAGTATGATATAATAACGTATTGTATTGCTATAGACAAGATAGTCATACAATATACTGTCATATAATAATATAATATTGTATTGATCCAACAATCAGATAATATTGTATAAATATCTAAGACAATATTGTATTAGTATAATATAAGACAACATTATATTGACATGATATTATACAGGATTATAATAATATTATATACAACAAAATATTCGTAGAATTTAAGAAAACATCACATTGATATAGGACAACATTATGTTATTATGTTAGATTATATTGATATACTATTAGACAATAATATGATTATATTATATAAGAAAATATTATATTAGTATAACAAAAAACAACATAATATTTACAGTATATAATGATACACAATATTAAATCAGTATCATATGACAACATCTTATTGATATAATATCATACAATACTATATTAAAATAACCTCATATTGACATATGAGACAATATAATATCAGTATAATATAGGACAACATGATATTACAATAATATAAAACATATTAGACAACATTATAATAGCATAATTAGAGACAATATACAGTATTAATATAAGATAAGCCAATATTATGTTAGTATAATGGAAGACAACATCATAATGATATAAGGCAACATAATATTAATATAAGGCGACATAATGTCAATAATTCGCCTATAGGGCAGCACGGTGGTACACGGGTTAGTGCATGTGCCTCACAATACGGTGGTCCTGAGTAGTCCTGAGTTCAATCCCGGGCTCGGGATCTTTCTGTGTGGAGTTTGCATGTTCTCCCCGTGACTGCGTGGGTTCCCTCCGGGTACTCCGGCTTCCTCCCACCTCCAAAAACATGCACCTGGGGATAGGTTGATTGGCAACACTAAATTGGCCCTAGTGTGTGAATGTGAGTGTGAATGATGTCTGTCTATCTGTGTTGGCCCTGCGATGAGGTGGCGACTTGTCCAGGGTGTACCCCGCCTTCCGCCCAAATTCAGCTGAGATAGGCTCCAGCGACCCCCCGCGACCCCAAAAGGGAAAAGCGGTAGAAAATGGATGGATGGATGGCATATTTCTAAATGATTATCTTTCAAATAAGTTTCAAATCGTGTGTTTCATATCACGCTGGAAAAGCAACCATAACTTAATGAGTTCAAGACGTTTCCCCTTTTGACTACTATTTCTGTCTGCTTCTTTAATCCTCCATTTTGTCTGATCCATCGCTGGCGCTCAACGCTTTCATGCTGCTCGCCACGGACCTCACATGACGAACGCATAAATAAGAGGAGCGTATGTGGAGTTCATCTTTTTAATGCTTGGTGCAGTGAGAGTGCGTAAAAAAAGTTGCTTTGACAAAAAGAAAAAGAAAACGTTTGCAGTGGAACATTCTTTGCTTCCTCACTTCCTCAGAAGTGCCACAACGTTGTGGGACGGCTGCCGGTCCAATATTAGTTTTGAACGATACAAAGGAGTCTCTGATATCTTCTCCCAGCAGCACTTGTCGATACAAAGAGCAATAAAACCCAGCGTGTCCCCGAAGAGCGCTCGTCTTACTCGTGCTGATCCCTCGCCGTCTGGCTGCACAGGAAAAGATGGCGCTGAAAGAAAGAATGCAGTATTTCAACCCGACACCATTTTTCTTGATGACTTCCAGAAGCTTGGAAGAAGCGAGCCAGCTGCTGAGGATTGACTTTGTTTTTCCAGCACCGCTTCCTGTTCTCTAAGCCCAGAAAAAAAGTTGTACATTTGCAAATGATTTTGAACTTACTTTCTTTGCTTCACACTAAGCCTGGGTGCTATTTTCGCAGGCGGTCCTTTTATACGATGTTTCGTGGTTACGTACGTCATCCTATAAATTATGAATAACCCTTAAAAAGAAAAGGAGACATATTCCAACATCAGACAGAAATTACCATCCAGTAAATGTAAATATTTTGTCCACAGCAAACCTGATTGCTGCTGCCGACTTGTCGTTTTCATCAAATGTGCATATTTGCTGCCTGAATAACTTTGAACTTGTGATTGACGCCTCACTAAAAACTGCTGCGGTACAATAACTTCTGTGAGGAATAAATGTATCATCTCCTCTTCAAACACTCATAACTCATCATAATTAATCTGAGTGTGCACATAGCACACTACACTTTTGATGCCTAATTCGGATGTTTTGTAAATTCCAATATTATGTACAAGAATCCCTCGCTTATTAAAGTTAAAAGTTAGTTAAAGTCCCAACAATGCGGTGGAATTATCCTCTGCATTTGACCCATCACCATGTTCACCCCCTGGGAGGTGAGGGGAGCAGTGAGCAGCAGCAGTGGCCGCGCTCGGGAATCATTTTGGTGATTTAACCCCCAATTCCACCCCTTAATACTGAGTGCCAAGCAGGGAGGTAATGGGTCCCATTTTTATTGTGTTTGGTATGACTCGGCCGGGGTTTGAACTCACAACCTTCCAGTCTGAAGGCGGACACTCTAACCACAAGCCCACTGAGCAGGTGTGAGCATTACTGTCACTTTGTTCCGGGCCTGACCACAATACATTTATTTTCACAAAGTAGGACTTATACAATTAAAATAAATATAATAATTGAATATCTTTAATAAAGAATATATGAAGTCTTAGATCAGAGGTGTCCACAGTGTCTTCTTTTTTGGGGGGCCCTCAACACATTCTAAATACTTACTATAATAAACATGTCCCAATTAGAAAATTACACTAAAAAATAAATAAAAATTATTTTTTGCCCAATTCCCTTTAAAAAATGACCTGAAAACCCAAATGGTGGACAAACTGTGCATCTTACTGTATACAGTGGAGTAGTGTTGTCCCGATAACAATATTTTGGGTACCAGTACCGGTACCAAAATTATTTCGATACTTTTTGGTACGTTTCTAAATAAAGGGGACCCCAAAAAAATTATTGGCTTTATTTTAACAAAAAATCTTATGGTACATGAAACATATGTTTCTTATTGCAAATTTGTCCTTAAATAAAATAGTGAAAATACTAGACAACTTGTCTTTTATTAGTAAGTAAGCAAACAAAGGCTCCTAATTAGTCTGCTGACATATGAGGTAACATATTGTGTCTTTTATCCTTCTATTATTTTTTCTAAATTATTAAGGACAAGTGATAGAAAATGAACTATTAATCTACTTGTTCATTTACTGTTAATATCTGCTTACTTTCTCTCTTAACATGTTCTATCTACACTTCTGTTAAAAATTTACTTTTTGGAGAAGGCATAGTACCGAATATGATTCATAAGTATCGTGGTACTATACTAATACCGGTATACTGTACAACCCTAGTCCAAAGCGTCTTTTTTTTAATATACTTACTATAATAAACATGTCCCAATTAGAAAATTACACCAAAAATTCCTAAAAAAACAAAATATTTTTTTTGCCCAATTCCCTTTTAAAAATGACCTGAAAACCCAAATGGTGGACAAACTGTGCGTCTTACTGTTGCAGTGGAGTCATGATTTACAAAGCCCTCTTTTTTTGCAAACTTTTCAATTTACACATTTTTGAATTAGATCAAGACAAAAAAGCGATAGCATACGTACAAATCATGTTTCTGTGTACAAACGCTTTATTTATTCATTTTGCGACCCACCGGCAGCCATTTCGTTGAGGCAGAGCCTTCCATGTCACTTGCTGCGCAACACAATACACTACTCGTCACTTCTCAGTGCTTCAGCGTGTGTACTTTTTCTGTGGTTTTTCACCTTTTGAAAAGTGTTGTCCATGTTGTTAACTCAATATGAGTCCAGAAAAGACAAAAGAGCGTGGAAAGAAGAAGGGAACAGCTGCTGTGGAGTTTTTAAAAAAAAAGGAGTAATTACCAGGAGCACATCAATGGCTCTCACAAGTATGGAAGAATCGAAAAAGCAGGTTTTGTACCACAGCATTTTTAATTGTGATGAGACCGGAATTTAAAAATATTTAAAAAAAACTAAAGCCTGGTGCATACCTTCCAGACTGCAGAGCTGTGATTGAGTTTCAGTTTATTTCGAACATGCATGCGTACAACATGATACAGCACAATTTCCAAGTTCCCTTTTCAACATGTTCGAAAAGGATTAGCAAGAAGCAGAGCTTATTTAATCCTCAATCAATCAATCAATCTATGTTTATTTATATAGCCCTAAATCACAAGTGTCTCAAAGGGCTGCACAAGCCACAACGACATCCTCGGTTGAGATCCCACATCAGGGCAAGGAAAAACTCAACCCAGTGGGATGACAATGAGAAACCTTGGAGAGGACCGCAGATGTGGGTGACCCCCCCCCCCCTCTAGGGAGACCGGTGCAATGGACGTCGAGTGGGTCGAGCATTATATTGTGAAAGTCCAGTCCATAGTGGATCTAACATAATAGTGAGAGTCCAGTCCATAGTGCGGCCAGCAGGAGACCATCCCGAGCGGAGATAGGTCAGCAGCGCAGAGATGTCCCCAACCGATGCACAGGCGAGCGGTCCACCCCGGGTCCCGACTCTGGACAGCCAGCACTTCATCCATGGCCAATAATAATCCTACCCCTTTTTGATTGGTCAGCTTTTGCCAAGGAGGCCCCTGAACACATGAATATGTGTACAATTTTCTTGCAAGATATGTGAGTTAGTAAAGTATGTAACTTAGCTCTCTCGTTTGAGTCACACATTAAGAGTGTCGGTCTCATTGGGTTGAGTTTTTTCTTGCCTTGATGTGGGATCAGAGCCACAGATGTCGTTGTGGTTTTTGCAGCCCTTTGAGGTTTTGAGGCATCTGTGATTAAATGAACTTTGATTGATGGATTGATAATTTTGAGTGTGCCAAAGCCCTCAAATAGTTTAATTTGTGGTATAATAAGATGTTTTATATCTCCAGGTGGTTAGGCCAGGCAATTTTATTTCAGATTCTAATTTGCACGCAAGGCAATTCAAAGTTATTTACATATGAATACAATTCCTAAAGAGCAAAGAAAATCACAATTAAAAATATAATCTTCTTAAAAATAAGCATGAATTAATCTAATTTGCTTTTTTACAACACAAAGCTAAGATGTTAATGTTTTGTTCAGATAGCTTCGCATGTATTGAAGGCTTTATCTTTCATGTACAAAATGTACGGCTCCTGCATTCTTTAATAGTTCTGTACGTGGCCCTCACTGGAAAAAAGTTGGGACAGTCTTGGATTTTAGATCCCTGTCTAAAATACATGTCATAAATAGGCGGCACCATTCCATTGGTACTACTGAGTATGCTAATTGACTTAGGATCATACTTGCCAACCCTCCCGATTTTCCCGGGAGACTCCCGAATTTCAGTGCCCCTCCCGAAACCATTCTCCCGAATTTCTCCCGATTTCCACCCAGACAACAATATTGGGGGTGTGCCTTAAAGGCACCCGCCTTTAGCGTCCTCTCTCACCTAAAAAGGAGACTATTATATATGTCTCCGTTATCCATAGGTTTATCTTAAACCCATAAAGTAGGCAGGCACTGAGCTATTTCTCAGCGTGTGTTTAATCCAGCCGGCACGTTAACACACTGACACACAACATCCGGATTCCCATCATGCATTGCTTCAAAACTACGGCAAGTAGTAATGTTCAAAAACATAACAGAGACGAAGCAGAAGAACGAAGAAGAGACATGGCGACGACGAGTAAGAAGAAGAAGTGATGATTGGAAAAAATAATTTCAGTTCATTCAGGACAGCTCGAAGGGGAAGGGGTATGCTGCCTGCAAATTTTGTAGATCAGACTTCTCCATTGAACACGGTGGCCGAACGGATATACTCATTTATGAACGGATTATTTATATATATATATATATATATATATATATATATATATATATATATATATATATATATATATATATATATGTAAATCTCCTGACGATTGAGGGTACCCCCCCTCATGAAACAGGCCTGTAGAGATGAAATAGTCTTGTGATTTTTTTTCCCCACACATACATATATTGCGCTCTACTACGGTATCGAGCACTATTTTTTGGATAACCTTATTAAGACATATATATATATATATATATATATATATATATATATATATATATATATATATATATATATATATATATATATATAAATATACTTGAAAATATATGCACCCCCCGCTACCCCCCCATCTCCTGGATTCGGAGGTCTCAAGGTTGGCAAGTATGACTTAGGATATGCCATACACATGCTACAGATTAGCATTAGCAATTTTACATGGCGATTTCAACACCTTTAAATTTGGCAATGAAAACTTCTACTAAGATGCAGGTTACAATCAAACAGCTAGTGCGTAATAAGCACAATCCAATCCACAGTCCAATACATCCCTTTGCTTTATCCCTACATTTTGCACATTCCCGTGAGGGTATCCCAATGACTCTTTGCATATGCTGTATAAAGGCAGTGGGCGTAATGACAGGTCGGGGGTATGGATCTAGAGGGATTTCAGACGCTGACTTGTCTAGGGAGGGCCAGAGAAAAGTCCCCAATTTCTGCATAAGTTATATAATATATTACACGTTAGTTTGTGACCTTAGCCAACTAGGCACGCTAGCCAAAGTTAGGCTAAAATACTGACGAAAAGCTTGCAAGTGAAAACATTAACCTTACATACCTTCAAAAAATTCACAAGAGACAACAGTCGTCGATGGCGGCTTCTTCTCCGTGTAGTTCTTTGTTTAGTCATCAACCGAAGCATGATGAATGATAAAAACAATCTCAGCCATTGCTGAGCTATTGCTGCCGGGTGTGCTGTGTAATGGCGGGACTATAGGGTTGTACGGTACACCGCTACTAATAAAGTACCACTGTACTAATGAATTCAAAGTTACGACATTCTTTGACAAATACCAGTACGTTGCAGAGTCGAGCTGCATGAGTGTGTCCAAACGCACACATAAAGGCGCATACAAGCAGAAACAGTGTAGAGACCAAGAATGACCAAAAAAACGGCAATTCTACTAGTTAATAAAGGGTGTGCGTGAGCTTTCTACTATATTCAAACATAATTGTAGATTATGGCAGGCTATATGTAGTATGTAAAATAATTGCAAACTGATCTTTGAGTGCAATAAGAAAAGCCCAGTGTTTTTAATGCGTTTTAATTTTGATTCTAAAATTGTTCTTTGAGTGCAATAAGAAACGTACCGAAATTCATATCAATAAACATTTTAGTACCGGTACTGGTACCAAAATATTGGTATTGGGACAGATTTGAAAACGTAGCTACGTAGCTGCTTACATGCCCAAACGTAAACTGTGCAGTGACGTAGCAGGTGGTATTCCAAATAGCTAGGGAAGATTACAAAGCTCTACCCCTTGTTGCTAGGCCCTTACAGTACAAACACTTTATAGGATTCAATAAAAGACAAGACTTAATGGCAAAAACGACTTCCTGGCTACGAGAACACGTCACAATCCATACACTACTGCCATCTATTGTCTTGGAATTGCAACTGCATGCAAAGTCTACATTATAATAATTGCAAGTGATACTCATAAGTGTAAGAAAACTAAAACATGAACACACACAGAAGTGTCGAAAATTGGTACCATTGAGTACTGGCATCGATTCCTAGGTACCAAGATTTGGTACTGTATTGATCCAAATGTGAAAGGCACTCATCCTAGTTACATAGGGCAAAATAGTGTTGTAGTGTTTTAAAAATGTTTGTCTCCAAAGTTTTGAACTGAAATTGGGGATCAATGTGGTTTCAATGTGGTTTCTGGGAGGTCCGCCAGATTATTAATGTACATTATTATGACAAAATTTAGCCCAAATAATTGGAATGCTAAAAAAGTTAACGCAGGTTGTAAACAATAATAATAATAATCATTAAAATAATTACTGTTCATTGAAAAGCGTAACAAGAAACTCGAGCAAAGGATTTCTACAAGTAGTTACATTTTGCACCTGAAGACCATCTGTTTCGGAGTTACTGGAGGAGGCTCAGCTTTGGTGTTTTTGACTACACCTCATTGACTGTAAGAACAGTAAAAAAAAAAAAGAAAAAAAAAGTCAGCTGAAAGCCATAAAAGCCACACTTGTCCATAACTTCCTTCTTTAGCAAAGTTGCAAAAGCGACGTTCCTCCCCAAGCCACAAAGTAGTTAAGCAAAAAAATAATAATATGCTGCTTTGTTTCCTCAGGCATGAAAACAGCAAAGAACTCACAGCTCTTCCTCAACATGGACCACATTTATGCAAGAAATGACAACTCTGCACTTTTCTCTGTCAGTTAAATTTACAATCACTTCTACAAAAATAGAATCTTAATGCACAGAGCAAAGCGTTCAAGTGAATGTTTAGAATATGGATGATAAGAGTGTGGAAAAAAATGTATTGTCTATGCAAACACATCTTTTCTCTTCTGTGCAATTTAAGTTAGTGCAAATCGTACTAATAAAACAAATAAAAAACTAGAAAAGCACTCGGACAATTTTATTTAAATATGCGTGGTGGTCAAGCAATGTCTGTTCTCAATGGGTACTAGGCGCCATTTAGCCTTTCTCGAAGTAAAGTGCCCTATGTTTGCGTTGTTTTTGGCTGTATGAATCGTTGAAATCGTGAAAAGGAGAAACGTTTATTCAGACTTCCTTGAGAGGTAATCAAGAAGGGCGGAATAGTGCAAGATTTTACGAAAGACGGCACAAAAGAGACCTGCTCAGTGGCCTTGTGGTTAGAGTGTCCGCCCTGAGATCGGTCGGTCGTGAGTTCAAACCCTGTTCATACCAAAGACTATAAACATCGGACCCTTTACCTTCCACGCTTGGCATTCAGCATCAAGGGTTGGAATTGGGGGTTAAATCCCCAAAATGATTCCCGAGCACGGCCACCGCTGCTGCTCCAAGGGGTTGAACAAGGAGATGGGTCAAATGCAGAGGGTAATTTCACCACACCTGGTGTGTGGGTGAGTATCAGTGGTACTTTAACTTTAACACACTTCAGTACAAGGGGGCAGAGTCGAAGAACGCTCGTGTTTGCAGTAATCACTTCGTTGAAGGTTTGTTTGATATATTTTTGATATACCTTACTGGTTTAGTATTTCCCGTTGAAGTATTATTTTGATGTTATTTGTATTTTGATTTTCAACAAAGTCAGGGTCAATGATACTTTGTCAGGAAAGGTACTTTTAAGTCGTCCCTTTTGTTTATTTTGTACACGTATACAGGTAAAAGCCAGTAAATTAGAATATTTTGAAAAACTTGATTTATTTCAGTAATTGCATTCAAAAGGTGTAACTTGTACATTATATTTATTCATTGCACACAGACTGATGCATTCAAATGTTTATTTCATTTAATTTTGATGATTTGAAGTGGCAACAAATGAAAATCCAAAATTCCGTGTGTCACAAAATTAGAATATTACTTAAGGCTAATACAAAAAAGGGATTTTTAGAAATGTTGGCCAACTGAAAAGTATGAAAATGAAAAATATGAGCATGTACAATACTCAATACTTGGTTGGAGCTCCTTTTGCCTCAATTACTGCGTTAATGCGGCGTGGCATGGAGTCGATGAGTTTCTGGCACTGCTCAGGTGTTATGAGAGCCCAGGTTGCTCTGATAGTGGCCTTCAACTCTTCTGCGTTTTTGGGTCTGGCATTCTGCATCTTCCTTTTCACAATACCCCACAGATTTTCTATGGGGCTAAGGTCAGGGGAGTTGGCGGGCCAATTTAGAACAGAAATACCATGGTCCGTAAACCAGGCACGGGTAGATTTTGCGCTGTGTGCAGGCGCCAAGTCCTGTTGGAACTTGAAATCTCCATCTCCATAGAGCAGGTCAGCAGCAGGAAGCATGAAGTGCTCTAAAACTTGCTGGTAGACGGCTGCGTTGACCCTGGATCTCAGGAAACAGAGTGGACCGACACCAGCAGATGACATGGCACCCCAAACCATCACCCAACCATGCAAATTTTGCATTTCCTTTGGAAATCGAGGTCCCAGAGTCTGGAGGAAGACAGGAGAGGCACAGGATCCACGTTGCCTGAAGTCTAGTGTAAAGTTTCCACCATCAGTGATGGTTTGGGGTGCCGTGTCATCTGCTGGTGTCGGTCCACTCTGTTTCCTGAGATCCAGGGTCAACGCAGCCGTCTACCAGCAAGTTTTAGAGCACTTCATGCTTCCTGCTGCTGACCTGCTCTATGGAGATGGAGATTTCAAGTTCCAACAGGACTTGGCGCCTGCACACAGCGCAAAATCTACCCGTGCCTGGTTTACGGACCATGGTATTTCTGTTCTAAATTGGCCCGCCAACTCCCCTGACCTTAGCCCCATAGAAAATCTGTGGGGTATTGTGAAAAGGAAGATGCAGAATGCCAGACCCAAAAACGCAGAAGAGTTGAAGGCCACTATCAGAGCAACCTGGGCTCTCATAACACCTGAGTAGTGCCAGAAACTCATCGACTCCATGCCACGCTGCATTAACGCAGTAATTGAGGCAAAAGGAGCTCCAACCAAGTATTGAGTATTGTATTTTTCATTTTCATACTTTTCAGTTGGCCAACATTTCTAAAAATCCCTTTTTTGTATTAGCCTTAAGTAATATTCTAATTTTGTGACACACGGAATTTTGGATTTTCATTTGTTGCCACTTCAAATCATCAAAATTAAATGAAATAAACATTTGAATGCATCAGTCTGTGTGCAATGAATAAATATAATGTACATGTTACACCTTTTGAATGCAATTGCTGAAATAAATCAAGTTTTTCAAAATATTCTAATTTACTGGCTTTTACCTGTATGTCAGAGTACTAATGACAACAGGGCAAAAATCAAATATGGTGATGATTCAGTAACGGTTAGTTTGTTAAACGATATGCAGTCACGGGTGTCAAGCTGTCAGGTGCTAGTTTGTAGACACAATGAATCATCAAATGCAACCTTACCCGAGCAATAATGATGCATGATTTTTATCCGGGAGAGTCTTGATACCAATTTCCTTGACCCAGCCACACACAAAGAAGTTGGAGACCTCCATGCTTTTCCACATGTCCATCTGTTTTGTAGTGTAGAATGATGTCTGGAGCACAAGATAGTTTCATATGTCTGGGAATTCAGCAGACGGATAATTCTTGAAATGACTCGACAAATCTTTTTTTGATTATTTATAGGGATCTATTCCATTGCACAGTTGGATTTTTTGGCTCGCATCTGCTTTTAGCAGGAAGATCTACGCCCCTTGTGTACTCGGTTTGTACGCTGCTTGCTGCACATCAGTCATCTTGGCTTGGTTGACCACCGCTTTATTTCATTTCCAGGAAGAAATCACGTGTCGGAGTACAAGCAATAGTAAAGAATCCTTTGAAATAATCCTGAATCCAGGCAGTGATCCAAATAACCACCAAATCTAATCACTTATTCTACCAACGTTTTGAAGTACTGTATGTTGTTAACTAACAAATGATGTTGCTAACTACTAAAAAAAGTAATCTACTTTTTTCAGCTATCCTGCTTCATGAACCTTCACGACCTTGTTAGAGCTAGCAGCCTCATTCTTTTTTTAATCCTTCCAACCAATAGGGGTGTCCTGATATTAGTCCGATACGATATCAGTAGGAATCATAGATACTTGGATTATTTTGTAGCAGGGAATGTTCGAAGCGGTTTGATCAGGTGAAATTAGTCAAACAGGGATCAATGGTAGCTATGAGAAACACAATCTGTTTGAAATGGACTTAGTGAAGTGAAGTGAATTATTTTTAAATAGCGCTTTTCTCTAGTGACTCAAAGCACTTTTACACAGTGAAACCCAATATCTAAGTTACATTCAAACCAGTGTGGGTGGCACTGGGAGCAGGTGGGTAAAGTGTCTTGCCCAAGGACACAACGGCAGTGACTAGGATGGCGGTAGCGGGGATTGAACGTGGAACCCTCAAGTTGCTGGCACGGCCACTCTACCAACCGAGCTATACCGCCCCAATTAACTTATGTTATGTCTTTAAGTAGAAATGGGGTGGTAGTTGTTTTTGGCAACCTCAAGTGGTCACAATAAATCATGAAGTAAAACTCATGACACAGTAGGTTGAATGATGCAGACACGTCTGTTACTGGATACTTTCTAATACGCTTCTGCATTTGGAGAGTTTGGGTGTAATATCAAACTATAATTATTTGATACTTATTTATATTGACAAATGTGCTGTTTTAGACTGCAATATTATTCAATTAAGGACACTTGTTACATATGTCTAGCTTGTGTGCTTAGCTGTTGTGTAGCTGCTAGCTCCTAGTAAGCTATAACCATGTTTACCTTTTGTAAATAACTTGACTAAAATACAAGAAAATACCAACCTTGTGTGTTTATTGGAGGACATTTAGCTGTTAACTGGCTGTCCAGCTTTGAACAAGTAAACACACGACAGGACCTCCTGTATTGTATTAGAAAGTATCCAGTAACAAATGAGTCCGCATCATTCAACTTACTGCGTCATTTGTCTAACGTAATGACTTATTGTGACCACTTGGTGCCAAATAAAAAAAATATCACTTCAATTCAACAGCATAAGTCCATTCCAAATGGTTAATAACAAATGGGTTAGTGTTTTTTTATACCTTCCATTATTCTATGTTTGAATAATTTCAGTTGATCAAACCTTTTCTAAAATTCCGCCCTACAAACTAATAAAAGCATGTCTTATGATACGTACTGATATCGCATTGCATTAATGTAGGTATCGGCCAATACTTAAGGTTTCAATATCGGTATTGTATTGGAAGTGAAAAGGTTGTTTCGGGACACACTTAATAGTGACAGTTATCCGGATCAGTTTCAAAATGTCATCACTTGTTCTTTTTTCCATTGTTTTATGTTTCCTGAAAGTTTAATCCAAATCTGCTCGTAACTTTCTGAATTATGTTGGTAAAAACACACAGACAAATCCCAGCAATCACGTAACCTCCAGATGGTGGTAATAAGTCACTTCAACTATAGTGTGATAGGAATTCAAGCCTTCTACTGTCGTTGAAGTAGTATTACAGTAGTATTGTGACAGTGGTTCACTCTTTTATGGCTGTTAGCTTCTCTTTCTCTCTCAACAGCTTGATGTCATTACCATCAAACCACACTTTGATTTATGTCCCAGCTGTGTGTGTGTGTGTACGTGTGTGTGTGTGTATGTGTATGTGTGTGTGCGCGTGTGTGTGCGTGCATGCATATGTGTGTGTGTATGTGTGTGTGCGTGTGTGTGTGTTTGTGTGTGTGTGCGTGCGTGCATGTGTGTGTGTGTGCGTGCATGTGTGTGTGTGTGTGTGTGTGTGTATGTGTGTGCGTGTACTCTTTCTGTTCATACAACAACACTCGCACACACATTCCTTTAATCTTGTGGTCTCAGCAGAGTCTTAAAGTGCAACAATTTCTACTGGTGGAACTTTACAGTTAAGCCTTAAAAAAGTCAGTGGTATAAACTATGAGCTTTAAGAACAGTCGTATAAAGCACACCCTCTGAAACAAGGATGGAATGAATCTAGTAAGGAATGTGTGCAGAAGCAGAAAAAACATATTTAATGGCTTGCTGGGGAAGAGTTCAATAGTTCATAAACAATATGATACAAAAAGTCAGGAAGCAAAGAACTGAAGACGACAATTCTAATTAATAAAAATAAAAAAAACTGAAATAGCTCCAGCAAAAGGGGCCGTTGGAGTGGAGCAATGCGACCACACACACACACACACACACACACACACACACACGCACACAAATATTTATATATATATATGTACTGTATGTATATACGTATATATATATATATATATATATATATATATATATATATATATATATATATATATATATATATATATTCATATACTGTATATATACACTATATATACACAGTATATATAGTGTATATATACCGTATATCCTCTTTTTGTCAGTATATATATATATATTAATATACTGTATGTATACAGTATATCTATATATATGTATATGTATATATATATATATATATATATATATATATATATATATATATATATATATATATATATATATATACACAAATATATACACAAAAAACACACACACACACACACATATAGATACACTAGGCAGACGTGTAATTAAGTAAGAGTAGTGTTGAAGAGAACCAAATCTTACATAGGGTAGTTAAATCCAGTGCAGTTTTTTTATCTGCACTGGTTGCAGTGCAGATAAAAAAACTGCACAAAACATAAGGTACAAAAAACACATGACAGCAAGAGGGAAGCGTTAAAGAACACAAAAGACATAAAAGACAATAGAAGTACACAGCTGGTGCAACCAGCTGCCACTTCAAAAGTAAAACAACCAAAAAATACAAACATAGCAAAACATAAGGCATATTGTGCACAAGCAGACAACAAAACAAAACAACAAAACCATTTTTACACCCACATACAGCACGGTGGCCGCTTCAGGGCTCCACGCCGTCGTCTGCTGGGGGGGGGGGGGGGGGGGGGGGGGGTAGCACGACCAAAGACAGGATCAGACCCAACAAAGCAACCAAGAAAGCTGACTTCGTCCTAGGCTGCCCACTAGCGCTCAGCCAATGTCAAGTCCGTGCGGATGATCGAGAATCTGTCCAGGGAGGCCGAAGTGTCTGATGCATGTTCGTTCAGCCAGGACTCAATGAAGCTCGTCCATCCTGACGCGCAATGCTAGCTTCACAGCCATGTGTCTTCCTCGGGTCTCTCCATGCAAACGCCGGTGTGGCAGAGATCCGGAAGCTGGTCTCCGGAGCAAACATGGCCATGGCCAAATGACACCCCGGAGACAGATACAAAAGTGACAAAATAGCACAGCAGAAGTCATAAAAGGGCCACCCCTTGTTGCGCTGTCCCGAAAGGGCCTGAACCAAAAGAAAAAAACACACATGAAAACAAGAAGGAAACATCAAGAACACAAAAGGAGGAAACACACGAGACCAGAGCTCTTGCAACCAGCAGCCAATACAGCGGCACCTTCTTGGATAAAAAAAATAAATAAATCTAATTTCTCCAGAACCGTAAACATTTGTAAATGTCGATTCCTATTTTTGATGCTCAGTTCACCAACTGTAATAATTAGCTGTCACAGAGCCGGCTAGCAGCTAACTGTATCTCCATACACAGTGCTGCTCCTCCAAGTCAATAATCCTCCGTTGTGGCAAATACTACAAGAGGTCCTACAGGGTATCATTAATTCTTTGGTTGATTAAACATTTGTTTTTAATATATATATTTGTATATTTCCCTCGCAATTTTTCCACAAATGTAAATGTCTTTAAATACACATTAACAGTCATCCAACACTCTGTAGTAATATAAAGTAATATAAAGACAATATAACATACATCCCTAAACGTGGATGCATATGCAAAAGTGCAATATATTTATCTGTACAGTAATCTATTTATTTATATCTGCACCTTATACCTCTTTTATCCTGCACTACCATGAGCTAATGCAAAGAAATTCTGTTCTTTTTTTGTGCTGCAAAGTTCAAATTTGAATGACAATAAAAGGAAGTCTAAGTCTAAGTGTTGTTTATACTGTAATAACACGTCCATCCTACTCACTGTACCTTGCCGATTTGTAACAAAAACATGAATAAATATTCTCATTTTATAAAGCTGGCATTCCGGATAGCTAGTGATTAGGGCGCTAGTTGCCTGCCAGTTATTAGGGCGCTCATTGTCGGCTCGCGATTGGCATGGCAGTTGCCAGCTAGCAATTAGTGCATCAGTTGCCGGCTAGTTGTTAGGACACTAGTTGCCAGCTAGCGCTTAGCACGCCAGTTGCCAGCAAATTGTCAGGGCTCTAGTTGTTGGCTAGCGTTTACTTGCCAGTTGCCAGATAGGGATTAGCGCTCCAGTTGCCAGCTAGTGATTAAAACCATATCTTAGTTGACATTTAGCAAATGAATTGCTATAGCAACATAGTAATAAAGTATTAACTTTTCAGGTATATACCTTAAAAATTTATTAAAATGGCAGCATAATAGCATAGTAACGGTTTTACCGATGGGGTTGGATGTGAATGTTGAAATAGTTTAAATTGATTTGGAAACCGATTGCTGCGTATTGTGGCCAAACAGTTAAATTTTTGTTTCGACTGACCACAGAACCTTCCTCCAGAAGGTCTTATCTTTGTCCATGTGATGTCAGATTAAACAAAAAATTAGCTGTTTGGCCACAATACCCAGCAATATGTTTGGAGGAGAAAAGGTGAGGCTTTTAATCCCAGGAACACCACCCCTACCGTCAAGCATGGTGGTGGTAGTATTATTCTCTGGGCCTGTTTTGCTGCCAATGGAACTGGTGCTTTACAGAGAGTAAATGGGACAATGAAAAAGGATGATTACCTCTAAATTCTTCAGGACAACCTAAAATCATCAGCCCGGAGGTTGGGTCTTGGGCGCAGTTGGGTGTTCCAACAAGACAATGACTCCAAACACATGTCAAAAGTGGTAAAGGAATGGATAAATCAGACTAGAATTAAGGTTTTAGAATGGCCTTCCCAAAGTCCTGACTTAAACGTGTGGACAATGCTGAAGAAACAAGTCCATGTCAGAAAACCAACAAATTTAGCTGAAATACACCAATTTTGTCAAGAGGAGTGGTCAAAAACTCAACCAGAAGCTTGCCAGAAGCTTGTGGATGGCTACCAAAAGAAACTTGCCAAGGGACATGTAACCAAATATTGACATTGCTGTATGTATACTTTTGACCCAGCAGATTTGGTCACATTTTCAGTAGACCCATAATAAATTCATAAAAGTACCAAACTTCATGAATGTTTTTCGTGACCAACAAGTATGTGCTCCAATCACTCTATCATAAAAACATAAGAGTTGTAGAAATGATTGGAAAGTCAAGACAGCCATGACATTATGTAAACTTTTGACTACGACTGTATGTGTAGCCTAAACCTATAAGAATAGCTGAAAAGCACGTTGGCATACCTATAAAAGTATCTGGAAAGCTACCATGCTAATGTTAGCATGTTAAAGTTGGACAGTGTTTGCACAAAAAAACCCTAAAAACATTGTTTTGTTTTGGTGTTTTCAACAACAATTTGGGGAATATGCTGATTAATGTGTACTGTATGTGGTATGAACTATTTGCATTAGTATGTCCCATTTGTAGAAATGAGATCTATTATTAAATTCGTCATTTAACGTTTAAAGTGGTGTTGTTGTTGCTGTGTGTGTTTGACACAAAGCGACATGAGGTCGGCGCCTGGAGCCATCTCGTGACGGCTGTGCAGTCAGTGGGTCAGCTTGTGTTGTTGTGTGCCGAGGGGGAGGAGCTCGTGTCAGTGAAAGTAGCAGACGGGCTAAAAGAAGCACAACAGATGCAGCAGGGGTCAAGGTATATTCAGGGGTCAAAGGTCGGCCTGTATGCAATATGCATGTGCGGCTAAGTGATGGCACAGATGCGATGATTAAGGCTCTCAGGATTTCAGCACATGGCTGAAAATATTATTGCACAAATATGAACATGCTCTGGTGAACTTAATCTACATGCATGAACAAATACATAAACACACTTTAGTAAACATGGTAGTCCTCTCTCAGACTTAGAATGAAATATTAATGTATGAAGAGAAAGCATTCAGCCATACAGCTCACATGGAACACATCAAATATGGTGATATGTATTGTTAATAGTGCGGCTAAGAATATATATTAATTAATCCCTAGACCAAGAAAATAATCAACCATGGATGACAAAAGGATTAAAAAATGCTTGTAAGAAGAAGAATACACTATATAGGAAATTTATAGCACAAAGAACTACAGAGGCAGAAATTAAGTACAAAAAGTATAAAAACAAGTTAACATACATACTACGATTAAGATCAAAAGAATATTACAGTGAATTATTGGACAAGAACAAAACTAATATGAGAGCAACATGGGGCATCCTCAATAGCATTATTAAAAATGGCACTAAGAGGGACTACCCTCAATACTTCTTAGACGGAAATAAAAAAAATGACAACATAAAGGAAGTAGTTGAAAGCTTCAATAATTATTTTGTAAATATTGGACCAAAATTGGAAGAAAGGATTCCAGACCCAGTTTCAATTGAGGACTATAATGATACCATAGAGCGAAATCCCAACTCCATGTTCCTCAGTAATGTGACACAGGAGGAAATAGTTACAATCGTGAAAAAATGTAAATCTAAGACTTCAACTGATTGTAATGAAATTGATATGGAAACGATAAAAAAGGTTATTGAAGAGATCTCAGGACCATTAATGTATATTAGTAACCTATCATTTCAAACAGGTACATTTCCAAACAAAATGAAAATAGCTAAAGTTGCACCAATTTACAAGACTGGCGACAAACATCAATTTACAAATTATAGACCTGTTTCCTTACTTCCACAATTTTCTAAAATAATTGAAAAACTGTTCAATAACAGATTAGAGAGTTTCATAAATAAAAATAGAATACTCGAAGAAAATCAATATGGATACAGAGCTAATGTTTCAACTTCGATGGCTTTAATTGAAATTACAGAAGAAATTACCAATGCTATAGATAATAAAAAATGTGCGGCAGCAGTTTTTATGGATCTAACTAAAGCATTTGACACAATTAATCACAATATTTTAATCAAAAAACTAGAACGATATGGCATCAGAGGGTTAGTCTTAAACTGGATAAGAAGTTATCTAATGAACAGGAAACAATACGTGAAGGTAGGCGAACACACCTCTACAACGCTAAATATATCCTGTGGTGTACCTCAGGGATCAATACTAGGACCTAAATTATTCAATCTATATATAAATGACATTTGTAAAGTTACAAAAGATTTAAAGTTAGTATTATTTGCGGATGATACAACAGCGTTTTGTTCAGGAGAGAACACACAGAAGATACTACAAATAATAACAGAAGAAATTAACAAATTAAAAAGATGGTTTAACAAAAACAGACTATCGTTGAATCTCAGTAAAACTAAAATAATGCTATTTGGTAACAGTAGAAGAGAAAGTCAAACACAAATACAAATAGATGGAATAGAAATTGAAAGAGTAAATGAAACCAAATTTCTTGGTATAATGATTGATGATAAATTGAACTGGAAATCTCACGTAAAAAATATACAACATAAAGTAGCAAGAAACACGTCAATAATGAATAAAGCAAAACATGTTCTAGACAAAAAATCACTTCATATTCTCTACTGCTCACTAGTGTTACCATATCTGAGTTATTGTGCAGAAATATGGGGAAATAATTACAAAAGTACACTTCATTCATTAACGGTGTTACAAAAAAGATCAGTTAGAATAATACATAATGTTGGATATAGAGAACACACAAATCCTTTATTTATTGAATCAAAGATACTGAAATTCTACGACATAGTGAATTTGCAAACAGCTAAAATGATACACAAAGCAAACTATAACCTGCTACCCAAGAATATACAACAATTCTTCTCAAAAAAAGAGGAGAAATATAATCTTAGGGAGAAATGTAATTTAAAACATTTGTATGCACGTACAACACTTAAGACCTTCAGTATATCAGTATGTGGAATTAAATTATGGAATGGATTAAGCAAAGCAATCAAACAATGTACTAATATGATCCACTTCAAGAAACTCTTCAAACTTAAAGTGTTTACAAAGTACAAAGAAGAAGAACCATGATAAACATTCTGAATTTATTTAACTCATCCATTCTTTCATTCTTTCACTCACAAAATAATCTTACTTATCTCAACATATGAAATGTAACTTACTTCACCAATTATCATTTATTTACTTATTTTATTGTGATTACTTATGGAGTATATTGTGAATAAATTGAGAACAGGAAGTGAACAAAAGTTTTAGCAACTGTTATGTAAAAGAAAAGGGGTAGGATTAAATAAGCTCTGCTTCTTCCTACTCCTTTTCGAACATGTTGAAAAGAGAAACTGGAGATTGTGATGTATCATGTTGTATACTTGCATGTTCGAAATAAACTCAAACTCAACTCAACTCAAACTCAACTCAATTGTAGCAAATATTCATAATACCTTTGAGACATGTAAAAGCATTTTCAAAATGACTATTTAGAATTATTTTACTGTTATAAAAACCTGACTGGTGCCACAACGAACGCCTTTTCAACCCAAACATTAGCTCCTATAATTATGACGGTTACAGTATTGCACAATTACTCATGCTTGAAAAGGAGTTGGAAGAGGAAAATCTTATCCAATACTAAACAAATCCTAGCAATTAGTGATTCATACTTGCCAACCTTGAGACCTCCAAATTCGGGAAATGGGGTGGTGGGGAGTGGGGGGCGTGGTCGGGGTGGAACGGGGGCATGGTTAAGAGGGGAGGAGTATATTTACAGCTAGAATTCACCAAAACTCAAGTATTTCATATATATATATATATATATATATATATATATATATATATATATATATATATATATATATATATACATCCATCCATCCATCCATCCATCCATTTTCTACCGCTTATTCCCTTCGGGGTCGCGGGGGGCGCTGGAGCCTATCTCAGCTTCAACTGGGCGGAAGGCGGTGTACACCCTGGACAAGTCGCCATCTCATCGCAGGGCCAACACAGATAGACAGACAACATTCACACTCACATTCACACACTAGGGCCAATTTTTAGTGTTTCCAATCAACCTATCCCCAGGTGCATATATATACATATATATATATATATATATATATATATATATATATATATATATATATATATATATATATATATAAGAAATACTTGACTTTCAGTGAATTATAGCTATATATATATTTATTTTATTATATATATATATATATATATATATATATATATATATATATATATATATATATATATATATATATATATATATATATAAATAAAAGAAATACTTGAATTTCAGTGTTCATTTATTTACACATATACACACACATAACACTCATCTACTCATTGTTGTACTTGAAAGTGCAATGCTTTGCAGCCAGAAGCACAGCCTTATATACTACATACATACTAAATACACAGTAATGAAAACTCAGTTGTTCTACTAACTGTACTGTGTTTGCTGCTTACTTACTAAAAAAAAACAACAACAACACTTACCTTTCACTATTTGAGTAGCCTTTGTTCTGCCATTTGCGTAATGGCAAGTGATCTCTGAATCCGGGAACATATCCTTCACGGATTTGTTGTAGACATCCGCAAATGAAAACGGGATGTTGCTTCTAGCTATCAGCATACCCATCTTTGTCTCGGCATATGTTACACCATCGGGTCTCCATTTAGCGAGGTGGCCCATAATACTGGGCTGGGACAGGTGCTGCGCTGCCGATGCTTTGTGCTTCGCTGTCCGTTCATGAGTGAGTATATCCGTTCGGCCACCGTGTTCAATGGAGAAGTCTGTTCTACCAAATTTACAGGCAGCATACCCCTTCCCCTTCGAACTGCCCTGGATAAACTGAAATACTTGTTTCCATTTGTTTTGGAACTTACAAGCGTATTTCTTCATCTACCTAATCGTCGGCGTCGCCATTGCTGTATCTTCCTCGTCCGCATGGAGCTGGAGGGGGCGTGGCCTCCAGCTCCGGCTGGAAATCGGGAGAAAATCGGGAGAAAATTTGTCCCGGGAGGTTTTCAGGAGAGGCGCTGAAATTCGGGAGTCTCCCGGGAAAATCGGGAGGGTTGGTAAGTATGGTGATAATACATTTTTAATAGAGATGTCCGATAATGGCTTTTTTGCCGATATGCGATACTCCGAAATATTGTCCAACTCTTAACTACCGATTCCGATATCAACCGATACCGATATATACAGTCGTGGAATTAACACATTATTATGCCTAATTTTGTTGTGATGCCCCGCTGGATGCATTAAGCAATGTAACCAGGTTTTCCAAAATAAATCAACTCAAGTTATGGAAAAAAATGCCAACATGGCACTGCCATATTTATTATTGAAGTCACAAAGTGCATTATTTTTTTTAACATGCCTCAAAACAGCAGCTTGGAATTTGGGACATGTTGAGAGCATGAGGAGGTTGAGGTGGGCGGAGTTGGGGGGGCGGGGTTGAGGTGGGGAGGGGGTAGCGGGGGGTGTATATTGTAGCGTCCCAGAAGAATTAGTGCTGCAAGGGGTTCTGGGTATTTGTTCTGTTGTGTTTATGTTATGTTGCGGTGCGGATGTTCTCCCGAAATGTGTTTGTCATTCTTGTTTGGTGTGGGTTCACAGTGTGGCGCATATTTGTAACAGTGCTATAGTTGTTTATACGGCCACCCTCAGTGTGACCTGTATGGCTTTTGACCAAGTATGATTTGCATTCTCTTGTGTGATTGAAAATCCGTAGATATTATGTGATTGGGCCGGCACGCAAAGGCAGTGCCTTTAAGGTTTATTGGCGCTCTGTACTTCTCCCTACGTCCGTGTACACAGCGGCATTTTAAAAAGTCATACATTTTACTTTTTGAAACTGATACCGATAACTTTGAAACCGATACTTTCCGATATTACATTTTAAAGCATTTATTGGCCGATAATATCGGCAGTCCGATATTATCGGACATCTCTAATTTTTAATGTTAATAATGTAATGATACTTATATGCATAATATTTGATATGTAACTTATCTAGGAAAATAAAATAACTGCAATTAAAAAATAAGTAAAATACAAATTAAATATAGATGCATATAAAAAATAAATACATTAGGATAATAACAAAATACATTAATCGGCCGAGTCATACCAAAGACTATAAAAATGGGACCCATTACCTCCCTGCTTGGCACTCAGCATCAAGGGTTGGAATTGGGGGTTGAATCACCAAAATAATAATAATAATAATAATAACTGGGATTTATATAGCGCTTTTCTAAGTACCCAAAGTCGCTTTACATGTAGAACCCATCAGTCATTCACACCTGGTGGTGGTAAGCTACTTTCATAGCCACAGCTGCCCTGGGGTAGACTGACGGAAGCGTGGCTGCAATTTGCGCCAACGGCCCCTCCGACCACCACCTATCATTCATCATTCAGTTCACCGGTGTGAGTGGCACCGGGGGCAAAGGGTGAAGTGTCCCGCCCAAGGACACAACGGCAGCGATTTTTGGATGGTAAGAGGCGGGGAGCGAACCTGCAACCCTCAGGTTTCTGGCACGGTTGCTCTACCCACTAGGCCATGCCGCCCCAATGAAAATGATTCCCGAGCGTGGCCACCGCTGCTGCTCACTGCTCCCCTCACCTCCCAGGCGGTGGAACAAGGGGATGGATCAAATGCAGAGGGTAACTTCACAACACCTAGTGTGTGTGTGACTATCAGTGGTACTTTAACTTTAATTTTAAACAATCAATACAGAATTTAGGAATTGACAAACATATTGTATGACTTATAAATACAGGATATAAAGGGTAACTATAATGCAAAACCAACTTGTCCTACCTATTGGTACCTGTTTTTGTGTATTTGGGATCTGCATAAGTCCCAAAACTGTGAAATCAAACCATGGAGGCATGGCAGAGATATTTATGAAACAATCTAGCCTTCTTTCATACTTCCTACAAACGAGCCGTTTGGAATTTGCCCGATTTGTGACGTTTTTACCAAGTTGACGTCAGCAGATATCTCCTTATAGGGTAGAGATTTACCCGAAGAGCTTTGCGCGAGTCCCCCATTGTAGTCCGACGATGTAGTCAATAAGTTCCTTCTTTTTCTCTATCCTCTTGTTGTGGAGCAGACTGGCTTGTACATGCACATGCATCCTCCCTCTGCTGTTGCCATTTCCAATACAAAGTAGCATATAGTTCTAACTTACATCTGTCACTAGACTCCATATGGAAGCACTAAAAACTACAACGTGGCTGGAAGGGAGAATACGCTGTCAAAGTGGAGGCACGTTAATAAGACCGCCCACAAAACGGCGCATCTTGAAGAGTCGGTCAGAAAGAGAATTGAAGATGGTCTGTAAAACATAATTTATGCAACATTTTCATCAAAGAACCACCATTACATGTTATGTAGGCCACAAGGAAGTGTTTTCCGTGTACAAAAAAAACATAATACGCCCCCTTTATTTACATAAATACTGGATATTTATAAACTAATGCATGATATACAATTACATGAGCATACAGCATATAGATCAATAATATAATTTGCCCATGTGGTACAAGACAGACTATAAAAAAATAAAATAAAAAATACATTTAATATAATGAAATAATCTATTGTCTGACTTTAGAGAAATTTGTAAACTTCAGTTTTGGTTTAATTGAGATTGAAAGAAGTGACATGAATGAACGATTGATAAGTTATTTAAATTATGTTTGTAAAACATTGTAAAAATATGAATGAATACATTTGTGGTTTTCAAACTTTTACTGGCAGAGAAATCCAACTAATATTTTTTTGTGTTACAAAAGTAGAACAATTCTCTTCAATTGCGCCTTTTCTCTTCACTTGTCATATGTTTTAATCTTCAAATTTTCCACAGGCCAGAAAGCACGTCAATAATTCACAAGATGGCTTTCATATCCACTCAGAAATATCAAACATATTACGTTAGATTTGTTATCCTTGAAATATTGTCATTTGAATATTTCAGTAGTTCCATGCAAGACGCTTCCTAATATTTTTTTCATATGATTTTCTTTCTAAGCCTTTTGTGTCTTTCAACCTTTCAAGATCCTGCAAAAATGTATAATTCATATTTTCATTTTAAATAAATTCCTTCATTTCTGTTCTTACTTTGTCTAAGTAATTTCTCCAGCTCTACTTCTTTGCTACATAATTGTTTTTTATTATTGCCGGTATTATTATTGTTTTAATACTGATTTGCTTTCTTGCAGTTCTTTCTGTCGCTGGTTGCTCTCTTGTTGCCTGTGGTGATTATGCTTATTTGCTGCAGAAGAGGATGTAGAGGCTGCACTTTTAATTGCCGAATTAACAATAATAGCTCTGCACTAATTGTAATTTTGCATTCAGCTTTCTGGAACAAGCGGATTAGGAATATACATATCATGTATGCATGCTGCTCTGGGCAAGTGCGCTTACAAGCCTGCAGGACAGAAAGAGTGCAGACATCCACAAAATTGTAAAAAAAAAATCACGTGATGTTGCGAAAATGATTTTATTTAAACAATAAATAAAAAGGATTTTACAGTATTGTACATTTTATTGACAACACTAAATTGGCCCTAGTGTGTGAATGTGAGTGTGAATGTTGTCTGTCTATCTGTGTTGGCCCTGTGATGAGGTGGCGATTTGTCCAGGGTGTACCCCGCCTTCCGCCTGAATGTAGCTGAGATAGGCTCCAGCACAAAAGGGACAAGCAGTAGAAAATGGATGGCTGGATACATTTTATTGAGAACGAAAAGTGACAAATATGAATACACTTAATCTATTTCAAACAATCTGTTGAACCCGACATTCTAGTTTGAAGGAAATACCGTATTTTTCAGACCATAGTGTGCACCGGATTAAAAGGTGCACTGCCGATGAGCGGGTCTATTTAGGTCTTTTTTCATAGAAAAGGAGAACCGGATTATAAGGTGCATTAAAGCGGTCATATTATGATTTTTTTCTAAATTTTAAACACTATCTTGTGGTCTACATAACATGTAATGGTTGCAAAATGTTGCATAGATTATGTTTTACAGACCATTTACAAGTAGCTTTCTGACAGTCGCTTCAGGATGCACCGTTTTGTGGGCGGTCTTATTTATGTGGCTCACCTTCGACAGCGTCTTCACAATCAATCAATCAATCAATGTTTATTTATATAGCCCTAAATCACAAGTGTCTCAAAGGGCTGCACAAGCCACAACGACATCCTCGGTTCAGATCCCACATCAGGGCAAGGAAAAACTGGCACGGTGCAATGTCAGGGGGGGCGCGTAACATCAGGGAACATGCTTTTTTTGCTGTACCAGAATATAATGAGGGTATGTTGCACTTGGCTTCACTGTAACCACGGTGGGGGACAAGGAAAGACTGGTGTGTTGTTTCCTTTATTTTTGATAAGTTTACAATGTTATGCAGAGGTATTGTCATAACAAAATTATCGACAAAATATACCATTTTTAGTCATGGTGGAGATAATACTTGTATGTTTAATGCACCGACAATCCATCAAGCAGTGCGGCTTCATAGCTTACCGAAGTCGTACTAAAATCATTTTGAAAGATTTTTGAGCGCCGTGTGTAATGTTCTATAATTTCAATGGAACATTTAAAGTTTTGGTGTTGTTTACTGCCATCATATTGCAGTCTACACGTATCGCTTATGTATGACTGCCATCTACTGGTCACACTTATCATTACACCATGGACCAAATATAATTGCTTCGAGGTCAGTAAGCACTACCAGAATTATGCCGTACATTAGGCGCACCAGGTCATAAGGCGCACTGCTAATTTTTGAGAAAATTAAAGGATTTTAAGTGCGCCTTATAGTCCAAAAAATATGGTACACGTGCGTTAATTTAGTTGGTTAACACACAAAACTATTGCTGTATATTAAATTGTACAGTCGTCTCCACGGCCACATTGCAGTTACAATATTGTGGCTTCATTATTATTGAAAGACATGGAGGAGTCAAGGACCACACTTAGGTACTTGAATTCTGTAACCAAATCAAGCTCCTCCCCCCCTGAGCGAGAAAGGTCATTGTTTGTCTTGTCTTGTTTGTCTGAAATCAGTTTTGTTTAGTTGTAGCTGACGTTCTTCTTTTTGTTGCGTCAACATATTGTTATTGACATTTACAAATAACCCAGCAGCCCTCAGTAGGTTGATGCTTTGATTTCATGCGCTTTAAAGAAAAATACAAATTTCAATTTATTTTACTAAAGTAGTTCTGTTAATTGATAAACTTTTTTCATCAGATCAATCACATTTTTTAATTTGGATTAATCATGATTAATCACAGATTATTATTCGCTTACATAGTTAATTAAGACCGAAGTTTAATTGTTGCTGCTTCTTTACAGGTATTTATTTAAATCAGGGGTCCCCAAACTACAGCCCGCGGGCCGGACCTGGCCCCCAGCATCCAAAATCCGTCCCACAGGAAGTCCCAAGTTAAAAAAAAAGTTATTATTATTATTTTTTTATTTTTTATTTTTTTTATTTTTACTTTTTTAAATCTTTCCTTTTAATCCATTTTCTACTGCTTGTTACTCTTGGTGTCTCCTAGCCGCTCAGGCAAATCATATTGTCTAAAAATGAATTTTCCTATCGATAACGTGACAATGTTAAATGTTGATGAAAATCAATGTTAATTGATGTTAAATGACAAAACGGATTATAAAGACAATGTATACATGTATAGATACAGGCCTGTTTCATGAGGGGTTCCCTCAATCATCAGATGATTGAGGGAACCCCTCATGAAACAGGCCTGTAGAGATGAAGTAGTCTTGTGATTTTTTTTCCCACACATAAATATATATATATATATATATATATATATATATATATATATATATATATATATATATATATATATATATATATATATATACATATATCCATCCATCCATCCATCTTCTTCCGCTTATCCGAGGTCGGGTCGCGGGGGCAGCAGCTTAAGCAGGGAAGCCCAGACTTCCCTCTCCCCAGCCACTTCGTCCAGCTCCTCCCGGGGGATCCCGAGGCGTTCCCAGGCCAGCCGGGAGAGATAGTCTTCCCAGCGTGTCCTGGGTCTTCCCCGTGGCCTCCTACCGGTCGGACGTGCCCGAAACACCTTCCTAGGGAGGCGTTCGGGTGGCATCCTGACCAGATGCCCGAACCACCTCATCTGGCTCCTCTCGATGTGGAGGAGCAGCGGCTTTACTTTGAGCTCCCCCCGAATGACAGAGCTTCTCACCCTATCTCTAAGGGAGAGCCCCGCCACTCGGCGGAGGAAACTCATTTCGGCCGCTTGTACCAGTGATCTTGTCCTTTCGGTCATGACCCAAAGCTCATGACCATAGGTGAGGATGGGAACGTAGATCGACCGGTAAATCGAGAGCTTTGCCTTCCGGCTCAGCTCCTTCTTCACCACAACGGATCGATACAGCGTCCGCATTACTGAAGATGCCGCACCGATCCGCCTGTCGATCTCACGATCCACTCTTCCCCCACTCGTGAACAAGACTCCGAGGTACTTGAACTCCTCCACTTGGGGCAAGATCTCCTCCCCAACCCGGAGATGGCACTTCACCCTTTTCCGGGAGAGATAGATATATACTATATATATATATATATATATATATATATATATATATATATATATATATATATATATATATATATATATATATATATATATACATACAGCCCGGACACATTTTTTTTAACCCAATGCGGCCCCCGAGTCAAAATACTGCCTACATTGGAAGGAATCCCATACACTCGTGCCTTAACAGTGCGCCCAAGAAGTGTCTCTCAGAGTTGTGTATAGAGAGAGTATCCACAACCGTGTTTTAAGCGATCTCCTCACGAGACTACAGGGCGCCATATTGCGTACCAGTTTGAAGCCACAACTACATTGCACTTCCTCATCATACATTTATTTTAATTGAATAGTGTTTGCCGTGTAAACATGCCCTGCACAAACAGCGGGAAGCAATTGCACACATTTCCCACAACCCAGAAAAGTGGAAATATGAGAGGTGAAGGTTCGCCGAGAAAGCTGGAGAGCCACTAACAACAGTGTCTTGCACCAGGTAAGCAAGCAAACATACACATTGGAAACGTGGTATATCCCACTCTCAGTAACAGTGAATTAATTTGCCGGACAAAACTTTGCTTCAAAATTGCACCTTTTCTGCATGTGTCACCCATCCATCCATCCTTTTTCTACCGCTTGTCCCTTTTTCGGGGTCGCGGGGGTGCTGGAGCCTATCCCAGCTACATTTGGGCCACCAATAATCCAAACTAAACTAAAAAATCTTGCAGTAAAAAGCAGCATTAGTTCAGTATGTAAGTTAATATGGTGATAAGGACATCAGGAAGCCATGACTCGCCACAGCAAAACCTATGAAAAATATTCAAAAAAATAAAAGCACAGACATATAGTACAGTGATTACAAACAGTACTGTAGAGGTTTCTCATCTCCGGGTTCTTCGGACCACCAAGCACTGACATGACAGTCTCGTCCAGGTTTACAATACTGTTTATTTTTCAATAAATTGTCTCTAATGTGCTTTTCAGCAATTGTCTTTGTGTTTGTCTGTCTCGCTCTCGCTCTCGCTCTCGCTCGTGCTCCAACTCCAACTCCAATTCCTCTCTCCTCCCCGGCTGCTGCCTTTTAACAGAGCGACAGGTGATTAGATAAGCAGGCCCAGTTGGGCCATCTCCGCACCTGTCGCTGATCTCGAAGCAGGTCCTGGCACACCCCGCTTCGCTGCAGGTCCGCAGGCCATGCCCCCCTCCACAAGTACATTGAATTTGACATACTTCACACAAAATGTCTCCTTAATTGTTGGTCCAAAGCTAATGAGGTATTGGGCAAAATGAGGGCAATATGTTTATTTTTGGTCGTTGTGTATGTCCTGACGTACATTTCGCCGGCGGGAGCGTGTTAAAGACCAAACACTGCATGAATGTAGCAGCAAAGTGCATCAAATACAGATGCAAAATTGCCCCAAAATTATTATCAAATATATTTTGCCAAAATAAAAGCATGTTGTATTGTATGTTTATGAGATGGAGTATATTTAGAACTATATTTATTTTGGTTCATTTCGTCAGGTAAACTAACGCCATCCATCCATCCATTTTCTACCGCTTGTCCCTTTCAGGGTCACGGGGGGTGCTGGAGCCTATCTCAGCTGCATTCGGGCGGAAGGCGGCGTACACCCTGGACAAGTCGCCACCTCACCGCAGGGCCAACACAGATAGAACGACTGAAATGACATGTTTCTACGCACACATCCTAGGTACCAAACATGACACCTCTCGTTTAGTTGTCCGTACTCTCTCTATACATGGCTTTGGTGACTCTAACCACGCCCATACTAGCTGAGCGACAGCATGGTCCTAGTGCCTCCCATTCAGTTTTACTTGAATGCACATCATTTCCTGGGGATAGGTTGATTGGCAACACTAAATTGGCCATAAAGTGTGAATGTGAGTGTGAATGTTGTCTGTCTATCTGTGTTGGCCCTGCGATGAGGTGGGGACCTGTCCAGGGTGTACACCGCCTTCCGCCCGAATGCAGCTGACATAGGCTCCAGCATCCCCCGCAACCCCAAAAGGGACTAGCGGTAGGAAATGGATGGATGGATGGACAATTTATTTGTTCAAAACTTGGTAAAAGTTTTATCTAAAGTCCAGTCTGAGAGTATTTTGAAGTAGAATTTAACAGCAAGCACAACAATCAAGAGTCTCCTCACTAATCTTTGTACTTTTTGACGTATATATTGACATGATCACTGACCGTACAACAGCACACCTTTCAGGTAACCACGGTTAAGGTGAAGGAGGAGCATATAAGGTCAAAATAAATCGCATGATGAATCTGCAAATATAAATGATTAATGCAATAGTTTTGATTAATCACATTGATTAACTTGTTATTTTTGACAACCCTAATTTTAAGTAATTTGATTCGAATATGTTGTGTGTTTAAAGGAGATGATTTATAACACACAGATGATTAATGATTGCAATTTTTTTTATCCCAATAAGTCCAACATCTAAGTCACTGCTCCACTTTCATGAAACACAATCAAAGTTCATGTTGGTACTTATAGACTCTGTTGCTAAATTTAATGGACAGACATTGCCAACGATATTTTCGTCATACAACTCAAAGGTGCTGTGTGGGGACCTCTTCAACCATCTCCAGGGTGTGTGTGCGTGCCTGCATGTGTGTGTGTGTGTGTGTGTGTGTGTGTGTGTGTGTGTGTGTGTGTGTGTGTGTGTGTGTGTGTGTGTGTGTGTGTGTGTGTGTCTAAAGTGAAAGCAGCTGTTCCACTGAGAGGAGCTGGAAGGAGTCCAGAAAGGAACATTACATTAGCCTGACATAAGCAGACATTTTTAGAGCCACTGAGTGGGAGGAGATAAAAGTATGAACGACTCATGAAGGAGTTTGTGTTTGATGTTGAGGAAAGAAAGCAAGCAGTTTCTTTTTGTTTCCCTGCAGACTTTTGTGTGGCTTTGGTACTCTGCACAAACCTCTAACTTAGGAGATGATTATGTTAAATGTAACTCATCATCAGGGTTGTTATTGCAAAAAAAATGGCTCATGTTATTGGTCACATGGGCCAACAGGGCGGCAATCTGTAGGGGGCATTGCAAGGATGGAAGTGGGGAAATGCCTGTTTCTGTGATCAGGATGCAGACAAGTAGTTTCAAAGGAGAGTAATATATAAATATTACCTGCTTATGATTTCAGGCGTCACTTCAGAGCATCGCCACCAAAGTATATTAACATATTCAGGTCGCTGTACCACAACTCTACTTGCAGAGTCAAAACTAACAACGGCACATCCAATGACTGGAGAGCCACTAACAACAGTATCTTCGACATTGTGACCGGTGTTAGACAGGGTTGCATCCTGTCGCCATTGCTGTTCATAATTGTCATTGTCTTTGTGATGAAGAGGTCCGTCACCGGGGCAAACTTTGGCATCAAGTGGGAAGGGGGCAGATTAACACCCCTTGACTTTGCGGATGACCTGGCTCTAGTTAGCCATCCTCAGCGTGAACTCCAAGAGATGACCAACAATCTCCATGAGCACGGAGAAAAAATTGGACTACGGATAAGTCAAAAAAAGACCAAGGCCATGGCCGTTGGACAAATACAACACTTTCCACCACTTACTATAGACGAACATGACAGAGTATGTTGACGTCTTCACCTATCTTGGAAGTAACATATCAAGTACAGGAGACGTGGAGAAAGACGTCAATAACAGAATTGGCAAAGCTGCAGGAGTGTTTCAACGGCTCCGAAACATCTGGTCGTCCAAACCCATCACAACGACCATCAAGCTACGCCTCTACATGTCAGTGGACATACCAACATCAACCTACGCCTGTGAGACGTGGATGAAGCCAGCCAGTATCACCAACAAACTGGATGTCTTCCGCCGACGATGCCTCAGATCCATTCTGAAGATCTCCTGGAGAGACCACATCTCCAACGAGGAGGTGATGAGGAGGGCATGTGTAGCAGCACTGTCTGACATTGTGTCCGAAAGGAGAAGGTGAATGATGGGGCACATACTCCGACTGCCAAGAGAGAGAGACCGGCAAGTGTGGCAATGGACTGGATGCCAGAAGGTGGAATAAGGAAGAGAGGGAGGCCAAAGAAGACGTGGAGACAGACAGCCAAAGAAGACCTAAGGGAGATGGGTGTCAGCTGGCACAGAGCAAGAAGAGCCGCCAGAGACCAGAGAAAATGGAGGGGACTCGTCGCTCAATGTTCCAATAGGAACGGAAGGAACTTAGTCTAAGTCTAAGTAAGTCAGAGCGTCGCTGCTTCCTGGTGTGACGTGTCTAAAAACAGCTGGCCATGTTTTGGTCTCCCACGTCTCTTGCATTTATAAAACAATTTGTCTGCACACAATGATATTTCCATAATATTTTTGGGACGATGTTGCTACATGGAGGGAATGAGGCATGTCGAGAAGCGCGGTCTCGCCCCAGAAGTGTAGCTCTTCCCTTGCAAAGGTAACGATGCTTCCGCGGGTTCACATACACAAACTTTGTTACGAGTTTTACTTCCTCTGTTTAGTCAAGTTTGATGTGTTTAACCAAAAAATAAAACTTCACAATTTTTTCAAATAGATATTTTATACCTCACAGACATTTTTTCAAGTGTAAAAAGTCACAAATTAGATCTTTGTTTTGTTCACTTCAATGAAAGACTGTATTCATATGGAAATCTTAGTACCTTTGGAATAATCCCATTATAGCATATCATCAATCTGTTTATTTCTCTTAAAATAAACAAAAAACATCATAGAGTCAACTGATTGTCAACCATGGACAAAATCTAACAAATCTGATTCAAATATGAAAATCCAGAAGTGTCAGACTCTTTTCCATCATGAGCCCAGTGACGTGCAGTCACTAGAGGCAGGTGAGGCGGGGCCTCACCTGCCATCATGGAAAGAAAAAAAATCTAAAAAGAAAACATTTTTATTAAATTGTTATATGTATCCAGGGATTATACTATAAAGTTATTTTCCATGTAACTTCACCCGTTTTAGATTATTTTTATTTAAAATCGCTGAATTTTCACATTTGCCGTTCAAATACTGAGAAGAGACGGTGCGGTGAACAGCAGCCAGTTGAGGCACGTCACTGCGTTGTGCCTCAACATGGATTGCGGACTCGGCTAACTGCTGGCCTGCTGTGCAGTGAAACCGTATTGCTATATGAATTATATTATACATTTACATAGTTTAGTTAGCTGAGGTATATAATGTACAGTGTATTTTGTCAACAACTGTATGTGTGTAACGTATTTCTTGTGCTGAGCGATCATAAAACGTCTGCAAAAGACGCACTGGCTGAGGCTCGCGGTAATCCGCCTCCTGCACCCCCGCCGTAGAATGCACGGCAACCCCTGACGGGAGTGTTATATCAACTAAAGCCCACACTTAAACTTTCCACGTGCAAGATTGAATCTATTTAAAAAAGTTATTTCATAAGAAGCCAAAAAGTGCAAAAACAATAATGTTCGTGTTGGAGGAGTTGTGAATGACTGCAGGGCCACAACATTAGGTACACCTGCAGACTGCAGGTGTACCTAATTCACAACTCCTCCAACACGAACATTATTGTTTTTGCACTTTTTGGCTTCTTATTAAATAACTTTTGTAATCTATTTTTATGGGCTTTCCTCTTTGTGATGTTAAGTTCCTGTTATGCGCTGTTATACAGTATATGCCTTGAGCTCTTATTTTGAAGGCGCTAAGAGCGGAAGTGATGACACGTTGGAGTGGAGCGGAAGTTTTTGAAAGAATGTAAATAAAGTGGTCCTCGTGTAAACTGGAGCCTCCGTGTTTGTTATTTTGTAGTTTCATACAGTATAGGCGACATTTATAAACCCTCGGTTACACTTTTTTAAATAGATTCAATCTTGCACGTGGAAAGTTTAAGTGAGGGCTTTAGTTGATATAACACTCTCGTCAGGGGGTGCATTAATCCAGCACAACAGCGGCTCATGGACTTAATTTATAAGTAAAGGTAAGACCATAATAACGTTTTTTTTATTAAATGTGCTTTTTTGTGTGCTACAGTTTGTATGTGTAAAGTTAAAGTTAAGTTAAAGTACCAATGATTGTCACACACACACTAGGTGTAATGAAATTTGGCCTCTGCATTTGACCCATCCCCTTGATCACCCCCTGGGAGGTGAGGGGAGCAGTGGGCAGCAGCGGCGCCGCGCCCGGGAATAATTTTTGGTGATTTAACCCCCAATTCCAACCCTTGATGCTGAGTGCCAAGCAGGGAAGAATGCTGGTATGAGCTTTTAAACATAACCCGTTAACTGCTGCCAATCAAATGGTGAATAAGATACTCTTTAGGGTTCATATGTTTGTAAATCTGACTGTGATGAAGTCAGTGCCTCACCAGCCATCAACCTCACCGCACGTCACTGCATGAGCCACATCACAGTTGCGGCTGCCCTCAGAGGTTGATTGGCAACACTGAATTGTCCCTAGTGTGTGAATGTGAGTGTGAATGTTGTCTATCTGTGTTTGGCCCTGTGATGAGGTGGTGACTTGTCCAGGGTGTACCCGGCCTTCCACCCGAATGCAGCTGAGATAGGCGCCCCCCCCCCCCCCCCCCCCGCTACCCCGAAAGGGATAAGCAGTAGAAACAATGGATGGATGGATGTTTACCAGCAAACTTTGCAAGTCAAGGTGACAAGCAGATAATAAAGTTCAGCATATTTGTAGAATGAATTTAAAAAAGAGTAATATTGACCCAAAAATGTAATCGCTTGCTACATCCAATAATTAAACAATATTCAGTTGCAGCCAATTGCAGTAAAATATTGTTTCTGTCAAAATCAACACATTTAGCAAAAAAGATGAAGCGCCTTATTATTCCCAGGCTTTTGCGAGCCACATAAAACGGGGTCGCAGACCAGATGTTTGATTGAGTTTGACACCTGTGCCTAAAGGCTGGTATATACTCTCGTGTCACGTAGCTTGTGGCGTCTTGGTTTATTTATAGGTCTTTCAAGGAGGCTGACGCGTGACTTGTAATTCCATTCCAAAACCCTAAGGGGCAGTGTTTTCTATGTGAGCAACTACAACTCTTGACTATCCTAATGAGAGTGAAAGAGAGCGTTTCCTGTATGTAGTAGTGGTTGTAAACAATGGCAACTGATTTTCTGTTAGTTGATGGAGCTGAAGTAATGCAGTTCAGGTCAAATGTGGATTTGTTCACTTTGTCATAGTAAAAATGACAATGGCATTTGGGATAAAATTATTTTTTAAAGGACCTTTGGCCAGTGTAGCTCGATAGCGCCTCCCTGATTTCATTCGCTCAAACTGAGAGCACAGAGGATGTGAGTCGTCTGTGCTTTCCTCCTCATCCTGTCAGTGTATAAGTGTCCCAGAAACTTCTGGGGTTGTCCCACAATTTTACCAGCCATTTTAACTATTCTGTGTAGCTTATATTTATACTTACAAGTCAAGTGACCACACCAAGCACAGAGATGAAATGTAAAAACACTCACAATGTGTGCACATTCAACAAGTTCTAAAATTTTTGGACTGACACCAAGGCCGATTAATCTTCTTAGAAGGCCAAGTCGCTGTGAACATTTCTTAAATACAAAGTCAATGTTTTCAGAAAAGCAAAGATGACTATCAATGACTGTACCAAGATATTTGAATGCTTCCACAGTATTAACAAGTTGGCCATCAAGTAAAACTGCTTCTGTTGTTACTTCTGGATTTTTGTGAAGAACAAGCTCCTTTATTTTGGACACGCTAATTTATATCTGGCTCTCCAGACAGCATGCTTCAAGGGCATTAGTGTGAGCAAGATGTCGTTAGCGTATTTGATCAATTTACAATTGTTATCGTTAAGTGCAAAGGGGAGAGGACACTACCCTGTGGGAAGCCATTGCTAATGATGAGCTCCCCTGACAGAATGTTGTTTACACAAACCCTTTGAGGGCGACAAGAAAGAAAGTATCTAATCCAGAGCATAAGGCCTTTAAAAAGAATGTGTTATTTCATGGAGTTAAAAGATGCACTAAAATCTACAAATAAAACCCTGGCATATGCTTTAGTGACTGACAGCTGCTTTGTGATGGCATCTAGCAACGTCAGCACAGCATCATCCTTCTTGTAGGCAAACTGGGGAGGGTCTAGTTCACTGGCCACTTTGTTAGTTAAAATATCAACTAAAAGTCTCTCCATGGTTTTCCACAAATTGGAGGTTATGGCAATAAGCCTAAAATCTTCTGGCTTGCTTGTCCTTGGCTTCTTTGGTATAGGCCTTATAATTTAACTTTTCCAAGATTTGGGCACACCTGTGACCTGTAATTTGCAATATTAACAGATATGTTTTTATGATGAAGTTTTGTTGCCTTCTGTCCCAATTTGTTTTCTTTTTCGACTCTTTTTAAGTGGTTTTGGCTGCGCGCACAGGTGCAAAGTCACAACCTGTTTCCACCATGTTAGCTTCCTTTGTTGCTCGCGATCAGTGGCAATCAAAAAGAAACAGATTGTTGGATTTAAAACTGATCAACCCATCACGGCAGTCACTTTAAAACAGGAGCTGTCGACCCTCTGAACAAGTCATATATATATATATATATATATATATATATATATACATATATATATATATATATATACAAAGCTGACAACTCACTACTTTTAAGATCCGTGTTTGTTTTGACGAGAGGTTCGATTTTTTGGGTAGTGCATGACTAGCTCAGAAGAAATGTTTGAAGGGGGAGGAGCAGTACTCAACGCAAAAGAATAAACCAGGTTTAACACTACTTAGACTTAGACTTAGAAAAACTTTATTGATCCACAAGGGAAATTGTTCCACACAGTAGCTCAATTTTAAAGGATGGAAATGATAATGCAGGTATAAAGTAGACAAAAGATGTAACATAGTAGCAACATAAAATATAACATATATATAATATTTACATATTATATATACAGTATATAATATATACTGATATATTATGTTATATTTTTATATATTATATACAATATATAACAAATCCCAATTACCATGTACAATATTACAGTATATGTAACAGCTGCAGAAAAAAGAAAAGAAAAAAAAGGCCAACATAAAAGAGAGTAGATCCAGCAGAAAATATACAAACCCCGTTTCCATATGAGTTGGGAAATTGTGTTGGATGTAAATATAAACGGAATACAATGATTTGCAAATCCTTTTCAACCCATATTCAATTGAATGCACTACAAAGACAAGATATTTGATGTTCAAACTCATAAACTTTATTTTTTTTTTGCAAATAATAATTAACTTAGAATTTCATGGCTGCAACACGTGCCAAAGTAGTTGGGAAGGGGCATGTTCACCACAGTGTTACATCACCTTTTCTTTTAACAACACTCAATAAACGATTGGGAACTGAGGAAACTAATTGTTGAAGCTTTGAAAGTGGTATTCTTTCCCATTCTTGTTTTATGTAGAGCTTCAGTCGTTCAACAGTTCGGGGTCTCCGCTGTCGTATTTTACGCTTCATAATGCGCCACACATTTTCGATGGAAGACAGGTCTGGACTGCAGGCGGGCCAGGAAAGTACCCGCACTCTTTTTTTACGAAGCCACACTGTTGTAACACGTGCTGAATGTGGCTTGGCATTGTCTTGCTGAAATAAGCAGGGGCGTCCATGAAAAAGACGGCGCTTAGATGGCAGCATATGTTGTTCCAAAACCTGTATGTACCTTTCAGCATTAATGGTGCCTTCACAGATGTGTGTGTTACCCATGCCTTGGGCACTAATGCACCCCCATACCATCACAGATGCTGGCTTTTGAACTTTGCGTCGATAACAGTCTGGATGGTTCGCTTACCCTTTGGTCCGGATGACACGATGTCGAATATTTCAAAAAACAATTTGAAATGTGGACTCGTCAGACCACAGAACACTTTTCCACTTTGCATGAGTCCATCTTAGATGATCTCGGGCCCAGAGAAGCCGGCGGCGTTTCTGGATGTTGTTGATAAATGGCTTTCGCTTTGCATAGTAGAGCTTTAACTTGCACTTACAGATGTAGCGACAAACTGTATTTAGTGACAGTGGTTTTCTGAAGTGTTCCTGAGCCCATGTGGTGATATCCTTTAGAGATTGATGTCGCTTTTTGATACAGTGCCATCTGAGGGATCGAAGGTCACGGTCATTCAATGTTGGTTTCCGGCCATGCCGCTTACGTGGAGTGATTTCTCCAGATTCTCTGAACCTTTTGATGATATTATGGACCGTAGATGTTGAAATACCTAAATTTCTTGCAATTGCACTTTGAGAAACGTTGTTCTTTAACTGTTTGACTATTTGCTCACGCAGTTGTGGTCAAAGGGGTGTACCTCGCCCCATCCTTTCTTGTGAAAGACTGAGCATTTTTTGGGAAGCTGTTTTTATACCCAATCATGGCACCCACCTGTTCCCAATTAACCTGCACACCTGTGGGATGTTCCAAATAAGTGTTTGATGAGCAGTCCTCAACTTTATCAGTATTTATTGCCCCCTTTCCCAAATTCGTTGTCATGTGTTGCTGGCATCAAATTCTAAAGTTAATGATTATTTGCACAAACAAAAAATATGTTTATCAGTTTGAACATCAAATATGTTGTCTTTGTAGCATATTCAACTGAATATGGGTTGAAAATGATATGCAAATCATTGTATTCCTTTTATATTTACATCTAACACAATTTCCCAATTCATATGGAAACAGGGTTTGTACATTATAAACAAAGAGAGGTAGCTAACATAGAAGCGGTCAGGTAATAGACAGATATCATCTATTGCTGTATGGCGAGTGATTATACAGCTGGATGGAGTGTGGAATGAAGGAGTTATTGGGAACGAAGCTGAAGGAGCCTGTTGGAGTATGAGCTCCGCTGTCCCTCAGTTGTCTGGTGGGTGGGCAGGATTGTCCATGATGGCCAGCAGTGTGTCCAGTGTCCTCCTGTCCCTCACTGACACAAACGCCTCCAACTGCGTGCCAATAGTTTGGCCGGCTTTCCGAATCAGTTTGTCAATCCTGTTTAAGTCCCTTTTGCTGGTGCTGCCCCCCCCCCCCCCCAACCACCCACTGCAAAGTACAGGGCACTGGCCAGAACAGACTGAAAAAAGATCTCCAACAGCTTGTTGCACACATTAAAGGACCTAAGCTTCCTCAGGAAAAAGAGTCTGCTCATGCCCTTCTTGTTTACAGCTTTGCTGTTGTCCTTCCAGTCCAGTCTGCTGTTCAAATGGACTCCCAGGTACTTGTACTGCCCCACTACTGCCACCTCCTGGCCCTGGATTTTGATGGGCTCCACCGGGGTCATTTTCTTCTTGAAGTCGATGACCAGCTCCTTGGTCTTGTCCACGTTAAGGAGCAGATGGTTTGCCTGAGACCACTCTACAAAGTCAGCGATCAGTGTCCTGTACTCCAATTCCTGTCCCTCTCTGATACACCCGACCACAGCAGAGTCATCAGAGTATTGCTGCAGGTGGCAGGACCTGAAACTTTACTGGAAGTCTGAGGTGTACAGGGTGAACAGGAAAGGAGACAGGACGGTCCCCTGTGGAGCACCTACACCACTGACCACAGTATCCGACAGTCCCACAAACTGGGGCCTGTCAGACAAGTAATCAGTGATCCAGGAGACAATGGATGAACTGACACCCATCCTGAGGAACTTGTCACTCATCAGAATTGGCTGAATGGTGTGGAAGGCACTGGAGAAATCAAAGAACATGATCCTCACTGTGCCCCTCCCACCATCCAGGTGAGAGTGAGCATGATGCAGCAGGTAGATAACAGCATCATCCACTCCTACATGGGGCTGATGCGCAAACTGTAGTGGGTCTAGGGAACCTCTAGCACAGACCCCTGGGGGATGCCGGATTGTCCTCAGTTCTGTGCCAATACTTCCACGTATCATCATCCTCATTGGTCCTCATGTTTTTAATTGTTTTTACCTTTTTGATTGTTCCAGTTATGTTTTGTTTTTTCTTTTCTATGAAAATCAGATTTTTGGCTTTGACCAACATTCCAAATCAAATGTATTATTGTTACTGTTTTTTCACAACCAAAAAGTTGTATGGTAAGCCTCATGTTCCACTTTGAAAATTAAAAATAAAGATGATTAATAAAACACACTATGCTTCGGTTCTTGAATAAAATATAATTCTGTCAGAATATACTTATTAAGTAGGCAATCCAAATGTTTTAAACCGAGTGCACTGACATTAAAGATGATCCAAAAATGCCACAGCATGGTTGTTATGTCTATTTTAAGGGGACTTCAGTCGTCTTAAAAGGTTCCCAGACTGCATCCTATTGCTTCTCTATTAAGCAGAGCTAACATTCCTGAAGTATGCAGAATGTTTCAGAAAAAGATGACTTAAATAGCAATGAATTATTCACATACAGTATTGAAAATTTATGTACACTTAAAAAAGAAGATACCACTATTGCAGACTGCACACAATATATTAATCTAACAAACTTTAAAGCTGAATAAATATCTGTCAAATCAGACCTTTTATAATTACGTGTTCAAATAAAGTCGATTCAAAATTAATCAACTAAAACCTAATCAAAAATAGTAAGTAGATATTAATAAGCAAAATGTTTAATTGAGTATTAAAGTTACTGATAAAAATGTACGGTAAATGTAAATGATTTGTAATGATTTTTTAAATGTACCTTAATTAAGTCAATGAAAATGTAATAATTTGTCGGCAAAAACATACCCGTTTATGTTATAACCTACATTTTGAGTGAGATTAGAATGGTTTGAACAGAAAATAAATAATAAATTCCATACAATAACAGGTTTTTGTTTTGGGAGGGCCGAGCACCGATGAAATCTGCTTGTTAGTTGAGGTGCTACTGTTTAATATAAGTAACATATTCTTCATCTCACTGTTACTGCAATTATCCATCCAATGGACAACAAAATTAAATTTACGAAACTTGACAACGCCTCACATTTAGCTTTCTTACCTCAGTAGCAAACTGAATCATTTTGATCTTGAGTACAACAGTCCTTCGATACGGAGTAAGTTAGCGTTCTTACATCAAAGCTGCTTTAGTTCTTGCAAGTCCAACATGAAAATGTAATAATTTATTTACAATTTTGATTATTTCCTCTTCTGACATGTTAGTGGAGAACATCGAGATGGAATCTCTGCCTATATTATCATTCGAGTCCTCAACTAATACGTGACCTGGAATCTTTTCCTCTAGTTTTGGCCTAATATTTACAAAGTAGTTAGTACATTTTCAATTACTTCATTTATATTGTGTTTTTTACATGTCTATCTGATCATCTTAACCCCTATTAGACCCATTTTTAATTATACTATTTAGGACAGTGGTTCTTAACCTTGTTGGAGGTACCGAACCCCACCAGTTTCATCTGCGCATTCATCGAACCCTTCTTTAGTGAAAAAAAAAATGTTTAGTTTTTTTCAAATTCAAGACAAAGTTATATGTTTTTGGTAACACTTTAGTATGGGGAACATATTCACCATTAATTAGTTGCTTATTAACATGCAAATTAGTAACATATTGGCTCTTAACTAGTCATTATTAAGTACTTATTAATGCCTTATTCGGCATGGCCTTATTATAACCCTAACCCTCTAACCCTGGTCCTAACCCTCTAAACCTGACCAAATAACTCTAAATTGAGTCTTTGTTACCTAGAATATGTTCCCCTATTGTCCAAAAAACTCTAAATTAAGTCTTTGTCACTTAGAATATGTTTTATTACTGGTGTACAAAATGAGCCGTGCATGAACATCACCTTGTTCACAGAACAAAACCAACACAGTGCATAAACTCACAACAAATTACACACCTGCAAATCAGTCTGACTTCTGCTGTTGCCGTATCCGTAATACGCCGATAGGGAGAAGTTTTTATTTACACGATGAGTCGGGTGTGTTTTGACCTCTGCCGAACTCCTGAGCCCGACTCACCGAACCCCTAGAGTTCGATCGAACCTAGATTAAGAACCACTGATTTAGGATGTCCCAATATACACAATGACATAATCATTTATTGCATATATATTAATTGTGTAACTCTTTCTACGCTAACTTTAACGTGGAAAGGACAATATCGTATTCTATTTTAACATTAAGATGGCCAAGCTAAGTTCATCAAGATATTAAAAAAGCTTTTCTACTTGTGATTTAACTACTTAAACAAAAGAATGTGGGGCTTGAAAAACAGACTCAGGGCATTCAATTGATCACATGCATTGTTATGTATGTTTTTTAAGATATTTTGCCTCTCAGCCGAACAGTCTGCATCAGTTTATGCTCATGGACTTAAAAAAACAGATCTAGTCTAAAAGCCGAATGCAGGATTCAAAGTACCAGTAGAGTGGAAAAATAAGTTTCCTCTATATTGAAACTATTATCGTATATGTCTGATTTATGATACCGAAAGACTTCAAAAGTTTGCGAATAAATACTGTAGATATGATCAAAGAAGTATCAATCTCACGGAGATTCCCTAGCCATTTTGAGAGATGAGGAAGCCAGACATGTCATCGCGTGATGTCGCGTGAGGTAAATAAGGGCTGGAACAAGTAGACATGCTGTGGACATTTGAACCAAATATGTTCCTAACTCTGTGAGGAAATTCTGGATGGATCATCAGCTGGCAACCACTGCTAGCGGCTATTGATCGATGTAGAAGCGATATGACAGATAAAGATTATTCATCCAATAAAATTCGCTTCATTCTACAGCTGCCCTCGAATGTGCTCACACCAGCAAAAATGTGCCTCCTGGAGCGGGCAACTAATGGAGAAATGCGCTTCTAGTAAGTTTAATAATACTTTAATCTTGATGAGCTAACTTCTACGAGCTACTTGTTATGCTACATGATTATTCACAATCCTTGTGTCGGACAAGCACACATATGTTTTTCTTTTTTATATGCATTCTAAATAATAAATAGATGCAAGCAAAAGTCTGCCTTCAATGGAGTCTGTGGGGTTCGCTCTATTCTGTCACATTCAAAACATGTAATATTAGCGTATTTTGCTGATTAATTTAATACAAACCCCGTTTCCATATGAGTTGGGAAATTGTGTTAGATGTAAATACAAACGGAATACAATGATTTGCAAATCATTTTCAACCTATATTCAGTTGAATATGCTACAAAGACAACATATTTGATGTTCAAACAGATAAACATTAGGAGGGCACAAAGGCCAAATGTCACGGCTGGAAGGACATCAAGTAAAACAATGCATTTAGGTCCACAATCATATTTAATGTATATCTTAAACGTTAAGGATGATTACATTTTTAATATGCATTACTTTCAATTAAATAAATGAAGCTGTTTATTTCAGGGAATTGTTTATTTAATCATTTAATAATTTAGTTCTTTTGCACAGAATGATCATAACATGCTTTATATTATTATTGCACGGCCAGGAGTGTTTTCTTTTTGCGGTTTTCATTCAAAGCAGTAACTAGGATTTGATAAATACCGAGGTCAAAAATTGGTGGTTTTAAGAGCAGCTTTGGAAAGGCTGAAATCATTTTCATTCCAGCACCATATGAATAATATTACCTTGAGCAACACACTGAAATATCCACTTATTTAGATTACTGTGCTGAAGTTTAGTGTATTAAACAATTCTAACATTATTAAAACAGAAGTTAAAAACTTTATATCATTTCACCTGCGACATTGGTTTGAACCCAAGACCTGGTGCTTTGAATTATCACTGCCACAAGAGGCAGAGAAAAGTTATAAGGGGAAATCTGTCTTCATATTCTAATTATATTCTAATGGCCAGAAATACGTGAGGGGTAAAAGTTCATATGAAGCGTCTAGTCATTCAATAATTTATATTTGACATGTACTTCTTCGCACAAAACGGACAGTGTGTGATTTGCGTTTAGGGCGGGGTATTGATTGATTGAATTGATTGAAACTTTTATTAGTAGATTGCAAAGGAAGAGAATACATTATATGAAACAGTACAGTTTACACAGTACCGTACATATTCCGTACAATTGACCACTAAATTGGTGGCTCGCTGACTGCTCGCTGTTTCGAAAAAGCTAAGTATCGTTCTAATTGTGTGCTTTTAAATTGTTCTGCAGCTTTCTTTATTACTTTCTCAACATATTTAGTAGTACTATTTAACTTGCAAAGCACCCGATCTCTGTCTCTCCACCCCTCCCGCAGCTAGCTGCTAAGCTAACGAAGCTAGCGCGGAGAAAGGCGTCGCCGGGCGCCGGTCAGAAGGAGTCTACTCCTGCACACCGTGACCAGGACTTCTCGGAAGACAGCAGGAACTTCACTCGGTGACAGAAAACACCGTGAGTATGGCTTCCTGCGCGTCTTGCACCTTACTCACAGAGAGGCTGGCTCTGCTAGAGGGCCGTGTCCGCCAGTTAGAGCAGAGTAATCTCGTAACTTTAGATGTTGCGGACACATCTGCTAGCGTTAGCTGTAGCGAGCTAACTAGCCCAGCCTGTAGCAGTCCTAAGCGGCCTACAAGCTACGGTGTACCGGTTGAGACGCATAATAGATTTAGCTCTTTAGCTAGTCCTACACCCCAGTCTACCGGGCACCACACCTTAGTCATAGGGGACTCCATCACCCGAAACATAAAGCTTAGCAAACCAGCCACAATTAAGTGCATCCCGGGGGCCCGAGCACCTGACATTGAGGCTAATCTTAGGGAGCTAACTCGCAACAGGCCTAGTAAACACGTACGACAGGCTAATCGCACCACTAGTTTTGCGAATATAGTTGTACACGTTGGCTCCAATGACACTAGAATGAGACAGTCAGAGATTACAAAGAGAAACATAGCCAGGACTTGTGATCTCGCTAGAAAGATGTCCAGGCATCGAGTAATTGTCTCTGGCCCCCTGCCTGCGAGAGGCAATGATGAGAGATATAGCAGATTAGTCTCGCTTAACAAGTGGCTGGCTAGCTTCTGTAGACAACAGGGACTAACGTTTATTGATAATTGGCCCTCTTTCTGGGGCAAACCAGGCTTGCTGATGAGGGACGGCCTTCACCCTAACCAGGAAGGCGCCATCATCCTGTCTAAGAATATAGACTACTGTTTAAGTCACATTTGACTAACTACACTAGAGCAAGCCCGGTCACAGGCAATTACAGAGCCTGCTAGTCCGGGTGAGGAGTCAGTTAAGCTAGAACTAGCCAGCACCAGGCTGGATAATTCCTGTACGCATAGCAATTTTCTTAGAATAACACACAACTCACATAATGTGTTTTCTGTTGTGAATGTGTCCGGGGTAGATATGCATTCTACTGAGGTGGCAAATCATGATGCGTTCAGTCGATCGCAGCATCAAGTAAACAATCTGAAAATTCTCGTCGTATCAATTCCTAGATATGGTCGAAACTATTTAAAGTGCACTACGTATAATAAACGCAACATTATTAATATTTCTACTACGGATAATTTAAACAAAAACTCGTCAAAACAGCCCAATACTTATAATATGGGCTTTTTAAACATAAGATCATTGTCTCCCAAAACGTTATTAGTTAATGAGGTCATTAGAGACAACAATCTTAACGTCATTGGTCTTAGCGAAACCTGGCTCAAACCAGACAAATTTTTTGCGCTAAATGAGGCATCTCCTCCTAACTATACGAATGCGCATATTGCCCGTCCCCTTAAAAGGGGTGGGGGGGTCGCACTAATATACAATGAAAACTTTAACCTTACCCCTAACCTAAATAATAAATACAAATCGTTTGAGGTGCTTACTATGAGGTCTGTCACACCGCTGCCTCTCGATATGGCTGTTATCTACCGCCCCCCAGGGCCCTACTCGGACTTTATTAATGAATTCTCAGAGTTCGTTGCTGATCTAGTGACGCACGCAGACAATATAATCATAATGGGGGACTTTAATATCCATATGAATAACCCATCGGACCCTCAGTGCGTGGCGCTCCAGACTATAATTGATAGCTGTGGTCTTACACAAATAATAAATGAACCTACGCATCGCAACGGCAATACGATAGATCTAGTGCTGGTCAGGGGTGTCACCACCTCCAAAGTTATGGTACTCCCGTATACTAAAGTAATGTCCGATCATTACCTTATAAAATTCGAAGTTCTGACTCATTGTCAACAAACTAATAATAATAATAACTGCTATAGCAGCCGCAACATTAATGCCGCCACAACGATGACTCTTGCTGACCTACTGCCTTCGGTAATGGCACCATTCCCAAATTATGTCGGCTCTATTGATAACCTCACTAACAACTTTGACAATGCCCTGCGCAAAACCATTGATAGTATAGCACCACTAAAACAAAAAAGGGCCCCTAAAAGGCGCACCCCATGGTTTACAGAGGAAACCAGAGCTCATAAATTATCATGTAGAAAGTTGGAACGCAAATGGCGCGCGACCAAGCTTGAGGTTTTCCATCAAGCATGGAGTGATAGTTTAATATCGTATAAACGCATGCTTACCTTAGCTAAAGCTAAATATTACTCAAATCTCATCCGCCTCAACAAAAACGACCCTAAATTTTTGTTTAGTACAGTAGCATCGCTAACCCAACAAGGGACTCCTCCCAATAGCTCCACCCACTCGGCAGATGACTTTATGAATTTCTTTAATAAGAAAATTGAACTCATTAGAAAGGAGATTAAAGACAACGCATCCCAGCTACAACTGGGTTCTATGAACACAGATACAACTGTATCTACGACGGATACTGCAATACAAAATAGTCTCTCTCTTTTTGATGAAATAACATTAGAGGAACTATTACAGCGTGTAAGTGGGATAAAACAAACAACATGTTTACTTGACCCACTTCCTGGGAAACTTATCAAGGAGCTTTTTGTATTATTAGGTCCATCAGTGCTAAATATTATAAACTTATCACTTTCCTCTGGCACTGTTCCCCTAGCATTCAAGAAAGCGGTTATTCATCCTCTGCTCAAAAGACCTAACCTTGATCCTGACCTCATGGTAAACTACCGACCGGTGTCCCACCTTCCCTTTATTTCGAAAATCCTCGAAAAAATTGTCGCACAGCAGCTAAATGAACACTTAGTGTCTAACAATCTCTGTGAACCTTTTCAATCCGGTTTCAGGGCAAATCACTCTACGGAGACAGCCCTCGCAAAAATGACTAATGATCTACTGCTAACGATGGATTCTGATGCGTCATCTATGTTGCTGCTTCTTGATCTTAGCGCTGCTTTCGATACCGTCGATCATAATATTTTATTAGAGCATATCAAAACACGTATTGGTATGTCAGACTTAGCTTTGTCGTGGTTTAACTCTTATCTTACTGACAGGATGCAATGCGTCTCCCATAATAATGTGACCTCGGACTATGTTAAGGTAACGTGCGGAGTTCCTCAGGGTTCGGTTCTTGGCCCTGCACTCTTTAGTATTTACATGCTGCCGCTAGGCGACATCATACGCAAATACGGTGTTAGCTTTCATTGTTATGCTGATGACACCCAACTCTACATGCCCCTAAAGCTGACCAACACGCCGGATTGTAGTCAGCTGGAGGCGTGTCTTAATGAAATTAAACAATGGATGTCCGCTAACTTCTTGCAACTCAACGCCAAGAAAACGGAAATGCTGATTATCGGTCCTGCTAAACACCGACATTTATTTAATAATACCACCTTAACATTTGACAACCAAACAATTACACAAGGCGAATCAGTAAAGAATCTGGGTATTATCTTCGACCCTACTCTCTCGTTTGAATCACACATTAAGAGTGTTACTAAAACGGCCTTCTTTCATCTCCGTAATATCGCTAAAATTCGTTCTATTTTATCCACTAGCGACGCTGAGATCATTATTCATGCGTTCGTTACGTCTCGTCTCGACTACTGTAACGTATTATTTTCGGGTCTCCCTATGTCTAGCATTAAAAAATTACAGTTGGTACAAAATGCGGCTGCTAGACTTTTGACAAGAACAAGAAAGTTTGATCATATTACGCCTATACTGGCTCACCTGCACTGGCTTCCTGTGCACTTAAGATGTGACTTTAAGGTTTTACTACTTACGTATAAAATACTACACGGTCTAGCTCCGTCCTAGCTTGTCGATTGCATTGTACCATATGTCCCGGCAAGAAATCTGCGTTCAAAGAACTCCGGCTTATTAGTGATTCCCAGAGCCCAAAAAAAGTCTGCGGGCTATAGAGCGTTTTCTATTCGGGCTCCAGTACTATGGAATGCCCTCCCGGTAACAATTAGAGATGCTACCTCAGTAGAAGCATTTAAGTCCCATCTTAAAACTCATTTGTATACTCTAGCCTTTAAATAGCCCCCCTGTTAGACCAGTTGATCTGCCGTTTCTTTTCTTTTCTCCTCTGCTCCCCTTTTCCTTGAGGGGGGGGGGGGCACAGGTCCGGTGGCCATGGATGAAGTGCTGGCTGTCCAGAGTCGGGACCCGGGGTGGACCGCTCGCCTGTGCATCGGCTGGGAACATCTCTGCGCTGCTGACCCGTCTCCGCTCGGGATGGTGTCCTGCTGGCCCCACTATGGACTGGACTCTTACTATTATGTTGGATCCACTATGGACTGGACTCTCACAATATTATGTCAGACCCACTCGACATCCATTGCTTTCGGTCTCCCCTAGAGGGGGGGGGTTACCCACATATGCGGTCCTCTCCAAGGTTTCTCATAGTCATTCACATCGACGTCCCACTGGGGTGAGTTTTTCCTTGCCCGTATGTGGGCTTTGTACCGAGGATGTCGTTGTGGCTTGTGCAGCCCTTTGAGACACTTGTGATTTAGGGCTATATAAATAAAGATTGATTGATTGATTGATAAATGGTAACACCCGAATACGTTTTTCAACTTGTTTAAGTCGGTGTCCACATTAATCAATTCATGGTACCACCTGACTGACATGACAATGGTATTATACTGACAGCATTTCACATTAATTTCATTCATGTGAAACCAATTATAGTGACGTCACTATTCTTTAATGTTAATGTTATGTTGACAGCACATTTTGGATCGGATGATGTTTAATGTAAAAGCGGACTTTTTTGCGTTACGTCGTCTGGAGTTGTAGTTGGCTGTGCATGACCAAAAATCGATTATTGAGAGAGGATGATCTATCGCATGGTGATGTACAGCGCACACCATGTCCTACACAAAATATATTCAGTCATGTCCTCTTATTTTTGGCACTTAAAAAAATACAGAACACATGACCTCGGTGGTAGTTACAGCCATGTTTTCATTTATGTTAAACAAACTGGTCGAGTAGGTTAGAGAAAGCTGCAAAACCCGCACACATTGTCACGGTGCTTTGCTAAATATGAACAGTGTTACATATAAGATGTCGAGAGTTTACTGGCTTCTTATGCTTTCACAAATGTTTTAAACTTTCTTACCTTAACCTAGCTTACCCGACTTCTTCTTTCAGTGCACTGGGCTTTGAGGAGTTGGAGACGTTTGTACATCTGGAATACTGGCTGCTGTATGCGTTGGATTTAACTCCGGTTTGGCCCGGTGATGCTTTTATGATGGGACACAAGTAGGGGATTTTATTTTTTTATGTTTCATTGCCATGCATGTCTTAGTGTTTTTATTGCTGTGGATTTTAATTGCATGTTTTTACACTTTAGAATTTGATTGTATTTTTAATTGCATGTTTTTACTCCTTGTGGACTTTGCTGGTATTTTAAGACCTTGCCCCTTTTAGCTTGTTGCCCCTGACAACCAAAGTGCCAATCGAACGGCGCCTGAAATTAGACGCACCTGTGGAGCATTAGGACTGCACATTTAAAAAGAGGAAGGGCGACCGAAGGGAAGCGACAGGAGGGGAAAGCGACAGGAGGAGGAAGCGACCGGAGAGGATCGACAGGCTTTGCCAAGAGTGACCGGGTCGACGCACGCAGGCTGGGAAGGAACCCCCCGGACTACACAGCAGAGCCCGCAGGCTACCGGAGCGAACCCCAAGAAGCCCACAACACGCAGGGGCAGAGGAAACTCTGCCTCCGAAGCAAGTGTCGTGTATTGTGGATCTGTGGGGGAATCCAACTGCCTTGGGCTGTGGGCTTGCGAGCTCGTGCGTTGTGCGCCGGCTGTGTGGTTCTGTGGACAGGGGCGATCGGGACCTAGAGACCTGCGGTGACCCCCGGGAGCAACCAAGAGGCGGAGCGAGAAGGGACGAGTACGGCCACGTAGGTCCCACAAGAGACTGGTGAGGAGAGTGGGCGTACTCAATACTTCGACGCGGAACTACAGCAGAGGTGCCTTGCGTGTAAGTGTGACGTCAGCCCGGATAGTGTCTCCGTGGTTTTAGAAGATTTTATCCCCGTGGCCTGCCTCCGTTTGAATTCTGTGTGCAGGAGGATGCCGTGGAAGTGGGCGGAGCCAGGACATTGACTCACTTCTTCTGTCGTGGCTGTAATTTGGATTATAATAAAGTGAGAACAAGCATAATCATCTTCCCTTATTTTGGACGGCTGCTCTCACTACATTGGGTTCTTAATAGTTATATTGGTTTTTAGCAAAATTATTAGATCTTAATATTTTACCACTCGGGTCCATTACACTTTCAAAGTCAATCAATCAAAGTTTATTTATATAGCCCTAAATCACAAGTGTCTCAAAGGGCTGCACAAGCCACAACGACATCCTCGGCTCAGATCCCACATCAGGGCAAGATTAAACTCAAGTCAATGGGATTCAATGAGAAACCTTGGGTGTCGTCGTCCCCCCCCCCCCCGCCCCAATGGTGCAATGGACATCGAGTAGATCTAGTTAATAATGTGAGAGTCCAGTCCATAGTGGGGCCAGCAGGAGATCATCTTGAGTGGAGACGTCCCCAACTGGTGCACAGATGAGTGGTCCACCCCGGGTACCGACCTTGAACAGCTAGCGCATCATCTGTGGTCATCTAATAACCTCTCCACGCAGGAGAGGGGGGCAGACCAGTTAAGAGACGGGAGGTCAACTAGTCTAAAAGGGGGGTCTATAGAAAGGCTAGAGCAGGGCCGGCCCGTGGCATAGGCCGTATAGGCAAATGCTAAGGGCGCCGTCCATCAGGGGGCGCCACGCCAGTGCCACAAATGTTGGGAGAAAAGAAAAAAAGTTGGTACTATTATTTCTAAATACAAAAAATAATCCCACGTTAATTAAAATGCAAAGTAAAGCCTATTTAATAGAAATATTATTTGTTACAACATTACGCCCCCCCCCTCCTCCCCCGTACGGTGCGCCCCCTCCCTTCCCGTATCGTGACTCTTTTTGGACGTCCCCACATCAAAAAATCAACACAAGATGCCAAAACTGTCAGGTGCCCAGGGAAGAAAAAAGAGAAAAGAAGAGGAGGAGAAACGAGAAAAGACAGAGGTAGCAGGTAGGTAACGTTAGCCTACATGAAATTATTTGTCTGTTACAGAATGTGATAGTAACCTGGCTTTTTAGCATTAAGCTAATGTTACATGATTCGGCAATTGCTAATCAATAAATAGCTAGTTCTGTTTTAACGTCGGGTTAATATTGTGGAGGGGGCTAAATTGTTATGGAAAATAATAATGTAACGTTAGGTAATTACAGTACTCCCACTTTACATTCCTCAGGGACATTTCTTTCTTTCTTTAGTTTATTTCGAACATGAACACACTTACATCATAATACATCACACAATTTCATATCATTTCATTTTACATCATGCCCGAAAAGGAGTAGGAAGAAGCAAAGCTTATTTAATCCTACCTCTTTCCCACTTCAAAGCGTTTACAAATATATAGAATCATTTACTGACCTTTTTATATAATAAAATAACATCTATGAGTTAGTATACAACAGTTTTGTAATATGTAATTAATTAAATTTCGCTAACTGCTTATTTGCTATCACTTTTACCATCATATTTGTACATGTCGTATTTGCTGATGTTGCTCTATTGTTGTTGTTGTGTTTGCTGTTGTTGTCTCTCTGTCTAATCCCCCTCTTGTCCCCACAATTTCCCCCTCTGTCTTCTTTTTTTTTCTCTTTCTATCCCCTCCTGCTCCGGCCCGGCTGCACCAAATGATAATATAAATACATTTAATAAAGTCAAATACAAATAAGGCAACAAGAGAAGTATCCTACACTTCTCTTTTGTAAAGTATATCTGAACAGCCGATATGGGCATCTACATCAACTATATAAAAAAATAAAAGTAAATCACTAGTTTTCGGGATAGTATATTGATAGCCCGAGCTTAACATCGTTGTATTTAAAATAATATGACATGTGTATTGTTATTATTGTGTCTGTACTGCATTTCTGGGTCAGGGGTCCCGAAACTACAACCCGCGGGCCGGATACGGCCCACCAGCGTCCAAAATCTGGCCCAAGTTAAAAAAATATATATATACATTTTTTAATCATTATTTTTTAATCTGTCCTTTCTAGCCCATTCATCAATCCATTTTCTACCGCTTGTTACTCTTGGGGTGTCGTAGCCGCTCAGGCAAATCATATTGTCTAAAAATGCATTTTCCCATCTATGTGACGTTAAGTTCGTGCTCTTTCAGTCAATTAGTGCGCGAGGGAAAATAATGGCGAAATCGTTGGGGAAACGTAAAATAGTTTCTGAGTAGAGTTTTCACTTTTTGCAGTTTTTCTAATCTGCAAAGAGACAGTGGCGGTGTTTAAAGAATTTCACATTCGGCGACACTATGAAACTCGCCACGGAGGGCAGTATGCGAGCTTGCTGGGCAAAGTGAGAGGAGAAAAGCTGGCTATGCTAAACCGTGAATTTGCTGCCCAGCAGAGTAAAATGCTACGCCAAACACAGGCAAACCTGTCATCTGTTCGGGCCAGCTTCAAGGTAGCTAAACTAATTGCAAGCTGTGGAAAGGCGTTCACTTATGGGGAGTTTGTAAAGAAGCGTTTGAACGCTGTTGCAGAGGAGGTGTGTTTGGACAAGAAAGATGCTCTGAGTCTGTCTGCATCTACAATTTCAATTACCATACATATATATATATATATATATATATATATATATATATATATATATATATATACATTAGGGATGTCCGATAATGGCTTTTTGCCGATATCCGATATTCCGATATTGTCCAACTCTTTAGTTACCGATACCGATATCAACCGATACTGATATCAACCGATATATACAGTCGTGGAATTAACACATTATTATGCCTAATTTGGACAACCAGGTATGGTGAAGCTAAGGTACTTTTAAAAAAAAAAAGATAAAATAAAAAAAGATAAATACATTAAAAACATTTTCTTGAATAAAAAAGAAAGTAAAACAATATAAAAACAGTTACATAGAAACTAGTAATTAATGAAAATGAGTAAAATTAACTGTTAAAGGTTAGTACTATTAGTGGACCAGCAGCACGCACAATCATGTGTGCTTACGGACTGTATCCCTTGCAGACTGTATTGATATATATTGATATATAATGTAGGAACCAGAATATTAATAACAGAAAGAAATAACCCTTTTGTGTGAATGATGGGGGAGGAAGGTTTTTTGGGTTGGTGCACTAATTATAAGTGTATCTTGTGTTTTTTATGTTAATTTGATAAAAAAGTTTTGAAAAAAAACAAAATAAAACGATATCGATAATTAAAAAAATGATACCGATAATATGGGCAGGCCGATATTATCGGACGTCTCTAATATATATATATATATATATATATATATATATATATATATATATATATATATATATATATATATATATAGATAGACCGCCCCCGGCCACATTTTTTTAACCCAATGCGGCCCCAGGGACAAAAAGTTTGGGGACCCCTGGTCTAGGTGACAGATGACAAGGTTTTGCTGCCATGGTGCTATTAGTAGTAACTACATCACAATCACAGCTTTGTTGTTCATCATTGTTGTTGACATTGTTGTTTTTATGGTCACCTGACCTATTGGCGGACTCCTTGTCAGCGCATTAACGACAAGGTGGCATTATCAGACTTTCCCACTCTAGAGCCCGTTCTCAAAAACTTGTCTCAGACCACCCAGAACGCCGTTTACGTGGGGATAAAAGGCTGAAATTATACATTTATTTACCATTTCCACCTAAAAACGTGAAATGTGAACAGACCAGTTGTGATCGATTTAATGCCCTGAGAATACAATGACCTGACAAATTAAAACTAATTTTGTGCTCCAGTAACTGCTGGTGTTTGTATAATAAATGTATTTCACTCTGTTGTATTGTTGGTCTCCAGTCAGTTTGCTCCCCCACCTTTCTGAAATGCTTACACAGCAGCTTCCCCGACTTGGCAACAAAATACAATCTGAGCCAGCTGCCTTAGCCATGCTTCACACATTTGAAAGACATCTGGAACCAGAACATATTTTATGATCTATCCTCGGACTACCAACAAAATTAAAATTAAGGGCTCTCGTTGGTCTAAACATTGCGAGGAGCACAGAGGAGCAAGATTTCCCTAAATGCAACCGTAGCGAATAGGATTTCCCTGCTATGCCTGACAGAAGAACGATATAAATACCAGCATCGACCCTGTCACTGACACGCTAACCCCCTACAGCTTTGTATAAACCTATGAGGCAGAAATTCATCACTTGCAGTTGAACTATGATCTTTTTGAACATAAACAGTACCCCATAACAAAATACTAAATAAAGCAATTTCGGTATAAATTGTGTGTGATAGCTGAAATACAAACAATGTGCACAGTATCCGGATAGCATCAGGTAATAAAAACTACTACTCTTAGGCATATACCTGTGTTCGGGTCTGTGGGGCCCGTTTTAATTTTTAATTAAAAGAAAAATGATACAATTAATTAATTTTTCAAACTGAGACTCACTGACTTTGGCTCGTTTTCTGTAAAGAACATATATCAGAATACATATTTAATGACTACACACCATACAACCCCCTACACATTTCTATTACATATAAGATGTCAGGGTACACTGGACCCGGGGCTAATAGAAGTGTGGAAATTGATGTTCTGTGTACCACACGCACGCACCCACACGCACACACACACACACACACACACACACAGCAGGCCTAGACAGGAGGAGGACAGAATGTAAGTACACAGAACATCAGAGGGTCAAATGTGCAAGAAAATGAGAGCAGACAGTGTTGACAAACAATGTTGCAACCTTGTGTGGGAACCGCAGGTGCAGAAACACAAAAGACGAATCCCTGTGGGATGCAGAAACTGGCAGAGACATTTTCCGTGCAACGTTCATATTGTTGTTACTCAGCCAGTGTTTGTGGGTCTAATGGACTCGTTGCATTTTGTGGCGTTTAATGCCTCACAATCAAACACTTGTATGTTAAAATACTGAACAGATGTTTATTGGGATAAGGTAAACATCCGTTCAGTATTTTAACATAAAAGTGTTTGATTGTGAGGCATTAAAAGCCACAAAATGCAACGGGTCCATCAGACCCACAAACACTGGCTGAGTAACAACAATATGAACATTACACAAAAGTTAAGTACAAGAATATGACTCTGAGGTGGATACCTGTAAAAATAGCTAAAAAAAAAAAAAAGCTAACATGCTAACAGTAAGCTCGCATCAAGTCACAAAATATATGTCTCTGAAGTGAACATCTGCAAAAATAGCTGAAAAAGCTAGCAGGCTAGTGTTAGCATGCTATTGTAAACAATGCCAGCAATTTACTAAAATGAGCAAGGAGCATTTTAACTTTGGAAATGTTTGAATTGGATAATAAATGTGAAAGTACAGGGATAACACTTTTTGATAGTGAATAATTATTTACTAATTGGCAACTAGTACTTAAATCTTAAAATATTTTGAAGTAGAATGATAGTTAAACATAAAGCAAGTACAAAGCTTAAAAAGTCAATAGAAAAAAAAATAATTAGAGGTTAAGCCAAGATAAGACACGATGCACAACAAAAAGTATAGGTATCTATCAACTAGTGTTGTCCCGATACCAACACTTCGGTACTTTTTGGTACTTTTCTAAATTAAGGGGACCACAAAAAATTGCATTATTGGCTTTAACAAACAATCTTTCGGTACATTAAACATATGTTTATTATTGCAATTGTGTCTTTAAATGAAATAGTAAACATACAAGACAACTTGTCTTTTATTAGTGAGTAAGCAAACAAAGGCTCCTAATTAGTCTGCTGACATATGCAGTAACATATTGTGTCATTTTCAGGACAAGAGGTAGAAAATAAATTATTAATCTATTTGTTCATTCACTGTTAATATCTGCTTACTTTCTCTTTTAACATGTTCTATCTACACTTCTGTTAAAATGTAATAATCACTTATTCTGTCGTTTGATACTTTACATTAGTTTGGGATGATACCACAAATTTAGGTATCAATCCGATACTAAGTTGTTACATGATCATACATTGGTCATATTCAAAGTCCTCATGTGTCCAGGGACATATTTCCTGAATTTATAAACTTAATATAATTTTTTAAAAATGAAAGAAGATGTGATGCCAAAAAATATCGACGTAATCATAGTTGAATCGACTAGATACGCTCCTGTACTTGATATCATTACAGTGGATTTTAGGTGTAGATGCACCAATGGCATTTGTTTACACTTTGACTCCGGTGAGCTACGGTGTGTAGTGAAGCATGTTTAGCTATTCCTCGTCTTGCAGGGATGATACTTGTAAGAAACTTACTTTATTTGTCGCCATGAAAGCAAGGATTAGTGATTTAGAAGTAGCTAAAACACTGCAGACTGGGGCTGGACTTTAGCTGCTAGCTAGCTAGCCATGTCTTAATGCACCACTTCCTGAAGACGTTTCAGTGTTATAACTTCACCTTTATCGTTAGTTTTTAAGCCAAGATGCGCCCGTTCTCCCTTTTCTGTCTACACACTGTGTCTGCTTGTAAGTACTCTGTGATTGTGCACTGCGGAACATGCTTTTCTGCTCGTAAAACCAGCAATGACACGACGTGACGACGACAGGGGCGTGGCAGACTGGCACTTTTCAGAGGCGGTATAGTACCGAATATGATTGATTAGTATCGCGGTACTATACTTGTCATGACGAGGGGGTTTTCGCAGCTTACTGCGAGGATTGTTCTCCCAGGACGCAAACTGACTTTTCCGGACAACAGTAGCAGGTAGGAACATATTTAATAATCACTCTCAAACAGGTACCAAAAAAAAAAAGGCGCACAAGGCGAAGGCACAACTTAGCGAAGGAAAAAACTAACACTTAGCGTAAACTATGGACAGGGCAAAACAAAAACCCGCTAACTGTGGCATGAATAAACAAAACTTGGCATGGCATGAAGCAAGAAAAGAGCATGAAAGAATCGCATGAATACCAGCATGAACGGAGCATGACAAGAGCAATCAATGTCGCCAGACCGACTAACTGGCAACGACAGGCTTAAATAGTAGTCTCCTGATTAGAACAGGTGCGTGTCCCGAACATATGAGGCAGGTGAAAACTAATGAGTCGCCATGGTGACTAAACAAACAAGGGAGCGCAAACAGGAACTAAAAGAGTCCAAAAAATAACAAAACATAATCCAGACCACAGATCCTGACAATACTAATAACGGTATACCGTACAACCATAATATCAACCAAGAAAAGTACAAACAAATAGGACAAAAATTACAAAAAGCGCACAAGGAAGTACGTTGAAAAAATTGAGCAAGCAATCATGAATCAACAATAGAAGAATATGAACCATTGCCTGCAAACCTAGAAAAGCTTAAGATCCTCAACAGTTGCGTCTTCGGGCTCCGCCCCAACACCGGCCCTTTTGCGATTTTAGCAAAGATTAACAAAAAAAAACCCAAAAAGGTAAGATAAAGTAACAGAAAATACAGTTGAACCTCGATTCACGAACGCCTCTATTTGCATTCTTTACCGTCTACGAACGCTTAGATCGAGCCAAATACGCCTTGGTATGTGACCAATATTTTGGTGTACGGTCGCTTTATTTTTTTTATTTGTGTATTACTTTTCTTTGCAGCTAGAACTTCTACTGGGGCTGTCATTTTGATGACAACACTTCCTGTAAAACGCCATTTTTAAGAGGCGGTTTCCCAGCCATCACATCCTGTTTAGATTTAGTGAGGAATAGACGGGTATGGTGGCACCATAGTGACTTGGATTCGCTCACAAATATGGAAGAAACAAGTCCACAATTACAACTTTTATCAAAAAGGACGTTTATATGGTTGCCGACTTAGCTAAAGGAGTTAAATAACTTCGCAAGGATGGAGAGAAAGTGCAAGACCAGGTGGAAAAGTGTAGCTAAATGAGAAGCAGCTAGCCAGCGATAGCATTTTCAAGGCTATCATTTGACAGAAGGGTCGCCATTTATACGGCGACTTGATGTCCAACAGTGACCATGTTGGAACCTGCACGGAAGAACAATTTAAGGCGAGCTGTGGGTGTTTGGAAAAGTTTCAAAAGGGAAGCCGTCATTCACAGCGTCGGTTCAGCATTATGATGATGTTGGCGAGGCTGCTGAGACAAAGCTGCCACTTTCAACTTGGATTTTATCGGCGAAGGGGGTTTTTCTACTTATCTTGTGATAAGAATAGACTTTTTGGGCACCACTTTCATTACAGCGAAGCAGAATGCAGCAAGTTGGTTGCGCTGGCTGGAAGGTTTGTTTACCACTCCCAGACTGTTCAATAAATGCCACAAATATCCAAGGACACGAGATAAAATTGCCTCTGAGTTTGTACAATTAATGCTAGATTAAAATGATGTCTACTAGAAGGTTGTGGCCATACACCGAGAAGTTGGTCAACTTTAAAATTCAACTTAGACATGAATCAATTGCTAGGAAGTCGCGGCAAGTGTTCGTTTCATCCCAGCATTTTTTTACATGAGGATTATGTTAAATTCATCATCTAAACAGAGAGCACAAGGTTCAATTAATCAATCAATCAATGTTTATTTATATAGCCCTAAATCACAAGTGTCTCAAAGGGCTGCACAAGCCACAACGACATCCTCGGTACAGAGCCCACACAAGGGCAAGGAAAAACTCACCCCAGTGGGACGTCGATGTGAATGACTATGAGAAACCTTGGAGAGGACCGAATATGTTCTAGCAGGGTTTATTTTACTTTTTACAAAACCCAAAACCAGTGAAGTTGGCACAATGTGTAAAAACAGAATACAATGATTTGCAAATCCTTTTCAACCTATATTCAATTGAATAGACTGCAAAGACAAGATACTTAACGTTCAAACTGATAAACTTTGTTATTTTTTTGCAAATATTAGCTCATTTGGAATTGGCAAAAAAAGACTGAAAAAGTTGAGGAACGCTCTTATTTGGAACATCCCACAGGTGAACAGGCTAATTGGGAACAGGTGGGTGCCATGATTGGGGTTTAAGGCAGCTTCCATGAAATGCTCAGTCATTCACAAACAAGGATGGGGTGAGGGTCACCACTTTGTGAACAAATGCGTGAGGAAATTGTCGAACAGTTTAAGAACAACATTTCTCAACAAGCTATTGCAATGAATTTAGGGATTTCACCGTCTACGGTTCGTAATATCATCAAAAGGTTAAGAGAATCTGCAGAAAACACTGCACGTAAGCGGCAAGGCCGAAAACCAACATTGAATGCCAGTGACCTTCGATCCCTCAGGTGGTACTGCATCAAAAACCGACATCAGTGTGTAAAGGATACCACCACTTGAGCTCAGGAACACTTGAGAAAACCACTGTCAGTAACACAGTTGGTCGCTACATCTGTAAGTGCAAGTTAAAACTCTAGTATGCAAAGCAAAAGCCATTTATCAACAACACCCAGAAATGCCGCCGGCTTAGCTGGGCCCGAGCTCATCTAAGATGGACTAATGCAAAGTGGAAAAGTGTTCTGTGGTCTGACGAGTCCACATTTCAAATTGTTTTTGGAAACCGTGGACATCGTGTCCTCCGTACCAAAGAGGAAAAGAACCATCCTGATTGTTTTAGGCGCAAAGTTCAAAAGCCAGCATCTGTGATGGTATGGGGGTGTATTAGTGCCCAAGGCATGGGTAACTTACACATCTGTGAAGGCACCATTAATGCTGAAAGGTACATACAGGTTTTGTAACAACATGTATGTTGCCATCCTAACAACGTCTTTTTCACGGACACCCCTGCTTATTTCAGCAAGACAATGCCAAGCCACGTATTACAACAGCGTGGCTTTGTAGTAAAAGAGTGCGGGTACTAGACTGGCCTGCCTGTAGTCCAGATCTGTCTCCCATTGAAAATGTGTGGCACATTATGAAGCCTAAAATACCACAACGGAGAACTGTTGAACAATTTAAGCTGTACATCAAGCAAGAATGGGAAAAAAATTCCACCTGAAAAGTTTCAAAAATTGGTCTCCACAGTTCCCAAACGTTTACTGAGTGTTGTTAAAAGGAAAGGCCATGTAACACAGTGGTAAAATTGCCCCTGTGCCAACTTTTTTACAATGTGTTGCTGCCATTAAATTCTAAGTTAATGATTATTGGCTAAAAAATAGTTTCTCAGTTCAAACATTAAATATCTTGTCTTTGCAGTCTATTCAGTTGAATATAAGTTGAAAAGGATTTGCAAATCATAGTATTCTGTTTTAATTTACGATTTACACAACGTGCCAACTTCACTGGTTTTGGGTTTTGTAGAATGCACAGATAAGAGAAAGACATGTGTTTTTGTCTCATATAGGGATAGAGAATGATGGGTAAAATTCCAAATAAGTTAATTTTTTTTAGTTATTTTATTGCAAGGAATGAACAGCAAATGATTGTTTTTCAGCTGACCTGACCACTCACTCTAGTGCAGTGGTTCTTAACCTGGGTTCGATCGAATCCTATGGGTTCGCTGATTCGGGCTCTGGGGTTTGGCGGAGGTCAAGACACACCCGACTCATCGTGTAAATAAAAACTTCTCCGTATCGGCGTATTACGGATACGGCAACAGCAGAAGTCACACTGATTTGCAGGTGTGTAATTTGTTGTGAGTTTATGCACTGTGTTGGTTTTGTTCTTTGAACAAGGTGATGTTCATGCACGGTTCATTTTGTGCACCAGTAATAAAACATGGTAACACTTTAGTATGGGGAACATATTCACCAATAATTAGTTGCTGATTAACATGCAAATTAGTAACATATTGGCTCTTAACTAGTCATTATTAAGTACTTATTAATGCCTTATTCGGCATGGCCTTATTATAACCCTAACCCTCTAACCATGGCCCGAACCCTCTAACCCCAACCCTAACCAAATAACTCTAAATTAAGTCTTTGTTACTTAGAATATGTTCCCCATACTAAAGTGTTACCAAAAACATATAACTTTGTCTTGAATTTGAAAAAAACCCAACATTTTGTTTTTCACGAAAGAAGGGTTCGGTGAATGTGCATATGAAACTGGTGGGGTTCGGTACCTCCAACAAGAACCACTGCTCTAGTGGCTTCTTCTTTGCAGATGTGTCGCTGCAATGCCACACACACACACACACACACACACACACACACACACACACACACACACACACACACACACACACACCACTTTGTGAGAACTCTTTTGAGCTGTAGTGGAAGTTTTGGAAGAGATTTAAACCAAGTGGTCATTCTTAAGAAGTCTCAGGAAATATAGATAGATACTTTACTCAAATAGTCTCCGCTCCGTCTTTCCCAGCAGCTACTTGGTGTTGGTTCTCTAATCCAGGTCGTCCGAAACCTGTACTCTGAGAACCTCTCTCCATGAACCCTGTACGTCAGATTTGTATCTCCGAAATTCAATAACAAGCTCATTTGATTTGGTGGAGTGAAGTAGCAGGTTACTGTTTCTGCACTCACTCCTTACATCTGAGTTGAGCTCTCCTACTGATGACTTTAGCAAACTTTATGATCCTGTTGCTGGGGTGAGTGAGGACGCAGTCGTGGGTGTGAAGAGTGCAGTGGAGTGGGCTGAGTGCACAGCCTTGTGGTGAACCAATGCTAAGGGATAGATCAGTTGAGATGTGGGGACCCAACATCAGCTTCTGAGAAGGACCAGACATGAAATCCAGGATTAACCTTCAGATAAGTGATGAGATGTCCAGATCTGATATTTTGGACAGCAAATATTGCGGGAGGATAATATTCAACACACAGCTGAAATGCACAAAGAGAAGTCTTATGTAGTTCTCCTGCTCTTCCATGTAGGTCAAGACAGTCCGGAACACAATTTCCATGGTGTCCTCTGTGGATCCTTTTTTTTTCTGTGGCAAATTGATATGTTCCAAGTTTGCTAGCAGGCTGGCAATAATGTTTCCTCAAAAAGCTATGTGCACATAGACACATTTAATCGGATTTAAAGCCTAACCGGAACAAAAACGCATCATGTATACACGCCATTCAGAATATTCTGACCCGATCACACATGTTCGAATCAAAATTTCCTTCCGATCGAGACGGTTGGTTTATGCCGATAGTTATTCCGATTGGAGCGCTTGTAAACAATTCGTCTGAAGTTTGGGTCGAACTTATCTTTACTGCGTGTGTCTTTGACATCAGTTATACTTTGGTGGTGGAACGGAACTAAATTTAATAGTCTCGAAATGAAACAATTATCTTGCTGCTGTCTCCCCTATTCAACACAAATAGAAGCAGAGTTGTATACTGTTGAGTTTGTTGCTTTAAAACGAGACTATCAGAAACAAAGTTATGGTCTTGAGTAGGGTTGTACGGTATACCGGTATTAGTATAGTACCGTGATACTAATGAATCATATTCGGTACAATACCGCCTCTTAAAAGTACCGGTCCACCACCCTCCCGCCTTCCATCGTGTAATTGCTGTTTTACGAGCAGATGAGCAATGTTCGGTAGCGCACAATCACGGAGTACTTACAAGCAGACACGGTGTGTAGACACAAAAGGGAGAACAGCCACATTTTGGCTTAAAAACTAAAGATAACGGTGAAGTTATAACACTGAAACGCCCACCAGAAGAGGTGCTTTAAGACATGGCTAACTAGCTAGCGGCTAAAGTCCAGCCCCAGTCTGCAGTGTTTTAGCTACTTCTAAATCACTAATGCTTGCCTCCATGACAACAAATAAAGTACGTTTCTTACAAGTATCATCTCTGCAGAACGAGGAATAGCTAAACATAAACCGTGGCTCACCGGCATCAAAATGTAAACAAACGCCATTGGTGGATCTACACCTGACATCCACTGTAATGATACCAAGTACAGTAGTGTATCTAGTAGATACTACTATGATTATGTCAATCATTTCTGGCATAACAACATCTTCTTTCGGTTTTTTTTTAAATTTATATTATGTTTATAAACTCAGGAAATATGTCCCAGGACACATGACGGCTTTGAATATGACCAACGTATTATCCTGTAACTACTTGGTATCGGATTGATACCCAAATTTGTGGTATCATCCAAAACTAATGTAAAGCATCCAAACAACAGAAGAATAAGTGATTATTACATTTTTAACAGAAGTGTAGATAGAACAAGTTAAAAGAGAAAGTAATCAGATATTAACAGTAAATGAACAAGTAGATTAATAATGAACTTTCTACCACTTGTTCTTAATAATTTTGACAAAATAATAGAATGGAAAATGACACAATATGTTAATGCATACGTCAGCAGACTAAATTAGGAGTCTTTGTTTGTTTACTTACTACTAAAAGACAAGTTGTCTTGTAGGTTCACTATTTTATTTAAGTACAAACTTGCAATAAGAAACATATGTTTAATGTATTGTAAGATTTTTTGTTAAAATAAAGCCAACAATACAATTTGTTATGGTCCCCTTTATTTAGAAAAGTATCAAAATAACTTTGGTACCAAATGGTACTGGTACAAATGGTACTGGTACCAAAATATTGGTATCGGGACAACACTAGTCTTGAGTATCATGTGCCGCTGTAACAATAGGCTAAAAGGAGGGATTCAGTTGTCTTCTCAACTAGCTGTTCTGTTTTCGACCTTGCAGCTACTCCCAAGTGCTAACAGCTAGCGACTACAGAAACTACAGCAACCCGTACATATCACAACATGGAGGGCACAAAACAGCTCCATTTCAAAAAGACGGGTAAAATCAAAGTAGCCAACAAAAGAAAAAATTGATAAATAAACTAAAATAGCGTGTGAATGCCTTGATGCTGAAGTCGAACTGAAATGGGGATTGGATGTAAAATGACTGTTAGAATCGTTTGAATGTTGAAGAGCTGACTGTTACGTCTGGGTCGCATGGTGATGCGCGGGTCGTTCTTCCAAGATGCAGCAGGAACTCCGGAGGCAAGGTGCAGGTAAGACAGTGATTTATTGTCCATAAATCAGTCAACGTACCAACAAACAAAACAAAGCAAGCATGTCGATAGCACGGGGAGCTAAAGCGAAACTTATTACAGGAATCAAAAGCATTGGGTGACAAACGTAATGTTGCACGAAGCAAACAAGACAGCCAGACTGAGTGTGGTAAAAGGCAGGAATAAATAGCTCTCTGATTAGTGCCCAGGAGCAGGTGAGCATCCCGAACACTAATCAGAGGCAGGTGAAAATAATCAGCACTCATGACAACCAAGGAACGCAAACCCAGGGGTGCTGAAACAGAACTAAGGGAGTCTTAAACTAAAACAAAACATGATCCGGGCAACGGATCATCACACTGACGCTGACATGAAAGGGAGTATCAGAAACAAAGATTTTTAGGTGTAAACATACAAAATGAGCAAAAAAAAAAAGCTACCATAAAACATTAACACGCTATTGCTCTCATAAGCTTGCTAAAAGTTATACTGTTATCAAACTTGGTCGGCAGCACCAAGTGTAACAAACCATGATTTTTCAGTTTAAGCATACACAATTATGATCACAATTCAAAGCAAAACAAAAAGCAGAGAAACATCTCCTATCTCAAAAAGTTATATATATATATATATATATATATATATATATATATATATATACATTTTATTCTTATTATTTCTAATATTGTTGAAATGTTTTGTGTGGATTTGTTTACAGTAAATGTGCATTGTTTTTTATTGTAGAGTATTTATTGTTGGGATGTGTACAATTCAGATATTCTGATCCAATTTAATTACTGCCAGTGTTTCCAGGATAAAAATTAGTTGCCACCATTTTACTTCTAAAAAGCAAAAAATATATCAACAAACCAGTTTTCTAAACAGCTCTTTGAGAAGCACAATGAAGAAAATGTCTTCTTTGAAAGAGCCATACATCCATTTCTACTTAATAAACCAGGAAATGGAGATGGAGGAAAAATAAACGATATAATGCACAGACAGAAAACTAGCATGCTAACTTTAGCCTGCCTACAGTTAGCATTTGTAAAATAACAAAATATTTGACTCTGATGTGTATACCTGCAAAATTAGCTAAACAGCTAGCATGATAACAGATAGCTTGCATCAAGTAACAAAATATTTGACTAAGAGGTGTATACCTGCAAAATAAATTGATAAAGGCAACATGCTAAGAGCTAGCATGTTTGAAATAAGATTTAAAATTGCCAAAAAGCTAGCATAACTTCACATGTGTGATGTAAAATATTTGACTATGAGGTGTATACATTCAAAATAAGCTAAAAACAACAACAACAACTGGGATGCTAATATTAGCATGCTAACATTTAATATGCAGGAAGTACCAAAATATTTGACTCTGTATATTTGCAAATTTAGCTTAAAAGCCAGCACACTAATATTATCGCGCTAACATTACAATGTTAGCAAGGAGCATTTTGACTTTGGAATGGTTTGAATATGTTGAGAAAAGTGGAAAATGTGGAATTTTGAAAAATGGTGCATTCATTTTGAATGAAAAAAAAAAGGTGTCCCAAAAGATGTAGTATTCCGGGAATTGTAGGAATGTTTGTAAAATTGAAAAGGTGGTGGGCCGCCTGTTATGAATGAGCTGAACATTTTGAAAGTGGAATGTTTAAATCTGAAGAAAAATGTGTCGATGTAATAATACTACATGACATGAGCAGGAAATCAAGAGGTGTTTCGGTTTGCCTGCCTGTTTTTGCTTGTCAGTGTCTCGCGCACACGCTTAGATCATAAACTCATGAATATTCATGCTCGCAATCTTCATAGCAGCTCTAATCCAGTAAGTGAGTGGGATGATAAAAATCCCTCAAACCCTGCAGTCTAACAACCCATTTAACCCCAGCCCTCTTTCAATGTAGAAATTGACAAATATGTATAAAGCAATGTGAAATAATGTGCACCTTTAAGCGACTTTTGTGCTTAAGGGTGAAAGAGGATGACATTAAACACAAAGAAAGAAAAAAAATGTATTTGAGGAGCTGAGTAGAAAAGGCATTGTGAGTGTTTTTATTAACATGAATATGACCGCAATTAAAAGGAGGGGCAAAGGAGCTTTCTTGTAAATGTATCAACTTTGATATGATGTAATTAATATTAGTTCAATTAATTAAACAGAAGACCAATAGAAGCCATGCAGCAGGTGAGGAATGTTCATTCCATGTTGACTCTCCTTATTTTCTCTGCAGGTTACAGACATTTATAAGCAAGATTTTATTTCATGAAAACCTCCTGATTAAACTGCCCTTTTCTATTCTATTTATTGTAAATACAGTCGTCCCTTAGCGCATCAAATATTGTGACTTCACTACATCCCAGGTGTTTTTATTTTTTTTAGAGCATATTCTATAAGGATGCTGAAAAAAAAGATTCACATCTGAACTGCAACTCTTGTTTACTCCAACACGTAATGAATTAATGTTCAAGAATCATTTTTAAATTTTTCTGAAAAATACATGTTTAAAAATGTTGTTTTTTAGTCCGCGTATACACGTGAAGTGAATTATATTTATATAGCGCTTTTCTCAACTGACTCAAAGCTCTTTACATTGTGAAACCCAATATCTAAATTACATTTTCAAACCAGTGTGGGTGGCACTGGGAGCAGGTGGGTACACAACGGCAGTGACTTGGATGGCGGAAGCAGGGATCGAACCTGCAACCCTGAAGTTGCTGGCACAGCTGCTCTACTAACCGAGCTGTACCGCTTTGTCATACATCAGCAGCCAAGAGGAGCTTTTGTAACCTGTAAATAATATGTTGCAGGAATCGGTTTGAATTGAGATTAGATTCTGAATCCATTTTTTTTTTATTTAGTTCAATTGGAAATTGTTGTAAGATTTTTAGTATTCTTCATATTTTGGGTCTAAATTAAGTGTTAAATTAAGTCTTATATACGTATTACAGTTCAGCATTTGTCTTATTTTCTATTATGTTGTGGTGAGGCCAGCACGGTGGAAGAGAGGTTAGTGCGTGTGCTTTACAATACGAAGGTCCTGGGTTCGATCCTGGGCTTGGGATCTTTCTGTGTGGAGTGTGCATGTTCTCCCCGTGACTGCGTGGGTTCCCTCCGGATACTCCTGTTTCCCCCCACTTCCAAAGACATGCAACTGGGGATAGGTTGATTGGCAACACTAAATTGGCCCTACTGTGTGAATGTTGTCTGTCTATCTGCCCGAATGCAGCTGAGATAGGCTCCAGCACCCCCCACGACCCCTAAAGGGACAAGCAGTAGAAAATTAATGGATGTTGTGGTGATTGATAAAGATATCCACCAACTTCTGTTTACAGGTTAAGGGTGAACAATTATAATAGCAAAATGTGGCTAATCTTGGCACTATTTTAAATAATAAAGTTGACTAACTTTTGGCAAAACAACTTTTTGATGCACACTGATTCAACTTCTACACCATCAAGACCACATCTCCACATTAGTGAGATTTGGAAGTCTTGAGATGTTCCAGTACCAAACAATGTTAACAAGACTGTTATCAGCTATCGGCAGCTGTCCAGGCAATGCAAAGTGGAGATGAACTCTGTTGATGCACTTCATCTTTAAAATCATTAGCTCCACATGACATTGGTGAGACTTTGGCGTGAGCAATGTGGAATAACAACGCATGACACACAATGCTAACAACATAGAATGCTAGAATACGGCAGTAGTTTCAGCACATGATAGCTTAGGTCAGGGGTCGGAAACCCAAAACGTTGAAAGAGCCATATTGGATCAAAATACAAAAAACAAATCTGTCTGGAGCCACAAAAAATGAAAAGCCGTATATAAGTCTTACAATGAAAGCAACACATGTGTCTATATATCAAAATGACTATGTGTTGCAGGCTGAAGAAAATCTTCGTTAACAGAAATATTGAAATGTAATATTTATTCTACACATTTTTACAATATTAGAAACCATTAGTAAATCAGAGGCTACTCAGAAGGTGAGATAACTCCTGGAAATTACTGGCTTTTTATGGCCAAAGGTATAGATGTGTGTCTAAGTCAAAGGAAACGGCAGGTTGTCTTCTTTTAATAGATTTATTATAATCTTCGGCAAACTCAGTAATATTTGCTGTGGTCTGGAACAACATGGCACACAAACAACTATCTGAATTGCAGCCAATATTGCATACAGATAATGTGTCATGAGACATGCAAAACTAAATTACATACAAAGAGGATACAAGTAAAGGATATTAAATGAGCTCATATATACCTACAAATGAGGCACAATGATGCAAGATGTACATACAGCTAGCCTGAATAGCATGATAGCATTGATTAGCTTGCAGTCATGCACTGATCAAATATGCCTGATTAGCACTCCAACAAGTCAATAACATCAACAAAGCTCACCGTTGTGCATTCAGACACAACAAAAAACGTTTGGTGGACAAAATCAGACGAAGAAGAAGTGGAATATTTTGCATGTATACAAACTATGTCACAGTCCACACTATAGTGGACTGTGACAATAATGCAATTTTTTGTGATCCCCTTTATTTAGAAAAGTACCGAAAAGTACCGAAATAATTTTAGTACCGGTACCAAAATATTGGTATCGTTACAACACTAATATATATATATATATATATATATATATATATATATATATATATATATACATATATATATATATATATATATATATATACAGTATATATATATATATATATATATATATATATATATATATATATATATATATATATATATATATATATATATATATAAATATATATATATATATATATATATATATATATATATATATATATATATATATATATATATATATATATATATATATGTATATATATATTTATGTGTGGGGAAAAAAATCACAAGACTACTTCATCTCTACAGGCCTGTTTCATGAGGGGTTCCCTCAATCATCAGGAGATTTTTGATTGAGGGAACCCCTCATGAAACAGGCCTGTAGAGATGAAGTAGTCTTGTGATTTTTTTTTCCCACACATAAATATATTGCGCTCTACTACGGTATCGAGCACTATTTTTTGGATAACCTTATTAAGACATATATATATATATATATATATATATATATATATATATATATATATATATATATATATATATATATATATATATATTTTTTTTTTTTTTTTTTTTTTTTTTTTAATATATATATAAGGCAGATCACCTCGACTTGGTTATTTGATAAGTAGCTCGCCTAAAAAAGTATGCGCACCCCTGCTCTGATCATTTAAACTGATAACTTATTTTTAAAATGTTTATCAGCTACACAATAGCGACAGATCCTTTTGCCAAAATTCCTCTCATCGATAGATGGAACCACTAAAGAGTCTCCCTTTGCATCACTTTACTTTTTTTTGACTGTTCCCTACTTTCGTGAGCAGTATTTGATACATGATACATGCTCTTTTGCTATAAAGAGAGTTAAGAATTCTTCATAGGGTCTCACTTCTGCAGAAGCTCGCTCATGTGTAGTCGCCTGCTCGTGGTGTTGATCGTACGCAATTGACCAATGCTTTAGCAATACTGAGAGACAAGCTGTCAAACTGACCAGTTTTAAATAAATACTTCCAGAAGATCCATCCTTTGACTGTCAACAAAAGAATGCGGGTAGCGTTTAACAAACTGGAATTCAGTCATTCACTCCTGTTAAAGTTTCAGAAAGAAAGAAACGAGGCAGGGAGGAAAAAACAGGACAGTTGCTTGCTCTGATTTTAATGACGCAGACGTTTGACCTAATTAGAATGCAAATGTATGAACAAAAGTAGTTTGGTCTGTTTGTGATTCAAGACAGGAAAAAAGAAGGCTAGGCTGCTCCTTATTGCTGCCGCCTTTTGTGTCCAGAAGGATGGCAATACTTTGACCTATATTAGCTTCCAGACAGCTTTGTTTTGAAAGTCTGGAAGACAAGAACAGTTGGTTTGGGCCAACTCACTTTCTTTTTTCATGTGATGGGATTTAAACACAACAGTTGGTTAGAGACCGTCTAAGTAGTTTGGATTTTTTTGTCATTGTTTCAGACAATGATGATTCCCAGACTCCTGTAAACAATGAACAGCATACATCATTTTGCTCGTAGGGGACAAAGCTGCAGCAATGATGATGTAAATGTGAGAACAAAAGGTTTGGCAGTGGCTAAGAAATGAACGAGCATTGTTTTATCACATCGAGCCCTCAAACCCTTCTCATCTTCTCTGGTTCTTATCATAAAGACATGTCAGCTAATTGTCTGTGATGATTGTACTCTCAAGGATTAGACGAGGGTGGGAGATGAAGGTCGGACAGGACAGAGTAAAGTAGAGCAGTTGAAGTAGAATGGAGGCGAGTGCGGTAAGAAAAAGTCGGCTGTAATTTAAATAATTTTCTGGTGTTTCAAAGAAGACAAAAGATAGCACAGGATTCATCAAATAGAATATTTGGGACAGGCAATAACATACATTTTTAATCTGGCAGAACAAACACCAAACTTACAATGACATATTTGTGACATGTTAGACTTAGACTTAGACTTCCTTTTTATTGTCATTCAAATTTGAACTTTACAGCACAGATAAGAACAAAATTTCGTTACATAAGCTCATGGTAGTGCAGGATAAAAAAGCAATAAGGTGCATATATAAATAAATAAATATATAAATATATATATAAAATAAATAAATATATACAAATATATATAAATAAATAAATATATTACTGTACAGATAAATATATTGCACTTTTCCACATGCATCCACGTTTATGGATGTATGTTATATTGTCTTTTTTATTCCAGCGAGTTAATCCATTTTGGGGGGAGTTGAGGGGATAATTTAATTATGATGCTTTCAAGAGTCTTACGGCCTGAGGAAAGAAGCTGTTACAGAACCTGGAGGTTCTGCTTCGGAGGCTGCGGAACCTCTTTCTAGAGTCCAGCAGTGAAAACAGTCCTTGGTGGGGGTGGGAGGAGTCTTTGCAGATTTTCTGAGCCCTGGTCAGGCAGCGGCTTTTTGCGATCTCCTGGATAGGAGGAAGAGGAGTCCTGATGATCTTTTCCGCCGTCCTCACCACTCTCTGGAGAGACTTCCAGTCTGAGGCATAGCAGGCTCCAGTCCAGACAGAGATGCTGTTGGTCAGCAGGCTCTCCATAGTGCCTCTGTAGAATGTGGTGAGACTGGGGAGAGGGAGCTATGCTCTTTTCATCCGACGCAAAAAGTGCATGCGCTGCTGAGCTCTTTTTACAAGATATTATCATATATATCTGATTCATGACACCTCAGGATTTAAACAACTTGCGAATAAATAGATATGATCAAAAAAGTATCAATGTGAGAGAGATTCCCGAGCCATTTTGAGAAATAATGAGCTCACCAGTCATGTGATCGCATGACGTAGAGGTGAGAACCACAGATCCCTTCCCCACCAACAACAATGCAAATCATTGTATTTATGATTTATTTATTTGAATTAGGACAATACATATTCATCAACATAGAGCAACAATGTACATATATGCCGGAGTTAGCACAATAGCTAATTTTCATCCGTTGTCCATAAAACAAACAACAAACAAAAAAAAAACATGTGAATAATGTAATTGTACGTGCATGTCTGATTAGTTTTCAACCACTGTTTCAGTGCAGTTTTAAATAGGGGTCACAGTTTCTGACATGGGCTGGCAGCCTGTTCCATGACTGTACGCCTCTGATAGACCCCACTATTTGGCCAAATTTAGTCCTGCGCCTTTGTTCGTTGCAGACATTGTGAGAGCCAACAACGATTACTTTGGGAAAAAATCTGATCCATAATCTTATATTTTTGATCCTGTATATAAGGAGGATAATTTAGTTTTAGAAAACTCTGCTGAATGTCACAGATGAACAACTTCTAGACTTTTGGCTAAATCCTCTTAATATCCAGATGAGAGGCATGATTTACAATCTAGAATAACTTTGACGGAACATTGCTGCCGGCACACAGTAAAGCAGCAAAGGCCTACTTAGCTATTTGTATCATTGCACCGCTAAAAAATAGTATGTCCGTATTAGCGCTTATAATAACAACATTGCTAATCCATCCATCCATCCATTTTCTACCGCTTATTCCCTTTGGGGTCGCGGGGGGCGCTGGAGCCTATCTCAGCTACAATCGGGCGGAAGGCGGGGTACACCCTGGACAAGTCGCCACCTCATCGCAGGGCCAACACAGATAGACAGACAACATTCACACTCACATCCACACACTAGGGCCAATTTAGTGTTGCCAATCAACTTATCCCCAGGTGCATGTCTTTGGAGGTGGGAGGAAGCCGGAGTACCCGGAGGGAACCCACGCAGTCACGGGGAGGACATGCAAACTCCACACAGAAAGATCCCGAGCCCGGGATTGAACCCAAGACTACTCAGGACCTTCGTATTGTGAGGCAGATGCACTAACCCCTCTGCCACCGTGAAGCTGCTAATATTTTGATATTTTTAATATAAAGAATATTGTTGGCGGGTTTTGGATGGTTATTTAGAGGGTTTTGTGGCTGAAATAGTGAGCCCCCATTGACTTTGTTAGCAGACTCTTTATGTATTTATGACTTAGAATGCATAAAAAAAGAAAAACATATGTGTTCATGTTTCATATTAGGATTTTGAATGATAGAAAGCACATCTCTGTCTAATTTGTGCATATTTCCAGTATGACTGATCTGATAATATGATCAGAGTGTAAAAGTGTTCCTACAGTGATGTCAATCTCCGGAAATAGCCAAAGGTATTCGCAGCGGAATATTCCAAATGGCTGACTGATTTTTTGCGGATTGTAAATACAATTGGATATAGTTTAATGGATACTATGAAACACAATTAAGCAGAGAAAGTCAACTTGTTTTTCCACTCTACTGGTATTTTAAAGGGGAACTGCACTTTTCTTGGAATTTTGCCTACAGTATCATTCACAATCTCTATGTCAGACAAGAACACATGTTTTAAATTCATTCTAACGTTAGCAAAGTAAGTTAACAATTGAGCTAATGGGGGTCATGATGTCATTGTGTCTATTGTGCCAATAAAACTCACTAAAGACATACAAAAAGTGCCAACAATACTCCAATTACATTTCGTGTCCTTTATCTTTGACATCAATAACACAGCTTTGACGTCAGGGACGTGGAATGACAACGCTGGACACGCAATACTAACAACACAGATTGCTAACATCATAACCAATCCAAAGGTCGTAGCTTCGACTGTATAAGTTTTTTGCAGAACAATTTACGCCCGTGGTTTCCCCACAATAAAGCCCAATTCTAACCTGGAGGAATTACCCAGTGTTATGTGTGCAGGAGGAGTTGATGGCAAAGACCACAAGAGGACGTAGTTGCTCTATGATTTATTATATATATAGACCATATAGATAATAACAATAAATAATACTTAAACTAAGGAAATGGAGTGTGACTAAATTCAAGAGTGTGTATGGTGTGAGACCATGTGAAGCAGTTATCTGTTGAGTGTTACCGGGAGGTGTTGTTCCAAACTCGGAAGTCCAAGAGGGCGAGGCTGATCTGGGAAGTCCGTGAGACAGGCAAAAGATCCAGGGCGAGAGAGAGAGGCATCAGAGTCCGTGTCCATGCGAGGGGATCAAAATCCGAGAAGGCAGTCGATATCCAGGGGGAGTCCATGGGAGCAAAACACACAGCTCGAAACCAAGGCGACGGAAGAAAACACAGCGGGGCACACGGGAGAAAACGGGACAAATGAGCATAGAAGCCGGAGGACACTGAACGCGAGACTGCACAAGGAAAGCCAGATATAGGACAACTTATGGTAACTGGGGACAGAAGATTATGTTCTGGCACCCGATAGCAGGTAGAACAGGCTTTTGAAGGCAGTCCTGATGATCAGCTTCAGGTGCGCTGATTGCCGGTGAATGATTGCAGCTGCCGGCTGCAGGAGGGCGGACACGAACCTGGCACGCTCAGGGAACTGTGCGGTCGTAGGCGTGTCCCGAGGTGCGCTCTTGTAGGCGCAACTAGCAGAGCGCACAGATGAGGACGCACTGGAATGCGCCTTGGCCGTGACACCCAGGTTATAAGGAAGTATTTTAACTTAGTGATCGCTTTGTAGTGGCTGGGACACGGCTTGGTGGATCCTCTGAGCTACTGGTGATTACTGTAATCTACAGTAGAACACACGCAAGGCTGGGTGAAAAGATTGTAAAGGTGACTATATGGCTGGTATTGCATGTTCAGAGGGCTCTAGTATGTTAAAAAACTCATTTAGAAAATCATTAACATCATTTAATTGTAACTACAAAAATAATACATTCATTAATAATAATCCCACTTCTCGGAAATTTGTTTACCACAGTCAGAACTGGAACCAATTAGCCGGGATAAATGAGGGACGACTGTACAAACTTTCTAACGACAGACAATCAACTACAATGATACTTAGGAGTTGAATTGGTTCTGTGATACAGCTCGTACCCTGAAAAACTCATATAACTTTCTCATAATTCAAGGGCTAAACACCCCTTAGGTCTTCCCTTGAAGTGGCTTTTTGCAACTGCACCAGCAGCCAGCTTATGTAAAGAAGAAAGGAGAACTTATTCTCCTATGTGTGTTTGTTTAATCTCTAATAAAGCTCACCAAGTCTTTGCCAATTTTCAGATTCACTATCTTAGATTTATTTCACAGTGTGATTGTTTGAAGCAAAGAAATTCAGTTCCCTCATGGCCAGAAGCAGGGAAACGGAGACATCCTGCCACCTATGGCTCCTCGAAAAATGTCTGTCCTCTTTTTCTCCCCAAAGTCTGATATACTTTACTCTTCCAAAGGGGGTTGGGTTGCCCTTGTACTATTTGACTACGGTTTCAATGGTAACGGTTCCTGAGCTGGCTTATCTTGATGTGTATCGCCGCTCGCAAATACCTCACACCCTCATGTCAGGGCTCTATTGTGTGATATTATGTGGGTTACTTTAAAATTAACCATTTGCAGTAATACCTACTGATATACTCTCATAATTATACGATTGTTATCATGCAGAAAAATGATGGGAAGGTCAATATACCCATTTCATTGGTATTGTATGTGTATATGTAGCAATATGTAGTTAGCAATAAAATATTCAAATCCTTTAGTTAGCATTGGTGGTTTAACAGAACATATATTTTTTTTTAAAGTGTCAATGTTTTTCACAATTACTAATTATATAGAATAAAAATGTGCTCATTGACCTAAGGAATTTGACGCAAACAGCATCTTTAAAATGCTAATCTAAACACAGAAGTGCAGCTCCACTCCTCTGACTGCATGGCCGCTCCCGCAGCCGGGAAACACTTTCTGTTGGGGGAACAACATTTGGCACGACACGGGCGTATGTCGTGTCGAATCCTGTGAGTCCCACCAGGGAGCCAGCCCAAAGCGCACGGTGACACGGGGGTGGAAAGGGGGGGGTTGCAGTCCGCCGGAGGCGCTCTCCTGACAGGCCCCGCATCCTCCCAACACACCCACTCTATGCAGTACGCCTCGGGTACTCAGCCCGCCTCCCACAGACGCAAGAGAGGGGTTCAATGTTTGACGATTTGTTCGTTTGAGCAAACTTTTCCAAATTGAAGTGTAGACTAGACAATTATTTTAATAAGACCCATCCAGTTGGGATTGTACCTAATTTTGAAGGCTGTCCACCCATTGGCATTTACCTCTTCCCTTAAAGGGGAACTGCATTTGTTATGGAATTTTGCCTATCATTCACAATCATTATGTAAGACAAGAACACATATGTTTTTCTTTGTTTTATGCATTCTAATTTGTAACAATGTAGCCAATGGGAGGTATCTATTGCACCATAAAGCCCTCTAAAAAGCTTTGAAAAAAACGGCAACATTTTTACATTGACATGACGGAACCTGTATATTAAACAAGTATTAGTGATATTATCATTATAAGTGCTAACGCCGTGGAACTTCTTTTAGTGACACCTTGATCACAGAGCAGTAACTAGCTAATGCAGCTATTGACATACTGAGCTGCTGCATTGCTTCTGCCCTGGTAAAAGTCAATTCTAGATTATAAATCATGCCTCTTCCTTGTATAGTTGAAGGTTATTGAACGTGCAGACTTACTCTAATTACCTACTTACTTTTAAAATGTACATAAGCCATGTTTAAATCTTTTATTTTATCAAACTAACTTATTGTCAAACTAACACAACTGTTGTAGACATTGTGCGGACGGCGTGGCGAAGTTGGTAGAGTGGCCGTGCCAGCAATCGGAGGGTTACTAGTTACTGGGGTTCAATCCCCACCTTCTACCATCCTAGTCACGTCCGTTGTGTCCTTGGGCAAGACACTTCACCCCTTGCTCCTGATGGCTGCTGGTTCGCGCCTTGCATGGCAGCTCCCGCCATCAGTGTGTGAATGTGTGTGTGAATGGGTGAATGTGGAAATACTGTCAAAGCGCTTTGAGTACCTTGAAGGTAGAAAACCGCTATACAAGTATAACCCATTTATCATTGTAACTTCTAATAATTTGAGCTTATTTTTTTAGATTTTTTTGCCAGGGAAACCAAAATCGCTCCCAGCATGCTTTGCGCCACTTGATTTTTTATATCTTCACATGAAACCCTGACCCTGACCATAATAAATCGGACATTAGATTGTTGAATAGTTTGTAGTGTGAAATGTGTACATTAAATCAGTGGTCCCCAACCACCGATAGGTACCGGGCCGCACAAGAAATAAAAAAAAATTAAATAAAATATATTTATTTTTTATTTATTTATTTTTTTTATTAAATCAACATAAAAAACACAATATATACATTATATATCAATATAGACCAATACAGTCTGCAGGGATACAGTCCGTAAGCACACATGATTGTATTTCTTTATGCCAATAAAAAAAAAAAAATACCATAACCCCGGTCCGCAGCTACAAAAAGGTTGGGGACCACTGCATTAAATAACAAAATACAAAAATATAGCGTTATTTGTACGCATATGAAAGAGGTCTTTATATTTCAGCATTCCTTAGATTTATACGCATGCGGAAATGCAGGGTGTGCATGACTTCCAATGCAACGCACGACTCGCCAAAACACTGGTCCGTGAGTTTATCAAAGTGCAGTAATAATCACGGTTTTATGATCCTTTCAATTCAAAAATGTAATATTAACCGTCAGAGGTTTTACCGTGATTTATCATTAATACCGTTTATCGTTACACCCCTAATTGCACGTCACAAAATAATGGAGCCATTACAAGACATTTTCGTTAACTATCGCGTTAATTTTCATTTCCCTCGTACAGGGGTCGGCAACCAAAAATGTCGAAAGAGCCACATTGGACCAAAAATACAAAAAACTAATCTTTCTGGAGTTGCAAAAAATTAAAAGCCGTATATTAGTCTTATGATGAAGACAACACATGATGTAAGTGTCTATATTAGCTATATTAGCCTACTATCAAAATGACTTTAAAAGTGTTATATAAGTGTTATACTGACGTCAACACATGATGTGTCTATTTTAGCTATAATAGCCTATTATCAAAATGACTATGTGTCGCAGGCTGAAGCAAATCTTTGTTGACAGAAATTCTGAAATGTAATATTTATTCTACATATTTTTACAACATTAGAAAACATTAGTAAAAAAGAGGTTACTTAGAAGGTGAGATAACTCCTGGAAATTACTGGATTTTAATGGCCAAAGGTATAGATGTGTGTGTCCAAGTTAAAGGAAGCGGCAGGCTGTCTTCTTTTAATAGATTTATAACAATCTTTGGCAAGCTAGGTAACGTTTGCTGTGGTCTGGAACAACATGGCACACAAACAACTATCTGAAATACAGCCAATATTACATACAGAAAATATGTCAAGAGACATGCAAAACTAAATTATATACAAAGAAAGATAAAAGTCAAGGATATTAAATGAGCTCAAATATACCTACAAATGAGGCATACTGATGCAATGTGTACATACAGCTAGCCTAAATAGCATGTTAGCATTGATTAGCTTGCAGTCATGCAGTGACCAAATATGCCTGATTAACATCAACAAAGCTGACCTTTGTGCATTCGCGCACAGTATAAAATGTTTGGTGGACAAAATGAGACAAAGAAGGAGTGGACGATTTTACATGTAAACAAACTGTTGCGTCACAGTCCACACTATGGTGAGTTAAAAACCGTCGAAATTAGTAGGACAAAACGATGTTCACCAAATACTCTCATCGGTGAAGCATAGACACAAACATATTAAACAGTGGGCTTTCTAACAATTGGGAAGATTTGTGTCATGTTTGTCCTAAAATAAAAAACATACTAAAACAAAAAATATTTTTCCATCATCTTTTTCCATTTTCACTCCTTTTTTAAAAAATGCTCCAGGGAGCCACAAGGGCGGCACTAAAGGGCCACATGCGGCTATAGAGCCGCGGGTTGCTGACCCCCGCCCTAGTGTAAAAGGTAGAATTAATAGATGTAAATGTAAAAGAGTTAGGCCTGTAGTAAAAGAGATAATTTGCGTCACATTCTGTAAGGGTTGGCTCGCCATGTCACACTCAGACAAGTCTAATCACAATTTGTGGAGTTGGTCCTCTCGATGCTCACTGAGCTGAGGTCTCAGGAGACATGAGAACGTGTCACATGATGTCATGCAGGATTTACTTGCATGTGAGAATTACAGTAACTTGAGGGAGCATAAAATAAAACAAGTTCGAGTTAAGACGGATTGAAAGTGTTTCTCGTCACTGTGAATTATTTATAAATGCGCTCTCTCACTTTCCCAGACAAGACACAAAATAATACCCATGATGCATTTCCACTGGCAGGCCACTCTGCTGTCCTACGGGTTTCTCTAATCTGTTCTCTGCTCTCATTGCTTTCATTCCCTCAAGTGGAGGATTTTGAGAACTTTGCCCTGCTTTGGTCTTTCCGTCATTCTGTGGTGAACAATTGTTGTGTGTCACACTTGCCGCAATCGCTTCAAACCAGCCTGGTCCCTTTTCTCCATCTCCCACCCGCATTCTGAATGGAAATATTCCATTCGCCATCTTTCAGTGCTCAGCTGCCTCGCTTTCTCTTTCACTTTGTTCTATTTCATGTTCTTCTTCTTCCCTCCTTTGCTATTCTTACTATTGATGGACCTGACATAGCCAAGCTGATCAATGTCACTTATACATTAACAAGTTTCAAGATGCAAACTGAATCAAGAAGCTGTTCACATCAAAAAAGGGAGACTGGTGCATACAGTAAATCAGTGTTTTTCAACCACTGTGCCGCGGCACACTAGTGTACAGTGAGATATTGTTTGGTGTGCCGTGGGAAATTATGTAATTTCACCTAATTGGGTTAAAAATATTTTTTGCAAACCAGTAAATATAATCCGCAAATGTGCCTTTGTTGAGTGTCTGTGCTGTCTAGAGATCAGCAGAGGAACCATGTAATACTCTTCCATATCAGTAGGTGGCAGCAGGTAGCTAATTGCTTTGTAGATGTCGGGAACGACGACGATGGTTTGCAAGTAAAAGGTATCTAACGCTTAAACCAAAAATAAACAAAAGACGAGTGCCGCGAAGAAAAGGCATTGAAGCTTAGGGATGGCTATGCAAAACCGAGCTAAAACTGAACTGGCTGCAAAGTAAACACAAACAGAATGCTGGACGACAGCAAAGACTTACAGCGTGTGGAGCAGACGGCGTCCACAAAGTACATCCGTACATGCCATGATAATCAACACCATAATAGGAGCGCAAGACAAGAACTAAAATACTAAACACAGGAAAACACCAAAAAACTACAAATAAGTAACAGGTCGTGACAGTGCACCTACTTTAAGACAAGAGCTATAGTGATGCATGGTTGGTTATGGTTTGAATTAATATCCAACAATTGCGAGAACACATTTTTACTGTCAATATCAGCTACTGAGTTACATTTTTTTATGTTTTCTGCCAGTGGTGTGCCTCGGGATTTTTTCAATGAAAAAAATGTGACTTGGCTCAGAAAAGGTTGAAAAACACTGCAGTAAATGAACTTGGTTAGTTACACTTCATTTCTACTCCTTGTGAAAATTTGCTGCACTTCTGTACCATACTAAATACTCCAAGCCAAAAACTTTGAAGTGCATGTACCATTCACAAGTACAAAAACAATACCTTTATACAACATTGATGACAATTACACAACAGTGCCGTCCAACTACATCAGACTATTAAAATACAAGGTAATAATACTTTTCCTTTAAATCAAATTGACATTCATTTTAATGTTTATTTTGTATTGGACTACTCCTTTACTACTTACTTCACAGGGGTCATGCTTTGCAAATCCCACTTTTCTTGATTAATGAAACAATTTTGTCTCGTTCCAAATTAGGTGTTTGAACTTTGCTCTGACTTGTGATGTTTACCAACCTGTGACGTTAGCACTTATTTCCATCCATCCATCCATCCATCTTCTTCCGCTTATCCGAGGTCGGGTCGCGGGGGCAGCAGCTTAAGCAGGGAAGCCCAGACTTCCCTCTCCCCAGCCACTTCGTCCAGCTCCTCCCGGGGGATCCCGAGGCGTTCCCAGGCCAGCCGGGAGAGATAGTCTTCCCAGCGTGTCCTGGGTCTTCCCCGTGGCCTCCTACCGGTTGGACGTGCCCGAAACACCTTCCTAGGGAGGCGTTCGGGTGGCATCCTGACCAGATGCCCGAACCACCTCATCTGGCTCCTCTCGATGTGGAGGAGCAGCGGCTTTACTTTGAGCTCCCCCCGAATGACAGAGCTTCTCACCCTATCTCTAAGGGAGAGCCCCGCCACTCGGCGGAGGAAACTCATTTCGGCCGCTTGTACCCGTGATCTCGTCCTTTCGGTCATGACCCAAAGCTCATGACCATAGGTGAGGATGGGAACGTAGATCGACCGGTAAATCGAGAGCTTTGCCTTCCGGCTCAGCTCCTTCTTCACCACAACGGATCGATACAGCGTCCGCATTACTGAAGACGCCGCACCGATCCGCCTGTCGATCTCACGATCCACTCTTCCCCCACTCGTGAACAAGACTCCGAGGTACTTGAACTCCTCCACTTGGGGCAAGATCTCCTCCCCAACCCGGAGATGGCACTCCACCCTTTTCCGGGAGAGAACCATGGACTCGGACTTGGAGGTGCTGATTCCCATCCCAGTCGCTTCACACTCGGCTGCGAACCGATCCAGTGAGAGCTGAAGATCTTGGCCGGAGGAAGCCATCAGGACCACATCATCTGCAAATAGCAGTGACCTAATCCTGCAGCCACCAAACCAGATCCCCTCAACGCCCTGACTGCGCCTAGAAATTCTGTCCATAAAGGTTATGAACAGAATCGGTGACAAAGGGCAGCCTTGGCGGAGTCCAACCCTCACTGGAAACGTGTCCGACTTACTGCCGGCAATGCGGACCAAGCTCTGACACTGATTATACAGGGAGCGAACTGCCACAATAAGACAGTCCGATACCCCATACTCTCTGAGCACTCCCCACAGGACTTCCCGGGGTACACGGTCAAATGCCTTCTCCAAGTCCACAAAGCACATGTAGACTGGTTGGGCAAACTCCCATGCACCCTCAAGGACCCTGCCGAGAGTATAGAGCTGGTCCACAGTTCCACGACCAGGACGAAAACCACACTGTTCCTCCTGAATCCGAGGTTCGACCATCCGGCGTAGCCTCCTCTCCAGTACACCTGAATAGACCTTACCGGGAAGGCTGAGGAGTGTGATCCCACGATAGTTGGAACACACCCTCCGGTTCCCCTTCTTAAAGAGAGGAACCACCACCCCGGTCTGCCAATCCAGAGGTACCGCCCCCGATGTCCACGCGATGTTGCAGAGTCTTGTCAACCAAGACAGCCCCACAACATCCAGAGCCTTAAGGATCTCCGGGCGGGTCTCATCCACCCCCGGGGCCTTGCCACCGAGGAGCTTTTTAACTACCTCGGCAACCTCAGCCCCAGAAATAGGAGAGCCCATCACAGATTCCCCAGGCCCTGCTTCCTTATAGGAAGACGTGCTGGTAGGATTGAGGAGGTCTTCGTAGTATTCTCTCCACCGATCCACAACATCCGCAGTCGAGGTCAGCAGAGCACCATCCCCACCATACACGGTGTTGACACTGCACTGCTTCCCCTTCCTGAGGCGGCGGATGGTGGTCCAGAATTGCTTCGAAGCCGTCCGGAAGTCTTTTTCCATGGCCTCCCCGAACTCCTCCCATGTCCGAGTTTTTGCCTCCGCGACCGCTGAAGCCGCACACCGCTTGGCCTGTCGGTACCTGTCTGCTGCCTCAGGAGTCCCATGAGCCAAAAGAACCCGATAGGACTCCTTCTTCAGCCTGACGGCATCCCTCACCGCCGGCGTCCACCAACGGGTTCTAGGATTACCGCCACGACAGGCACCAACTACCTTGCGGTCACAGCTCCAATCGGCCGCCTCGACAATAGAGGTACGGAACATTGTCCACTCGGACTCAATGTCCAGCACCTCCCTCGTGACATGTTTAAAGTTCTTCCGGAGGTGGGAATTGAAACTCTCTCTGACAGGAGACTCTGCCAGGCGTTCCCAGCAAACCCTCACAATGCGTTTGGGCCTGCCAGGTCTGTCCGGCATCCTCCCCCACCATCGCAGCCAACTCACCACCAGGTGGTGATTGGTAGAAAGCTCCGCCCCTCTCTTCACCCGAGTGTCCAAAACATGAGGCCGCAAATCCGATGACACAACTACAAAGTCGGTCATGGAACTGCGGCCTAGGGTGTCCTGGTGCCAAGTGCACATATGGACACCCTTATGTTTGAACATGGTGTTTGTTATCGACAATCTGTGACGAGCACAAAAGTCCAATAACAGAACACCACTCGGGTTCAGATCCGGGCGGCCATTCTTCCCAATCACACCTCTCCAGGTTTCACTGTCGCTGCCAACATGAGCGTTGAAGTCCCCCAGTAGAACGAGGGAATCACCCGGGGGAGCACTCTCCAGTACTCCCTCGAGTGAATCCAAAAAGGGTGGGTACTCTGAGCTGCTGTTTGGCGCGTAAACGCAAACAACAGTCAGGACCCGTCCCCCCACCCGAAGGCGGAGGGAAGCTACCCTCTCGTCCACCGGGTTGAACTCCAACGTGCAGGCTTTGAGCCGAGGGGCAACTAGAATTGCCACCCCAGCCCGTCGCCTCTCACTGCCGGCAACGCCAGAGTGGAAGAGAGTCCAGCCCCTCTCAAGAGAAGTGGTTCCAGAGCCCTTGCTGTGCGTCGAAGTGAGTCCGACTATATCTAGCCGGAACTTCTCCACCTCACGCACTAGCTCAGGCTCCTTCCCCCCCAGCGAAGTGACGTTCCACGTCCCAAGAGCCAGCTTATGTAGCCGAGGATCGGACCGCCAAGTGCCCTGCCCTCGGCTCCCGCCCAGCTCACACTGCATCCGACCTCTATGGCCCCTGCTATGGGTGGTGAGCCCATTGGAGGGGGGACCCACGTTGCCTCTTCGGGCTGTGCCCGGCCGGCCACCAGGCGCTCGCCATCGTGCCCCACCTGGCTCCAGAGGGGGGCCCCGGTGACCCGCGTCCGGGCGAGGGAAATCTGGGTCCTTGGTTTGTGTTCTTCATCGAGGTCTTCGAGCTGCTCTTTGTCTGATCCCTCACCTAGGACCAGTTTGCCTTGGGAGACCCTACCAGGGGGCATAGAAACCCCCGGACAACATAGCTCCTAGGATCATTGGGACACGCAAACTCCTCTACCACGGTAAGGTGGCAGCTCAGAGAGGAGGCACTTATTTCCATACCATGCTAATGAACATTATGTGTAAATCCTGCTTGTCAGGTTTTAGTCAAAGGCAAATTTCCGCCTGTAGTCCCCAGACAGGTTGATGTATACCTACTAGGGTTGCCCCGATACCAATATTTTGGAACTGGCACCAAAATGTATTTTGATACTTTTCGATACTTTTATAAATAAAGGGCACCACAAAAAAATGACATTATTGGCTTTATTTTAACAAAAAATCTTACGGTACATTAAACATATGTTTGTTATTGCAATAAAACAACAATTCTGTCCTAGTGAACATACTAGACAACCTGTCTTTTATTAGTTAGTAAGCAAACAAAGACTCCTAATTTATCATAATTTAGCTGCTGACATATGCAGTAATATAGTGTGTCATTTCTTATTCTATTATTTTGTCAAAATTACAAGCTGTAAAAATTGATCATTAATCCACTTGTTCATTTACTGTTACTATCTGGTTATTTTCCGTTTCAACATGTTCTACCTACACTTCTGTTAAAATGTAATAATCATTTATTCTTCTGTTGTTTGATACTTTACATTAGTTTTGGATGATGCCACAAATGTAGGTATCAATCTGATACCAACTAGTTACAGGATCATACATTGGTCATATTCAAAGTCTGCAAGTGCACAGGGACTTATTTCCTGAGTTTATAAACGTAATAAGAACAAACAAAAAAATTTTTAAATGAAATTATACAATATGTTACCGCATATGTCAGCAACTAAATTAGGAGCCTTTGTAACATGTTTTGAAATGGTTCTATTACCATTTCCATACCAAATATTATATTGTGATGTATACACTACAAAATAATAAAGCTGTGGTGTGCTGTCAGGGCCAACAAGGCCTTCTCTGCTGGCCTAACATAACCAGAAATCATGATCATAATTAAAGATACAATTATTTTTTTATTTACTTTTCCTAAATATCAAAAATTATTCATATTCTCTTCATGTCATATTATGCTCCTTCCAGCGCTGTTGTTTTTAGTTTGAGTTTGTATCCAATCAGAATTCAGATAGCTTATGTTGCCATGCTGTACCAAATCTGCCAGACACCTTCAGATTCAGCAATGGTGGCGTCCGTGCACTGTAAGTTAACGGGGACATACAGTTGATAGACAGTTGCCATAGCCAAACAGATCACACGTTGTTGTCAGTAAGGCCTTCTAGATGGCCTCACGTTGAAGGTGACAATTACGTGTCCTGTGATTTCATACTCATCGGGACCGTTAGCGGATGAATTTGAGAACACATATAGTTGATAGACAGTTGTGATAGCCAATCAGATTGCAAGTTGTTGACAGTAAATGTTCTGTTACAACTAAAATTGTAAACTCTTGTTGTTAAAGTGTGTCATGCTTTTCATTTAATTAACATTGTTACATGCGTATTTGTCGCCATCATGTGGTCAGGGCAGTTGATCTATCTTTGATAAGTGTGTACTTTGAATCAAACTTTATTGACCGGAAGTTGCATAAGCAAAGCAGGAAAATTCACGGTATATGTTTTAATTGCTGATGCGTTTTAATTGATCAGTAAATAACCCGTTTTGTATACTGTTGATGTAATTCAATACAAAGTAGGGTGTAAATGTGTTCCTGTATAGTATTTATCCAGCAATGATCATGTGGTGACATCAATTATGGTATTTTGAGAGGTTTTATTGAAGTCGGAGATCACTGAAGGCCTAGGTGGGAAACGCACGGCCCGCCACTGTAATAAAGTATGTATGATATCATATCAGATCAATATCGGTATTGTCCAGTACTTAAAGGTGCTGTTTGCAACTTCCTTACAGTAAAAATGTTCAAAGTATAATATATAACAAGAACACCACCGGCTAGCTAATGTTACCACTAGTGGTTTAACAGAATACGTGACAATTCTCTATATTTTTCACAATTACAAAGTTTATGTATTAACATTTTTTACTGGTCCGAATAAAATGATTGGTGTTTACGGCGGTCGCTCACCTGGTTTCGTCAATACGTACGCACAGAGATCGCGTGCACACTTACAAAAGCAGTCCAAGAGAAGCAACAAACACTTTGCAGTCATGTTTGTTACGTTGTCGTGGCATCGTGATACCGGAGGTCGTCTTTCCAAGATGCAGAGGAACGTCAGGAAGCAGCTTGCAGGTAAGAAGAATGCTTTATTCTTAAATGCAGACAAAAATATGCTGCGCGATTCCCACGGCACGGAAATCAAGAATGGGTTAGCCAAAGGGATGCTAGTCAAAACACGGACTAGGAGCATGAACGAGAACGTAACTTTGTTGAAGGTGAGCAAACAAAAACAGGCCGAGTGAGGCCAGATGATGGACTAAATAGCTCTCTGATTAGTGCCCAGGAACAGGTGAGCATCCTGAACACTAATCAGAGGCAGGTGGAAATAATCAGCACCCATGACAACCAAAAAAACAAACTCAAGGGTGCTGAAAACAGAACTGAAACCACAAGTGAATCACAAACGCAAACAAACTATGATCCGGCAACGGATCCTCACAATGTTGTTGTTATGATAGAATATACATTCAATGACGCAAACTATCCAAATTGCTATTATTAGCTAACAACTACGGATGTCCAATAATATCAGCCGTTAAATGCTTTAAAATGTAATATCGGAAATTATCGGTATCGGTTTCAAAATTATTGGTATCGGTTTCACAAAGTAAAATTTATGACTTTTGAAAATGCCGCTGTGTACACGGACGTAGGGAGAAGTACAGAGCGCCAATAAACCTTAAAGGCACTGCCTTTGCGTGCCAGCCCAGTCACATGATACCTACGGCTTTTCACACACACAAGTGGATGCAAAGCATACTTGGTCAACAGCCATACAGGTCACACTGAGGGTGGCCGTATAAACAACTTTAACACTGTTGCAAATATGCGCCACACTGTGAACCCACACCAAACAAGAATGACAAACACATTTCGGGAGAACATCCGCACCGTAACACAACATAAACACAACAGAACAAATACCCAGAACCCCTTGCAGCACTAACTCTTCCGGGACGCTACAATATACACCCCCCACACACACACACACCTCAACCCCGCCCCCCCCAACCCTGCCCACCTCAACCTCATCATGCTCTCTCAGGGAGAGCATGTCCCAAAGTCCAAGCTGCTGTTTTGAGGCATGTTAAAAAAAAATAATGCACTTTGTGACTTCAATAATAAATATGGCAGTGCCATGTTGGCATTTTTTTCCAAAATTTGAGTTGATTTATTTTGGAAAACCTTGTTACATTGTTTAATGCATCCAGTGGGGCATCACAACAAAATTAGGCATAATAATGTGTTAATTCCACGACTGTATATATCAGTATCGGTTGATATCGGAATCGGTAATTAAGAGTTGGACAATATCGGAATATCGGATAACGGCAAAAAAAACATTATCGGACATCATTACTAACAACACCTAAAGCTAATGCAAGTGCATGTGTCACGTATGTACGTGATTACGTACGAGAAGCCTTAAGAGGGCAGGATATACTGTGTAAAATACATAGAAAGTTAGCGCCCTCTAGGCATCTATGTAAATGTGGCAAACAGTTTCATAAAGACACTCCTGTTACAACACATTGCTCAGTCAATCAAAGCGTATTTGAATGTTTTTAATTTCAGATAACATAATAAAACACAAAGGTGAGTGGGAAATCACTGACTTATTGATATATACTTAAATTTCAATAAAGTATCCATCAACTATAAATATATTCATGTATAGCAGGTCTACTTTTTTATTGAGATGCTTTGTAATTTCTTCAAAGGTGTCCAATGAAAAAATGGATGAGGTATGATCTAGTATACTGATAAAAAGGTCTTACAAAGTGTGTGTGAATGTAGCTTGTTACACATGCAGGTTTGCTTGTGTATGACAATAATATGGTCAATACTCGTGCATTACAGATGTTCAGTCATCAAAACAAATTTGCATTTAGTTGTTGAAAACATCTTGACCCCATTTAGCATGTAGATATTATTTCACTGACCAGTCAGTTCACTTTGCCAGCAGCGACTTGGCTTTCAGGACGAATAACTCAAATATTTCATGGCTCATCTCATCTCCACATTCGGTTACACGTCTCTGGTCGTTAGCTGCAAACTTAATGAAATCAGAAGGAAGAGTCTTCACGCTTGAATGAATCAAAGACTTGTGCGTATTAGCTTCAGAAACCTGTGAGACAGCAAGCGAGTTGTCCCTGCTCGCTGTCTATATTCACATGGTCGTCCCTTCATAGGTCATATAATACTGCAAAATGTCTGCAGTCTAAGTGGAACACAATGAACAATTTGTAATTTTTTTAATTGTATTTATATAATATGATTAACTGATGTAAAGATGTTACATACTGCATGTTGCATTAAGGTAAAACATTTATTGATGTAAAATCATTTAGACAGTGACATTTATTGAGTGTATTATTAGCATTTTTGCTACTGTGACAAATATGTCACCTCATACTTTCCATAACAATTTTAGGACTTAAATATTTATGACTAAATATTTTTCTAGCTTGTTTTCTATAAATTCATTGAAAAAATATCGTAAGAACAGTTCAATTGTAATATTTGACACACAATTCAAGTATCACAGCTGTTACATTGATTTAAAATTAACTTTGTTGATAAAAACTACGGGTGTCTCGATACATCTTTTTCACTTCAAATACGATACCAATATTAATCCGATACAATATCAGCAGGAATTATACGTACTTTTACTATTTTGTAGTGTTGAATGTTAGAAAAGGTTTGATCAAGTGAAATTAGTCAAACAGAGAACAAAGGTATAGGTGTGAAAAACACAAACCTATTTCATAGTACCGTTTTTTTCGGAGTATAAGTCGCACCGGAGTATAAGTCGCACCTGCCAAAAATGCATAATAAAGAAGGAAAAAAACATATATAAGTCGCACTGGAGTATAAGTCGCATTTTTGGGGGATATGTATTTGATAAAACCCAACACCAAAAATAGACATTTTAAAGGCAATTTAAAATAAATAAAGAATAGTGAACAACAGGCTGAATAAGTGTACGTTATATGAGGCATAAATAACCAACTGAGAACGTGCCTGGTATGTTAACATAACATATTATGGTAAGAGTCATTCAAATAACTATAACATATAGAACATGCTATACGTTTACCAAACAATCTGTCACTCCTAATCGCTAAATCCCATGAAATCTTATACGTCTAGTCTCTTACGTGAATGAGCTAAATAATATTGTTTGATATTTTACGGTAATGTGTTAATAATTTCACACATAAGTCGCTCCTGAGTATAAGTCGCACCCCCGGCCAAACTATAAAAAAAACTGCGACTTATAGTCCGAAAAATACGGTATATAATTTGTCCTGAACAGACTTTTGCCAACACCCTGTGATCGCAATAATTCATGAAGTCAGGATCACGATGCAGTAAGTTGAATGATGCAGACATGATTGTTACTGGACACTGTCTATTACACTTCTGCCTTGGAGACTTTGTATGTGTAAGTGATATACAGCTATTACTATTTAATACTTGTTTATATTGACAAATGTGCTGTTTTAGACTGCAATATTGTTCAGTTAGACACTTTTACTAAAGTCTAGCTTGTGCGCTATTGTGTGCTTTGCTGTTGTGTAGCTGCTAGCTCCTGGTAGCCAATAGGGGGGTTCTGATTTTTCTACATTTCGCACAATTCATTGTCGTTGGCCATACCACAATGCTTTGTTTGTGTCACACCCATTTGGCTGATCATTCAAGTAGTGACGGCGTGGCGCAGTTGGGAGAGAGTTCCTGGTTCAATCCCCACCTTCTACCATCCTAGTCACGTCCATTGTGTCCTTGAGCAAGACACTTCACCCTTGCTCCTGATGGGTCCTAGTTAGCGCCTTGCATGGCAGCTCCCGCCATCAGTGTGTGAATGTGTGTGTGAATGGGTGAATGTGGAAATAATGTCAAAGCGCTTTTAGACTTAGACTTAGACAAACTTTAATGATCCACAAGGGAAATTGTTCAACACAGTAGCTCAGTTTTGATGGAAAGTGTAAGGATGGAAAGGACAATGCAGGTATAAATAGACTAATATAGCGATAAAAAAATCTCACATATATACGAATATATACATAATATGTGTACAAAATAATATATATACAGATATATTTTATTATGTCTAAAACATATATACAATATATACAAATGACCATGTACAATATTATAGTATACAGTATATGTGACAGCAGCAGCATAAAATAGAGAGTAGATCCAGCAGGAAATAGAAAATAGACATTATAAACAAAGAGAAGTAGCTAACATGTCAGGTGTCAGGTAATAGGCAGATGTCATCTATTGCTGTATGGCGAGTGATTATACAGCTGGATGGAGTGTGGAATGAAGGAGTTCTTGAATCGCACAGTGTGGGAAGGAAGTTGAAGGAGTCTGTTGGAGTATGAGCTCCGCTGTCCCTTTTGTCAGGTGGAGTGGGTGGGCAGGATTGTCCATGATGGCCAGCAGTTTGTCCAGTGTCCTCCTATCCCTCACTGACACAAACGCCTCCAACTGCGTGACAATAGTTTGGCCGGCTTTCCGGATCAGTTTATCAATCCGGTTTGAGTCCCTTTTGCTGGTGCTGCTCCCCCAACAAACCACTGCAAAGTGCAGGGCACTGGCCACAACAGACTGATAAAATATCTCCAACAACTTGCTGCACACATTAAAGGACCTAAGCTTCCTCAGGAAAAAGAGTCTGCTCATGCCCTTCTTGTAAACAGCTTTGCAGTTGTCCTTCCAGTCCAGTCTGCTGTTCAAATGGACTCCCAGGTACTTGTACTGCTCCACTACTGCCACCTCCCGGCCCTGGATCTTGATGGGCTCCACCGGGGTCACTCTCTTCCTGAAGTCAATGACCAGCTCCTTGGTCTTGTCCACATTAAGGACCAGATGGTTCGCCTGAGACCACTCTACACAGTCAGCGATCAGTGTCCTGTACTCCAATTCCTGTCCCTCTCTGATCCACCCGACCACAGCAGACTCGTCAGAGTATTTCTGCAGGTGGCAGGACCTGGAACTATACTGGAAGTCTCAGGTGTACAGGGTGAACAGGAAAGGAGACAGGACAATCCTCTGTGGAGCACTTACACCACTGACCACAGTATCCGACAGGGAGCTGTGGTCAGTTTTGAGTTCCTTAAAAAGGTAGAAAAGCGCAAGTATAACCCATTAACCATATAGTGATAATTATAATGCCGACAACGTGTGCAATTGTCAACTGCCACAATCGAGGTAGGAGAGATATTACAAGCTTTTATCCCATTCCTAAGTGTATTTCAGGACAGACAGAAGCGGCTGAAAAGAAGAGTTAATGGCAAAGGATATCGCTGCAATCAACCTAGATGTGACGTGCTGTGACGACTTTGTGTTTGTTCGGATCATTTCATTTCAGGTAATGTGAGTGTGAATGTTGTCTGTCTATCTGTGTTGGCCCTGCGATGAGGTGGCGACTTGTCCAGGGTGTACACCGCCTTCCGCCCAAATGCAGCTGAGATAGGTTGCAGCGCCCCCCGCGACCCCAAAGGGAATAAGCGGTAGAAAATGGATGGATGGATGGAAAATGTATCTAAAGTAAATGACAGCCACACTTTGCATTAACTAGATGTACTTGGTCGAAGAACTTTGATAGAAGTTGTATTGATAAAAATAGTTCTCACTTCTCTTATACGGACCGTAGTCTCCACATATAAAAAAACCGAAGCGATGTGAGAACAACATTCTCCCAATCCTGCCTTACAGGCGCAGTGTGCTGAGATGACATTAGATTGGTTATTTGTGATTCTCCAGGGTGTCAAACTTGGGTCCGATAATTTCTGAGAGTCCATTGCGCTCGGCTGGCTTAATGACACAATGTCCACTGGGTTTATACAGATGAAACATAAACGTCACAAATGCATCCACAAACAAAGCCGTCATAGCTTTCTTGACTCTTATAATTTTGAAAGTCCTTCAAGATGTAAAATGGGCTTGGTTGAAAAGTTAAGTACGGGTAGTTCACAAAGTGGTGATGTTCTAAATCAGAATACAATACGGGTATGAGACATCATGGAAGATGTCGTGGTCTCTGCTCCGCTCAGACTTGTCGATCTTGTACAGATCCTTGCATCCAATTACAGCTGGTTGCTACGTATAAAGACAAAGAGACTTATTTTCTAATAACTAACAGTATTTCTCCATCATACCACACTCTGTGCAATGTTATTTTCCACTGAATAGTTCGGAAAAATTACGTGTAGCGCTACTGTGAACAATGAGTCTTTCAAAGTGGCTTCTGGCAATGAATTGTAGAATACTTAAGCCAAAAATCTGAGGCCCCTACAGCCTACCATGTTTACTTTTTGTAAATGACTTGACTAAAATACAAGAAAAGACCAACCTATCGTCTCATCCTTGTTGTTGTGATGATTATCAGATTGATATCCAACATCAATATCAGATCGTGACCTTTGGAAATGAGCTAGCTCCTTCTCATGTGTTTTTCAATTATTTCCATTTCACAGAAAAAACTAATCAGGCAGATAATTAATATCGTTTCACAAAATGATATTTGCATAACATAAAAACATTGCTTTCCTTGCAGTGCATAACATTCTGGGGTCCAGGTGTTGCTTCACATTTGCATTCTTGGCATTAAATGACACTATTGCATTGAGGAATAATTCCAGCCAGACTGTGACGGAGTACGATTTCTGCCAGTATCAGTTCATCAGAGCGTCTCTTCTCTCAGTCTTCAGGGTTAAGTACTTCATGAAAGACTTTATGATGAGCGATGAATCAGTTTTTATGGAGTCATTTTAATTATTTTTTTGAAGCTCTTGTAAAATGTAGTAATGTGAAATGGGACACTTTGCATACTAGTCTTTATTATCTCATTCACTATAAAGACAGAGTATACACATTAAAACATATACATTTTATTTGTTTTGAAAATATTGGTGATGTTCTAAATCAGAATACAAGCTGCAAAAAAATATGTAATGTGTAACATAATACTTATTTTCAAAAAGTGTAATGCTTTTTGAAAAACAAAGCATTACATTAACTTTAGAATAAATAACTAATGTTATGGAAACTATTCTGTGCTCCCTGAATATTAGGTCAATCTTTTTTTAGATCTAAACACGAAAAAAACTGACATAAACAAAGAAAAACATATGACAATACACATGAAGTGTACGTACATTTATAAAGGCATGTATATTGAACAATACAGTATTGTATTGTCCAATACAAAATGTTGTTATCTTTGCGGCCTGTGTACGTCACCTACTGTCAACTCATTTTACAGCGGTTATGTCAGTGCACACTATCACTGTTACCATGTTTTTTAATATTTATTATAGAAATTACATACCAATTAGAAATATATAAAGGATACAGTCTATTAAAACATGGTAATAATTAACTGTCACTACTTGAACTCTTTGACATCCGCTTGGTATCCTTAAATTCAAGTCAATCTTTTTTTCACTGCTGTGTTTACAGCCAATACATCCATTCACAATACTGACAATTGCAAAGACTACTTTTTGTGTTGACCAGTGTGTTTTAAAGAGAAAAAATAACATTTAATAAAAATTGACTCATTGGAATACAGTTTTGAAAAAAAAATTTGGACCTTAGTCAATATTGTTGTTCTCTTTTTATGTAATGTATGCTTTTATTTTTATTAAAAAACCAAACAAAATCAAATAACATAAGAAAACTTGTGAATGAAAGAAATGACGCACAGGTAGTCCTGCATGTGCGGATCGATCGTGCAGTGACACTGCCAATGTTAGGAGCAATGCTACTGTGGTGAATTATTCCGTGTACCATTTTCTTATATGATTGTGAGGAAGCATATATTTGTATTTGGTCTATTTGTATTAAGGAAATATGCCCTTAGATTGCTTTGGGTGCAGAAGTCCATCACAGCTCGTCCAGAGAGTGGGGGCCATTGCCCCCAGGACATTGAGGAACCTATAGGATAGCAGCAGTTGGATTTTAGGAGGAAGTGTAAACACAATAACATCTGCCATGAGAATATGTTCTTTACAAGTGTATGTAAACTTTTGACCTCGACTGTATATATATTATTTTACAAAACTCTGTGATTAGATCGATATTTTTCAGGTCACTTCTGTTTATTTTCACAAATGTTTTTGTTGTTGGTAAGTTTTTGCAGATGATGCTTTTTCAGACTGCCTGTAAATGTGATGGACCCGAGTGGTGGAATATTAAAATCTAGTAAAATTTTGCCTAAAACAAATGTAAATATTAAGAACCCAATGTAGTGAGAGCAACCGTCCCAAAATAAAGAAAGATAATGATGCTCATTTACAATTTATTCAATACAAATTAAAAATACAGTCAAGTTGATAACACTAAAAATATCAATTGGTAAACAATATAGGTGAGGGTACAGCCACGACAGGCGTGGTCAGTGTCCTGGCTCCACTCACTTCCACGGTGTCCTGCACACAAATTAAATCGGAGGCAGGCCACGGGGATAAAATAATCTAAAAACACGGAGACGCTCTCAGAGCTGACGTCACACTTACACGCCTCTGCTGTAGTTCCGCGTAGAAATATTGAGTATGCCCACTCCCCTCACCTATGTGGCCGTACACGTCCCGTCTCGGCCCGCCTCTTGGTCGCTCCCGGGGGTCACCGCAGGTCTCTACGTCCCGATCGCCCTTGTCCACAGAACCACACAGCCAGCGTACAACTCACGAGCCCGCAAGCCCACAGCCAAAGGCAGTTTGATCACCCCCACGTATCCACAATCCACGACACTGACTTCGGAGGCAGAGTTTCCTCTGCCCCTGCGTGTTGTGGGCTTCTTGGGGTTCGCTCCGGTAGCTTGTGGGGTCTGCTGCGTAGTCCTGGATTCCTTCCCAGCCTGCGGGCGTCCACCCGGACGCTCTTGGCAAAGCCTGTCGATCCTCTCCTGTCGCTTCCTCCTCCTGTCGCTTCCCTCCTCTTGTCGCTTCCTCGATCCTTGCCTGTTCTCTCCTTTTAAATGTGCAGTCCTAATGCTCCACAGGTGCGTCTAATTTCAGGTGCCGTTCGATTGGGCACCTTGGTTGCTAGGGGCAACGAGCTAAAAGGAGCAACGTCTTAAAATACCAGCAAAGTCCACAAGGAGTAAAAACATGCAATTAAAAAGACAATCAAATTCCAAAGTGTAAAAACATCCAATTAAAAATACAATCAAATTCAAAAGTGTAAAAACATGCAATTAAAATCCACAGCAATAAAAACACTAAGACATGCATGGCAATGAAACATACAAAAATAAAATCCCCTACTTGTGTGCCATCACATAAACATTCAGTTTTACATCACAATGACAAACATATTGTTCTATTTTATTCTATGCTGACAACACAAATCCAAACTGGGGAATACATATTTTTATAAAGGCACATTATTTACAGCTTGTTTTGGGTCTGATTGTGCAAGTGGCCATGCTGTCGTCAGTAAACTCAATTATTGCTAAATGTGGCCTTCTTGTTGATTAAAATGCGAGGTAACGATGTCAGATTGCAGACGTATCATGCAGACCTCGGCTCTGAGCGGCAAAGCTGAAGGGAAGACGTCAACAAGCGTCTGCGTCTCTGTTGTACTGCCTGTAGATCTAGCAGTGCCTACGCTGCTATTCAAATGTCAGAAGGAACATAAAAGCCCAGGGCTATTTAAGAGAATAAACATTGTCGGAGTCAGAGAGTCATCACCTAACCGCTGAATGTGTTTGTTTCACGGTGCAAAGGATGCTGGGAGCCAGCTCATATTAGTGTCTTTATATCTTGGTGACAACAGCCTTCAGGCAGCGCGATTACACATCATGCATGAAATATTTCTAAAATCTGTTTCAAGAATTGCTCTGTTTATTCTTTTGCACACAACACCATACGCTCTTGTGTTGTTTAGATACATGTGAGAATGATAATAAAATATACAATGTAATTCCAACCAAATTTTTTCACATAGTAGTAAAAAACAGCTCTATAGGTAAACCTGCAAGTTCATATCTTTCGGATACTATTAGATTTTACATGGCAGTAATTTATTTTTGCTTTTGTACGAGCATTTTTATACCCTGAGATGTTATCATTTTGTCTTTGTTGTTAAAGCAAGAGACAATTACATAAAATGAGTTACTAAATTAAAATGTAGGAAATACTTTTTTTTATATATTAGCTACAGACTTGATGAAGAAAAACGCTAAAACTGTTGTGTTAGAAAATAATATACATTACACTAGTGTTTTTCAACCACTGTGCCGTGCCGTGAGATACAGTCTGGTGTGCCGTGGGAGATTATCTAATTTCACCTATTTGGGTTAAAAATATTTTTTGCAAACCAGTAATTATAGTCTGCAAATGATGTGTTGTTGATGAGTGTCTGTGCTGTCTAGAGCTCGGCAGCGTAACCTTGTAATACTCTTCCATATCAGTAGGTGGCAGCAAGTAGCTAATTGCTTTGTAGATGTCGGGAACATGGTTTGTCGTGATCACAAATGTGTGCAGGTAAAAAGGTATCTAATAAACAAAATAAAACAAAAAGCGAGTGCCACTAAGAAAAGGCATTGAAGCTTAGGGAAGGCTATGCAAAACAAAACTAAAACTGAACTGGTTGCAAAGTAAACAAAAACAGAATGCTGGACGACAGCAAAGACTTACAGCGTGTGGAGCAGACAGCGTCCACAAAGTACATCCAAACATGACATGACAATCAACAATGTCCGCACAAAGAAGGATAGCGAGAACTTAAATAGTCTTGATTGCTAAAACAAAGCAGGTGCGGGGAATAGCGTTCAAGGAAGATATGAAACTGCTACAGGAAAATACCAACAAAACAGGAAAAGCCAAAATAGGAGCGCAAGACAAGAACTAAAACATTACATACAGGAAGACACCAAAAAACTCCAAATAAGTCACGGCGTGATGTGACAGGTCATGACAGTACACCTACTTTGAGACAAGAGCTATAGTGATGCATGGTTGGTTATGGTTTAAAGTCATATTCTACACTTGCGAGAACAACTTTTAAATTTCATTTTTTAATGTTTTCCGCTGGCGGTGTGCCTCCGCATTTTTTCGATGAAAAAAATGTGCCTTGGCTCAAAAAAGGTTGAAAAACACTGCATTACACTGTAAATATATAAAAGATACAGTATATATGATCAACATGGAAGATTACCATGGTTGTGATTATCCATGAGCACAAGTGTTTGTTTTTTGCATTTGTAGTTGATATTCGTTTTATAACAATGACGTGAGGTTTATACTTGGTGAAGCACTTAAACTGTTTTACCTTGAACTTTAATACAGGCTGCGCATTGTGAAGATAACAAAAAGTAAATAATTCAAAATGTTGTTGTGTTTAATTATCTATTAACCTTTTTTTTTTTTTTTAAACTAAAAAACTGAAAACCATTTATTATATTAATTTGCATACAAATTCCATGCACCTATTATTTTCCAGGAAGCTTTGTTACTTTGTTTGTAAAGGTCCTCCTTGTGATATTCTACTTTTAAATGTCTGTCAGCTGCTTTGTGAGTTGTGCACTTCCCGAGGCTGTGCTTCATTGTCGAAAGATGGCAGCGACAAGAACCTGCTAGTTCACCTACACCGGTGGTCAGCAACTCGCGGCTCTAGAGCCGCATGCGGCTCTTTAGCGCCGCCCTTGCGGCTCCCTGGACCTCTTTCAGAGATGTGTGAAAATGGAAAAAGATGAAGAAAAAAACACATTTTTGGTTTTAATATATTTTTTGTAGGAGAACAAACATGACACAAACCTTACTAATTGTTGGAAATCCCACTGTTTATGTTATACATGCTTCACTTATGAGAGTATTTGGTAAGCACCGTTTTGTCCTACTAATTTCAGCAATCTTTGAACTCATCGTAGTTTGTTTACATGTACAACTTTCTCCGATGCTGCCAAAGAAAGACGTGTTTTATGCCACTCCTTCTTTGTCTCATTTTGTCCACCAAACATTTCATGCTGTGCGTGAATGCACAAAGGTGAGCTTTGTTGATTTTATTGATATGCTGGAGTGCTTATCAGGCATATTTGGTCAATCCATGACTGCAAGCTAATCGATGCTAACATGCTATTTAGGCTAGCTGTATGTACATATTGCATCATTATGCCTCGTTTGTAAGTATATTTGAGCTCATTTAATTTCCTTTACTTACGTCCTCTGTTTATTTAATTTATATTTGCATTTCTCATGACACATTATCCGTATGTAATATTGGCTGCATTTCTGATAGTTGTTTGCATGCCATGTTGTTCCAGACCACAGCAAACATTACCCAGCTTGCAAAGATTGTAATAAATCCATTAGAAGAAGACAGCCTGACGTTTCCTTAAACTTGGACACACACATTGGCCATTCTAAGGCAGTAATTTCCAGAAGTTATCTCATCCTGTGAGAAGCCTCCATTTTACTAATTATTTCCAATGTTGCAAAGATGTGTGGAATAAAAATTAAAATACAACATTTCTGTCAACGAAGATTTGCGTCAGCCTTTGATAGTAGGCTAATATGGCTAATATAGACACTTACATCATGTGTTGCCTTCATTACAACACTTATATAAGACTTTAAATTTGTTGCGGCTTCAGAAATATTTTATTTTTTTTGTATTTTTGGTCCAATATGGCTCTTTCAACATTTTGGGTTGCCGACCCCTCTTCATGGTGAATCAGTGTACGACTGTGCCTCTTTGGATACTTTCTTTGTATTTTATAGCCCAAATAGCAAGTATAACACTTATATGAAGTACATTACACAAGATGTACAAAGTTATAAAGTATATAAATATTATATTAGTGACATGATGGCAGACACGCATGTCCTCAGCCCTCAGTGCAGTGCACTAAGAGTGTAATTAGCTAAGAAAGTCGCCCGGCAACCTCATCCTAGATTTCTACAATATAAGTCCAAGTGCACTCGGCGCTAAGCAGTGTACAGGTACTAAGATGGAAAACTTGAGAGCAGAGAGTAATGACTTCATCTCACCTTTGTGCCCTGTATTTGATCAGGAAATCACATCTCTAACGGTTTTTACTCAAAGGGGATCTATGATGAATTACGTATTTTCTGACTTACATATTTTGTTGCAATGTTGGACAACAAAGGCAAAGCATCAAATCATAACGTTCATGTGTTTTGGTGTGAAGTTGCACGCAGTTTTGGATGCCTCTGTTCGCTGAGTTTTGCAGTCTGGCTACGTTGTGACGTCACAGCGAGGTCGTACTCATATGGACATTAAGTAAAGCTCTCAGGGGAGGAGCTAAGAGGGCGAGGGGCTTTCAGGCCATGAGGAAACGGACAACAAGGTCGGATAAAGTATTATTTTCATATGATCTTATAATAATACTGATGTGTGGCATACATACTTGCCAACCTTGAGACCTCCGATTTCGGGAGGTGGGGGGGTGGGGGTTGGGGGCGTGGTTAAGAGGGGAGGAGCATATTTACAGCTAGAATTCACCAAGTCAAGTATTTCATATATATATATATATATATATAAGAAATACTTGACTTTCAGTGAATTCTAGCTACCGTATTTTCCGCACTATAAGGCGCACCGGATTATTAGCCGCACCTTCTATGAATTACATATTTCATAATTTTGTCCACCAATAAGCCGCCCCGGACTAAAAGCCGCGCCTACGCTGCGCTAAAGTGAATGTCAAAAAAACGCTGCGCTAAAGTGAATGTCAAAAAAACAGTCAGATAGTTCAGTCAAACTTTAATAATATATTGAAAACCAGCGTTCTAACAACTCTGTCCCAAAATGTACGCAAATGTGCAATCACAAACATAGTAAAATTCAAAATGGTGTAGAGCAATAAATAGCAACATAATGTTGCTCGAACGTTAATGTCACAACACACAAAATAAACATAGCGCTCACCTTCTGAAGTTATTCTTCATTCGTAAATCCTTCGAATTCTTCGTCTTCGGTGTCCGAATTGAAAAGTTGCGCAAGCGTGGGATCCAAAAATAGCCGGTTCCGTCTCGTAGAAGTCATCGGGAGTCAGTGTCGCTGTTGTTGTGCAGCAGTTCTGTGAATCCTGCCTTCCGGAAAGCTCGGACCACAGTTGTGACCGAAACTATCTGCCCAGGCATTTACGATCCACTGGCAGATGTTGGCGTATGTCGACCGGCGCTATCTGCCCGTCTTAGTGAAGGTGTGTTCGCCTTCGGAGCTGTGTGAAAAAAGCCACCCGGCCTCTTCGCGTAAACTTCCCTTAACCACTCGCTCATCTTTTCTTCATCCATCCATCCCTTCGAGTTAGCTTTTATGATGACGCCGGCTGGAAAGGTCTCTTTTGGATGGGTGGAAGTTAGCATGGCAAGCTAGAACCACAGTGAAGGATGACTCCTCATTCCCTGTGGTGCGAATATTCACCGTACGTGCTCCCGTTCCACAGTGCAGTTCACAGGAATATCAGTTGCTGTGAAATACGGTAGTAATCCGTGTGCGGATGGAGAGATTGCGTCTTTTTATGATCCGGATCCTTGTCGCGTAGTAGGAGCCATTTTGTGGTCTTTACAGATGTAAACAGGAAATGAAACGTACGGTGATATCCGCGCGTTTTTTCTTCTTCTTCCGGGGGCGGGTGAAGCGCTTCCTGTTCTATGGGGGCGGGTGCTTTCCTTGGCGGTTGCTTGCGTAGAAGAAGAAGCGCTTCCTGTTCTACCGGGAAAAAAGATGGCGGCTGTTTACCGAAGTTGCGAGACCGAAACTTTATGAAAATGAATCGTAATAAAGCGCACCGGGTTATTAGGCGCACTGTCAGCTTTTGAGAAAAATTGTGGTTTTTAGGTGCGCCTTATGGTGCGGAAAATACGGTACATATATATATATATATATATATATATATATATGTATATATATATATATATATATATATATATATATATATATATATATATATATATATATATATAAATATATATATATAAATAAGAGAAATTCTTGAATTTCAGTGTTCATTTATTTACACATATACACACACATAACACTCATCTACTCATTGTTGAGTTAAGGGTTGAATTGTCCATCCTTGTTCTATTCTCTGTCACTATTTTTCTAACCATGCTGAACACTCTCTCTGATGATGCATTCTGCTTCATCTCCTTGTTGTGTGCGCAGTTGTGCACTGCACTCTCTAAAAGCTGTAGATGTTATTGTCACATATGCATGTACAGTGGATGACAGTATTGTCCTGTTTAAGAGTGTTACAACATTGCTGTTTACGGTAGGCGAACTGCTTTACGGTAGACGAAAACGTGACTGCTGTTGTTGTGTGTTGTTACCGCGCTGGGAGGACGTTAATGAAACCGCCTAACAATAAAGCCACATAAGAAACCAAGAACTCGCCCTCGGTCATTCTACAGTTATATCGTGATTGGGCAGGTACGCTGTTTATATTGTGGGAAAGCGGACGTGAAAACAGGCTGTCGACCGCATGGAGCTGGAGGGGGCGTGGCCTCCAGGTCCGCCTGAATTTCGGGAGATTTTCGAGAGAAAATTTGTCCCGGGAGGTTTTCGGGAGAGGCGCTGAATTTCGGGAGTCTCCCGGAAAATCCGGGAGGGTTGGCAAGTACGGTGACATACAGTGACATAAATGTGTGTGCAGGTGTATCTAATGTTGTAGCTTGGTGAATCTACATATTGTTTAAGAAATAATAGCTATGATGATTTCAAGATATGTATTTAAATAATGTCGATTTTCAAAAGATACTTCTTTATAATTTTGGAGATGGTGGGTTGTGGTTTCATTTCAAATAGGGGAATCTCATTTTCAGCTACTCTTTAAACCATGGTTTCTAAATAGGGATGTCCGATAATGGCTTTTTGCCGATATCCGATACTCCGATATTGTCCAACTTTTTATTTCCCGATACCGATATCAACCGATACCGATATCAACCGATATATACAGTCGTGGAATTAACACATTAGTATGCCTAATTTGGACAACCAGGTATGGTGAAGATAAGGTACTTTTTTTAAAAATTAATAAAATAAAATAAGATAAATAAATTAAAAACATTTTCTTGAATGAAAAAGAAAGTAAAACAATATAAAAACAGTTACATAGAAACTAGTAATTAATGAAAATGAGTAAAATTAACTGTTAAAGGTTAGTACTATTAGTGGACCAGCAGCACGCACAATCATGTGTGCTTATGGACTGTATCCCTTGCAGACTGTATTGATATATATTGATATATAATGTAGGAACCAGAATATTAATAACAGAAAGAAACAACCCTTTTGTGTGAATGAGTGTAAATGGGGGAGGGAGGTTTTTTGGGTTGGTGCACTAATTGTAAGTGTATCTTGTGTTTATTTATGTTGATTTAATAAAAACAATTTAAAAAAAAACGATACTGATAATTTCCGATATTACATTTTAACGCATTTATCGGCAGGCCGATATTATCGGACATCTCTAGTTCTAAACCTTTTTGACCTCGGGGTCGGGGGCCAACTCAAATACTGAACTAGTGATTTTATTCTTGATTTTAATAATATCCATTAACAGAATAAACTTTGTCAAATGATATAAAACCGTGTGTTAATCACAAATATTGTTTTTAAGGCTTAGGTAAAGCTGACTACAAAAATAAATACTAATCAAATATCAGTGGCCTAGTGGTTAGAGTGTCCGCCCTAAGATCGGTAGGTTGTGAGTTCAAACCCCGGTGAGTCATACCAAAGGCTATAAAAAATGGGACCCATTACCTCCCTGCTTGGCACTCAGCATCAAGGGTTGGAATTGGGGGTTAAATTACCAAAAATGATTCCCGAGCGCGGCCACCGCTGCTACTCACTGCTCCCCTCACCTCCCAGGGGGTGAACAAGGGGATGGGTCAAATGCAGAGGACAAATTTCACCACACTTAGTGTGTGTGTGACAATCATTGGTACTTTAACTTCATTTTAACATAACTTATATTGCAAAAGAAGGGACTTGTAAAAACTGATGAAAAATGCATTTACATACAGTGCTAAAAAAAATTAACTAAACTAATAATAGATAATAATAATAAATATGGTTCTTAATTAAACTGCCAATAAAATGAAGGTGCAAATGAAAATACAGTTTCACTACTTAAGTCATAATGTTTGTACTTCAGCAGTTTCTCTATGACTTTTGCTCCTTCTTCTGTTTGTTTAATATTGTCATTAGTGCCCCATGTGGTGGAAAACTGTATTACAACTGGGTACCGTTGTGGCCCTTACAGACCACTGCTGAGAAACAGATATTTTTTGGCGGCCCTCGATGGGGCATTTGCGGCCCAACAGAAACGCTGCTCTGAACACAATTACAGTCTCTAACAACAGATAAAAGATATAAAGACGCTGGATTTTACAAATAAAACGTCACTTGGAGGACTGTGAATTTCTCCATATCAACTTGGAACGACAGAATGAAACTTGAAAAAGGCTCTGGCAGTGGTTTATGTTTTTATATTTTTGCTCCTTTTGCTGTCAATCAAAAAAAGATTCAGCCTCAGACAGATCATCCAATCATCATGCGTCAACCCAGCCAGCCGAGGCCAAGCCCACTATCCATTCACCTCCAGAGACACTTGGGACAAAGCCAAGCATTCAATCCACTGATTGTCTGGTTTGGGCTTGATGAAACGACCCACTGTAGCTCCCCCATTGAAGTCAACTGACGCACAGCTTTAACACTGTTTAATGTGCTGTGAAAATGGATGGATGGAATCCACCACAATGAAGATGAAGAAATAATAAGTCTTTGAGTGTCAACAAAAGCTGAATGCATTTATTTAGTCAATGAAATGTAAACACAAAAGTACATATTTGAACAGGGTTTTTTTTACATCTTAGAAGAGACTCAGCTTCCCTTGGGGTCTTAGAGCAATCACCACACTGTTTCATTTGCAATCTGGGATGACCTCCGGTATCAAACAACATGCAGGTTATAAAAGTGACTGTGGAGCAAAATTTGGACTAAAGCATACCCAATACATATTATCTAGGCCACAAGGAAGTGTTTCAAATGTACAAACCCTGTTTCCATATGAGTTGGGAAATTGTGTTAGATGTAAATATAAACGGAATACAATGATTTGCAAATCCTTTTCAACCCATATTCAATTGAATGCACTACAAAGACAAGATATTTGATGTTCAAACTCATAAACTTTATTTGTTTTTTTGCAAATAATAATTAACTTAGAATTTCATGGCTGCAACACGTGCCAAAGTAGTTGGGAAAGGGCATGTTCACCACTGTGTTACATGGCCTTTCCTTTTAACAACACTCAGTAAACGTTTGGGAACTGAGGAGACACATTTTTTAAGCTTCTCAGGTGGAATTCTTTCCCATTCTTGCTTGATGTACAGCTTAAGTTGTTCAACAGTCTGGGTGTCTCCGTTGTGGTATTTTAGGCTTCATAATGAGCCACACATTTTCAATTGGAGACAGGTCTGGACTACAGGCAGGCCAGTCTAGTACCCGCACTCTATTACTATAAAGCCACGTTGATGTAACACGTGGCTTGGCATTGTCTTGCTGAAATAAGCAGGGGTGTCCATGGTAACGTTGCTTGGATGGCAACATATGTTGCTCCAAAACCTGCATGTACCTTTCAGCATTAATGGCGCCTTCACAGAGGTGTAAGTTACCCATGTATTGGGCACTAATACACCCCCATACCATCACAGATGCTGGCTTTTCAACTTTGCGCCTATAACAATCCGGATGGTTCTTTTCCTCTTTGGTCCGGAAGACACAACGTCCACAGTTTCCAAAAACAATTTGAAATGTGGACTCGTCAGACCACAGAACACTTTTCCACTTTATATCAGTCCATCTTAGATGAGCTCAGGCCCAGTGAAGCCGACGGTGTTTCTGGGTGTTGTTGATAAACGGTTTTCGCCTTGCATAGGAGAGTTTTAACTTGCACTTACAGATGTAGCAACCAACTGTAGTTACTGACAGTGGGTTTCTGATGTGTTCCTGAGCCCATGTGGTGATATCCTTTACACACTGATGTCGCTTGTTGATGCAGTACAGCCTGAGGGATCGAAGGTCACGGGCTTAGCTGCTTACGTGCAGTGATTTCTCCAGATTCTCTGAACCCTTTGATGATATTACGGACCGTAGCTGGTGAAATCCCTAAATTCCTTGCAATAGCTGGTTGAGAAAGGTTTTTCTTAAATTGTTCAACAAATTGCTCACGCATTTGTTGACAAAGTGGTGACCCTCGCCCCATCCTTGTTTGTGAAGGACTGAGCATTTCATGGAATCTACTTTTATATCCAATCATGGCACCCACCTGTTCCCAATTTGCCTGTTCACCTGTGGGATGTTCCAAATAAGTGTTTGATGAGCATTCCTCAACTTTATCAGTATTTATTGCCACCTTTCCCAACTTCTTTGTCACGTGTTGCTGCCATCAAATTCTAAAGTTAATGATTATTAGCAACAACAAAAAAAGTTTATCAGTTTGAACATCAAATATGTTGTTGTTGTAGCATATTCAACTGAATTTGGGTTGAAAAGGATTTGCAAATCATTGTATTCCGTTTATATTTACATCTAACACAATTTCCCAACTCATATGGAAACGGGGTTTGTAGATCAAACATATCATATTGGTCGTCTTTAATATATAATGTAGACATGCAAAATACTTCATACTTATTGTTTTGTTCACATGCAAAGGTAGGAAAACTCCAACCAGGGTGATGATTATATAAAACCCTGACTTCAGCATCTGTGCATGGACGAATAAAACGGAGCTTTTTAATAATTAAACACTGGATTTTTGTATCTCGTACATCTCAATGATCTTTCATCACCACAGGAGATCATCTGGAGGTAGTGACGGTTGGAGGAGAAATACAAGACGGGAATTTTTTAATTAACCTACTTTTGATCGGCCTCTTTGGTGTTCTCTTTTTTCAGTGCGTGGGAGGAGATGGAGGATAGCTGCGTGACTTTTCCAATTATGGACGTAGTTATCATGTTGGATCATCACTCCCCCACACTGTGTTTGAATTAAGCCTTAAGATTATTTGGCAATGTCAAACCTGCGTGGCAGATTAACACCAAGGCAAACTTCACAATGTTGTCCCCTAATGTATTCCCTCCCGCACTCTTTTCTCTTTACCAGCTTTATTTCTAAATTAGGCAGCTCAAGGGGAGCCACTTTCATCACCAGTAAGCGTTTGCTGCACCAACTTTAAAACCATCCGACCATCAACCAACAGTTTGTTTTGCAGTCTACTAAACACTGTGGAAGTTGTACTTAACTAACAAGAAAACTATAACCCCTGCAAATCCAATCAGTGTAGAATGAGCACAGTCATGTGACACAGTCAGTGTGATACCTCTGCTCTGAGCGCTGGTTCCTAAATGTTCCTGATTGACAATCAGGAGGGTTTTAACCAGTGCCGTCCTGAATATGCATACATGCCAACCCTCCCAAATTTTCTGGGAGACTCTTGAAATTCAGCGCCTCTCCCGAAAACCTCCCAGGACAAATATTCTCCCGAAAATCTCCCGATTTTCAGCCGGAACTGGAGGCCACGCCCCCTCCAGCTCCATGCGGACCTGAGTGAGGACAGCCTTTTTTCACGACGGGAGGACAACAAGGTGACAAGAAATAAATCATCCTGACTAGAGATAAATTGTATTATTATGTTTATCTTACCTAAAAATAAATATATTTATTAATTTAAAAAAATAAATAAATGTTTACTATATTTTGCTAAAAACATCAAAATTAATTGTATTTTTATTTGTATTTTTTCTGACTCCTTATTACATCCAGCCATAGAATTATATATTAAAATAAACATATTTGAAATAATTAATTTAATTTTGAATTATCATAATAATTCATTTAAAATGACCATATTTAATTATTAAAATAATTGCTTGTTTATCAACAACTTTAGCATTTTATTCATTACATTTTGAAGCTCTCAGAAGCCAAGTTATGTTATATTCCTTAATATTTATTTATGCAAGTTTGAAGTATCAGTTATCTAAACACAGTATTGTTTGCATATTTTCAGGATATATACATATGTATATATATATATATATATATATATATATATATATATATATATATATATATATATATATATATATATATATATGAAATACTTGACTTGGTGAATTCTAGTTGTCAATATACTCCTCCCCTCTTAACCACACCCCCAACCACGCCCTGCCCCCCCACCTCCCACCTCCCGAAATCGGAGGTCTCAAGGTTGGCAAGTATAAATATGGCTTTTCCTTTTTTTCTGTTTGATCTTTGTTAGTTTATATTTATTCACCTGTGGGACAATTCTTCTGTGGAGAGGCGGGGCCGGCAGTCCGACGGCGAGGCAGGGCACACCGGAGCCCGTCCCAAGATGGCGATGAGGAGGTGCGGACGGCGAGCAAGCGACAAGGCGGAGCGTGCCATCGACGCCGCAATTATCACCAGGTGCGTGGAGCGCCCAGCTGGGCACAATCTAATAATCATCTGCAACGGTGTAAAAGGGCGGCAGCCGGAAACGTGAGGGAGACTGGGGAAGGAGAGCAGCCGGCGAAAGCACACAGAAAGACCAGACGGCTGAAAAGCACAGAAGGAGACTTGAGCGGAAAAAGAAAGAAAATTAAAAACTGTTGTAACTCTGCATCCGAGGGTCGTGACCCTGTCTTGTGGTAGAAGACCTTCACATCTTCATTCACTGATTTTCTTGTCCATAAATATACTTCTTCCTTTTCACTAGAGCCCCCTCCCGATTTTCCCGGGAGACTGCAGATTTTCAATGCCCCTCCCGAAAATCTCCCGAGGCAACCATTCTCCCGAACTTCTCCCGATTTCCACCCGGACAACATTATTGGGGGCGTGCCCTAAAGGCCACTGCCTTTAGCGTCCCCTACAACCTGTTGTCACGTCCGCTTTTCCTCCATTCATACAGCGTGCCGGCTCAGTCACGTAATGTATGCGGCTTGTACACACACACTAGTGAATACTTGGTCAAAAGCCATACAGGTCACACTGAGGGTGGCCGTATAAACAACTTTAACACTGTTACAAATATGCGCCACACTGTGAACCCACACCAAACAAGAATGACAAACACATTTCGGGAGAACATCCACACTGTAACAAAACATAAACACAACAGAACAAATACCCAGAATCCCTTGCAGCACTAACTCTTCCGGGACGCTACAATACACCCCCCCCCCCCCCCCCCCCCCCAACCTCGCCCAAAATTTGAGTCATTATTTTTTTATTCCGTCCTTTCTAACCCATCCATCCATCAATCCATTTTCTACCGCTTGTGGGTGTATGTTTGTGTGTCTCCTAGCCACTCTGGCAAATCATATTTGACGTATTTACGTACGTATATAACACATGCACGCGCATTAGCTTAAGGTGTTGTTAGCTAATAATAGCAATTTGGATAGCTTACGTTAGATGTCATTGAGAATATATTCTATCACAGGGGTCTCCAAATTACGGCCCGCGGGCCAAATACGGCTTGCCAGTGTCCAAAATCCGGCCCGAGTAAAAAAAAATTTTTTTTAATTATTATTTTTTTAATCCGTCCTTTCTAGCCCATCCATCAATCAATTGTGTACCGCTTGTTACTGTCGGAGTCTCCTAGCCGCTCTGGCAAATAAAATTTTCTAAAAATTATTTTTTCCATTGATAACGTGACGTCATCACGCTTGCACCGCAGTGTCAGTCAATTAGTGCACGAGGGAAAGAGATGGCAAAATAGACTCAGAGTGTAGAGTTTTTAAACATCAGTGGACATATGCCTTTTTTTGTTCAGAGTAAGGAAAAGGCAATTTGTCTAATCTGCAATTAGACAAATATATATATATATATATATATATATATATATATACATATATATATATATATATATATATATATATATATATATACCGTATTTTCCGCACTATAAGGCGCACCTAAAAACCACAAATTTTCTCAAAAGCTGACAGTGCGCCTTATAACCCGGTGCGCTTTATATATGGATTAATATTAAGATTCATTTTCATAAAGTTTCGGTCTCGCAACTTCGGTAAACAGCCGCCATCTTTTTTCCCGGTAGAACAGGAAGCGCTTCTTCTTCTACGCAAGCAACCGCCAAGGTAAGCACCCGCCCCCATAGAACAGGAAGCGCTTCTTCTTCTACTGTAAGCAACCACCCGCCCGCGTAGAAGAAGAAAAAGCGCGCGTATATTACCGTACGTTTCATTTCCTTTGTGTGTTTACATCTGTAAAGACCACAAAATGGCTCCTACTAAGCGACAGGGATCCGGTTCATGAAAAGACGCAATCTCTCCATCCGCACACGGATTACTATTTCACAGCAACTGATATTCCTGTGAACCGAACTGTGGATACAACGGGAGCAACGTACGGTGAATATTCGCACCACAGGGAATGAGAAGTCATCCTTCACTGTGGTTCTAGCTTGCCATGCTAATGGCCAGAAACTTCCACCCATGGTGATATTCAAAAGGAAGACCTTGCCAAAAGAGACCTTTTCAGCCGGCGTCATCATAAAAGCTAACTTGAAGGGATTGATGAAGAAAAGATGAGCGAGTGGTTAAGGTAAGTTTAAGTTTACGCGAAGAGGCCGGGTGGCTTTTTTCACGCAGCTCTGTCCATGTTGATATACGATTCCATGCGCGCCCACATCACGCTGGTTTTAATATATTATTAAAGTTTGACTGACCTATCTGACTGTTTTTTTGACATTCCTTTAGCGCAGTTAGATGCGGCTTACAACACGGGGCGGCTTATAGGTGGACAAAGTTTTGAAATATGCCGTTCATTGAAGGCGCGGCTTATAACCCAGGGCGCCTTATGGTGCGGAAAATACGGTATATATATATATATATATAAATATATATATAGAAAGGCCCCCGACCAAATTCTTTCAACGCAATGCGGCCCCCGGGTCAAAAAGCTTGGGGACCCATGCTTACATCTCATTGTGCAACATGAGAATGTTTTAAGGGAACAAAATGTGAGCTCTGAAAGGTGTGCAAATTCGTTATAAAGCAGGACCTCCACCTAGACATACTATACTTGTATTCAGCTCATGCAAAACAAGATTTATTTATTTTTCTTTGTAACTAGGCCACATCACTTATATCAGAAAATAATCTCATTAAAATGACTGCTGTCATTTGATTATTAAAATTAAACATTTTACTTGTTATTAAGTCAGGTTTTGGACAGGTGTGATGCTGGTATGGCCACAGAGTGCACGTCTGATGTTGCTCACATGTGCTCCACTGAATGTTCAGAGAGTTTTTGCGTTAGCTCCGACACTCGAAAAAATTAGAGGGAGCATTGGCCATAACACAAGGGCCCCTTTTAATACATTCTGTGTGGTAAACATGCTTAAAGATAGGTCAATACACTGTATTATACACTTAATAAGATTGTATTTTGGGTGACAAAGCAAATTAGTATAACATATGATAATATATATCATTAATAATTCATTTGATTTTTACATTATGCTAAGAGACATTAAAAACTAACTGCAGGCTGAAAATGGCCCCAGGGTTTCACTTTGAACAACACTGATTTACAGATATTCATTTTAGTAAAGTACAAGGATGCAGACAAAGTACAATAGTAACAGTTTAAAGAGTGTGAATGATTATTTTATTTTTCGTAGATTTCTCGCTAGCAGTACTGATATTCTGTTTGTAGTGCAGTTCTTGTTCTCTACTGAACAATGGCGACACACTGCTTTCATCTTATCTACTTGTATTTGCCCGTTTACGAACTTCACTCAAAGTCGAGTTGTTAAAAAATTGGACACTTTAAAGACGGAAGAGAATATCAAGTTCTGGCTTCTCCTTCACATTATCATTGACCAAAAGGGGTGTGAATCTTTCAACAACTCAGCATTCAAATCCATTGCGATTCTTGGAATGACGAATCAATTCAGAGTTGATTCTTGATTCAAACTGATTCTTTCAGTATATTATGTTAAATGCTCAGGCTACATTCCCACACAAAACAACTTTCATCCGGGAAGGAAAGAAACGGCGGTCCAAGCCATCACCTCCAGACTTAGGCCCACTGAACGCAGCCCGAGATTGGGAAATGCGGGTAGACCTCAGCCAGAGGCTTATCTTCCCACCCGAAATTGCAGCAACCAGCCTGCGCCCAGACCTGGTCCTCTGGTCCATGTCCTGCCGCCGTGTCTTCATCGTTGAGCTAACGGTCCCATGGGAGGACGCCATCGATGAAGCATACGAACGGAAGAGGCTGCGATATGCCAACTTGGCAGCTGAAGCAGAGGCATGGGGCTGGAACCTGAAGGTGTGGCCAGTGGAGGTGGGCTGTAGAGGCTATGTAGCCAGTTCCACCACAAGGCTCCTGAAAGAAGTAGGAATCAGAGGACAGGCCCAACGCAAGGCTATTAAAGAACTTGCCACCAAAGCAGAACGGAGCAGTCACTGGCTGTGGCTGAAGCGCAGGGATGCAGTATGGGCTGCCAAATAACCACATGGTGCCACCATGCAACACACACCCAGGTCTGATCAGCCTGTGGCGAGCCAACCTCGGCAGAGGGTGTCTTGTGATAAATGGCCGAAAGGCCTAATGATGTCGGGGAACACAACTGAAGATGTGTTGTACTGGTGGCACCACATGATTATTGTCAAACTCCACCCCACCCAAGAGGACATCTCCAACCCCATTTAATTGTTGTGCTGAATATTTAGGGATCTTTAACAACTAGTCCTATTAAGAATCCTCGGTATATGAATTATAATAAAAACTTTTCAAAACAAGTTACAGATTACAAAAGCTCTTCTTGGCTGCTGGTGTATGGTGTACACATGAGGCGATGGCCTGAAATATGTATTTTAAAAATACATTTTTTAACATTCTGAGTTGATTCAGAATCATAAAATAGTTAAATGATTATGATGTAGATATATTTTTCCAGCACTCCTAATACACACAGTATAAACACTTTCTAAGACTCAACTTTCAACTTAATAGCACTTCTTGACAACGACAACACACCCAGGACAAACTGAAATTAATAAAACTGTCATGTCTGTTGATCATGTTTTTGTTTGGCCATGTGCTGTTTGTTTTTTGGACTCTGTTTAGTTCCTGGTTGTGCAGTCTTGCTTGTTTTGTTTCCATGACTACTCATTAGTTTCACCTGTCTCATGTTTTGCACTCGCGCACCTGTCACTAATCATGTCGGTATTATTTAAGCTTCCAGTTGCCAGGCAGTCTGTCTGGCGACATCACCCTCTACAGACCCTTGTTATTCATGCTGATGATCCACGCTGCTCTTTTTCATGCTCTTTTCTCATTCCAAGTAAGTTTTCTTTATTCATGCCATAGTTTGCAAGTTTTGTTTTATGTCCATAGTTATGCCTTTGTGCTAGTTTTGTTTTATTAGCCAAGTTTGTTCCCCGCCTCGTGCGCGCCTTTTGTTTTCACCTTTTGATAGATTAATTAAAAGATGTCATTACCTTCACGTCGTGTCCGGTCCAGTCGCTTTGCACCACGGGAAAACAAACCACACCATAGTCCACGCCCTGACAAAAATACCCTTGCAGTGTAAAAAAAAACTAAATATAACAACTAGACAACACAAAATGGTTTCTTCCTTGGCCCATTAACTGTGGTTAACAATATTTTCAAACTTTTAATCATCGTTAAAATTTCTCAAAGAAGACTGCCAAAGCGTGGTAAAAATGTAGCTACTTATAGACCGGAAATTACTGTATTTTTCAAAATGTGTATATTTTTCTCAATTACTAATGTAGCCCATGTTTGTCGCGATTAGCTGTCTCGCCACACATACACAAAAGCAGTCAAAGAGCAGACACAATTGTCAGTCATGTTGTAATGATAGAATATACAAAAACATTAGCTGTAGCCAAATTGCTATGATTAGCAAACAACACATGAAGCTAATGTATGCCTTACACCTATTGTGTAAGAGAGTCCGTAAATGTTTTAATAAAATATGTAAGAGGGCAGGATATAATACAACACATTGTAAAGTTAGTGCCCTCTCGGCATCTGCGTAAAATTTGCAAACATCCCCTTTAACACAACTTCTTATTATAGCGTCAAAATGTGGGTGGAGCTTTCTGATTGGTCAGTTTGCATTTCAGGGATGTGGCCTAACAAAATTACATTTCTTGTTTCTCTGCTACTATTTTACTTTATAAGACTGGAGACAAACACCAGTTTCCAAACTATAAACCTGTTTTCTTACATCCACAATTTGTTTAAATTATTGAAAATGTGTTTACAACAGATTAGACAAATTCATGAAGATAAGTGGAACACTTGCTGACAGCAAATATATACGTATACTGTATATATAAGTATACAGAGCTAACATTTCAACATCAATGGCATCAATTGAAATAATGGAAAGGATTACCAATGCAATAGATGGTAAACAGTGTGCAGCTGCATTGATAGATGTAACAAAATAATTTGACACAATTAATCACAATATCTTAATTAACAAAGTAGACCAGTAAGTCATTGTTATGCACGCACAACACCCTAAAATCTTTAGTATATCAGTATGTGGAATTGAGTTATGGAATGGATTAAGCAAATAAGTCAAACAATGTACTAATGAGATCTACTTTGTGTGTTTACAGAGTATAAGGAAGAAAAATCCTGATAAACATTTTAACCTTATTGACAAATGAAGTAATCTTATTCATTTCATAATATGAATCGAATTGAATTACCTATTTATGTATGACAACTTAATATTTATTTATGTATTTTACATTTATGTATTTACTTATTTATCTATTAATGTATTTAGTTACTGTTTTATTTATTTGTTCACTGTTGTGTTGCAGATTTAGTTGAAGTTTAAGTTAAAGTACCACTGATAGTCACACACACACTAGGTGTGGTGAAATGACCCTCTGCATTTGACCCATACCCTTGTTTACCCCCTGGGAGGTGAGGGGAGCAGTGAGCAGCAGCGGTGGCCACGCTCCGGAATAATTTTTGGTGATTCAACCCCCAATTCCAACCTTTGATGCTGAGTGCCAAGCAGGGAGTTAATGGGTCCCATTTTTATAATCTTTGGTATGACTCGGCCGGAGTTTGAACTCACGACTTTCCAGTCTCAGGACGGACACTCTAACCACAAGGCCACTGAAAATGGCTTGAATTAAATAAGCTCTGCTTCTTCCGACTCCTTTTCGGACATGTTGTAATGAGAAACTGGAAATATGTGACGTAATTGTATACATGTTCGAAATTAACTAACACCAAATCTAAAGTATACTTAAATTAATATTATTCATTGTATGAGAATTTATCAAAACATATTATATTATTATTATAATATTATATGTCAATCTTGCATTTCATGTTTGATTTCAACGTTGGTGCCTGTGAAACCTTCTGTACAATCTTATGGCTCCTACTTCCTACCTCCTATCTCCTACTTCCTTCCTTCAGCCCCCTCACTCTGACCCATCAAGAGGAATCAGTGTCAGCCAATTAGGCAAGCAGGCGACACCATTCCCTTTAGGCACGGGAGAAGTTAGTCAATATTTTCTTTGAAAGATTAAAAAAAAGGCTCAGGCTGAAACTCTGCAAGTGGCACACTTTCCTAATTAGCTGTCTTGTTTGACGTTCAAACGGAAAGTTCTCCGCCAAACAATGGAGCATGAATAAAAGATCCATGTCAGACACAAACAAAACATGTCATCTTCTCGTCACATTGTCTTGTGTGGCTGTGAGAGTTTGGAAGATGATCTTCTCGGTGCTCCAGCGTTTTGTAACATAAATGAGGTCAACGCTTTGCCGAATTGGTTTTAATCTTCTCACTGCTGGAGCCGCTATCTTCTTCCCCACCTTCGTCTGCTCTCATCTTCTATCTCCATGCTCTTTGCTCACCTTTACAGCCTCCTCCTCTTCATCCCTCGATCCTCCCCCTTTCATCTTTCATCTTCTTTTTAACGTCCTGTGACTGACAGATATGGGCTTTGCGTTCTGTCCGATGTGCCCTCGGAAAAAAAATATTAAGAGGAGGAGATTTTTTTCTTCCCCACATTGATGAACATCTGAGCCAGTCATATACAGTCCTGGTCAAAAGTTTACATACACTTGTAAAGAACATAATGTCATGGCTGTCTTGAGTTTCCAATAATTTCTACAACTCTTGTTTTTTTGTGATAGAGTGATTGGAGCACATACTTGTTGGTCACAAAAAACATTCATGAAATTTGGCTCTTTTATGAATTTATTATGGGTCTACTGAAAATGTGACCAAATCTGCTGGGTCAAAAGTATACATACAGCAATGTTAATATTTGGTTGCATGTCCCTTGGCAAGTTTCATTGCAATAAGGTGCTTTTGGTAGCCATCCACAAGCTTCTGGTTGAAATTTTGACCACTCCTCTTGACAAAATTGGTGCAGTTCAGCTAAATTTGTTGGTTTTCTGACATCAATTTGTTTCTTCAGCATTGTCCACACAAGTCAGGACTTTGGGAAGGTCATTCTAAAACCTTAATTCTAGCCATTCCTTTACCACTTTTGACATGTGTTTGGGGTCATTGTCCTGTTGGAACACCCAAATGCGCCCAAGACCCAACCTCCGGGCTGATGATTTTAGGTTGTTCTGAAGAATTTGGAGGTAATCCTCCTTTTTCATTGTCCCAATAATACATAATGTTGGATATAGAGAACATACAAATCCTTTATTTATTGAATCAAAAATACTGAAATTCCACAACATAGTGAATTTGCAAACAGCTAAAATTATACACAAAGCAAACTATAACCTGCTACCCAAGAATATATAACAATTCTTCTCAAAAAAAGAGGAGAAATATAATCTTAGAGAAAAATGTAATTTAAAACATTTGTATGCACGTACAACACTTAAGACCTTCAGTATATCAGTATGTGGAATTAAATTATGGAATGGATTAAGTAAAGCAATCAAACAATGTACTAATATGATCCACTTCAAGAAACTCTTCAAACTTAAAGTGTTTACAAAGTACAAAGAAGAAGAACCATGATAAACATTCTGAATTTATTTAATCCATCCATTCTTTCATTCTCAAAACAATCTTACTTATCTCATCATATGAAATATAACTTACTTCACCAATTATTATTTATTTATTTATTTTTATTGTGAGTACTTATGGAGTATATTGTGAATTAATTGAGAACAGGAAGTGAACAAAAGTTTTAGCAACTGTTATGTAAAAGAAAAGGGGTAGGATTAAATAAGCTCTGTTTCTTCCTACTCCTTTTCGAACATGTTGAAAAGAGAAACTGGAAATTGTGATGTATCATGTTGTATGCATGCATGTTTGAAATAAACTCAAACTCAACTCATTTACTCTCTGTAAAGCACCAGTTCCATTGGCAGCAAAACAGGCCCAGCGCATAATACTACCACCACCATGCTTGTTCCTGGGATTAAAGGCCTCACCTTTTCTCTATTGTGGCCAAACAGCAACATTTTTGTTTCATCTGACCACAGAACTTTCCCCCAGAAGGTATTATCTTTGTCCATGTGATGTCAGATGAAACAAAAATTGACCCAGCAGATTTGGTCACATTTTTAGTAGACCCATAATAAATTCATAAAAGAACCAAACTTCATGAATGTTTTTGTGACAAACAAGTATGTGCTCCAATCACTCTATCACAAAGAAATTAGCGTTGAAAAAATTATTGGAAACTCAAGACAGCCATGACATTATGTCCTTTACAAGTGTATGTAAACTTTTGACCACGACTGTATATAAAAATCCATCTCTAGCTGCACTAATGGCGTTTGCCCTCGAATGAGGGAAAGTAGAGTTCTTTTTGACACAAAGTAGTACATGTACTCAGGAATTGACAAACAGTCATGAAGGTTCCAAATGACCCCAAAAAGGACCATCTTCCTTCTAAAGGTCTCAAGGGTTCAAGGATGTCTATTGTCATAGCAGCACATACATTTAGTACCAAATGTCCCTGATTTAGCCCTGTGAGTACCACAATAACACAAGTATGTACATCATTCAAATAGAATAGAATGTAAAAACAATAGGCTATAAATCATCCATCCAGGAATTCGCTGGCATCTTTTGTGACTGCTGTGGCTTAAAATGTCTTTTTTAGAAGATTGCGGCAAAAGTTGGGGTGTTTTTTTGAGGCTCATTTTTTCAATAACATTGAAATAACTTGAGATTATGTATATATATATATATATATATATATATATATATATATATATATATATATATATATATATATATATATATTTCACTGAAAGTCAGGTATTTCTTATGTATATATATATATATATATATATATATATATATATATATATATATATATATATATATATATATATATATATAATTCACTGAAAGTCAAGTATTTCTTATGTATATATATATATATATATATATATATATGAAATACTTGACTTGGTGAATTCTAGCTGTAAATATACTCCTCCCCTCTTAACCACACCCCCCACCCCCACCTCCCGAAATCGGAGGTCTCAAGGTTGGCAAGTATGGTTTAGGTACCCTGTCTTCTCTTGATCATCATGTCAACTAAACTGAGAGTACAAAATCAGAAACCAGGGACTACAAGCAGGAGACAATAAGGAGACATAAAACCAGAACTACGACAGACTCCGACTGAACATGGCAATAATAAAACGCCATTACCTACCAGATATTGTTTGTCAACTAAATTAACATATGTTTGCTGGCTGTACACTGACTACTCTACAAAATATCCAATTTTGATTATTACAGTATTATCCTGAAGGAAGATGCTGTGAAATAAAATGAGCGATGATCAGATAGACTTCATTAAACTTCAGCTCGGTGATATCGGCGAGGAAAGGACTTTATATTTCAAGTCTCCATCAATTAACACAAGAATGACAACAATAAAAACACAACAGACAACAACAAATGAGTTTGGATCATGAACGATCAAATGTAATTTCGGTCACTTTCGGGATTATCTGGACACTCAAACCTCAAAACTCAAAATGGATTATAATCAGATTTAAACTGGGCCATCGCATGCAAATAAATGACGACATGGAAAAATTGGTTCATGAACCTGCACAAAATAACACAAGAAGAAATATGAATTGGACATCACGTGGACTAAGAAACCAACAAAAAAAATCAATGAATCACACAAAATATATCCATATTGGTGTATGTATACCGACTTGTCATTATCATATGTTATACTTATTCTGAAATTGTCATGTATCCATCAAATCTGCTGTTGAAACTTGGACTATATAACCAACATTTATAACCAACATATAAGTTGATTGTTAATTAGGAGCGGGACATGGATAAGCATTCTTGCTTTTTTCCCGTATCCCTTTTCGGTGGGTGCCGTTGCATGTCTGTCAAATTACAAAGAGTGATGAAGTGTTGCTATATATGTCTGTCTGCCGGAATGAATAAATTAATTAATTCATTCATTCAATCTCCCTTCCCATTGTCATAGTCCTTCATGACAGTACTGGACTTGCTTTGTGTCTTCCTGCGTTTTTTTATGTTCTATTTCTTATTTGTGTTATTCACTTTCCGTGATTAGCACGGTGATAGAGGGGTTAGTGCATCTGCCTCACAATACGAAGGTCCTGAGTAGTTTGGGGTTCAATCCCGGGCTCGGGATCTTTCTGTGTGGAGTTTGCATGTTCTCCCCGTGACTGCGTGGGTTCCCTCCGGGTACTCCGGCTTCCTCCCACCTCCAAAGACATGCACCTGGGGATAGGTTGATTGGCAACACTAAATTGGCCCTAGTGTGTGAATGTGAGTGTGAATGTTGTCTGTCTATCTGTGTTGGCCCTGCGATGAGGTGGCGACTTGTCCAGGGTGTACCCCGCCTTCCGCCCGATTGTAGCTGAGATAGGCTCCAGCTCCCCCCGCGACCCCGAAGGGAATAAGCGGTAGAAAATGGATGGATGGATGGACTTTCCGTGATTGACATGCTTTGCGATAACTTTACCTTGGTCTGAGCACTGGCCTCCTCACCTGTAAACATACCTTTCCCTGGTTGGCAATCAAGAATTAAACCTGTCTCTGGTTGGCAATCAGGAAATAAACCTGTCTCCGGTTGGCAATCAGGAGACACACCTTTCTCTGATTGACAATCAGGGAGCTTTTTAAGCCGGCGTCATCGGTAGAACGGGCTGATTATTGTTTTGTACTCTGTACTGCTGCAACCTTTCTGCAATTACATGCACATTTGACCCGCATGCTGATACCATGCTGGTGCTTCTGGTTTTACTTTTTAGCATCTGTTTACCTGCATACTTCCCACCGGCTCTGCTGTACGGTGACGCCTGTGGGCTTTAATTCCTCATTTGAGACTCTGCTATGAAGATATAGGATTTCTATTTCGAGACAACTGAGCATGTTAAGAAGTTGGCATGCAATGATTTGTATTTATTTTCTCTCTAATGTAAACTGAGGCCTGTAGCGATGTTTCAAGTACTTCTACATCACGTCTATTTTCCGTGGCACAACAAAAATCACACACAGAAGTCACAGGTAATACTTTAACACCTGGGATTTTATGATCTTCAAGCTGTTGAGATTTTCCATGCATTTCATATTTAATGTGTTCTTATTTCCTGTTTCCTCTGAACATTGGAGCGTGTTAACGGATTAGTCTACTTCCTTCTGGCAGCTTCCTAAAGCTTCTTTTTCCATCACATATTTCTCCTCCTCTCTCTCTCCCCGGGCATTTGAATTTTGTGTTGAATATTTATTGCAACAGAATTAGCATCACAAACACTCTCCCAGGCTTTTTGTTATGCTTCGGGGGGAGGCAGAGTGAGAAAAAGTAGATTATGTTGTGCTTTCCTCTCAGGCACATTCAAAGAAGGCTTTCTAGGGTTTCTCGTGCCTTTGAGCAGCGCTTGGGTACTTTCTTGAAGTAAAGATAGCTATGACTTGGAGTAATGCGTCATATTTCAGGTTATTAGAAGAATTACATCTATAATAACAATTTTTGTATTGGATTTTGCTCGTACCTATCAATATAATACAGGTAAAAGCCAGTAAATTAGAATATTTTGAAAAACTTGGTTTATTTCAGTAATTGCATTCAAAAGGTGTAACTTGTACATTATATGTATTCATTGCACACAGACTGATGCATTCAAATGTTTATTTCATTTAATTTTGATGATTTGAAGTGGCAACAAATGAAAATCCAAAATTCCGTGTGTCACAAAATTAGAATATTACTTAAGGCTAATACAAAAAAGGGATTTTTAGAAATGTTGGCCAACTGAAAAGTATGAAAATGAAAAAAAAGAGCATGTACAATACTCAATACTTGGTTGGAGCTCCTTTTGCCTCAATTACTGCGTTAATGCGGCGTGGCATGGAGTCGATGAGTTTCTGGCACTGCTCAGGTGTTACGAGAGCCCAGGTTGCTCTGATAGTGGCCTTCAACTCTTCTGCGTTTTTGGGTCTGGCATTCTGCATCTTCCTTTTCACAATACCCCACAGATTTTCTATGGGGCTAAGGTCAGGGGAGTTGGCGGGCCAATTTAGAACAGAAATACCATGGTCCGTAAACCAGCCACGGGTAGATTTTGCGCTGTGTGCAGGCGCCAAGTCCTGTTGGAACTTGAAATCTCCATCTCCATAGAGCAGGTCAGCAGCAGGAAGCATGAAGTGCTCTAAAACTTGCTGGTAGACGGCTGCGTTGACCCTGGATCTCAGGAAACAGAGTGGACCGACACCAGCAGATGACATGGCACCCCAAACCATCACCCAACCATGAAAATGTTGCATTTCCTTTGGAAATCGTGGTCCCAGAGTCTGGAGGAAGACAGGAGAGGCACAGGATCCACGTTGCCTGAAGTCTAGTGTAAAGTTTCCACCATCAGTGATGGTTTGGGGTGCCATGTCATCTGCTGGTGTCGGTCCACTCTGTTTCCTGAGATCCAGGGTCAACGCAGCCGTCTACCAGCAAGTTTTAGAGCACTTCATCTACCCGTGCCTGGTTTACGGACCATGGTATTTCTGTTCTAAATTGGCCCGCCAACTCCCCTGACCTTAGCCCCATAGAAAATCTGTGGGGTATTGTGAAAAGGAAGATGCAGAATGCCAGACCCAAAAACGCAGAAGAGTTGAAGGCCACTATCAGAGCAACCTGGGCTCTCATAACACCTGAGCAGTGCCAGAAACTCATCGACTCCATGCCACGCCGCATTAACGCAGTAATTGAGGCAAAAGGAGCTCCAACCAAGTATTGAGTATTGTACATGCTCATATTTTTCATTTTCATACTTTTCAGTTGGCCAACATTTCTAAAAATCCCTTTTTTGTATTAGCCTTAAGTAATATTCTAATTTTGTGACACACGGAATTTTGGATTTTCATTTGTTGCCACTTCAAATCATCAAAATTAAATGAAATAAACATTTGAATGCATCAGTCTGTGTGCAATGAATAAATATAATGTACAAGTTACACCTTTTGAATGCAATTACTGAAATAAATCAAGTTTTTCAAAATATTCTAATTTACTGGCTTTTACCTGTATATTTGGAATAAAAACAACACATCATTTAAGACAGGGGTGCTCATTACGTCGATCGCGAGCTACCGGTCGATCGCGAGCTACCGGTCGATCGCGGAGGGTGTGTCAGTCGATCACCAGCCAGGCATTAAAAAAATAGTCCTAAAAATGAGCGATCATAAATCTTCACTATGACGTCACTTTCGTCACTTGATTGACATTCACGGCACCCGAGGGTCTTCTGAGATGACGCTGGCTGCTGCCAGCTCAATAAAATTACCGACTGGAAGGCGAGAAACACTTTATTTCAACAGATTCTGGCGCCGTACCTGTCGTCAAAACTCCAAAGACCGACTGCACAGTTGCACTAACAAAATAAGAGTCTCAGGAAGCTGGCGTGCACAAGCTAGCAAGCTACAGAGTTTGCCGACAATGTATTTCTTGTAAAGTGTATACAAAGGAGTACGGAAACTGGACAAATAAGATGCCAAAAACCAACCACTTTCATGTGGTATTGGACAGAAAGGAGGACTTTTTTTCTCCTCCATTCGAAAATGCGGACGTTATCCGCACCACTGTCTGATTCCAATCAATGCAAGTCATCAGAATCAGGTAATACACCAACTTATATTCTTGTCTTCATGAAAGAAAGGAATCTATATGTGTTAAACATGCTTGTATTATCTTTAACCACCTTGAAGTTGTTAACAATATTAACTATATGTGTTAAACATGCTTGTATTATCTTTAAACACCTTTAACTTATTACCAATATTAACTATATGTGTTAAACATGCTTGTATTATCTTTAAACACCTTTAACTTGTTAACAATATTGACTATATGTATTAAACATTCTTGTATTATCATTAAACACCTTTAATTTATTAACAATATTAACTATATGTGTTAAACATGCTTGCATTATCATTAAACACCTTTAACTTGTTAACAAAAACATATATTTCATAAATAAGTAAATATAAATTATATATATGAATGAGGTAGATCCCCATGACTTGATCAATTGAAAAGTAGCTCGCCTGCAGAAAAAGTGTGAGCATCCCTGATTTAAGAGGTTAGAAACAAATATTACATACCATTTTGTAATTACAGTAATTTTCCCGTCCTTTGTGTTTAAACGGTTAGGAAATCTCAAATGTCATCGAAAGATTATGGTTAGTATTTTTTATTATGCATTATTCAAATATGTATATAGCAATATATAAAGTACTCTACTTACATACAGTTCACGAAAGTTTACTACTTAGCTTATCCTTCTGAAGGTGTTTGATGTTCAGTGTCAGGCTAATGTACATATAAATATAAATTTCAATAATATCAACTAAATAATCTTACACAAAACTAAAAACCACAATATGACATGCCATTTATAAATACATGGTGGTGGCCCAGTTAAGAACATAAATAATACCAATGCAATAATAACACAAATAATACCAATGAATGACTGATGTCCAGGGTGCCACATATGGTTCCTAATTTCAAAATGTAGATCATTCAGCTACAAGAGTAGCCTAGGGATGAACGTTCCACGTGATAAAGCTTTGTATTTAGAGTAAAAGTGTCATCTTGTCTCATCAGTCTTGTACATATTAGTCTTAAATTACCTGTTTTTATTTGTAACTAATTGTTATTTTCGAATGTTTACATTCTACAAAGAGAGCACAGTCCGAAGTTAAATTACTTGTGTGTTAAACATAAAAATAAAGCTGATTATGATTCGGTTTATTATTTTTGGTAACAAAAATGTGCAAAATAATTTGTAGTGTAAGAAAACAATTACCGGTAAGTGCAACTATAAAATCACCAGATATATATAAAAGTAACAAATTCAATTGTACAAAACCACACAGAATTAAATAAAATATCAAGTAAAAACGTAAATAATATTAATGAACAGTTACCAGAAACAAGGTAACAAAAATGGTTTAAAAACAAATGTAAAGTTCAAGAACTAGGTCAGGGCTGTCTAAACTTTTTGACTCGAGGGCTGCATTGGGCTGAATAAATTTGGCCATGCGCCCAAAGCCAACTGCATGTAAAGTGACAATATATGCATACACACATATATATAGCCTAGCCTTTATATATATGAATATATGTGTAATGTGAATAAATTAGATATTGAAATCACTACACTAACTTCTGTTGTTTTTATAATATTTATTACAACAATGTGTGCTGTCACCAAGTGATCTGTGATCACGTTTATTTAGATGTTTCACAAATAGCCCAGCTAACAATTTATGGTTTCCAGAACATTGTAATTACGTTAGCCTTTTTGGGCAATTAAGGTTACCAATAGGTGGCATTTTGGTTGCATTTTGGTTACATATTGGTGCAACGGCAAGCATTTTTTGTTTCCCGCAATGTTACATATTACGATCTTTGAATGTTACCGAATGTTCTGCGATGGCAATACTTTAGGTCTGCATATTTATTTTATACCAAATTGAAGAGGGACGTTTGCCAAACATGTAGATTATAGTATAGTATAGTAGTAGTAGTAGTAGTAGCAGTAGTAGTAGCATAGTATAGTAGAAAATGCAATAAAGCCATTTTTCTAGGGTTATCGCCAATACGCTGTTAAATGGATGCGCGCACACACACACACATAGAAACGCATACACTAATACACACATTACGATGCTTTTTTTTTTGCTTGTGATGTAACAACTATTTTTCGTACCAAAATAACACCTCAGTTTGCATTGATTAAAGCAAGCTATAACAGATTGAACAACAACAACACATAGTGAAGACAATGCAAAATGAAATATAAATGATAAAACATTGAATATTAAAGTCCGACTCCTACCTTTTTTACTTCTCTGACGACTTCCTTAAAGTTTTGTAATCAATCAGAAATGCGCCAAACATGGAGAAGTGTGGCGGGAGTGTTTTGCATACATTACCCATCATGCACTATAATGGATTTATATATGTGTAATTTTAGAATTATAAATATGTGTTTTACAATGTCCACAAAATTCAATTTGTCAGGACGTGGACTATGGTGGGGTTTGTTTTCCCGAGATGCATAAGAACTGGACCGTTTGTTTGTTAATTCTAACAAAAAAGAGTGAACAAAAAGCGCGCACAAGGCAGAGGTACAAACTTGGCTATGAAAACAAAACTAGCACAAAGGCAGAAACTATGAACATGAAACTAAAAAGACTTACTGTGGCATGGCATGAAGCCTGAACTATGGTATCAACAGGAAGCAAAGGATAGCATGGGTGTCAGAAGTAATGTCGCCAGGCCGACTGCCTGGCAACTGCAAGCTTAAATAATACAAACATGATTAGTGACAGGTGCGTGAGTCCAAATGTGCAACAGGTGAAACTAATGGTTGTCATGGAAACAAAACAAGGGAGTGAAAAAGAAGGAACTTAGTGTCCAAAAACCAAACAGCACATGGCCAAACAAAAACATGATCAAAAGATATGACAAAATTAGCAGAATGTGTGTTATGTGTGTTATGATGTTGACTTTATTTGTTGGTGATAGTTAATTTACACCATGAGTGGGGAAAGTTGTTTGGATTGGGTTGTATAAATTGATGCTGCGCTCAAATCTACAAGAAACTAAACTAGTGGTCGTTAGCTAGTGATTCCATCGATCCCCACATTAGGGCAGTAAAATCATACCAAAGAAATTTGCATGTGTGTAAATTTAAGCAAAAACTTTAAATCTTGTCAAACTTGTGATGTCTCGTGGGTAGGCGGGCCGTAGTTTGGATACCCTCTGAACTAGTATTAAAACAGTGTAAATGTACATGTACTCTAAGAAAATGCGTAGTTTGCTTATGAAGGCAGTTTGCTGCTACCCGGACATCATAATTTACCGTATTTTCCGCACTATAAGGCGCACCTAAAAACCACAATTTTTCTCAAAAGCTGACAGTGCGCCTTATAACCCGGTGCGCTTTATTACGATTCATTTTCATAAAGTTTCGGTCTCGCAACTTCGGTAAACAGCCGCCATCTTTTTTCCCGGTAGAACAGGAAGCGCTTCTTCTTCTACGCAAGCAACCGCCAAGGAAAGCACCCGCCCCCATAGAACAGGAAGCGCTTCACCCGCCCCCGGAAGAAGAAGAAAAAACGCGCGGATATCACCGTACGTTTCATTTCCTGTTTACATCTGTAAAGACCACAAAATGGCTCCTACTAAGCGATCCGGTTCATAAAAAGACGCAATCTCTCCATCCGCACACGGATTACTACCGTATTTCACAGCTGATATTCCTGTGAACCGCACTGTGGAACGGGAGCACGTACGGTGAATATTCGCACCACAGGGAATGAGAAGTCCTCCTTCACTGTGGTTCTAGCTTGCCATGCTAACTTCCACCCATGATGATATTCAAAAGGAAGACCTTGCCAAAAGAGACCTTTCCAGCCGGCGTCATCATAAAAGCTAACTCGAAGGGATGGATGGATGAAGAAAAGATGAGCGAGTGGTTAAGGGAAGTTTACGCGAAGAGGCCGGGTGGCTTTTTTCACACAGCTCCGAAGGCGAACACACCTTCACTAAGACGGGCAGATAGCGCCGGTCGACATACGCCAACATCTGCCAGTGGATCGTAAATGCCTGGGCAGATAGTTTCGGTCACAACTGTGGTCCGAGCTTTCCGGAAGGCAGGATTCACAGAACTGCTGCACAACAACAGCGACACTGAATCCGATGACTTCGACGAGGCGGAGCCGGCCATTTTTGGATCCCACGCTTGCGCAACTTTTCAATTCGGACACCGAAGACGAAGAATTCGAAGGATTTACGAATGAAGAATAACTTCAGAAGGTGAGCGCTATGTTTATTTTGTGTGTTGTGACATTAACGTTCGAGCAACATTATGTTGCTATTTATTGCTCTACACCATTTTGAATTTTACTATGTTTGTGATTGCACATTTGCGTACATTTTGGGACAGAGTTGTTAGAACGCTGGTTTTCAATATATTATTAAAGTTTGACTGAACTATCTGACTGTTTTTTTGACATTCACTTTAGCGCAGCGTTTTTTTGACATTCACTTTAGCGCAGCGTAGGCGCGGCTTATAGTCCGGGGCGGCTTATTGGTGGACAAAATTATGAAATATGTAATTCATAGAAGGTGCGGCTAATAATCCGGTGCGCCTTATAGTGCGGAAAATACGGTACTAGCTACAGTACAACCCCGATAGCTAGCTTGTATGACAAGCGATTTTAAAATATGACAATATTTTTGGAGATTGTCAGTCATTAATTTCTATGAGAATGAAAAATGCTTATAAAAACTTACATTTTTATATGTGCTTTCTGTTCAGCGTTCTTTTCATGCTGTTTGGTTTCAAGTGTGATCGGAAGCACATTTGGTGTGAAAGAGTTATAAAACCCTTGGCACTAAGCCCTTCTCTTCGACTTACAGGAGAATTGGGACACCACTTGCTTGACGTGAACGTGCAAAACGGAGGTTCAAGGACTACGACAAGGAGTCAGGGTGAGGATTATTTCAGCCTTCGTCTAACTGACACAATTATAAAATAGTGGCTATTTTAGAGAAAACAAATTCTGCCCTGTTCTACTTTTTGGAGTTCTTGGAAGTTTAAGGGAGTTTGTAGTGCATATCTGATGAAAAAACGTTTACCTCACTTTGAGCATTTTTTTTCCACCAACCACAAATGAAAAGTCTACTGTTTTTTTTTTTTTATACAAACAGTTGTCTTTTTCATGCACTCATTTTTGCTGAATTTTCTGCCACATGCGTCCATAAAAATAATACCTACATGGTGCAAAAAAGGTTGAGGAGCCCTGGTATAAATGGTGATCAGTAATGATATTAATAATAATGAAACTACTGCCATCTAGTGGACCAATTGTTCTGTCACTATGCATCACTGGCATTTATAGAAGAACAATGATACATGAAAGGTAAATAATAACAATAATCATTGTTGAACAGCAACGCTGATCATCTCTCACTAGTCTATTTGAGAGAAAATATGACGTGTTTTCTAATGTGCTTTTTAGACACGACAATCAGACAATGTTTATGGTTTTATAGATCAATGCAGTCTAAATACTGCCAAAGTGCTCGCAAAAAAGTGTCTTTTTTTTTTTTTTTTGTGTCCTGTCCAGCTTCTCAGGCAAATCTTATTGTTGATGTAAATGCCCAAATCGGCTGTACAAATTTACTTAACAAAAAGAAGTGTGGGATACTTCTCCTGTTGCCTTATTTGTATTTGATTGTATTTAATGTATTTATCTTATTTGGTGCAGCCGGGCCGGAGCAGGAGGGGATGGAAAGAGAAAAAAAAGGAAGACATAGGGGGAAATTGTGGGGACAAGAGGGGGATAAGACAGAGAGACAACAACAACAGCAAATACAGCAACAATAACAACAACAACAATAGAACAACATCAGCAAATAGGACATGTACAAATATGATGGTAAGAGTGATAGCAAAGAAGCAGTTAGTGAAATGAATAATAACACAGAAATTACAATGAACATTATTACACTACAAATGGAGCAATACAAATACCAATAGAAATAGCACTATTGATAATGAATAATAACAATAATTACCTCTGTTATCAACAATACAATTGTTCAAATGCAACAATACATATATGTAATGATAACTTGAAATACAAAAAAAAGCAGATAAATGGAGGAGAAGAAAGAGAAGCAGACTATGTTAACCTTGTAGATTGTTATAGTAACAATAGGTTAAAAAAAAGTGTCCTCTTAAAGAAGCTATGAGCAAATGTCAGCTTAATTTGATGTCTGCTATTACAAACCCCGTTTCCATATGAGTTGGGAAATTGTGTTAGATGTAAATATGAACGGAATACAATGATTTGCAAATCATTTTCAACCCATATTCAGTTGACTATGCTACAAAGACAACATATTTGATGTTCAAACTGATAAACATTTTTTTTTTTTTTGCAAATAATCATTAACTTTAGAATTTGATGCCAGCAACATGTGACAAAGAAGTTGGGAAAGGTGGCAATAAATACTGATAAAGTTGAGGAATGCTCATCGAACACTTATTTGGAACATCCCACAGGTGAACAGGCAAATTGGAAACAGGTGGGTGCCATGATTGGGTATAAAAGTAGATTCCATGAAATGCTCAGTCATTCACAAACAAGGATGGGGCGAGGGTCACCACTTTGTCAACAAATGCTTGAGCAAATTGTTGAACAGTTTAAGAAAAACCTTTCTCAACCAGCTATTGCAAGGAATTTAGGGATTTCACCATCTACGGTCCGTAATATCATCAAAGGGTTCAGAGAATCTGGAGAAATCACAGCATGTAAGCAGCTAAGCCCGTGACCTTCGATCCCTCAGGCTGTACTGCATCAACAAGCGACATCAGTGTGTAAAGGATATCACCACATGGGCTCAGGAACACTTCAGAAACCCACTGTCAGAAACTACAGTTGGTCGCTACATCTGTAACTGCAAGTTAAAACTCTCCTATGCAAGGCAGAAACCGTTTATCAATCATCTAAGATGGACTGATACAAAGTGGAAAAGTGTTCTGTGGTCTGACGAGTCCACATTTCAAATTGCTTTTGGAAACTGTGGACGTCCTGTCCTCCGGACCAAAGAGGAAAAGAACCATCCAGATTGTTATAGGCGCAAAGTTGAAAAGCCAGCATCTGTGATGGTATGGGGGTGTATTAGTGCCCAAGACATGGGTAACTTACACATCTGTGAAGGCGCCATTAATGCTGAAAGGTACATACAGGTTTTGGAGCAACATATGTTGCTATCCAAGCAACGTTACCATGGACGCCCCTGCTTATTTCAGCAAGACAATGCCCAGCCACGTGTTACATCAACGTGGCTTCATAGTAAAAGAGTGCGGGTACTAGACTGGCCTGCCTGTAGTCCAGACCTGTCTCCCATTGAAAATGTGCGGCGAATTATGAAGCGTAAAATACCACAACGGAGACACCCAGACTGTTGAACAACTTAAGCTGTACATCAAGCAAGAATGGGAAAGACTTCCACCTGAGAAGCTTAAAAAATGTGTCTCCTCAGTTCCCAAACGTTTACTGAGTGTTGTTAAAAGGAAAGGCCATGTAACACAGTGGTGAACATGCCCTTTCCCAACTACTTTGGCACGTGTTGCAGCCATGAAATTCTAAGTTAATTATTATTGGCAAAAAAAAAAAAAAAAGTTTATGAGTTTGAATATCAAAACTGTTGTCTTTGTAGTGCATTCAATTGAATATGGGTTGAAAAGGATTTGCAAATCATTGTATTCCGTTTGTATTTACATCTAACACAATTTCCCAACTCATATGGAAACGGGGTTTGTAAATGGAAAGGTTGCATTTAGTGTCTGTTGCGGGTCCCAAACTCTGGAACGATCTCCCTCTTCATGTGAGACAGGCCTCTTTTTTGGCTACTTTTAAGGCCCTTCTTAAAACCCATTTCTATTCACTGGCTTTTAACCCAGCATAAGACTTTAAACTGTTTTTAACTTTTTTAACTGTTTAACTTTTTAACTGCTTTTTATCTAACAAATTGTTCTTAGGGTAATTTGTATTTGCTTTTTAAATGTTATTTTTTAGTCTGTCCTTTGCCTCTATTTATTTGTGGTGTACAGCCCTTTGTTCTTCAACTGTGGTTGTTTTTAAAGGGCTTTATAAATAAAGTTGGTATGGTATGGTATGGTATGGTATGGTATGGTATGGTATGGTATGGTATGTTATGGTGTTTTTTATGAACAGGCAAAGTGCCACAGCGCAGTGGTTGTGAATCACTGCTCGTGTGTAAACATGTGTAAGGAACAGGGGTTTAAGTATAGTCTTGTGAAGGTCTACTTTAACAGATTTGATCAAAGTTGTGTGCGTAACACTCCTGCCCGTCGACAACCGGAGCTTTGCACACTTTGGTACCTGCAAGTAAAACATACATGACTCACAATATTTGGCTGCTTGTGACATCAAAAGCAGCTGTTTGGAGTGCGCAAGTCTCTTGTCCCTTGAAACATTTCCTCCAGTGTCAAAAAGTCACATCTGTTTGAGTTCTTCATCGTGTTGTTCCGGGACTCCCTGTGCTGCTTGAATACTAGATGTTGCTCTGACAGCTGTGCATACACATAGAAACATCACCTCCTTGCTGCTCACTTGCACTAATTAACAAACTCTAATCAGAATATGAGATTGTGTTTACCAGCCAGATCAAGACTGTTTTTTTCATCACTGCTTGTATGAACGCTCAGCTTCAAATTTTATTTATGATATTTGATCACTGCGGCGTGATCATTTTGAAAGCACATGAGTAGTTGGGGACGTGGTCTCATTTATCCGCTTTTAAAAAATTAAACTGCAATATCAGTGCCCGTGTTTACATGCACTAAAAACAACAATTCAGTCCCTTCGGTGTTTGCAACTTTGTCCAATGTCTCAACTTCCTTACATGTTGGCTAACCAGCATCATTTTAACCAAGCAAATTTGTCTCTGAGCAGTCCTAACTGTCTAATCAAAATGTATGTTTGTTTCTTGTGTAGACAAAGCAGTACCATACCAATAACGTGTAAAAATGTATTTGTTTTGATCAAAGGACACAATTGTCGTCCTCCCGCATAGCTCAGACGTACATCCTGTTCCTTTCTACAGCGCTAAGCCTTCTGATAGTATATATGTATAGTATATATTTACTTTCTGTTTACATGTAATTATAGATTTATGTAACATTTACTTATACAGGGTAAGACCAGGCCCGGCCCTAACCAATCTGGCGCCATAGGCAAGATTTTAGGTGGCGCCCCCCCACATCGGCAGTGAAGTGTATATACTCACAAGAAACCGAATAGCTTTGTCTTTGACCTTTTTTTTTTTACTTACAACTATACCTAATATATAAAGGGGTGGACAAGTGACTATTACCTGCAGGGCAAACATTAGCTAACCAGAAGGCAATAACAATGTAAACAAAAAACACCTGCTTAAAAGATCTAATACAAATGTCCCTGAGGAATGTAAGGTGAGTACTGTAATTACCTAACGTTACATTATTATTTTCCATAACAATTGAGCCCCCTCCACAATATTAACCCGACGTTAAAACGGAACTAGCTATTTATTGATTAGCAATTGCCGAATCATGTAACATTAGCTTAATGCTAAAAAGCCAGGTTACTATCACATTCTGTAACAGACAAATAATTTCATGTAGGCTAACGTTACCTACCTGCTAACTCTGTCTTTTCTCGTTTCTACTCCTCTTCTTTTCTCTTTTTTCTTCCCTGGGCACCTGACAGTTTGGGCCGTTTTGACATCTTGTGTTGATTTTTTGATGTGGTGACGTCCAAAAAGAGTCATGATACGGGAAGGGAGGGGGCGCACCGAGCGGGGGGGGGGGGGGGGGGGGGGCGTAATGTTGTAACAAATAATTTTTCTATTAAATAGGCTTTACTTTGCATTTTAATTAACGTGGGATTATTTTTTGTATTTAGAAATAATAATACCAACTTTTTTTTTTTTTTTTTTTTTTTTTTTTTTTTCTCCAACATTTGTGGCACTGGCGTGGCGCCCCCTGATGGACGGCGCCCTTAGCATTTGCCTATACGGCCTATGCCACGGGCCGGCCCTGGGTAAGACCATTATTAAACATATTTTAGAAACAGCTTTTACATGTTAGAGATGTTGAAGTGTGATGATGATCTCTCATCGTCTCTCATTTACCAACCAAAATTAGATCTATAGATCAGGGGTCCCTAACCTTTTTTTTGCACCAGGGACCGGTTTAATGTAGGCATTATTTTTCACGGACGGGACTTCCATGTGTGGCAGATAAATATAGCAAATAAGTGCATGAAAAATAGATATATGAAAAAACTCACCATAACATTCAATTAGTGGGAGCCCCTGGCCTTTTCCCTTTTTTGTTTTTTGCTCATTTTGCTAGTAGTGGGCTTTTTGTTGGCTTTAGTATCTGATGGGTTAGAGGTGATACATCACATTTAAAGGCCTACTGAAATGCGATTTTCTTATTTAAACGGGGATAGCAGGTCCATTCTATGTGTCATACTTGATCAATTCGCGATATTGCCATATTTTTGCTGAAAGGATTTAGTAGAAAACATCGACGATAAAGTTCGCAACTTTTGGTCGCTGATAAAAAAGCCTTGCCTGTACCGCAAGTAGCAGACGAGTAGCGTGACGTCACAGGTTGCGGAACTCCTCACATCTGCACATTGTTTACAATCATGGCCACCAGCAGCGAGAGCGATTCGGACCGAGAAAGCGACGATTTCCCCATTAATTTGAGCGAGGATGAAAGATTCGTTAATGAGGAAAGTGAGAGTGAAGGACTAGAGGGCAGGGGGAGCGATTCAGATAGGGAAGATGCTGTGAGAGGCGGGTGGGACCTGATATTCAGCTGGGAATGACTAAAACAGTAAATAAACACAAGACATATATACTCTATTAGCCACAACACAACCAGGCTTATATTTAATACGCCACAAATTAATCCCGCATAACAAACACCTCCCCCCTCCCGTCCATATAACCCGCCAATACAACTCAAACACCTGCACAAAACACTCAATCCCACAGCCCAAAGTACCGTTCACCTCCCCAGAGTTCGTACAGCACATATATTTCCCCAAAGTCCCCAAAGTTACATACGTGACATGCACATAGCGGCACGCACGTACGGGCAAGCGATCAAATGTTTGGAAGCCGCAGCTGCATGCGTACTCACGGTACCGCGTCTGCGTATCCAACTCAAAGTCCTCCTGGTAAGAGTCTCTGTTGTCCCAGTTCTCCACAGGCCAATGGTAAAGCTTGACTGTCATCTTCCAGGAATGTAAACAATGAAACACTGGCTGTGTTATCCGGCACACCAGTCAAGGGGTGCATTCTACGGCGGGGGTGCGTTATCCAGCACAACACCTGCCCCAATACACCGCTTCCCACCTACAGCTTTTTTCTTTGCTGTCTCCATTGTTCATTGAACAAATTGCAAAAGATTCACCAACACAGATGTCCAGAATACTGTGGAATTTTGCGATGAAAACAGACGACTTAATAGCTGGCCACCATGCTGTCCCAAAATGTCCTCTACAATCCGTGACGTCACGCGCAGACGTCATCATACCGAGACGTTTTCAGCAGGATATTTCACGCAAAATTAAAAATTGCACTTTAGTAAGCTAACCCGGCCGTATTGGCATGTGTTGCAATGTTAAGATTTCATCATTGATATATAAACTATCAGACTGCGTGGTCGGTAGTAGTGGCTTTCAGTAAGCCTTTAAGGACAGGGGCATGGATATATAAAAAAGCTAAAAATACTTGACATTAGTTCCAATAGATATCTGTGGATTACTATTTCCATTCTAAAAGTTATGTATTCATATTTTGTGCAATATTTCATACATAAATACACTAATGTTAGCTTTTTAGGTCCAATTTTCCAATGCGTAATTACATCTGTTATTGCTAACTACTTATGTAATAGGACGATGTGCAATAATACTAGCACTTTGACTTACTAGGCCAAAGGAAATGTGTATTTTTTTCCTTCAGCACAACATTCGTAGCCCCTTAACTTCCTTTTTTTTTCTTTTTTTTTAATTAGTCAGCTCAACAAAATAATACACAAAAATACCATAGTAATACAATTCCAATTTCAAAACCAAACCCAGCCCAGCAATATTCAGAACAGCAATCAACAGAGCAATTAACGTCCTGATGCCCGTCCCGGACGCAGCAATGTCCAACAAATTATGAAACCTACCTCATACCCTCATCATTTTCATCATGACTTTGGAAGACCTTTTTGGCCAACAAAATCCACTCAAATTGTAAAATGTTTTTAATAAACAAATACAAGAAAACAAAACATTTCTATGTAATGAAATGTGTATATCTGTAATATTGTACAGGTGTAAAATATACTCATTGCTTGAGTAAAATATACAACAGCACTCCAAATGACGTTTTTTGTGGATAATGACGAGAGAAGTAACAAAATGATCATCTTATTGCAGTATTCTCGAATAAAAATATGACTTGGGAAATATGCCTTAATGTGAAAAATTAAGTGCCTGTAATGTTAATGATAAACACATGTACGTACTCTAATTAAGCACAAATGTTGTATTCATATTTATGGTAGTATTAAGTTGTCATGAGGAAAACTTAGTTAAATTAAATCACAATTTGATGTTTCCTTGCTTCTTGGATTTACATCAATAATTTATGTGTGATGGACCTTATCATATTGTTTGTATTCTTTCTGGGACTGTCTGCAAAGTGTTTTTTAAATTACCGTATTTTTCTGACTACAAGTCGCAGTTTTTTTCATAGTTTGGCCAGGGGTGCGACTTATACTCTTGAGCGACTTGGTGTGAAATTATTAACACATTACCGTAAAATATCAAATAACATTATTTAGCTCATTCACGTAAGAGACTAGACGTATAAGATTTCATGGGATTTAGCGATTAGGAGTGACAGATTGTTTGGTAAATGTATAGCATGTTCTATATGTTATAGTTATTTGAATGACTCTTACCATAATATGTTACGTTAACATACCAGGCACGTTCTCAGTTGGTTATTTATGCGTCATATAACGTACACTTATTCAGCCGGTTGTTCACTATTCTTTATTTATCTTAAATTGCCTATCAAATGTCTATTCTTGGTGTTGGGTTTTATCAAATACATTTTCCCAAAAAATGCGACTTACCGGTATATATATTTTTTTCCTTCTTTATTATGCATTTTCGGCTGGTGCGGCTTATACTCCAGTGCGACTTATACTCCGAAAAATATGGTAATTTCGAAATAGTGCCAAAAAAGCTACACTAATGAAAGTACTCCCAGTTCTCAGTTGATACTGTCACACGTCAAAGCATTATTGCTAGCTTATTGAAACTGAAATACTGCAATCTTTCCAGTACCGCTACATTCCTAATAAGAACAGGGTATTTTATTACTGGTGTATCACAATCACTGATTCCGTTTACGCACAGAAGTTGTAATATTTATTTATTGTATTAATGAGTGTTTATTGTGTTAATGTGTATTTATTGTATGAATGTGCGTTTATTGTAGGAATGTGTGTTTGTTGTATATAATGTGGGATGCGCATGCAGTTATTGGTCAGCAGGAACCACCTCCAGGAGAATCTGTAGGGTTCTGTTGATAGAATCTACAGACAGAAAGAAAACATGAATGAATAAATCAATATCAATTGCGATATTCAAAGAATAAACTCACTTAAGCTACTTTAAAATAATGTTATGTATATAGTTATTCACACCACATATTTTCTTGTCAACAGTCTGGACACCTCAGCTAGCGATTAGTACTGCTAGCTCCCAACTTGCGATTAGTGGTACTAACCGTTCAGTTTGTCTAAGAAGAAGTTTGGCCTCTCATCTGAGGAGGATTTGTAGGTTTGCAGGCTTAGATTGGTCAGATCTAGTCTAGATGCTGGTGCCAAAGCCAAAACAATGCATACTGTACTCTTAACAGGAGTGTGTGCTCGGGTAAGAATGATTTTGCTCTCTTGTAGTGAGCACGTCCTTCGCCTGTTAGAGTATAAATACCAGCGCTCAGACTAGATCGGACCAATCTAAGTCTACGAGGATGAACTGATGAAGTCGACTCAGATGAGAGGCCAAACGTCTTATCAGTCCAGTTGTGATCAATTGAATGTTCAGAGAATACAATGACCTGATGAATAAGAAAATATCCATTGAGTTTTTCACTCATTTAGAAATTCATTGATACTATTACATAGATACACCTGGATTTTGTATTGATATTGTTTCTAACTGTCCATAAAATTGACTTCTCATGCTCAAAATCTACAGGATATGACATTTCCTAACTGTACAACACTGGGTCTGATTAACTAAAGTATTCTAAAAAAATATATTTGGATGTTTCATTCATGAGATTACTATATTCTCAGGGCATTCAATTGACTGTTCAATTTTTTCTCAGATGACGGTTTACCTCATCCGAGCAGGTCTCGTCTGAATGCTTGGTGCCACACCCAAACTGTTTATTCTCTAACAGGAAAGGGGCACATTCCCACACAAAAATGGTTTTGCTCTTTTATGGTGCACCAACGTTCCAATATTCTAAGATGTGTTCTTACAAAGGTCCTCACAAAATAATCAAAGCGAGATGTGACAAAGTTCTTAAACTCAGTATGATTGGCCACATATGTGCCATCTGCAGCTAGTTAGTGGTGCATAAATAATGCCACGGTTTTCTGTACAAGGAAGTCTGATTAAAGGAAGTGGGAGTTGTGAAATGGCTGGATACAATTGAAGCATAATTAATGAATGTATGATCAAAAAAATACTATTTCAATTTTGTGTGCACAACACATTTTAGTTGTATGCCTTTTATTTTAGGCCTCAGAAGGTATTTATTTATTCTGATTAGGTTGAGATAGTCCATATCTGCAATTTAGGGTTAAACTGACCTTTGACCTTCAGTATATCTGGCATTTCATGTGGCCTATAAAAGCCTGCAATGAATAGATATTGTGCGGTGGTAACTGTGTGTAGTTGTGTGCAATGAGACTATAAAGTTGACTCCACAGATCAAAGCACAGCTGGAGTCAAGAAGAGGTTGTGAACATGTTCACTGTGTTTTATTGAAAGCAGGACAGATCTCCGCATTGCGTCTTCACAGTGAGCAACGGATCCTTAAGTTCCACTGCAGTCACAGCTGCTCTCAGAACACACAAACATGTCTTTAGACTAGTGATTTAATAATAAACGATATTACTGATAAACTGAGGTAAAATTGCCATTGGTTTGTAACACCGTTTTAAGTTAAAATGATCGTAAAACTATGATCAATAACCACACTTAGATAAACTCACAGACCGGTGCTACTGGAGTACGCTAATAACTGGCTAGCTACCTTAAATGCTAACATGAATACAAGAAACAATTGAAAATTTTTCGCATTACATGCAACATACCCCAATTTATACTTGTACAAACACATTACTGTCTGAGTAACTAAGATATTCAACTGTATACATTGAACCGACAGGCATGCTCTCTTAGGCTATGTCTACACTAAGCCGGATACCCCCTTAAACGAATAAGTATTTAGCGTAAGCCCCGTTTCAGCCACACTAAACTATCGTCTAAGGTTACCCTCCTTGGATAATTTTTTACACGGGTAAGTGCGCCGTGTATTTCTTGAATCTCCGGCTCCTAGCTTTGTATGGACTCATTGATCGTTTACAAACTAAGTTCGGAGAGGAAGTGACGCCAGAAAGACTGCGCCCCACACAGGAAGTGATGTCAGAATGAACGTGCCACAGCCAGCTTCATAATTAAGCGGTTTCGTAACTCGGAACTAACCACTGGAAATATGAAGGCGAGTCATCCAGACATGCCCGTGTTTTTCCTTCCGTCTGTACAGACGCTTGTGGAAATCACACATGAATACCTCAAGAGCAAGCAATTGCAGCTATTTCGAATACAACACTTCTCAGACGGCAAGAGAACTTTCCAATGTCGAGGTCAGCTGTGATTCTATTTACCGAAAAACTTTGTCCATTTGTCAAAGGAGAGTCAATGCGAGCTCCCGTGGATGTGATAAAAAAGGTAGCGTGTGCTTTGTATTACCTGGTCGTCGACAGAGGTGGGTAGTATCGCGCTACATTTACTCCGTTACATCTACTTGAGTAACTTTTGGGATAAATTGTACTTCTAAGAGTAGTTTTAATGCAACATACTTTTCCTTTATTTGAGTATATTTATAGAGAACAAACGCTACTTTTACTCCGCTCCATTTATCTACATTCAGCTCGCTACTCGCTACTGATTTTTATCGATCTGTTAATGCACGCTTTGTTTGTTTTGGTTTGTCAGACAGACCTTCAAAGTAGGATCTATCGCATGTCTGCGTTTCACCAATCAAATACAGTCACTGGTCATGTTTCACTCTGTTTCACCAATCAAACAGAGCCACGCGGTCACAACAACAAGCTTAAGCTTACATGAACTCAACGTCAAATTTGAGGAAGCACATTGTGGTAAGTAACGTTAGTAGATATTTTGGCTGTCACCGTAGGCTGATGTTAGCTTCCCTGCTATGAATCACTGTCAAATGTACATCGTGTGGGGACATTTATTAACGCACTGCAGCCTTATAGACACACACACAGACACACACACATGCATACAAACACCAATCAGAAGTGCACAGTGTGTTCTCAGGTGCAGCCCACACCTATCAGTTTATGGTTTGCGTAAAGGCTAACTTGTTATTTTCCTTTGTAATCTCTGCCTATTGAGCCTATGGTGCTGTTAAGTTATTGTGGCTCAATTTGCCTTAATTTTTTTATGTTAATGTATTATTATTTAATATATTAAATATTGTTTTAGTTGCTTAAGAGATATTCCTGGCTCTGAATTTGCTCATTGCGGTTTTTATGTTGTTGTGCATTATTTGTTGCCGTCATCATTAAACGAACAGTTTACTCATCAGTTACTCAGTACTTGAGTAGTTTTTTTACAACATACTTTTTACTTTTACTCAAGTAAATATTTGGGTGACTACTACAACGTCTAGGTCCAGAGAATATAAAATCACCAAAAACGAACGGACAATGAAGGTGAAGGCAAAAGAGTGAGGAGTGTCCTGACCAGATATCTAGATCCCGAGATTGATTGTTGTAAAATGTTCGTCACATTGTGTACTTTTACGTGTTTATTAAAGATTTGACTAATTCATGATGGCTCAGGTGTGATTCACTACAATAGGGCTCCACAGCACACTGAATTCCAGTTAATTGAAATACCCCAACACTGGATATTTTTCAGATAAGTAAAATTTAAGGACTTGCACACAAAGCAACACTGGATGTGACTATGACGTGCGCATTTTCCGCGCATGCGTACTAGGGGGCGGGGGTCTTAAACGGTGGCATTGTTGTGTGTGGACACGGATAAGGTTAGGTGTGATTTACCCTGGATAACCTTATCCCGCTTAGTGTAAACGGGGCCTTAGTATAGAGCAATCCTTCTCAAATAGTGGGGCGCGCGTGACCTTGGGGAACATGCTTTTTTGCAGTACCAGAATATGATGAAGCGTATGTAGCACTTGACTTCACTGTAACCACGGTGGGAGACGAGGAAAGACCGGTGTGTGTTGTTTCCATTAATGTTAATAAGCATACAATGTTATGCAGAGGTATACTTATAACAATTTCATAGACAAATTATACTATTTATAGTCACAGTGGAAAGTGGGGGGGCGCAAAATATTTTCTTCTTCCTAGGGGGGACTTGACAGAAAATAATTGAGAAGGACTGGTATAGAGTATTAGATCTATACTCAGAGGAATATGACATAAAGGTGTCTACAACAGGAAGTGAACCTGCAGGACGTCACACAAACACTTGTTTTGCCGTTATCATAAAAAAATCACTTTAAAACTTTTACTGCAATGTTGTTCAATGAAAGACCCGCATTACGTCTGTTTAGCGTATGTGCTATTGTGTGCTTTGCTGTTGCATAACAGCTAGCTCCTAGTAGCATTTAGCCTACCATATTTACCATTTTAAAAGGATTTGACTAAATACAAGAAAAGACCAATCTTACATGCAAGCCCATCACATCAGATACTTGTTTTTTTTAATGAAATCGTGCCGATATGAATATTGGTCCAAGGCACAACTACTTTTCATTCTCTAAGAATACTCTAATTCAGATATTTTATTAAATAAACATATTGAAGGCTGTACTGAATTATGTACAGAACGGGCTCATTAAGGTCATTAATCTGTCAACATATTAAAATGTTTATGTTTGTTGCTAAATGCATTTGTTCTTTCAATTTTACAACCACAAATTGTATTTACTTCTCCCACATATTTATTGATGCAACACAATATTACAAAGGTGTGACGTGGCTAAGGTGGTAGAGTGGTCATCCAGAAACTTGAGACTTTCTGGTACGAATCGAGCTTCCCCCATCTTTGTCACAGAGGGACGATGGGGGTTCGATGGCTGAAGGTTTTGACTGGGAGGTTGATAGTCGAATCAGACTCCTCTGAATTGAATTGTTGAACAGTCAGTCCTAATATTCTGTCTCACTTTGTTAGAATAACCCTACCATCAAATGATGGAATGTTCTGTCCTTGTAAAGTAAACTTCAAATGATGCATTTGTTGAATTCATAACTTCAAATGATGCATTTGTTGAATTCCCCTTCAAATGATGCATTTGTTGAATTCCTCTTACACATTGTACTGTTCTTCTCCGTTTAAAATGTTTTGTAAAAATGTAACCGTTGCCTTTGTCTCTGCTTTGTAAAAATATATTTGCTGCCTTTGTCTCTGCTTTTGGTGTCTAATTCTATTGAAAAACCACCAAAAACAACATGTTTTTCATTGAAAACTGAAGACTGAGCTGAACTGAAGAAGCTTTTTGGATTAAAGGTGAAACTTCAACTACAAGAAGAGTCCAGCTGCCAAGAGTGAACCTTTTTGGATTAACATGGCCTGATAATCTACTTTATGGTTCACTTTTAATGATATGCCTATTAGGGGTATCTTAGAATTGTTGACTGTTCAACAATTTGGAAAAGTCTGATTTGACTATCATACTTGCAGTCAAATGGTATTACTCTGACCATCCTCCTCCCTCTGGAAATTGACCACGGTACACACTGGGACGAGCCCCCGCTGGGCCGTAGCCTGCAGTCGGGACACAGAGCCCGCTGCACAATGATCCATCCACAGGTTAATCTAAGGAAACCTAATTATGACTTTTACTTCCTCCTCAAGTTTGATCTGTTAAGAGGAAAAAAATCCCTCCTTTTTGGAAAAATAAGATCGCCTTTAGAAGTAGCCTTCGTTCTGCCACAAGGATATAAACACAATGAATATACCCTGTGTTTTTATCTATGCACTCACACACATACAGTATGTCATTATTAATGATGTCAGGAGATACCATTCTGTGGCGCACACAAGTTCAGTGTTACTTCAACTATAGGCGGGGTGACGAAGGAGGCCCAAAGAAAATGAAGAAGGTAGCCATCTTTAGAGAGACTGCTTCGACCTTCTGATAGCTTGTTCACTCTCGCTTCAAGCCTGGTAACACTCTGTTGTTTGTACTTACTCCTGTTTTGTAGAATAAATTGTTAAATTCTAGTCACCCCTCTTCATTTTAGTCACCCTTAGAATAAAAGGATGTGGGAGGACTCGGCCCTCCTAAAAGAGAGAATCGTAATGGATTGTCTACTCAGTGCGCAACTAGAGCTGATGCCAACCCCGGTTGGGTCAAGCCGAGGACCTCACTAAATCAACCAATCGGAAGTACATCCCTAATGCCTATTATTCTAAAGATTAAATCACTACTTGAGACTTACCTAAAGCCCTCTTTAACCACTTAGGCTTCCAGTCAAAGTGAATAAAGATGTAGTAGGCCGGGATCCCTGTTAGGGAAATGGCAAATCCAGTTCCTGTGTTGATTGGGTCCGAGTATAGAGAGAGGAAAACCATGAAGAAGCAAGTCAAACTAAACACCACCGGGATGAAGATCGGCACCTTGGGAGAAGGCAAGAGAAAATAACAATATTGCATTACATAATTTCTGAGATTCTCCAACAGTTTTTTACATTAACACAACACAATAGCTTTTAGTTATCACACTGATGATAGGGGGGAACTTTACAACCCCACATTTTATGCAAGCTGGGATAATTTTTGCTGACAGCAAGAAAGACTCGGAAGTTGGTTCACAACACACTTGTATAATCACAGTGAACAGAACAGGTGGTTGTCAGAGTTGACTGATATATACCCAAAACTGGACTTTAGGTACTGGTTTTGTACAGGTCTTTGTCATACATGGCACTGTCTCTGTTTGACTTCCAAAGGTAATCTTACTCAGCCATGTGTGTTGCCCATATGTAGCATCTCTAGTGTATGCTCTGTCTTTAGAAAATAATAGAGTGAGATAGAAATTCATACTGTCATGCCAGAAAGATGAAACTTTGCTCTCTTTGTTGATGTGTCACTGGCTACACAGAATGCTCCTTGGTTGTGTAACTCCAGCTACCAGTCTCGACTGTTAAATGTGCCAGCCTTGTATTTTGTTGAGTCTTACAAAGTGCTCATACTGTTAAAGTATTGTGCTTATTACACATTAGCTGTTGGATTGTAGCATGTTTCTTAGTTTTAGTTTTCATAACCTAATTTGGAAGTGTTGATATCACCATGTAAAACCACTAATGTTAATCAGTAGCATGTATATGGAATATCCTAAGTAAATTAACATCGAGCAAGCACATTTTGAGAAGGGGAACTTTAGTTTTGAATGTTTTCTATTAGGAATGCTTGTTTTGGTGTCATGAAAAATTGCAACATTAATTAGAGGCAGTCCATTACGAATACGCTTCTCTGCGCCAAGAGCTTGAACTGGTGCCGAGTCTGCAATCGGACGTGACATCACCTGCATCAAAGGTATCGAAATATGGTACTGTTGGATTTTACGTGAATCAATACTTGGTATTACTGACAGAATTGTGTCAGTCCCGACAAGTACTGAATTCGGTACCCGTCCCTATTTATGTTGTCTCATTAGTTTGTGTGAATTGACGTTTAGTCTCTGGCAGATTTTTGCTAAATGCAGTGCATATGCGCTTTGTGTTCTCCATGTTTCATGTGCGGGTGCTTATTGGATTTTTTAAGGAATTCTGTTTCGTGCTTTGTGCTCCTCCTACCTGCTTTTGGCTGCTCCTTCCTTTGTCTCCACCTCTGTCAGTTGACAGTACCACCTTAGAAATGGACCTAGCACCGCAACCCTTAATCCCGAGATCCTGTTTTTTCGTTAGTCCTGTGATTCAGTTTCTGTCTGTGTCAAATATTGGTGTGATGGTACATTTAATTTTTCAGTGCAGAATATTCCGTTTGGTACAAAAGTGTATCAATTTTACCATATAAACACTTCACGTTGTGGCTACACAGAATAAAAGATTTGATTGATCGGCTTTTCGTACATTATTATGGGGTCTCGAGTCTAAAAACTCAGGCACACTTTTGTAGCAGATATTTTTCTCACATTCAGCTAATTTTCCACAAATTAGACTCACTTTTATCACATTTACACCACTTTTCTCATAATTAGTTCATTTTCATCACACTTAAGTTTAAATTAAATGTTAACTTTATTTGTAATTGAAATTGTAATACAATCTAAATGTATAATCTAAATCCAAATGTTAAATCTTAATGTTGAATCTAAATTTTACATCTAAAGCTAAATGTTAAATCTAAACCTAAATCCTAAATCTAAATCTAAATCTTAAATCTAAATGTAAATGTGAGCGAAAAACCTCTCCCCCCATGTGTAAAGATGAATATTCACATAATGCTAATTGTCCACCACTCCGAGGCATCTCAGCCTCTATAGCCCACATCTCTGCCTCTCAATGCACGACACTCCCACATATTTCTTACTGCATTAGAGGGGAACTTGACAGATGACAGATGGTTATAGTTAATTTATACCATGAGCTCAAGTTCCTTCTAAATGAAACTCATGGTTATTGATCATAAATTCTGTCTTTTTCCACCGGTGGGCGGCACGCTTGTTCCAATTCAATTCCCAGGGGCAACAGAGTTTAGGCATAAGAATTCCTTTTGGTTAAACTTGTGAGATCTCGCGAGCCGCATTGAAGACACTGGCAGGGCGCACTTGGCCTGACGGGCCGCAGTTTGGACACCCATGTCTTAGTTGATGCAACGCTTGGATGGCAAAAGCTGGTACTGGTAATTATTAGTAATATTTGTTTCATTAAAAAAAGCATTTGACTTCTTTGGCTGTGTTGCGGAAAGTGTGTCAACACTAACCTTAAAGGGGCGTGGCAGGTCAGGCTGAGTGTATCGAAGGTAGACCAAACCAACCACCACCACACCAATCGATAGCCACCGCAGGAAGCTCATGAAGTTTAACAGGCTGTAGATGTTTCCCACGAACAGCTGGAGAAGCGTCAGTGGATACTGCAAACACATTTTTTTACACAGTTGAAGTCTGCTTTTGAATTTTGAATTCCTATTTCAGATGTGCTGACCTTTGCTCAGTTGCAAGGAAACCATAGCAGATAGAGCATCATTTGAGAAAGACTGGACATGTGGTACGGTGATACTTTCTAATATTGTTATACTACAAATGTAGTACCTTTTAAGCAGATATACAAACCCCGTTTTCATATGAGTTGGGAAATTGTGTTAGATGTAAATATAAACGGAATACAATGATTTGCAAATCATTTTCAACCCATATTCAGTTGAATATGCTACAAAGACAACATATTTGATGTTCAAACTGATAAACATTAGTTTTTTTGCAAATAATCATTAACTTTAGAATTTGATACCAGCAACACGTGACAAAGAAGTTGGGAAAGGTGGCAATAAATACTGATAAAGTTGAGGAATGCTCATCAAACGCTTATTTGGAACATCCCACAGGTGTGCAGGCTAATTGGGAACAGGTGGGTGCCATGATTGGGTATAAAAACAGCTTCCCAAAAAATGCTCAGTCTTTCACAAGAAAGGATGGGGCGAGGTACACCCCTTTGTCCACAACTGCGTGAGCAAATAGTCAAACAGTTTAAGAACAACGTTTCTCAAAGTGCAATTGCAAGAAATTTAGGGATTTCAACATCTACGGTCCATAATATCATCAAAAGGTGCAGAGAATCTGGAGAGATCACTCCACGTAAGCGGCATGGCCGGAAACCAACATTGAATGACCGTGACCTTCGATCCCTCAGACGGCATTGTATCAAAAACTGACATCAATCTCTAAAGGATATCACCACATGGGCTCAGGAACACTTCAGAAAACCACTGTCACTAAATACAGTTTGTCGCTACATCTGTAAGTGCAAGTTAAAGCTCTACTATGCGAAGCGAAAGACATTTATCAACAACATCCAGAAACGCCGCCGGCTTCTCTGGGCCCGAGATCATCTAAGATGGACTCATGCAAAGTGGAAAAGTGTTCTGTGGTCTGACGAGTCCACATTTCAAATTGTTTTAGAAATATTCGACATCGTGTCATCCGGACCAAAGGGGAAGCGAACCATCCAGACTGTTATCGACGCAAAGTTCAAAAGCCAGCATCTGTGATGGTATGGGGGTGCATTAGTGCCCAAGGCATGGGTAACTTACACATCTGTGAAGGCACCATTAATGCTGAAAGGTACATACAGGTTTTGGAACAACATATGCTGCCATCTAAGCGCCGTCTTTTTCATGGACGCCCCTGCTTATTTCAGCAAGACAATGCCAAGCCACATTCAGCACGTGTTACAACAGTGTGGCTTCGTAAAAAAAAGAGTGCGGGTACTTTCTTGGCCCGTCTGCAGTCCAGACCTGTCTCCCATCGAAAATGTGTGGCACAATATGAAGCGTAAAATACAACAGCGGAGACCCCGGACTGTTGAACGACTGAAGCTCTACATAAAACAAGAATAGGAAAGAATTCCACTTTCAAAGCTTCAATAATTAGTTTCCTCAGTTCTCAATCGTTTATTGAGTGTTGTTAAAAGAAAATGTGATGTAACTCAGTGGTGAACATGCCCTTTCCCAAATACTTAGGCACGCGTTGCAGCCATGAAATTCTAAGTTAATTATTATTTCCAAAAAAAATAAAGTTTATGAGTTTGAACATCAAATATCTTGTCTTTGTAGTGCATTCAATTGAATATGGGTTGAAAACGATTCGCAAATCATTGTATTCCGTTTATATTTACATCTAACATAATTTCCCAACTCATATGGAAACGGGGTTTATACATATTTAGTAATAAAGTAGTCATCTTTGTTGTTAGCACATGCCTAAAAATATCTCAAGCTGAAATTAAAAAGAGGAGTGCTGAATTAGAGCCACTGAATGTGTACGCTTTATAATCTGATTAGTTGAGTAATTGTTCATATATGACTCGTCGACTGTCAAAATAGTTGTAAGTTGTAGCCCTTTTGTCAAGTCAAGTCCAGTATCATAAAAATTGTGACTCTAGTTGATGCCTCTGATGTTTTGTTGTCACATTTATATTTCCTTGATGGCAGTAAACTGACCAGTATGAGGACGGCAGGTATTGGAGTGTTTCGACGCAGGTGAATCATTGAGTAAACCTCAGGTAGTTGTCGTTCACGTGATGCAACCAAAAACGTTCTGCAGAACACACAAAAAATGCAATTAAAATTTAAGTTATTTTGTTAAAAAAACACAATAAGCTTTACTTGTTTCACAAGTGTGCAGAAATTATTTCCAAGCCGCATTTATTGCAATTACTTCACCATTTCACAGGACGTCCTCGGTCTGTCATTGTATGCCACATTTTTTCCATGTTGAAGTCACCATAGCAAGTCAATCAGATGAATTGGTTTTGCTCAGTTTTTACGGGCCAATGTTCATCCTGACACAACCTTGGATGGGAATCAAACCATCCCTGAATGAATGGCAGAAGCATGCACCATTGAATCACCAGGGCTCTTGTATGTCACATTTACTTTCTATACCTCTTGTGCTCATTAGGCTCACGGGTAAGCTGAAGCCTATCCCAGCTGTTTTCCAGTGAGAGGCGGTACACTCTGGACTGGTTGCCAGCCAATCACAGGACACATAAACAAACAAGCTGCACATTCACACCTATGCAGTCTTCCTTTGAATAACATAAAAATGTACTTTTGATTGTATCATTTGTTAGCACTGTTTTATGGTTTCCTTTACCTTAATTCAAAAAGCACAGGAGTCCAACACAAATTGGAATACAATACAGTGTTGATGTTTTACTCCTTTTATACTACACATACTTGAAAGTAGACACTAGATGGCAGTAAAAATACAAGGAACATTAAGTATATTTTCATTTTTAAAACTAACCTCAAAACCCACCTGTTAGGCAGGTATGCCTGATGCACATTTCTGTTTTTAATTGTTGTTTTGCCTCAATTTTTTTTTTTTTTATGCTGCTTTTATGTGATTTACGGTGACATTGAGTGCTTTGAAAGGCGCCTTACAAAACAAATGTATTATTATTATTCTACTGAGTGCTAATTATCAATTTACTGTTCTGTTTTAATTTACTTTAAATAATAAACCCCAAAATCGGCTCCGTTATTGTCCCCTGTCTGCTCTGTCGTCCACAAGTTGCAGACGATCTCCATGTGTGTTTTTGCTTAAAAAGTGTTTGTCCATTCATTTAAGTACCAACACATTTACACCCGCACGTTAAAAGCATTTGTGAACTGTTGAGAGCAAATGAGAGATGATGACGGATTATCATCACACTCTAACATCTCTATCATGTAAATCCTGCCTCTTTGCTATGTCAGCATTGCAAATGAAAATGTGTTCTTATTTTCCTTAGCCTGGATAAAAAAAGGTTAAATAAATATATTGTATACTAAATCGGTGTTTTTCAACCTTTTTTGAGCCAAGGCACATTTTTCGCGTTGAAAAAATGCAGAGGCACACCACCAGCAGAAATCATTAAAAAACAAAACTCAGTTGACAGTAAAAAGTCGTTATCGCAATTGTTGGATATGACTTTAAACCATAACCAAGCATGCATGAATATAGCTCTTGTCTCAAAGTAGGTGTACTGTCACCACCTGTCACATCACACCCTGACTTATTTTGACTTTTTTGCCGTTTTCCTGTGTGTAGTGTTTTAGTTCTTGTCTTGTGCTCCTATTTTGGTGGCTTTTTGTATTTGTTTTCGTATTTTCCTGTAGCAATTTCATGTCTTCCTTTGAGCGATATTTCCCGCATCTACTTTGTTTTAGCAATCAAGAATATTTCAGTTGTTTTTATCCTTCTCTGTGTGGACATTGTTGATTGTCATGTCATGTTGGGATGTGCATTGTGGACGCCGTCTTTGCTCCACCGTAAGTCTTTGCTGTCGTCCAGCATTCTGTTTTTGTTTACTTTGTAGCCAGTTCAGTTTTAGTTTCGTTCTGCATAGCCTTCCCTAAGCTTCAATACCTTTTCTTAGGGGCACTCACCTTTTGTTTATTTTTGGTTTAAGCATTAGACACCTTTTTACCTGCACGCTGCCTCCCGCTGTTTCCCACATCTACAAAGCAATTAGCTACCGGCTGCCACCTACTGATATGGAAGAGTATTACACGGTTCCCTGCCGAGCTCTAGACAGCACCGACACTCAACAACATCATTTGCAGACTATAATTACTGCTTTGCAAAAAATATATTTAACCCAAATAGGTGAAATTATATAATCTCCCACGGCACACCAGACTGTATCTCACAGTACAGCAGCTGAAAATCACTGTACTGAATTACCCTGAAAGCTTAGCAAAGTAGACTGGAACAGAAAGTAGGTCTAAACTAAACTTTGATCAATAAAGAGTTGATATATTTTAACACGTTGTGGTTCCTGCTTTGTCTACACGAGAAGCAAACGTAAGTTTTGATTAGACAGTTAACGTGCGCTTTTGAGCACCACTCAGGGACAAGTTCCATTGGGGAAAATGATGTACATTGGCGAAAATGTGCGGGGAAGTTGGGGGCATTGGAGAAAAGTTGCGAGGCCGCGTTAAACTAGCTGGGATTGGTTGAATTGCGCGAAGTGGCACTGGTTATGGACAATTTACCGACAAAAATTTATTGGAAAAATATTAGAATATACAGTGTTGACATGCATATTTTGGAAATTTGGTCAGAAGCCTGAAAAAAAACACGTACGCTCTGGAGAAAATGCAGAGAAACATCGATGCCCATACGTAGAAAACCATTTGCTTGCATGCATTTTATTAATAATAATAATAATGGATTGGATTTATATAGCACTTTTCTAGACACTCAAAGTGCTTCACAGAAAAGTAAGAACCCATCATTCATTCACTCCACATTCACACCTGGTGACTTAAGGGTAGACTGACGGAAGCGTGGCTGCCAGTTTGCGCCTACATGTATACCACAACTTTTACTGTGAATCAGAATTGTTCTCTACCATTGAATTAAATTCTAATTCAACATTGAATGTTTATCACTCTGAAATAAAGCGGCTTCCCATAAAACATTGCATTAGACATGGGTTTAATAACGTTCCAATACAAAGCAAGAGAACATTGTGGATGAAACTGTACCTTGACAGGGCCAAGAGGCTGCCGTTCATGGAACCATAGCACGACAAGGCCACAAATACAGGTACTGCTAATGACAAATCTCCCATCACTTTATTTGCAAATGTCTGTGAATGAAGAAATTATGTTAAACAGAGAGAGAAGCACTTTGTGGGAACGATGCGATACGACTTTTCTTCTTCTTTGCACACTGCAAGTTATATACAACATTTTGAACATTTCTACAAATTTCTATAGCGCTAAGAACTATTTACTTATTTTAAGTCATTGACTGGTCTTAATTTTACCATGAAAAACTATATGTTCTAGCTTGAAAAATGTAAAATTGACAATAACTATTCAAATGTGATAGATTGGTTTTCCCCACATAAGAAATCTTGTTTAAAGATTCTGCAACATCTCAAGGATGCTCAATTTAAGAATTGCAAGTTGAATAAAGCTTGTTTTCAGAATATTGTACTTATTTTTAGTTTAACAGTCCTGCTAATTCCTAAATTTCCAAATCTTAAATTCAGGATGTCTTATCAAGTAAAATTATCTGACTATGCAGCCACTTACTTTAACTACTTTTTAGTATTTTTTCCTAAACCTAGTCTTTTTATCCTATATTTTAACAGCTCTTTTTTGCAGTGCAACGTTTTAATGTTTAACAGAGTAGCATACCTGCACACCTGCAGGCGGAGACAACTATAATGTATTCCACCAGACAGACAGAATGATGAATTTTAAAATTAGAAACAACTTTTGTGTGTCAAGAGAAGAATTGTTTGACATGTTGTGAGTTTTTTTTTTTTTTTTTATCATTGTAGAAACGGATCCAACGCTTTGAATTTTCATTTGGAGTTGAGGATATACATGCTTTTTGCTTTCTGATGTCTTCAGATTTTGGAACTATTTTGCAATGTGATGACTGGGGAAAGTTTTTCCGCACAACAATGAACACTGACATCAGTTTCAGGATCGCTCTCTGTCGTTCCTTTTTTAGTATGTTTTTATTAGTGCTGTATAAGTTAATGATTAATCACCTAAAATGATCAGATTAATCATGTATAATCACAGATTAATCACGCTATGTATTTGGACAGCACATGCTCCTTTAGTGGAACCATGGATGGTAGTGAGTATTGTACTTATTACACAGTTTGATTGTTACTTGTATATTAGTTATGTGTCCGAGTATCCAATTTGGAGATGTTAAAATTGCCATATAAAATTGCTAATTCGAACCAGTAGCATATGGTGAATGGAATTTCACAGAGAAGTTACTTTGTCAACATAGTTTATTTCTCTACGTTCCCTTTTACAGTATAAGTAAACTTTTTTAAAAGGACCTCAACTGGAGTCTTTATCGAAAACCTATTATTCGTCTGTTAAGTTAGCATTAAGTCGACATTAGCAGGAGCAGAGTGCATTTTGTTTAGGGGTGCAGGCATGAAAAATATTGATCAAAATTGATCAAGTTTACTGAAATCATAGTTTTATTTAGTATTTTGTTTACCACAGCGACTGCTTCTGAGGATAGGATTTCGTCGGCTGTCATCACTGTGTAGTACGCCAAATTGATTAGCACATAGCAGGTCGTCACAATCCCCATGGAGATACAGATAGCCATAGGCACCGTCCTGGAAAATATTGGCAAAATTAGTTTTGCATATTCATCTACAAAAAGGGTTATCTCTGTTACTATGTTACACGCACTACAAAAACAACAACTATTACATGAATTTTGTTGAACCCAGCTTATTAAAATGCATTTAAACACCTCAATGAAAGTTTTTTCAAGATCAGAATAACACATGTAGACGACATGACTGGAAGCCTGGAAATATAATCATAGCGGTCTAGCTTGTGCCTTAACTTGTGTTTACCTGGCACTAGTGTTGTCCCGATACCAATATTTTGCTACTGCTACTGGTACCAAAATTATTCCGATACTTTTCGATACTTTTCTAAATAAAGGGGACCACAAAAAAATAACATTATTGGCTTTATTTTAACAATCTTAACAAAAAATATTTTGTTTCTTATTGCAAGTTTTTCTTTAAATAAAATAGTGAACATACAAGACATCTTGTTTTTTTATTAGGAAGTAAACAATCAAAAGCTCCTAATTTTGACATATGCAGTAACATATTGTGTCATTTTCCATTCTATTATTTTGTTAAAATTATTAAGGACAAGTGGTAGAAAATTGATTATTCATCTACTTGTTCATGTACTGTTAATATCTGCGTCCTTTCTCTTTTAACATGTTCTATCTACACTTCTGTTCAAATGTAATAATCACTTATTCTTCTGTTGTTTGATACTTTACATTAGTTTTGGATGACACCACAAATTTGGGTATCGATCTGATACCAACTTGTAACAGGATCATACATTGGTCATATTCAAAGTGCTCATGTGTCCAGAGACATATTTCCTGAGTTTATAAACATTATATACATTTAAAAAAAAATGAAAGAAGATGTTGTGATGCCAAAAAATATCTATGCAATCATAGTAGTATCGACTAGATACGCTATTGTACTTGGTATCATTACAGTGGATGTTAGGTATAGATCCACCAATGGCGTTTGTTTACATTTTGACGCCGGTGAACTATGGGGTGTAGTGAAGCATGTTTAGCTATTCCTCGTCCTGCAAGGATGATACTTGTAAGAAACGTACTTTATTTGTCGTCATGGAGGCGAGGATTCGTGATTTAGAAGTAGCTAGAATACTGCCGATTGTGGCTGGACGTTAGTCGCTAGCTAGCTAGCCATGTCTTAAAGCACCTCTTCCTGAGGGCGTTTCAGTGTTATAACTTCACCTTTATCGTTAGTTTTTAAGCCAAAATGCGTCTGTTCTCCCTTTTCTGTCTACACACTGTGTCTGCTTGTAAGTACTCCGTGATTGTGCGCTGCCGAACATGCTCGTCTGCTCGTAAACCAGCAATGTCACCACGACGACGGGGGTGGGAGGGTGGTGGACCGGTACTTTTCAGAGGCGGTATAGTACCGAATATGATTCATTAGTATCGCGGTACTATACTAATACCGGTATACCGTACAACCCTACCTGACTCCGCTTTGGGGAATATAGTCACATGACACCGTGAGTTTGTCTACGTTTAATGTTTTTTGACACAACATTTTAGCTGTAAAAAATTACACGCATTCTGCTGTGTGTGTGCTTGGTTTCCTTTTAAAGGAATCATTTAAACATGTGTAGGTTGTTCAGCATTAGTGAAAAAAATAAAATGCCATCGCAAAAGATAAAATCTAAACACAATACAAACAATCACAATATGACTGATAGAATGCTAAAAATATTATCGCAGACCACCTCAAAAAACTGAATGGAATTTTAAGGCCTTTTCGCTAAATAAAAGATTGTACATGAAAATAAATAAAGTGGGATTTGTAATATTAACTATGAAAAATAAAACACTGAATAATAAGAATAAATGAACATCTGTTCTCTTTACTTGCCAGACGACCATCTCAAGAACGATCTTTTACAATTAAGCATATTGCAACAAATATGCAACAAACACAGGGAAACAGGAACGCAAAGGACAAAAAAACACCCCGAAATCCACATAATACTATCCATCCATCTTCTTCCGCTTATCCGAGGTCGGGTCGCGGGGGCAGCAGCCTAAGTAGGGAAGCCTAGACTCTCCGCTCCCCAGCCACTTCGTCCAGCTCTTCCCGGGGGATCCCGAGGCGTTCCCAGGCCAGCCGGGAGACATAGTCTTCCCAATGTGTCCTGGGTCTTCCCCGTGGCCTCCTACCGGTCGGACGTGCCCTAAACACCTCCCTAGAGAGGCGTTCGGGTGGCATCCTGACCAGATGTCCGAACCACCTCATCTGGCTCCTCTCAATGTGGAGGAGCAGCGGCTTTACTTTGAGCTCCTCCCGGATGGCAGAGCTTCTAACCCTATCTCTAAGGGTGAGCCCCGCCACCCGGCGGAGGAAACTCATTTCGGCCGCTTTTACCCGTGATCTTGTCCTTTCGGTCATAACCCAAAGCTCATGACCATAGGTGAGGATGGGAACGTAGATCGACCGGTAAATTGAGAGCTTTGCCTTCCGGCTCAGCTCCTTCTTCACCACAACGGATCGATACAGCGGCCGCATTACTGAAGACGCCTCACCGATCCGCCTGTCGATCTCACGATCCACTATTCCCTCACTCGTGAACAAGACTCTGAGGTACTTAAACTCCTCCACTTGGGGCAAGATCTCCTCCCCAACCCGGAGATGGCACTCCACCCTTTCCCGGACAAGATCCATGGACTCGGACTTGGAGGTGCTGATTCTCATCCCAGTCGCTTCACACTCGGCTGCGAACCGATCCAGTGAGAGCTGAAGATCCTGGCCAGATGAAGCCATCAGGACCACATCATCTGCAAAAAGCAGAGACCTAATACTGCATCCACCAAACCGGATCCCCTCAACGCCTTGACTGCGCCTAGAAATTCTGTCCATAAAAGTTATGAACAGAATCGGTGACAAAGGGCAGCCTTGGCGGGGTCCAACCCTCACTGGAAACGTGTCCGCTTACTGGCGGCATTGCGGACCAAGCTCTGACACTGATCGTACAGGGAGCGGACCGCCACAATCAGACAGTCCGATACTCCATACTCTCTGAGCACTCCCCACAGGACTTCCCGAGCTGATCCACAGTTCCACGACCAGGACGAAAACCACACTGTTCCTCCTAGGAAGACGTGTTGGTGGGATTGAGGAGGTCTTCGAAGTATTACCTCCACCGATCCACAACATCCGCAGTCGAGGTCAGCAGAACACCATCCTCGCCATACACGGTGTTGACAGTGCACTGCTTCCCCTTCCTGAGGCGGCGGATGGTGGTCCAGAATCGCTTCAAAGCCGTCCGGAAGTCGTTTTCCATGGCATCCCCGAACTCCTCCCATGTCCGAGTTTTTGCCTCCGCAACCTCTGAAGCCGCACACCGCTTGGCCTGTCGGTACCTGTCCGCTGCCTCCGGAGTCCTATAAACCAAAAGAACCCGATAGGACTCCTTCAGCTTGACGGCATTCCTTTACCGCTGGTGTCCACCAACGGGTTCTAGGATTACCGCCACGGCAGCAAGCACCAACTACCTTGCGGCCACAGCTCCAATCAGCCGCCTCGACAATAGAGGTGCGGAACATGGTCCACTTTGACTCAATGTCCAACACCTCCCTCCTGACATGTTCAAAGTTCTTCCGGAGGTGGGAATTGAAACTCTCTCTGACAGGAGACTCTGCCAGACGTTCCCAGCAGACCCTCACAATGTGTTTGGGCCTGCCAGGTCTGTCCGGCATCCTCCCCCACCATCGCAGCCAACTCACCACCAGGTGGTGATCGGTAGAAAGCTCCGCCCCTCTCTTCACCCGAGTGTCCAAAACATGGGCCCGCAAATCTGATGACACAACTACAAAGTCGATCATGGAACTGTGGCCTAGGGTGTCCTGGTGCCAAGTGCACATATGGACACCCTTATGTTTGAACATGGTGTTTGTTATGGACAATCTGTGGCGAGCACAAAAGTCCAATAACAAAACACCACTCGGGTTCAGATCCGGGCGGCCATTCTTCCCAATCACGCCTCTCCAGGTTTCACTGTCATTACCAACATGAGCGTTGAAGTCCCCCAGTTGGACAAGGGAATCACCCGGGGGAGCACTTTCCAGTACTCCCTCGAGTGTATCCAAAAAGGGTGGTACTCTGAACTGCTGTTTGGTGCGTAAGCACAAACAACAGTCAGGGGCCGTCCCCCAAACCGAAGGCGGAGGGAAGCTACCCTCTCGTCCACTGGGTTGAACTCCAACATGCAGGCTTTGAGCCGGGGGGCAACAAGAATTACTACCCCAGCTCGTTGCCTCTCACAGCGTGCAACGCCAGTGTGAAAGAGAGTCCAGCCTCTCTCGAGAGAACTGGTTCCAGAGCCCTTGCTGTGAGTCGAAGTGAGTCAGACTATATCCAGCCGGAACTGCTCAGGCTCCTTCCCCCCCAACGAGGTGACATTCCACGTCCCAAGAGCTAGCTTATGTAGCCGAGGATCGGACCGCCAAGTGCCCTGCCTTCGGCTGCCGCCAAGCTCACAATGCACCCGACCTCTATGGCCCCTCCCATGAGTGGTGAGCCCATTGGAGGGGTGACCCACGTTGCCTCTTCGGGCTGTGCCTGGTCGGGCCCCATGGGGACAGGCCCGGCCCCCAGGCGCTCGCCATCGTGCCCCAACTCCGGGCCTGGCTCCAGAGGGGGCCCCGGTGACCCGCGTCCGGGCGAGTGAAATCTGAGTCTTTGTTCTTGCATTCCCATAAAAGTCTTCGAACTGCTCTTTGTCTAATCCCTCACCTAGGACCTGTTTGTCTTGGGAGACTCTACCAGAGAGCATGGAAGCCCCCGGACAACATAGCTCCTAGGATCATTGGGACACGCAAACTCCTCTACCACGGTAAGGTGGCAGCTCAGAGAGGAGCACATAATACTAATCCATATAATATCACTTTTCTACAGAACAGAACTTTGTTGTAGAAATCTGCTTCTGACACTCACGTCTAAGGCTGACTGCTGTAAACAAACCCTACCTACTCTGCTTCTTGCCTCGCCTGCTTGGAGCTGATGTGACGTAGATTATTGCAATAACCCGTATATCACTCAAAAACGCATATTCCAAACATTAGAAGACTCTATAGTTGAAGACTTGCGGTGATTTAAATAATGCACTGCACATCGCATTGGCAATGTTATGTTTCAGTTTCACTTTATGCATACCATAGCACATGACTGCTTAAAATAATGCTTAAAAAGACCAAAATGCTGTAAATATTACACATGATCATGAATGTGCCTGTTACTACATTACTTACATACTTGCTGCATGTACTTTACATAAAATGTTGTTGGATGTTTTTTTAGAGGGCTTTATCGGCGCAATAGATGAATCCTCATTATCTGCGTTGTTAGCCGCCTTGTGCTAACTGTTTATTTTACTCTTCAGAATACAAAGAAAAGAAAAATACATGTTTTTGGCTCACATAAAGATTGTGGACACAATTCCAACAAAGCAATTTTCTTTTAAGATTCCATAGCAGACTTTTAGTCATATTGCTATTAAAGGTAACAAATATTTAAGCCTTGGCAGTCGGGGCTCAATGAATTAAATTTATTAAAACTCACCTCTCAGGATGATCAATTTCTTCTGTGACAAAATTAAGGTAAAACCTGCAAAACAGATTAGCATAACATGACACGAAATTCGTATGTAACTGCATGTCTCATACCCTCATGGGACAAATCCATAATGGGTGTATTTGCATTTCAAATACATATCCTGGGGTTTCATGTATGTGCGTATGCACAAAAGACGAAAATAGCACCTGTATGCAATCTGCTGCCTTATAGCAACGCTCACTTTCATAAAGCACATCATAAATGAAAATACATATCAATTGAGGTAGAGATTTTCTAAAGTAGGTTTTAAGGGTTACGTGCGGTGCGTAGGGCCCCAATTTGTGTGAAGAAGCATGTGTAAAATGTAAATTATTGTATGACAGTGTACTTAATGTGAAATTTTACTGTAAACATATTTCCAGCCCCTTCTTGCTCTTTTTTTAGTTTTTTTCTCAAGTTTGAGTCTAATAGTATAAAAAAAGTTGATCTGCCGTCTCTTTTCTTTTCTGCTCTGCACCCCTCTCCTGTGTGGAGAGGTTATCAGGTGACCACAGATGAAGCGCTAGCTGTTTTTAGCTCTGTCCTCCAGTGATAATAATACTTGTAAAAAAAAAAGTAGTTTATTTTCTGCAATGAAGGCTTGGCCGCAGGGAGTGGCTCCACACGGTGTATAGACATACTGTTAGCTGCTAATCATCTCTTTGGCAGCTAATTCTTCTGGTCAATAGACTGAGCATTGAAACAAGGGTCCCACCCTTCATAAATGAGGCCCCAGATATGTAGAGTTCAGATAAAAAAAAATGCATAACATAAATGTAAAACCATATACATGTGTGCGTGTGTGTGTGTGTGTGTGTGTGTGTGTGTGTGTGTGTGTGTGTGTGTGTGTGTGTGTGTGTGTAGTATTGTGCTCAAATACATGAACACACATATTGTTTATGTCATACCTACCACCCAGCATATGCATACATCCCAGAATAGAAGGCCAGAGGCAAAGACGAAATCTCCACTTTGTTTAGTTCAAAGGCATTTTCAAAGTTGCGGGTCTCCCCTGCGCACACACACACACACACACACACACACACACACACACACACACACACACACACACACACACACACACACACACACACAGGGTTTAGTTGGACAGTTCAGAGGAGACATCTTATGCTGATGGTGATTATAGTGTAATTGTTGTGTTGTGTGGTTATAAAAAAACAAATACCTATGGCAGTACAAATACTATTGGTAGATCAATATGGAAACATTTTTGTTGCAAAGTCATGACTAAGAAAATTTTGTCGGTACAATCGGGGAAAAAAATAGTGTGAAGTGATTTATATTTATATAGCGCTTTTTCTCTAGAGACTTAAAGCGCTTTTACGTCGTGGAACCCATTATCTACATCTTTAAGCTACATTTGAACCAGTGTGGGTGGTACTGGGAGCCGGTGGGTAAAGTGTCTTGCCCAAGGACACAATGGCAGTGATGAGGATTGCAGAAGCAAGAATCGATTCATTGAACCCTCAATTTGCTGGCACCAGCCGAGCCACGCCGCCCTAAATAATTCTGATTTTGTAATGTTTGAAACCCCTGAACAAAGACATGGACAGTCCATAATTTGTATGGAATAATATGGTTTCTTTTAGCAGAAAGACATAGAATATCAACAGTCCGGGTCGTGATGGTGCAGCAGTCCCAGTTGGGAGGCCTGGACTTCCTGGTATTTGGCCACCTCTTGCAGTCTCACCAGAGAGATGCCGGGACGTTACCAGGCCAGCTGTGAGACGTTATCTCTCCAGCATGTCCAAGGTCTACCCCTGTGGTTTCTACCAGCTGTGCATGTCTGTAACGCCTCACTGGGTCCAGTCCAGACATCCAATGGAGTAAACTCACGTCGGCCACTTGTATCCGCAATATTGCCCTTTGAGTTACTAGCCATAGTTCAGGATCAAAAATGGGACTAAAAACGTAGATCGACTGGTAAAATCGAAAACTTAACGTTGGAGCTCAGCTCTCGCTTCACCATGCCCGTCCAATACAGCGATCACATTACTGCAGACACTGCACAGATTTGCTTATCCATCTCAGGCCCCTCACTTGTTTAAAGATTTGAGACACTTTATCGAGTTCGAGCCTATTATCGAATCCTCTTATCGAACCGATTCCTTATCGATTATCTTATCGATTCCAGATAGGTTGTTGTATATGGAGAAAAAAACTTTTATTATATAAGAAAAAAGTTGTATCTAATAAATACATAAATATTGACTGTTACCCCCCTAAAAAATAAATAAATAAATAAAATAAAAATATTGACTGTTGTTACCCAAAGTATATTAAGTGGGATTTTTCAGAAAAAACAAATATATACAGTAAAACAAAAACAACATGTCTCTGTGATCAGTATAGGTGTATAAATAATAATATAGTGTTAAATAAAATCAGTCCCTTGGGCACAAAACTGAAAATAATACAGCTCTCCAAAAAGTGCACTTCTGCTGTTATTTGACATAACTGTTTGTTATGATGCTTTGAAATTGTTGCACTTTATTTCTTTATTGAAAGAAAATTCTATGAAGAGAAAAGTTGTTTGCAAATGTGGTTACAATGCTAAAAAATTAAAAGTTAAAGCTAAAAAAAGAAATACACTTTATTGAGATAACATTATTTCTTTATAGGGGGAAAGATGTGATGTTATGAGCTAGGGAATATAACAACTACACTACCCAGCATGCAACGGGAGTGACGGGCATGCGAGGTAGCCCCGAAAAGTGTTATTGGATGTTGCCACCCGGCAGCTAAGAATGAGGTTATGAGCACGCTGTGAAAGTAAACGTCAAGAACTCAGCCAACACGCCTCGTCTGCATTATTTATAATTAGACAGACAACACATATACAGTGTGATTTTGTTTTGTTTACAAGGAAAGAAAAACAAAAGTTAAAAAAGGGAGATCATGTCATATATGTTGTATATATATATATATATGTATGTGCTGCGGTTGCTTTAAGGAGGTTGCGACAGCTACCGTAAAGGAGGTGCGTTGCTAGCCTGGTTGCTATGTTTCCGGTTGGTCGTAAAGTGTTCGTCATGTGTTTGTACCCTGCTCAAATCTCTCAGTAAAGTTATTCATTGGATTATACCTTTTGTTTTTAACTTTATTACACCTTGGAGCGCTTTTTCCGGTCCATTTTTTTCCTGCTTTCTCTATCTGCGCCTAATGACTGAGCTACGTGACGTCATTTCTTGTGATGTCACACGGAGCATTTCTGGTCGGGACGGGATTCGAATAAAGAACCAACTCTTTTTCTTTACTATAGTGGTCTCGATAACGGGTACCGGTTCTCAAAAAGGGATTCGAGTCCGAGGAGTCGGTTCTTTTCTTATCGAACAACCGGGAAAATCGGTTTCGAGTATCATCCCTACTTGTACTACTCCACCTCGGGCAAGAAGGTGCCAGCCGACCTTTTCTGACCTTGTGAATGTGCTGAGTCTCTCACCTGAGAAGCTTTTACTCTCAGTTGGGACCCACCTCGAGAAACACTGAAAGTCACAGCTTGATGAGGCCTTTTCAGATGCTTCTTGGAGGTCATCAGGTTTGTTTACATCTCAGGACGGATTTGCGTTTGCTATTCTTTACTTATACTCTGTACTATTGAGTCCATTGATATTTCAGTACCCATTTAAGTTTCATGTTAAAATAATGTTGTTTTTTTGTGTGTATGAAAGCTGTGTTGAGGACTTTGAATGCATATAATATTCATAGATATCATAAAATCACGGAAATGTACTTAATACTGGCAGAGGTGGGACCAAGTCATTGCTTTGCAAGTCACAAGTAAGTCTCAAGTCTTTGCCCTCAAGTCCGAGTCAAGTCCCGAGTCAAGACAGAGCAAGTCCGAGTCAAGTCCAAAGTCAAGACTGGAAAGTCTCAAGTCAAGTCCCAAGTCCTGCATTTTGAGTTTCGAGTCCTTTCAAGTCGTTTAACCACAGACTAATATATTTACACAGATTGTGTATGCTTTTAAAACGCTGTACTTATTTATTTAAACAAGTGCATTTGAAATTGCAGGGAAAAAGATAGTGCTGACATTGCACTTCAAAATAGCACTATTAACCAGTCATTTTAAACATGTAACTCATTCCTTTACAGAATAAACACATTTGAAAAAAACAAGTGCAACTGTATTTATTTGCACAAAAGTGTTAACATTGTATTTCAATGGCATATTGCATTGTAACTAGTTCCACAGCAGTTTCTATCCTGTTCTTACCTTATCTCATTGATCTCATCTCATACTGTATGTGTGTTTATGTGTGCGTACACATGAAAAACATAACAAATATATGAACATAACAATGAACAGAGTTGTACTTTTTAGATGTCAGGACCCTATGCAATATGTACACATATTCTTAATATAGTATACATTTTAACTGACCTTTATTTGACTATGTTTGTCTTTTTGTAGGTGGCTAAAATACGCGGTGCTGCTGACCACCGTCTAACGTTACGTTACTGTGTGTGATACATTGTCTAACGTAACGTTATGTGTAGGTACCTCATGCAACCCTGCTTAAAAAATAAGGTAGCAAACTGCAGTGGACGCAACAGATTGCCGTGTTTGCAATGACGTTATAACCATAGACATCTTATAAGTAGACGCAGCATTGGTTGCTGTGACGTGAGCAATTTGGCCGCCATCTTGAAGTGGTGATGAGGAGCCGGCGAGCAGCCTAAACTGACAGTTGACAGGTAGAAAACAAAGATGCCGGGCGGGTGTTCAGCGTTTTCCTGCTCAAATGAGCGGACTGTTGAAAATAGGAATCGGGGGATTACTTTTCACAAGTAAGACTTAACATTAACGTACTATTGGTTGTATCTTATGAAAATAATATTACCACAGAGTTGAGAAGGATCAAAGATCTTCAATATTTGTATGTGAAAATCACAAATAAATCTTCTGGGGGAGGATGATGCCCCTACAGGGGTTTGGTTTACAAACTTTCAGCCCCACCTAAAACAAAATTCACCAGCCGCCACTGATTATGATGCATTCTCATTTTAGGCAAAGTATAAGACAATACTTTCTTAACAGTATAATTGTAACCAGGAATAAGTCTTCAAGTAACAATATTCAAATACTAACATTGTTGGGTAAAACAGAATTTGGTTTTATTCTGAATCCAGTGAAACAGATTGGTGGTTTTAGCTGATATGAAGACTTTCAGGTGTTTATATATGTTTAAGTATTTGGCAGACGCTTTTATCCAAAGCGACTTACATGAAATAATACATATAAAACAATCACTGCAAACATTATCATTTAAGGGAAGAATGTAATAGAAAATATCAATACAAATTGTCAAGACAGAATAAACTCTCTGCTGCCGAAGCAACAGAGATACAGTCTATAGATATATAGATATCTAATGTATTCATACATTGTTTATGTAGGATATACGCATGTATATATAACCTAATCATATTGTTTCTTCAACTTAAAAATAGTTTACCGTTTTTTTCCCCTTCTCTGGGATTATATTCCCAGTTTTGATCTCGGACGTCTGGTCATTTATAGTGTATAAGAATATTATATTACTGTTAAGCAAACTATGAATAATAAAACACGCCAAAACATGTGTCTGTTATCATGGCTACACGTATGACAAAAAAGGGGGTGAAAATCAGTCGTATTCAATGAGGTTATATTAATTAAATGCGCTGACAGTTCATTGCTCCTGCCAAATTAATAGCACTGAGTGGAGCGGATCACCACTCCAAGATGGCGGCCACGCGCCTCGTTTGCGCCAGTAGGCAGTAGCGCTCGATGCTGCGTCTACTTATAAGATGTCTAAGGTTATAACGTTAGCAGTGAGTTTGCAGCCTCACTGATTTAACTACACAGCAAATAAAAGTCACGTTACTTAGCCAATAAACGTTATCTTACATTCAAAACTTACCCTTCTTTGTGCAACTTCAAATGTCGAACGAAGTTGGAAGCTGTTGCGTCTCCGTCTGTAATATTCGAACTGCGTGATTTGCATACGGCAATTCGTTTTTTGTTGACCAAGTCGTAGTTTTTATACCCGAACGAAACCAACTTTAACATAATTGTTTATCACTGGCACGTTGTTGGACAACTCTAGTTCATTGGTTGTCCTGCAATTTGATTGGATGAATGCTGTGTGATGAAAACAACGTATATCTAATTTGATTGGCTGTTGTACTGACAGCACACCAGCTGACAGGAATAACACGCTGATAGACAGACGAAGACAATTAAAAATACGGAGCGCTCCCAAATAACTTTTTAAGCTTTGGATTTTGGGGAAAGTGGCAAGTCATGTCAAGTCATGTCAAGTCAAAAGGCTCAAGTCCAAGTGAAGTCACAAGTCATTGATGTTAAAGTCTAAGTCGAGTTGCAAGTCTCTTCACATTTTGTCAAGTCGAGTCTAAAGTCATCAAATTCATGACTCGAGTCTGACTCGAGTCCAAGTCATGTGACTCGAGTCCACACCTCTGATTACTGGGGTCTGAAACGTAACCGTAACCGCCTTCCTGAGGAAACTGTCAGAGTTTGTTGGTGACAAACCCCAAGATGCAGAGATGACGGCAGGCATTGAGCGAGAAAACATGATTTAATTTAGCACTATAGCAAAAAAACAAACAAAAGGGTAAAAACAAAATGCGCGCACAAGGCGGAGAACAAACTTGGCTATGAACAAAAATAGCACAAAGGCTAACTGTGGACAAGAAACAAAAACACTTACTGTGACATGAAGGAACTATGACATGAGCAGAGTGAACAAAAGTAGACAGAGCTACAACGACAAGTATTATGACAGGTAGTAGTGACAACAAGTATTAGCGACAATGACAATGACAATAATCCAGCAGTGACTGGAGGGTAGGGCAGGTATAAATAGCAGCTGGCTGATTGACACCAGGTGTGGCCAGGTGCCAATCAGCCACAGCTGAGGGGACACAGCACTCAGGGAGACAAACAGGAAACAGAACCAAAACAAGAGCGCTGACAGGAAATACTACACACAGAGGAAAAACTAAAACACAACCAAACTGTCAGGGGAAAGCCTGACAGAAATGACTGTATTCTTCCTTTACTTTTGTTTTAAAACACACCTAGACTGGTGTTACACAGTTAAAACAAGAAGAGATGTTGAGATAAAACTGTCCTACCTTTGAAGAGGTAGTATAATCCAGGAAATATGATAAAGATGACGGCCACCAGCTTGCAGAAGGTTAGGACAACTTGAATCCTGGCTGTCCACGTCACACTCATACTATTAGTGAACATTACTGACGCTACAGGGACAGAGAGAGTTGCGTCAGATGGTCAAAGTAGCTGTTTTGAAACATTGCTTGATTGGCATGACATAACATACAACATGAAAATGCATCTGGAAAGGTTCTTTTGGGTGCATTGCGGACCTTTTGGGAGGCCACAACTTGACACAAAGCGACTCGGCAAATAATCTGGGTATTATCTTCGACCCAACTCTCTACTTTGAGTCACACATTAAGAGAGTGACTAAAACGGCCTTCTTTCATCTCCGTAACATCGCTAAAATTCGTTCCATTTTGTCCACTAGCGACGCTGAGATCATTATTCATGCGTTCGTTACGTCTCGTCTCGATTACTGTAACGTATTATTTTCGGGTCTCCCTATGTCTAGCATTAAAAGATTACAGTTGGTACAAAATGCAGCTGCTAGACTTTTGACAAGAACAAGAAAGTTTGATCATATTACGCCTATACTGGCTCACCTGCACTGGCTTCCTGTGCACTTAAGATGTGACTTTAAGGTTTTACTACTTACGTATAAAATACTACACGGTCTAGCTCCATCCTATCTTGCCGATTGTATTGTGCCATATGTCCCGGCAAGAAATCTGCGTTCAAAGAACTCTGGCTTATTAGTGATTCCCAGAGCCCAAAAAAAGTCTGCGGGCTATAGAGCGTTTTCTATTCGGGCTCCAGTACTATGGAATGCCCTCCCGGTAACAGTTAGAGATGCTACCTCAGTAGAAGCATTTAAGTCCAATCTTAAAACTCATTTGTATACTATAGCCTTTAAATAGCCCCCCTTTTTTAGACCAGTTGATCTGCCGTTTCTTTTCTTTTCTCCTTTGCTCCCCCCTATCCCTTGTGGAGGGGGAGACACACAGGTCCGGTGGCCATGGATGAAGTGCTGACTGTCCAGAGTCAGGACCCGGGGTGGACCACTCGCCTGTGTATCGGTAGGGAACATCTCTGCGCTCCTGACCCGTCTCCGCTCGGGATGGTTTCCTGCTGACCCCACTATGGACTGGACTCTTACTATTATGTTGGATCCACTATGGATTGTGCTCTCACAATATTATGTCAGACCCACTCGACATCCATTGCATTCGGTCTCCCCTAGAGGGGGGGTTACCCACATATGCGGTCCTCTCCAAGGTTTCTCATAGTCATTCACATCGACGTCCCACTGGGGTGAGTTTTTCCTTGCCCTTATGTGGGCTCTGTACCGAGGATGTCGTTGTGGCTTGTGCAGCCCTTTGAGACACTTGTGATTTAGGGCTATATAAATAAACATTGATTGATTGATTGATTGATTGATTGATTGATTGACACCATTTGGGTCCATTTTTAGTAGAGATCGACCAATTATTGGCCGGGCTAGTTATCGGTGCTGATATTTGGCATTTTGCCATATTGGCCTCTTTTTATCGATATACAGCATGTCTCTTTTTTTGTTTGTTTAACCACAACATAAATACAGCAAATACAATACATTCACATATTATACCAGTATTCAGCATTTAAAAAAATCAATAATTAGTAAAGTAGATAGTTATATCCAATGCTCAAGCACTATTGCGTTGAGAAAACTTTTCTTTTTTTTTTCACTACAGCCCTCAACAGCCACGTCCCTTCCTCCATTTTTCTTCCGTGTGCAGCTTTGGTCACTTGTACACAGTACGGTATTTTTCGGACTATAAGTCGCAGTTTTTTTCATAGTTTGGTGGGACTTATACTCAGGAGCGACTTATTTGTGAAATTATTAACACATTACCGTAAAATATCAAATAATATTATTTAGCTCATTCACGTAAGAGACTAGACGTATAAGATTTCATGGGATTTAGCGATTAGGAGTGACAGATTGTTTGGTAAACGTATAGCATGTTCTATATGTTATAGTTATTTGAATGACTCTTACCATAATATGTTACGTTAACATACCAGGCACGTTCTCAGTTGGTTATTTATGCGTCATATAACGTACACTTATTCAGCCTGTTGTTCACTATTCTTTATTTATTTGAAATTGCCTTTCAAATGTCTATTCTTGGTGTTGGGTTTGATCAAATAAATTTCCCCCAAAAATGCGACTTATACTCCAGTGCGACTTATATATGTTTTTTTCCTTCTTTATTATGCATTTTCGGCAGGTGCGACTTATTCTCCAGTGCGACTTATACTCCAAAAAATACGGTATATATCTTCTGCTTAGCTTTCACAACTTCCATTTTTTGATGGGAAATCCAGTTATTGTCCTTCTTTAGACATTAAAATGACAGAAAAGATGTATCTGCCAAAAATGCAACCTTGTGTCAACTTATTGACATTAGGAGACTTATTATATGTGTTACATGGTTTGCGGTGGGTGTCGTGGTCCTGGATGCAGAACGACAGCCAGCAACAACGCGCAGGTAAAAAGGTAAAAGAAAAGCTTACAACAGGAAGTGCAACAAAAACACATGGAGGCTTAACACGAAAAACAACGTAGCGAAGCATGAACACCGGCCTTAAAACATAGACCTCACACCAACTAAGCTGTGATGCTGGCTAATAAAAGCCCTCTGATACTTTGGCCGCAGGTGCGAACAATAATTCTTAATCACCAGCCAGCGATGAGATCCGTGCTCAGCAGCTGGAGTGAAGAGGCTGCATGACAACACCCACCAAACAGGAAATGAGGACAAAATAAGAGCGCTAAACAGGAAAACACACCCCACACAAGAAAAGAAGGCATGACAATATAAGTAAAGAACAGGCAGCATTTCCATACTTTCTTTAACATCCACAAAGAAATTATTGAAAAATGTCTCACCTATAACCAACGTGAAGAAGCCCAGAATGTATTTTATTTAAATGTTCGCAGTGTTTCAGGGTTCCTCACAAGGAATTCTTATGATGTATTACATCCATAAACTGCTATAAAATTGATTAGATGACAAGTTATGTTAATGTAAAGAAATCCCTTATTTTTACCAAATTTCCCAGGTTATTTCCCATATTTTGAAATGGAAATGTCGATGCTCCTCTTAAACACACGTAATAAAGGTGTTTGTGAAAAGTGTTGTTTTTTGGTGCTAAATTAACCACAACAGTAGCTCCACATAAAACAATACGTCGCTACTCGTCCAACTATTCCTAAAAATAATATAAAATAAAATAAAAAGTTGAAAGCCTTACCCAGCTGTTTACTGACATATATTATTCATGTGAAAATAACTTTTACAGTAAATGAATATTGGCTTCAAATATCGGTTATCGGCCTCGCTGATAATAATCGGTATCGGCCCTGAAAAAAAACACATCGGTCAATCTCTAAATTGTAGCCTTTCCTGACACTTCCAAGATAGGGTTATGGTTGGTCCTAGATAGGATCAGGTTATACATTGTGTCCACACTTTACCCACTGTCACAGTCTGTGTGGCATTTTGGGGGTTTTGTGTTTTTTTCCCTTTGTAAAGTGTTTTTCCTGTCTCACGCTCTTACTTTTGTTCGACTTCCTGTTTTGTTGTTCGTTCTGCGGGGACTTTGCTTACCGTACTTTGCCCCTTGTTAGTGTTCAGATGACTCACCTGCCTCTGATCACGAATCAGAGGGGTTTATATGCCAGCCTGGCTTCGCAGTCTGGGCTGTATCATTTACTTTGTACCTGCTTAGCTTGCTTGCATCCTGTGCACTTCTCGGCTGCTCTATCTCCTTGTTTTTGTGTTTAACACAAGTTTTTCTGTCTCTGCGCTTGGGGTCATGACTACCGTGACCATGTGAAATCTTATCACCTACGTTTGAGTAGAGCATTACTGATACCTAAAATACTTCAGTACTGTGATTCCAGTATCAGTGCAAGTTCAACATCAGAATTGGGTCATGTATGCACGACATTATTGTTACATTGGAGTAGTAAATAAGAATGCTTACTGAGTCCGACGGCCGTGACCAGTTTGACAGCAAGAGGTGGCACACCACAGGGTGTGAACAAAGGCTCCAAGATATACTGACCAAATGCCAGAGAGATGACTGACATCCCAGCAGGCCTGGAGGAATAGACACACAACAGGGTAGAATAAACCACTAGCTCTGTGTATATACAAATGTATGTATATATGTATCCATGCATACATACATACAAATCAATATACATATACTGTCTTTCAGTGGGTTCAAGCAGACGGCAAGTTGTTTCACAAAGCAGGTCTTGTTTATTATCTTTCAACGTGTCACCAACTCTACATCCGGTTCTCTTTCTCCCCCTCATTCACATCCTGTTCAAGTCTAGCCTTCAAAATAAAAGTGTGCTAGTTTACAGCAGGATACACCACATCCATCCATCCATCCATTTTCTACCGCTTATTCACTTCGGGGTCGCGGGGGGCGCTGGAGCCTATCTCAGCTACAATCGGGCGGAAGGCGGGGTATCCCCTCGACAAGTCGCCACCTCATCACAGGGCCAACACAGATAGACAGACAACATTCACACTCACATTCACACACTCGGGCCAATTTAGTGTTGCCAATCAATCTATCTCCAAGTGCATGTTTTTGGTGGTGGGAGGAAGCCGGAATACCCGGAGAGAACTCACGCAGTCACGGGGAGAACATGCAAACTTCACACAGAAAGATCCCGAGCCTGGGTTTGAACTCAGGACTTCTTAGGACCTTCGTATTGTGAAGCACATGCACTAACCCATGTACCACCATGCTGCCCAAGTGTGGGACCGTAAGGATTTATTATTATATATATTTATTTTTTTTATTTTTTTTTTGACATTTTGTTATGTTACAGGCTTATTCCAAAATGTAATAAATCCAAGTGTGGGACCATATGGATTTATTACATTTTGGAATAAGATTGTAACATAACAAAATGTCAAAAAAAGTAAAACGCTGTGAATACTTTGTGGATGCACTGTTGTGTATATATATATATATATATATATATATATATATATATATATATATATATATATATATATATATATATATATATATATGTACGAGAGAGAGAGAGAGAGGGGTATATATACATGTACATGAGAGAGAGAGAGAGAGAGAGAGAGAGAGAGAGACAGAGATGTATATATATTGAGATATACACAGATGTATTTACACAAATGTATACATGTATATATTTAAGGTAAAAGAATTTGTACAGTCAAAATAAAATTACATGATTAATCTAAGTGTGTACATGACTCATGCAATATTTTGTGTAATAAATCAGGTGAGTTACTATATAATATATAGTAGTAGTAATACATACACCCACATATATATATGTGTATATATATATATATATATATATATATATATATATATATATATATATATATATGTCTTAATAAGGTTATCCAAAAAATAGTGCTCGATACCGTAGTAGAGCGCAATATATGTATGTGTGGGGAAAAAAAATCACAAGACTATTTCATCTCTACAGGCCTGTTTCATGAGGGGGGTACCCTCAATCGTCAGGAGATTTTAATGGGAGCATTCGCATACCATGGTTTATATAGGGCACAGAGTGGGTGGGTACAGGCTGGCCTAGGGGCGTGGTGATTGGTTCATGTGTTACCTAGGAGGTGTTTCCGTCTATGGCGGCATGTTGTTACAATTTCGCTGCGCTTGTTGAGGGATGACAGGTCTGGACGGTAGATAATAAACAGTTTCTCTTTCAAGCATAGGTTGCATCTTTTATTACCACTATTGTAAGGTGTGCTGGATGCAAGAATTTGCCATGTTATTGAATATTCAACATTATTGTCTTTGAGGTCCCAAATGTGTTTGCTGAGTTCTGTGGTATTTCGCAGGTTTTTGTTCCTGAAAGAAGCCTTGTGGTTGTTCCATCTGGTTTTGAATTCACCCTCGGTTAATCCTACATATGTGTCGGATGTGTTAATGTCCTTGCGTATTACCTTAGATTGGTAGACAACTGATGTTTGTAAGCATCCCCCGTTGAGGGGGCAATCAGGTTTCTTTCGACAGTTACATGCTTTGTTGGTTTTGGAGTCGTTCTGACTGGGGGTCGACGGCTCATTTGCAATTGTTTTGTTGTGGTTTGAGATGATTTGTCGTATATTGTTCATGCAGCTGTAGCTCAATTTGATGTTGTTCTTGTTGAATACTTTTCTTAGGTTGTTGTCTTTGGGAAAGTGTTTGTCAATCAGGTTGAGGAATTTGTGTCCAATGTTTGTTGAGACGTTTTTGCTGTATGGGGGGTTGTACCAGATGATGCCGTTTTGTTTTCTGTTCTTTTTTGGCTGGTTTCCTGGCGTGGGTTCATAGGTGAGGGTGAAATTGTATCCGCTTTCATCAAGGGCTTTTTGGTACGGGAGGGTTGCTTGGTCAAATTCAGCTTTGCTAGATGACAGCATCGATAGCCTTTTATTGATTCCGGTAGGTATTCTTTTCGTGGTGGTGGGTGGATGGTTGCTGTCATGGTGCACGTATTGGAGTGTTGTGTTGGGTTTCGTGAATGGTTGGTAGCTGTTATTTCTCAGGTTGAAAGTGACGTCAAGAAAGTTGACGGTTTGCTTGTTGGCTTCAATCGTGATCCGTAGGCCGTTCTCTTTGAAAATTTGGCATATGCGCTTCTTGGTATTCTCGCTGCTCCTTGGCGAGGCGCGACACACTGCCAGTCCGTCATCACGGTAAATACCAAGGTTCAGATTGAGGCTAGCGAGCTGGGAGAGGAGGAAACTCCCAACGAGTTCACACGTTTCTGCTCCGTCAAAACTTCCCATAGTGACGTCAAATGTTGCATTGTTCTTTTTTTGCCATGGTGTACTGTTGTGGATGAGAATGGAGTTTTTTGCGTGAATGATGATGTTTCTTTCGTTGCCTGTGATTGAGTCGTAGTCTGAGGCGAAGTCTAGTGCTTGAGTCAGTAGGTCTTTCGTGATGGAAGGGTAAAATTACTCGATATCAAAGGAGATAAAGTTGTGCTGTTGTTTGTCTTGGATGTTGTTGAACCATTTGATTACTGCTGCTGTATTTCTCCATTGGTTGAGTGGTGTTTTGTCCTTGATTTTTGTGTTGACTCTGTCCAGGATTATTTTGCTGATTTTTCCTATTTCAGATTTAGTTGGGTTTATTAGTCGGCATGTTGGGTTATTTGCGAAGTTGGGTTTGTGATCCTTCAATGTGATGAAGGCTTCCTTGTTGGCTGTGGCGTCCACCCTGTCCTCAATGTCCAGTTCAGCCGCGATCCTTTTATTTTCCAGGTGGATGTTCTGTAAGGTATTGGGTTGCGCTTTTTTGTATGATTTGGTGATGCTTCTGTCCAGTAAGGTGTGGTGTTCTGGTATGTCCATTCTGTAGAAGTTTGTGGTTTTATCGGCAGCTATGATGAGGTTGTTTACTTTCTTGATGCGCTCCTTGTCATTTTTCAGCTTGGTGAGGAGTGGGTTGCGGATTGGCTTGAATTTGACTGATTGTATCATTTTGAGCATGTCGTTCTCAAAATCCTTTAGTTCCTCAACTGTGGGTGGGTTCTTGGTGGATTTGAATCCGTAAGTTTCCTTTTGCATTCCTTTTGTTTCAGGGTGGAGGAAAAAATGTGCTTTCCACCGCATCCTTCTTAGGAAGTGTTCCGTCTTTTCTATGAGCCTTAGCTTGTAGTCATTCTGCGCGGGTATGGGAATGTTCTTCGTGGAGTAGTCGATGTTGAATTTTTCCATTTCTGATCGTCGTACAGTGCTCAACAAATGTCAATTTGGAGCGGAGTATATGTCTTAATAAGGTTATCCAAAAAATAGTGCTCGATACCGTAGTAGAGCGCAATATATGTATGTGTGGGAAAAAAAAAAAAAAACATCAGTTGTCTACCAATCTAAGGTAACACGCAAGGACATTAACACATCCGACACATATGTAGGATTAACCGAGGGTGAATTCAAAACCAGATGGAACAACCACAAGGCTTCTTTCAGGAACAAAAACCTGCGAAATACCACAGAACTCAGCAAACACATTTGGGACCTCAAAGACAATAATGTTGAATATTCAATAACATGGCAAATTCTTGCATCCAGCACACCTTACAATAGTGGTAATAAAAGATGCAACCTATGCTTGAAAGAGAAACTGTTTATTATCTACCGTCCAGACCTGTCATCCCTCAACAAGCGCAGCGAAATTGTAACAACATGCCGCCATAGACGGAAACACCTCCTAGGTAACACATGAACCAATCACCACGCCCCTAGGCCAGCCTGTACCCACCCACTCTGTGCCCTATATAAACCATGGTATGCGAATGCTCCCATTAAAATCTCCTGACGATTGAGGGTACCCCCCTCATGAAACAGGCCTGTAGAGATGAAATAGTCTTGTGATTTTTTTTCCCCACACATACATATATATATATATATATATATATATATATATATATATATATATATATATATATATATATATATATATATATATATATACATATATAAATGTATAAAATTACCATTCCACTTAAATTTAAAGACAGTAAAAATCCATTACAGACAGTTGATAATAAACAGGCTACAGTGTGAGTGACTGAAGTGTTTGGTGATGAATATGTTCGAACTTACTCAAAAACTCAACTTCCATCACAATCTAGGAAGGGAACTCATTTGTCACCCAAGGACCACATGTTATTTGCTGTATATTTTGTATTACAAAGCAATTGTTCACACATTGCAGGCAATTGAGAGTTGACTTTAGACAGCCCACAGAGGTGCTGTACCCTTGAAAAGTCCAGGGTTTTCAACAATGATTGGAAAACCAAAAACAACCAGTCTTAAGTCCAATATTTTGACATCTTCAGCAGAATGTTATGGCTAATCGTTTACACACTGAGCAGTCTCCACTTTTAATGTAGCTTTAGGCAGAACGTAAGATGTGGTAAAAACTGAAAATGACACTACCTGATAGCCACGAGGTTGGCCCACAGATTTATGAAAGCCACCTCTGGGCCAAAAGCCTCCAGTAAGTACGTGTAATGTCCACCAGATTTCCGAATGCAAGTTCCCAGCTCCGCATAAGACAAAGCTCCTAAAAAGACAGAAAGGACATATTAGTTTCACAGAACTACCTGACAGTACAACCCATTTATCATCCATTCAGACATATATACTGTGTATGTATGTTATGTATGTATATTCAGGCACACCTGTGAAGTGAAAACCATTCCAGGTGACTACCTCTTGAAGCTCATCGAGAGAATGCCAAGAGTGTGCAAAGCAGTAATCAGAGCAAAGGGTGGCTGTTTTGAAGAAACTAGAATATAAAACGTGTTTTCAGTTATTTCACCTTATTTTGTTATGTACATAACTCCATGTGTTCAGTCATAGTGTTGATGCCTTCAGTGACAATCTACAATGTAAATAGTCATGAAAATAAAGAAAACGCATTGAATTAGAAGGTGTGTCCAAACTTTTTTCCTGTACTATATATATACATATATATATACATATATATAATGTGTATTTGGGGGGGGAAACAGCATTTGATGTATGTTCGACAACTCATGTCAATTATATGTGTCTGAAAATCAATAAACAAAAGTTTTCCAAAAAATAAAAGAACAGCAGACAGGTCACACTTCTTCATGATTTTTGTAAGATTTGTAACATTGAAGAGTAAATGACATTCTACAAAATGGCTCAACCATAAGCTGCTATGATCTGATGTTGGATCATAGTTTATTTTGGGTTTTGAGTCACTTGTGATATAAGTTATGTTTCAGCACTCCTGTTTTGTGTTGTCATGGTTACTGATTGTTTTCGCCTGCATCTGATTAGTGTTCGGGACTCACACCTGTTCCCGGGCACTATTCAGAGAGCTATTTAGTCCTGCTTTTTCCCGTCACTCAGCCTGGTGCTTTTGTTTGCTTTACGCAACTGTCACGTTTATTCCTTGTGTCCGTAAGCTAAGCGTTGCCTTATGCCTTCCCTGTGTGTGCTATTCCGTTAGCTTTCCTTGTGCTAGGCACGCTCTCCTTGTGTTCGCTTGTTTTGTTCGTTTCTATTTTCGTGTATGATTTATACAAATAAATCATTTGTCCTACCTGCACGCTGTCTCTGGAGTTCCTGCTGTCCTCACCGGAAAAACAATCGGCGCAGTGGAAGAGTGGCCGTGCGCGACCCGAGGGTCCCTGGTTCAATCCCCACCTAGTACCAACCTCGTCATGTCCGTTGTGTCCTGAGCAAGACACTTCACCCTTGCTCCTGATGGGTGCTGGTTAGCGCCTTGCATGGCAGCTCCCTCCATCAGTGTGTGAATGTGTGTGTGAATGGGTAAATGTGGAAGTAGTGTCAAAGCGCTTTGAGTACCTTGAAGGTAGAAAAGCGCTATACAAGTACAACCCATGTATCATTTATTTATAATCATGCCTCCTCGCCAGCAACGCAACAGAAAAGCACCAGCACACCGTTTTTCCGGCTACGACGTGTGGGGCGAAGGTATGTCTGATGTCCGCTATTCCCCCGAGGAACTCGACGACATGTGGATGCTGGAAGCCTTGGAGGCACTGACGCTCCGCGGTTCCCCCGAGGGGATCGAGGAAATTGCAGCGCCGCCATTCCGGAAGCGTCGGCGCGGACGCAGGCCATCCAGAAGGGCTGCGGCTCGCAGCCAGGATGCGCGCATCCCGCAAGCCTCCCCTCCGGAACACAGCATGCCACAACCCGTGTCGACTTGGCCGATGTATGGCAACCCGATCCATCACTTCGCCAAACAGTTCACAGACTGGGCTAAAAGCCAGATGGAGAACCGCGTCGAGGACACCACTGCGCCGTCCCCCTCGGATGTCGTCACGCCACCGGCATTTGGTAATGACGTCAGAGGGCATGAATTGTGTTTTTCTCCTGAGTCGTTCTGTTTGCCTCCCGCTGGGGACACTCAGTCTGCTACAGCAGACTACCGGGACAATTTTTTTCAGTCACCTCCGCCCCCAGTGACTCTGACTCCGCCCCTATGGACCATAGCCCCGCCCACGTCACAGACTTTGTCTTCCCTGTCTCCTCGTCACTCTCCTGTTAGAAGGAGAGATGAACGGTTTGGACTATTTAGAGAGGAGGAGGAGTCTACCCACCTCCCACCCTTTGAGACTGTTCCGTACAATTTGTGTTGCGTCTGGCATCCGCTTCCTGGGGAGGGAGGGGGTAGTGCCAGGAGCTGTGCCGATGAGATGGCACAGTTGCACCCAGCCAGGAGGCTACCTCCTGCCCGACCACCACCACCAGTCCTTCGGCATGCCAAGCCGCAACCCCCAGCTAGACCACCTCCGCCATGCTTATGGCTAACCTCAGCCCGGGTGAGCTTGCAGACGCCACCATCATCTCCGGTGGGCAAGCAAACGCCATCATCATCTCCGGTGGGCTTGCAAACGCCATCATCCTCTCCGGTGGGCTTGCAAACGCCATCATCATCTCCGGTGGGCTTGCAAACGCCATCGTCATCTCCGGTGGGCTTTCAAACGCCATCATCATCTCCGGTGGGCTTGCAAACGCCATCATCCTCTCCGGTGGGCTTGCAAACGCCATCATCCTCTCCGGTGGGCTTGCAAACGCCATCATCATCTCCGGTGGGCTTGCAAACGCCATCATCATCTCCGGTGGGCTTGCAAACGCCATCATCATCTCCGGTGGGCTTGCAAACGCCACCATCATCTCCGGTGGGCTTGCAAACGCCACCATCATCTCCGGTGGGCTTGCAAACGCCACCATCATCTCCGGTGGGCTTGCAAACGCCACCATCTTCAGTACCTGCATCACGCCAAGCTTTGCTGCCTGTATCTGCACCACGCCAAGCTTCGCCGCCTGTACCTGCACCACGCCAAGCTTCGCCGCCTGTACCTGCACCACGCCAAGCTTCGCCGCCTGTACCTGCACCACGCCAAGCTTCGCCGCCTGTACCTGCACCAGGCCAAGCTTCGCCACCAGTTCCTGCTCCTCGGCTGGCACCAGTTCCTGCTTCTCGTGTGGCACCAGTTCCAGTTCCTGCTGCTCGTGTGGCTCCAGTTCCAGTTCCTGCTCCTCGTGTGGCTCCAGTTCCAGTTCCTGCTCCTCGTGTGGCTCCAGTTCCAGTTCCTGCTCCTCGTGTGGCTCCAGTTCCAGTTCCTGCTCCTCGTGTGGCTCCAGTTACAGTTCCTGCTCCTCGTGTGGCACCAGTTCCAGTTCCTGCTCCTCGTGTGGCACCAGTTCCAGTTCCTGCTCCTCGTGTGGTTCCAGTTCCTGCTCCTCGTGTGGCTCCAGTTCCTGCTCCTCGTGTGGCACCAATTCCAGTTCCTGCTCCGCGACTGGCACCAGTTCCAGTTCCTGCTACGCGACTGGTTCCCATGCCAGTTCCTGCTCCTCGACCGGTTCCCACGTCAGTTCCGGCTCCACGGCTGGCAGTACCGCGGGAGCCTCCTTCGCCTGCCGCTCAAGCTTCAGAGGTTACTCCGTCTTCCTGGTCTCCGGCGGGCCGTCCCACGACACCGCCCTCATCTCCTGCGTCGTCGCCACCGGCTGGCCGGCCGCACTGGCAGCCATCAGGTGCCCGCACAAGGCGCCCTCTGTGGCCAGTACAAGGACGCTTTTTGCATCAAGAGCAGCGAAGCCAGGGACTTGGGTGTAGAACTTCCTTGCTGCTGAGGTTCTGGCGCCACTAACGCCCGCCTTCTCGGCGGCCGCTAATGTGGTCGTTCCGTGGTAGACCGCTTCGCCTGCTGCAGCGCCGTTCCACTCACCGCCGCCACCTGACTCGTCCCCGGTGGATTCGGGGACATTTGGCCGGGCGACCCTCCGCCAAGTCTCCCCTCCGCCCACCCGTGAATTTGGACTTGGTCTGGGGTTTATTGTTTTGGGGACATCTGGAATCTGTACCATAGGAGGGGGGTACTGTTATGATCTGATGTTGGATCATAGTTTATTTTGGGTTTTGAGTCACTTGTGATATAAGTTATGTTTCAGCACTCCTGTTTTGTGTTGTCATGGTTACTGATTGTTTTCGCCTGCATCTGATTAGTGTTCGGGACTCACACCTGTTCCCGGGCACTAATCAGAGAGCTATTTAGTCCTGCTTTTTCCCGTCACTCAGCCTGGTGCTTTTGTTTGCTTTACGTAACTGCCACGTTTATTCCTTGTGTCCGTAAGCTAAGCGTTGCCTTATGCCTTCCCTGTGTGTGCTATTCCGTTAGCTTTCCTTGTGCTAGGCACGCTCTACTTGTGTTCGCTTGTTTTGTTCGTTTCTATTTTCGTGTATGATTTATAGAAATAAATCATTTGTCCTACCTGCACGCTGTCTCTGGAGTTCCTGCTGTCCTAAGTGAAGAAAAACAGACTGCTGGACGACAGCAAAGACTATTACAGCGTGTGGAGCAGACAGCGTCCACAAAGTACATCCGTACATGACATGACGATCAACAATGTCCCCACAAAGAAGGATAAAAACAAGTGAAATATTCTTGTTCGCTAAAACAAAGCCGGTGCGGTGAATAGCGCTCAAAGGAAGACATGAAACTGCTACAGGAAAATACCAACAAAACAGGAATAGCCACCAAAATAGGAGCGCAAGACAAGAAGTAAAACACTACACACAGGAAAACAGCAAAAAAGTCCAAATAAGTCAGGGTGTGATGTGACAGTTGGTGACAGTACACCTACTTTGAGACAAGAGCTATATTAATGCATGCTTGATTATGGTTTAAAGTCGCATTCCACGACTTTTTATTGTCAATATCGAGTTTCATATTTTAATGATTTCTGCTGGTGGTGTGCCTTTGGGTTTTTTCCAACGCAAAAAATGTGCCTCGGCTCAAAAAAGGTTGAAAAACACTGTTCTAATGCACATCCCTAGAGAGGAAAACTCAAAGAACGTTGACCAGACTTGGATGAAGTTCATTCAGTTGTTTAGTTTTGAAGAAAAAAAAAACAGATAAAAGACATGACACAAAACACTAAAATAAATTTAAAAAAATAAGTGGTGGTAGTTACTTTTTAGATGAATCAGAGTGAACAATTACAAAACCACTCAAATCTGAGGAAACAAAAATGGAACAATGTTCATTTGTATTTCCAAAGCTAATGTATGCCCCAGTCTGAGAAATCTCAGGGCCACGTTTAACCACACCATGCTTTAAAAGTACAACCCACTCCTGCTTTTGCCACCTCAGATCGATAGTATCTCATTCTGAACTCTAAACGATCATTCATGCTCTCGTTTCCTTGCATCTTGACTATTGCAATTCACTCCTGATTGTAGCTGAGATAGGCTCCAGCGCCCCCGCGACCCCGAAAGGAATAAGCGGTAGAAAATGGATGGATGGATGGATCTTCACATGTCTTAACAAAACATCTATAGCTCGCCTGGAATTAGGACTAAACGCTGCCGCTAGGCTCATAACAACATATCATAAATTCAGTCATACTACTCACAGCCTGATCATTATCCATGGGGAGAGAGTGGAGCAGGTGTCCTCCTACAAGTACTTGGGTATTTGTTTTGATTCCCAGTTAACTTGGGCCAACCAAGTTAACTCTGTTTGCTCCCGTATTAACCAGCACTTTCTAAGGAGGCTCAGGGTCCACGATGTGGCAAGCAATATCATGATGTTGTTTTATAAGGCAAACACATACTTGCCAACCTTGAGACCTTCGAATTCGGGAGATTGGGAGGGCAGGGTTGAGGTGGACGGGGTTTGGTGGTAGCGGGGGTGTATATTGTAGACCGGAAGAGTTAAAGTTAAAAGTTAAAGTACCAATGATTGTCACACACACACTAGGTGTGGCGATATTATTATATTATTCTGCATTTGACCCATCACCCTTGATCACCCCCTGGGAGGTGAGGGGGAGCAGTGGGCAGCAGCGGTGGCCGCGCCCGGGAATTATTTTTGGTTATTTAACCCCCAATTCCAACCCTTGATGCTGAGTGCCAAGCAGGGAGGTAATGGGTCCCATTTTTATAGTCTTTGGTATGACTCGGCCGGGATTTGAACTCACAACCAACCGATCTCAGGGTGGACACTCTAACCACTAGGCCACTGAGTAGGTTAGGGATGCAAGGGATTCTGGGTATTTGTACTGTTGTGTTTATGTTGTGTTACGGTTTGTCAGTCTTGTTTGGCGTGGGTTCACAGTGTGGCGCATATTTGTAACAGTGTTAAAGTTACGGCTACCTTCAGTGTGACCTGTATGGCTGTTGATCAACTATGTCTTGCAGTCACTTTCGTGTGTATGCAGAAGTCGCATACAACATGTGACTGGGCTGCGAAGCTGTTTGTATGGTGAAAAAGCGGACGCGTCGACAGGTTGTAAAGGACGCCAAAGGCAGTGCCATCACGGCACGCTCTTAATATTATTGTCCGGGTGAAAATCGAGAGAAATTCGGGGGAATGATTGCCCCGGGAGATTTTCGGGAGGGGGACTGAAATTTGTGAGTCTCCCGGAAAAATCGGGAGGGTTGGCAAGTATGGGTACACATTGAATCTGTCATCAGTTATAGCATCCCCACATGGTTTGGAAATCTGTCTGTCAAACTCAAAACCCAACTTCAAAACCTTATCAAAAGGGCTGGTAAAATAATTGGCATGCAGCCCCCTTGTTCCCTTCAAGAAATATTCGACAAGACCCTGAGGAAGCAGGGTCTTAAAATCACCCGTGACCCACACCACATACCTCATAGTGAAATTGTGTTGATGCCAAATGGTAAGCGGTACAGAACAGCAACATACAAACTCAACAGGAATAGATTTTCCTTTGTCCCGCTGGCAATCAAAGCACTTAACAACAGAAAACTACTGTAATAACCGGGTGCAATAATAAGGAGTGCAATATTGGGATAGTGCAATACAGGAGGTGTGCAATACGGGGGGAGTGTATTGTGTGATCTCATAGCTAACTGATATACCTGCGCACTGTTCACTGTCGTCACTGTATTGTCGGATGAACTGTATGTATGTATGTAAAACGCTGTGTCTTGATGTCCAAGACAAATTTCTCCTCGGAGACAATAAGCTAATTATTATTCTTATTATTATTCTTATTATTATTATTATTATTATTATTATTATTACTCCCGGTTTGGCATCCTTGTACTGGTTATCTGTTCATTTCAGGATATAGTTCATTTCAGGATATAGTACACAATCTTATCTAGCAGGGTTTTTTTTACCTTTTTGTCCTCAGGGCCCAACATTTCCAATGCAGAGGGGCCCGAGCCTACTCAAATATCAACACTGAATTAGTAATCTTACTCCTGATTTTAATTGTATTCAATAATTATATCCAACCTACTTACAGTTTACAACCTTGTCAAATGATATGAAACCTTGTGTTAATCACAAGGATTATTATTCATTTAACAAATAAACCATAAGTACAAACCAAATATACTGTATATAGCATACTTGCCAACCTTCCCAGATTTTCCGGGAGACTCCCGAAATTCAGCGCCTCTCCCGAATACCTCATGGGACAAATTTTCTCCCGAAAATCTCCCGAAATTCAGGTGGAGCTGGAGGCCGCGCCCCCTCCAGCTCCATGCGGACCTGAGTGACGGGTCGACAGCCTGTTTTCACGTCCACTTTCCCACAATATAAACAGCGTGCCTGCCCAATCACGTTATAACTGTAGAATGATCGAGGGCGAGTTCTTGGTTTCTTATGTGGGTTTATTGTTAGGCAGTTTCATTAACGTCCTCCCAGCGCGGCAACAACACACAACAACAGCAGTCACGTTTTCGTCTACCGTAAAGCAGTTCGTCTGCCGTAAACAGCAATGTTGTGACACTCTTAAACAGGACAATACTGCCATCTACTGTACATGCATATGTGACAATAACATCTAGGGCTTTTAGAGAGTGTGTACTGCACTTTTAGAGAGTGCAGTGCACAACTGCGCATACAACAAGGAGATGAAGCAGAATGCATCATCAGAAAGGGTGTTCAGCATGGTTAGAAAAATAGTGACAGAGAATAGAACAAGGATGGACAATTCAACCCTTAACTCAACAATGAGTAGATGAGTGTTATGTGTGTGTATATGTGTAAATAAATGAACACTGAAATTCAAGTATTTCTCTTATTTCTATATATACATACACATATATATATATATATATATATATATATATATATATATATATATACATACATACATACATACATATATATATATATATATATATATATACATACATATATATATATATATATATATATATATATATATATATATATATATATATATATATATATATATATATATATAATAAAATAAATATATATATTTATATATATATATATATATATATATATATATATATATATATAGCTAGAATTCACTGAAAGTCAAGTATTTCTTATATATATATATATATATATATATATATATATATATATATATATATATATATATATATATATATATATATATATATATGAAATACTTGACTTGGTGAAATCTAGCTGTAAATATACTCCTCCCCTCTTAACCACGCCCCCAACCATGCCCCGCCCCAGCCACGCCCCCCCGACCAGCGGAGCCAATGGGAGCTCCATTATTTCGCAAATAAAATCCAATAAATAACAATTCAAAAACCGCAAACAAAAATACTCCATTTACATTTCGTGACTTGAATATTAAGTAAGTATTGGTGGTATTGTTATTATAAGCGCTAACGCAGGCGAACTATTTATAGCAGTGCCGTAATCACTTCCGTGTGTGCCTATGTTTACATGATGGAGTGGTCTGCTGCTTCCTCGCTTCCTCTCTGTATGTTTTTTCTAGATCATAGATCATGCCTCTTACCTGGACAGAAGACGTCTGAGTAGGTATTCCGACCACAAATATACTCCGGTCGAGGACTCTTGTTTACTTTTGTGTGTGAGAAGGCTATCTTAACATATTTTCAATTTATGGACCAAGCTGAACCAAGGTTGTTAGCAGCATCTTGTCTTCTGTTTGGGACATTCTATATTTAAAGTTTTAGCTCCTTAGAAGCCAACTGAAGATCTGATACAGAAATTGGTTGAAACGCAATTTTCGGTATGCTGTACTTTACTGACTTAGTGTCCCATGGCTTGTATATTCGGGTAGATTTTAACCCTTTTACTGGAAATTATCATATCTCTACAAAAGGCAGAATATGAGCAAACAACATCAGTAAGTTCATCCAAGTCACTAGAGGACTGTTTGTACACATCCCAGTCAGTGCAGTCATAGCATTCCTGCAGGGAGAGCACAGATGTTTCTGACCATACATTCACTTTCCTGGTTTGCACCTTTTCTTTCTTAAATAGTCTTGTAGATGGGCAGAAGGTGAACACAGTTATGATCCGAAGATCCCAAAGGGGAACGGGGGAAAAATTTAAAAGTGACTTTAATTGGCCCATAACAAAGAGCCAATGCTTTGTTCTGCCTGGTTGGACAGGACATATGTTAAAAAAAAATTTGTTAGTAACATTTTTGGGGTTCCATATAACCATCCATTTTCTCCCGCTTGTCTCTTTCGGGGACCTGGGGGGTGCTGGAGCCTATCTCAGCTACATTCGGTTTACCAAGTAAAAATCCCCCATCTTAAAATTGGGAACATCAGGGGAAATAAACTGCAGTTCATCACGCAATATTGCTCAAGATGTTGATTGTTCACAGTCAGCTGTGTCTTAAATCTGTACCAAGTACAAACACCATGGAAAGGTTGTAAAAGGCGAGCATACCGGTAGACCAAGAAAAACATCAAAGCGTCGAGACAGAAAACTTAACTTAATATGTTTTGAAAACCAAAAATGCACAGTAAAACAAATTAAACAAATAGCCGAAAACTGAGTCATCGTCTGAGACCGAACTGTGAGAAGTTGTCGAAGTGAAATTAGATTTTAATACAGACAAGCTGTCATTAACATCTAAACAGAAAAAAAACAAGGTAACAATGGTTAAAGGAAAATCAATCGAGGACTATGGATGACTGAATGAAAGTCATATTCAGTGATGAATCACACATTTTTATTGTGCAAGGCAGGGGCGTCACTAGCTTTTAAGGACAGGGGGGGCTTAGCCCCCAGGAGATGCACAGGATGTGAGCGAACGTAGCGCACGAGCACAAAACCTCACAATTGGCTAACAAAGACTTAGAAATTATTCATTGTTGTTATTATTATTTCAGTCAGTTTATTTTCAATTTTCACACTGACATTTTGTTTACAGCATCAACAAGAAACAATTACTTGCATGATCCTTCAAGATACACTGAAACACAATGAAAGTCATGGCATTAGCCTCTATGTTATTACTTCACAACATAGAGGCTAATGCCACGACTTTCGCTCACAATACAATAATTGTTTGTTCCCAAATATTTTGCAGTTGCACAGATTACATTTTGGGCACATATGTGACTAAAATGGTTGTAAATTCAAGCCCTGGAAATATTACTTAATTACTTGAATTAAAGTAATATATGGATCGGGATAATGTGGCTTGTATATAATATATTTATATATATATATATATATATATATATATATATATATATATATATATATATATATATATATATATATATATATATATATATATATATATATATATATATATTATGGCAAGTCGTTAAGGAAATTAAATATATATGGAAGTCTGAATAGAAATGGGAAACGTTTATATATACTGTAAATAAGAAAGACTTAGAGTCCGTCTGCTGATCTGAAAAAGAGCCAAAGCTGTCAAAGAGCTGAGGTACCATCTTCAAATGTCAATGCTGAAACAAATAATGCAAACAATAAAATGTAACTTCCAGGGCTTGAGATTAACGTAGTCCCGTCGTCCCGGGGACGGTAAAAAAAATGCACGGGACGAAATTAAATGCTCTCCGGGACGATGGCTTTTAACCTTTTTTTTTTTTTAATGTATTTATTCATTTTACATTTTATATTAAATGTCTTGGTTTTTCCTCCCTCTGAAAATCCTTTGAAATGTTTAACAAGCCATCCTATAACAATAAAACAGCTATTAATGTAACAATACAATAAAACAAATATATTTAATTATGTTTTTTTCATTATTTTAACAATAGGCTAATGTATATTACTTTAAATGGATTCTACAAGAAACACAAAACTTAAAAACTAAATTATTTACAATTGCAGACACAAGGTTTCGTGCAGCTTCACTCATTGTAAAGGAAGACGGAAGTCCACGCAGGAGAAAAATGACTACAAAGATGGTATCTGGGTTTTTCTTTCTCCAGCTCCCCCCGCGACCCCAAAGGGAATAAGCGGTAGAAAATGGATGGATGGATAGAGGATGTTGTGGATCATGTTGACTATTGGTCCTCCCAATTGTCAATCATTCTGGTGATGTTACGTGAGGACATATATATATACAGGTAAAAGCCAGTAAATTAGAATATTTTGAAAAACTTGATTTATTTCAGTAATTGCATTCAAAAGGTGTAACTTGTACATTATATTTATTCATTGCACACAGACTGATGCATTCAAATGTTTATTTCATTTAATTTTGATGATTTGAAGTGGCAACAAATGAAAATCCAAAATTCCGTGTGTCACAAAATTAGAATATTACTTAAGGCTAATACAAAAAAGGGATTTTTAGAAATGTTGGCCAACTGAAAAGTATGAAAATGAAAAATATGAGCATGTACAATACTCAATACTTGGTTGGAGCTCCTTTTGCCTCAATTACTGCGTTAATGCGGCGTGGCATGGAGTCGATGAGTTTCTGGCACTGCTCAGGTGTTATGAGAGCCCAGGTTGCTCTGATAGTGGCCTTCAACTCTTCTGCGTTTTTGGGTCTGGCATTCTGCATCTTCCTTTTCACAATACCCCACAGATTTTCAGGGGAGTTGGCGGGCCAATTTAGAACAGAAATACCATGGTCCGTAAACCAGGCACGGGTAGATTTTGCGCTGTGTGCAGGCGCCAAGTCCTGTTGGAACTTGAAATCTCCATCTCCATAGAGCAGGTCAGCAGCAGGAAGCATGAAGTGCTCTAAAACTTGCTGGTAGACGGCTGCATTGACCCTGGATCTCAGGAAACAGAGTGGACCGACACCAGCAGATGACATGGCACCCCAAACCATCACTGATGGTGGAAACTTTACACTAGACTTCAGGCAACGTGGATCCTGTGCCTCTCCTGTCTTCCTCCAAACTCTGGGACCTCGATTTCCAAAGGAAATGCAAAATTTGCTTTCGTCAGAAAACATGACTTTGGACCACTCAGCAGCAGTCCAGCTCTTTTTTTCCTTAGCCCAGGTGAGACGCTTTTCGCGCTGTTTCTTGGTCAACAGTGGCTTGACACGAGGTATGCGGCAGTTGAAACCCATGTCTTTCAAGCGTCTCTTGGTGGTGGATCTTGAAGCACTGACTCCAGCAGCTGTCCACTCCTTCTGAATCTCCCCCACATTTTTGAATGGGTTTTTTTTCACAATCTTGACCAGGGCACGGTGATCCCTATCGCTTGTACACTTTTTCTAACCACAGTTTTTCCTTCCCTTTGCCTCTCCATTAATGTGTTTGGACACAGAGCTCTGAGAACAGCCAGCCTCTTCAGCAATAACCTTTTGTGTCTTTCCCTCCTTGTGCAATGTGTCGATGGTTGCCTTTTGGACAGCTGTCAAATCTGAAGTCTTCCCCATGTTTGTGTAGGCTTCAGAACTGGACTGAGAGACCATTTAAAGCCCTTTGCAGGTGTTTTGAGTTAATCAGCTGATTAGTTTGTGGCACCAGGTGTCTTCAAAATTAAACCCTTACACAATATTCTAATTTTGTGACACACGGAATTTTGGATTTTCATTTGTTGCCACTTCAAATCATCAAAATTTAATGAAATAAACATTTGAATGCATCAGTCTGTGTGCAATGAATAAATATAATGTACAAGTTACACCTTTTGAATGCAATTACTGAAATAAATCAAGTTTTTCAAAATATTCTAATTTACTGGCTTTTACCTGTATGTATGTATATATATATATATATATATATATATATATATATATATATATATATATATATATATATATATATATATATATATATATATATATATATATATATATATATATATATAATTTATTTATATAATATATTGTATTTGTAATCTACTTTACATTTGATTCCAAATCTCAAAGTGCTACAGAATTACAACCATTGGCGTTGTTAGGCCTATTTTGGCATTGTAATAAATAAATAAATAGAAAATGGCTTATCGAAAAGCCATTTGTTTTATTTTATATATATATATATATATAAATAAATAAATAAAAAATGGCTTATCGAAAAGCCATTTGTTTTATTTTATATATATATATATATATATATATATATATATATATATATATATATATATATATATATATATATATATATATATATATATATATATGTATATATATATATATATATATATATATATATATATATATATGTATATATATATATATAAAATAAAACAAATGGCTTTTCGATAAGCCATTTTTTATTTTTTTATTTATTACAATGCCAAAATAGGCCTAACAACGCCAATGGTTGTAATTCTGTAGCACTTTGAGATTTGGAATCAAATGTAAAGTAGATTAAAAATACAATATATTATATAAATAAATTATATGTATATATATATATATATATATATATATATATATATATATATATATATATATATATATATATATGTATATATATATCTATATATATCTATATATATATATATATATATATAGATAGATAGATAGATAGATAGATAGATAGATAGATAGATAGATAGATAGATAGATAGATAGATAGATAGATAGATAGATAGATAGATAGATAGATATATATATATGTCCTTACGTAACATTACCAGAATGATTGGCAATTAGGAGGACCAATAGTCAACATGATCCACCCAGAAATAAATAAAACAAATGGCTTATCGATATGCCATTTTAAAAAAAAATGGTTTTAATATTTATTTATATGTATCATTATTCTCCTACTCACCTTTCCAGTAGAGGCCTCTCCCCTCTCACTTTATGTGCTCCTCTGCCCTGACTCCTACAGGTCAATAAGGGTTGTGGAGTGATTATTATTATTATTATCTACTGATGATAGTCATACGTGAATGAGCTCAGCTCCTGTTCTCCTCCATGTGTAAAGTGAGAAACACAGCTGATGCTCCAGAAGGAAGTAACCCCAAAGATAGCAAATGGTAAAAAAGAGTGCACATTTAACTTTATAAATAACCAGGACCTTCATGATGCATTTCAGGCTAACTAGCTAACTAATTAGCAGCATTGTTTTAGAGTGGGAATGTAACTTTTTGTCAAACACAGACCTGGTGTAAAGTGGAGCTAATACATTTTACTACAAGCAGTGATGAATACTTACTTTCTTGAAAAAGTTTCTTATGTCCATTTTGCATCTGTTCACGTTCTTGTTCTGCAGTGCTGTGTGCTATTGTGCTTCGTACACCTGAAGGACCGCAAGCAAGGTCGCAGAGAAAATGCGGACTGGATTTTGAGTGATGTGGGCATTTTCTATATGAACAAGTCCAAGGACCGCAAGCAAGGTCGCAGAGAAAATGTGGACTGGATTTTGAGTGATGTTGGCATTTTCTATATGAACAAGTGGAATGGATTCGATACTGACGCACTAACGGGGCTCTCTACCTTACGCTATGAAGTAAGGGGAAACTGAGTGAATAATGACAGGTTATATTATTATTTATTTAAACCCATATTCGGGCCATTTTATAATGAATATGTCGGCATGTATTTGTAAAAATAAATAAAAAATTAAAAAAATTAAAAAAAAATTTTTTTTTTAACACCAAATTATTTAGGGGGGCTTAAGAATATTTTAGGGGGGCTTGAGCCCCCCTAAAATAGGCCTAGAAATGCCAATGGTGCAAGGTGATATGAAGATGACTGCCTGAAGAAAACATGCAACTTTCCACAGTCAATGATGATATGGGGCTTCATGTCAGGTAATGGCAGTGGGGAGATGGCTGTCATTACATATTCAATAAATGCACAAGTTTATGTTGACATTTTGGACACAGTCTAAGGATGTTTGAGGATAATGACATAATGTTCAAGATAATGAGGAATCTTGTCATAGAGCAAAAACTGAAAACTTTACTTGAAGAAAGATACCGTATTTTCCGCACTATAAGGCGCACCGGATTATTAGCCGCACCTTCAATGAATGGCATATTTCATAACTTTGTCCACCAATAAGCCGCCCCGGACTATAAGCCGCGCCTACGCTGCGCTAAAGGGAATGTCAAAAAAACAGTCAGATAGGTCAGTCAAACTTTAATAATATATTAAAAACCAGCGTTCTAACAACTCTGTTCACTCCCAAAATGTACGCAAATGTGCAATCACAAACATAGTAAAATTCAAAATAGTGCAGAGCAATAGCAACATAATGTTGCTCGAACGTTAATGTCACAACACACAAAATAAACATAGCGCTCACTTTCTGAAGTTATTCTTCATTCGTAAATCCTTCGTCTTCGGTGTCCGAAGTGAAAAGTTGGGCAAATTTACGATCCACTGGCAGATGTTGGCGTCGTCTGGCGCTGCCTCCTCGTCTTAGTGAAGGTGTGTTCGCCTTCTGTCATCCATTGTTCCCACGCAGTTAGCAGTCTAGCTTCGAATGCCCTGTTGACACCAATATCTAGCGGCTGGAGGTCTTTTGTCAATCCACCCGGAATGACGGCGAGTATTGAATTAAGCGCGTAAGCGTGTCTCAATGTGATGTTATGAGCTAGCAAATATAACAACTACACTACCCAGCATGCAACGATAGTTACGAGCATGCGCGGTAGCCCTGAGAAGCGTTGTATGCTGGCAGTTAGAATGTGGTTATGAGCACGCTGTGAGTAAACGTTGAGAACTCAGTTAACACGCCTCGTCTGCATTATTTATAATTAGACAGACAACACACTTAATAGGAGCCATTTTGGGGTCTTTACATAAACACACAAATGGAAATGAAACGTCACATATCCCAGCATGCACCGCGCGCTTCTTCTACGGGGAAAAAAGATGGCGGCTGTTTACCGTAGTTGCGAGACCTAAACTTTATGAAAATGAATCTTAATATTTATCCATATATAAAGCGCACCGGGTTATAAGGCGCACTGTCAGCTTTTGAGAAAATTTGTGGTTTTTAGGTGCGCCTTATATTGCGGAAAATACGGTACATAAGGTCAATGTCAAATAGTCAGGATTTCAATCCAATTGAAAATCCATGGTAGAAATTGAAGAAATGTTCCATGACTCCTCCCCCACACCATTCAGCTTTTCAACACCTCAAAAGCAATAAAACAAATGTATTACGATGTCACTATACACAATTGCACACTGTTCGCTGTCTTTTTGCACACTGACATTTTTTGCACGATGAAACCGGAGTTGTTTTGTATATATTTTAAAAACTATCTTTTTTGGGCTTCGTTTTGGGTTTTTAGTTGTTCACAGTGTCTGTCTGGCACGGGTATATTCTTCAGCATGTTATGCCATTTTAGTACTTTTTAATTTATTTTTATTGTATTTTTTTAAAACTTGCATTCCCGTGTGTTTTTCTACACTGCTGGAAATGTAAATTTATTTTAGAGATGAATAAAGTATCCATCCATCCATCCATCCATCTATCCTGACAAGACTGCAAAACCGATTTGACAACCGCAATCAGAGAAAGTTGGAGCAAGACTGATGAAGAGTTCTGTTTATCATTTGTGAAGTCCATGCCTCAGAGACTGCAAACCGTTATAAAAGCCAGAGGTGGTGCAACCAAGTCTTAGTGGTGTTGAAGTGTTTTTTGGTATGTTTTTTATTATTTCATGACTGTTTCCTCAGAATTCAGAGATTCAATAATGTTTTCACACTTCCTGAACTAAAAATTAAACTATTACTGACTGTCACTGTTTAGTTTCTTGATTTATTTTTAGTGTTTCTTAAAGGGGAACTACACTTTTTGGGAGTGTTGCCTATCGTTCACAATCACTATAACAGACAAGAATACAATCAATCAATCAATCAATCAATGTTTATTTATATATCCCTAAATCACAAGTGTCTCAAAGGGCTGCACAAGCCACAATGACATCCTCGGTACAGAGCCCAAATAAGGGCAAGGAAAAACTGTAGCGACATTGTTACTGTAAGAGCAAACACTGAGGAACTCTTTTTCCAGCGTAGTAACACATCTGCATGCTTCGGTATTACTCGCAAAAGCCAGCTACGAAAAGAGATAAGCTAGCTTCTACATCAGCACGAAGCGCGTTTGAGTGTGTAATGCACAACACAATGTGATAAGAAACCATCCATCCATCCATTTTCTAAGCTTGTCCCTCTAGGGGTCGCGGGTGCTGGAGTCTATCCCAGTTGCACTCGGGTGAAAGGCGCGGTACACCCCGGACAAGTCGCCACCTCATCGCAGGGCCAACACAGATAGACAGACAACATTCACACTCACATTTCTTACTGACTCAAAAACCTGAACAATCATATTACAGTATCTATAAAGTGTTAGTCCACATTTCAAGTTTTGTTCGTACACAGCTAGCCAGACAGTGTATATACTTGTAATAACGCGCAAAAATAGTCGTCTTTGTTGTCTGTTACCAAGTTTGCTATGATTAAAAAAAACTTGTGTTTGTTTCCGGAAATAGGAACACACATTTGTTGCCAGAAGTCAGACGTGCGCTACTATGGAAACAGAAATCAATGCGTGGAGGAAATCAGTCTCGGAAATAATTAAAATGACCAAAATACGGTAAATATTGTAAATAGTACATATTGTTATGAAGGTGTCTGTTACTACATTATATATAGACTTGCAGTGTGTATATAAAACGTTAATGGAGGGTTTTGAAGTTGTTTTAGAGGGCTTTGAAGGCTACAATGGTGACTCCCATTTGCCGCATTTTTCAAGCGTTTTTTATCATCTATAAAATCATACAAATAAACAAAAATACGTGTACAATAATGATTGTAAAGGATCGGCAAAATTCCCAAAAAGTGCAGTTCCCCTTTTAAATAAATGTGACAGTCTCCACCACTGGTATTAGTTTGCAGTTTGGCCAGCTTGTTAATCGGTTGTTTCATAACCAAAATCTGTTTTTGCTTTGCATACTGATGATTAGTTTCATGTAAACCTGTTTTAGTGATCACTTGTTTCCGAACAACCCTTTTGACAAGTTAACTATGACTTCTGCTACACAAAACATGAACAAGTGAAACTCACCAAAGAGTGAAAGCACACCGCAAGCAATCCACACAATCAAAGACATTCCAACGCTGCCTGAATGTTGGAGGATTCCCTTAGGAGAGATGAAGATGCCAGCACCAATGATGGTGCCCGTGATGACGGAGATCCCTGAGAGCAAAGTAACTTTCTTCCCCAGTTCCACCTTCTTGCCATTGGACGCACTTGGATGTCCATTAGCATCCTTGTCTTTAGTGGATCTTCTGTTCATCTTTCCCATCCAATGACACACACACACACACACACACACACACACACACTTCTCAGAAGAGACAAGTTGTGTGTTGTCTCGCTGAAACAAACTGAGCTCAAGGTTACTTTATGGGCAGAGTTGCAAAAAAAGTAAATTCCATTGGGGGTGGGGGGCAATTCTCTCTCTCTCTCATTCTCTCGGCCCTCCTTCTTTATGAGGATCCCAGCAATAGCAGCTCTACTAAAACAAACAGGTTTGTTTGTTCTTCTCTTCATTTCTTCGCATTTTAAAGAACCTTTGAAATTAAAAAAAAAAAAGTTTTGATGCAGAATCAGTGCATTGAGAAACAAAAATAAGTGCACAGGTTGAATATGATTGGGATTCATTGATAATTTGTTTGCATAAAATATTTGTTTCCATTTTTTACTTTTATATATTTTGATATTTGAGCTTCTGTAAAATCTTATCTGTTACAATTTAAACAAATGTCAGGTGATTTTTTTTTTTTTTTACATATTCACATTCTTGGCCTGAATTTTGCATACAGGAAGTGTCAGCTGGGTTGGGCATCAAACATCGGGTGAACCGGGACTCTTCTGAAATCGTTAAATGTTTTAATTCCTACTGTAATTTTGGAAGAAATAGACACAAAACTGCACCAAACAACGAAAAATATGATAATTGCACTTTTTATAATCAACAAACGAAATTAATAGTTCATTTGTTCTTTGACGGTCTTCCTGTGATTTTCTTTTGGACTGAAATGGATCTTTCTGTGTGGAGTTTGCATGTTCTCTCCCGTGACTGCGTGGGTTCCCTCCGGGTACTCCGGCTTCCTCCCACCTCCAAAAACATGCACCTGGGGATAGGTTGATTGGCAACACTAAATTGGCCCTCATGTGTGAATGTGAGTGTGAATGTTGTCTGTCTATCTGTGTTGGCCCTGTGATGAGAAGGCGACTTGTCCAGGGTGCACCCCGCCTTCCGCCCGAATGAAGCTGAGATAGACTCCAGCACCCCCCGCGACCCCAAAAGGAACAAGCGGTAGAAAATGGATGGATGGATGGAAGCAGATATCAAAACAAAACTAGCAAACCGAGTGTACAAATAAAGTAACAAGATGTTGTGTTACTTTATTTTCCAAATGTTACCCATATACAAGTTAAATATGCTTGTTAGACATTACACACACAAATGCAAATGGGCCCATAAATCACCAAGACTTTAGGAATTCAACATGGACCTTAAGCACTTTTTATACAACCACTATCAACAAAGAAAAAAACCTAAAAGACAAACATTCTCAATGAACTCAACATGAGCAATCTAATAAAACAACCATGTTTATTTTCCTTCTTTGTCTTATGTTAAAGCAGTACTGAGTAACTTTTCAACTTTCATAAAATATGTTCATAAGTTTTGGGATGATACATAGACTTACAACTAGTTGAATGACACCTCTGTCATGGCCTGAAGGGGTCTTTGTCATGGCACGTTTACTGGCGCTAAGCAGCTTTAAGGAGGGGTGCGGGAACCTGTTTTACGGCATACTCACATTCGCATTTCCCCATTTGTTAAACATACGGAAATCGATGCGAACGCCTACATGCCGGCAGAAAATTAAAAGAAGAAGAACACCTACGTGCAATTACTGCTATCATGGCTGAAGCTCCAAAACAACCAAAGAAACGAAAAGTTTTGTCTGATGCGACAAAAAAAGAAAAACGGAGCCGACACAGATAAAAGGACAGTCAGGATCAACATTGCCCCAGCTTTCACTTGCTGGTGTGAGCTAAAAGATGAGGAATTTCAGACCCATCCTGCCTTGGCTCTGTTTCTGCTGGACTAGTAAGTCCCTTTCAATGCTTAAATCAAAATGATGATGCTAATGTTAGTTATCAGAAATTTGCGTGTGAGGAATAAATAACCACCAGCGTGAATTTCACTACAACTTCCTTTGAAGAAAATTCCAGCCGTTTTTTCTTTGATTCGTATCTGCATCCGCTCCAATACATTCTTGGTGGTAGCATCATGTTTGTAGCGCAATACAAGACTATTTCTTGATAGTGTCTGCTATTTAACATCAACATAACCATTGGAGACGTAATATTTGTGCCAATATTACGGCAGACATCAGCATACTTGCCAACCCTCCCGGATTTTCCGGGAGACTCCCGAAATTCAGCGCCTCTCCCGAAAACCTCCCGGGACAAATTTTCTCCCGAAAATCTCCCGAAATTCAGGCGGAGCTGGAGGCCACGCCCCCTCCAGCTCCATGTGGACCTGAGTGAGCCTGTTTTCACGTCCCCTTTCCCACAATATAAACAGCGTGCCTGCCAAATCACGTTATAACTGTAAAATGATCGAGGGCGAGTTCTTGGTTTCTTATGTGGGTTTATTGTTAGGCAGTTTCATTAACGTCCTCCCAGCGCAGTAACAACACACAACAACAGCAGTCACGTTTTCGTCTACCGTAAAGCAGTTTGTCTGCCGTAAACAGCAATGTTGTGACACTTTTAAACAGGACAATACTGCCATCTACTGTACATGCATATGTGACAATAACATCTACGGCTTTTAGAGAGTGCAGTGCACAACTGCGCACACAACAAAGAGACGAAGCAGAAGAACGAGGAAGATACAGCCGTGGCGACGCCGACGACGAGTAAGATGAAGAAATATGCTTGTAAGTTCCAAGCCGCAGATGCTATTGGACCTGGATAGCCTCCGGGGAAAAGTAGTGGACTACCAAGTGCTTGGCAGTGAAGATCATGCTAGGGAGAGATGGAAGATTCCAGACTCTAGTGCATTTGATAAAAGCACTTTTGTGCGTGCCACACAGCAATGCATCATCAGAGAGGGTGTTCAGCATGGTTAGAAAAATAGTGACAGAGAATAGAACAAGGATGGACAATTCAACCCTTAACTCAACAATGAGTGTTATGTGTGTGTATATGTGAAAATAAATAAACACTGAAATTCAAGTATTTCTTTTATATATATATATATATATATATATATATATATATATATATATATATATATATGTATATATATATATAGCTAGAATTCACTGAAAGTCAAGTATTTCTTATATATATATATATATATATATATATATATATATATATATATATATGTGTATATATATTTTTTTTGTTTTGTTTTATAAATATATATATATAAAAGGATGTCCCAATTCGAAAAATTTCCAAGTGTCCCTTGAATCCGGCTGACAAATGTATCCTTTTCTCCCATTATCAGTAAGGTTGCATCCGTGTACACTTTGCATCCTTTCCCATCCCGAGATCCTTTGCGCGCTCAACTCTAAAAAAAAATATTTCCAACATGGCGACACAATGCGGAGCGGAAAAAGCGACTTTATAATGTAAGTATAGCTTTATTTATTCATTTTAAATAGCTAAAAGCAGAAATGTCAAACTGGTGTGACAGTAGTGATGTACATTTGTGACTATCGTAATGTTGAGCGTCCTCCGTGCTCTTTGCCCCTCTTTTTACCCCGAGGTGCAGACAGCTTGGTTGCGTTTGGAAGTAAAGGCTGACATCTTTTAATTTACTTTTTTAGACCACAAGAAGTTGACTTAATTATGTTTTATTAATGTATAACCGGAATATGGAAGTATTGTTAACATGTACATCAATGTTGTTAGGATTGAGTTCAAGGGTGGACCCCGGGATGCAGAGAATGGAGGCAAGGTATGCGATAAAAAATGAAAATATTTAATAAGTCCAAAATGGTAACTAAGGGTGATGGGGCAAAAGTGCACACCATGGGAAATATAACAAAAGTAGTCTCTTTCAGAGGTTGGCGGAGCAAAGGCCAGGACGCACACAGCGTGGCAAAACTAGTCCTCTCGAAACAAGGTGGCTAGGAAAACAAAAACACAACGAGGTCAATATTACAGAAATATGCGAAGGCAACATACCAGGGAAGCAGAATCAAGGTAGCACATGTCAGAGCGGAGTTCAGGAACAATAACCGGCAGGGACCAGCTGGTGGAGACGCGCTTAAATGCTACCGGGAAGTGATTAGCAGCAGGTGTGCCTCGTTGGGGACAAAAGACTGGGGAAAGAAACTGACAAACCAATACAGAAGGCAGGGAGAAGACAACAAACACAACAAATGTATCGATATTAGCTATTGATGTTTTTTGTGTACATTTGCATGTTATTTGAAAATGTTTACTTCTATTAATGATTATTGTGATCTTGTGTTTAACTTTTCTGTTTTTGTTGCTCTGCAGAATAATCAAGGAGGAGGACTTGGACAATAACAGAGCAAAAATAAGTCACACAAAACAAGTAAAAGTTAAAGTTAAAGTTAAAGTACCAATGATTGTCACACACACACTAGGTGTGGCGAGATTATTCTCTGCATTTGACCCATCACCCTTGATCACCCCCTGGGAGGTGAGGGGAGCAGTGGGCAGCAGCGGTGGCCGCGCCCGGGAATCATTTTGGTGATTTAACCCCCAATTCCAACCCTTGATGCTGAGTGCCAAGCAGGGAGGTAATGGGTCCCATTTTTTTATAGTCTTTGGTATGACTCGGCCGGGGTTTGAACTCACAACCTACCGATCTCAGGGCGGACACTCTAACCACTAGGCCACTGAGTAGGGTATACAGTCGTGGTCAAAAGTTTACATAATGTCATGGCTGTCTTGAGTTTCCAATAATTTATTATTTATCATTTATTTTTTTGTGATAGAGTGATTGGAGCACATACTTGTTGGTCGCAAAAAACATTTATGAAGTTTGGTTCTTTTATGAATTTATTATGAGTCTACGGAAAATGTGACCAAATCTGCTGGGTCAAAAGTATACATACAACAATGTTAATATTTGGTAAGTTTCACTGCAAGAAGGCGCTTTTGGTAGCCATCCACAAGCTTCTGGTTGAATTTTTGACCACTCCTCTTGACAAAATTGGTGCAATGCAGCTAAATGTGTTGGTTTTCTGACATGGACTTGTTTCTTCAACATTGTCCACACGTTTTAGTCAGGACTTTGGGAAGGCCATTCTAAAACCTTAATTGTAGCCTGATTTAGCCATTCCTTTACCACTTTTGACGTGTGTTTGGGGTCATTGTCCTGTTGGAACACACAACTGCGCCCAAGACCCAACCTCCAGGCTGATGATTGTAGGTTTGGAGGTAATCCTTCTTTTTCATTGTCCCATTTACTCTCTGTAAAGCACCAGTTCCATTTGCAAAAACAGGCCCAGAGCATAATACTACCACCACCATGCTTGACTGTAGTAATGGTGTTCTTGCGATTAAAGGCCTCACCTTTTCTCCTCCAAACATATTGCTGGGTATCGTGGCCAAACAGCTCAATTTTTGTTTCATCTGACCACAGAACTTATCTTTGTCCATGTGATGTCATTGTCGGTGTAAACTTTTGACCAATTGTTATTGTTACTGGATATAACGCAAGCAAATTGACAAGATTAGAAAAGTTCATTACCGTATTTTTCGGACTATAAGTCGCAGTTTTTTTTCATAGTTTGGCCGGGCTCCAGTGCGACTTATATATGTTTTTTTCCTTTTTTATTATGCATTTTCGGCAGGTGCGACTTATACTCCGGTGCGACTTATACTCCGAAAAGTACGGTAATTGTGAATTACATAAAGTAAGATTGTGTGGTGTTGATGTATGGATAGACCGTGAGGACTCTTTTCTGGGACATCTTCTGGATTGTCTGTATTTTTAAAAGTACATGTCCCACTACAAGCATCAAAATAAATCCATTGTTAACTAATAATTAGGAATAACAGCTTTAGAACGCTAGTCAACACGTAACACTTCTCCATGACAACCATCTCCCATGATCGGTTGACTCTAACCGCAGGAAAATCAGACGGCGAAGGTGCCGGTAGGGCTTCCTCTATTGGAGAACACAAACATGATTCGATATTCTTCTATTTAGTTTGTCATTATTCAACCTCGCGCGACTCAACAGCAGCAGATACGTAACGTAAATGTAAAAGCGGGGCCAACAGACGAAGCCAGGAAGTGTCCCGTAGGCTAAACCATCCCAATTCATATCGCTCCGGCCGTTGCCAGAGGACTCTCGCAGCCCCCAATTTGAAACACAGCTATCATGTCAACATGACGCTATATGCGCCAGTCATTGTGGGAAATGTGGACTTCCTCTTGTTACAAAGAGTTGAAATGACAGAAAATAAATGCAATAATACATATTTAAGGAAAATCTCCTTTTATAAAACTACAATAATGGCAAAACACGAACGGGATGGTTAAAAAATTAATGGATGTGTCATTTAAAATTATCCATAAAATATGAATCTACTGTATTTCAGTTAATGGCACACCCTCCATGCTAAATTTGGGACCAAAGGTCTGAAACTGTAAAAAACATAATAAAAAATATGGAAATTAAAAAATAAGATTTGAATCTGAAAAAGGTTTCGTTGTCAGGAAGTGTTAGTGACAAACCACAAGGTGCAGAGATGGCTGGCTTGATGCAGGAAAATATGATCTTAATGTCCGAAGAAAATGCAGGAAAACAGGAATCAGGAACCAGACAAACTGTAAACAGCAAACAGGAGACGAGAAACCAGGAGCCAGCAAACCGCAAACAGCTAACAATACTCCAGCACTGACTGGAGGGCGAAGCAGGTATAAATAGTGGCCTGATTGGCAATTGCCACCAGGTGTGCCAGACTGCCAATCAGGGACAGGTGAGGGAAACAAGTGCTCAGAGAGACGTGCAGGAAAAGGAGCCAAAATAAGAGCGCTGACAGGAAATAAAACACAAACACAGGAAAACCCCGAACATAACCAAACTGTCAGTGACAAGCCTGACACTAATAGTAAAATATATGAAAGTTAAAAATAAAAATAATGAATTAAATAATAAAAAATTGTGAAAAGCGAATCATACTTTTATTCAACTTGAAAACCTAACTTGTTTTTATTTTGTATCTTTCAAAATGCAACATTAAAACTAGATGTTTCAGTTTGAAATTTTATTTTTTCAAGTACAAATCGTTTGGCCCTAATTTAGCTCTGTAACTAACATGCTCAAAAACTTACCAACGTTTGAAAGCACATTAGAAGCAGTGAACATTGTTTTATTCTTTTTAATTTAATTTTACACACATTAAAAAAAATCATACAATGTTAATCCATCGAATAAGTGAAATGAAACAACCCTAATTCCAACCAAGTCCTATCTTTACAACATTTAGGATTAGGGATGTATATACTGATATTGATAGCAATATTGATATGCCTTATTGATCAACTATCTCTATATGTAATCTGTGTAAATAAAACTGTAAAAAAAAAACATTTTTATTAGCATAAAAAGTTCTACCTCAGCAAAATCATGTAACATCTCACAGCTCGGAGGTGTTTTATTAACATCTACTTTTGTAGGTCTTAAGCAAGTCGACTATGTTTGTTAATGCAGTTGTTTTGTCATCATCTTGTAAAGACCACACAGATCCATCATTGTGTTTCTATTCACTAAAGTTGCACTTAGCTGGAAATATGATTTACTTGTGGCATTCATGTGCAGAGCACAGACCTTTAAATTATCTATCAATCAATCAATGTTTATTTATATAGCCCTAAATCACAAGTGTCTCAAAGGGCTGCACAAGCCACAACGACATCCTCGGTACAGAGCCCACATAAGAGCAAGGAAAAACTCACCCCAGTGGGACGTCGATGTGAATGACTATGAGAAACCTTGGAGAGGACCACATATGTGGGTAACCCCCCACCCCCCTCTAGGGTAGACCGAATGCAATGGATGTCGAGTGGGTCTGACATAATATTGTGAGAGTCCAGTCCATAGTGGATCCAACATAATAGTAAGAGTCCAGTCCATAGTGGGGACAGCAGCGCAGAGATGTTCCCAACCGATGCACAGGCGAGCGGTCCACCCCGGGTCCCGACTCTGGACAGCCAGCACTTCATCCATGGCCACCGGACTTGTGTATCCCCCCCCACAAGGGATAGGGGGGAGCAGAGGAGAAAATAAAAGAAACCGCAGATCAACTGGTCTAAAAAAGGGGGGCTATTTAAAGGCTAGAGTATACAAATTAGTTTTAAGATGGGACTTAAATTCTTCTACTGAGGTAGCATCTCTAACTGTTACCGGGAGGGCATTCCATAGTACTGGAGCCCGAATAGAAAACGCTCTATAGCCTGCAGACTTTTTTTGGGCTCTGGGAATCACTAATAAGCCGGAAACTATCATATCTACTGTGATGAGGTGGCGACTTGTCCAGGGTGTACCCCGCCTTCCGCCCGATTGTAGCTGAGATAGGCTCCAGCGCCCCCCACATCCCCAAAAGGGAATAAGCGGTAGAAAATGGATGGATGGATATCATATCTAATTTATCATATAAATGAATATACTCAATTAGTATGTTAGGTGGGTGTGCATTTTGTAATAAAAGGAATTGTTAATTGTGTTTATGTTGCACACAGGCGTACTTGAGTGACAGACCGGAGGCTATATGGAGTGTTGATAGCTACCAACCAATGTATGTGTTACGTAGGGCAGTGGTCCCCAACCTTTTTGTAACTGCGGACCGGTCAACGCTTGAAAATGTGTCCCTCGGACTGGGTTTGTTATGTTTTTGTCATAAAAAAATACAGTCATGTGTGCTTACGGACTGTGTCCCTGCAGACTGTATTGATATATATTGATATATAATGTAGGAACCAGAAATATTAATAACAGAAAGAAACAACCCTTTTGTGCGAATGAGTGTAAATGGGGGAGGGAGGTTTTTTGGGTTGGTGCACTAATTGTAAGTGTATCTTGTGTTTTTTATGTTGATTTAATAAAAAAATTAAAACTTTTTTTTTTTTTTTTTTCTTGTGCGGCCCGGGTACCAATCGATCCACGGATCGGTGGTTGGGGACCACTGACGTAGTGTGTAATATATAAACAAAAAGACTCATTGAGCAAGTGTAATGCTTGATCGCCCATTTGTAAAGTCAAGAGAGAGAACGAATTGAAACACAAGCTGTGTTTTGATGTCACACAAACGCAGAGCGTGATGGAGTGACGTCAGACGCCAACTAGAGACCTGAGATATCTCACGTTATTCTAATGGCTGTTTACATCCACCCCTCTGCAAACTCGACGACGGCGTGTGACGCCATACACACCGTCGTATCCAACGTGGTCTTGGGTGACTTTAATCCCGTCACTATGGCCAAAACACTGCCAAACTACCAACAATATGTGAACTGCACTAGCAGAGGGGAGAAGACCCTGGACCTGCTGTATGCCGATGTTGAAGGCATTCACCTCATCAAGCCTCCCACCCCTGAGTAGGTCAGATCACGACCTGATTTGCCTCACCCCCTGCTATGTGCCTCTCGTGAAAAGAAACCCTGCCACTACAAAACAATTGAAGAGATGGTTAGAGACTGACTGGCAGGCACTCTGTGATGCCCATGGAGAGGACTTTGACGAGCTCACAGAGTGCATTCCAGATTAGATCAACTTCTGTGTGGACTGCATCGTCCCAGCAAAGGCTGTGCTTTGTTATTCTAACAACAAGCCGCGGATAACAAAGGACTTCAAGACCGTCCTGAATATTAAGTCAGGGGGCTTTCAGAGATTGAAATCAGGAGGAGGTGAAGACAACTCAAGTGGTCCTGAAAGTGAAGATCAGGGAGGCCAAGGACAACTACAACAAGTTGATGGCAGCTTGGACAGGGTCAGCAATTTAAACCTGTTTTTAACAGATTCGACACGGCCCACTGCCTACCTGCAAACACTAGCCACTCCACTGCCCCATCCCCCTTCAAAGCCCCCTGTCCTCAGGTGAGGGTCCCTCTACCCCCTCCCAGGCTCCCAGTCTCACAGCCCTCCTTCATCAGACGATTTACCCCCAACCCTCCTGCCATCTCCACACTGTCTTTTACAAAACCCAAAACCAGTGAAGTTGGCACGTTGAGTAAGTCGTAAATAAAAACAGAATACAATGATTTGCAAATCCTTTTCAACCTATATTCAATTGAATAGACTGCAAAGACAAGATATTTAACGTTCGAACTGGTAAACGTTGTAATTTTTTGCAAATATTAGCTCATTTGGAATTTGATGCCTGCAACATGTTTCAAAAAAGCTGGCACAAGTGACAACCTACTCAGTGGCCTAGTGGTTAGAGTGTCCGCCCTGAGATCGGTAGGTTGTGGGTTCAAACCCCGGCCGAGTCATACCAAAGACTATAAAAATGGGACCCATTACCTCCCTGCTTGGCACTCAGTATCAAGGGTTGGAATTGGGGGTTAAATCACCAAAAATGATTCCCGGGCGCGGCCACCGCTGCTGCCCACTGCTCCCCTCACCTCCCAGCGGGTGATCAAGGGTGATGGGTCAAATGCAGAGAATAATTTCGCCACACCTAGTGTGTGTGTGACAATCATTGGTACTTTAACTTTAACTTTTAAATGTAATGCTCACCAGGCTAATTGGGAACAGGTGGGTGCCATAATTGGGTATAAAAGCAGCTTCCCTGAAATGCTCAGTCATTCACAAACAAGGATCGGGTGAGGTTCACCACTTTGTGAACAAATGCGTGAGCAAATTGTCGAACAGTTTACGAACAACATTTCTCAACGAGCTATTGCAAGGAATTTAGGGATTTCACCATCTACGGTACGTAATATCATCAAAAGGTTCAGAGAATCTGGAGAAATCACTGCACGTAAGCGGCAAGGCCGAAAACCAACATTGAATGCCGGTGACCTTCGATCCCTCAGGCGGTACTGCATCAAAAACCGACATCAATGTGTAAAGGATATCACAACATGGACTCGGGAACACTGGAGAAAACCACTGTCAGTAACTACAGTTCGTCGCTACATCTGTAAGTGCAAATTAAAACTCTACTATGCAAAGCGAAAACCATTTATCAACAACACCCAGAAACGCCGTTGGCTTCGCTGGGCCCGAGTTTATCTAAGATGGACTGATGCAAAGTGGAAAAGTGTTCTGTGGTCTGACGAGTCCACATTTCAAATAGTTTTTGGAAACTGGACGTCGTGTCCTCCGGACCAAAGGGGAAAAGAACCATCCCGACTGTAGGCGCAAAGTTCAAAAGCCAGCATCTGTGATGGTCTGGGGTTGTATTAGTACCCAAGGCATGGGCAACTTACACATCTGTGAAGGCACCATTAATGCTGAAAGGTACATACAGGTTTTGGAGCAACATATGTTGCCATCCAAGCAACGTATTTTTCATGGACGCCCCTGCTTATTTCAGCAAATACAATGCCAAGCCACATTTTGCACGTGTTCCAACAACGTGGTTTCGTAGTAAAACAGTGCACCTACTAGACTAGCCTGCCTGTAGTCCAGACCTGTCTCCCATTGAAAATGTGTGACGCATTAAGAAGTGTAAATTATGACATCGGAGACCCCGGACTGTTGAACAACTTAAGCTGTACATCAAGCAAGAATGGGAAAGAATTCCACCTGAAAAGCTTTAAAAATTGGTCTCCTCAGTTCCCAAACGTTTAGTGAGTGTTGTTAAAAGGAAAGGCCATGTAACACAGTGGTAAAAATGCCCCTGTGCCAACGTTTTTGCAATGTGTTGCTGCCATTAAATTCTAAGTTAATGATTATTTGCAAAAAATAATTAAGTTTCCCAGTTCAAACATTAAATATCTTGTCTTTGCAGTCTATTCAATTGAATATAAGTTTAAAAGGATTTGCAAAGCATTGTATTCGGTTTTTATTTACGAATTACACAACGTGCCAACTTCACTGGTTTTGGACTACAGAAGATGTAAGAAGACATTTTATGAGACTGCACGCAGGCAAGGCTGCGGCTCCTGATTGTGTCAGCCCCAAGGTGCTCAAAGCATGTGCCTGTGGAGTCCTTCATCATGTATTCAGCATGAGCCTGAGGTCCCGTTTACAAGCCATCATAAATTAATCAAATCTTTATTAGACACGTAAACAATGTGACAAAAAGCCTTTTACAACAACCAATCTAGGGATCTAGATATGTGGTCAGGACACTCCTCACTCTTTTGCCTTCACCTTCATTGTCCATTCGTTTTTGGTGACTTTATATACTCTGGACCTAGACGTTGAGTCGGCGACATACATGGCGGACAATAACTGATACAGTCTGCTTTGCCAGTCCAAATGCATTTGCTGTTTTCCGTAGTTAGTCTTCCCTCGACGGCCAGGTAATACAAAGCACACGCTACCTTTTTTATCACATCCACGGGAGCTCGCATTCCCGTTGACTCTCCTTCGACAAATGGACAAAGTTTTTCGCTAAGTAGAACCACAGCTGACAAGTTCTTTTGCCGTCTGAGAAGTGTTGTATCCGAAATAGCTGCAATCGCTTTCTCTTAAGGTGTGATTTCCACAAGCGTCTGTACATGTACAAGAAGGAGAAACACGGGCATGTCTGGATGACTCGCCTTTATATATCCAGTGATTAGCTCCGGTTGTTATGAAACTGCTTTATTATGAAGCTGGCTGTGGCGTGTTATTTCTGATGTCACTTCCTGTGTGGGCGTGGTCTTTCCAGCGTCACTTCCTCTCCAAACTCACTTTGTAAACGATCATTGAGTCCGTACAAAGCTAAGTGCAGGAGATTCAAGAACTGCACGGCTGACTTACCCATGTAAAAATTTGTCCGAGGAGGGGAACCTTAAACGATGGTTTTGTGTGGCTGAAACGGGGCTTGGACTAAATACTTAATCGTTTAAGGGGTTAAACAACTTAGTGTAGACATGGCCTGAGTCTCAAAAAAGTACCAGTGGTGTGGAAGACATTACGTATCGTTCCCGTTCCAAAGACTCCGCAACCCTGCGCCGCCAAGGACTACAGACCGGTGGCTCTGACGTCACATATCATGAAGACTCTGGAGAGGCTGATCCTGGGTCAGCTTTGGCCGATTGCCAGGTCCCATCTAGATCCTCTCCAGTTGGCCTATCAGCCCCGACTGGGTGTGAAGGATGCCATCGTGTTCCTGCTCAACCGTGTCTACGCTCATCTGGAAAAGCCGGACAGCACTGTGAGGGTCGTATTTTTGGACTTCTCCAGTGCTTTTGACACCATGAAACCGGCTCTACTGGCTGAGAAGATGATGACTATGCAGGTGGATGCTCCTCTCGTGTCTTGGATTGTTGACTACCTGACTGGCCGCTCGCAGTATGTACGCTTTACACACTGTGTGTCAGACAGAGTGGTCAGCAACACGGGAGCCCCACAAGGGATATGTTCTGTCTCCCTTTTCTTTCACCCACTCCACTACAACACTGAGCCCTGCCACCTTCAGAAGTTTTCTGACGACTTGGCCGTAGTTGGAAGCATCACCAAGGGTGATGAGACAGAGCACAGGGCTATGGTGGGTGACTTTGGTGTGAGCAGAACCATTTACAGCTCATTGTGGCAAAGACTAAGGAGCTGGTGATAGATCTGAGGAGGGGGAAGGCACCAGTGACCCCTGTTTCCATCCATGGATGTGGACATTGTTACAGACTATAAATACCTTGGAGTCCACATATATAATAAACTGGACTGGTCTAAGAACACGGAGGCCGTCTACAAAACGGGCCTGAGGGTGTTTTATGAGTTTGTGGTAGCCAGTGCAATCCTGTTTGCTGTGGCAGCAGGCTGAAGGTCACAGACCTAAACAGACTCAATAAACTGATCCGCAAGGCTGGCGACATCATTGGGGTAGAGCTGGGCTCTTTGCAAGAGAAGGATGTTGTCGAGGTTGCGTTGCATCTTGGACAATGTGTAGGATAAGCAAAGCCACCTCCCATATTTTTGATTGTTTGTTTAGTAGGTTAATGTAAATTCAGGATTTATTATATCAGTTGAGTAATCAGTTGTCCACAATGATGTACAGCTGAAATAGCAAGAGGATGTAATAGCGTTTTTTCGCCACAAGGGAGAGGGTCCGGCCAAATGGCAATATTGAGGAAGACTACACTTCCTGTCGTTCATTGAGACGCATTTGAACCAATGTGGTGTGACGAAAATATTAATGTGCTATTTCTGTTGTTACAGGTAAGCTGTAAATGGCTGTGTATGAGACACACTTAGTAGGAGTAATGTGATAGTATGAAAGTGGGCTGTTTATGCACACTCAGTGTATGTTTGAGAAGTAGCGTCATCGTGTTAATGTAGCTAACCGAAGCTAACTGAGGATGACGCAATATTGACCGGATATTGCTTATAACTCAATACTTAAATGTGGAGATACTGTGCTACGTTATGTATATGTATATACGTTATGTACATGTATATGCTCCAGTCTATATGTATATGGACTGGAGCCTGCAGTGCCTCAGACTGGAAGTCTCTGCAGAGAGTGGTGAGGACAGCGGAAAACCTCCTATCCAAGAAATCGCAAAAAGCCGCTGCCTGACCATTTGATTGATTGATTGAAACTTGTAATAGTAGATTGCACAGTACAGTACATATTCCGTACAATTGACCACTAAATGGTAACACCCGAATAAGTTTTTCAACTTGTTTTAAGTCGGGGTCCACGTAAATCAATTCATGGTAGGACTCAGGGCTCAGAAAATCTGCAGAGACTCCTCCCAACCCCACCAAGGACTGTTTTCACTGCTGGACTCTAGAAAGAGATTCTGCAGCTTCCATAGCAGAGCCTCCAGGTTCTGTAACAGCTTCTTCCCTCAGGCCATAAGACTCTTGAACGCATCAAAATATTTCCCTCAATTCCCTCAAAAAAAACGGGTTAACTCATTGGAATATAAAGATAATATAACATACATCCATAAACGTGGTTGCATAGGAAAAACTGCAATATATTTATCTGTACAGTAATCTATTTATTTATATCTGTACCTTATTGCTCTTTTATCCTGCACTACAACGAGCTAATGCAACAAAATGTTGTTCTTATCTGTACTGTAAAGTTCAAATTTGAATGACAATAAAAGGAAGTCCAAGTATATACATATATATATATATATATATTTATTTATTTTGATTTGTTGATGTGATTAGAATGACCATGCAGGTCAATGTGTGGATATTGTATGTTGTGTATTGATGTGGGGCGCACAGAGGAAGACTACACTTCCTGTCGTTCATTGAGACACATTTGGACCAACGCGGTGTGACAAAAATATTAATGTGCTATTTCTGTTGTTACAGAAATATGAAATAAAGCTACGAAACTCAGTACAAAGTGACTCCTGTTCATGCGTGCAACAATAAAAAAAATTAAAAATAATGCTTACCAACTTATGACAACCCAAAGTACCGTATTTTCCGCACTATTAGCCGCACCTAAAAACCACAAATTTACTCAAAAGCTGACAGTGCGGCTTTTAACCCGGTGCGCTTTATATATGGATTAATATTACGATTCATTTTCATAAAGTTTCGATCTCGCAACTTCGGTAAACAGCCGCCATCTTTTTTCCCGGTAGAACAGGAAGCGCTTCTTCTTCTACGCAAGCAACCGCCAAGGTAAGCACCCGCCCCCATAGAACAGGAAGCGCTTCTTCTTCTACTGTAAGCAACCACCCGCCCGCGTAGAAGAAGAAAAAGCGCGCGGATATACCGTACGTTTCATTTCCTTTGTGTGTTTACATCTGTAAAGACCACAAAATGGCTCCTACTAAGCGTCAGGGATCCGGTTCATGAAAAGACGCAATCTCTCCATCCGCACACGAATTACTATTTCACAGCAACTGATATTCCTGTGAACCGCACTGTGGATACAACGGGAGCACGTACGGTGAATATTCGCACCACAGGGAATGAGAAGTCATCCTTCACTGTGGTTCTAGCTTGCCATGCTAATGGCCAGAAACTTCCACCCATGGTGATATTCAAAAGGAAGACCTTGCCAAAAGAGACCTTTCCAGCCGGCGTCATCATAAAAGCTAACTCGAAGGGATGGATGAAGAAAAGATGAGCGAGTGGTTAAGGTAAGTTTAAGTTTACGCGAAGAGGCCGGGTGGCTTTTTTCACGCAGCTCTGTCCATGTTGATATACGTATGTTTGTGATTGCACATTTGCGTACATTTTGGGAGTGAACAGAGTTGTTAGAACGCTGGTTTTTAATATATATTATTAAAGTTTGACTGACCTATCTGACTGTTTTTTTGACATTCCTTTAGCGCAGTTAGATGCGGCTTACAACACCGGGCGGCTTATAGGTGGACAAAGTTTTGAAATATGCCGTTCATTGAAGGCGTGGCTTTTAACCCAGGGCGCCTTAAATACCCAGGGTGGAAAATACGGTACTCTTTTTTTGGTACAAACAGCCAAACTGACAAACGTAAAAATATATATATATATATATATATATATATATATATATATATATATATGTATTGATATCTGTTTTTTGTGTATTTGGGATGTACATAATGTCATGATTTCACATGACAGTTTTGGACAATATTATTAGCTTCCAGGGTTTTGGTTCCTACTTCATGTGTGCTTCCCCTGTCTGCCAATGAGCACTGGCTCCCACACCTGGCTGTCCCTGATTAGCAATCAGGACATTGATTGATTGATTGAGAAGTTTATTGACATCTTAAATAATTGAATCCATGTAATGCTTTAAAAAGGCAAATGGATGGCACAAAAAGCCAAAAGGCTTGTTTCCATTGTGGTCCATTAAATATTCATCACATTCAATAATAAAAGATATATAACCTGTACCATGTATATAAAAAATTATGTTAAACTTTTTTATAAATGATGTACATATACACAGTATACATGTCAGGCGATTTGAAAAACAATATATACAAAAAATGGGGGTGGGGGGGTATATACACTATGTACATGACACTATGTACATGACTAAAATGGCAACCAAGGTAATCAAAAAGGTCAACCAACGAACGAGATTTCTCTATAGAATCTCCTCTCTGGTCAACAAAAGCACCATGAGGATTCTAGCGGGAACTCTCGTTCAACCCTTTTTCGATTACGCATGCACCTCCTGGTACCCTAGCACCTCCAAAACTCTCAAATCTAAACTCCAAACATCCCAGAACAAGCTAGTCAGATTACTTCTAGACTTCCACCCCAGATCCCACCTCACTCCTACCCACTTCTCCAAAGTGGGCTGGCTCAGGGTGGAGGACAGAGTAAAACAACTTGCACTGAGCCTAGTCTATAAAATCCACTACACCTCCCTGATACCGAAGTACATGTCAAACTACTTCCTTTACGTAAATGACCGCCATAACCACAACACCAGGGGGAGCTCCACTAACCACGTTAAACCCAGATTCCGATCTAACAAAGGTCTTAACTCATTCTCTTTCTATGCCACATCAATGTGGAATGCGCTCCCAACAGGTGTAAAAGAAAGGGCATCTTTATCCTCCTTCAAAACCACAATAAAAGTACACCTCCAGGCAACTTCAACCCTAAACTAACACCCTCCCCGGATTGTTAATAATCAAATGTAAACAATCAAATGTAGATACTTTTTCTTATGCCTTCTGATCTCTCTCTCTCTCTCTATGTCCACTACTTGCTGTACATATCCTACCAAGTCAGACCTACACTGTTTCAATATACATTTCTCTGTTCTCAATTGTTGATGACTGATGATAACAACCAAACCCTCCCCCCTCCACACCCCGAATTGTAAATAATGTAAATAATTCAATGTATACACCCTGATGATTATCTTGTGTGATGACTGTATCTGGATGGACCGTAGTCTCCTGCCTGAGGGGAGAGGGGAGAATAGTTTGTGTCCAGGGTGAGAAGAGTCAGCTGTGATCCGACTCACACGCCTCCTGGTCCTGGAGGAGAACAGGTCCTGGAGGGGTGGGAGTTTGCAGCCAATCACCTTCTCAGAAGCACGTACCATGCGCTGCAGCCGATGCTTGTCCCGGACTGTGGCGCAGGGGAACCACACGGTGATGGAGGAGGTGAGGATGGACTCGATGATTGCTGAGTAGAACTGCACCAGCATCTTGGTCGGTACCTTCAGTTTTTTCAGGTGCCGCAGGAAGTACATCCTCTGCTGGGCCTTCTTGATGACGTAGCTGATGGTCGGCTCCCACTTGAGGTCCTGGGTGATGGTGGTGCCCAAGAAACGGATGGAGTCCACAATGAAGACGAGGGTGGTAGAGTCAATCAGGGTGAGGGGGGATTGTGGGGCTTTGACTTTCCTGAAGTCCAAGATCATCTCCACTGTTTTCTGGACGTTCAGCTCCAGGTTGTTGAGGCTGCACCAGGACGCCAGCCGGTCCACCTCTCTCCTGTAGGCGGCCTCGTCGCCATCCGAGATGAGCCCGATGAGAGTAGTGTCATCCGCAAACTTGAGCAGCTTTACCGACTGGTGACTGGAGGTGCAGCAGTTTGTGTACAGGGAGAAGAGCCAGGGGGAAAGTACACAGCCCTGAGGAGTACCAGTGTTTGTGGTTCGACTGTCCGAGACAATCTTCCCCAGCCGCACGTGCTGTCTTCGGTCTGTCAGGAAGTCATTGATCCAACTGCAGAGGGAGTCGGGCACGCTGAACTGGTAGAGCTTGTCTCGTAGCAGTCCAGGGAGGATGGTGTTGAAGGCAGAGCTAAAGTCCATAAATAGGATCCTGGCGTAGGTTCCTGGGGAGTCCATATGCTCCAGGATGAAGTGGAGGGCCAGGTTCACTACATCATCCACAGACCTGTTGGCTCTGTAGGCGAACTGCAGTGGGTCCAGGAGGGGGGCGGTGATGTCCTTGAGGTGGGGCAGGACCAAGCGCTCAAAGGACTTCATGACCACAGACGTCAGCGCCACTGGCCTGTAGTCATTAAGTCCTGTGATCCGTGCTTTCTTGGGGACAGTGACGATGGTGGAGGTCTTGAAACAGGACGGCACGCGGCATAGCTCCTGAGAGGTGTTAAAAATGTCAGTGAAGACAGGAGCCAGCTGATCTGCACAGTGTCTCAAGGTGGAGGGGGAGACACCATCCGGCCCGGGGGCCTGCCGCGTGTTCAGCTTCAAGAACTGCCGGCGTACATCCTCCTCTCGGATGGAGAGGGCCTTTGATGAAGTCCTATGATGTTCTTGGAGTCCTTTAATGTCCTTGTAAATGTATGGAATTGAAACTCTAAATTCAGTATAATTTGTTTCCAATTGCCCACAGGCGACCTCGGCTACTAAAGTTAAAGTTAAAGTACCAATGATTGTCACACACACACTAGGTGTGGCGAGATTATTCTCTGCATTTGACCCATCACCCTTGATCACCCCCTGGGAGGTGAGGGGAGCAGTGGGCAGCAGCGGTGGCCGCGCCCGGGAATCATTTTGGTGATACTCACTCAAAAGCTGGCTGATGACCTTGATCCCTGCACTCGGTCAATTTATTGAGAGGACAATTGGTCTGCTGAAGAGTCGGTGGCGCTGCCTGGACAGGACTTAGAATTTACTGCTGTACATTCCTGCCACATTGTGATGGCATGTGTCGTGTTCCACACTGTAGCCCACCGGTATGCAGCAGACCTTCCCACAAAACGAACCAGAAGGTGATCCAATGGATGGGCATCCCACACATGTGGCCATTCAAGTTCATCAACATTTGATATCAACAATGTAAAAGATCAAGGCAAGGACACCAAATTCACTTTTTTGTTCCTTTTTGGGGGGGGGGGGGGGGCATCTGGGGTCTGTTCTTTGGGGAAGGGTCCTGTCATGATTCCCCTTGCAGTTTGGGACATTGTTATTAGCTTCCTGGGTTTGGGTGTTTGGTTTCTGTCCAGCGCTCTTATTTTTGCTTTCCACTTCCTGTATGCTTCCCATGTCTGCCACTAAACATTGGCTCCCACAACCTGCTGTCCCTGATTAGCAATCAATCAGGACACATGGCCCTGGTTGCCAACCTGAGGTGTCCTTTATATGACAGAGCCGCCCTTTCTATAGGGCTGGATCATTGTATTCTAGATGGTGTATTCTGTATCAGTCTTTACGTGTCAACAATGCACTAAATTAGTCCAATTTCTCAAACAGTTTGGCCCTAAATAAGAATTTCCAGGAAATTCTCCCATTGAAAATGAATGGGCAATATACAAACCTCTGCATATCCCACATTTCTCAGCCGATTTGAACCGTTCCACCATCCTCACACTCTATTCTGGATGGTGTGTTCTGTATCATTGTTTCATTGCTTTCATCGAGAATAAGGCAAATCAACTCTTATTTCCTGCCTTCGAGGACACTGGCTTAGTTGAAGTCATCCAGAGAGGACACCCTTTGAAGTTGTGATGTGAATAACAATATAGCCAAGCTAATGTGCTGGGCAAAGCAACGAGGCACAGCTGGATAACATTAGCAGTCAACATAGCAGCAAAACCAGGAAGAATCGTCAGAATATTCTGCCAGTTCACATCTGTTTTAAATTTTAACTAATCAAATCTTTGTGTTGTCGTGATTTCCCCATCCCAGTTATTTATTTTTGCAAATGTGTTGTTAGAGTTCACTTCCCAAACAAGGCAGCATACACACATGTAGTTCAAAGTGACTTTTCAGAAGCGCTTGCTACTTTTACACAGTTGGAATTTGCAAATAACAACAAATATAATCAAAACATAACGTGAATTACACAAACATCCAAGAAAAATGTATGCAAATCTGGCATATACTTTGCTTTGTCCATAATGTTTATGTCAATAATGATGCAATATCAAACTACAATACATTCATAGCTTGACGTAGAATCTAGCAACATCATTCTCAAAAAGTGTCAATTATCATAACAAGAAACACATGTTGATTGAACGGCTCACAAACCAAAGCTATCAGAACCAATAGTCCTCAACAACCCCATTCTTCCCACATAATCTCAGTTTCAATTTTTGCTCACAACTCTCCCCTCTCTCTCTCTTCGGAATCGTTACCAACCTTGGGGTCAAGTATGGTTTGACAAAAACAGACTATCCTTAAACCTCAGTAAAACTAAAATAATGCTATTTGGTAGCAGTAGAAGGGAAAGTCAAACACAAATACAAATAGAGGGAATAGAAATTGAAAGAGTAAATGAAACCAAATTTCTAGGTATAATGATTGATGATAAAATGAACTGGAAATCTCTTGTAAAAAAATATACAACATAAAGTAGAAAGAAACACGTCAATAATGAATAAAGCAAAACATGTTCTAGACCAAAAATCACTTCATATTCTCTCCTGCTCGCTAGTGTTACCATATCTGAGTTATTGTGCAGAAATATGGGGAAATAACTACAAAAGTACACTTCATTCATTAACGGTGTTACAAAAAAGATCAGTTAAAAATAATTCATAATGTTGGATAAAGAGAACATACAAACCCTTTATTCATTGAATCAACAATACTGAAATTCCACGACATAGTGAATTTGCAAACATCTATAATTATACACAAAGCAAACTATAACCTGCTACCCAAGAATATACAACAATTCTTCTCAACAAAAGAGGAGAAATATAACCTTAGAGCAAAATGTAATTTAAAACATTTGTACGCACGTACAACACTTAAGACCTTCAGTATATCTATATATATGTGAATGATGTCTGTCTATCTGTGTTGGCCCTGTGATGAGGTGGCGACTTGTCCAGGGTGTACCCCGCCTTCCGCCCGATTGTAGCTGAGATAGGCTCCAGCGCCCCCCGCGACCCCGAAGGGAATAAGCGATAGAAAATGGATGGATGGATGGATTAATAATTTCAGTCATTGGCCCGTTTCAAGGTATTTGGGGGTGCAAGGCAAAGGGGTACCTGCCACCTCCCACTCCCCCCCCAAAAAAACCTTTAAAATCTGTAACCCATTAAAGAACAATTTTACTAATACTTGATTAATATTCAAGTAACGAAATGTAAATGGAGTATTGTTGGCGCTTTTTGAATGGTTATTTATTAGAGATATCCGATAATATCGGCCTGATGATATTATTGGCCAATAAATGCTTTAAAATGTAATATCGGAATTTATCGGTACCGGTTTTTTTATTATCGTTATCGTTTTTTTATGTTGTTGTTGTTTTTTTTGTTTTTGTTTTATTAAACCAACATAAAAAACACAAGATACACTTACAATTAGTGCACCAACCCAAAAAACCTCCCTCCCCCATTTACACTCATTCACACAAAAGGGTTGTTTCTTTCTGTTATTAATATTCTGGTTCCTACATTATATATCAATATAGATCAATACAGTCTGCAGGGATACAGTCCGTAAGTCGTGCTGCTGGTCCACTAATAGTATTAACCTTTAACAGTTCATTTTACTCATTTTCATTAATTACTAGTTTCTATGTAACTGTTTTTATATTGTTTTACTTTCTTTTTTATTCAAGAAAATGTTTTTAATTTATTTATCTTATTTTATTTTATCAATTTTTTTTTAAAGTACCTTATCTTCACCATACCTGGTTGTCCAAATTATGCATAATAATGTGTTAATTCCACGACTGTATATATCGGTTGATATCGGTATCGGTTGATATCGGTATCGGTAACTAAAGAGTTGGACAATATGAAAATATCGGATATCGGCAAAAAGGCATTATCGGACATCCCTATTATTTATTGTTTTTTTATGGGCGCAATAAAGGACCCCACATTGGCCTTTTAGTTACATTTATTTAATATTTAGAATGCATTTTAAAAAATCCATCCGTCATCTTGTCTTTCATAATGATTGTCAACCATAGGCAAAATTACAAAAATAGTGCAGTTCCACTTTAAGTCAGGTTGCAGTTCTTGCAGTAGTTTCAATGTCATAATGGCCTAGAAATAGCCACGTCTTACAGGTGGCGTGTTTTGTCTTCTCTTCCTTGTCCTTTTTTTCTTCTTTTGCAGCTGAGTTTCCGAGGGGTAATTTCTCCTCATATACTGTATGACACGTAGTTTGACGTGCAGAGTGAGTAAAAGTTCAGAGATGATAACTTTTATCACGACAAGTGGCTGTGCACAAACTTGTTGGCTGCTTGGTGGGGCCCCCTCCGGGGGGAATTCTAGACAAGTGTCATTGACCCTGTTGCAGTGTGCATATGAGCCTCTTGGCTGCTGGGAGGGGCCCCTGGAGGGGGATTCCAACAGTGTCTTTGATATTATTCTGACATTATCATTGTATTTTCCAGTCATAGAATCACAATGTTGTTCTTGCTGTTAAATTTGAATCTATAACTAGTCGTTGTCAGGGGGGCCCCCTTTTAGCTGGTGGGACCGAGGCAATTGCCTAGTTTGCCTACCCGGTTGCAACGGGCCCATCTGTCACGTGTGAACTGTTGGAATGCAAAGGCAAATGCAGCGTTTGTGCTTGGATTAAACGTCTTCTAAAGGAAAAGATATAAAGTATAAATATCTCTAGTCTAACAAATGGAAACATTGAAGCTAACTAACACACGGCCAATAAGAAGGCTGTCAATAAAAGTAGAGCAAACGAGGAATAAAACAGGACGATGTACAACTGGCTCCTGCGGTAATAAGCCAGGAGTTTTCAAAGAGGACTGTGAGACCGCCCACAGGATAAATAAACCAGCATGGGAATCTCATCTCCCAGGAGAGGAACACCACACTTTGAAAACTGCTGATTATAGGTTGAAGCCTGAGGCCTGGCGTATGCTTATTCTTTCAAAGCTGGGCTGTTCTTTCCTATTTTGCGGTTGAAGTGTTTTTCTGTAAGTAAGTTTTTATGCTTGTGCTGCTTTGTGTGTTGAAGGGGGGCCTGCAGACAATGTAGTCTTGGGGTCTCTCAGCACCTTAATCTGTCTGTGGCTGTCGGCTTGTGTGAAACTCTGGCGCTGAAACACAGAAATTGAACCTCAAAAAGACTGCAGTCAAACTCAAGTGAAAATACTATGATAGAAATATCCAGAGGTGGGGAGAGTTGCCAAAAATTGTACTCCAGTAAGAGTACCATTAGTTTAGAGCAGGGGTGTCAAACTCATTTTAGCTCAGGGGCCACACGGAGGAAAATCTGTGCACATGCGGGCCGGACTATTAAAATCATGGCATTAAAACTCAAAAGTAAAGACAACTTCAGATTGTTTTCTTTGTCTTACTTTGGCCAAAATTAGAACAAACACATTCTGAAAATATTACAATAAAAAGATAGAAAAAAATACCGGCGGAGGTAAAGTTTAGATTCATGAAGGAAAGAAGAAAGTCAATTAATGTTTATAACTGAATAAATGTACATATGCATAAACATTTTTTATTTTTTATTATTTTTTTAATGATTTAAGTAATGTTTATGACAACTTTTTTCCAAAACACAATATAGAATGTGCGATGTGACAGGATAATGCATACATTTATCATTTGTTTTCAAAACGGTTACAGTAAAGTGGAACACCAAAAATTTACTGTGGGAGCCCATTTTTAGGACATGATGGGGTCCCTGTTTTAAAAATTCCTAGCGCCAACACTGATGGAGTATTGGTGCGTGCAAAACAGCAGCAGGCGGCTGTGGCCTTCGGGCCGGTTCTAATATTAATCAAATATCATCCCGCGGGGCCATAGATAATTAATTCGTGGGCCAGATGTGGCCCTTGGGCCTTGACTTTGACACCCCTGGTTTAGAGTAATATGACGAGAGTAAACGGCGTGGCTGGGAGAGTGGCTGTGCCAGCAACCTGAGGGCTCCTGGTTCAATCCCCACCTTCTACCATCCTAGTCACGTCCGTTGTGTCCTTCAGCAAGACACTTCACCCTTGCTCCTGATGGGTCGTGGTTAGCGCCTTGCGTGGCAGCTCCCGCCATCAGTGTGTGAATGGGTGAATGTGGAAATAGTGTCAAAGCGCGAGTTCCTTAAAAAGGTAGAAAAGCGCTATACAAGTATAACCCATTTACCATTTAAAAGTAAAAAGGAGTAATTCAAAAAATTACTTCAGTAAGACAACCGTATTTTCCAGAATACAAGCCGCTACTTTACGGTTTATAGTCCAGTGTGGCTAATATTTTTTTAAATAATTATATATTCTAAAATGTGGTGGGTGTGGCTCAAATACTGGTGTGCTCTGTAGCCCGGAAAAGTATTCTGTGGAATAAATACACAAGTACAGAGTGACTTTTTTATTGGTACATTTATTGGTGTGCGTGCGTGTGCTTATGTGAGAGAGAGACCCTACTAATGGCTAATGTTAGAGAGAGAGACCCTACAGGGCTAATGATAGTATAAGTAGAGCTAAAAAACATTTACAACTCACCACCACATGTTTTCTTTAGGTGGAAGTGGAATTCTTGTAGGCTGAAATGTTAACATGTCTACTAACACATAGGACAGTGCATGATATAAATGTTATTTTCCATAGTTTGTAAGTAAACACTGAAGAGTTGTGCTGCCTCGTTTGATGCCATGTAACTTTTTATTGTGTGTAGTTTGAGTGCGGCCATGTGACAGTGCGCCCGGGAAGACGTATTTCTGACAAGCCAAATGACCAATCAATCAATCAATCAATGTTTATTTATATAGCCCTAAATCACAAGTGTCTCAAAGGTCTGCACAAGCCACAACGACATCCTCGGTACAGAGCCCACATAAGGGCAAGGAAAAACTCACCCCAGTGAGACGTCGATGTGAATGACTATGAGAAACCTTGGAGAGGACCGCATATGTGGGTAAACCCCCCCCCCTCCTCTAGGGGAGACCAAATGCAATGGATGTCGAGTGGGTCTGACATAATATTGTGAGAGTCCAGTCCATGGTTATGTTTAGAGAAGTTGCCCCGCTTCCTCTGACCCCTAAAGATGAAGTTTGCTGACATGGTGAAGACAATCACATCAAGAGCAACCATAGCTGGCTGTACCAACATTCATATTGTGGCTACACAAGGCCATCTGCTGGAAGATGATCCAGAAGACAAAAGAGAGACTAAGACAACAATATGAAGCTGACATAAACAACGAGACTTTGGGACCAAAGACTGAATGGAGAACTTTGAGCAAGTTGGGCAGACTGAGGCAAGGAGGTGAGGCGTGACGACTTCATGTCTACTCTGAATCATCTGACCCCAAGGATGCAAATAATCACTGACAAATGAACATGCCACATCAATATTGAATGCACTCCCAACAGGTGTAAAAGAAAGTGCATCTCTATCCTCCTTCAAAACCGCACTAAAAGAACACCTCCAGGCAACTTTAAAGGGGAACATTATCACCAGACCTATGTAAGCGTCAATATATACCTTGATGTTGCAGAAAAAAGAAAAAAAGACCATATATTTTTTTAACCGATTTCCGAACTCTAAATGGGTGAATTTTGGCGAATTAAACGCCTTTCTAATATTCGCTCTCGGAGCGATGACGTCACAAAGTGACGTCACATCGGAAAGCAATCCGCCATTTTCTCAAACACCGAGTCAAATCAGCTGTTATTTTCCGTTTTTTCGACTGTTTTCCGTACCTTGGAGACATCATGCCTCGTCGGTGTGTTGTCGGAGGGTGTAACAACACGAACAGGGACGGATTCAAGTTGCACCAGTGGCCCAAAGATGCGAAAGTGGCAAGAAATTGGACGTTTGTTCCGCACACTTTACCGACAAAAGCTATGCTACGACAGAGATGGCAAGAATGTGTGGATATCCTGCGACACTCAAAGCAGATGCATTTCCAACGATAAAGTCAAAGAAATCTGCCGCCAGACCCCCATTGAATCTGCCTGAGTGTGTGAGCAATTCAGGGACAAAGGACCTCGGTAGCACGGCAAGCAATGGCGGCAGTTTGTTCCCGCAGACGAGCGAGCTAAACCCCCTATCGACCCTAGCTTCCCTGGCCTGCTGACATCAACTCCAAAACTGGACAGATCAGCTTTCAGGAAAAGAGCGCGGATGAGGGTATGTCTCCAGAATATATTAATTGATGAAAATTGGGCTGTCTGCACTCTCAAAGTGCATGTTGTTGCCAAATGTATTTCATATGCTATAAACGTAGTTCATAGTTGTTATTTTCCTTTAATGCCAAACAAACACATACCAATCGTTGGTTAGAAGGCGATCGCCGAATTCGTCCTCGCTTTCTCTTGTGTCGCTGGCTGTTGTGTCATTTTCGTCGGTTTCGCTTGCATACGGTTCAAACCGATATGGCTCAATAGCTTCAGTTTCTTCTTCAATTTCGTTTTTGCTACCTGCCTCCACATTACAACCATCCGTTTCAATACATTCGTAATCTGTTGAATCGCTTAAGCCGCTGAAATCCGAGTCTGAATCCGAGCTAATGTCGCTATAGCTTTTTGTTCTTTCCGCCATGTTTGTTTGTGTTGGCTGCACTATGTGACGTCACAGGAAAATGGACGGGTGGTTAAAATCAGGCACTTTGAAGCTTTTTTTAAGGATATTGCGTGATGGGTAAAATTTTGAAAAAAACTTCGAAAAATATAATAAGCCACTGGGAACTGATTTTTAATGGTTTTAGCCATTCTGAAATTGTGATAATGTTCCCCTTTAACCCTTGACTAACACCCTCCCTTCCACATCCCACCTCCCCGGATTGTAATTAATCAAATGTAAATAATCAAATGTATATACTTGTTCTTATGCTTTCTGATCTCTCTCTATGTCCACTACTTATCCTACCAAGTCAGACCTACCGTATTTTCCGCACTATAAGGCGCACCTAAAAACCACACATTTTCTCAAAAGCTGACAGTGCGCCTTATAACCCGGTGCGCTTTATTACGATTCATTTTCATAAAGTTTCGATCTCGCAACTTCGGTAAACAGCCGCCATCTTTTTTCCCGGTAGAACAGGAAGCGCTTCTTCTTCTACGCAAGCAACCGCCAAGGAAAGCACCCGCCCCCATAGAACAGGAAGCGCTTCTTCTTCTACTGTAAGCAACCACCCGCCCCCGGAAGAAGAAGAAAAAACGCGCGGATATCACCGTACGTTTCATTTCCTGTTTACATCTGTAAAGACCACAAAATGGCTCCTACTAAGCGACAAGGATCCGGTTCATAAAAAGACGCAATCTCTCCATCCGCACACGGATTACTACCGTATTTCACAGCAACTGATATTCCTGTGAACCGCACTGTGGAACGGGAGCACGTACGGTGAATATTCGCACCACAGGGAATGAGAAGTCATCCTTCACTGTGGTTCTAGCTTGCCATGCTAACTTCCACCCATGGTGATATTCAAAAGGAAGACCTTGCCAAAAGAGACCTTTCCAGCCGGCGTCATCATAAAAGCTAACTCGAAGGGATGGATGGATGAAGAAAAGATGAGCGAGTGGTTAAGGGAAGTTTACGCGAAGAGGCCGGGTGGCTTTTTTCACACAGCTCCGAAGGCGAACACACCTTCACTAAGACGGGCAGACAGCGCCGGACGACATACGCCAACATTTGCCAGTGGATCGTAAATGCCTGGGCAGATATTTCGGTCACAACTGTGGTCCGAGCTTTCCGGAAGGCAGGATTCACAGAACAACAGCGACACTGACTCCGATGACTTCGACGAGACGGAACCGGCCATTTTGGATACCACGCTTGCGCAACTTTTCAATTCGGACACCGAAGACGAAGAATTCGAAGGATTTACGAATGAAGAATAACTTCAGAAGGTGAGCGCTATGTTTATTTTGTGTGTTGTGACATTAACGTTCGAGCAACATTATGTTGCTATTGCTCTACACCATTTTGAATTTTACTATGTTTGTGATTGCACATTTGCGTACATTTTGGGACAGAGTTGTTAGAACGCTGGTTTTCAATATATTATTAAAGTTTGACTGAACTATCTGACTGTTTTTTTGACATTCCCTTTAGCGCAGCGTAGGCGCGGCTTATAATCCGGGGCGGCTTATTGGTGGACAAAGTTATGAAATATGTAATTCATTGAAGGTGCGGCTAATAATCCGGTGCGCCTTATAGTGCGGAAAATACGGTACACTGTTTCAATGTCCATTTCTCTGATGATGCAATTGTTGATGACCGAAGTGCTGATATCAACCAAACCTAACCCCCCGCCCCTTCCACATCCCACACCCCGGATTATAAATAATGTAAATAATGTAAATAATGTAAATAATGTAAATAATTCAATGTATATACTCTGATGGTTAACTTGTGTGATGACTGCATTATGATGATAGTATATATTTGTACCATGATTTGATTTAAGGGGACCCCGACTTAAACAAGTTGAAAAACTTATTCGGGTGTTACCATTTAGGGGTCAATTGTACGGAATATGTACTGTACTGTGCAATCTACTAATAAAAGTCTCAATCAATCAATCAATCAATAAGTGCCCAAGACATGGGTCAATAAGGTAATAAAGACAACATGAAGCTTGATTGAAGTCCATCCATCCATCCATTTTCTACCGCTTGTCCCTCTCTGGGTCGCGGGGGGGTGCTGGAGCCTATCCCAGATCGCGGATACATCCTTGACATGTTGCCAGTTCATCACAGGGCCAACACAGATAGACAGACAGACAACATTCACACTCACATTCTCAAGTTGTTAAAACAGTTTGAAGATGCAGACAAATGCTTCCCTCTGCTGGACGCTCAGAGTACAAGAGACCTCTTCATGAATAAAGCAAACAAAAATGACAACATATGTTTTTTTTTTCCCAATTTGAATGCCATATTTAAGTTGAGTGAATATCTTATGTCACATGTTATAAAACCGTACTCTTATATAGATGTTTCATTACAAAACATTTTATAAAATACCTGGAGATAAACACAGGGGTGCCACATTGACATTTGATTGTATAGTCATGAAACTGTAACAGTACTACTAAAGGCTACAAGATAAACAATCACACATAGACTATAGTATTATTGCTAATTCTGTCTTACAGTACATAACTTATAAATGCCAGAACTGGTTATCATTAATGTCACCAAAATAGAGTGAAAGAAGAGTTTATCGAAGTCCTCCCTCAATAGTCACTACCAGTTTATTTAAAAATCGAACATATTTTATGTTTAGTAAAAACACCCAAAACTAAAGTTTTTGTCTTGCTGGCTTATCGTTTTAACGCTCTGTGAAGTCCAGGACAAGACTGAGACTGTCCGGCTGAAAAACTGAGAGCCCACAAGGCAACTTCTGAACAAAAATCTCTGTTGGTTTCACGACCATTGGAAATGAACGGGAATTAAGTAACACCTGTTAAGACCACACTAACAAAAGAATGCCCACGCAGAGGACTGTGGTTCGATTCTCCGACCTAGCAGTCATGTTGTTAAACCTAAAAGACTGGCTTCCTGTGCACTTAAGATGTGACTTTAAGGTTTTACTACTTACGTATAAAATACTACACGGTCTAGCTGTATCCTATCTTGCCGATTGTATTGTATCATATGTCCCGGCAAGAAATCTGCGTTCAAAGAACTCCGGCTTATTAGTGATTCCCAGAGCCCAAAGAAAGTCTGCGGGCTATAGAGCGTTTTCTATTCGGGCTCCAGTACTCTGGAATGCCCTTCCGGTAACAGTTAGAGATGCTACCTCAGTAGAAGCATTTAAGTCCCATCTTAAAACTAATTTGTATACTCTAGCCTTTAAATAGACCCCCTTTTTTAGACCAGTTGATCTGCCGTTTCTTTTCTTTTCTGCTCTGCCCCCCTCGCCCTCGTGTAGGGGGGGGGCACAGGTTTGGTGGCCATGGATGAAGTGCAGGCTGTCCAGAGTCGGGACCCGGGGTGGACCGCTCGCCTGTGTATCGGTTGGGAACGTCTCTGCGCTGCTGACCCGTCTCCGCTCGGGATGGTTTCCTGCTGGCCCCACTATGGACTGGACTCTCACTATTATGTTGGATCCACTATGGACTGGACTCTCACTATTATGTTGGATCCACTGTGGACTGGACTCTTACTATTATGTTGGATCCACAATGGACTGGACTTTCACAATAATAATGCTAGATCCACTCGACATCCATTGCACCGGTCGCCCTAGAGGGGGGGGTCACCCACATCTGCGGTCCTCTCCAAGGTTTCTCATTGTCATCCCACTGGGTTGAGTTTTTCCTTGCCCTGATGTGGGATCTGAACCGAGGATGTCATTGTGGCTTATGCAGCCCTTTGAGACACTTGTGATTTAGGGCTATATAAATAAACATTGATTGATTGATAAAAGAACTCACTCAATGTTTTGACTGGCAGACTGTGGGCTTTTCATGAGGTCCTCGGGTACTGTATTTAGCACAATCGTACAAACATGAAGCACAGTACCTTGGTACATTTGCTTCTTTACTAGGTAAGAAAGCAAGAAAAGGTAAAAAACAACAACGTGTTTTCACCCAATTTTGAACCGGAGACCTTTCGCATGTTTGGCGAACTTGATAACTGCTAGACTTTGGAAACTGCTGCAGAGCTCGGGCCTTTAATAGGACCAGAGGTAGGTAGGAACTTTTTAAATGTACTTCCTAAATACGTTTTTGGATACGTTGTACTTGTCAGAGTAGTGGTGTTTGTTCAAGTACATTCAACCATCATATTTAAATCATGTAGTACAAGGTGATGGCCATAAACTGAGAAGTTGATCAACTTTAAAATTCAATTTAGACCCAGAGACTTTGCGAGAAAGACACGAAAAGACGCTCGTTTGGGCCCACCTTTTTCTTTTTTTTTACCTCTGGAGTGAGGATGAATAAATTCATCATTTACCGTATTTTTCGGACTATAAGTCGCAGTTTTTTTCATAGTTTGGCCGGGCTCCAGAGCGACTTATATATGTTTTTTTCCTTCTTTATTATGCATTTTTGGCAGGTGCGACTTATACTCCGGTGCGACTTATACTCCGAAAAATACGGTAATCGGGGAACACAAGTCTTATGCTGAAAGATATAAACATACCATCAGTCGGCATCCCGATTTACTAAGATCCAAATACCACACGCTAAACAGCGTGTGCAAACAATAAAATTGCGCGTACTTTTATTGGGCGGGTTGTGTGCGATTTACTAAGACTGCATGAACAATTGAAAAGCGGTGCAGATCGCCTTATTTGAATTAGAAATTTGCGTGTACAAACGAGGCTTTTATCACAGAGACACTCAATCATTCACTGCACATTCTAGTAATCATGACCCGACTTGGGGCATGTTGCATTGTTTTCAAACATGCAGTAGACATGTACCACTTTTTATGGGTATTTCATAAACAGTCGTGCAGTGCATCTACTGTACATTGAAACCCACTTGTTTGCTTTTTTATAGCTAAAAGTGCATGGCAGAGAGGCTGCACTGCAAAAAGTAAGTGTTCAAAAACAAGAAAAAAAAATACAAAAGTTAGGGGCATTTTACTTGAACTAAGCAAAATTATCTGCCAATAGAACAAGAAAATTTGGCTTGTCAAGACTTTCCAAAACAAGTCAAATTAGCTAATCTCAATGTACCCAAAAATACCTTAAAATAAGTATTTTCTCACTAATAACAAGTGCACTTTTCTTGATAGAAAAAACAAATATGAGACCTTTTTTCTCAATATGTTGAAAAATATTCTTAAATTAAGTAAATGCTTGGGAAATTGTGTTAGATGTAAATATAAACGGAATACAATGATTTGGAAATCCCTTTCAACCCATATTCAATTGAATGCACTACAAAGACAAGATATTTGATGTTCAAACTCATAAACTTTATTTTTTTTTTGCAAATAATAATTAACTTAGAATTTCATGGCTGCAACACGTGCCAAAGTAGTTGGGAAAGGGCATGTTCACCACTGTGTGACATGGCCTTTCCTTTTAACAACACTCAGTAAACGTTTGGGAACTGAGGAGACACATTTTTTAAGCTTCTCAGGTGGAATTCTTTCCCATTCTTGCTTGATGTACAGCTTAAGTTGTTCAACAGTCTGGGGGTCTCCGTTGTGGTATTTTTGGCTTCATAATGCACCACACATTTTCAATGGGAGACAGGTCTGGACTCCAGGCAGGCCAGTCTAGTACCCGCACTCTTTTACTATGAAGCCACGTTGATGTAACACATGGCTTGGCATTGTCTTGCTGAAATAAGCAGGGGCGTCCATGGTAACGTTGCTTGGATGGCAACATATGTTGCTCCAAAACCTGTATGTACCTTTCAGCATTAATGGCGCCTTCACAGATGTGTAAGTTACCCATGTCTTGGGCACTAATACACCCCCATACCATCACAGATGCTGGCGTTTCAACTTTGCGCCTATAACAATCCGGATGGTTCTTTTCCTCTTTGGTCCGGAGGACACGACGTCCACAGTTTCCAAAAACAATTTGAAATGTGGACTCGTCAGACCACAGAACACTTTTCCACTTTGTATCAGTCCATCTTAGATGAGCTCGGGCCCAGCGAAGCCGGCGGCGTTTCTGGGTGTTGTTGATAAATGGCTTTCGCCTTGCATAGTAGAGTTTTAACTTGCACTTACAGATGTAGCGACAAACTGTAGTTAATGACGGTGGTTTTCTGAAGTGTTCCTGAGCCCATGTGGTGATATCTTTTACACACTGATGTCGGTTTTTGATGCAGTACCGCCTGAGGGATCGAAGGTCACTGGCATTCAATGTTGGTTTTTGGCCTTGCTGCTCACGTGCAGTGATTTCTCCACATTCTCTGAACCTTTTGATGATATTACGGACCGTAGATGGTGAAATCCCTAAATTCCTTGCAATAGCTCGTTGAGAAATGTTGTTTGTAAACTGTTGGACAATTTTCTCACACATTTGTTCACAAAGTGGTGACCCTCGCCCCATCCTTGTTTGTGAATGACTGAGCATTTCATGGAAGCTGCTTTTATACCCAATCATGGCACCCACCTGTTCCCAATTAGCCTGTTCACCTGTGGGATGTTCCAACTCAGTGTTTGTTGAGCATTCCTCAACTTTCTCAGTCTTTTTTGCCACTTGTGCCAGCTTTTTTGAAACATGTTACAGGCATCAAATTCCAAATGAGCTAATATTTGCAAAAAAATTACAAAGTTTACCAGTTCGAACGTTAAGTATCTTGTCTTTGCAGTCTATTCAATTGAATATAGGTTGAAAAGGATTTGCAAATCATTGTATTCTGTTTTTATTTACGACTTACACAACGTGCCAACTTCACTGGTTTTGGGTTTTGTAACAAAAAACCCTTTCCGGCCCATTGATGTAGAACAGGTAGCAGCTAAATTCAAACGTGCATTTGCTTTACAAATTGATGTTGACATGGAAATAATTGACTTGCAAAATGACAGTGAATTTAAAGCCAGAGCAGGGAACACCGACTTTTGGGGACCTAAAGAGGGAGAAGTTCCTCCTGCTCACTACATGTGCACTAAAACTGCCTGCCTACTTCTGGTCCCACTTACCTGTGTGAAATGGCTTTTTCCCCCAAATTAAAATAATAAAATCAAGGTGTAGGATTCTCAAAGTGAACAGATTCATGGTTGTCTCACCTCTTTTTATTTTACTTTCATAAGTTTTGTTGTGTATGTCACCCCAATGTCCAAGGAGAAACACCCCAAAAGTCCAACATTGCAGCTGTCTCACTGACACAGCCAGACCTGGTCAAAACAAGTCCTGGTGTTTTAGTAGGGGTTCACTTGGATTTGGGCAAATATCCTTCGGCATGGTGACACACAGTGGTTGAGAAATCACCCCACCTCCCTCTGTGGTGTGCGTAGGTGTGGTAATCTTTTCAGGTGGAGGGAGTTGGTTCTGCCCGAAGGTGAAGTCTGTTCCGCCGCAGCACTGCTCTTCCCTGCAAGTATTGATGATGTGAGACCTTGGAGTAATCCATTATTTTCAGACAACTTGACTCTTTTTGAATGCAATGCACACACATTAACTTCACATACAAATAAAAGGTAAGAGTCTACTTTTTTATTAAAGCTAATAACAAAATTGTTATGAAAGTGAATTATTCTCTTCTTTTTTGTTACAATCTGCTGTGTATAGCGACTGTTGGTGTGACCCGAAGATGCAGAGAAGGTAGGCAAAGTGCAGGCAAGAGGATATTTTTATTAGGAACAAGACATGTGAAATAGCACAGAAGAAATACAGTATGCAGAACTGAAGCAAAATTATCCTCCCCCTCCTCTTGAAGCCTCCTGATTAGTGATCAATATGCGGGGGAGTCTTCTGATCAATAATCAGCACAGAAGGGGACGTGGCAGAAGAAGAACATAGGTAGTAAAAATCACACACAACTTTTGTTTTTGTTCCCATTTTTTCAGGAGTTGAAACTTTTACTGTATACACAAAAGACATATTCCTAAATATTGTTCACAAATCTGTCTAAATCTGTGTTAGTGAGCATTCCTTCTTTGCCAAAATAATCCTTCCCGCCCCTCACAGGTACGGAATATCAAGATGCTGATGAATCAGCATGATTATTGCAAAAATGTGCCTTAGGCTGGCAATAATCATGTTTTTACCATTTAGCTCACAATTAAGACATATTTTTTAGAGCCGATCCAAAGCGATTCTGTCAGCTGGCAGCAAACGTATATGAGAGTGACCGCGTTGTTTACAGCAATTTAATGTTCATATGTGACACAATCATGAAGTAAGAGCGCAGCAAAACGATGAAAGACACATACATCCATCCATTTTCTACCGCTTGTCCCTTTTGGGGTCGCGGGGGGTGCTGGGGCCTATCTCAGCTGCATACAAATAGAAATAGGTGTATTCATGTAGACTGCATACCTCGGTGTAAGAATCAATTCCATTCATTGTCAAACGCGGAAATGCAGCGTCGACGTGTTTGAGTGTCTAATTGTCTCAACACACCATCCACACTCACAAGTTTGAAGCTAACATTTCTTAACAATATGCAACTTTATTGGCATTATTTGTCATAAAGCATCTGTCATGTTTTCCTTCTACCGCAGTAAGAAAGGTGTAGGAGTGTCTGCACTGAGAGGCAGAGATATGGGTGCTGTTTTTGGCTGAGAGGCGTGGGATTAGTGGAATTTTGACATCCTATTAAATATTCATCGTTACACTTGGCGAGAGATTGAGCGCTCACATTTAGATTGAGATTTAAGACTTAGGTTTAGATTTAACATTTAGTGCTCACATTTAAGATTCATAAACATTTAGGTTTATACTTAAGATTTAGATTTAACATTTAGATATACCATATTTTTCAGAGTATAAGTCGCACCTGCCGAAAATGCATAATAAAGAAGGAAAAAAACATATATAAGTCGCACTGGAGTATAAGTCTCATTTTTGGGGGAAATTTATTTGATAAAAGCCAACACCAAGAATAGACATTTGAAAGGCAAATTAAAATAAATAGAGAATAGTGAACAACAGGCTGAATAAGTATACGTTATATGACGCATAAATAACCAACTGAGAACGTGCCTGGTATGTTAACGTAACATATTATGGTAAGAGTCGTTCAAATAACTATAACATATAGAACATGCTATACGTTTACCAAACAATCTGTCACTCCTAATCGCTAAATCCCATGAAATCTTATACGTCTAGTCTCTTACGTGAATGAGCTAAATAATATTATTTGATATTTTACGGTAATGTGATAATAATTTCACACATAAGTCGCTCCTGAGTATAAGTCCCACCCCCGGCCAAACTATGAAAAAAAACTGCGACTTATAGTCCGAAAAATACAGTAGTCAACATTTAATTTAAACTCAAATGTGATGAAAATTAGCTAAATCTGGGAAAAGTGAGTTAGGTATCTGCTAGAAAAGTGTGACTGAACTTTAACGTTCGACACCCCATTGGTGGATGGTGTTAAAGGAACTGGACAACATGCTCCTCCCACCATCCAGGTGAGATTGAGCACGATGCAGCAGGTAGTCGACAGTATCATCCACCCCAATATGAGGCTGATAGGCAAACTGTGGAGGGTCCAGAGAAGGGCCACAACGGTCTCACCTGAGCCAGCCAAAGTCGCTCTGGGCCCTTCTTGACGTAGTAAGCCAGGTCAACCGGTCTGTACTCATAAAAGCAAGTAGGTTTTTTTTTTTGATTGATTGAAACTTTTATTAGTAGATTGCACAGTTCAGTACATATTCTGTATAATTAACCACTAAATGGTAACACCCGAATAAGTTTTTCAACTTGTTTAAGTCAGGGTCCATGTATTCAATTCATGGTAAGGGATGGGCTTCTTCAGCACAGGCATTATGCAGGGTTTTATTTTGTGTTTGGGGTATTTGAATTCTCCTCTCTGAGATGCCAACTTGTTGTGGTCTGCGTGTCCCAATGATCCTAAGAGTTAAGTGGCAGGGTTTCCCAAGATAAACAAACCCATAGGAGTCAAGAAAACATGACACAGGTTTCCTTACCCTGTGGTGGTCACCAGGGGCCCCGCATGGAATAGTTCAAGTACCTTGGGGTTTTGCTCACGAGTGAGGGAAGAGTGGATCGTAGGATCGACAGGTGGAACGGCAGTGATGCGGACTCTGCACCGGTCCATCGTGGTGAGGAGGGAGCTAACCCTGAGGGCAAAACTCTCAATGTACCGGTCAAACTGTGTTCCTTTTATCACCTGTATCACAAGCTTTGGGTTGAGAAGCTCCGTCATTCGGAAGGGGCTCCGAGTAAAGTCGCTGCTCCTCTACATCAACAAGAGCCACACAAGGTGGCTCTTGTATCTCATTATGATGATGCCCCAAAGACACCTCCCTGTGTAGGTGTTCAGGGCACGCCTGACCGGTTGGAGGCCACGGGGAAGACACTTTGGGAGAGGCCGTCTCCCAGCTGGCCTGAGAACGCCCGGGTGGAGCTGGATGAAGTAGCTGGGGAGAGGGAAGACTAGGCTTCTTGCTTAGGCTGCTGCCTCCACAACCAGACCACAGATAAGCGGGATAAAATTAATGGATGGGTATTTATACGTTTTTCAAATGATGTCTTCTTTTTAATTAGTTCAGCATGTTAGTATACAAAATTAAAAGCAATATACTATACAAACCTAACCCAAACATACCTCCAAAAGTTGACCCCTAACTATTTTTAACAAGCTGAGCTTTAAAATGACTTAAATTGTACTGAACAGCTGTAGGAGATGCTCTAACGTGAGCATCCTAAGGTTGAGTGCTCTTGATTTGCTCAACCCTAGTCCATTGATCATAGATACGTATGCATTGTACCAGCAAGATGCCATCTTAGCAGGGGCCACTTTCTCATTTATGCACACTTTGTGTCCACATTGTATATTCTAAATAATTCACAACTTGGTTAGTTTGACTGATTTTCATACAGTTTACTTTATTGTCAAGTCGTGGGTCTTTAATACACATTTGATTAAAAAGAAACAAAGTGCCAGTGTCCTTTGACTGTACATCATATTTTGCAAGCGTATGCAGCACAATGTTGTCTTGTCTTCATTTCTGTGTTGTTTACAAAACAAAATACATTGCCACCTGACCTCTGCTTGCTTACTCACAGCCCAAAGGGGTGTGTCGTATCTTGGATTTATATCTGACACTAACCCACCTACTGCAGAGTACAGGTGATCTCACCTCTTCGGAGCGTTTTTTTTGTCATCCGATTTAACAGGCTGATATAGTACTTTTGTTGCCAGTTTAGACATACATGGATGTGGGGACTTATTTTGAGAACACATTTACAGTTATACAAGGTATATACTGACTACATTGTCTTCAAGTGTCATTCAATAACTTGTCCAATGAAAATATAGCGATGTCAGATTACAAATTGCCACATTAGTTACAAAGCAAACTTGGTTCAAATACTCAAACTTATATATTTTATTACAAAAGACAACAGAAATCGCAGCCATCAAAAATTCTCCCCATCGCTCTCTCACATACACCCCCACACACACACTGTCTCACACACACTCTCTCTCTTTCATATACATACACGCTGTCTCTCTCACACATACAAACTGTCTCTCTCACACACGCTCTCTCACAAACAGAATCAGCGACAAGAACCATTACTGCTGGTCTTCCTTCTTCCCACTGTCCGAGCTGCTGCTGCTGCTGCTGCTGCTACTACTACTACTACTACTGTCCCGTTCTGCTGCCATCTGCAGAAAGTGAGGAGAACATAACATTTTTCATTCTGGACATTTACATGTTCTATCCTACTTCAAGCCCTAAAAGTTGGCATCAAATAGTCCATTTAAAAGGGACTTAACAGTCATGAATTTCAGAAATTCTGTAATAATTTAGTCGCTCCAGAACTTCGCAGGGTTGCGACCTAAAATGTCTCCATTCACGACAGCTTTTTAAAAAAGTTTCAAGAAAAGTCGCAATGTTTGATAAAAATGTTCCAATAACTGTAATGTATTAAGTATACCTTGTAACCTCAAAAAGTACAAGATTTCAACACAAATTCTGTACTGACGTTTTACTCGTTTTTTACCATACACACTTAAGACACTAAATGGAAGCAAAAGCAGATACTCAGAGCTCATTGTCAAATTGCTGTACTGTTTTAATTCTTTATAACTAACAGTAATAATTCATTATAACAAAGATACATCACCAAAAGGTTTCCTTATTGTCCTCTGTCTGCTCTGTTGCAGATATTCTGTGTATGTTTTATGCTTGTCCATCTTAAACATTTATCTTTAAACACCTTTCACCCCGCACATTAAGTACATTTGTGAACTGTTGAATGATTTATAGCGCAAATTTTTGTTGGTAAATGAGACTATCATTGCCCATCAACATCTCAAACATGTAAATGCTGCCTCTTTGGTCGGACAGCATTGCAAATTATATGATAAATGGGTTGTACTTGTATAGCGCTTTTCTACCTTCAAGGTACTCAAAGCGCTTTGACACTACTTCCACATTTACCCATTCACACACACATTCACACACTGATGGAGGGAGCTGCCATGCAAGGCACTAACCAGCACCCATCAGGAGCAAGGGTGAAGTGTCTTGCTCAGGACACAACAGACATGACGAGGTTGGTACTAGGTGGGGATTGAACCAGGGACCCTTGGGTCGCGCACGGCCATTCCTCCACTGCGCCACGCCGTCCCCCAAATTAAATTTAAGTTCTTAATAGTCTTAATTTGGATAAACAAATTTAAGAAAAATTTAGAAATACATGTAAACTAGAAAGTAAACGTTTGTATACTACATTACCCAGAAGGCTTAGCGCTGTTGACAGGAACAGGAAGTAGGTCTGAGCTATGCGGGATCAAGACAATTGTGTCGTTTGAGCAATAAAAAGTTGATATTGCTACACGTAGTTCCTGCTTCATCTACACAAGAAACAAGTCTAAGTTTTAAATAGACAATGTGCACGTTGATGCGTCGCTCAGAGAAATTTGATTGGCCAAAATGACTCTGATTGGACAAAATGTGTGGACATGTGGGCATTGGACAAGTAACAAAGCCATGCATAATTAACGGGGATTAATTGTATTTGTGCGAGTTGGCAACATCACAAATTCCTGGAGGGACTAATTATAGTAGAATTCCTAATAACTATCTACTGTATCTAAACTAACTAAAAGTGTCAGTTGTGTAGCGGTGACGTCATCACACACACCTTCTTGTATGCCATTTCAAAGAGTTTGAGTGACGCCTGTTGCAGATTAGTGGCTGCCTGCTTGAGGTTCTCTCCTGTCTCTGAGTCCTTGTTGGCAAGAAGATCTCTGACCTTGGTGATTTCCTCTTTCAGCTTGGCACACTGCAAGTACAGGAAGGAGGTTTTTAAGTTGGCTCATGTAAGTTCACTAAGGCTATGTTATAACTGCAGGTCAATTCCATTTTGTGCCCATATGTCAGTGTAAACAAGAACAATTTCATTGCTTTCGAATCCAACACAGACCTCTTATGAAGGCATACATTTGATATGAATCCATAACTATTAGTGGCAAAAAGATGTTTTAAAACTCATCAATTCTTGCCCTCTTTTCTTGATGTCCTACGCTAAATAGTGTTAAAATGTTGATTCCAGTTGTACAAAATCCTTGAAATTGCCACAAATACACCAGGACTGAAACTAACTAGAATCAGAGCCATGTTAACTTCTGGAAACACACTGCAGCGTGTTTGACGTCATGCTTCGTAACTTCAAACAAGTTCTGTTCACATGAGACGTAAGATAATTTTTGTAAATGTGAACGACTACATAAAAAGATTGGATTTAAGAAAAATATGAATTGGGCATTATGCCCTGCAGTGTAACATAGTCAGTGCCCTTGAAAGTCAAGTAATTGGTTCATGGGTTAAATGCAAAAACGACTGCTTTTTGAGATAATCTTAGAGAGCTGTGGAGCAACAGAAGGTCAATTATGTTGACACTAATGACTGAACCAAGTCAGATGTGAAAGTACGGTAGTAATCATATTTGTGACCACACCTGAAATAAACAAAATGTGACTATACCTCATCAGCAGGAAGCTGTTCCTTAAATTCCTCCATCTTTGATTCAGTGTCATGAACAATGCCCTCTGCCATATTTACAGCCTCCACACGTTCCTAAAGGACACAGACACAGAAAGTACAGAAGTATGAAAAGCAGGACCTACAGACTAAAAAAAACCCGTTCTCCCCTTTGCCGTCAGACTCCGAAATAACTGGAGTGTTATAATCATGGACGTGTACTCTCACTACACCATTATAATATACTTGAGCCCAATGTTCCCTCTAATGTTTCATGTGGGTGAGCAAACGCACAAACACCCTGAGCATTCAGTGGAATACAGACGTGCACACTGTGGTCATACCAGCAGCACATTTGTCTCAAACCTGACATAACAATTTAAATGTCTTATTATTATAATCAAGTGACAGTAGTCAATTTCAAGAGATTATTTTCTAATATATGTGATTTGGCTCACTTAGATATTGTTTTTTTTAATCAGCTATGCACTATAGTATTTTATGCCTGGGTGGAGGTCCTGCTTTGGAAAGATTGTGTACCCTTTTCAGAGATCACATTTAGTTCCCCATAAAACATTCACATGTTGCATGAGATGAAGTGTTTATTAACTTTGTCCGTAAAATAAATAATTGTATTAGCAATTATGTAGTCCTGTAACATCATTTCATGATTAATATCCAAAAAATAACATTCTTAACAAATGACAGTAGAATAAGCACACTGATTGAGGAGTCATAGTAAAACGACCTGAAATTTACACTTTACGTGTAGTGTTGGAGTTGTCCAACTTTTTGTGTGGCCATAAACGCACAAGTGGCTAATTGCCATAGTGTATGTGTTGGTGCAGGTGAGAGAGAGAGCAAGCGGCTGCTGTTGATATAACAGATGACAAAGAGTTGCTTTTGGCTTGGTTTGTACAGACAACGACCAGTTTTGCTAGATAAAAGTATTTTACACATTGTTTTGGTGTGGTTATGGCCGACAAACAATTTCGCTAAATAAAGGGACCGATGGAATTCCTATCCTCCTTTAAGTGTCTCCACAGACGTTACAATAATTTAACAGTGTTGACAAACATTGTTTTATCTGTTGTGGCCGCCTTTTGTCACCTATTACTCACAGTTGCATTGCAAAATCATACAAAACAAACTATTTGTTTATTTTGTTTAGAGTGGGATTTGATTTTTTGCGCGGCATAGATTTGCTGTGCGCAAAGGACGCTTGAGCAGTACGCAATTGCGCAGGTGAGCACCTTAGAGGGAACGTTGCTTGAGCCATACTGCAATTTTGCACATGTTGAGTTTGCCCATTCAATTCTGTTCACATTTACACAATAAGCCCGTTGTCACATTATCCGCATATTTTTAGTACATAATATTTTTACAGTAATTTTATATACCTAACATGTTTCTTTTTCATTATAATATTACCTTCTTGCCTGTTTGAAAGTATAGGTTACTAATATACATTAACGGTCCTGAGATCTGTATGATTCCTGCTGATTTCGAATAGGATCGGTACCAGCCAATACTCAAAGCTCCAATACTGAAGATGAAGGGAAAAAGTTGTATTGGGAAACCCCTTTAATTTAGTAGTAAATTGTAATCATCAGTTGCAAGAAATTTAACAATCACTAGATCACATTTATTCATATATATATATATATATATATATATATTCATTCCATCCGTATCTCTAGCTACATAAAAAAACAATTTTGAAGCCCTCACCTTTTTCCTCCTGTCCTCCTCTGCATACTTCTCAGCATTTTTTATCATGTTCTCTATTTCATCCTTACTGAGACCTCCAGATGACTGGATGACGACTGCACACAAATGAGTACATATTGTGAATGCGGAGAAGTTAACTCCAATATTTCTGTAGGTAAATGCTCAACAAATTGAGCTGACAAACTAGCAGGGGAAGAAATACTTGTACATGGAATAAAAGCTTATACATGAACATGAACAATTGACACAGAACACACAGAAAAAAAAACAAAAAAAAACTTACTCTGCTGCTCCCGGCCTGTCCCTTTGTCCCGAGCAGACACGTGAACAATACCATTGGCATCAATGTCAAAAGCAACTTCGATCTGTGGAACACCTCGGGGGGCTGGGGGGATTCCCACCAAGGAGAACTGACCCAGCACCGTATTGTCTACTGCCATCTCTCTCTCCCCCTGACACACTTTGATCTCCACTTGAGTCTGCCCATCAGCTGCTGTAGAGAACACCTGCAGGGGGCATCCAGATACATTTAGTCACAGTAACAAGAAATGCATGTCAGAGACGAACATGCTGTACCTGGCTCTTCTTGGTTGGAATAGTTGTGTTCCTGTTGATGAGCTTGGTGAAAACTCCGCCCAGAGTCTCAATTCCCAGAGACAGTGGCGTTACATCCAATAGCAGCACATCAGTGACGTCTCCTGCCAGAACACCACCCTGGATGGCTGCTCCTATGGCAACAGCCTCATCTGGGTTGACGGACTTGCTGGGAGCACGACCAAACAGGTCCTGGACAGTCAGTTGGACCTACAGAGTGTACATTAGCTTAACGGTACTTTGACCACAGCATTGCAGGGATCAGGATAACCTAAAGTTGTATGGCACACTTTGTACCTTCGGCATGCGAGACATCCCTCCGACAAGAAGCACCTCTCCAATGTCTCCCTTGGACACCCCGGCGTCCTGCATGGCCTTCTGACAGGGAGCCACTGTGCGTCGTATCAAGTCGGCCACAATGTCTTCAAACTGAGCACGAGTTAGTTTTATGTTAAGATGCTTGGGACCAGAGGCGTCCATGGTCAGGTACGGAAGATTGATGTCTGTCTATAAAATAAAAAAACATTAATTCACCTGAGTCACTTCTGACAACAAAAGGATTTATTCATTTGTTTCCAAAATAGAGGCTGCAGAAACCTCATTCTTAAGCACTTCAAAGCTAACTGTTTATACCTGCAGTGCGGATGATAGCTCACACTTGGCCTTCTCAGCAGCCTCTCGGACCCTTTGAATGGCCATGTTGTCTTTCATCAGATCCACACCAGACTGGGTAGGCAACATAGAACACACATGAACACCTGGCAACAAAATCCAGAATGAGTCCGCCAATATGAACAGATTGTTAACCTCTCTTTTGAACTCCTTGACAAGGTATTTGAGGAGGTGTTGGTCAAAGTCCTCCCCTCCCAGAAAGGTGTCGCCGTTGGTGGATTTCACTTCAAAAACTCCCTTCTGTATCTCCAAGATGGAGACATCAAACGTGCCTCCACCAAGATCATACACTGCAATACTGAAAAATACAAGCATAGAATAAGTTGGCTTGGCTGAAGATGCTCAATTACAGATAAATAGATTTAAAACAGCTACCGTATTTTCCGCACTATTAGTCGCACCTAAAAACCACAAATTTACTCAAAAGCTGACAGTGCGGCTTTTAACCCGGTGCGCTTTATATATGGATTAATATTACGATTCATTTTCATAAAGTTTCGATCTCGCAACTTCGGTAAACAGCCGCCATCTTTTTTCCCGGTAGAACAGGAAGCGCTTCTTCTTCTACGCAAGCAACCGCCAAGGTAAGCACCCGCCCCCATAGAACAGGAAGCGCTTCTTCTTCTACTGTAAGCAACCACCCGCCCGCGTAGAAGAAGAAAAAGCGCGCGGATATCACCGTACGTTTCATTTCCTTTGTGTGTTTACATCTGTAAAGACCACAAAATGGCTCCTACTAAGCGTCAGGGATCCGGTTCATGAAAAGACGCAATCTCTCCATCCACACACGGATTACTATTTCACAGCAACTGATATTCCTGTGAAACGCACTGTGGATACAACGGGAGCACGTACGGTGAATATTCGCACCACAGGGAATGAGAAGTCATCCTTCACTGTGGTTCTAGCTTGCCATGCTAATGGCCAGAAACTTCCACCCATGGTGATATTCAAAAGGAAGACCTTGCCAAAAGAGACCTTTCCAGCCGGCGTCATCATAAAAAGCTAACTCGAAGGGATGGATGAAGAAAAGATGAGCGAGTGGTTAAGGTAAGTTTAAGTTTACGCGAAGAGGCCGGGTGGCTTTTTTCACGCAGCTCTGTCCATGTTGATATACATATGTTTGTGATTGCACATTTGCGTACATTTTGGGAGTGAACAGAGTTGTTAGAACGCTGGTTTTTAATATATTATTAAAGTTTGACTGACCTATCTGACTGTTTTTTTGACATTCCTTTAGCGCAGTTAGATGCGGCTTACAACACCGGGCGGCTTATAGGTGGACAAAGTTTTGAAATATGCCGTTCATTGAAGGCGCGGCTTTTAACCCAGGGCGCCTTATGGTGCGGAAAATACGGTATTAATGCTACTACATCTTATTTAGTGTTTTCTATACTTTTATTACATTGCATCCGAAAAGTATTGACAGCGCTACACTTTTTATTTCTGATTCAACATTTTGTATCATTGCAGCCTTATTCCAAAATTGAATAAATTGATATTCGTCCTCAAAATCTCACACACACAGAAAAAAAGGATTCATAGATGTTTGCAAACGCTTTTACAATTAAAATAAAAAAAATAAGAAATCACATGCACACAAGGATTCACAGCCTTTGCCCTGGAAATCCTTTTTCAACTGAACATCTTGAGATGTTCCTATAGCTTAATTTGAGTCCACCAGTGGTAAATTCAGTTGATTGGACATGATTTGGAAATGTACACACCTGTCTATATATAAAAAGGTCCCACACTTGACAGTGCATGGTAGAGCACAAACCAAGAATGAAGTCCAAGGAATTTAGTGAAGTTATTAATGATCTTGTTATTATAAGCGCTAATGCAGACAAACTATAGCGACGCTGTGATCACTAGTTTGGATGCATGTGTTGACAACTGGAGAGCTGGCGAGAACAACGCAAAAAGACGTTTGGTTCCACCCCCTTTTCTTGGCTAGGATTTTGAGTCATTAAATGGTAAATGGATTATACGCTACAGTCAAGGTACTCAAAGCGCTTTGACACTATTTCCACATTCACTCATTAATACACCCATTCACACACTGATGGTAGGAGCTGCCATGCAAGGCCTTGACCACGACCCATCAGGAGCGAGGGTGACCCTTCTACCTTCTAACCCAACGGTCATGAAATTTGATTACCGGTACCGTATTTTACAGACCAGAAGGGGCACGCACCGTATTAGAAGGCGTACGGCAGGCCGATTAAGGTCTATTTTCATATAAAAGGCGCACCGGACTAAAAAGAGCATTGAAAGGGGTCATATTATGATTTTTTTCTAAATTTAAAACCCTTCCTTGTGGTCTACATCAGTGGTTCCCAACCACCCGTCCGGGGGACTGGTACCGGTCCGTGACCGGGCCGCAGAGAAACAAATAATTTTTAAACGACTGCATTTTCTCCGACTTAATTTTTGCCTGTCCCACTAGACACACCAATAAGCTTGTTTATAGATGTACAATAAAACTCCTCATAGGAAGTTACCATTTGTTCTAGGGCTGGGCGATATGGCCTTTTTAATATCTTGATATTTTTAGGCCATATTGCGATACACGATATATATCTCGATATTTTGCCTTAGCCTTGAATTAACACTTGATACATATAATCACACCAGTATGATGATTCTATGTGTCTACATTAAAACATTCTTGTTCATACTGCATTAATATATGCTAATTTTAAACTTTTAGGCAGAGAAGGAAATCACAACTAAGTCAATTTACCAAAACTGTATCTATTAAACTGTTTTTAAGCAGTGGCACAAACAATGTAATTTCCAAAACAGAAAGTGCAAGATTGTCAGAGACATTTTAAAACAAGCTATTAGTGCACTTTTGTGCATGGTGTCACTAAGATGACTTATCAAAGCAACACTAAATTAAAGTGCACTTTTTGTACAGAAAGCCACTACAATAGTTTAAAAACATGATGTCACACAAGTTATTTCAATAAGTGTCAAATAAAAATGAGCTGCATAATAGGAAATCAAAAAGGTGTTTGTCCTTCGCTAAGTGGTAGGTTCCTGCAGACATTATCTCCTTTTGTTGTCGACTCTTTTTTTCATAAGATGTTGATGTGGAAATGTTTGCCTCGGCATTTTGATGGTGTGGCACTGAATGGAGATGTTGACATGCAGAGTAAGCACTCTTCATTCTCTAGCAGGTGACTTTTCAAACGATGCTACATATTAGCAGTAATGCTAATGCTACAACCGCTTTTAATGTCGGTTGCTGTATAAACTTGGAGAAAAGATTAGGCATGAGAAGCTGACCTGAAATTATTGGAACAAATAATAGACATAATATAAGAGAATTATGTTTTGTTTTTTATAGTTTTACTGCGGAGTACACTACTAGCACAGAGAAATGAGCGTGTGCTTACTTTATGTAATAGTATGATTTCACTACTAAACATCTCATATTGATCTCCGTCTGCAATTGGCGCCACTTAAACCACATAACACTCCTTTGGGGGCACTACGTTTATCTTTGTAAAGTTGTGCAAGTGTTTGTGGCATTTCAGAATCTTTTGACAGACTTATCCTGGCTTTTTGACTTTTACATTATTATTCCATTCACTTTTACCGCCATGTATGCAAACGCTTCCCTCCTCGATGGCTCCACATATGGGTAATAAACACTTTAAACGTTTCCATCCACTAGCATGCACTAAATTGATCGTTCAGGAGACAAATCGTTGAACTTTTACTTACCCATCTTATGCAAGTAATTTGGCTTTGCTGTGTGCTTTTGTTAAGTTTTCTCCGCTGCTATGCTAACTAAACTGTCAACAAAGCTGCACGCGCACAGCAATAGCTGGTGGTGTCCGAGCACAAAATCTTATTTAAGACCTTTTAGGAGAATTTTAGACATTATAAGGCCATAAATTGTAATTATTGGATTTAAGACTTTTTTTTTTTTTTAAAGACTTTTTAAGACCCCGCGGATACCCTGCCTGACAGATATAATCTTTTTGCATGTGTTTTACACTTTTCTCAACTATTTCTTTTTTAAAAAGCCTAACCAGGGACAAGGGTTGCAAATTAGCCTGTGGCTAGAAGTCCTATGTACTTTGACATCGGTTACCTATGGGTAACAATGTTTAATTGTACTGTCCCTGTCAAATACATAAATTTAAAAAAATAAACCATAAGTTAGAACTTTGCGCTACTTTAAATTAGAAATGGCAACAGCGGCAGAGGAATGCCCCATAACAAGAAGATAGAGGAAAAAGTAGAAGCTTATCGACTATGTCGTCGGCACAAACTACAATGGCGGACGGGCGCAACATTTTCAGGACTTATGCAGATCTCAAACACACATCAACAGGTACCAGAAGGTAAGAAAAGTTGGTTTTGAATATGTCTGCTAATAGGTGACACACACACACACACACACTTGCTTGCTTATGGTTGTCCATCGATTCGATGATGACCATCTTCTTTTATTTATGAGTCTGCTGATGTTTGAAAAGTCCGATCCTGGATCCACAGATGCGGTTACAGACCGGGCATGTGAAGGAGGTGCTGGGGGGAGCAGGGGTGACTTGGCGAGCATGCCTCTTCACGCGCTTTGCTGCACGGTGTTGTGTGCGCTGTTCCTCTATATAATCCACTCCCTGTGAGGAGTGGGAGCGCCAGAGGTCTCGGCAGGAAGCAAGTTCCTCCAGTGAAGAGGGGTTTATCTGGCATCTCTTCAGTGTGGTCTTCATTTGGTCTTTGAACCGCTTCTTCTGCCCACCAGCACTGCGTTGGCCTAGGTGTAACTGACCATAGAGGATTCTGCGTGGGAGTCTATGGCTGGGCATTCGGATGACATGCCCCAACCACCTGAGTTGATGTTGGGTCATGATGGACTCCACGCTGCAGGTGCCTGCCCTCTCCAGCACTTCTGTGTGCGGCACTCTGTCCTTCCATGTGATGCCAAGGATCTTCTGCAGACATCTTACATGGAAGGTCTCCAGGCTTCTCAGACGGCGGCTGTAGATAGTCCATGCCTCACATCCGTACAGTAATGCAGTGATGCATACTGCTCTGTAGACCAGCACTTTGGTGTGGAGTTTGAGGTTGCTGTTCTGAAAAACCCTTCTCCTTAGAAGACCAAAAGATGCTGATGCTTGCTTGAGGCGGTTCTGGATCTCGTCATCCATTGAGCAGGTGTCAGACATTATGCTCCCCAGGTATTTGAAGGTGGGCACCGTGAGCAGCTGTTGCCCTGCTGCTGTGAGGGTTATTGTGGGGTTTTGTGGGAGGTCAGCACTGGACTGACAAAGTACCTCCTCTGTCTTCTGGGTGTCGATCATCAGTCCCATTCTGGTATATGCAGTTACAGCTGCCGAGAGGATGTTTTGCAGAGCCTCTGGTGTATGGGAAACCAGGGCACAGTCATCGGCGTATTGCAGCTCAATGATGGTCTCCGAGGTCAGCTTGGTAGTTGCCTGTAGCCTCCTGATGTTAAACAGGTTACCATCAAGCATGAAGTCTATGGTAACTCCAGCCTGCTCCTCCATCCCCCTACGTAGCAGTGTTGTGACACAGACGAGGAAGATGTTGAAGAGAACTGGAGCCAGCACACAGCCCTGCCTCACTCCAGTTTTCACACCAAAGGGCTCTGAGTTGTGTCTTCCCACTACCACTCGGGCCATCATCCCAGAATGGAACTGTGCAAGGATGGTGAGAAACTTGGGTGGACATCCAAATCTCTTCAGGACTTGCCACAGTAGGTCCCTGCTCACTGTGTCAAATGCCTTTGAAAGGTCGACAAAGGCAATGTACAAGTCCTTGTGCTGCTCCCGGCATTTCTCTTGGAGCTGACGTGTCACAAAGATCATGTCAACTGTCCCCGTTCTTCCGAAAACCACACTGCGACTCTGGGGTGACCCGTTCTGATATTGCGGGGATGAGTCTGCGGACCTTTCCAGCAATGGCCAACAGAGAGATACCCCTACTATTGGAGCAGATGGATCTGTCTCCTTTGTTCTTGTAGATGGTCACAATGTTGGCATCTTTCCACTGTTGCGGGACACACTCTCGTCTCCACACCTCTGAAATGTAGAGATGCAGTGTCCGTGTACAGAGGTAGCCTCCTTCCTTGAGAAGTTCAGCCGGGATGCTGTCAGGTCCTGGGGATTTATTGTTTTTCAGGGTTTTGACTGCATGCAGGATTTCTTTGAAGGTTGGGGGGAGGTCGAGATCTGGCAAGCTAGGATGTTCAGGGAGCTCTGCAAGGACAGTTGGGTCCACTGGGGTGGGCTGGTTGAGCACGGTTTTAAAATGCTCAGCCCACCGCTCCACTATCATAGCCTGATCCTTGATTAAAGATGTTCCATCAGCAGATCTAACAGGTGCCAGGGAGCAGTTTCTGGGGCCGTAGATGGTTTTCACTGCATCATAGAAACTGTGCATATCATTTCTATCAGCGTGAGACTGGATTTCATTGGCCTTTGAGATCCACCACTCATCTTGCAGTTTTCTGAGAGTTGTTTGGGCCTCAGAACGAAGGGTTTGCCATTGCTTTTTATGGAATTGAGATTGTGGGTTGTTCAGGGTGGCTCTGTGTGCCTTGTGCATTCTGTACAGTAGGGTGGCGATCTCTCCAGCATTCTGGTCAAACCAGTCCTGGTGTTTGTTGGATTTGAAACCAATGACTTGGGCTGCAGTGTCAAAGAGGATGGTGGATAGAGAGGCCCACTTCTCATCCATCCCAGACTCTGAGGTGATCAGCAGCTCAATGTCTGCCAGCTTCTCAGCTAGGGAGCGACGGAAGTTGTCACGGGTGTCGCTGCTGGAGAGTCTGGCACAGTTGAGTGCTTTCCTCTTTGGTGCACCGTGACGTGTTAGGGGCCGAACATGCATTCTGACCATTCTTCACAGCTTACCAAAGGTGTACTAAAACATATTGTTAGATTTTTAAGCGCAGTGTGTAATGTTAAATATTCTCAATTGAACATTTAAAGTTTTGGTGTTGTATACTAGTGTCATCTTGCAGTCTACACGTATCTCTTGTGTGACTGCCATCTACTGGTCACACTTATTACACCATGTACCAAATAAAATAGCTTCTAAGTCGGTAAGCACAACAGGAATTATTCTGTCCATTGGGCGCACCAGGTTAAAAGGCGCACTGTCCATTTTTGAGAAAATGAAAGGATTTTAAGTGTGCCTTATAGATTTTAAGTGCGCCTTACAGTACGAACAATACAGTATAAAACATTGATAACCATTATGCCACATATAGAACAAATCTGATTAAAATATCGCATCACTTATTTTAGCAATATATTTTCCTTAAATTGTACAGAGACCATGTCCTGATGGTGTTTTGTGAAAAAAAGAGATCTTTAAATATTTCAACAAGAATAGGAACTGATGACACAAAATTAAAACATTTTTACTCACATCTTATCCTGGGTTTTGTCCAGGCCATAGGCCAGAGCAGCGGCCGTGGGCTCATTTATCACACGCAACACGTTCAAACCAGAAATTTGACCAGCATCTTTGGTTGCCTGAATTCAAAATGATAGAGAAATTAAAGGACTAGGTTTACAAACAACAAGTCAAAAACAATACATTATTAAAACATGCATGTTATCTGCTAGAATGTCAAACAATTTGACTGTTGATTGCATTACGTCAAAACAATACATAAATTAGACCTGGATGAAAAGACCTTAACGCCCTTGTCCAGTCTTCAGCTGACTGGTGATACAAAATGTATATAAAGTCAAGACAACATGTAAAATGTAAGAAATACTTATTTCGATTCAACTACCCCTACTGCCATTCCAATAAACTATTAATTTGATTGAGACAAATCCACAAACGTGCTGTGATGCACTAAATACTGACCAGTAGGGGTAAATACTTATGCAGTCATTCACTTTACATATTTTTGGATTGCATGACACCAGTTTGTAAAACGAGTTTTCTTTTTTACTTGAAAAGAAGTGAATTTAGCAAATTCTTGTCAAAATGTCAAACAACAATGACCATGATTTAATTTTTTAAAAAAGCAATGAACATTACAATTGGATTACCGGTAATACTTTTTACAGGTATTGTATACCTGTCTCTGAGAGTCGTTGAAGTAAGCCGGGACTGTGATTACAGCATTCTTCACTTTAGTTCCCAGGTAGTTCTCTGCAGAACACAAATCAGCACAATGTCAACATTTGTGTCTGTAACACACACACGCACTCGTCATACCTGCAGCCTCCTTCATCTTTATCAAGACAAAGGCACCAACTTGGCTGGGTGAGTACATTTTTCCATGAGCCTCCACCCAGGCATCACCATTGGAAGCACGCACAATATTGAAGGGCACATTCTTCCTGTTGAAAAACATTATGATCTTTCATCATGACAATAATTAAATTTCGCAACACGTTTTCATGATCTTAGTGCAGTTGTGCTTTTTAAAAATAGGCCACTATAGAAAGTTCAATTATTAGTGACATAGCGCAATGCCACTGTCTTTTTACAAGTGATGAGGGATACAATAGGCATACTCTTGGATTTATGGTATGAGCAGGTGTGTTATGGACAAAGTATACAAATACATTTTATTGATTACATTTTGATAGCACAGTAATACCATGACCAGATCCGGAAACCCATTCATCCAAGGCCGTAACGCACAGCCCTATATTACAGCATGGTAACGCATGACCTCTTGCTGCAGTGCGGTAATGCAATGCCCTATGTTGCAAGTATCTGTACACGATACCTGGAAGCTAAAAAACATCCAAGGTCTTGCGTGTCCAGCATCCTCAACACACGTCACCGGTGTAGCATGTTTTTAAGGCTTTGGATCGACGCATACGATATACAGTGCGAGGCAAATGGTGATCATACCAGATACTGACTATTTTCAGACACCGCTAGCCCACACCGTTAATTGTTGCATTCTGATTTTGCTTGAATGTATGCCAAATCCCTTCACTCACATGTCTTTCTGGACTTCTGGATCATCAAAGCGACGGCCGATTAGCCTCTTTGTGGCGTACAGTGTGTTCTGAGGATTGATGACGGCCTGGCGTTTAGCCGGAATGCCAACTAGACGCTCTCCATCACCAGAAAAGGCTACAACTGAAGGTGTCGTTCTGGCTCCCTCTGTGTTTTCCAACACCTGCAAAACCAAATCAACAGATGGATTCAAGGCCCTGATAATACAAGAACCTGGATAAATGAGAATAGACACAGGCTATGTTCCTGTAACATGCAGCAATGCCAGCACACTAGGAAAGTCTTGTATCACTGTATGTAATAGTATGATGTAACAGTAAATGGTATAAAGAAATGCCAGACGGTTAGTAAAGTTAAAAAGTTAAAGTACTAATGATTGTCACACACACACTAGGTGTGGCGAAATTATTCTCTGCATTTGACCCATCACCCTTGATCACCCCCTGGGAGGTGAGGGGAGCAGTGGGCAGCAGCGGTGGCTGCGCCCGGGAATCATTTTGGTGATTTAACCCCCAATTCCAACCCTTGATGCTGAGTGCCAAGCAGGGAGGTAATGGGTCCCATTTTTATAGTCTTTGGTATGACTCGGCCGGGATTTGAACTCCCAACCTACCGATCTCAGGACGGACACTCTAACCACTAGGCCACTGAGTAGGTCAAAAATAGTAATACCGTTTAAAAACGTTAAATATTGAAAAACTGTAATTGATTAATGCAGTTTAGGCAACACTGCTTATTTCCTGAATACGGAGTTGGTTGCTGCAGCCTAATAAATGTGGTGACATTTCAGCTCAAACTCTTAATAGATCTGTCCTAATACTGCATGTATATGTCAATATACATAACTTTTAAAAATACCTCTCTAAGTGTAAAAAAAATAGAGATAAAGGTATCATGTAATGAGAAAAAGCTGACAATTTGATACTATTAATGGACAAAAACAAATATTTGTCTTTAAATATATTGATAACGCTTATCTATAGCCTTTTTATTAGACATTACAAATTACACGATGGCGTCACGTTCACACCCCAACTCTGTTTTACATATCATGATTATTAATCATGATTTCAATCAGGATTATTATTTTGACCATAATCGTGCAGCCCTATGTGTAAGACTAGATATCATATATGAACACTGTTTTTAGCTATATGGACAAAAAGTGCAGTTACGTCTTATGGCCATCAGGTGCCATCTTGTAAAATTCTTACATTTGTTTTTATTTGTTTATCTCTTATGTCTATAAGGTGCTATCTTGCAAAATGTTCACATTCATTTATCTTATGTTTATTATTTTGTTTCTGCCATATTACTTTCTAGGGCTGGAGGATTATGACAAAAATAATAATCACAATTATTTTGATCACGATTAATTACACGATTATTCATTAAAAAACATGGGTATTTATTGTAAACCCAAAACTCAACTTTAACTGTAGTTTAAAAAACTTGGATATAAATTAGTAAGGAATAAACCACAACAAGTAAAATAACAGCAATAGCAATAACAATAAATTAAAAAAAACAATATCAATATAAAAAACAAAATTCAGTTTTTCCAGATTTTTTTTTAATTCCATTTTTTTTTTTACCTTTTACACTTATTTTACCACCATAGTGTGTGTGCTTTTTTGTGTCAAATAAAATGTTTGTTATTTAAATGCAAAAATCCTCACATTTATGGTGCAATACATCTTTGGACAATTTTGACCAGTATTTAGGTAAAAGCATAATTGTGTAAATGTATTAATAGGTACATTTTGCTTGTGTAAGGTACTTTTTTGAAACCTTTATTTTGTTAGCGCAGTCAGACAATTGTGATGGGGGAAATGTGCCGTGCTGTTCTCAGCTTGAGTAAAGAGGCGACTTGAGGCTGTTAAAAATTTAAAAAAATAAAATAAACAAAAAAAAGTGAGCCTCTCAAGTTGCGACCATTGTTTGTAGATTATTGTAACATCGATGCTGTCGTTACAACAACATAAGCAGATGAAATGTGTTGTAGGTGTATGGATTGTTTCTGCTAGTTTTAAGCTTCGTACATTAAAGCTGTTTCAAGTGGCTGTCTCCACATTGTTTAGATCAGGACGGCTGGCGTTTGAGTGTGTCAGGGATAAATGAGCATTTACGGACTGATTATTTTCCCAAATAATTGTCTCTTCTCCTAACAATGACAATATTTCACTTACCTTTATGTCAATTTCCCTGATATTACTATGCTTTTATCAGCGGATTCCATTGTATCTGCCAAGTATGTACTCTGTCCGCAGTTACGTGAACCCGGAAATCATCTGCCTTACTTTTTCTATTGAGTTTGATTATGCATACTAGCGCTGTGTCAAATAAAAATAGCAACCATGGTGAGATCTTAAACGTCTAGTAGACATGCTCTTTTTTTCACTCATTCGCTCCTCATCCGTTTCAGTCACAAGCTTCGTTCCTTGCATGCACATTGCACGGCCCATTAATTGTTGTTTTTCCCACTTATATTTTCATGATATGATCGTGACAAGCCATAATTGAAATCGACAAAAAATTAATTATTGTGCAGGCCTGTTACTTTGTTTATAATGCTTGAGTTGCTTTCATATAGACATTAAATTTATACTTGAGATACATGAAACAGTGTTCTTATGTTTTTTCAACAAAAGGAAATGTTTTTAAATGTGGGTTTTTTTTGTTTTTTTTAAATAATAACTTGGTTAAAAGATTTCAGTAAAAGTACTTTTTCAAAATGTTGAACAAATTTTAAAATACCGCAATAAAACCGTGATAGGAAATTTTCATACCGTGACATTACTAATTGTAACATGATATAAATGACACATTGTGTTATCACCTTTGCTTGTTTACCCTCCATTACAGCAACACACGAGTTGGTGGTTCCCAGGTCAATTCCAACGACCGCACCCTTGACAGCTTCTGACCTACAAAAGGAACAGTTATTACTTAACGAAAATATGGCATATCCCGAATTAGGCCCTGCTTACACAAAACAGAAAAAACATTTCAATATGAGTTAACATTTGTTTTGTACAGAAAATAAGTGAGGGACTTTACATAATATAATAAAAACCATTGCGAATTTTGTTGGCAAAGATTTATGGCTGCACATGCCAAAGCATACTAACGATCATGCAACATTAACATCTGACTAAAACGGTTATTTTCATTCTATTTTGATGTTATGGTATGGTCTTTATTGTCATTGCACAAGTACAACAACATTGTTTTCAGCACGAACCCGTTCAAGATTAGACAAACAGTGTACAGGGTTACAGAACAAGAACGCTGATGGGTCGCTATCAGGCGCTCCATAAAAGATGTGAAAAAAGTAGATGCTGGGGGAGGATGAGTAAAAAAAAAAAAAGACTGGGCTACTAAGGGGCCCAGTCTGGAGTGGGAAAAAACTCCAAAGCAAAGCACATACATATTACAACATACAACTCGAGACTTGCAACAGAGGGGAGGGAGTGAGGGCTACGGAGGCAGGCTGCCGCTACAGAGTTTTGTAGTCACTGCTGAAGAAAGAACAGCAGCTGTACTTGGGATGTACTTTTGTGTACATATTCATCTCCAACTCACAGCTGTGTCAAGTGCGCCAGAAAAACTAAGCGCACACCATTTTCTTTCACTACAAAATTGCTGTACGCTGCACCCTTTCTCACTGTGCTAACAAAAAAAAGACTCACATTAAAAAGGCCTACACATTTATTGTTAATATTTTGCACTTAAACATAAAATGAGTGCAATTTGCAGAGATGGAATTTTGCAATACAATTAAGACTTTTTCACATAATATATTTTTCAAATCAGCACCTCTGAGACTTGAGTAAAAACCAAATGTCCAGTTTTTATGGGGAAGAGTAAAACAAAGTACATTTGTATTTTGAAAATATTTAAGTGTAGATCGGATTCAATTGTGATTAATTGATTTATAGCTTTATGAAAGGGACAAGCGCTAGAAAATGAAAGCTTGGAATTGAATTCAAATGATTTGGGAAATTAGCCATGACACCTGCCCTAATAGCAACTGTGCTTCTCATTGATTGACACAAAGATACTTACGCATAGTGTCTTCTGGACAAGGCTCTGTGAACGTCAGACTGGAGGCCGCTCCAGCAAGCCTGTGGACAGATCACAATCACGTTACCAAGACCTGTGAGGACAATAGCTCCTTTATAGTGGGGAAAAAAACACATTAAAAACATTACAGCGAAATATTGTTTTTCTTAAACCACACTTTCCGTATGTTTTGGGTAGAGGAACATTTTCACCAAAATTTCGCCATGGTTTTTGGAAGCAATCTCGGTTATTGTACATCCAAATAACTTATCAGTTTGCCTGCCTAACATTCAGCAGAATCGAGTTCACAAAGTGTTGATAACTCCGTTTATTTGCTTTTTGTGGGGCAGTACAACTGCAACAAAAGCTACAATGGGCCTAAAGATAATTGTGAGTACAAGCACTTTGAAGGTGAGAAACACTATTCATACCAGGTGCAAAAAGGGTGTAAGTGTGGCTTCCCCCACACCACCGTGGTCACCAAATGTGTTCAATAAGAAGATGAAAACCTATAATTTTTTGTGCGTTATTAGTTTAAGCAGACTGTATTTGTCTATTGCTGTGGCTTCGATGAAGATCACAACATGTATGCATATATACATACATAAATACATACATTCAGTTTAACGGCATGATGTATGTGTGTGATATAAATATATACACATTCATGTACAATGCTTTAGTCTTTGAAGGTTTTTCAGTCATTTCATCAGTTAAGACTAGACTTCCTTTTTATTGTCATTCAAATTTGAACTTTACAGTACAGATACGAACGAAATTTCGTTGCATTAGCTCATGTAGTGCAGGATAAAAAAAGCAATAAGGTGCATATATAAATAAATAGATTACTGTACAGATAAATATATTGCACTTTTTCATATGCATCCACGTATATGGATGCATGGTATATTGTCTTTTTATTCCAGCGAGTTAATCCATTTTGGGGGGGAATTGAGGGGATAGTTCAAGAGTCTTACGGCCAGATGGAAGAAGCTGTTACAGAACCTGGAGGTTCTGCTTCGGAGGCTGCGAAACCTCTTTCTAATTAAAGGTTACTCTGTCCCGTTTGTATTGTATCAATCAATCAATTAAAGTTTATTTATACAGCCCTCAATCACAAGTGTCTCAAAGGGCTGCACAAGCTACAACGACATCCTCAGCTCAGATCCCACATCAGGGCAATAAAAAAACTCAAAACAATGGGCAACAGGTGCAATGGATGCCAAGTAGATTCAGTTAATGTGAGAGTGACACAAAAGAATGGCATCTGTCAAGTTGGGTCTTTTCCTTTTCATACCTGCTATGGATATGAACTGTGCCTTTTGAGATGCTCGACCTTCTCAAATAAATCTAAGACAGACAATTTTGTTTGACTTTTTGAAAGAAAATGTTAAATTTATTCTTATGTGTCACACCTTTGGGGGGGGGTTTCGGCTGGCAAAGCGGCCGTGCCAGCAAAGTTGCGGGTTCTAGGATCGATCTCCGCTTCCGGCATCTTAGTCACTGCCGCTGTGTCCTTGAGCAATTCACTTTATTCACCTGCTCCCAGTGCCACCCACACTGGTTTAAATGTAGCTTTAAGATGTAGATAATGGGTTTCACGTAAAGTGCTTTGAATCTCTAGAGAAAAGCGCTATATAAATATAATTAATACACCTTGAGACAAAAAATAAGGTGACTGACAGTCTAAAAGCAATATGTCTTCCATCACTAGTTATGTTGCAGTTATATCCATTTTTATCTACAATGTATAAAAATATCAAGTTATTTTGGAGTGAAAAATCTCAATTAGGTTTTTCTCAAAATCGTGCAACCCTCGGTAGGAGTATATATGGTTTGTTGTCATTACAGGCTACGCTCACAGGATATACTCCACATGTTGGTTCCTAGAGCCAACACAGAACTTGGAAAAAATAATTAAGTTATGCTGCTCCCTGGTCATGGAATGTTCTATTCTATATAACAGAATTCTATTCTGTGGTATGTGTTTTATGTTGCACGATTGCGCCAAGTAAAATTCCTAGTTTGTGAACCCGTTCTCAAACAATGGCAATAAAAACTATTCTGATTCTGACATCCAGAAAGATCTGAGGCTACCAGAATTATTCACTGTGGGGGAGTTTATGTCCATTTTAAAAGATCAAGGAACCAGTTCTCTTGGGAAATGTACTTGCTTTTAAATTGATATATTACTTACCGCATATTTCGGACTATAAGTCGCAGTTTTTTTTTCATAGTTTGGCCGAGGGTGCGACTTATACTCAGGAGCGACTTATGTGTGAAATTAACACATTACCGTAAAATATCAAATAATATTATTTAGCTCATTCACATCAGAGACTAGACATAAGATTTCATGGGATTTAGCAATTAGGAGTGACAGATTGTTTGGTAAACGTATAGCATGTTCTATATGTTATAGTTATGTGTGTGAATGTGAGTGTGAATGTTGTCTGTCTATCTGTGTTGGCCCTGTGATGAGGTGGCGACTTGTCCAGGGTGTACCCCGCCTTCCGCCTGATTGTAGCTGAGATAGGCTCCAGCGCCCCCCGCGACCCCGAAGGGAATAAGCAGTAGAAAATGGATGGATGGACATAAGAGACTAGACGTATAAGATTTCATGGGATTTAGCGATTAGGAGTGACAGATTGTTTGGTATACGTATAACATGTTCTATGTTATAGTTATTTGAATGACTCTTACCATAATATGTTACGTTAACATACCAGGCACGTTCTTAGTTGGTTATTTATGCGTCATATAACGTACACTTATTCAGCCTGTTGTTCACTATTCTTTATTTATTTTAAATTGCCTTTCACATGTCTATTCTTGGTGTTGGGTTTTATCAAATAAATTTCCCCCAAAAAATGCGACTTATACTCCAGTGTGACTTATATATGTTTTTTTCCTTCATTATTATGCATTTTCGGCCGGTGCGACTTATACCCAGAAAAATACGGTAATCGTTTTAAATTATTTTTGACCTGTTGTGGTATGACTGCTGCTGTTCTGTTGTATTGTCTTTTTGTAATTATTATTGTAACTTTGCTTGTGCCACCCTCTTTGTCAGGTCCCTCTTGAAAGACGTTTTGTCTCAGTGAGTCTTTACCTGGTTAAATAAAGGAAATTGATTGATGTGTTCACAACACATTTATGGAATGAAACTATCAGAAAGCATGCATTTGATGTTTAGTGTTACCGTATTTTCCGCACTATAAGGCGCACCTAAAAACCACAATTTTTCTCAAAAGCTGACAGTGCGCCTTATAACCCGGTGCGCTTTATTACGATTCATTTTCATAAAGTTTCGATCTCGCAACTTCGGTAAACAGCCGCCATCTTTTTTCCCGGTAGAACAGGAAGCGCTTCTTCTTCTACGCAAGCAACCGCCAAGGAAAGCACCCGCCCCCATAGAACAGGAAGCGCTTCTTCTTCTACTGTAAGCAACCACCCGCCCCCGGAAGAAGAAGAAAAAACGCGCGGATATCACCGTACGTTTCATTTCCTGTTTACATCTGTAAAGACCACAAAATGGCTCCTACTAAGCGATCCGGTTCATAAAAAGACGCAATCTCTCCATCCGCACACGGATTACTACCGTATTTCACAGCAACTGATATTCCTGTGAACCGCACTGTGGAACGGGAGCACGTACGGTGAATATTCGCACCACAGGGAATGAGAAGTCATCCTTCACTGTGGTTCTAGCTTGCCATGCTAACTTCCACCCATGGTGATATTCAAAAGGAAGACCTTGCCAAAAGAGACCTTTCCAGCCGGCGTCATCATAAAAGCTAACTCGAAGGGATGGATGGATGAAGAAAAGATGAGCGAGTGGTTAAGGGAAGTTTACGCGAAGAGGCCGGGTGGCTTTTTTCACACAGCTCCGAAGGCGAACACACCTTCACTAAGACGGGCAGACAGCGCCGGACGACATACGCCAACATCTGCCAGTGGATCGTAAATGCCTGGGCAGATATTTCGGTCACAACTGTGGTCCGAGCTTTCCGGAAGGCAGGATTCACAGAACTGCTGGACAACAGTGACACTGACTCCGGTGACTTCGACGAGACGGAACCGGCCATTTTGGATCCCGTATTCGCCCAACTTTTCAATTCGGACACCGAAGACGAAGAATTTACGAATGAAGAATAACTTCAGAAGGTGAGCGCTATGTTTATTTTGTGTGTTGTGACATTAACGTTCGAGCAACATTATGTTGCTATTGTTCTACACCATTTTGAATTTTACTATGTTTGTGATTGCACATTTGCGTACATTTTGGGACAGAGTTGTTAGAACGCTGGTTTTCAATATATTATTAAAGTTTGACTGAACTATCTGACTGTTTTTTTGACATTCCCTTTAGCGCAGCGTAGGCGCGGCTTATAATCCGGGGCGGCTTATTGGTGGACAAAGTTATGAAATATGTAATTCATTGAAGGTGCGGCTAATAATCCGGTGCGCCTTATAGTGCGGAAAATACGGTAGGTTAAAATATACAATGAAGACGTGAGCAGAATCATGACACATCTGAGTTATGTAGCAGCATCGAGGGGGAAGGACATCAGTTTGAAGGTCACATCAACGACATTATTGTGAAGAAACCCCATCACACACATGCCACATACTTAGGGCACACAAGTACGTTTATTAGGCGACTACGCAACAAATTAATTTGTCATGCGTTAGCATTTAAACTGCTAGCCCATTCGAAGAAAGCCCTACTCAAAACATGAATTGGTTTCATTTCACTTGAGTACAAGCGAACTTCATGAAGACAAATCTCTTGTATTTCTTCCAAGAGTCACGTGACAGCGCAAAGGAGAAATTGCGTAGTAAGTCACGACTGATTAAGTTAGCTACAAGCTAACCGCTACCACCCCGTGTGCTCATACCGTGTACCGCATTCGACAATGACGCATGCTCATGTATATGTGTAACAAAGGTGTAAAGCATATGAGAATGATTTATTTCATTTAAATGTGCGACAAACCAACCTTTGTGAGCCGGGACGACACATTCCGTGTACCGTTGTTTGTCCAGAGAGTCCTTGAAACGCTGCTAGCAAAGCTTAACATTCTGACAGCTCGGCTAATAGAATCTAATCAAACGAGTGGAATTATCTTGAAGTCAGGAACCAATTCGTGCTTCGAATGTCCCAGATAGCGAGTCCTCGGTTGGAATTAAGACTTGAGTGCGGCGACGCTCCCCGGAGTTCGACAGTAGATAAAGTGCGACGCTGCTTCTGGAATGATCCAACACATGTTACACCATGCAGCACCGAAGGACCCCTGAAATAGGTTGCACACGCAGTGCCTGACTCTTGCTTTACAGTTTAGGGAAGGCAAACAAGGTTTTTAAAAGAAGAAACAAAATGTTGCATTAATTTGGAGTTTATAGTATGGTATAAATGTTTTGAAAGAAAATGTATTAACAACTTGCGTTATTTTAAGGGTGTTTATGATTAGGATTAGAACTGGGCACCTACACGTTGTGGCAATGTGAAGGTCATGATGTAAGGAGTACCTGTGACGGTTTCACTTGTGTTACATCAGGGATGCATTTTAGAGGGGGATCACTTACGGTTAACAACTGCTCTGTTTGTAATGTTGACATAGAAAATGCGAATAATGTATTTTTGGAATGTAACAGTAAACAAAATAAATTAACAAATTAAAAAGATGGTTTCACAAAAACAGACTATCTTTGAATCTCAGTAGGGGTGTGGGAAAAAATCTATTTGAATTCGAATCGCGATTCTCACGATTCTAATTTTTTAAAAATCCACCCATCCATCCATCCATTTTCTACCGCTTATTCCCTTTGGGTCGTGGGGGTGCTGGAGCCTATCTCAGCTACAATCGGGCGGAAGGCGGGGTACACCCTGGACAAGTCGCCACCTCATCACAGGGCCAACACAGATAGACAGACATCATTCACACTCACATTAACACACTAGGGCCAATTTAGTTTTGCCAATTAACCTATCCCCAGGTGCATGTCTTTGGAGGTGGGAGGAAGCCGGACTACCCAGAGGGAACCCACGCAGTCACGGGGAGAACATGCAAACTCCACACAGAAAGATCCCGAGCCCGAGATTGAAGTCAGGACTACTCAGGACCTTCATTTTGTGAGGCAGACGCACTAACCCCTCTTCCACCGTGCTGCCCTTTTTTTTTTCTTTTTTTTCTTTTTTTAATGAATCAATCCAACAAAACAATACACAACAATACCATAACAATGCAATCCAATTCCAAAACCAAACCTGACCCAGCAACACTCAGAACTGCAATAAACAGAGCAATTGAGAGGAGACACACACACGACACAGAACAAACCAAAAGTAGTGAAACAAAAATGAATATTATCAACAACAGTATCAATATTAGTTACAATTTCAACATAGCAGTGATTAAAAATTCCTCATTGATAATATCATTAGACATTTATAAAAAACAAACAAAAAAAACAATAGTGTCACAGTGGCTTACACTTGCATCACATCTCATAAGCTTGACAACACACTATGTCCAATATTTTCACAAAAATAAAATAAGTAATATTTTTGGTTCATTTAATAGTTAAAACCAATTTACATTATTGCAATCAGTTGATAAAACATTGTCCTTTACAATTATAAAAGCTTTTTACAAAAATCTTCTACTCTGCTTGCATGTCAGCAGACTGGGGTAGATCCTGCTGAAATCCTATGTATTGAATGAAAAGAGAATCGTTTTGAATCGGGGAAAAATCATTTTTGAATCGAGAATCGTGTTGAATTGAAAAAAAACAAAACTATTTTGAATCGAATCGAATCGTGACCCCAAGAATCGATATTGAATCGAATCGTGGGACACCCAAAGATTCACAGCCCTAAATCTCAGTAAAGCAAAAATAATGCTATTTAGTAACAGTAGAAAAGAGCATCATACACAAATACAAATAGACGGAGTGGACATTGAAAGGGTAAAAGAAACAAGATTTTTGAGAGTATTAACAGATGATCAAATGAACTGGAAATCTCATATACAAAACATACAACATAAGGTGGCAAAAAACATTTCAATAATGAATAAAGAAAAATACGTCCTGGGCCAAAAATCACTTCATATTCTCTACTGCTCGCTAGTGTTACCATATCTGAGTTATTATGTAGAAATATGGAAAAATAACTACAAATGTGCACTACATTCGCTAACCGTGTTACAAAAAAGATCAGTTAGAATAATACATAATGTTGGATATAGAGAACATACAAACCCTTTGTTTATTGAGTCAAAAATATTAAGTTTGGTGATTTGGTAAAATTGCAAACAGCTAAAATGATGTACAAAGCAAACTATAACCTCCTACCAAAGAATGTACAACAATTCTTCTCAACTAAAGAGGAGAAATATAACCTTAGAGGAAAAAATAATTTGAAACATTTGTATGCACGTACAACACTTAGAACCTTTAGCATATCAGTATGTGGAATTAAATTATGGAATGGATTAAGTAAAGAAGTTAAACATTGTACTGATATGATCCAGTTTAAGATGTTGTTCAAAATAATAGTGCTTACAAAGTACAAAGAAGAAGAATTATGAGAAATACTTTCAACCTTATTGAAAATAAGATATTCTTCATTTCAGTATGTTAATAATGACTGAATTAATTAATTACATATTACAAAACTGTTGTGTATACTAATTCACAGATGTTATTTTATTATATAAAAAGGTCAGTAAATTATTCTATATTTGTAAACGCTCTGAAGTGGGAAAGGGGTAGGATTAAATAAGCTTTGCTTCTTCCTACTCCTTTTCGGACATGATGTAAACTGAAATGATATGAAATTGTGTGATGTATTATACTGTAAGTGTGTTCATGTTCAAAATAAATGAAAGAAAGAAAGAAACGTATTTTGGAAGGAGCAAAGAGGCATATTTGTAAAAGATAGCCACATAGAAATAGTTGTTAATATTAAAAAAAACAATTATAAATAAAATATTTTTTTTAAGTGACATGCATTCTTCTCATTGGATTTAGAATTTTAAAATATTAGTTAAAACTTGAAACATGTGTAATGATAGGAGAGCCCTAAGTTATTGTCTTGTTTTGGATAAATGTAATTAATTTTAGATAATGTTGCGTTTTGGACCAGTTGTTCCTCCCAGGGAATTCAAGTCATTATTCGCTCCCAAGTTCTTTCCGACACTTAAAGCTGAGTTGAAAAACCACCAGAGACAGAATAGTTATTTTGTTGTATATTCTCAAAGCTTTGCCAATATACATTTTTATTGAGACCAGTCTAACCCTAGAACATTCTATTGTGCCTCTCCAAAATGCAAAAAGCTTTGAGAATATACAACAAAATACCTATTCTGTCTCTGGTGGTTTTTCAACTCAGCTTTAAGTGTCGGAAAGAACTTGGGAGCGAATTGTGACTTGAATTCCCTGGGAGGAACAACTGGTCCAAAACGCAACAATAACCCCAGTTAGTTTTTTTTGCCTCTTTTATTTTGTACAGTCTCTATCAGTTTTACTTTTATTTTCTGATTATTTTTGTATGTTGATTGTGTTTGTTTTGTTTTGATGTGTAAATTGCTCAACCTGTTGTTAATCGATTAATTGGATTGGAAGTGCTTTATTTTATTTGTTTGTTCAAATAAAAAAATATATATCGGGGATGTAGTGGAAATAGCTACCGAATACCTTATCCTTATTTAAAAGTCGGAATGCAGTGATTGAGATTATAAATATATAAACAGCTTGGCGATGACCAGTATGTTTTCATTTTTTTTGTTCAGTAAAAATGTATATGTAAGACATTTACAATGGAATTGTTCCATTTGGAATATTCACTGCAATTCAGGGGTCAGTTTTACGTTGTCAGTTTCCGTTTTCCATGAACGCAACACTTAATCTCGCGAGATTTTGACCTCAGTAACGCTGTACGTGGCTGGGTGGTTCAGGAATAAAAACAATCATAATCAGGTTTTAAAATATATCCATCGTTAATGACCGCAAACAAAAGGCAGAGTTAATGACGTATGGAGATATATGTTTTTAGAGTAATAGTGTTTGTGTTGTAATGTTTATTTAGAATTGTTTGGCCAGCCGGCTGTAATAGCAGCTGTAAAAGGAGAGTTTGTTGCAGCCTGCCAGCGAGTAATGGCGGAGAGTATTTCTTCTGGTGACTTCTCTGTCCTTCCTCCGCCAAGGACTCGTATCTTCAAGATCATCGTGATCGGGGACTCGGGGGTTGGGAAGACCTGCCTCACCTACCGCTTCTGTGCCGGCAAGTTCCCGGAGAAGACCGAGGCCACGATCGGGGTGGACTTCAGAGAGCGGCTGGTGGACATTGACGGCGAGAAGATCAAGGTAAATACTTAAATATTAATATTACATGTCAAATATTAACATTGTATTGCAGTTATTTTAACTATTTAATTAATTGTAGGAAATCAACAATATTATGAAATAAACAGCAGGTTCATGGAACATATAAATGTTATTCTTTTAGCAATGATTTTATGTTATTGTTAGTTGGGCGATACTAGAAATGTTGGTATCGAGCCAGTACCAAACCGAGACAGGGTCAGTATTGTTGTTCCGTATCATCGTTTCATATAACATGTTTCCTGCACAACCACATAGTCAATAAACTATTCCTTAATTTATTTTACACAATATTACAATATATTACTCATTCCCTCCATCCATCCATCCATTTCTACCGCTTGTCCCTTTCGGGATTGTGGGGGGTGCTGAAGCCTATCTCAGCTGCATTCGGGTGGAAGGCGGTGTACACCCTGGACAAGTCGCCACCTCATCGCAGGGCCAACACAGATAGAGACAACATTCACATTCACACACTAGGATTTTGCAATTTTGCCAGTTCACGAGTTCAACCAATCCCAGAAAATTATGTGCGTTCTCGCAACTTTGCCCAATGTCAAGTCAAGTCAACTTTATTGTCAATCAGACCATGCAACAGTACATTACACAGCAGACTGAAATTGTGTTTCTCCCATACTCCAATGTGCGATATTAAAACAAGATTTGACACACATTAAGCATAAACTACACATTAGACTAAACATAGGCCAGATATTTAACAGATAAACAAATGACAGACAGTGAGCTTACAGCTACCAACCTGTCATACTGTTCAAGAATATAGTCAGGATGAGGTATTTACTGTAGTGCAATACAAGGTGCAATATGGCAAAGATGCAGAGTAGCAGCATAGAGATGAATAGTTTCGTAAACTTATTACATTCTTGAGCAAGGGGATATTGGCCTATGTGCATAAGACAGTGGTTCTTAACCTTGTTGGAGGTACCGAACCCCACCAGTTTCATATGTGCATTCACAGAACCCTTCTTTAGAGAAAAATAAAATGTATTTTTTTCAAATTCAAGACAAAGTTATATGTTTTTGGTAACACTTTAGTATGGGGAACATATTCTAAGTAACAAAGACTTAATTTAGAGTTTTTTGGACACTAGGGGAACATATTCTAAGTAACAAAGACTTAATTCAGAGTTATTTGGTTAGGGTTAGGGTTAGAGGTTTAGGGCCAGGGTTAGAGGGTTAGGGTTATAATAAGGCCATGCTGTTTAGTACTTAATAATGACTAGTTAAGAGCCAATATGTTACTAATTTGCATGTTATTAAGCAACTCATTAATGATGAATATGTTCCCCATACTAAAGTGTTACCATGTTTTATTACTGGTGCACAAAATGAACCATGTATGAACATCACCTTGTTCAAAGAACAAAACCAACACAGTGCATAAACTCACAACAAATTACACACCTGCAAATCAGTCTGACTTCTGCTGTTGTCGTATCCGTAATACGCCGATAGGGAGAAGTTTGTATTTACACGATGAGTCGGGTGTGTCTTGACCTCCGCCGAACCCCTTAGCCCAACTCACCGAACCCCTAGGGTTCGATCGAACCCAGGTTAAGAACCACTGGCATAAGAGTATTTTGCAGACATTGCGTTTGTCTTTTTCACAGTTCCACAGGTCTTTGTGCGTGAGGGTTGTGGGGGGATTTGTAATCCAGTTTTCATAAATGAGTTGAGCAGTCTGGTGGCTTGTAGGAAAAAGCTATTGCTGAGTTTGGTAGTCTTGCAATGCGGACTGCTGTAGCACTTGCCAGATGGTGGGAGAGTGAACAGGTGGCTGGGGTCTTTGATGATGTTTGTGGCTCATTTGTGGCAGTGGGATGGGTATATGTCCTGGATGGATGGTTGGGCTGATCTGGTGATCTTCTCAGTTGACCTCACCACCCTCTGCAGAGCTTTCCGGTCAGCAGCAGAACAGCTACCATACCAGACTGAGAGACTGCTGGTGAGGATGCTCTCAATGGCACCCCTGTAGAAGGTGGTGAGTGACAGTGGAGGCGTAGGAATTGGAGGCGTTGCCGAGTGTTCTTGACAAGGGAGGTGGTGTTGGTAGACCATGACATGTCAACAGTGATGTGCACCCCCAGAAACTTGGTGTTTTTCACTGATTCTACAGCACTGCCATTGATGGTGAGGGGTGTGTGTGGGTTGTGATTTCTCCCGAAGTCCACAGTTATTTCCTTAGTTTTATTGACATTGAGATGAAAATTGTTGGTGTCACACCGGTTAATGAGTTGGAGTACCTCATCTCTGTAGGCTGAGTCGTCGTGGTTGCTGATGAGGCCCACCACTGTTGTGTCATCTGCAAAATTGATGATGTGGTTTGAGTTGTATCTGGCACAACAGTCGTGAGTCATCAGTGTAAACAGCAGAGGACTCAACACACATCCTTGAGGGACCCCGGTGTTCATGATGATGGTCTATGAAGAATTTTTGCCAACTCTTACTGTCTGTTGGTGAGAAAATCTAGTAACCAGTTGCAAAGTGGAGTGCTGATGTCTACAGCACAGAGTTTTTTCACCAGGTGTTGTGGGATGACTGTTTTGAAGTCAGAGCTGAAGTCGAAGTGCCCGCAACATCCTCTCACATTTTGGCCAATCAGCTAGGGATGGGTACCTTTGTCATTTGAACCGATACGGTACCATTTCCCGGTACCTGGGAAACGAAACCGGTATTTAACGGTACCAATATTCAGTACTTTTGTGTGTGTTAATAAGTATTGCTTGTAAAAAGAAAGTCACATTTTTTATCAGAACATTTTAAAATGAGCTGATTATAACGTACGTCCAGTTGTTAAATCTTGTTTTATTATTACATTTCTAAGTCACTTTATTTTTTATATTTTATTTTATTTCTATTTTTTTAAATTATTTCAAACAACATAAAAAAACACAAGATACATTTACCATTAGTGCATCAACCCCCCAAAAAACCTCCCTCCCCCATCCACACTCATTTACACAAAAGGGGCTGTCTCTTTCTGTTATTAAAAACTTCTGGTTCCTACAATATAGAATAATATAGTCTGCAAGGGATACAGTCCTCAAAGCACACATGATTGTGTGTGCTGCTGGTCCACTAACATTTTCATTAATTACTATTTTTTATGTAATTGTTTTTATATTGTTTTACTTTCTTTTTTATTCAAGAAAAAGTATATATATTTTTTTAATTTATTTATCTTATTTTATTCCATTTAAAAAAAAAAAAATAGAACAAATAAAGGACCTTATCTTCACCAGACCGGGTTGTCAATGAAATCAGATTGTTCAAAAGGGTTCTTAAAACCAGGTCCAGTTCAGATTATGTCCAGATCGGGCTCAGCAACACACACCTTCACCCATGTACACTGAAAACCAGCGAACACAACAGGTTGCATACAATCCACAAACAAAAATACATTTTCAAATTAAGTACCCATGTACAGTCCAGATCACATCCAAGTCGGACTCGGCAACACACACCTTCATTTATGTACACTTAAAATACGGAACACAACAACAGATTTTTCTTTGTTAGCATTGAAAATTGCAACATTGCCTGAGCTTTATTATAATCGCAATATTGCTGAACGTGCTCAAAAAGTATTTATAAACACACTGAAATCTTGAGATTTTTTCAATAACTAAAATTATTAGACACACTGTTAAAAACACACTATTTTGCATGTTTTCTATTTCTTATGCTTCACTGATAGTGTTTTAGTCTTAGTATTTAATCTGTTAATGGCTGAACTTTTAATGTTTAAATATAAGTTCATAGTTTTACACTTTAATATTTAGTCAAATTAAGTGCATTGAAAATAAAATGTATTATTATTTCTGGTGGGCAATACCTAAAAATTAGCCTCCAAAAAAGCACATTGTAAGAATAGAAGACAAGTGAAAAATATAGATTGGCCGACACTGACAATTTGTTGGCATTTTCTTGTCATCTTTGGCGTAGTGTTGTCCCGATACCAATATTTTGGTACCGGTACCAAAGTTATTTCGATACTTTTTGGTACTTTTCTAAATAAAGGGGATCACAAAAAATTGCATTATTGGCTTTATTTTAACAAAAAATCTTACGGTACATTAAACATATGTTTCTTATTGCAAGTTTGTCCATAAATAAAATAGTGAACATACTAGACAAATTGTCTTTTATTAGTAAGTAAGCAAACAAAGGCTCTTAATTTAGCTGCTGACGTCATTTATCATGCTATTATTTTGTCAAAATGATTAAGGAGAAGTGGTAGAAAATGAATTATTAATCTACTTGTTCATTTTACTGTTAATATCTGCTTACTTTCTCTTTTAACATGTTCTATCTACACTTCTGTAAAAATCTAATAATCACTTATTCTTCTGTTGTTTGAAGTTGATACTTTACATTAGTTTTGGATGATACCACAAATTTGGGTACAGTCGTTACAGGATCATACATTGGTCATATTCAAAGTCCTCATGTGTCCAGGGACATATTTCCTGAGTTTATAAACATAATATAAATTTAAAAAAACAAAATATGTTGTGATGCCAAAAAATATCGACGTAATCATAGTAGCATCGACTAGATACGCTACTGTACTTGGTATCTTTACAGTGGATGTCAGGTGTCGATCCACTAATGGCGTTTGTTTACAGCGTGTAGTGAAGCATGTTTAGCTATTTCTATTTAGCTATTCCCCCCCACGCCCCCGGGTGGATTGTGGCAGACCGGTACTTTTTAGAGGCGGTATAGTACCGAATATGATTCATTAGTATCGCGGTACTATACTAATACTGGTATACCGTACAACACTACTTTGGTGTGAGTCTATGTAATACATGTAAATGTGTGTAATAAAATATATTTTTTTCTACAGATCCAGCTGTGGGACACAGCGGGCCAGGAGCGTTTCAGGAAGTCCATGGTGCAGCACTACTACCGCAACGTGCACGCAGTAGTCTTCGTATACGACATCACCAATGCTGCTAGTTTCCGCAGCCTCCCAGCGTGGATTGAGGAGTGCAAGCAGCATGCTTTGGGAACAGAGGTGCCCAGGATCCTGGTGGGGAACAAGTGCGATCTCCGAGACGGCGTTCAAGTGGGAACAGACGTGGCCCAACAGTTTGCAGACTCTCACTCCATGCCGTTGTTCGAGACCTCGGCTAAGAACCCCAACAGCCAAGGGGGCTTGAGCACCGGAAACAGTGACCACGTGGAGGCCATATTCATGACGGTGGCTCACAAGCTGAAGTCTCAGAAGCCTCTGGTGTTGAGCCAGCCTCCTGTGGGATCAGGAAGCAGCATCAAACTGAGCTGCAGAAGGGAGGACGGAGCTGATTTGTCGCAAGGATGGACCTGCAGCAGCTGCTGATTTGATGGACACGACTCAACAAGACAATCATGAGGACGTAGACTTCTTCTTTAAAGCCATAAAAACATGGCGGACATTGTGTTGTCGTATGGGTAGAACTGGTTTGTGTTGAAGTGAGAAGAGTGTGACAACGTGGTCATAAATCAATTCAAACTGTGACTTGTGCTCTTTGGCCTCTGACAAGCTTTAAAACATTCACTTCTTCCTCCTTTCTGACCGGACTGTAAGACACATTACACGTCAGCCAACCATCTTCTGCTTCTTACTAAAAAAGTGCCCACAGAGGTTGGATTCCACCACAGTAATTAACAAAACGTACACATTTAATTTCCTTTTTATATTGTTAGTCCAAAGATAGTTTTCTCATCACTGTAGTCAAGACAAAGCCTTCCAATTAAGTGCCAGAAGTTATCGGTTTGCATGCTAGTTTGTCTTCAGTTTTAAGATTTTGTTTATCTTGATTGAAGGGAGCTTCAGTTTGTTTACACCAGTTATTCCTGCATCATACAGATTGATGCAACAATGTTTTTTATTGGCATGTGGTTATTTATTATAAGAACAAAAGCTTTATTTTTTCAGTTTTGTTGCTCTGCATTGCTGTATATATATTTTATGTAAATGATTTGTAATTAACATTGAGGAATAAATGCAAGAATCCCAAGTAATTTAAAATAATAAAATAAAAACTGTTAAATAATGAGGTGCAAATACACTGAGTAGCCTGAAAGTGCTGTTTGCAACCTTTACATGGCTGCCTAAAGGGCGCTCATTTTCCAAAGTGTTGTAAGCATTATATTTTGCCTTCTTCCGGCTTTAAGCACCTTTACTATGTTCCACGTAACACACACACACACACACACACACACACACACACACACACACTAGTAGGGCCCTAGGCTTTGTATGATTCTAAACAGGATTTTGTGTGTGGCCCCATTTCAGTCTTAATATAACTAGTATAACACATTAGGTCAGGGATTCTCAAACTGTGGTATATTTGACACTAGTGGTACGCGGGCTCCAAAGAGTGGCACGCCAAAGAATCACTTGATTGAATATAGGAAAATAAAACACTGTACTTTAAACACAGTGTTACTGTTCAAACTGTGTGTAATGTTACAGTGGCCTAAAATAATAAGTATACTTATTAAATAAAGCCTCGCCTTGTTTTTAATGCATACTTACGCTATTGTATTTTAATGTTGGTCATTATGGTGATATTTGGAGAGCAAAGTTTTTTCTAAGGTGGTACTTGGTGAAAAAAGTTTGAGAACTACTTGCACTAGGGGCTGTATGGCTGACTGCAGCCTATAGTGAGTAATGTAATACAGTGGTCCTTCTCCACATTGTGTTTCAAAGTTTATAGCTTGTGACTATGTGGGCTTTACTGTACCTCATGTATAGATGGTTTTAATGATGCAAAACATATTTAGAAAGTCGTAAACAGATTTTTTTAATGCTTTAGCTACAAAGATATTCCATTTATAATTAATCCCTACTTTGCAGAAATTAATTTACTACGGTAAACAAGGGTTTTGCTCTTAGTGACCAGAAGTAGATTTGGCTATGGCAGGGGTCGGCAACCCGCGGCTCTTTGATCACTCTGATGTGGCTCAGCTGCATACTCGCTGACCCTCCCGATTTTTCCTGGAGACTTCCGAATTTCAGTGCCTCTCCTGAAAATCTCCCGGGGCAACAATTTTGAGGGCGTGCCTTTAGCGTCCGATTTTACACTATCTGCGTGCCGGCCCATTCACATGTTGTATGCGGGCTCTGCCCTTCACACGTAAGTGACTGCAATGCATACTTGGTCAACAGCCATACAGGTCACACTGAGGGTGGCCGTATAAAACAACTTTAACACTGTTACTAATATGCGCCACACTGTCAACCCACACCAAACAAGAATGACAAACACATTTTTGGAGAATATCCGCACCGTAACACAACATAAACACAACAGAACAAATACCCAGAATCCCAAGCAGCACTAACTCTTCCGGGCTACATTGTACACCCCCGCTACCATCAAACCCCGCCCCCCCCAACCCCGCCCACCTCAACCGACGCACGGAGGGGGGAGGGGGGGTTGATGTGTGGGGGGGAGCGGGGTTTGGTGGTAGTGGGGGTGTATAATGTAGCCCGGAAGAGTTAGTGCTGCATGGGATTCTGGGTATTTGTTCTGTTGTGTCACGGTGCGGATGTTCTCCAGAAATGTGTTTGTCCTTCTTGTTTGGTGTGGGTTCACAGTGTGGCACATATTTGTAACAGTGTTAAAGTTGTTTTATACGGCCACCCTCAGTGCAACCTGTATGTATATTGACTAAGTATGCATTGCAGTCACTTATGTGTGTCTGCAGAAGCCGCATACAACATGTAACTGGGCTGGCACGCTGTTAATACAGCCTGTAGAGGGCGTTAAAGACAGTACCATCACGGCACTCCCTTATTATTGTTGTTTGGGTGAAAATCAGCAGACATTCGAGAGAATACCGGTAGTTGCCCTGAATTTCGGGAGTCTCCCAGAAGAATTGGGAGGGTTGGCAAGTATGACGCTGTCAAGCGCCATTCGTACAGAACTCGCAAAATAACGTCTCGCGGGCCGCGTGTCTGGTTTATAGATAGCACAAATAAAAAATAAAAAAACTATGCAGTGTTATTTCATTTTAAATTTCAAGAGTTTTGTGGCTCCCATTGTTTTCTTGAATTTGTGAAACGGGTCAAAATGGCTCTTTTGAGTGGTAAAGGTTGCCGACCACTGGGCTATGGGAACCTAAAGTGTGTGCATAAAAAACACAACCAACAAAAATGCAGCACAGATACTGTATGTTTGTAATTAGATATTAAGAAACAATGTATTATTGTTTCACAAAATATGTAAAGATTTGTATTTGTATTGGCATCACTAATTTGACCCTAGTGTGTGAATGTTGTCTGTCTATCTGTGTTGGCCCTGCGATGAGGTAATGACCTGTTCAGGCTGTACCCCGCCTTCCGCCTGAATGCAGCTGGGATAGGCTCCCCGAAAGGGACGCGGTAAAAATGGATGGATGGGTAAATAATCATGTATGAACAATAAACAAAAAGACTACATTGACAACTACAATTCAGTTAAATTCAATATGTTCAATAGTCACATGTTTATAAAAATGTTTACTGTATGAAAAGGTACAATAATAGTTCAATCATATCGCCTTCCGCAGTATTCAGTATCATTGAATGTATATTCTATCGGAACAACAACATGACTGCAAATTATTTGTTGCTGCTCTTGGACTGATTTTGTGTATGTGCGCGCTGTGTGTGTGTGTACGAGACGGCGGTGAGTGACAAGCCTGATACAAGACATTGATACAACGTTGATTATACATACAGGTCCTTTAAAATTAATTTGAAACAGTGTTGTAAAATAGTTGTATTTGTAAATTGAGTTGTCGATGAGCTTCATCAGTTGGTGCTCATAGACTTAGATTGGTCAGATCAGTCTGACTAGATGAAGCCTACTCGGATGAGCGGCGAAACGTCTTGTAAGAAATACCTAACAGTCCAGTTGCGATCGATCGAATGCCCTGAGGTAAATTGAGTTGATGTCAAACGTTGGATTCACGTTTTTGGTTGGAAAATGACCAAAATTCAATGGTCAAATCAATGTCAGAACCCAACATTGATTAAACATTGTCAAAAAGCATGTTGTTTCAAAGTTAGGTTTGAGCTGCTCAATGTCAGGACCTAATTCAACAAGTTCTCAACGTTTTAAAGTCTCGTGCCTGCTGGGATTTGTCAGACCAACAAACAATTTTTAATCCCTCTAATTGTCAAACATACAGTATACACATTTAGAAAGTATCTGTTAAACTACCAATTGTAACAAACTAGCAGGTGGTGTTCTGTTGTATATTTTTTTGGTTTGAAAAATGTATCTTCCAGCAAGCTGCAAACAGCCTCTCTAAGTACTAACAGAAATACAAAGAATGAGTAAAGAAAAATAATTATGAATACAGGAATAAAAGATAACAGCCATTAAAACTCCCCTTTGGTTCATTTATAAAAGTCAGGCAAAAGTGCTTAAATATGATTAAAGTCCTCTTTTTTGACTTAAGCATGTTGTCATGAAGTTTGATACTCGTGTTAAACAATGTCAAAGTATCAAATCATGACGTTCCTTTAGGCGTGAGCTTGCATGCAGTTTTGGATGCTTCTTTTTGCAGGATTTTGTAGTGGCTACAAGACAAAAAAAGGTAAGATAAAGTATTATTGTCATATAGACTCAGCATGCACAAAGAGCGACAGTAAATTATGCCAAAGCAGCTTTTTTTAATTCAGTTAATTTCATGCTTGATCGTGTGCGGGTGTACTTAATGATATAACCAATACATATTATATACATACATACAATGTTTTTGAAGTTTGTTTTTGACTGTGTCTGGGAAAAATGGTGGTGTCAACTTTAAGATACATATTTAAAAAGTGCAAATTTTTTAAAAGATAAATTCGATACTTTTTAAGAGTGGGTCTTGGTTTCAATCGCAATCTGCAAACAGCCAGCTTGCTGACAGACTCAAAAAACTGGTTAAAAAGGGACTGTGGAGCAAAATTAAAACTCAAAGCTTATATTAAACATGTTTCATACACCACAAGGAATGGTTTTAAATGTCCATCCATCCATCTTCTTCCGCTTATCCGAGGTCGGGTCGCGGGGGCAGCAGCCTAAGCAGGGAAGCCCAGACTTCCCTCTCCCCAGCCACTTCGTCCAGCTCCTCCCGGTGGATCCCGAGGCGTTCCCAGGCCAGCCGGGAGACATAGTCTTCCCAACGTGTCCTGGGTCTTCCCCGTGGCCTCCTACCGGTCGGACGTGCCCGAAACACCTCCCGAGGGAGGCGTTCGGGTGGCATCCTGACCAGATGCCCGAACCACCTCATCTGGCTCCTCTCGATATGGAGGAGCAGCGGCTTTACTTTGAGCTCCCCCCGGATGGCAGAGCTTCTCACCCTATCTCTAAGGGAGAGCCCCGCCACCCGGCGGAGGAAACTCATTTCGGCCGCTTGTACCCGTGATCTTGTCCTTTCGGTCATGACCCAAAGCTCATGACCATAGGTGAGGATGGGAACGTAGATCGACCGGTAAATCGAGAGCTTTGCCTTCTGGCTCAGCTCCTTCTTCACCACAACGGATCGATACAGCGTCCGCATTACTGAAGATGCCGCACCGATCCGCCTGTCGATCTCACGATCCACTCTTCCCTCACTCGTGAACAAGACTCCGAGGTACTTGAACTCCTCCACTTGGGGCAAGATCTCCTCCCCAACCCGGAGATGGCACTCCACCCTTTTCCGGGCGAGAACCATGGACTCGGATTTGGAGGTGCTGATTCTCATCCCAGTCGCTTCACACTCGGCTGCGAACCGATCCAGTGAGAGCTGAAGATCTTGGCCAGATGAAGCCATCAGGACCACATCATCTGCAAAAAGCAGAGACCTAATCCTGCAGCCACCAAACCAGATACCCTCAACGCCCTGACTGCGCCTAGAAATTCTGTCCATAAAGGTTATGAACAGAATCGGTGACAAAGGGCAGCCCTGGCGGAGTCCAACCCTCACTGGAAACGTGTCCGACTTACTGCCGGCAATGCGGACCAAGCTCTGACACCGATTATACAGGGAGCGAACCGCCACAATAAGACAGTCCGTTACCCCATACTCTCTGAGCACTCCCCACAGGACTTCCCGGGGTACACGGTCGAATGCCTTCTCCAAGTCCACAAAGCACATGTAGACTGGTTGGGCAAACTCCCATGCACCCTCAAGGACCCTGCCGAGAGTATAGAGCTGGTCCACAGTTCCACGACCAGGACGAAAACCACACTGTTCCTCCTGAATCCGAGGTTCGACTATCCGGCGTAGCCTCCTCTCCAGTACACCTGAATAGACCTTACCGGGAAGGCTGAGGAGTGTGATCCCACGATAGTTGGAACACACCCTCCGGTTCCCCTTCTTAAAGAGAGGAACCACCACCCCGGTCTGCCAATCCAGAGGTACCGCCCCCGATGTCCACGCGATGTTGCAGAGTCTTGTCAACCAAGACAGCCCCACAACATCCAGAGCCTTAAGGAACTCCGGGCGGATCTCATCCACCCCCGGGGCCTTGCCACCGAGGAGCTTTTTAACTACCTCGGCAACCTCAGCCCCAGAAATAGGAGAGCCCACCACAGATTCCCCAGGCCCTGCTTCCTCATAGGAAGACGTGCTGGTAGGATTGAGGAGGTCTTCGAAGTATTCTCTCCACCGATCCACAACATCCGCAGTCGAGGTCAACAGAGCACCATCCCCACCATACACGGTGTTGACACTGCACTGCTTCCCCTTCCTGAGGCGGCGGATGGTGGTCCAGAATTGCTTCGAAGCCGTCCGGAAGTCTTTTTCCATGGCCTCACCGAACTCCTCCCATGTCCGAGTTTTTGCCTCCGCGACCGCTGAAGCCGCACACCGTTTTAAATGTAAAAAAATAAAAAATAATCATAGGTCCCCCTTAGGTCTGGAATGAAGACGTACTCATTGCTAATTAATTACATGACACCTTTTTATTTGGTTGTGAAAAAAAGACGGAACCTGAAGCTTTACTAACTTGTGAATGTCATTGAAATCCATTAAAAAAAAGAGAACACTTTTTAAATTTAAAAAGATCGTATCAATGCAGGCACATTGTGTTGTCATGGTGATGACAACACAATTATTTGTGTTTGCACGCTACAACAGCTTCTTCTTCCTAGCTGGGTGTGAATAATAATCTGTAGATAAAATTTTATTCCGCGTATTATTAAAGAAATCTGATGTTATTTTGATTCTGTGAAGCCGTGAGGTGTCACAGGGGGAATAGACAACTGTGTGTTTGTCAGAGAGTCACGGCTGACAGTATGACATTAACTGTCAAAAATCAACTGAATGAATTGATAAACGCTACATTACAGGTGAAACTCAAAAAATTAGAGTATGGTGCAAAAACTCATTCGTGTCAATTCAACTTTAAATGGGAAACTAATATGTGATGTGTCATTATATATCAAGCCTTCGATATAATTTTGATAATCATACCTTACAGTTTTTGATAACCCCTTCTCTCCATCAAATACACCATCAGTAGCTTTTCCATATTTTCATGGATAAATGTCCGCTGTTTGGACACTCTGGCTGGCACTAGACTCATTCTCTATCAGTATGGTGCAGACTTGCAGTGCTTTGCTCCAACTGCTTCACCCAGTTAGTTAGCCCCTCATAATTTTTGATGATTTATTTCGCTAATTCATCACCCACTTACTTTTCTCAGCACTGTCCTTCACACCCACTCTCTTTCTTCCCATGCGTAGAAAAACAAAGTTATGTCTATTTCTAGCTAGAAACTGTGAGCAAGACTGTATGTTTTGGTCAGATTTTAGAGGGTTTACTGTGTCATTTGCTACAACAAATGGTGGGGAGAATGCTAAACCCAATTTTTGCTTGCAACCTAAAGCATACCAAATAGCCAAAAGCTTGTATCCCGAAAAACTTGACGTATTCCAAGGTACCATAAAATAAACAATCCATACATGCCTTTAAGTCAGGGGTGTCAAACGTACCAGATCAGGCCGGCGTACAGGTTTTATCCGGAGTTTGCTAAGTATAAAAATGAGCCGAAATTTTTGAATGAAAGAAACTGCTGTTCTAAATGTGTCCACTAGATGTCGCAATAGCAATTATTTGTATCTATGTAGATCATGCTACATATGTAAAAAATAAAAATAAAAACACATGTTAGTACATCAGTCAAGGAAAATGAGTAAACTGCATAAATAACATACTGTAATTTGATTTTGTTGTATTTTTTTTATCTTGATAGATTAACACCAATGAGTTGACTGATGAACATTATCACATAATTTATTCAGAAAGTATAAATAACGACAAATAAAGGTAGAATACTATTAACCGCAACATGTTAGTTTAAACAAAACAAGATTATGATTTGTACATTTTCAGAATGTGCTTGTTCTATTTTTTAACAAAGAAAACAATCTGAAGTTGTCTTTATTTTTAAGTTATCGTGCCGTGATTTTACCAGTCCGGCCCACTTGGGAGTAGATTTTTCTCCATGTGGCCCCTGATCGAAAATGAGTTTGTCACCCCTGCTTTAGGTAGAACCCCAGAATAAAAAGTAAACATTCCTATCAGAGCTCGGTGGTTACATATTTACTTGTTAAAAACAATCTCACGTCATCAAGTCACAAGATCAGTCTCAGGACAGTCTGCTGTACGGCGGCAGGTTAGAGGATGCTCCCAAATCCTCCTGTGTTTTCCCACAGTCTGGAGGAGACTGAAAAGGGGAGTTGAAGAGCCTGTCATCACCACCGGCTGTAAGAAGAACAGCATGACAGACTAATGGTTGACATCCTGGCTTCAAAACAATGGAGGTGACCTTACCTTGCCAGGTGCACACCATCTCAGTGTCGCCTGGGTCACACTGTGGAACCAGCGTCTCCTGTAATGCATACTAGAAGTGAGCACATGAACGAGGCCTACATCAAGACTACAAAAAAATAGAAATAAGCCTGAGAGTATTGTTATTGTTACGGTACATGACAGTGACTACAATAGAGACGGTATTTGTTCCTACAAGTCCGGTCCTAGCGTCGTAGCATCCACAGCGGGGGAGACTACAGCAACCCACATAGGCGATGAGAGAAGAAATGAGCAGGCTGACGAAGCAGCTCAGCAGTATGGTGGCGTTGGCGCCCTTCACCATCCTATGCAGCACGAACGTCTGTGCCGAGACAACACGCCTGTTTGTCGTTTGCTTAACTTAAAACAACAACAAGATTATTTTTGTTTTTACCACTTCAAGACTGTCGTGGTGGTGGAAGACCTCTTTATCTTCCTCTCCGTAGGTCAGTGTTAGACAAGCGTAGCCCAAAACAAACACAGTACCCACGCAAGACAGCACCGCTGCCGCCACCATCACGCTCACCTGCAGCAACACAGTCAGGAAAATGATGCATATATGCAATATTGATATGACTAAAAAAACAATCCTAGTCCAAAGTGCACTGATAATTTACATGACTGCATTTTACAATTGCTCCTAGAGATCATATCATATTTTATGGGTTACCAATGTGGGTTATAAACTGCTATTAACATTGTTGATCCTACTACTATGGTATTCACATTAAAATTTGTTTTTTTTGTATGTATTTTAAAAGTACACTCCCATGGCTATATGAACATACTTTTCAAATGTTGTTATAGTCAAACAATATTTTCAGAATATTAGATGGAATTTTTAACTGACATATTTCGACTGTCATCTGCAGTATTCTTCATTATTTTAGGCGTGGCCTACCAGGCAGAGCTGTCAAGTCTATCTGATTGGTTGGTACTGATCGGTAATAACGCGATCTGGATTTTATGGACCCCAACGACCGCATTATATAGTACTTTAAGTGGATTAGCCCCACATATATACCAGTACGGTGTGAAATTAGATATTTACATAGAAAGATTTTGTAAATGTTTATTTACAGAGCTAAATTGTTTCCAAATGGTGCCTGTAACATGGCGGAAAAACGGCTGATCAAGTCAAGTCATTGATGTGTTTAATCATCCTTAATGAGATGGATTTTTAGCCTACTTTATACCTGCATTATCCTTTCCATCCTTTGTAACTGAGCTACTGTGTGGAACAATTTCCCTTGTGGATCAATAAAGTTTGTCCAAGTGTAAGGATAAGACTTACTCCTTTTTTGATAAAGTTTTGATGTTTATCAGAATACTTCTTCCTTGTACTTTGTAAACAGTTTGGGTTGGAACAGTTTCTTAAAGTGGATCATTTTAATACATTGTTCGATTTTTCTGCTTAATCCATTCCATAATTTAGCCGTTAGCGAAGACAAATTCATAGATTAGTTGCACCTTTGTATAAACTGCAGGGTTCAAAGCTTGGATAAAAAGTAGCGGCTTACAGTCCGGAAAATACGGTTATATATTGTGAGAATCAGTTTGAATTGAGAATTGTGTTGAATGAAGAATCGATTCGGAATCAAATCATTTCAAGAATCTGAAAGAAATTGAATTGTGAGCAGTTCAGCGTTTCTCAAAGTGTGGGGCGCGCCCCACTGGTGGGGAATAGAGACATGACAGGTGGGGCGCGAGGAACGGGAGGGAATTTCACTTTAATTTTTTTTTTTTTTAGATTTTTTTTTTTTACTATGCTTTCATTTTCTATACACACTGTAAATCACTTTGTGATTCTGTCTGTGAAATCCGCTTTATAAATAAATGTAAATTACTTATTTTTCCCGTAGGCTTTACATTTCTAGGTAGGAGCAAAAGTTTGACAGACATAGCAACAGTAACTAATGGGGGCAGGGCTAAGCGGAACAAACTTGACGAGACAAGCGCAGCAAAATGAAAAGCTGTCCCACTGTCAAACGAAACAGTTGTGAGACGTATATGCGACATTGCAAGTGATCTTGAGGAACAACTCGGAGACAAATGAAAATAAAGTCGTTTTGCTTTACAAGTGGACGAAGCTACTGACAGCAATAAAGACTGCCTGTTCATCGCATACGTCCGCTTTGTGAATGGCGAGTCACTGTGCGAGGATTTGCTGTTTTGCAAATACATCAAAAATAGAGCCTCTGCTGATGAGCTGTTCAGGATAATGGACAGTTTCCTCAAAGAACACGACCTTAAATGGGAAAACTGTGTGGGCTTTTGCTCTGATGGCGCAATGACCATGGCAGGGTCAAGAAACAAGCTGCAGGCTCTAATAAAGAGGGTTGCGCCAAATGCGCATTGGACACACTGTGTCATTCACTGGGAAGCACTCGCGTCAAGGCAGCTCAGCCCCGAACTCAATGAGGTTTTAACAGATGTGAGCGCGGTAAATATGATCAAAACACGACCACTGAAAGCGCGACTATTCTCTGCACTGTGTGAGGAAATGGGAGCTGATCATACAGCCGTGCTGTTTCACCATACTTGCCAACCTTGAGACCTCCGATTTCGGGAGGTGGGGGGCGCGGTTGGGGGTGGGGGCGTGGTTAAGAGGGGAGGAGTATATTTACAGCTAGAATTCACCAAGTCAAGTATTTCACACACACACACACATGTATATATATATATATATATATATATATATATATATATATATATATATATATATATATATATATATATAAAAGAAATACTTGACTTTCAGTGAATTCTAGCTACCGGTATATATATATATATATATATATATATATATATATATATATATATATATATATATATATATATATAAATAAGAGAAATACTTGAATTTCAGTGTTCATTTATTTACACATATACACACACATAACACTCATCTACTCATTGTTGAGTTAAGGGTTGAATTGTCCATCCTTGTTCTATTCTCTGTCATTATTTTTCTAATTATGCTGAACACCCTCTCTGATGATGAATTCTGCTTCGTCTCCTTGTTGTGTGCGCAGTTGTGCACTGCACTCTCTAAAAGCCCTAGATGTTAATGTCACATATGCATGTACATTAGATGGCAGTATTGCCCTGTTTAAGAGTGTCACAACATTGCTGTTTACGGCAGACGAACTGCTTTACGGTAGACGAAAACGTGACTGCTGTTGTTGTGTGTTGTTGCCATGCTGGGAGGACGTTAATGAAACTGCCTAACAATAAACCCACATAAGAAACCAAGAACTCGCCCTCGATCATTCTACAGTTATAACGTGATTGGGCAGGCACGCTGTTTATATTGTGGGAAAGCAGACGTGAAAACATGCTGTCGACACGTCACTCAGGTACGCCTGAATTTCGGGAGATTTTCGGGAGAAAATATGTCCCGGGAGGTTTTCGGGAGAAGCGCTGAATTTCGGGAGTCTACCGGAAAATCCGGGAGGGTTGGCAAGTATGTGTTTCACAGTGAAGCAAGGTGGCTCTCCCGGGGCAAAGTGCTGTCACTTGCCCTGTCTTCCCAAATGCATAGCTCCTCCTTTTTTTTTGCAAAGATTGCAAAGTGGCACTTTTATTTTATTTATTTTGAACTTGATGCAAGTTATATGATTTATTATTGAACTTGATGCAAGTTATAACACTTTTATTTGATTTATTATTGAACTTGATGCAAGTTATAACACTTTTTTTGATTTATTATTGAACTTGATGCAAGTTATAACACTTTTTTTGATTTATTATTGAACTTGATGCAAGTTATAACACTTTTGTTTTATTTATTATTGAACTTGACGCAAGTTATTTTATTTATTATTGAACTTGATGCAAGTTATACCAGGCAGCACGGTGGTAGAGGGGTTAGTGCATCTGCCTCACAATACGAAGGTCCTGAGTAGTCTTGGGTTCAATCCCGGGCTCGGGATCTTTCTGCGTGGAGTTTGTATGTTCTCCCCGTGACTGCGTGGGTTCCCTCCGGGTACTCCGGCTTCCTCCCACCTCCAAAGACATGCACCTGGGGATAGGTTGATTGGCAACACTAAATTGGCCCTAGTGTGTGGATGTGAGTGTGAATGTTGTCTGTCTATCTGTGTTGGCCCTGCGATGAGGTGGCGACTTGTCCAGGGTGTACCCCGCCTTCCGCCCGATTGTAGCTGAGATAGGCTCCAGCGCCCCCCGCGACCACAAAGGGAATAAGCGGTAGAAAATGGATGGATGGGCAAGTTATACCACAGCTGCACAGTTATTTTATTTATTTTTGAACTTGATGTTATTTTATGTTATTGAGTTTGAATGTATACAACTTGATGTTACTTGATGTTCAATAAATTTGAAAATGTTAAGCTTGGCGTTAGCGTTCTGTTGGGGCGATGGGGGCAGGTGGGGCTTGAAAACTCGCCCTTGTCCAAAGTGGGGGATGACAAAAAAAGTTTGAGAACCACTGGAGTAGTCAGTAGATTCACATCACTAATGTTTATACAAGTTTAGATTAGGGAATAACATTTGTAATGAAGGAATGACATTAATGTGTCTTGTAAATAGTAAAACATCCTCAGCACCGGGGCCCCCTTTAGGTTAAGGCGGACCTGGCCGTGTCACCAGTCCGTGATCATTAATACAGATAATCGTTACATCCCTAATGCTTTGCAATGATAACTTTTGAGCTGCCAGTTACAGATGACTTGGTTCTACCTACTGAACAGGACACTTACCAGTATCGAGTTTTTTCTTTGAGAAGCAAATAAAGCCAGAACAGCAGGACAAGCCATGATCTGAAAAAAAGTTCACAACCAGGAGTAAGATGGCAAACAGACTAAGACTACCGGTACACAAAGTAATTTAATGACCCCAAAATGTTGTTTTATTAATTAATTTTAACGGCTGTCATTTTGCATCACAATAGAGTGAAACCTATCTTTTCTGGTCATGCCCCCTCCTGTAGAGGATAAATACTTTGGATCGTGAACAGTCAGCTGTCATATCCAAGTCTGTGACCATTAATTGATGAAGCCTGCTTGGATAAGAGGCAAAACCTTTTTTTACTATAAGACAAGCCAAACAGTCCAGTTGGGATTGATTCTGGGAATACAATGCCCATCCATCCATTTTCTACCGCTTATTCCCTTTGGGGTCGCGGGGAGCGCTGGAGCCTATCTCAGCTACAATCGGGCGGAAGGCGGGGTACACCCTGGACAAGTCGCCACCTCATCGCAGGGCCAACACAGATAGACAGACAACATTCACACTCACATCCACACACTAGGGCCAATTTAGTGTTGCCAATCAACTTATCCCCAGGTGCATGTCTTTGGAGGTGGGAGGAAGCCGGAGTACCCGGAGGGAACCCACGCAGTCACGGGGAGAACATGCAAACTCCACACAGAAAGATCCCGAGCCCGGGATTGAACCCAAGACTACTCAGGACCTTCGTATTGTGAGGCAGATGCACTAACCCCTCTGCCACCATGATCTAATAATAATGGAATATTGACAGACACATTTAACAGTACTGTACTGTAACACATTATGCACAACTGGAGCAGAAATTGATAGATGCACAATTGTGTTGTTATTCTTGCGGTACAAAAGGTGTTTGCTAGTTTCTTCCATGCAAGTCATGTATTAACTGAGCAAATAACACTTACAGGATGCTACTTGCCAAATATAGCTTCAAGCACTTATGGCAGGTGTTGAGTCTGCATCTTTTAAACATGAAGTACAACCCAACTTTCCAGTGTTTCGGCCTGACCCTTTTATCTAGATCAAGGGTCTCCAAACTACGTCCCGCGGCCAGATCCTGCCAGCATACACAATCTGGCCCCTTGGGACGTCCCAAATTAAAAAAAGAAAAATAATTATTTTTTCATTTTCTTTTTTTAATCTGTCCTGTCCAGTCGCTATGTATACATATATTACATGTATGTGTATACATTTGTTTCATCTGACCAAAGAACTTTCCTCCAGAAGGTCTTATCTTTGTCCATGTGATGTCAGATGAAACAAAAATTGAGCTGTTTGGCCACAATACCCAGCAATATGTTTGGAGGAGAAAAGATGAGGCTTTTAATCCCAGGAACCCCGCACCTACCGTTAAGCATGGTGGTGGTAGTATTTTGCTCTGGGCCTGTTTTGCTGCCAATGAAACTGGTGCTTTACAGAGGGTAAATGGTACAATTAAAAAAAGAGGATTACCTCCAAATTCTTCAGGACAACCTAAAATCATCAGCCCGGAGGTTGGGTGTTGGGCGCAGTTGGGTGTTCCAACAGGACAATGACCCCCAACACACGTCAAAAGTGGTAAAGGAATGGCTAAATCAGGCTAGAATTAAGGTTTTAGAATGGCCTTCCCAAAGTCCTGACTTAAACGTGTGGACAATGCTGAAGAAACAAGTCCATGTCAGAAAACCAACAAATTTAGCTGAACTGCACCAATTTTGTCAAGAGGAGTGGTCAAAAATTCAACCAGAAGCTTGCCAGAAGCTTGTGGGTGGTAACCAAAAGCGCCTTTTTGCAGTGAAACTTGCCAAGGGACATGTAACCAAATATTAACATTGCTGTATGTATACTTTTGACCCAGCAGATTTGGTCACATTTTCAGTAGACCCATAATAAATTCATAAAATAACGAAACATCATGAATGTTTTTTGTGACCAACAAGTATGTGCTCCAATCACTTTTATCACAAAAAAATAAGAGTTGTAGAAATGATTGGAAACTCAAGACAGCCATGAGATTATGTTCTTTACAAGTGTACGACTGTGTGTGTGTGCGTGTGTAAGTATATATATATATATATATATATATATATATATATATATATATATATATATATACATACACACAGTTGTGTGTATATATATATATATATATATATATATATATATATATATATATATATATATATATATATATATATATATATATATTTATATATATATATATATACATACACACAGTTGTGTATATATATATATATATATATATATATATATACATACATATACACAGTTGTGCTCATAAGTGGCCAAAAAGTTCAATTTTGGTCTAATCACTCCAAATTACTTTGTTCCAGAAGTTTTGAGGCTTGTCTCTGTGCTGTTTGGCGTAATGTAAGCGGGATACTTTGTGACATTTGCGCAGAAATGGCTTTCTTCTGGCGACTCGACCATGCAGCACATTCTTCTTCAAGTGCCTCCTTATTGTGCATCTTGAAACAGCCACACCACAATTTTTCAGAGAGTCCTGTATTTCAGCTGAAGTTATTTGTGGATTTTTCTTTGCATCTCGAACAATTTTCCTGGCAAAAGTATAGCAAGATCTCGCTACACTTTTTGCGAGATCTCGCTACACTTTTTGCGAGATCTCGCAACACTTTTTGCGAGATCTCGCAACACTTTTTGCGAGATCTCGCAACACTTTTTGCGAGATCTCGCAACACTTTTTGCGAGATCTCGCAACACTTTTTGCGAGATCTCGCAACACTTTTTGCGAGATCTCGCAATACTTTTTGCGAGATCTCGCAATACTTTTTGCGAGATCTCGCTACACTTTTTGCGAGATCTCGCTACACTTTTTGCGAGATCTCGCTACACTTTTTGCGAGATCTCGCAATACTTTTTGCGAGATCTCGCAATACTTTTTGCGAGATCTCGCTATACTTTTAGCGAGATTTCGCTATACTTTTAGCGAGATCTCGCTATACTTTTTGCGAGATCTCGCAATACTTTTTGAGAGATCTCGCAATACTTTTTGAGAGATCTCGCAAATGTTTTTTTTCCTATGTCAGTGAACCGGAAGTAAAACAGACACAGCAATGGTGAACTGGAAGTGAAACAGACAAAGAGATGGAGGAGCCTACCAATCATCCGTGGAAGAAGTTTACTGATTTCTATTTTAGTATTGGCCTAACATCTAAAGACATCAAATCGTATTACGGTCCCACAATAGAGCACAGATGTTGGGTACGCTCCCGCATGCTCCCACTCCTCCATTACTGTGTCTGTTTTACTTCTGGTTCACTGACATAGGAAAAAAAACCTTTTGCGAGATCTCTCAAAAAGTATTGCGAGATCTCGCAAAAAGTATTGCGAGATCTCGCAAAACATCCATGTCCCTTTAGGGGCTCCGTAATTTGTTGTATTATTGTGTAATAATAAAAGATATGCAACTGCATGTTGAACATGTAATTTGTTTCTGCCATAATGGAAAGAAGAAATTATACTTTGTTGACACATTATTTTCAGACTTTTTGACACCTGTGTTTGCTAGTTGAAAGTGATCAAAACCAGCTAAAATAGTTCAGGATAAATCACGATTATTGTTCAGTTTGTAACCTTATGATGTTATTACTATAAACAACACAATGAACAGATTCCGGTACTCACCATTGCGCCCCACACCGGCGTCCTGGTGGTGCTCAGCGGGGTATCTTTGCGGAAGACGGCGTCCATGAAGCCGCAGATGAGGCAGAGAGCGGCACAAGCCACTTGGAGCACGCCGAGGACGAGCACATTCTTCTGGTTGAACATGAAGTATTTGTGTCGGTCCATCTTCAACACGATATTCGCCCGCTCCAAAAAACAATTACGTTATGCTATAAAAACATACTAAATACGATACCGGCCTCTAAAGTTAAACATATGTTATGTCTACTTTTAACGCCAACAAGGAAGTTGAAGGGCAGTTAGGAAAGCGTAAAGTAAAATAAAAGTCGTTTCAGTCTGTTGGAAGTTTAATCATTCACCTGCCTTCCAGTCACGTGACAATGAGACATGGGCCCTGGTTTTAGACTGTCAGGATTTCACGCCGCACTCCCATTTGGCTAACAAAACAAAACCATTTAATTTGCAATATTGGGTGAATAGAAAATAAAGTCTGTAAACACACGTAATGAAATAAAGCAGTTAGTTTCCTGTAACTTAGAAATAATACATACTGAGTAAATTTATATTAAAATAGGCTTGCAATAGTGCAGTCTTTCACAAAAAAAATCCTGCCCTGAATCCCCCCAGAATTGAATTAATATTGAGAACTTGATCATGCACTTCCTTTCAAATAGGGGCTACAAACTTGATAGTTACTTTTAACTTTTGTTCAGTGTTAAGTGTGACCTATACTTTGTTTTTATTGCAACAACATACATCTCACAGAGATTGGGTGCTGCAAAGTGTTCAGGATGGTATAAAAGCAGACACGAGTCTTTATTAATTCCCTATTGTTGTTAAGGTGGATCCAAAGTTAATGTTACATGTACACACGTGTCCTGAGTACCTACCGGTACTACTCCTACTAGGTAGAACACCTGTTGATTGGACCGTGTGCCTCTGCCATCTAGCTGCAGGCTTGTGTATCATTCTAACATGAATACTCGAGTGTTGACACAAATAATAGAAAAAACTTCTCGGCTGCTTGCGACACCTCATCTGTTCCAAATTGCAATTTATGTATTATTAACTTTATTAATAGAAAATAATCCTGATTAAAATGTGTATAGTCCAGAATTGCACATATGTGAAGTGATGTAAAGGCATCAGACAAAAATGGTAGTCCAATTTTCACATGGTTTTCAGTGTATACCTGGGGGGCTACGATGAGTAACCAGAGTGAGTTCCATGTCTCTAGGACCTTCCTAGCCAGAGATAGATGGGGGGTGCATTTTATGGCAGGTGGGAAATGCACCCCCCCCCATAACTCCAGTTCTGGTAGTCCGATCATCACATGGTTTTCAGTGTATACCGGGGGGGCTACGATGAGTAACCAGAGTGAGTTCCATGTCTCTAGGACCTTCCTAGCCAGAGATAGATGGGGGGTGCATTTTATGGCAGGTGGGAAATGCACCCCCCCCCCCATAACTCCAGTTCTGGTAGTCCGATCATCACATGGTTTTCAGTGTATACCGGGGGGGCTATGATGAGTAACCAGGGTGAGTTTCATGTCTCTAGGACATTCCTAGCCAGAGATAGATGGGGGGTGCATTTTATGGCAGGTGGGAAATGCACCCCCCCCATAACTCCAGTTCTGGTAGTCCGATCATCACATGGTTTTCAGTGTATACCGGGGGGGCTATGATGAGTAACCAGGGTGAGTTTCATGTCTCTAGGACATTCCTAGCCAGAGATAGATGGGGGGTGCATTCTGTGGCAGGTGGGAAATGCACCCCCCCATAACTCCACTTCTGGTAGTCCAATTTTCACATGGTTTTCAGTGTATACCTGGGGGGCTACGATGAGTAACCAGAGTGAGTTCCATGTCTCTAGGACCTTCCTAGCCAGAGATAGATGGGGGGTGCATTTTATGGCAGGTGGGAAATGCACCCCCCCATAACTCCAGTTCTGGTAGTCCGATCATCACATGGTTTTCAGTGTATACCGGGGGCGCTATGATGAGTAACCAGGGTGAGTTTCATGTCTCTAGGACCTTCCTAGCCAGAGATAGATGGGGGGTGCATTTTATGGCAGGTGGGAAATGCACCCCCCCCATAACTCCAGTTCTGGTAGTCCAATTTTCACATGGTTTTCAGTGTATACCTGGGGGGCTATGATGAGTAACCAGAGTGAGTTCCATGTCTCTAGGACCTTCCTAGCCAGAGATAGATGGGGGGTGCATTTTATGGCAGGTGGGAAATGCACCCCCCCATAACTCCACTTCTGGTAGTCCAATTTTCACATGGTTTTCAGTGTATACCTGGGGGGCTACGATGAGTAACCAGAGTGAGTTCCATGTGTCTAGGACCTTCCTAGCCAGAGATAGATGGGGGGTGCATTTTATGGCAGGTGGGAAATGCACCCCCCCATAACTCCAGTTCTGGTAGTCCGATCATCACATGGTTTTCAGTGTATACCGGGGGGGCTATGATGAGTAACCAGGGTGAGTTTCATGTCTCTAGGACATTCCTAGCCAGAGATAGATGGGGGGTGCATTCTGTGGCAGGTGGGAAATGCACCCCCCCATAACTCCACTTCTGGTAGTCCAATTTTCACATGGTTTTCAGTGTATACCTGGGGGGCTACGATGAGTAACCAGAGTGAGTTCCATGTCTCTAGGACCTTCCTAGCCAGAGATAGATGGGGGGTGCATTTTATGGCAGGTGGGAAATGCACCCCCCCATAACTCCAGTTCTGGTAGTCCGATCATCACATGGTTTTCAGTGTATACCTGGGGGGCTATGATGAGTAACCAGGGTGAGTTTCATGTCTCTAGGACATTCCTAGCCAGAGATAGATGGGGGGTGCATTCTGTGGCAGGTGGGAAATGCACCCCCCCATAACTCCACTTCTGGTAGTCCAATTTTCACATGGTTTTCAGTGTATACCTGGGGGGCTACGATGAGTAACCAGAGTGAGTTCCATGTCTCTAGGACCTTCCTAGCCAGAGATAGATGGGGGGTGCATTTTATGGCAGGTGGGAAATGCACCCCCCCATAACTCCACTTCTGGTAGTCCAATTTTCACATGGTTTTCAGTGTATACCAGGGGGGCTACGATGAGTAACCAGAGTGAGTTCCATGTCTCTAGGACCTTCCTAGCCAGAGATAGATGGGGGGTGCATTTTATGGCAGGTGGGAAATGCACCCCCCCATAACTCCAGTTCTGGTAGTCCGATCATCACATGGTTTTCAGTGTATACCTGGGGGGCTATGATGAGTAACCAGGGTGAGTTTCATGTCTCTAGGACATTCCTAGCCAGAGATAGATGGGGGGTGCATTCTGTGGCAGGTGGGAAATGCACCCCCCCATAACTCCACTTCTGGTAGTCCAATTTTCACATGGTTTTCAGTGTATACCTGGGGGGCTACGATGAGTAACCAGAGTGAGTTCCATGTCTCTAGGACCTTCCTAGCCAGAGATAGATGGGGGGTGCATTTTATGGCAGGTGGGAAATGCACCCCCCCATAACTCCACTTCTGGTAGTCCAATTTTCACATGGTTTTCAGTGTATACCGGGGGGGCTACGATGAGTAACCAGAGTGAGTTCCATGTCTCTAGGACCTTCCTAGCCAGAGATAGATGGGGGGTGCATTTTGCACCCCCCCCCATAACTCCACTTCTGGTAGTCCGATCATCACATGGTTTTCAGTGTATACCGGGGGGGCTATGATGAGTAACCAGGGTGAGTTTCATGTCTCTAGGACCTTCCTAACCAGAGATAGATGGGGGGTGCATTTTATGGCAGGTGGGAAATGCACCCCCCCATAACTCCGCCTCTGGTACTTCGGGTACTTTTGGTAACGTTATTTGTGAATGTTCAATTTGAAACTTCTTAAAACCAAATCAAAGGTAGACATCAGATGCATTCATTTATTTATTCATCCATCCACCCATAAGCTCCTTAAAGTTAAAGAAAATGTCATATTTTTAAAATACGAGTATTGGATCACGACAACACGTCGAATGAAGCAGCAAACATTCGTCCTTCTTGATGTCTCTAAAAAAGTACATATAGAGGTTTACTTTGGTGTACACATTCTTTACAGTATAGCTGTCATTTGGTAGACAATACTACATTTTCGGGACAGCAAATATTCCAATATTAATTGGTTGTTTTCGCCTTATCTGATCTAATGACGGCGAAATCATTAAATGCTCACAATTTTTAATTCATCCACAAGTAAAGCACAATTAAAGTAAACTTGGATTATTTCACTTTATGTACTTTTTTATGCCGAAAGAGGCGATTTCAGCCACTTGAATGACGGCGAAATCATTAAATGCTCACAATTTTTAATTCATCCACAAGTAAAGCACAATTAAAGAAAACTTGGATTATTTCACTTTATGTACTTTTTTATGCCGAAAGAGGCGATTTAAAATAGGCTATTTCAGCCAACAGCCGAGTTAGATATACTTTTCGAGACGAGTGATGCAATCGAGTGACGTAAGCGCGCTCCCGCGTCAGGGGGTGCATATTATGGCAGGGGTGCGTTTTCCGGCACAACACCATGGAATTTGGAAATCTTTATGTCTACCTCACAAGCGCACCAGGTCGGTTGTTAGCTTCGGTTGTTATATAACGAATAAATCACATAAAAATTGTTAAATCACCCAAGGTATGTTGATAAATGATAATAAGGATGACACGGTGGCTACCAGTATCTGTATATTTATTATATCTGTAGAGAGCTCATTCAAATTCAGTTCAGTATTATGATTTATTATTTGCTGAATTACTGGAAATAGCCGTTATACCGTATGTTATTGTTGCGCAACAACAACAACTTCAGCTGTCGAACGTTATTCAGTAAAAATTCAACGGGTTCAACATTAGCATGGACCAAGTTGTGGTTAAGAAGGTGGATTTTTGTTCCTTATATTTACCAGAAACGAAGTGATCCGAACACACGACCCGGGATTTTGGGGGACTCCAGTGAGAACCGTCCTCGTTTTCCCGGTGTAAAGCTGCGAGCCATTTGTCTCGTCTCTGTGGGCTTTTAGCACGCTTTGGCAGAACAAAATACGACCTTTGTTTTCCCTGTTTCCAGTTGTGGTTTGCACAACCAAAAAAACAGTTTTTTTGGCATTTTGGAGGCAGAATGACGGGTTTAATCAGCGCAGGTCGACAGGTTAAAGAGTCATGGCGACGGTTTGTTTTCAACGCCAGTCAGGTTGCTATGGCTCGAAGAACCCGTATGTAGCTCAGTTGCCCGGATGTCGGCCCTGCCCCATACAATTTTTTTAATTCCGATATTTAAATTGTGAGTATTGGCCAATACCGATATTAATCCAATATGATATCAACACAACTATTTTGTAGTGCGTATTGTTAGATAAAGTCAAATTAGTCAAACAGAGAATAATGGGAGGCATGAAAAACACTAACCGTGTGCTTTTAATTATAGTGTGACTGCTACTGTTTTTTTGTTGTTATATGTACAGGTATTTATGGAACCTGTTTTTGCTGACCTCTTGGCCAGGTCGCTCTTGTTAAAGAGATGTTACTCTCAATGTGTTTTTAAACAAAGGAAAATGAACTAGCATATTTATTATCAACCCACTGAAATGGATTTATGATGTCTTTAAATTGATGTGGAGTGGTAATTTGTGTTTTGGCAACACTTAGCGGCCACAATAATTCATAAAGTTAAGATTATGACAGTAAGTGAAATAATGCGGACGCATTTGTTACTAGATATTTGCTGATATGCTTTTGTCTTGGAGACTTTGTATGTGTTGGTAATTTGCAACTATAATTGTTTGATAATATTTAATTAACAAAATACTGCAATATTGGTTAATTAAGGACAGTTATGACAAGTGTCTAGCTTGGGTGCTATTGTGTGCTTACCTGTTGAGTAGGCGCTTGCTCCAAGTAGCCGACCATGTTTACTTTTTGTAAATAACTTAACTAAAATAGAAGAAAAGACCAACCTTGTGTGATTATTGGAGAACATTTACGGTGGATGTTAACTGGCTATCCAGCTTTGCACAAGTAAACAGGACTGCTAGTATCGGACATTTTATCACACATTTTACATGCAAGCCAATATAATCCGATACTTGTTTTCTTATATGGATATTTGACTGATATCCATATCAGATCGGGACACCCTTGATGAAAATAATCATCTTAGATCAGGGTTGGGCGATACTGGGAAATTTGGTCTCAGTCCTATACCAAGTAAATAAAGGCTCGTATCCCAAACCTTGATTTCGATTCTTGAAATGTCATCATCATTGAATAATTTGTGAATTCACCCCTAATCAGTTGATTGATAAAAATATAATCTGCAAATAATGTTGTATTAAATCAAATAAATCCCTTATTCCGTGCTACGACGCACACTTGTTTGAGAAAAAATCAATCAAATCAAAATGATTGCAAAATAAAAGAAAATGTACCAAAACTATAAATCTAAGAATGTGGAAAAAAACATTAAAATAACTTCCATTACATGTTGATATAAGTGAAAAAATAACATCAGTAGTCAAGAGGGGGAAAAGTGTGTCTCAGTCAGCAGGAAAAAGCAAGTTAGACGAGAAGAGAAGCTGTGGTCTCATGAACTCAGTAAGGAAAATCAAGTCTTTTTCTGGATGTGTAGAAAATAAACTTTAGTAATCAATACTATTTACATTGAGAGCTATTCGCCTACCCCTACTTTAGATTATTAGTTGGTAGTTGAGTAAATCATTCAGCTATCCTAGGTTCAAATTCTAGAAAATTATGATGAAACAAAGTAAACGTTTCGTTGCCTTCTTTTAAATTTCAAACTGACAAAGATGCCAATAAGATTAAAAGCTTGTAACTTTTTAATCGTACATTAAAAACTTTTGTTGCTTTCTCCTTAAAACACAAAGGTTTACTATTTCCAAACATGATACTTTGCATACTCACATTGTATACTTTTGTGTTGCTACAGAAGATAACAAGTGAGTATTTTTGTGGATTTACTGTCCAAAACGAATATCTGCATCATCAGTAGGCTGTAGGAAGTGACTGTCTCTGTTGGAAAGCATGCAGCTCCTGCTTGTACCAGTCAGGGGCTTCTAGACCCTTCTTTCCAGTCGCCTCATGATCGTAACCATAGGCAACGGTCAGCTCTTCATCTTTCTGCACAGCCTTTAATGTTCGAATGCACTTGATCAACCCAAAACGGGGGTGAACAAACCTGCAAAAAATAAAAACCCGCTTTGTGCCATGATGAAATTGTCAGACTTGATGGGGCTTTTGGTACTTACACATCATATTTGCAGTTGGGGGTGAAGGAGTGGTTTGCCTTGTGACCCAGAGAGGCACAGTATCTCTCCGTCTGGTCAAACGGCTGAGGGACATCAATCACAGTATCCTCATCCAGTGAGATGGTGTTGCCGTTCAAAGCCCAGTCTCTTTTGTCCACCTGATGGTGAGAAGAACTTTCAATCAAAAAGCAAAGAGCCCACATTATTCAGCTGATGAGGTGTTCTGTACCTCTGAGTGTGTGATTCGGACTCCGTTATAAAAGGCCATCACTGTGTTTCTTTCTGCATCTGTCTTGGCAAACAGACCCTGGCCAGCTCCATTGATGAGGGAGTCTGCCACAAACACCCTCAACAAACACAAATACACCTTGGTGAGTGTGGAACAGTTCTGCCTCAAAGTCCTGTATGAAGTTCATTTACTTCTGGCTCTCGTAAGGGTCAGGAAGCAAGGCGTGGGTAGCAATACAGGTGGACGTGGACTTGTCATGTGTATAAACAGCACCTTGAAAAAAGTGAAAATAGATCAGTGCTTTTTGTACAATACTTGGAAAACACTCAACACTGATCTGCTATACTTCCATTGTTCCTGCACATCTTCTGCAAAATGTTTGTCCATTCAGCCAGAAAAAAAACAAATGCAAGGTCAGCCATCAATGGCAGTGTTTCCCATACACACGAGTCATTTGGAATCGCCACAATTGGATTTGGCACTCTCTGTTATTTCGGTGATAAACACATTATAATGAGACTGTCTGTGTGAAGGTGGCTTGTCATTACAACGCCGTACAGTTGATGGCATTGTAACTCTGCTTCATAACACACACCGGGACTGACCATTACTTGCTAACATATTACTGATTAAAGATTCAGCCCCTCTCTCTATTGATTTGTTTACATACTGTAATTGATATGATGGCATAATACGATATTCCATCCACCCATCCATTTTCTACCGCTTGTCCCTTTCGGGGTCACGGGGGGAGCTGGAGCCTATCCCAGCTGCATTCGGGCAGTAGTGAAGTGTGAAGTGAATTACATTTATATAGCGCTTTTTCTCAAGTGACTCAAAGCGCTTTACATTGTGAAACCCAATATCTAAGTTACATTTAAACCAGTGTGGGTGGCACTGGGAGCAGGTGGGTAAAGTGTCTAGCCCAAAGACACAACGGCAGTGACTAGGATGGCGGAAGCGGGTATCGAACCTGCAACCCTCAAGTTGCTGGCACGGCCGCTCTACCAACCGAGCTATACCGCCCCACTAGTAGGCGGGCTACACCCTGGACAAGTTGCCACCTCATCGCAGGGCCAACACAGATAGACAGACAACATTCACACTCACATTCACACACTAGGGCCAATTTAGTGTTGCCAATCAACCTATCCCCAGGTGCATGTCTTTGGAGGTGGGAGGAAGCCGGAGTACCCAGAGGGAACTCACACAGTCACGGGGAGAACATGCAAACTCCACACAGATATGGTATAATATAATTCTCTATTGTATGATATAATTCTCTATTGTTAATATTGTAATTTTACTGTCTGACTTTGTTTTAGTTCATCAGAAAATGTGTTTAATGGGTTTGATGTTGAGTTTTGTGCAGGTTTTTTTCACATCCACAGTAGGGGAGGGATTCATATGGCCCCATTCCTGGCTGGATCTTGCATGAGAGAAAGGCGGGGGGTTAATCATTTGCAATGCAGTCTACTGAAAATGATGGAAAGTGCCACTCTGCATTGCAACTGACACTGAGGTCAAAGTTGGAATTACCAAAAAACACATTTTAAAATATTTAACACTCTACTGCCATCTAACGATTAAAGTGGATAGTGCACCCCCCAATTCATCATGTTTCATGTGTCAGGAAAACCGCAATGAATGAGGCCATATGAATCCCATTCTTACTGTAACTCGTCCAACTGGCCATTTAGGGCTTTCCTTTGAACACTGGGGCATTCATTCTATATCTGTAAATTGTTTGAAATTGGCACATAAAGTTTCATGGGGAACTAGGAGCTCTAAATAATTGTATGGTGTGTCCCAATACTTTTTTATTAAACTGTATGTACCCCAAAACCAGTCTGACTCTGACAATGCACCAAGCACAGGACCGGCAACAGTTAAAGTACTTTTCACTTAAAATTGTACTCACTTTTGTGAGAGCCTATAAGTAGTACTTACTAAAAGTAAAACACTGCATCAAGTGACATGGCTACTTGCTTACTCCTGGGTGTGACCTCAAAAGATGGCCTTCCAGTCTTGTTGATAGTCAGGGTGGCGAGCATAGCTTGGATTAGTTCCCCATCCACATAACGTCCATAAAGAGCTGTTTGTCCGTCAGGGTAGACATACGCTAGAGATTCTCCAGTCATCTCCCCGTCCGCATTCACCATGCCAAACACACAGCCGCCATCCTAGAACAACACAGTATACACCGACACACAAAAGGCACACACATTTAACAAAACTATGATGTGTGTATTTTCCATATGAGCAACAAGAATGGACACGACTCACGGGGTAGTAAACCCAGCATTCCCCATTGCGAATGTTGTCTTTGTACTGGCCCTTAAACACTAGTCGACCTTCTCCGTCCATCTCCTGAGCCGGCCCGTTGAGCTCCCCATCCACATACACGCCATGCACCATGCCCCCATCTTCATGTGTGTAAACACCCTGACCCTGAAGTGCATCATCAACGTAGAAGCCCTCCAAGGTGCTGCGAAAAATACATGGTAGAGAAATTACATTGAAAGTTAGAAAGTAGTTGAAGCTAGGCTCACAAATCCTAATACAAAGGAGATTTAAAAAAGCAAGGACTTTTCCTATGATTCAGTTTTCCATGAAAAAGTTTGCGAAAATGTTGCCCTTGTTTTTGGAATTTGTTCTTTGCAGAGTATAAAGGTGGTGATCCCGGATACTTATTTATACCATTATTTTTTCAATGTAATTTTAAATGTAGTTTGATCACACTGCACACCTTTCTTTGCAGCGAGCAGCTTTTCAACAGTAGGCATCTTTCAAAACACCACGTGTGACACAAGTGCGTTCATAAAATTTGAGCTTTGCGTATTGGCCTGCCGGAGGTCCGCTTTGAGCTTGCGCTGACGTCTGCAGACTCTGTTCTCCCTGAGTATGTATGGGCCTTAACTCACCTAAAACCAGTGATGCGAGCACCCTTTGAGGAAAAAAAAGAGGAAACTTGAGAAAAAAGAGGAACATTTCTATCCGCACTATAAGTGATGCCACGCAAACCCCGAAATAAAGCTTTGAAAATCGTGACTAAATTTCCAGCAGTTGGGTGCATTTCTACACTATATCTGACCTTTATTCTCATCTACCAACCTCTTTTGGCTGTCTCTTTGACACTTATATGTCCCATGTAATGTACCACAGAATTTTTGAGTTTTTTTGTAAATAATATACTTAAGATTATATAACACGCCTGCATAGAACTCAAAAAATGTTTCTAATTTGACAACTCTATGCTGTAGCCACATCGCCTCGGGTAATATATTCACAACTGAACTGTTTGGTTTGTCTTAGAAGACATATCACCTCTCATCCGAGTAGGCTTCTTCAGTTCACGCTAATAGACATAGATCATACGTTGCTGTGGATCGACGACTGCCAGTCCAAAATAGTTGGAATCCCCCACGTTAGCATTCAGAATAGATCCACACTAAATCCAGAACAGATTTGCCTTTTGCTGGAACTTTGCCTTAACACTACATACTTTCAATTCATGGGAACGTTTTACAGACAAAAACATGGTTGTGCCATGGGACCACCTGTATGTGCAATGTAATAAAGAATATTTATTTGGTCTGAATTGTAGACTTTAGAAGTTGTTTTGTTAAAACCTCCTACTGCACAGGTAAGAAAAAGTACACCAATATAATCCAGACCAATTATTTGAGGTTATTTACATTATAATTTATCAAAAAAATAAACACCTGATACATACATTTGTGTACGCGTACATGCATGTTGAAAATGTCAAAACTCTTGTTTAACCAAAGTACCTTCCATCAAAGAAAAAGAATTTGCCCTTCCCATTCTTCTCTCCATGTGTGAAATGTCCTTCAAAGCGATCACTGGATGAGTAGGTGACGGTGCACAGTCCATGAGGTTGGCCATCTTCATCTAGTGGACCTGAACACAGCTTTATTATAACATCTGATTATCAAATGACATACAAAATGACTGGGCAAGTTAAATACATGTTGTCAATCAAATTTGCTAAAAGCAATCCACTTTATGTCAAGCTAGTTGTACAAAACACATCTTGGCTGTGTGTTATATCTATCTATCCATACATATATACAGGTAAAAGCCAGTAAATTAGAATATTTTGAAAAACTTGATTTATTTCAGTAATTGCATTCAAAAGGTGTAACTTGTACATTATATTTATTCATTGCACACAGACTGATGCATTCAAATGTTTATTTCATTTAATTTTGATGATTTGAAGTGGCAACAAATGAAAATCCAAAATTCCGTGTGTCACAAAATTAGAATATTACTTAAGGCTAATACAAAAAAGGGATTTTTAGAAATGTTGGCCAACTGAAAAGTATGAAAATGAAAAATATGAGCATGTACAATACTCAATACTTGGTTGGAGCTCCTTTTGCCTCAATTACTGCGTTAATGCGGCGTGGCATGGAGTCGATGAGTTTCTGGCACTGCTCAGGTGTTATGAGAGCCCAGGTTGCTCTGATAGTGGCCTTCAACTCTTCTGCGTTTTTGGGTCTGGCATTCTGCATCTTCCTTTTCACAATACCCCACAGATTTTCTATGGGGCTAAGGTCAGGGGAGTTGGCGGGCCAATTTAGAACAGAAATACCATGGTCCGTAAACCAGGCACGGGTAGATTTTGCGCTGTGTGCAGGCGCCAAGTCCTGTTGGAACTTGAAATCTCCATCTCCATAGAGCAGGTCAGTAGCAGGAAGCATGAAGTGCTCTAAAACTTGCTGGTAGACGGCTGCGTTGACCCTGGATCTCAGGAAACAGAGTGGACCGACACCAGCAGATGACATGGCACCCCAAACCATCACTGATGGTGGAAACTTTACACTAGACTTCAGGCAACGTGGATCCTGTGCCTCTCCTGTCTTCCTCCAGACTCTGGGACCTCGATTTCCAAAGGAAATGCAAAATTTGCATGGTTGGGTGATGGTTTGGGGTGCCATGTCATCTGCTGGTGTCGGTCCACTCTGTTTCCTGAGATCCAGGGTCAATGCAGCAGTCTACCAGCAAGTTTTAGAGCACTTCATGCTTCCTGCTGCTGACCTGCTCTATGGAGATGGAGATTTCAAGTTCCAACAGGACTTGGCGCCTGCACACAGCGCAAAATCTACCCGTGCCTGGTTTACGGATCATGGTATTTCTGTTCTAAATTGGCCCGCCAACTCCCCTGACCTTAGCCCCATAGAAAATCTGTGGGGTATTGTGAAAAGGAAGATGCAGAATGCCAGACCCAAAAATTCAGAAGAGTTGAAGGCCACTATCAGAGCAACCTGGGCTCTCATAACACCTGAGCAGTGCCAGAAACTCATCGACTCCATGCCACGCCGCATTAACGCAGTAATTGAGGCAAAAGGAGCTCCAACCAAGTATTGAGTATTGTACATGCTCATATTTTTCATTTTCATACTTTTCAGTTGGCCAACATTTCTAAAAATCCCTTTTTTGTATTAGCCTTAAGTAATATTCTAATTTTGTGACACACGGAATTTTGGATTTTCATTTGTTGCCACTTCAAATCATCAAAATTAAATGAAATAAACATTTGAATGCATCAGTCTGTGTGCAATGAATAAATATAATGTACAAGTTACACCTTTTGAATGCAATTACTGAAATAAATCAAGTTTTTCAAAATATTCTAATTTACTGGCTTTTACCTGTATACAGTGCAGGCCAAAAGTTTGGACACACCTTCTAATTCAATGTGTTTTCTTTATTTTCATGACTATTTACATTGTACATTGTCACTGAAGGCATCAAAACTATGAATGAACACATGTGGAGTTATGTACTTAACAAAAAAAGGTGAAATAACTGAAAACATGTTTTATATTCTAGTTTCTTCAAAACAGCCACCCTTTACTCTGATTACCACTTTGCACACTCTTGGGCATTCTCTCGATGAGCTTCAAGAGGTAGTCCACTTCACAGGTGTCATAGTTTTGATGTGACAGTGACAACCTACAATGTAAATAGTCATGAAAATAAAGAAAACCCACTGAAATGAGGTGTTCAAACTTTTGGCCTGTACTGTATATATATATATATATATATATATATATATATATATATATATATATATATATATATATATATATATATATATATATATAGTGTGTATGTATGTATGTATGTGTGTGTATATATATTTATATATACACACCACACACATCCTCAGGAACCTAACCTTCTTTGTTGTAGCTCCTAACCTTAAAGCCTTGAGTCATATTTTCTGTGAATAATAAATATAAGATGTTTAAAAGTTATTGAAATATGAGGAGTTTACTCACACTCGTGAGGTACTCAAAGTGTAAACTGAATTTCCCCTTAGGGGATTACAATTAGTTCATTAAATAATAACCACCATAAACATTATACATATTTTAACTGTATATACTATGCTGATAGTACATATTTGAACCATGAATTGATTTACGTGGACCCCGACTTAAACAAGTTGAAAAACTTATTCGGGTGTTACCATTTAGTGGTCAATTGTACGGAATATGTACTGTACTGTGCAATCTACTAATAAAAGTTTCAATCAATCAAAAAAAACTTAAAAACTTTTGTTACATATTTCCAGGTAGCTTACCGGCGAAATGTGTAGTAATGCAGAATTTATTAATACATAGACGCACTTTGACATTAATCACGAAATAAATGCGTGACACGTGTCTCCTCGCTCGTAGAGTAAAAAATTTGTTTTTAGCTTCCCGACTAAAAGACTCCCAGCAGCTAAGCAGTGGCGGGAATTGTAACATAAGCCAGGCCGTCCTCACTGCCTGTCAGGCGGGTTTCCTACGAACTCGAGTCCGAGGCTCGGCATGTCACCGTGGAGGCCGACTAGCGAGCAACAAGAAAGGTTTGTAGTTGGTATAAAAACCAACCTTTCACGACCTCCTCCACGTCCTCGTCCTCGCTGTCCATCCCGAAGGAGGCGTCCAAAGCACGGCAACGTTCCACCACCTTCGCTGCCACGCGTGGGGCGTCACCAGGACAGGACCATGGCGTGATTGACGGTAGATGGGACGTTCGTGAACGAGTTGAGTCTTTTGAACGGTTCTTTGAGATGAAAAATGAGAAAAGATTCGCAGTAGCGAGCCATTCGTGGGCAAGCTGTTTTATGTGTATATTGCCCACGCTTCTGAACTGGACTGGAGGAATAAAACACAAAATTAGACAAAGTCAAAGGAAACTTCGCAACATTACAAAACCCTCTATGCTTCTCTTTGCTTCTGCAGTGGTCCAATTTTTGTTCCTCCTAATATTTTCTATTCCATTTTTGCAGACAATGCAGCATGGTGTCACATAGGTTTCTCATTTTATCCCATTGGGTTGAGTTTTTTCTTGCCCTGATCTGAGTCGAGGATGTCGTTGTGGCTTGTGCAGCCCTTTGAGACACTTGTGATTAAGGGCTATATAAATAAACTTTGATAGCAGCAAGTTGAAGCATCTGCATATTTCATCCATTCATTTTCTACCGCTTGTCCCTCTCTGAGTCACGGTGGGTGCTGGAGCCTATCCCAGCTGCATTCGGGCTGAAGGCGGGTCGCCACCTCATTGCAGGGCCAACACAGATAGACAACATTCACACTCACATTCATACACTTGGGCCAATTTAGTGTGGCCGCATCAGCATATAAAATACAAAAAATACAACCAAAATCAAAATAGGTCCTCTAATTGCCCTCCCAACTCCAACTCTCCCAGGTCGCAGATATAAACACACAATAAATACATGCAAATATAAATGTAAAAAAATATATAAATAAACTAATAAAATAAAAACACAAGGAGAGGTTGGCGGTGTGGGAATATCTTCAGCGGTGAACTCTGTCTAAACTGTTGTCACTTGGCTGCGGTGACGGTAAGCTTGTCCCCAATAAGGCCGAGTAGGGGGCCCCAAGTCTTATGGAAAGATGTCACAGATCCTTTCTGTGAGAACCTAAGCTTCTCCAATTGTCAAACCCGCAAAATGTCCAGTGCCCAACTGTTATGAGTCGGTGGAGACGCATATGTCCATTTGAAAAGCATTGTGCACAAAAGTTTAGTTTTTTACTCAATATGACAGTAATTTTCTTAGAATCCTGAGATAATGCGAAAAAAGCAATACAAAATGTATTGAAGCATAACTCCTAAACCACACATGCAATATGTCTAATAGTGCCTGTATTAAGTATTACCGGTAATGTATATTTGTGAGTTTGACTAGAAATGTGCTTTTGTAAGGTTTCCAAACACATACACACATTTTAAGGCAGGACTTGAATACTTCTGGGGTATGACCTCAAATTCTTGCCGGTAGGGCATTGTAAAATAAGACTAAAAAAAATTCTTATCAAGCAACTTTGAAAAAAAAAAAAAACTCGCTGATAAGCGGACTTGACAACGCTGGCCGCATGTCTGAAGTAGACCTGATTGCAGACCACGCAATTAAGTGTGTAACTGTGGCTGAGAAGGAGAAATGATGGCAGAAAGATTATAGGACAGTTTATAACGTTAGAGATTTAAGATGATTCTTCTGTAACTGTCAATAAAAAAATCTAGAATGGTCAAATCACATATCAGATATGAACTCTTTATTAATTCAATATTTGTATGCATTTATGCGACACAGTGAACATACATCTGAATCTATTGACTCCGGGGGACCTCACCTGGAGCCAAAGCCTGTCTGCTTATGAAGGCACACCAGCATCTCTGCCGCATGCTGGACCAGTGAGTTGCTCCAGATGTGTGGTGGAGAGCACCCTCAGCACCAGCATAAGGGTGTGGCACAGCAGCTGCATGGCTAAAGAGAGGTAGGCTCTGCAGAGGGTGGTGAAAGTTGCTCAGAAGATGGTGGGAAGCAGCCTTCCCACCAACACCATCTTCATCAGCAGATGTAGAAAGAAGCTCTCCATCTTCAAGGATCCCACCCACCCTACACACTTTTACCCCCTCTCATCAGACAGGAGGCTGCGGATCATCCATAGTAGGACCACCGGACTGTCGAATAACTTCTTTGCGGAAGCTGTTAGTTAGACTGTTGAACTCCCACGATATCCCGTTTGTTGGCAAGGAGAAATACACACACCGACGTACAATCAATCTTTTTATTAAGCAGCACATGGAGCTGTACAGTTAAACTGCTAATGTCTAATTACCAATACCCAATTGACATAGCAGATTTAACATACATTCGTTTTCTGAAAAGGCTAATTTAGGGTAAACACCTTAATACGTTTTATTCAATGGAGCATAAATGTTGTGTATGTTCTTTTTTTAGCATATTTCTTGGTTGTCCTTTAACCTTGCTGCTTACCGTCATGTCATTTGTTTCCCTTTTTATACCCATTTTAGCTAATTAGTATTTTTTTCTTCCCACACCTTTTTCTTTTTTCTTTCCTGCACATTGCTGCACCTTCTCTTGTACTTAATCTTTACTTAGAAAATTATTACACCTTAATCAAACAAAAATTAAACAGTCAAGTGTCAACAAATCAAATTAATCAAATAAGCTCTACCTCTTCCTACTCCTCTTTGAAAATGTTGAATTACGTACTGTAAATGTAATCTTCCCTAATTTTTGTCTAAAATAAACCATATCCTTCCTCATGATATATAATGTAAATTGATATCACCAACCAACGGTTCAACACAAGCTGATATTTCTGTAGTTGAAAACAAAATACTCCATCCATCCATCCATTTTCTACCGCTTATTCCTTTCGGGGTCGCGGGGGGCGCTGGAGCCTATCTCAGCTACAATCGGGCGGAAGGCGGAGTATACCCTGGACAAGTCGCCACCACATCACAGAACAAAATACTCACTTTCCTAATAAGTGTACATGAACTATATACTTTTATACCTCTTCAGATCTGCTCTTAACCAGTGATTAGTGTTCTGTGTCTTGTAATGTCCTGTCTTGTAAATGTCCAGTATTATTATGTATTTTACAATGTACTGCTTTTATATTTCCTGTATTTTATATTATTACTTTGAACTGTTTTATATTTAAAATTGTTATCCTGTAAAGCGTCTTTGAGTACTCTGAAAAGCGCTATACCAAATAAAATGTATTATTACTATTATTATTATTATTATCACAGGGAAGTAAAATGAAATAATTAGGGCTGTGCCGATCGATCGGCCACTGATCAGTATCGGACAATTTTCATGAAGTGTACAGTATGTAATTGTCATTGACGATAAATGCAGTTTATTGCCGACCACAAACAACCATACCTTCTGGCTGACACTGTATCTATTTTTAGCCCCTTGGCTTACAAGCAGCTAGCAGCTGATTATGCGTCTCCATACACAGTGTGGAGCTGCTCCTCTAAGCTAATAATAATCACCTCCATTATGGCAAATGCAGTGCATACGGAAAATATTCACAGCTCTTCACTTTTTCCACATTTTGTTATGTTACAGCCTAATTCCAAAATTGAATTAATTATTTTTTGTCCTCAACATTTTACAGACAATATCATTTTAATGACAGTGTGAAAAGTTTTTTTGTTTTTTTTGTTTTTAAATTGTAAATTTATTTAAAAAATAAAAAATAAAAAATCACATGTATTACCAGGCTTTGCTCAATACTTTGTTGATGCACCTTTGGCAGAAATTACAGCCTCAAGTATTTTTGAAAGAGATGGCACAAGCATGCACACCTATCTCAGCAGTTTTGCCCATTCCTCTTTGCAGCACCTCCCAAGTTCCATCAGGTTGGATGGGAAGCATTGGTTTTCACCCAGGATGTCTCTGTATATTGTCTGTAGAGTTTTAAGGACAAAATTGTATTTATTCCATTTTGGAATAAGACTGTAACATAACAAAATGTGGAAAAAGTGAAGCGCTGTGAATACTTTCCGGATGCACTGTACACTGCATTTCTTAATATCTTAAGTATCATAATCAAGTGTCATTATCAATGAAGGATGAGGCTGAACATATAACACACAGAGGAAATAAGGAACAAGCATAAATATTGTGTTGATGATGTTAAACCAAAAATAAATTGAAACATGTACAGTTAATACATATGATTGGTATTGTTATCAGCCATTCTCAATCATGGATGATTGGTAACGAAATCAACAGCATAAAACCCTGATCGGGACATGCCAAGAAATAATGTGACAGAAGACCTTTCCTGCTGAGTTTTATTTTCCATAATGTGAAATAGTCTTCTTATAAACATATAAACAGCATGGAATCAGAACATCTGTACAACTGTTGATTAACAAAAGGTTTGGAGCGCTTTTTCTTTTACTCCTAAGCCGTTCAACGACAAATGTTTTACTTGTTCATCCTCGCTAAAAACAACTTGCACACTGACAACAAACAAGTCTTACAGGCACCAAAAAGCAAGTATTCGAATGAATGCTGACTGTATCGATATATGATGCGATACAAACCTTCATTCAAATACTCCTCTGGCACTCAAGCCAAACCAAAAAAACGTCAAGTTAGAATATTCCCATGTGTATTTACTGGCTGTAAAAAATACACACATGTAGTATATTTCAACATGTGGAAGCCATGATTATAATACATGTATGTAAACATATTTTAAGTGTTGAGACTTGAACTGTTTGAAAATAGAAGTAAAAAAAAAAAAATACAATCTGTTCTTGTGCAAGCTAATAAGTCCAAAAAAATAGTCCAATGAAAAGAGACTTAGTACCTCAAATGTAGTCGTCATCCACAGGTTCTCCAGGTGTGTCACAGTGATGCAGGAAGACCACCACCACTCTCTGGAACACTCCTCTTTTGCCCTGACGGCGCTCAGAAATCTCTTCGCCGATGGTCTCCATGCAGATGTCGGCTGACAGCTGACCTTTGCGACGCGGAGCATAAATGGTGGCTGACGAAACAAAACAAGAGAAGGTTCTAGTTATTCATTAAATGTAGTTTATATGTTTAGTAGTGCTGTCGAATGATTATTTCTTAAATCAGATTAATCACAGTGAATGTCTGAGTTTGGATTGAGCATGATTAATCATTGGCTACTAAACGCTTGCATAAAAAAAAAAAAAAAAAAAGAGCCCAATATTTGGACACAAATGCAATTTTGTTGTCAGAATGTCACACAGGAAACATTGTTAAGTGTTTTACTTGAATGCTTTACAAATATCTGCACAAAACTTACTGTTTATAAAGTCCAGTCAGGGTTTATTTTGAAGCAAAGTTTGCCAGCAAGCACAACAGTCGGGATTCTCTTCACTTATTTTTACACTGACGTACAGTGCATCCGGAAAGTATTCACAGCGCTTCACTTTTTCCACATTTTGTTATGTTACAGCCTTATTCCATAGTTGAATTCATCCATTTTAGTCCTCAGAATTCTACACACAATACCTCTTAATGACAATGTGAAAACCTTTTTTTAGAGCTTTTTGCAAATTTGATAAAAGAAAAACTAAGAAATCACATGTACATACGTAAGTATTCACAGCCTATGCTCAATACTTCATTTAATGCACCATTGACAGCAATTACAGCCTGAAGTATTTTTGAATAATATGCCACAAGCTTGGCACACCTACGGTACTTTTAGTCAGTTTCCCCCATTCATCTTTGCAGCACCTCCCAAACTCCATCCGGTTGGATGAGAGGCGACGGTGTACAGGCCTTTTCAGATCTCTTCAGAGACGTTTAATCAGATTGAAGTCTGGGCTCTGGCTGGGCCACTAAAGGACATTTACAGAGTTGTCCTGAAGCCTTACATTGGAGGTCTACAGACAATTACTTTGACTTCATGCTTGGTATGTGCTTTGCCGTGCTCTGCCAAGTGTGGGACAATATATATACACACGTGTGCCTTTCCAAATCATGTCCAATCAACTGAAATTACCACAGGTGGACTTCAATTAAGCTGTAGGAACATCTCAAGGATATATGTATATGTATATAGTTGTAACAGAATGCACCTGAGTTCACTTTTGAGCCATGGGAAAAGCTGTGAATACTTATGTGCATGAGATTTCTTATTTTTGTAATGTTTAATACATTTGCAAAAAGACTGAAAAAAACCCACATACATTGTCATTATGGGGTATTGTGTGTAGAATTTTGAGGACAAGAATGAATTAATTCCATTGCGGAATAAGACTGTTGTGTAACAAAATGTGGAAAAAAGTGAAGCGCTGTGAATACTTGACTTGATCACTGACTAAATGACAACCCTCAGCCTTAGAGGTAACCATTTGAAGTTAAGGTACAAGAGCATGTAAGGTCAAAATAAATTGATTGATTAATCTGCGTATATACATGATTAATACAATTATTTTGTGTGATAATTCACATGAGATAACTTGTTATATTTGACAGCCAGAATGTTTACATATGGAAACAATTACTGCTTTCGTCGTCCTCAAAGTCGTAGCGGGCGTAGCTGTTGGGCTCTGCTGCTCTCAGAGTTCTGAGCCAAGGGAAGTCTGTTATCATGCTGTAGGGGGCGCCATCTAACAATCCTGACAATGGCAGAAGTTTTAAGTTAGTTCCAAACACCTGCAGCTTTCACGCTGCAACATCAACATTATACATTAATAATTCATGTAAGCATGTAAACATGAAGCAATGTGAATGTTTTACCTTCGAGTGTATAAATGTCTCGACCCCATGGGTATTTAGGATACTTCTTTACATCCTCTTCTGTCCTGGTGGACTCTGGGAAGAACTCATACTTGATCAACTCCCTGCAAGACACAAATCGAGAATATACTTATTTGAAGTTTGAATTGTATCATATTATGATAATTACATGTAATTTCACATTGTTTTCTGCATTTAAAACTATCATTTTTCTCTATGAAATGTGTTTTGTCTTAATATATCCATGTGTCAGGAACATACTTAACCACATTTGACGGCCATTTCACTGGTTTTTGGCATGTAATTAAGTAAACAAAAAAAGGATAAAATAACACTGGACGCCACATATATAAAGACGTAAAAAGTAATATTTCATATCACCGTTATTGCTATTCAAATGATCACTCTATTGTTAAAAGTGCTCTAAAAGTATGTATACAAACACTGAAATCCTTTAACTATCTTTTATTTAAAGGGGCTCTATTATGCAAAACCAACTTTTTTACATGATGACACCTGCTTATGTGTCTTTGGGATCTGCATAAGTCCCAAAAATTACAAATCAAACCGTCAAAGCATTGCAGCGGTATATTTAAAAAAAAAATGTTGCTTTATTTCTCACTTCCTCAAAAGGGTCCGCTTGGAATTTGCCTCTCTTGTGATGTTTTTGCCATATGTGATGTCAGCGGATTAGTCATATATGGTAGACATTTACCCAAACATCCTTGCGTGACTCAGCCAAGTCAATTTTATGTAAAATCGGCTTTGCTACAACATCATGTCAAAGATTAAACCCAATGAAAGAAAATGCTCTGTTTGTTTTAACCAGCACAAGTCACTACACAAACTTTCAGCCTCATCTCGAGAAAGAAAATGCCTTACTTTTAACTTTTATGATTCGTGGCAATGCACCTCCAACTCAGCAGAAGTCTCTCTTCGTGTGTGCAATGCACTTCGAAGAGTTCTGCTTAGGAAACCTGCGCCAGTATAAAGATGGATTTTTCAATAAACTACCTTTAATGGCGTGATCGGTGACCACTATTTATGGCAATGGAGGAGACAATGAAACGGTAAGTAATAACAGTAGGTTAGAAATGTGGGAAGGATGTTAGCAATGTTAGCTTGCGTTGTTGTGTAGCTAGCTTAACCTTCCACTGTAAGAAAATAGCGTCATCGTCCTCCAGTAAAATAAAGAATGATTTTCCTAAAAAACTACATTTAATTGGATCAGTGTCTACTGTGTTTGGCAATAAACGAGAAATTTATATAATCCGTTTTTACATTCTCGATGTAGCTCGTAGTTTAGTTCATAGCCAACTCAAAGCAGCTGTGAAGCGGAGTTATTTACATGATATAGGATAGGTTGATTGGCAACACTAAATTGGCCCTAGTGTGTGGATGTGAGTGTGAATGTTGTCTGTCTATTTTTGTTGGCCCTGCGATGAGGTGGCGACTTGTCCAGGGTGTACCCCGCCTTCCGCCCGATTGTAGCTGAGATAGGCTCCAGCGCCCCCCGCGACCCCGAAGGGAATAAGCGTTAGAAAATGGATGGATGGATAGAATAATAAAGCCTTTTATTGTCATTATACAAACGTATGTATACGTTCAGATTTTAGTATTAGAAAGTTACAGACTCTGTAGAAGTTTAACCCTAGCCAGCCTATAGTTCCAACTTTTTCGCCAGCCGGGCTTCGTTCCTCTCTCGTTCGCCAGCATCGCCTCCTTCCTTATGGCAAACAACAAAACACGGTGAGTCGCTTTGTCTCGCTATATCATCCGGGATGTTGCGATGAAAGTTGCTCAAAACAGATGGCTGGTGGCAGTTATCAATGTCTAAAGTGCACAATAAAAGCAAGAAAACTAAAAAAAAAAAAACAACTACAAAACATTTCTGCAAGGCGGGGGTGGATGCGCACTCAGCGTGAGGGGGTGTGGTGAAGAGAGGTTCATTTGCATCTGAATACTCCGCCTTTCAAAACGAAACGTTATACAAGGGAGCAAATAATGGCTTGAATATAGGTCTGTAAAACAAAATCTATGCAAATTTTTCACCCAAAAAACACTATTACATGTTATGTAGACCATGCATAAGTCTTTTAAAATGTAGGAAAAAAATCATGATATGACACCTTAAAATAAATAGACATAATATGGTTTCCTTGGCAAAAGAAACAATAGACACAATATAGTTTCCTTGGCAAAAGAAACAATACATTTCCTGAGTAAAGTATACACATGTGCAGTAACATGGAATAGTGCATTGCCTGACAAGGGAGGGGGGGAACCATCACAATTGATCAAGCATTTTGATGTATCTTTAAGCACGGAAATTTGGTACCCCACCAAAAAATTTCTAATTGTTTTAAAGGGGTCATATTGTGCAAAAAAAAAAAATGGTCATACATGTTGGCAGCAGTTTTTGTGTATTTGGGATCCTAATAAGTCTTGAAAATGTGAATTCAAACCATGGAGGCTTGCTGGAGATTTTATGAAACAATTTTGATTTGTTCCTGGCGAGCCATTTGGAATTTGTGGCGATTGTGACGTAGCTTGCCTTCGTTATGTAAGCAGATATGGCGATATCTCCATACATGATAGAGGTTTACTAGAAGACACCTGTGCGAGTCGGCCATGTTTATTTTACGTAGCATGTTTGTAGTCCAAAAGAAAAAATGTCTAAACTATGAGCTAAAATGTTGTTATCGGTTATATTAACCAGCACAGGTCACTAAACAAACTTCCAGCCTCATCTGACAAAGTATGGAATAACCTTACTTTTGTGTTTCGCAACAATGTACATACTCAGAATATCTGACACGTACCCAGCGAGGACTGCAGCAGGACATGAAAGCACACAGCCTGGCTAAGAACACCAGCTTGGCCCAACGACAATATACAGAGAGATTTACTAAAAACTACATTCGATCACGGAAACAGTTCCTACAATTTATGACTACGGTGGATACAATGAAATGGTAAATCCAACAACAGTGGATGAACAAATGCAATGATAATGACACAAAAACAAATTGTAATATTTTTTAAAAGCATTTGAGATATTAAATCCTAAATGTCAGATAGCTTTTTACCCCTTAACTAGGAACAAAACGGAAATTTTAGTCGTTGGACCTGAGGCCCTGTGAGAGAAACAACTAAACTACAAGCATAGTCTTTGACTCCATCACCTCAAGCAAAAAATGTTGTCATCGTTAAGACTGTGAACTTAGTTTTCTTACACCACATATTAAAAACATAACAAAAATGTTTTTTTTTATCATCTTAAGAACATAACCAGAGTTCGCCCTATTCTCTTTCAGGGCAACACAGAGACACTAATGTATGCTCTTATAGGTGTTGTATAGAATTGTAATGCTCTGCTTTCTGGTCTTCCTCAAAAAGAGAATTGCACCCTTACTACTACTCCAAATTCAGATGCACGTGTCCTGATGAAGTCCAGAAAGTGGGCCCTCATTACACCTGTTTAAAAAATACTGCATTGGCTCAAACAGACGAGGTGTAGATGAGATCAACAGCTATGTTCATCTCATTCTTGCATGAATAGGTCAGTGTGCTGCTACATTCATGCATGGATGTACACATTTTAAATGTTTATACTATTACTAACCCTTCATTAACATCAGTAATTGTTATATCCCTACTGGCACATAATTATTTTCAGTATGCAGCACACCGTTTGGGCATCCTCTGTAAATATTTATTTCGGAATGTGTTGTGTTCCGAGTTATTTTCAAAACACTTGGGGTGTTAATGCTTCTCAAATAATATGTCTACTATACAGCTTTTCTTAATTCTCTACTTAAAATGCCACGAAATATAAAAGAGTGGGAGTAGTACAATTGGTCAGACAGATGTAATTTGCTTCTCGATTACAGTCCAAGTGCCCTTGAGCTATGTACCAAATACAAAGGCTTCCCTAACAAACAAGACATTGACATACTCTAGCTTAGTTGAACTACCATTTCAAACTGCTAAGGGACACTACTCACTGGCTGATGTTGGCTATTGTGTCCATCCAGCTCCGAATGCGGACCTTGTTGCGTATATTTGGAGGGTTGCTGAATTCGTGCACTATGGCGATGTGATAGGGATAGGGACCCTGGAAGAGCTGGCGTTCCAACGCTACAGAGTCAATCTAAAGTAGAAGAGAAACTTAATCAAGTATAGGTTGAAGTACAATATAGCATTCTAAAACAGTGTTTCCCAACCTCTGAGCTAAGGCACATACTTCATTGTGTCTTAATTTATTTCTTTAGAAAAAAATAAAAAACACTGTACCAACCTGGTGCATAGGACGCATATAGATGATGCGGTTGCGCTCAGGAGGGATTCTCAGTATCTGATCCAGGACCTGTTCCATGTTCAGCTTCTTACATTGTGCATAGTCGAACCGGTTTACAATGGGCGCAGTTTCCACTCGCAGCTGCTTTAACACCCGACATCTGGTAGCTTTAAACAAGGTAGAGAAAGAAAGAAGAGCGAATAAACATGACACAATCAATCAGGCGGGCTACATTGAAAATATTCAGAGGACCACAATAAGAAATACCGGTATGTTAACCCTACTTTTGTAAGACAATTAAAATGACAGCAGTAAATTGTGAGAAGGCTTCTTTTTTGTATTCAGTGGTCACCTACAGTTTACTGCTTACAACATGTGAACAAACAAAAATAGCAAGGCAAAGCTTTTAAACAGGTCAGAACAAGTAAAGAACATTTGTAAAAGTAGACTTTGAACATATAACAAATTGAATAATAACACTATTACAGAAAATGGATACTTAGGGCACATAATTGATAGCAACTGGACTGGACTGAATCTGTTTTAGAACAGACCTAGTCTGGTTAGTCAGACCTATCTAAGGCTTAATCACAATTTCCCCTTTACACCTTGTCTTAGCCCCTTTGCCCTCTGTTTTGCACGTTCACGTAAAGCAAGTGGGGTACCAATTATTTTGTAAGGTTAAAGGGGAACTGTACTTTTTTTTTTTAATTGCCTATCATTCACAATCTTAATGTGAGATAAGCACACATATGTTTTTCTTTTTTATGCATTCTAACTCATAAATAGATGCTAGCTAAAGTCAGCTAACAAGAGGGCAATGGGATTTGCTCTATTCTGCTTACAAAGCGCTGTAAAAACATCCAAAAGCCTCCATCAATGTTTTATATAAATACTTTAATTATATACAGTAAGTACTGTAGTAACAGGCACATTCATAATAACAGGTAATATTTATGTATTTTTATCATTACCAGAACATTTTGGTGGCACACTGATTTCAAAAAGCACATCACAAGGTTCGTTATTTTCTTCAACAATAAATACCACAAATCATGGCAGACTTCATGACAGACGACGACGACTACTTTGGAACAAATGATGATCGAGAACCTTATATTTTTTAGCCTAACTATACAGAGGATGAGCTAATGTCTGTTCTCACTAGGATGCTGACTGATGGGATGTTCATATCTTCCCGTTTAGATGAAGGATTAATCATAATCCTCCCGCAGGTAAAAAAATTTAAATAAATAAAAATAACGCAGACAAGCGTCTTTTCGTGTATTTCGCACCATCTCCAGGTTTAAGTTGGATGTCAAAGTTGACCAACTTTTTGGTTTATGGCCACAACTTTCTACTATACTAGTGAGAGGCATGATTTATAATTTAGTATTAACTTTTACCAACTCAGAGGGGATGCAGTAGCTCACCGACTCCATGTGTCAATAGCTGTCAATATAGTGATATATTACAAATTCATTAATGTTTATATTATACTTAAGTTAATCACAGAACACTTACATGGAGTATAATTTAGTTGTAATCGCCCATGCGTGTCAAAAATTGCACGCTCGCGTGTCTGCCGGTGGATGAAATGAAACCAAAACTCTTAAGTAAATAACTTCACGTTAAATAAGGTCTAAACAATTAAATAATGTTGCACATTAATGTACGTGTATGAGACATATGTGACGGACAGTCAGGAAAGCCGACATTAGCTCTGATCCCTTTTACTGAGTTTAACATGCAGTTGTTACAATTATAAACATTCATTTGTTAAATGTGTTTTCTTAAACCAATATTGGTTACATATTCTGGTGCTGTAAATGACGGGTCTTTTTAACATTTTCAACATGAATTACTTATTGGTCAGAAAATTGTTCTTTCTGTTTTTGACGTATTAGCTCCAACATTTTATACATAACCGATGTATTATTTTAGTAATAATACAGACTCTATCTCTTCAAATGTGTTTAAAAATGATTAAATATTTTATTATAAAGACCCTTTTTGTTGTTTGAATACCAATCTTAATAATAATGTTTTTAAATGAAAATATCAGGCATTCATGTGAGCCCCCTTTGAGGAAAAGAAAGAGGAACATTTCTATCAACACTATAAGTGCTATTTTGTTTCGATCCTATTTGTTTGATATTGTAGTGGGTTTACATAAATCACCCACGGAACTTTTGTTATTGTTAGAGTTCCAATCAGACAGGTTTTCATGGGACACATTCCAGGTGTTGTGTTTTGTTGCGCTGAGCAGCCACAGATGTATAGATATTGGTCGATTGTTAATAAGAAAACAAAGTCTGAATGTCATTAAAACGATTAGCTCGATATTTTGATATTCCACCTTCTACTCCCGTCCTTACACGCTACAATATTTCATTAAACGCGAAAGTGATATTTTGATGCAGATTTCTGCCTTTTTGCGGACATTTCACATGCCTGAAATATCTGAGGTCTTTTCTCAGCATTTTTAGGTGAGATTAAAAAAACATGAATTTTTAGAAATGTTTTTAAATCTCTTGACAGCACTAGTTTTCCACCACTAGGTCTTAGCCCTCTGTTTAAAGCGGTGACAGCGATGAACTCTATAAAATGGATGCAGAATCATTTACCGGTAATCTGTCGCTCAGGCAAGAATAAAAACAAACAAAAAATAAGAGCAAAAAACGAGTGACCCTAATTTTACAGCTTTAATCAAAGTCTTACAACAAATTTAACATTCAACGTGTGTGTGCATTACCATGAATGAACATCATCTTTGGACAGTCTTTCAGGATGAGGTCAGTGATTCCACAGTTGGTCAGAGTGATGCCCACCAAGTTCTTACTTTTCAGAGACAAAACCTGAAAAGGTATTAAAAACATGTAATAGGTAAAACACCTGGTTGCATTGTGCGTATTGTATCTTTTTATACTTTAAACTAGGGAAAACACAGAAAGGTTGCTGCTGTGTTAAAACTTTCGCTCTTGTAGAGTGGACCTGGGCTAACAAGATGGGATTTGCAATAAACACATTGACAATGCCTGTATCAACTTTTTTTTTTTTTTTAAGTATTTACATTTCTTACTCTCCATTTATTAACAAATGAGTAGTTTTCTGTAGGAAAAGAGGACACAGAATTGATTTGTGTGTTGTAGCATGAATGCTGCAATGTTTTCATTAAATAAGTTGACTTGTATTAATTAATATCGAGTCGGTTGCATATTCCATAACAATTACATAGTGAATTTTGATATTACTAAATCATGCTGGAAACAGGAGATCGATTGCAAAAACTATACTTATATCTTTTTTTTTTTTTTAATCTTATATTACTGTATCTTTTTATCTTACATTATATATATATATTCATATACATATATGTATAACACATACATACATATACATACACATACATTAATATATATACATAAATATAAAAAATATATATATATAAATATTAAAATATATATATATATATATATATATATATATATATATATATAAATAAATTATAAGCATATTGCCTGACAACAATGTGGTACCTCAGAAAATGAGTGCCACAGGCCCCACACTAACAACTTTTTTTGGAATATGACCTATCTCTCCGCTAATTAATATACTTTATATTGCGTATTACAAGCCTCACCACTGCTGGTTGGTGTAGTGAATGTCACAGTGAACTATGTAAGATCCGCCCAAAACATCCCAGTCTTGCTTGCAAGCATTAGCTAGAGATGGACATAACTTTGTTTTTTCCAAGCATGGGAAGGAAGAAAGCGAGTGTAAAGGACAATGCTGAGAAGAAGAAGGGGATGCTATTCATTGAATTGGAGAAATACTCAAAAACTCAACAGAGCAAGTAGCTAGCTAACTTGGTAAAGTAGTTGGCGCAAAGCACTACTCGCCTGAACCATGCTGAAGCAGAATGAGTCAATAACGCCAGTCAAGGATGTTAAAATAATATGTAACGGTGAAAATTAATCCATGAAAATATGAAAAAGCTGCTCATGGTATGTTTGACGGAGAAGCAGCTTGTTGTTTTTTATTCTATTGTACAGTAGATATTGTCTCTTAACCCATTTCTGACATTTCTTGAATGTTTTATCAATATGTGGCCACAGCTTTTTGGGTTATGTTGTTAATTAACTAAATACCTGACAAACAAACCCCAGCAATGTTTGTTACCTTCTGGCGGAGGTAACAAACAAGTTAAGTTCTGTAAGTGTGGTTACCTGTACATGGTCATCTTCTGTTACTGGGTCTGAAGTACTGGTTGATTTGTCAGCCATTCTTTTCCTCCTCGACGTTAAACGAGGCCTGGCTTTTGGAAGATCAACTGTACACGTAAACATAAGTGTTAACATTAATCTTTTTACTCACAGAAATCATTGTCTTCATTGTTTACTTGGGAACTATTACAATTTGTTCCAATAGAGCACATTTACCGTATTTTTCTTACCATTGGGCGCACCGGATTATAAGGCGCACTGCCGATGAGCGGGTCTATTCAGGTCTATTTTCATACAAAAGGCACACCGGATTATAAGGTGCAATAAAGGGCTTATATTATGATTTTTTTTCTCAACTTAAAACGCTTGCTTGTGGTCTACATAACATGTAATGGTGGTTCTTTGGTCAAAATGTTGCATAGATTATGTTTTACAGATCATCTTCAAGGCACTTTCTGACTGTTGTTTCAGGATGCGCCGTTTTTTGGGTGGTCTTATTTACGTGGCTCACCTTTGACAGCGTCTTCTCCCCGTCCTCTTTGTTGTAGCAGTGTAGCGTGCAAGGACGGGAGTCGAAGAAGGGTCAAAAGATGGAGCTAACTGTTTTAATGACATTCAGATTACCTAAACCAATAATGGAGCAGCATCTCCTCATTCGTGGCTCAACAACAATGCCGGAAATGTGTCCCGTGAAAAACCATCTGACCGGAACTCTCTAATAACTAAAGTTCCGTGAGTGAATTATTTAAACCCACTACACTGGTAGTTTTTAGCGCTTCTATTGCCAGTCTACTGACAGATATAAGTTAGAACTTCACGCTACTTTATATTAAAAATACCCATATGTTGAAGCATAGTACCGACATTCCATCAAGCAGTGCGGCTTCATATCTTACCGAAGTCAAACTAAAACATTTTGACAGATTTTGAGCACCATGTATATTGTTTTAGATTCTCAATGGAACATTTAAAGTTTTGGTGTTGTTTACTGGCATCATCTTGCAGTCTACACGTATCTCTTTGTGTGACTGCCATTTACTGGTCACACTTATCATTACACCACGTACCAAATATAATTGCTTCGAGGTAGTTAAGCACAACCAGAATTATTCCGTAAATTAGGCGCGCCGGGTTATAAGGCGCACTGTCGATTTTTGAGAAAATGAAAGGATTTTAAGTCCGTCTTATAGCCCGAAAAATACAGTATACCACTTTTCCAGTTAAAATGATGTGCATGAATGTCATTTTGGATGTTAATTGTGCCTTTATAGTTATACTACAATAAGAGCTTCACCATTGGTTTCATTTTGACAACTTCAGTTCTCACAGTGACCTGAAACAACTTTTCACTTATGATACGATACCAATATTCATTCCGTTCATTTTCAAATTAATCTTACTCATCTCACTATGTAAAATGCAACTTACATCACCAAGTATTATTTATTTATTTTTATTGTGATTACTTATGGAGTATATTGTGAATAAATTGAGAACAGGAAGTGAACAAAAGTTTTAGCAACTGTTATGTAAAAGAAAAGGGGTAGGATTAAATAAGCTCTGCTTCTTCCTACTCCTTTTCGAACACGTTGAAAAGAGAAACTGGAAATTGTGATGTATCATGTTGTATGCTTGCATGTTCGAAATAAACTCAAACTCAAATATTGGAGCCTTGAGTATTGGTCGATAACAATATTAGCCAGATAAGATACCAGCTTGTACAAACTTTATTTTGTAGTACATAATGTTAGAAAAGGGTTCATCAAGTCAAATTATTTTAAAGTACGATTGTAGATATGAAAAACATTAACCTATTTATTAATAATAGTCTGGAAAGGACTTGTCTTTAAGTTGAAGTGGAGTGATAACTTTTATTTGGGCGACACTTAGTGGCCACAATAATTCATTAAGTTAAGTTCATGATGCAGTAAATTGAATGATGCTGATATGCTTGTTACTGGATTATTTCTAATATGACTCTGCCTTGGATACTTTGTATACTGTAACTATAGTTATTCTATACTTGTTTATATTGACAAATGTGCTGCTTTAGACTTTAATTAATATTGTTCAGTTAAGGACGCTTATTACATACAGTGCATCCGGAAAGTATTCAGAGCCTTTTACACATTTTGTTATATTGCAGCCTTTTTCCAAAATGGAAAAATAATGAAAAATAATGTTTGACCTTAAAATTCTACAGACAATAACAGACAATAATGACAATATGAAATGTTTTTTTTTTTTTTACATTTTTGGTAATGCATTTAAAAAAAAATAATTTACACATCACACAGCCTGTGCTTAATGCTTGATGCACCTTTGGCAGAAAATATAGCCTCAAGTCTTTTTGAATACGATGCCACAAGCTTAAACAGTTTTGCCCATTCCTCTTTGCAGCACCTCTCAAGCGCCATCAGGTTGGATGGGAAGCGTTGGTTGGTCTGTACATTGTTGCGTTCATCTTTTCTTCTATCCTCACTTATCTCCCAGTTCTTGTCTATGAAACACATCCCCACTGCATGATGCTGCCATCACCATAGGATGATATTGGCCTGATCATGAGCTGTGCTTGGTTTCCTACAAACATGACATCTGGCATTTACGCGAAAGAGTTCAATCTTTGTCACATCAGACCAGCAAAGTTTGTTCCTCATGGTCTGAGAGTCTGTTAGGTGCATTTTGACAAACATTTTACTAATAAATGGCTTCTGTCTGGCCATACAGGCCTGATTGGTGGATTGCTGCAGAGATGGTTGTCCTTCTGGAATGTTATTCTCTCTCCACAGAAAAATGCTGTCACCCTGACAGAGTGACCATGGGGTTCTTGGTCACCTCCCTGGCGAGATGAATGTAGCCATGTACAGAGACATTCTGGATGAAAACCAATGCTTCTCATCCAACCTGATGGAGCTTGAGAGGTGCTGCAAAGAGGAATGGGCGAAACTGCCCAAAGATAGGTGTGCCAAGCTTGTGGCATTGTATTCAAAAAGACTTGAGGCAGTAATTGCTGCCAAAGGTGCATCAACAAAGTATTGAGTAAAGGATGCGAATACTTATTTACATGTGATTTTTTCATTTTTAATACATTTGCAAACAATAAAAAAAAAAAAACTTTTCACATTGTCATTATGGGGTATTGTCTGTAGAATTTAATGGGGGCAACAATTAATTTATTCCATTTTAGAATAATGCTATAACAACAAAATGTGGAAAAAGTGAAGCGCTGTGAATACTTTCCGGATGCACTGTATGTCTAGCTCGTGTGCTATTGTGTGCTTAGCTGTTGTGTAGCTGCTAGCTCCTACTAGCTTATAGCCTACTATGTGTACCTTTTGTAAATAACTTGACTAAGAAAAAAAAAAAAATACTTGTGTGCTTATTGGAGGACATTTAGATGTAAACCGGCTGTCCAGCTTTGCACAAGTAAACACACTGCAGGACTTCTCGTATTAGCCATTTTACAAGCAAGCCTTTCACATCGCGTACTTGTTTTTTTGCTGATATCGAACCAATATCAATATCGGATCAGGGTATCCTTACTTTCGAGAAAGGAAAGGATGTTCCCCAACCATTTGTAAATTGACATTACCTGTCTCAGGTACCAGGGACACAGAGGACATGCGAGTGCAAGATCGGGTCAAAGGTCGTCTGGGAACAGCATCCTCATTTCTGTCAAGACCTCGTTTAGAATTTGAACGATGAGCAACAGGCAGCGTTCTTCTGTCGCCCTGACCAGACAGTTGATGTGAAGTCTGATTTGAAGCGGAATTGATGGTTGGATGTTCCACACCAGCACTACCAGAGGTCTGCCTTGAACCAGCTTCCCTTGTGCTACTGTCATCTGTCCGTGTTGCAGGGTGGCTTTCTTTGCCTTCATTAGTCCTACCCCTTCCTGTGGTGCTGTCATTGGATGTGATTCCTCTGTGGGTACTCCCAGTACCCACATCCTCATGTCCAGGTCCAACCCGGCCCACGCATTCATTCATCGGCCTCTGTGCTGTCCCACTGACACCAGAACCCTGCATAGTGTTGTTACTGTTTGATGCTGGCCTTGCTGAGGTCTCTGCTCCCACCGTGTTGACTCCTTTACTGCTAGTCTTCCGGCTGTTCTCAGACGCAGCCTTCATGTCTGCCTTGATCTGTTCACTGGTCACCTGACAACTCTTTTCACAGCTGCCCTCTGATGCAGGAGGCTTCCGATCACAATTCACTGAGACTGTCGCTGATGAAGGCACATTGGTGCTCCTTCGCAGAGGAGTCTTCCCTTTACCTGGAAACACACGTACACCGATCGATTAAAGTCAGGGTAAATTATGTTCTATGATCAATTTACCTTTCACACAGTGAGAGAAATATTTAATTAGGCAACCAAATAGAAATTAATATATAACAATTTTTGAAATGTTTCTTCTTTCCCAAAATGTTGTGTTAATATTCTGTCGTTTTCTGTTAAATAAACCTACCATAACAACATATGCTTCTATGGCACAGGTGTCAAATGTATTTCTTTCCGAAGGATGTTATGAAAATTAACATACAAAAAAATGTGCTTCTACAAATGAAGTGAAATAGTTAGCCTCAACATCCCTCTCATTTAGCATTAACAACTCTATCTTTGGTTTTGAATTTAGGAAAGAGGACACAGCGGTATCAATAAGATGCATTTCTCTAACCTTCTCTCCCATCAAAAATAGCAATAATTTAAATGCACATGACCACAAAATACAATTATAAAGATGCATGATAATTAGGAGTTTCCCAATCCAATATCGGTGCGATACCACAAAAAAAAAACAAGTAGCCGATTATATCGGCTTGCATGTAAAATGTCCAATGCAGGCGCCGATACATGCAGTCCTGCACCATGTTTACTAGTGCAAAGCTGGACAGCCAGTCAACATCAACATTTCCTCCAAATAACACAGAGGGTTAGTCTTTTTGTGTATTTTAGTCAAGTCATTACAAAATGTAAACATGGAATTAGGGCTGCGAATCTTTGGGTGTCCCACGATTCGATTCAATATCGATTTTTGGGGTCATGATTCGATTATAAATCGATTTTTCCGATTCAACGCGATTCTCGATTCAAAAACTATATTTTTCCGATTCAAAACAATTCTCTATTCATTCAATACATTGCATTTCAGCAGGATCTACCCCAGTCTGCTGACATGCAAGCATAGTAGTAGATTTTTGTAAAAAGCTTTTATAATTGTAAATGACAATGTTTTATCAACTGATTGCAATAATGTACATTTGTTTTAACTATTAAATGAACCAAAAATATGACTTATTGTATCTTTGTGAAAATATTGTACACAGTGTGTTGTCAAGCTTATGAGATGAGATGCAAGTGTAAGCCACTGTGACACTATTGTTCTTTTTTTTCTTTATTTTTTTTTATAAATGTCTAATGATAATGTCAATGAGAGATTCTGAATCACTGCTATGTTGAAATTGTTACTAATATTGATACTGTTGTTGATAATATTCATTTTTGTTTCACTACTTTTGGATTGTTCTGTGTCATATTTGTGTCTCCTCTCAATTGCTCTGTTTATTGCTGTTCTGAGTGTTGCTGGGTCGGGTTTGGTTTTGGAATTGGATTGCATTGTCATGGTATTGCTTTGTATTATTTTGTTGGATTGATTAATAAAAAAATAGATTTTTGAAAAATGAGAATCGATACTGAATCGTGCAACGTGAGAATCGTGATTTGAATTTGAATCGATTTTTCCCCACACCCCTACATGGAATGCTATAGGCAACTAGGAGTTAACAGCTACACAAAAGCTAAGCACACAATAGCAGACAATCTAGACATATGTATTAAGTGTCCTTAATTGAACAATATTGCAGTACAAAACAGTACATTTGTCAATATAAACAAGTGTCAAATAATTATAGTTACATATTACTTACACATACGTACAATGTCTCCAAGACAAGAAGTGTATTAGAAAGTATTCAGTAACAGATGTGTCCACATCAATCAATTTACCGAATCGTAAGCTTAACTTGACGAATTATTGTGGCCACTTAGTGTCACCAAAAACAAATTACCACTAGATTTCAACTTAAAGACAACACAAGGTTGGAAATAGATTTGTGTTTTTCATACCTTCCATTTTCTCAGTTTGACTCATTTCACTTGATCAAACCTTTTCTAACATTGCACACTACAAAATAATAAAAGTAAGTATGATGATTTGTGCTGATATAGATAGTATTGGCCAAAATTTAAGGCTCCAATATCAGTATCGCATTGAAAGTCAAAAAATGTATCGTGATGTCCCTAATGATAATAATGTCAAAACTGATCGTTTTGATTCCAACAGAGCATGCTGGAAACGGTTCCTCTTCAGACTTGCAAACTCTTCTAGATTCTGCAAAATACGGAAATTGCGCTTCTCAAACGTCATCAAGACTGAGCTGAATCACACGTACCAGATTCTGCTTTTTTTGTGTGTATATAAAATACAGTTTTGTCATCCTTTCAACAATCACTATATAGACCAGGGGAGTCAAACGTACGGCCCGCGGGCCTGATACAGGTTTTATCCGGCCCGCGGGATGACCAGTCGAGGAAAATGAGCAAACTACATAAATAACATCCTGTAATCTGATTTTGATATTATTTTTTTATCATGATAGATTGAAAATTAACACAAATATATGAGTTAACTGATGAACATTATCACATAATGTATTCAGAAAGTATAAATAACGACAAATAAAAATATAATACTATTAACTGCAACATGTAAGTGTAAAAAAACAAAAACATTATGATTTGTACATTTTCAGAATGTGCTTGTTCTATTTTTGCATCTTACTCTTAGAAAAAAAAATGTTTTAATAATGTTGTTCTTTTTAGAACAGACAAACCTTTTATGTAATAATTTTCAAATAACTAAATTAAGAGCTTCTTTTAAGAAGCAATACTTTCGTCTTGAATAAAATACTTATGTTAACAAAAACATAGCATTGCACATTGCATGCAAATAAATAAAAACCTCAAACATGAAAATTAATAAAGTGCAAACTTAAAACTTCTGTCTTGAATAAAATACTTCTATAAATAAATATGTAGTATTATACATTGTATGCAAATAACTATTCACGTAAAACATTGAGAGGACTATGGTTTCAGTATGTGAATAAACATAGGCTTTTTCATTGACACATCTTGACAGTGCGCAGAGCGACTGCTTTAGTGATCGTTTTCCAATGCGCTTCTTTCTCCTCATACATGGTATCATCATACATACCTGGTTTAAATGATTATAATACAGTAAGATGCTTTTTAGCCAGAGTTTGTTTGTTGTTGCGGTCTTGCTTGCCTCGTACACAGTTGCATTTCCCGCACTCAACTAGAGGGTTCGGTTACAGATACTGGAGCAAGTTCGTTGTGCTGATGCCTTTTTTGAAATAAACTTTGCAGTGTGCAGTCCAGGCCTGTTTCCACAAAACCAAACTACTGACAACACTTTTCTCTGAAACAAAACGTCTCGCTCTCGGTGTGCTGCTAAGGAAATAAGGAGAAGGGTGGTAGCTCCAGGGGGGCAAAAAATATGTTGAAGCAAGAGAAGAAAATAAATCTATTTTTTAATTTTTCAAATCGTCTGCAACAAAAAACTCAAATTTATAAATAAGATCAATGTGTCGCCCAGGCCTAATTTGACAACTATCACATTTTTTATATCAATGTGAACAGCACAATTCTGATTTTTTTCAAATCAATTCCAGGCCTCTTTCATAAGTGTATATTAATCTGATATGTACCTGATGCTACTGCAGTCTGAACGATCGGATCGTGTTCATTCAACACGCATTTCAGAAAGGGCAAACAATATCATAATTTGTCGCCAAAATACACAGTTGTGAAAATAAATATTGGACGAATAAGCAGAAAACAGGCGATATGAAGATTTTTTAGAACTCAGTGTTCCAACACTTCTGGCTCCCACTGCTCAAGCACAAGCTCTTCATAACACGCATCAACAAAAATGCGCCACATTTTGGCCTGCCCTTTTCCTGCTTAATCCCTCATGCAAAACAATTCTGAAAATGTTGACTCAGGTTGAACAAAATCCTTAAAAATTGCCACAAATGTGCCTAGAATTAGAGCCATGTTTAGTGAATTAGTGAATTATATTTATATAGCGCTTTTCTCTAGTGACTCAAAGCGCTTTACATAGTGAAACCCAATATCTAAGTTACATTTAAACCAGTGTGGGTGGCACTGGGAGCAGGTGGGTAAAGTGTCTTGCCCAAGGACACAACGGCAGTGACTAGGATGGCGGAAGCGGGGATCGAACCTGCAACCCTCAAGTTGCTGACACGACCATTCTACCAACCGAGCTATACCGCCCAGAAGTAAACGTTGCATGCAGTGTATACGACGTCATTTGCACATGGGGGTCAATCCAGGGACACATTTAGAAAATCAAATTTTTTTAGTAATGTGAAAGATCAGATTAAGCAAAAAATCTGAATTAGACATCATACCTAGCAGTGCGAACATTGCCAAAGAGACAGATAACCCCCAGCGATTACGTTTTTACCTGGCGGAGGTAATAATAAATAAGTTCATTTGCTGTTGACGGAAATCTGTCGTAGCGACTCAGAATTTTAAGCCAAGTACAAAGATGTTACCTTCTGTAAAAGAAACGGGTTGCTGTGAACAGGAAGCTGGACAATGTCTTGAAGTACCGGTAAGACCTTCCTCTTCCTCACTCTCCGAATCAGAGTGGACCAGTGCAGGCTTTGGAATGGCAACACCAGTAGGTCCACACTGCTGAACCAAACCACTGGGACCTAATAAAAGATATAAAACTGTAAATGTGCTCATGGAAATTAATAGTAAAATAAATATTATTGAAATAACATGAACAATAATCAAATACAACTATACATTACATGTAAACATAATCGTTTTTTAATGCTAGGTAACTAAAAAAAGCAAACCTGCTTGCTCCTCATCATCCTCAGGATGTTGAGATGAACCATTAGGGCAACTTGGATGTGTAACGACGTCCTGTTCTGCTACTTTCACTTCAATTTGTTGCTCTGCCCCAACTTCCTCCTCTTCATCTTCTATTCCATTGACCTCTGCTGGTGCTGTAAAAACACACACAATTCATGTACTCAATTATCACTGTTATTGGAACTTTGCTAAGTACATAACAACAGTGGCCTAGTGGTTAGAGTGTCCGCCCTGAGATCGGTAGGTTGTGAGTTCAAATCCCGGCCGGGTCATACCAAAGACTATAAAAATGGGACCCATTGCCTCCCTGCTTGGCACTCAGCATCAAGGGTTGGAATTGGGGGTTAAATCACCAAAAATGATTCCCGGGCGCGGCCACCGCTGCTGCTCACTGCTCCCCTCACCTCCCAGGGGGTGATCAAGGGTGATGGGTCAAATGCAGAGAATAATTTCACCACACCTAGTGTGTTGTGACAATCATTGGTACTTTAACTTTAACTTTACTTTAACAGTTTGAATGAATACAGAACAGTGTTTCTTTATTCAATCTAACGATGAAAACATTTTCAACAAGAACAACTTGGAAATGTATTAGTTTTTAGGGAAAATATCCCAAAAATCTAAGTAGAATCCAGAACACAACTGAGGCAAGATTAGAGGGCTTGCCATCAGCTGAGTAGCCCCACCAAGACACTCTATGCCTTCGGATTTACATAACGATCAACTATACTGTAATGATCATTACAACATGTACACATGTAGATGTACAGTATTCAAAAGTAGGGGTGTCCGATACAACTTCTTCACTTCCAGAATAATACTTTGAGCCTTGAGTATTGGCTGATACTGATATAGATCTGTTACGACACCACAAGGAATCATCCATATTTTGTATTTTTGTCGTGTTTAAAGCTAAAAAATGTTTGATCAAGTGAAACTAGTCAAACATTGAACAATGGTAAGTATGAAAAACTCTAACCTATTTATTAGTAACTGTCTGGAATGAGCTTATGTTGTCTTTAAATTAAGGCGCGACCCCGAGAGGGACTAGCGGTAGGAAATGGATGGATGGATGGAGTGGTAATTGCTTTTGGCGAAAAATACAGGTGATGTTCATCTTCAAGGTATTTAAATATTGTTTATTTTAAAATATTCATTCTGATGGTTTTGGAGGGTCAGGTAGTGGAGGGTTTAAATAGCAATCTATCGGGATCGTCTCCACAAACGAACATTTTGCAGACATACGCATAAATGAGTTTATAAACAGAGCTTATGTTGTCTTTAAATTAAGGCGCGACCCCGAGAGGGACTAGCGGTAGGAAATGGATGGATGGATGGAGTGGTAATTGCTTTTGGCGAAAAATACAGGTGATGTTCATCTTCAAGGTATTTAAATATTGTTTATTTTAAAATATACATTCTGATGGTTTTGGAGGGGCAGGTAGTGGAGGGTTTGAATAGCAATCTATCGGGATCGTCTCCACAAACGAACATTTTGCAGACATACGCATAAATGAGTTTATAAATGTGACAGTGGTGCCAAAACTTACATGTTATCAAGGGAGTGTTTCAAATGTAGATTAAAATAATCATAGGTCCCCTTTAGGCTAGTGACACAGTAAGTCGTGTGATGCGGACACATTTGTTACTAGACAATACGCTTCTGTAATATACAACTATAATTATTTGATACTTGTTTTTATTGACAAATCTGTTGTTTTAGACTTCAATATTGTTCAATTAAGGATATGAATTATATATGTCTTGCGTGTGTGCTAAACTTTAAACTGCTGTGTATCTGATGGTTCCTAATAGACTATATAGCCTACCATGTTTACCTTTTGTAAATGACTTGACTAAAATACAAGAAAAAACAACAACCTTGTGTGCTTATTGGAGGACATTTAGATGTTAACTGGCTGTCCAGCTTTGCACAAGTGAACACGCTGCAGGACTACTAAAATTATATCACCCATTTTACATGAAATCCGAGATCTTCCCATACTTGTTTTTTCCATGATATCTAACCAATATCTGATATTAATATCAGATCGGGACACCGCTATTTAGAAGTCTTCTGATGGCAAAACAATTTTTTCTGTTAAATTATTTCTGATGAGAAATATATATAAAGATATATCTGGAACAAATTATATATACTCCGCTAACTATGTGGATGCAGATGAAACTTACCATTATGCTGCTGCTGCCTTTGGTTGTTGTTAACAGGTGGAAGGGGAGGAGAAGGAGGAAGATTGGCCTCATTATTGTGGTGGTGGTGGTTGTTGTTGTTGTTGTCATTGTTGGCGTTCTGGTTGCTGACCAGTGCAGAAGACACACCAATACCAGTTCCTGCACTCAGGCCCACTCTGGCACAGCCCTGACAGAAAAACATATGGTCAAGGAGACCATTAATAAGAATACCTACGGTAATATGTTATTTCCCCAAAAAATTCACAAATTAGATTTACCATGCAGTGATATTTTTAAACAAAGACAGGTGGTTAATTTTATTTACTTGCCCGTTTATTTGTTTGTGCTTGCAGAAAGGTTTTACATGGCAAAATCTTGTAATTAGAATCTTTCAAAGCCCTTGCAGCCGCGGCCCCCTCATCATGCAGCTCCTGGTGCAATCGGCTCCTTAAGATAGTCTTCTCTCACCTTGTTCTTCTGTGCTCGGCCACATATGTTTTTACATACGTTTTATTACGTGTAGTGGTATCGCGAAAAGTGGGTTTAGGGTGGAGGTGGCTGACAGTTTCAACCTGGGAGGCACTGTTTTTCAAATGTTTTTAAAAGAAAAGCACTTTGTGCTATATTTTATACGTCTAAAAAGTGCTATACAAATAAAGTCTGACTGATTGATTCTTTTTTTTCTAATAAATGCACATCGTCACCATTGATATTGCACTTTAAAAATGTGCACGTCATAGATTTTTTTATTTTTTTTAAACTCCACTATTTGCTGCCACACAGATCATGGCACCCACCCACTAACACTTTCATGTACGCAGTAATGCAGCAGCTGTGCGGAAACTATGTCAGAGTATTTAAAGTTCCGAGCACACCATGCAATCTGAAATTGATACATTTTTTATTAGTTGCACTAGTTAAACCATTAATCTAAGTAACATAATATAAATGAAAGCTTTTTTAAAATCAAATAAATGGTTGCGGCCCTACTGTGCAATTAATTAACCATCATCTATTGAAATGAACTATTATTTTGCAGAAAAGTACCGGTAAGCATAATTGCATAGGTCCGTAGACTTACAGTGTCTCCCGCTGTGGAGAACACCTCTGAGGCAGGTGAAAGCTGTGATCCTGTGAGCCAGGCAGACTCTCAACATGGTCATTCAAATGTAATGCACGAGAATAATTAATTTCATGTTTACAGTTATTTATTCAGGTTTTACAATGAGACACTAACATGACAGGTGGTATGAAAGTTGCCCTGTCGCTTTACTTTCCAGTTAAACATAACCAATCTTTTCAGCCTTTGTACTGCCTGGCCTCCGTGTGTTGTGATGTAATTTGCACTCACTGGAATCAAAAAGGAATTTGTTTGCACAATTGGCAAATAGTTCGAAGAAATTCAAACACTGAAAACCATTTCTCAACTTTTCACTTCCCATCTCTACAAGTGAACAAAATCTGTCTTCTTTTGAGAAAACTGGTTACCTTGGGTGGTTCTCGAAACATCTGGTCCAGACATATGAACTCTAAACTGGGAAGTGCTTCTATAAACTGGGCAAATGACTCCAATTTGATGGCGTGACAGCGAACCAGTGTCAGATCAACCAGTCGGCTCCATCTGGACTGATCTGACAACACAAAATGTAAAACGGTTTACTCACACAAACTAATGGATATCAACATAACAACATACTAGGTTTCGTGTTGCAGCCTAAATTGCCTGAATCTGCAGCAGCTTTTTTAGAAAGTTGCTGGAAAAGTTGCATTGTTTTGTACATTATTCTTTTAAATAACATTGAATCAACTTGTGATTTTATAATTTGCTATCAATGTTTTAAGTGTTCTTTGTAACCTTAAACTCAAAAAGTACAAGATTTAAACACATTTTGGAAAACAAACACAGTATTGATGTTTTACTCTTTTTATACCACAAACTTAAGAGTAGACACTAAATGGCAGTAAAGGCACATACCCAGAGCGTATTGCCAAATTACTGTAATGTTTTAACTCACTATAACTAACAATGGTAATTATTATAATTATAAAAAGAAACACAACCAGAGGCTTCCTCTTTGGTCGCTGTCTGCTCTGTTGTCCACAAGTTACAGATATTTTCTGTTTATGTTTTATGCTTGAAAAGAGTTTGTCCATGTCAAAAATTCATTTTAGATCCAGCACATTTACCCCTGCATGTTAAGAGCTTTTGTGAATTGTTGAGAGCGATCTATAGTACCAATTTTTGTTGGTAAATGGGAGACGAAGAGAGATTATCATCACACTTCAATATCTGTCATGTAAATGCTGCCTATTTGTAAGGTCAGCATTGCAAATGAAAATATATTCTTAATTGTTTTACCCTGGCTAAATAAATGTTAAATATGTCAAAACATGTAAAATAGGAAGTACATGTTTATATAATACTATATACTATACTATTTATTACCCAGAAGGCTTAAAGCTGTAGACAGGAACAGGAAGTAGATCGTGGGAGGACGACAATTGGGACGTTTGAGCAATAAAGAGTTGATATATTGTTAACTGTTGCTTTTCCAGCTTCATGTACACAATAAACCAACAAGTTTTGATTAGACAGTTGACGTTCATAAAAATTTAATTGGTGAATTTTATGCTGATTGGGAAGTTGTAGGCATTGGACAAAGTTCCGATGCTGCAAATGATTTGCGTGAATTGGTTAAATGTGTGTGAATTGGTTAAATGTGTGTGAATTGGCGCGATCGCAACATTGCACATTCCTGCAAGGACTGATAAGTGAAGTGTGCCAAGTCCCCATGATCACCTGTAATCCAATGGAGGGGGTTATGAAGGTGAGGACAGTTGTAGATGAGAAGGTATTTTACATTAGAAAACACCTCATTCACCACTTTGATCCCAATATCAGTGATAATTCCTGGGTTCTCCACCACATCAGCAAGACCATACTTCACCAGCTCCGAATGAGTCATCTTACCTACATTGGAACACATAAACATAACATTAATGTTGACCTGCATGTATGTTTATTAATGTTATGTAATGTACAAAATTCGAATAATTTGTTTTCCCATTTTATCTTTGGCAGGATGTACAAACCCCGTTTCCATATGAGTTGGGAAATTGTGCTAGATGTAAATATGAATGGAATGCAATGATTTGCAAATCATTTTCAACCCATATTCAGTTGAATATGCTACAAAGACAACATATTTGATGTTCAAACTGATAAACTTTTTTTTTTGCAAATAATCATTAACTTTAGAATTTGATGCCAGAAACATGTGACAAAGAAGTTGGGAAAGGTGACAATAAATACTAATAAAGTTGAGGAATGCTCATCAAACACTTATTTGGAACATCCCACAGGTGAGCAGGCAAATTGGGAACAGGTGGGTGCCATGATTGGGTATAAAAGTAGATTCCATGAAATGCTCAGTCATTCACAAACAAGAATGGTGCGAGGGTCACCACTTTGTCAACAAATGCGTGAGCAAATTGTTGAACAGTTTAAGAAAAACCTTTCTCAACCAGCTATTGCAAGGAATGTAGGGATTTCACCATCTACGGTCCGTAATATCATCAAAGGGTTCAGAGAATCTGGAGAAATAACTGCACGTAAGCAGCTAAGCCCGTGACCTTCTATCCCCCAGGCTGTACTGCATCAACAAGCGACATCAGTGTGAACACTTCAGTAACCCACTGTCAGTAACTACAGTTGGTCGCTACATCTGTAAGTGCAAGTTAAACTCTCCTATGCAAGGCGAAAACCGTTTATCAAAAACACCCAGAAACGCCGTCGGCTTCGCTGGGCCTGAGCACATCTAAGATGGACTGATACAAAGTGGAAAAGTGTTCTGTGGTTTGACGAGTCCACATTTCAAATTGTTTTTGGAAACTGTGGACGTCGTGTCCTCCGGACCAAAGAGGAAAAGAACCATCCGGATTGTTATAGGCGCAAAGTTGAAAAGCCAGCATCTGTGATGGTATGGGGGTGTATTAGTGCCCAAGACATGGATAACTTACACATCTGTGAAGGCGCCATTAATGCTGAAAGGTACATACAGGTTTTGGAGCAACATATGTTGCCATCCAAGCAACGTTACCATGGACGCCCCTGCTTATTTCAGCAAGACAATGCCAAGCCACGTGTTACATCAACGTGGCTTCATAGTAAAAGAGTCCGGGTACTAGACTGGCCTGCCTCTAGTCCAGACCTGTCTCCCATTGAAAATGCGTGGCGCATTATGAAGCCTAAAATACCACAACGGAGACCCCTGGACTGTTGAACAACTTAAGCTGTACATCAAGCAAGAATGGGAAAGAATTCCACCTGAGAAGCTTAAAAAATGTGTCTCCTCAGTTCCCAAACGTCTACTGAGTGTTGTTAAAAGGAAAGGCCATGTAACACAGTGGTGAACATGCCCTTTCCCAACTACTTTGGCACGTGTTGCAGCCATGAAATTCTAAGTTAATTATTATTTGCAAAAAAAAAATTAAGTTTATGAGTTTGAAGGTCAAATATCTTGTCTTTGTAGTGCATTCAATTGAATATGGGTTGAAAAGGATTTGCAAATCATTGTATTCCGTTTATATTTACATCTAACACAATTTCCCAATTCATATGGAAATGGGGTTTGTAGTTAAATAATCTAATTTCTCAGCATGAATTTTACAGAACGAGAGTGTGCACTAACATTGTAGCAGAAACTCATCCACATATCCAAGATGAAGGGTGTCAAACTGAGGAAACTCTAGTTCAGCCATCTTGAGAGCTGAGAAGACCCCATCTTTGGTCAGAGACGGCTGAATGCGGAGCTCATGAAGCCTATGGAAACACAATATTTTCATCTGACCTGTTGTGTCTGTACTTAAAAAAAATAAAACATTTTTAAAGGGGTGTAACAAGGGATCTCACATTGCAGCTTACATACAGTATATTTGAAACTGTATATGCATTAGGTGTAAGATTACGTCTCATATCTGCATATTCCATTCATGGTCAATTTAGAATGTTATATTTGGAACGTTTGTAAACATGGAGAGATTATGAGTGTTTGTGTTGCACTGCTGATGAATATTAAAAACGTTATATTAGAAAAGTCTCGACTTTGAAGGTGTGACAAAGCACCTGCGAGCAGCAGTGATGACAAGGTAACCCAAGTCCACTTCCAAGGCATTTTTACAGGCTCCAAACACAATGGTATGCAGGTTCCGAAATCCTCCTGCAATGACAAAGGAATCAGCTTTCCTGTCGAAGTACTGAATGTCAGAACACACTCTTCTAGCACAACACTACAAACAGTGAATCCATAACATACAATAAAGAGGATGACAAAACATACACATCATCTTCAATCATATCTTAATCAAAAAACTGAAAGTCCAATATAGTGGTACCTCGGGATACGAGCTGTCTTGTTTACGAGGAAAGATTCATGTTACGAGCCTCCCCAACGCTGGTTGGCGGAGCGAATGTCACAGTAAAGCCCGTAAAATTCGGATCAGGTTCAATCCGGCCCGTAAGATGAGTTTGCTAGGTGTAAAATTGAGCTGTATTTTTAAATCAAAGAAACCGCTGTTCTAAATGTGTCCACTGGATATCGCAATAGCAATTCTGTTAGGCAAGTAAAAAGTTTATACCGGGGCAAGCAAGTATCTGGGGCAAGCATTTTTCTGTTCTCAATTGTTGATGACTGATGATAACAACCAAACCTAACCCCCCCCCCCCCCCCCCCTCCACACCCCGAATTGTAAATAATGTAAATAATTCAATGTATACACCCTGATGATTATCTTGTGTGATGACTGTATTATGATGATAGTATATATGATAGTATATATCTGTATCATGAATCAATTTAAGTGGACCCCGACTTAAACAAGTTGAAAAACTTATTCGGGTGTTACCATTTAGTGGTCAATTGTACGGAATATGTACTTCACTGTGCAACCTACTAATAAAAGTCTCAATCAATCAATCAATCAATCAAAAGCAAGTATACCAAGCAAGAGGTACACTGTAACGCGGGGCTGCGACTCCGCCTCTTGACCCAACGTAAAACAAACAGGAGTAAAATAAATTATTGGAAACTCTTTAAAATGCTGCAGGAGAAACTGCAAATTCATATAGTTCAGTGAAAATGATTGTCTTCTGTGCAAACTCAAAGAAAGTGAACAGTGTGTGATTTACTGCAATACTGTCAGTCATTTTAAGTTTTAATTTTTGGTTTGTTAAAGTTGTTCACACATTGCACAGCTTTTATCTTTCTATCAATACACAGTGATGCCGAGAAGGCAAAGAGTAATTCAACCGTCTTGGATATTTTCTACCTCATTTTGTATTTTCTTCAATCCTACATGTGCTGTGACTTTAAATTGAATTGCTTTGTAGATATGCTGAGATTAAGTCTAAATTTATTGTGTTCGTCATGTTTTTGAAAGCGCACCAACTTTTTCCTCAGAATTTTGAACTAACTTTTTGTCAAGAGAATTATTTGTAATATGTACATTTTCAGAAGGTGCTTGTTCTATTTTGGGCCAAAGTAAAACAAAGAAAACCATCTGAAGTTGTTGTAATTGGTCTAACTGAAAAACAACATGTTGTAAGGTATGAACAAATTACAGATTTCAGAGTCAGAAAATACATTTTTTAATTTTAAGTTGACCGATTTACAGCTAATGGCCTAATAAATGTTAACACATAAAAGACAAATCGTTTGAGCTGGTAACAATAATCTGATATGTAACGATAAATTTAACTAGTAGATCTTATCACATACAACAACAGGGTCTGTGCAGATTGCAAGTAGTCTAATTTAAGATTTGAGACTTTTTTAAAGACCATAATGAATACAATTCAAAACCATTTCACACCCATACCGACAAAAAAGTACAGAGGCATGAACAAAAATCAGAAACCCAGAACAAATTGCAACGACTGAATATGAATTAATTTATTACTCTTTCACATTGAAAAACAAAATGTTTGTGTGTGTGTTTTGGCAAATATTGCAATGGCTATTTGTCTGATTTTCCAGTGAACTCCTTCAAAGCTTTTTCTTGCAGAAAGTGCAATGTGCTTCATATGGAATGTTTTCACGTAACAACCAGAAAATCGGCCATGTTGGATGATAAAGCACAATATATCATCTTTCAAAAGGACTGTTAGCACCGCCGCTAAAAATAAATGGTTAACTTTTGCAGTTTTAGCTGTCAGAATTGAGCAAGTAAAACACACATCTACAGTTCTACTGTCTCCACAAAGTTGTGACAAGACAGAGAAAGAAGGCGATTATGGATCGCAAGCGGATAACATTCATATTTGATCAGCTCATTTTGTCCATCCATCCGTATTCTTCCACTTATCTGTAATCAGGTCGCGGGGGTATCAGCCTAAGCAGAGAAGCCCAGACTTCACAATCTCGTATTTTTCATACTATAAGGGGCACTTAAAATCGTATAACTTTCTCAAAAATCCACAGTGCACCTTATAACCTGGAGCGCCTAATGTACGTATTAATTCTGGTTGTGCAAACCGACCTCGAAGCAATTTTCTTTGGTACATGGTGTAATGATAAGTGTGACCACACATAAGAGATACAGTACGTGTTGACTGTGATTGACTGACGCCTGTTCAATAAAAAATAGCAAATGCCCATAAGCAAGCAACACCAAAACTTTGATATTTCATGAGGAATATAGAACAATACACACGGCACTTAAAAAATCGATCTAAATGTTTTAGTACGACTTTGGTAAGCTACAAAGCCTTTGTCGATCACATGGGATTCCACGGAAATTGGCCAACAATGATTGGTGGCCGATTGACTGATTGGAACACCGATAGTGGCATCTTTTCTCGACGCAAGGTACGTACGTGGCGTTGAGGATTCGGCCGAGCCATACTTACAGGTATAATAAAAGTTGCTCAATACAACTGGCTTTACCAAACTCAAATACTGAGAAAACAACCTTATAATTGATTAAAGAAAGAATCATGTTCCACAAACCTCTTTTTCTCACCTGATCTCCAGCTGTCCTCCACCACATGTTGAATGAGTCCTCCAAGAAAGGGAACTCTCACTAGCTCGAGCTGCTCTAGATTTCGTGCTGAAGCTAGACCAGTAACCAAGGGTACATATTTGAGGGAGTTGGTTGGACCTGCACAGTTCCGCATGACAAAGGATCTCAAGCTCACACAGAGGAAATCTTTAAATGGCTGAGGTTTGGTGAGACGGACCCACTTTAGGTAAAGGTGGCGCAGCATAGACACACAAGGGATCTCTGGGACATTTACACCTGGAACAAGCAAAGAAAATATCAAACCAAAACACTAATTAAACAATGGGATTTGTAATACGACAGGTGAAACAGTATAGCCTTTTTTATGGTGGTTGTCTTTTCCCCAAACTTAACATTTATGTTTTTATTTTAAAATATTGTAATATATAAACAACAACAATGGTTGACCATGAGGATGTGTTTCCAAAGTTTCTCCAGCTGTGTGTAAATGTGTAGAGCTGAAACTGTGGCCTATTTTGTTTTACATGACTATATACCGTATTTTTCGGATTATAAGTCCCAGTTTTTTTCATAGTTTGGCCAAGGGTGCGACATATACTCCGGAGCGACTTATGTGTGAAATTATTAACACATTACCGTAAAATATCAAATAATATTATTTATCTCATTCGCGTAAGAGACGAAGCAAATGTCCGCAATCGTCACACACACGTCAGCAATCGTCACACATGTCAACCAATAAGAATTCGGCGGGGGCGGGTCATGGCAGAAGTGCATTGTGCGTCATGGCAGAAGTGCATTGTGGGTCATGGGATGCTAACTGCTGCTACATCCGTAGCAATTAAAATTGATTATTTCAACATTGGCGGTAACTTATAAAAACTGAGAAGGGCTGAACTAAAATGGCACCGAAAAGGAAATCATATACTGCAGATTACAAGCCGGACGTAGTGAAATATGCAGCAGAAAACGGCGATCGAGCAGCAGAAAGAAAGGAAACGGCACATACCAGAGGCGACACCGAGGAGGAAGATACCAGGCACGTTCTCAGTTGGTTATTTATGAGTCATATAGCGTACACTTATTTAGCCTGTTGTTCACTATTCTTTATTTATTTTAAATTGCCTTTCAAATGTCTATTCTTGGTGTTGGATTTTATCAAATAAATTTCCCCCAAAAATGCGACGTATATATGTTTTTTCCTTCTTTATTGTGCATTTTCGGCTGGTGCGACGTATACTCTGGAGCGACTTATAGTCCGAAAAATACGGTACAAGTCAAATTGTGAACCAATGTTATAAATCACTGATATTTAACCAAACTGTTTTCCACACAGCTAAAGACAGGGGGTCTGACTTCTTCCATTACTACTAGTCTTGTTTTATATAATCCGTAGAATCACTGTCCGCTACAGTATACATTACATTTTGGTCTATTTATTTTTTTGTTCCAGGAGTGCTCTGCTGTTTTTAAAGGACCTTCTGCAAAAAAAAACTACTCAAAGATCATCTCAATGACAGCACTCTAATGTTTTTAAGAATCTCTTGCATATTAGTTTTGAACTGAACTCGCGGGCCACCAGTTGAATAGACCAATTAAAGAAAAAGAGAGAACATAAAATGAAACACTGTTAGTAAAAGTTGAACACCTGGGTACTGACTGCATCTGAAGTTAACAAGCTACAGCAACACATTACTTAGATAAATCACATTACAAAAAATGTGTATCTGCCAAAAAGGGAACGACTTAAAGTGGTGCCTTGAGGAGTCACAAGTTTGAACCTAAGTGTTTTATGTTTGTTAACAAGGTTAAAACATCAATACAATAATCTGCCAAAGTGTTTACAGTGGTCCAAGTTCCTTTATAAACTATGTTTTTGGGAATTTGGGACAAAAATATTTGTCTCCCAAGTTTTGAACTGAATTCAGGGGGTGTCATTCCAAGGCCAGATATGGTCCCCGGGCCGTCAGTTGAATAGCCCTGGTATACAGTGTACATTTCACCTCACTTACTATGGTCACAGTAGTAGAACATAACTCCCACAATAATCCAAAAAAACACTGTATACACATTCAGAATATGATATGCATACATACAGGATAGGATATTCAAAAGGATAAGACAAGTTTGAGTGAACAGACAATCATTGCAATATTGTTTTAAAATTGACGTAAACATTTTTTTAGAACATTATTAAATCATTAACGATTTCATTTTAGCTGTAATGCAAAAAAATTAGTGGGACACCTTACTTACCCACAAGGTGTAGCGTCTGTATTTTTGCAGTGATGGGAATGGTTAGTTTGTTCTCAGCAGGAATTGGGAAAGCCCCATTACGGTTTCGGAACTTTCCAAGTATATGAACCTGGGGCATATAGTTCCAAACTGCTTCTACCAGCTCGAGGTGGGATGTCTCAACTCCCTGAAATACAGTCAAGTGGGACCATTTCACAACAGCTTTTACTTCGCATGTTGCCAGTGCATTGTACAATCTTGCTTGTTTTGCTCATGACTTCTGATTTTCCTTAGCGTCATTATGTTTAAAAACCTTCAGTTCATCAACTATTTAAACATTAATCAAGTCAAATAAAAAGTTTTTATTTTTCCCTTACTAACAAAACTAGGTATTATCCAATGCAGTTCTGACAGATGACAAATGTTTTTGTTTTGAAAAATATCAAAACGACTTGGCAGTGTCTTACTAGACGTCAGTTATCGTCATTACTAACCAGAAGACTTGGACAGGCTTGTAATGCCTCCAGGACACCAGGTATACTGAAAGCTTCATAGCCTCGGACTCGTCTCCTTTCAAGATGTCGGGGGTGGAGGCCGTATAGTTGTTCTAGGTCAGGCATCTTCTTCAAAAGTAGCAAAAAGCTGCTATCTGTAAAACCTAAAGCAGAAACAAATCAATCTTTTCTCATGCTGCAGCAACTTTGTTATTTTCATTGGTTTTGAGTTTTAGTAATGAGTTTTTTTAGATGTGTTTATACCTACTAGGGATGTAATGCGACACAATATTAACGATAAACCGCGGTAAAACTCTCGACGGTTAGTATTTTCGTTTTAAATTAAAATGATCTGTAAACCCTAATCGATAACCACACTTTGATAAACTCACAGGCTGGTGATACTGTTCATTTACTGGTGAAGCAAGCTATCGCACTAATGGCCGACCAGCAACCTTAAATGCTAAGATGAATACGAGACATTAACACTGTGGAAGGGGCGTGGTCCACGCGTCCACTGCGGGCAGGGCGTGTGCAGGAGCCGGCTGTGAAGCAACTGACAAGTGAGGAGATACCTCAGCTGGAACGAGTTATCTAATCACCTGTCTCTTTATTAGCAGCGTCGGAGACCATGAGGGGAGCGCAGTGACACTCAGAGGAGGAAGAGGAAGAGAAAAGACGACGATTGCACGAAAGAGCAAAATAAAAGAGACTTGTACACCCTGACAGCGGCCCTGCATCAGTTATATTTGTCCAAAAGATCCCACAAGGGAAAGAGCATTACAAACACCTTTCCCCATTAAGAAATGACATACAACAATCTAAAATTGTAATAACACATTACTGTTGGAGCAACTAAGATATTCAATATTGCACATTTTCTGCATTCCGGCATCTACTTTCTTAGGAAATTGCTTTCTGACAGACGGCATTGGCGTTTACAGAAAGTCATTGTGGGTTTGTATCGTGAAAACCCCAGAATATACTTTTCCACACTCTCTTCTCTTAATCAGACCACTAGGAGGTATTGATCTGGATTTGTATCGTGAAAATCCCAGAAGATACTTTTCCACACTCTCTTCTCTTAATCAGACCAACATGAGGTATTGATCTGGGTTTGTATCGCGAAAACCCCAGAAGATACTTTTCCACACTCTCTTCTCTTCATCAGACCAGGAGGTATTACCGTAATCCAATACTATGTAATAAGAAAGGTATTATTGTCAATACTTATGGCTGATAAGTACTAGCCATGTGTGGAACAAACACACACACACTAGTTTAGTGCAAGAGCCTAAATTTAAAACATGATTGAAGGATTCATTGTCACTGACAGGCCAAGACCATTGGTGCACAACTACACAACGCAAAGGACAGCAACAACTCTGAACTGGACTAGACTGGATAAACAGGTCACACTGGATTTTTCCAACAAGAAATCAACATTTAGATGGCTGAGCAGCAAGTTTCCTTACAATATGCTCACATGTACTGATTGAACATTCTTGACGCAGTGACAAGCTTAGAATGTCCTGAGAACGAGAGTTCTTTATTTGCATTAATGCGATATTTACACTAACAAAGAATAAACCTTTAGGCGTGTATAAAAATTTAGCGAAAAATACTACACACGTCCCTTTTTCTTATCCACTCTTTCACACACATTTTTTGCTGAATGAGTGTTAAGTTTACATTTATAACATTTCATATACAATAATTCAAATGCGAAATAATTGTGCTGTTTTAGTTGTGTAGCATGAGAGTGACTGCCATGAAATAGACCTGTACAATTCATTACATTTGATGATGGTTATTATTTACCTGAAGGCATGTATTCCCACCAACGACCAGCACAAAGATCCACCACTTTGATCACTCGCAGGTAAAGAGTTACAGCTTCTCTGAGCTTTCTGGAAAGACACTCCATACATATGATGTCCTTCATAGGAAGATACCTGCAAAAAAAGACCTATTTCAACTTCATGTCAAGTCTCTATAAAAAAAAAAAGTAATATTTGATGATATAAAGGGATGTAACAATAAACAGTATAATGATAAACTGTGGTACAACTCCCAATGGTGAGTATTACCTTTCTGAATTAAAATTATCGTAAAACCATGCTTGATAACCACATTTTGATAAACTCACGGATTGTTAACACTGCTCATTTATCAGAGACATACACTAGCTAGTCTAAATGAATACTAGAAACATTAACCTAGTTCCCCATTAAAAACGACATACCCCAATCTAAACGAATATAAACATACAAACAAACTGCAGTCTAAGCAACTAAGCTATTGAAGTGTGCACATTTAACTTACAAGCTGTGCTCTCTTCGACATAGTGATCAATGTATACTTGAAGCAACAATGACAAGAAATAAACTCATGTAATGTCACATAAACTGGGAGTGAAGCGCCCCAACACCCGTTTGTTTTTCTTCATCAAAAAAACAACTACCGGTACTCTAAAATCTTTACAAATTAAAACAAAAGAAGATAAACATATTTAAACACACAAATGAAAATAATATGGTTCTTTTATAAGCCAGAACAATATTTAATGTTTATTTAATTTTTTTTAAATCTTGGTTAAAATATTTGGGTGTGTGTATAAATACTTTTCTTTTTAGCACATTCAAAAATACTGTGATGATAATGTTAACCGTGATAATTTTGGTCACAATAAACATGATATGAAATGTTCATATTGTTACAGCCCTAGTAATATTAAACTGTACTTCGGTCACATTACTACCTAAGACACCTCAAAGTATTCTTATTTTTAAGTTGTATGAACATGTAGATTATTTTCAAACTTATACAACAGTTGTGTATGTAAAAAGTACATTGTACAGGTGTACACCCCACAAATAACAATTTGGTTTGTGTATTAAACTTACAATGAAGCACTTATTTAAACCAGCCTACACTGACAAGTTGAAGTTTATGTAAACAAATGTTTGAGTTCAACATTTTTACACAACCAACCAATCAACATAAACTTCAGTGTATGTAATGGAGCATTTACAGCAAGAGAGGAACTTACAGTGGTACCTTGGCTTACGAGTTTTTGAGATACAAGCTGCCTCTTAGCTAAATGTTACACTTTAGTATATGAACAAAAATTGGGGCTCCGAGCCACTTGTTGGTGTAGCCAATGTCACAGTAAACCCTGTAAGATCTGACCAAAATATTCAATGTATCACTCAATAGCTCGTTAGCTAATAGCTGGCAAGACATAACATTTTTTCCAAGGTTGGGACGGAAGAAAGGGAGTGTGAAGGACAGTGCTGAGAAGAGGTGGATATTATTCAGTGAATCAAAGAAAAAAATCCTCAAAAACCCGACAGAGCGTGTAGCAGGCTAACTTAGTGAAGCAGTTTGAGCGTAACAATGAAAATCTACACCATATTGAAGCAGAATAAGTCGATTACGCCAGCCAAGGATGTTAAAATATTATCTAAACCGCAGACATTTGTCTATGAACATATGGAGATGCTACTGATAGGGTTTAATGGAGAAGCAGCTGGAAGGATGTCACAGATGTCCAAGCTAAATATCCATCCATCCATCCATCCACCCACTGCTTGGAGCTTGGGGGTGCTGCAGCCTATCCCAGCTGAACTCGGGCAGAAGGCGGGGTACACCCTGGACAAGTCGTATTGTACATTATTATTACATTACTTCAGAAAACTACTGTACTTGTGTTTTATACAATAGTTGTCTAAAAGTTAGTTTTTTCTTATTAAAAAGCATCCTGTATGTTAAAATGGTGGTGTTTTGGGGTGCCCTGGATGGAATAATTTGATTTAGAATCATTACAATGTTCGACATTGATTTGAGATACGAGTATTTTGGGGCATGCTCTGCGTCACAGAACCAATCCAACTCATATAAGCAGAGGGAGCACTGTACATGTCACAGAAGCTAACAGTAACATCTGAAAGAAAAATTAAAATGGAACTGATATTATCATACCTGAATATATGACAGAGAACTTCGTGGGACAGTTCGTTGATGCAGTCTTTAGGGTCAATAGGCCTCTGTCCAACATCCCCTCCATCAGTACCCCCAAAAAGTTGGAGTTTAGAGGCCTTCCTCCTTGGACCCATGTCTTCCACGCTACTGGTAAGTCTCAAATGCATCTAATTTTCTTCTTTCCACATCCTGGAGATTATTTCCCAGGCATGACTCCAAGTTCTAAACACCAAAGCAAATGTGTTAAGGTGAAACAGATGGAAAACTTATCCCAACTCATTGAAATTTGTGAGAATAGTTTTACGACATGCACCAGGGATACAAATGTATGCGGTAAAATACCAGGCCGCTCGGCACAATACTAGGGGCGTACAATACTTAAACCCATTCTCTATATTCCGTATTGCTGGAATAATGATGACAATGTGTTGTAAACTTGTAGATTTTATTTCTTATTTTTTAATGTATTACTTAGATATCATTTAAATTACAACACTGAATTATTTAAATTACAGATGCTTGTCTGTTCAACTTGAAATACTTCATTTTTTACCAGTTCGGGCACCGGCATTGTTTTTAAAGTACTGATTTGGTACTAGTATCGGTTAAAATATAAACTATACCCATCCCTAATTAGGGCATAAGCTTTACTGATTAACTGATTTATGGATGTGATGCTGGCTGTACCATAGTAGCGATGTCATATTTTTACTTTTGTTACTTATGTAAAAATCTGCAGTGCAACCACAATTTCCCCATTGTGGGATACGTAAATAAAGTCTATCCTATCCCATATTTAGCTAGGACAAATCCACTGTTTGACATTTCTTATCTCCAAGTGTGCACAAACTACTCTTAAATCTACATTTAGTAAACGATAGATATAAATAAGTTATGGGTTGTTGGTCTTGAGAAGCAGAAAATGATCTGTATTGGTATAAAAAAAATACAAAATACGCCTTACTGTCTGCGTTTTTTGTGCCTGTGTGTATATGTGCATGTCAAGCATACTCTATCAAAATACTATTTTATTTCATCATTATGTACATACTATTGTTGTTGTGGTAATTATTGGGCTAAATCTGGTTCCTAGGGTACTAAATGCTGTGATCATGTGTGCTTGTATCATGACAACAAAGTCCCTTGAATACAATGATCGATAAGTGGAACTGGATGAAAACATGCAAGAGGGATTTGGTTTTCAATCTAACATTATGTGTGTGTTTATCCAGCCTTTAAAAAGTAGAATAGATTAAGGTGTTTTAATTTTAATTTCCTTCATCCCTTTGGTGCAACAAAACCACTGAGAGACTCAACATTGGACGGCCATTAACTTCCACCAGCTGAGAGACAGAAGGATATGATTGGGATTTATCAATCAATCAAATTGTATTTATATAACGTATGTGACCAATAGTGGTTTAACAGAACAAATGTATTTTTTAAAGTGTCTATATTTTTCCACATTTACCGGTACTAATCCATCCATCCATCCATTTTCTACCGCGTGTCCCTTTCGGGGTTGCGGGGGGTGCTGAAGCCTAAGGCAGAAGGCGGGGTACACCCTGGACAAGTCGCCACCTCATCGCAGGGCCAACACAGATAGACAGACAACATTCACACTCACATTCACACACTAGGGCCAATTTAGTGTTGCCAATCAACCTATCCCCAGGTGCATGCCTTTGGAGGTGGGAGGAAGCCGGAGTACCCAGAGGGAACCCACGCAGTCACGGGGAGGACATGCAAACTCCACACAGATAGACCCCGATCCCAGGACCTTTGTCTTGTGAGGCACATGCACTAACCCCTGTCACACCGTGCTGCCCAATTTACTAATCATATTGAATAAATGTTGCTCTTCAAGCCAAGACATTTTTTGGCATTAAAGGGGATCTGCACTTTATTTTTTAACGTTGCCTATCAATCACAATCATTATCAGAGACAAAACCACAGATGTATTTTTTTGGCATCCTAAAGATAAAAAAACATAATGTAAGATGCAACTAATGGGAGTCCCCTGTTTAACCTTCAAAGCTCTTTAAAACATCTTCAAAAACCTGCATCAACGTTGTATATATATGCTGTAAGTATGTATATAAATAATGTAGTAACAGACACATTCATAACAATGTGGAATATGTACAATATTTACCTTAATTGGTCATGTTAAGCATTACAGGAACTAATTTTCCTGGGCACATTGATTTCAAGCCCATAACAACACACTTGTACTTCCGGCTACAAAGGCGAGTGTTCCCAGTTCTGGCAACAAACTTGTGTTTGCTAATCTTTTGGACAAGTGAGGATTCCTAACCTTAACTTTTGAACCTAAATATACGGACGAGCACGAAGTTAGGCTGAAACACTGGTTAGACGGGAGCCGAGAGAGTTAGGACCGTCATGACTCGGTGGCGTAAATGTGAAGCTTGCTAAACTACAGTATGTTCGACAGAAATTTGCTTCTGCTGCACTGAGAGGCACACAATGTTTTTTATCGATGGAGGCTTCTTGTATGTGGCGAGGAAGACACTGCTCAAAGAAACTACATCAAAACAGAAGACATTCTGCTTGCACTAACAAAACCTGCAGTGGTAGAAACCACTACTCTACTGCTCGCTAGTGTTACCATATCTGAGTTATTGTGTAGAAATATGGGGAAATAACTACAAAAGTACACTTCATTCATTAATGGTGTTACAAAAAAGATCAGTTAGAATAATATATAATGTTGGATATAGAGAACATACAAACCCTTTATTTATTGAATCAAAAATACTGAAATTCCACGACATAGTGAATTTGCAAACAGCTAAAATTATACACAAAGCAAACTATAACCTGCTTCCCAAGAATATACAACAATTCTTCTCAAAAAAAGAGAAATATAATCTTAGAGAAAAATGTAATTTAAAACATTTGTATGCACGTACAACACTTAAGACCTTCAGTATATCAGTATGTGGAATTAAATTATGGAATGGATTAAGTAAAGCAATCAAACAATGTACTAATATGATCCACTTCAAGAAACTCTTCAAACTTAAAGTGTTTACAAAGTACAAAGAAGAAGAACCATGATAAACATTCTGAATTTATTTCATCCATTCTCAAAATAATCTTAGTCATCTCATCATATGAAATATAACTTACTTCACCAATTATTATTTATTTATTTTTATTGTGATTACTTAGGCAGTATATTGTGAATAAATTGAGAACAGAAAGTGAACAAACGTTTTAGCAACTGTTATGTAAAAGAAAAGAGGTAGGGTTAAAAAAAAAAAACTCTGCTTCTTCCTACTCCTTTTCGAACATGTTGAAAAAAGAAACTGGAAATTGTGATGTATCATGTTGTATGTTTGCATGTTCGAAATAAACTCAAACTCAAACCTTTTTACACCACTGTACCCAAAATCAACTGCAAACGTGCCTGGCCAGCTTGATTAAAAAGACACATGGCCATCAAGTAAGTCACAGTAATAATGATCATGATAAATGCAGCACATCATGCTTGTTATTACAACTACATACACTGTCGAGCTAGCTGTGTAAAAAAAAAAGATGAAATGTGGGCTAATACTTTACAGATACTTAGATTGTTCATGTTTTGTCAGTCAGTAAGATTGGTGTCATATTGCATTGTGTTGTGTATTACAAACTCAAAAGCCATTCAGCTGTTGACGCAGAATCTAGCTTAAGTCTAGCTAAAGCCGTAGCATGCCGTCATGTTACAATACCAAGAAACAGTTCCTCGTTGTTCGCTCTTACAGTTATAATGTTGCTACAGCTTGGTTATTATACAGGTTCCATTTCCATCCATTTTCTACCGCTTGTATCAGCGGGGGGTGCTGGAGCCTATCTCAGCTGCATTCGGGCGGAAGGCAGGGTACACCCTGGACAAGTTGCCACACCTCATCACAGGGCCAACACAGATAGACAGACAACATTCAAACTCACATTCACATTACACAGGTTACAAACCATAAATGAAGTACCGTTGGTGGTTTTTGAATGCATTTTTAAAGTGATTTAGAGGCCGAATGGATTGCTCCTATTTTTGGCAGAATCTTACGAGCATTTTTTGAATCTATAGAATGCAAAGATAGGCACAATTGTGGGGCGGTATAGCTCGGTTGGTAGAGTGGCCGTGCCAGCAACTTCAGGGTTCCAGGTTCGATCCCCGCTTCCGCCATCCTAGTCACTGCCGTTGTGTCCTTGGGCAAGACACTTTACCCACCTGCTCCCAGTGCCACCACTTGGGTTTCACTATGTAAAATATAATTCACTTCACTTCACAATTCCCCCAAAAAAGTGGCATTGCACTTAAAGGCCTACTGAAACCCACTACTACCGACCACGCAGTCTGATAGTTTATATATCAATGATGAAATCTTAACATTGCAACACATGCCAATACTATTAGCTTACTAAAGTGCAATTTTAAATTTAGCGCGAAATATCCTGCTGAAAACGTCAGCGCATGACGTCACGGATTGTAGAGGACATTTTGGGACAGCATGGTGGCCAGCTATTAAGTCGTCTGTTTTCATCGCAAAATTCCGCAGTATTCTGGACATCTGTGTTGGTGAATCTTTTGCAATTTGTTCAATGAACAATGGAGACAGCAAAGAAGAAAGCTGTAGGTGGGAAGTGGTGTATTGCGGCCGACTGCAGCCACACAAACACAGCCGGTGTTTCATTGTTTACATTCCTGGAAGATGACAGTCAAGCTTTACCATTGGCCTGTGGAGAACTGGGACAACAGAGACTCTTACCAGGAGGACTTTGAGTTGGATGCGCAGATGCGGTACCGTGAGTACGCATGCAGCTGCGGCTTCCAAACATTTGATCGCTTGCCCGTACGTGCGTGCCGCTATGTGCATGTCACGTACGTAACTTTGGGGACTTTGGGGAAATATATGTGCTGTATGAACTTTGGGGAGGTGAACGGTACTTTGGGCTGTGGGATTGAGTGTGTTGTGCAGGTGTTTGAGTTGTATTGGCGGGTTATATGGACGGGATGGGGGAGGTGTTTGTTATGCAGGATTAATTTGTGGCATATTAAATATAAGCCTGGTTGTGTTGTGGCTAATAGAGTATATATATGTCTTGTGTTTATTTACTGTTTTAGTCATTCCCAGCTAAATATCAGGTCCCACCCGCCTCTCACAGCATCTTCCCTATCTGAATCGCTCCCACTGCCCTCTAGTCCTTCACTCTCACTTTCTTCATCCACAAATCTTTCATCCTCGCTCAAATTTATGGGGAAATCGTCGCTTTCTCGGTCCGAATCGTTCTCGCTGCTGGTGGCCATGATTGTAAACAATGTGCAGATGTGAGGAGCTCCACAACCTGTGACGTCACGCTACTCGTCTGCTACTTCCGGTACAGGCAAGGCTTTTTTATCAGCGACCAAAAGTTGCAAACTTTATCGTCGATGTTCTCTACTAAATCCTTTCAGCAAAAATATGGCAATATCGCGAAATGATCAAGTATGACACATAGAATGGACCTGCTATCCCCGTTTAAATAAGAAAATCGCATTTCAGTAGGCTTTTAAGGCTTTTCACTCACTGCTGTCTCGTACACGCGTAGACGTAGGGAGTGTGTGTATACACACAAGATCAGTCCCAGAGAAGCAACTAACAATTTGCAGTCATGTTGTTGTTGTGCGTGCGCAAACAGACTGGGCAATTCAGTAGCTTGCAGTGACCGCGCCCTCTGGGCATCTGCGTAAAGGTAGTAGACTTTAACAGTCCCTTTAATAAATTGGAAAACACATATATAGAATGTCAAAGTCAGTGGATTCATTTTAAAGACACCAATGTGACATTTCTAACGAATACCTGATTAATAAGAGAAGAGAATGTGTGTTTTTTCTCAAATCAACACAGAAGACACAGTCGCTGCTTGTAAAGAAACATGATGAGGGTTTGTAGCCTTGACAAAATAAGTCATCAATGTTTTTGTTTAAATGCTGACATTAATAGGCTGGAGCCGACGGTGAAAGAGCGAGACCACACGTAAACACGTTCCAAACACAGCTGAGCTATGCCTCACCAAGTCTATCCAACAATAGCGAAACGACCATTAAGTAGAAATACACGTCATAGCCAACGTGGACGTACAATGCGGGGAACAACACGGAGAAGTTCCAGGTAATGTTATTATTGTTTTGAACCCCAAATCGGCCCACGTCTTTGTCAAAGCTAGCTTACTACTAGTTAGCACACCCGCAGCTAAGAAATGTACACACAGATAAAACAAAGTTGACCTGTATCACATTTAAATGTTTTGATGACATACCTGTTTTGTTTCGATCCATTCTGTGGAATGGCATATCAGAGATACTTGACACATGAGATATGCTGTTATCACTACTGGCTGGATTCATGCACAACTTATCTTCCCATGCTACTTCTTGGGCTAGGCCGGTTGTCACTTCCTGTATGTGTGTCACGCGGGACTCGACAGGCCCCGCCCCTCACCGGTCAAGTCCGGGTAAAAGGGAGAAAGGCACACATATGACCAAATGACACTTCGATTTGATCCTTAAACGTACATCCTGTCCACATTGAGAAAATAAGTTATCCGTCCATATACAGGATCTTATTTTGTATTAATTTATGTATTTATTAGAATTTTTTAAACCTTTATTTATAATATTCAACATTTACATACAAGCAAAGAAATAATAATAATCAAAACATGTGCAGAAACAGTACAAAACAAAACAGCGTCAGGGGGTTGTAAACTCAATAAAGCAACTAAGAATGCAAAATATATATATGTGTAAAGCCATAGGCTAACACAAGCGCCGTAAATAATCCAAATTTGGAGCACAGCATCATAGTTTTCACAGCTTTTTGGTTGTTAGAGGTAGAAAGCGTTTTAAAGTAAAGTTCTAATTATTTTTAAAGGCACAAAAAACAGGTCGGGTATTGAGAAACTTACATTTATGAATATAAAACTTAGCCTAGTATAATGAGGTTGCAAAGGTAAAATGCATTTGCTGTACATCCTACCAAGTCAGACCTACACTGTTTCAATGTCCATTTCTCTGTTCTCAATTGTTGATGACTGAAGTGATGATAACAACCAAACGTAACCCCCCCACATGCACACCCCGGATTGTAAATAATGTAAATAATTCAATATACCCTGATGATTATCTTTTGTGTGATGATTATCTTGTGACTGTATTATGATGATAGTATATCTGATAGTATATGAATCAATATAAGTGGACCCCGACTTAAACAAGTTGAAAAACTTATTCGGGTGTTTGGTCAATTGTACGGAATGTACTCCACTGTGCAACCTACTAATAAAAGTCTCAATCGACCAATCAATCAATCAATCAATCAATTTTATTTTTTTCTCATACTGTGTAAAACCAAATAACATATCTTTAAAACAAAGCACAAATTTGTCATGAATATTGTCCAGCTAGAATGAAACGACAGATGCCATACAGGATCGTATTAAGAAATATTCCTATTCTCGAACGACGCAAAAATAATGTAGGGCATACGTCAGCCTGTAGTATGTATACGGAGCATGCGCTGTGTGCTAAAACCAAGCAGAATTAAGGCAGATTGATGGGATACTAAGCAAATGCAGTAATAAGGCAGTAACATTGCTGTTTACGGCAGACGAACTGCTTTACAGTAGAATAAAACATGACTGCTGTTGTTGTGTGTTGTTACAGCGCTGGGAGGACGTTAATGAAACTGCCTAACAATAAACCCACATAAGAAACCAACAACTCGCCCTCAATCATTCTACAGTTATAACGTATTTGGGCAGGCAGCTGTTTATATTGTGGGAAAGTGGACGTGAATACAGGCTGTTGACACGTCACTCAGGTCCGCATGGAGCTGGAGGGGGCGGGGCTTCCAGCTCCGCCTGAATTTCGGGAGATTTCTGGGAGAAAATTTATCCCGGGAGGTTTTCGGGAGAGGCGCTGAATTTCGGGAGTCTCCCGGAAAATCCGGGACGGTTGGCAAGTATGTCCAAATTAGGCATAATATTGTGTTAATTCCACGACTGTATATATCGGTGTCGGTTGATATCGGTATCGGTTGATATCGGTATCAGTAATTAAAGCGTTGGACAATATCGGAATATAGGTAAAAAGCCATTATCGGACATCCCTAATATTTAAGTTATTAGTGCTGTCAAAGGCCAGCGCATTAACTCGTAATTAATCACAAAACATTATCGCGTGAATCATGAACAGATTAATTGCCTAATTTATTTTGAGCGCTCTGCTTCTTCACAATACCCGCGGATGGTTACCTGAAAGTTGCAGCAGAAGCAGGTTGTTATTCGGTCAGTGATCAGGTCAAGCATCCTGGTGTGCTCGCTGGAAAATGTCACTTCACATAAACCCCGATGGGACTTTGGATAAAACTGTTACCAAGTTTTCAACAAATACAAATACAAGTAAATGACATACATTCAAGTAAAAATTAACTTTTTTTTCCTTTACGACATTCTGATAACATTACGATTAATCATGATTAATTAAAATGCGAGTTGGATTATTAAAAAAAAATAACATACTCTTTTGACAGCATGAGTAATTATATCAGTACTGTCCAACACTCAATCTTCAAATCAGAGTAATCACACTTCTGAATTTTGATTCAAGTAAATTACTTGAATGCATTATCGAAATTAACCTAAAAAAATTACCCAGATGTTATATATTTAAATAAAAAATATTTTTATTTTGCTTCAAAAAAAGACTCCTACTGGACTTTAGATAAAACTTAGCATGGTTTGAACAAATGCATGACATACATTCCAGTACAAACATTTAGTAAATGTTTATGTATGACATTCTGACAATACAATTGCATTTGTGTCAAAATAAAACTTTTTTTTTTTTTTTTGTCTATTGAAGAAGTGCCTACCAGTACCGGTATTTGTTTGTGATTGACCCTCAGAGTATATTGGGGACATTTTCGTTTTTTGAGGTAATTTTTTGGTTATAACTTTGGTTGTGTTACCCCAAATGGCAGGACGTTTTAGTTTTTTCTTAATGTTTAATTTTACTATCTTTATTCCAAACACTTACAGAAATCAACGATACACTGGGAAAAAATTGTTTTAGCCCAATAGTAGCAGAGAGTAGCAAAAGGAAGAAAAGTTCCATCAGGGAATTGTGTAGAAAATTATTTTGGAGTCAAAATGCTTTGAATTTTTTTTTTGCTCAAATCTCTTAATCAACTTTAGTCCTAAATAAAAACAGCCAACATGTGATGTTTTTATAACCCTTTAAATGCCCAGTTGATCGAATTATGTCAGATTTTTTTATCCAGAAAAAAATAGGATAAAATGAGTGTAGTAAATGTTTAAGGATCAGGTAAGATTAGTACATTTGTAGGATCAATTTCAAACTTTATCGCAGTTTAGTATCACAAGTAGACAAAAAAATCCCCTTTGATTACCATTATAACAACCATTTCTAACTGTACAGTCAATCAATCAATCATCAATCAATGTTTATTTATATAGCCCTAAATCACAAGTGTCTCAAAGGGCTGCACAAGCCACAACGACATCCGCGGTACAGAGCCCACATAAGGGCAAGGAAAAACTCACAACCCCAATGGGACGTCGATGTGAATGACTATGAGAAAACTTGGAGAGGACCGCATATGTACAGTCATTACACAATATATATGTTTTATGTTAATTATTATTTATTTTTATTTTCTAATTTCAGGGTTTCATTTTGGAGAGAAAGAGTACATTATGTCATATTTACTGTTCAAATTAGATGGATGGAATTTTGGTCAAGTGTTTCTTACAGGACTTCTGGTGGGACGTGGTGTGTACGTAAAGAGATGATGACATAAGAGTCGATGACGGCCATGACGCTTTAAGAATGCAATGAAAAGCAAAGCAAATGATTAGGACATCGAACAAAGTTTCTTCTGTTGGTTTATTTATAGCTTGCAAAAATGTTTGTGCTGCACCTGTGGAGAGACTGGCGCTGCAAATAACAAGTGTTTAGAAAAAAAATAAAAAAACATAACCCTGGCTACTGAAATTGTGCTCTTTTGGAATAAAATAGTTTAAAAAAAACCAACCTATGAGGCACTTAATTACAATTATCTTGCAGAAAGTATTTTATCACACATTGAACCCAACATGAACGTATTACACTGCCGTTATATTCAGAATGTGACCATAACATTACTGCTTTATTTGACAGCTGAAAATTCAAAAGTTCCTGCATTGCTGACAACTCTTAGATTTGTGTACTGCATACATCATCAGCTGTAGCTAACGACACAATTTATGACATGTAATCCACAACTGTGGATATCATACATTTTTGACAGTACTCAGAAGTACTGTATAAAACATGAGCATGAAGTCACCGCATGCTACTATTGTGTTCATATTTTGGTCAAATCTAGTTTCCAATCATATTTGTAAACCGCACAACATTAATAAGTCTGTTGTACTTCCAAAAGTATGTTCTTTTTTTATACTTTGTTATTTATTTTGTATATTAAGTAGCCACAGGCCCTGCGACTTGTCCTGGGATAGGCTCCAGCGCCTAGTGGTAGAAAATGGATGGATGAAAGTGGCTACACATTTTTGAGCAAAGTCTCATTTTGCGAGAAAAACACCCTACAGAAATTAAAACTAAGTCACTTATTTGCCATATTTGTTGATTCCTCCTTCTGTCACACACAAAGAGGACAGCCAAGGTTTTGTGTGTTAACATCCTCATTGCAAACCCCTTTGTGTGTCTCGAAAAGCGCTTTAAAAATCTAAACCATTATTATAATTATTATAAACACATCATCACGCTAACATTTTTGGCTGCATGGTGTAGAAGACAAAACATGTCTTCCAGTACCAACATGACAATGTTCCTGTACTAAATAAAGGGCACTTTAGGGACATAAGCTCAGTACTGAGAACAGGAGAGGGAGGTTGATCAGTTCTAAGTCATCAAAAAGCTGTAAAATAAGACATACGTTTTAGAATATGATTTAAACAAATGTCAGATATTTGAAGAGAAAATGTTACCCACCTGTATGGGTAGCCATGATACTTTGCTCTGAAAATGGACAATAACCAGCTGAAGAAGAGCATCACCAAAGCGATACCTGCGACACACATAACTGACACACATACAATTACAAATATGTACGATGATAAAAACACTGTTGCTTCAGGAACAACCATGTCAAAATTATATATTTGTTTATAATGGGTTTCATGGGTCATTTATGCTTTATTGCTCAAGGTTTTTACCGTATTTGAATATGTTTGTGCTTTTTCATACTTTTTACAGCATTGTTCTAGTTTTGCTAGCTCAGTATGAGTCCAAAAAAAGCAATGAACAAGGGATGTGTGGTCTGAAACATACAGGTAAAAGCCAGTAAATTAGAATATTTTGAAAAACTTGATTTATTTCAGTAATTGCATTCAAAAGGTGTAACTTGTACATTATATTTATTCATTGCACACAGACTGATGCATTCAAATGTTTATTTCATTTAATTTTGATGATTTGAAGTGGCAACAAATGAAAATCCAAAATTCCGTGTGTCACAAAATTAGAATATTACTTAAGGCTAATACAAAAAAGGGATTTTTAGAAATGTTGGCCAACTGAAAAGTATGAAAATGAAAAATATGAGCATGTACAATACTCAATACTTGGTTGGAGCTCCTTTTGCCTCAATTACTGCGTTAATGCGGCGTGGCATGGAGTCGATGAGTTTCTGGCACTGCTCAGGTGTTATGAGAGCCCAGGTTGCTCTGATAGTGGCCTTCAACTCTTCTGCATTTTTGGGTCTGGCATTCTGCATCTTCCTTTTCACAATACCCCACAGATTTTCTATGGGGCTAAGGTCAGGGGAGTTGGCGGGCCAATTTAGAACAGAAATACCACGGTCCGTAAACCAGGCACGGGTAGATTTTGCGCTGTGTGCAGGCGCCAAGTCCTGTTGGAACTTGAAATCTCCATCTCCATAGAGCAGGTCAGCAGCAGGAAGCATGAAGTGCTCTAAAACTTGCTGGTAGACGGCTGCGTTGACCCTGGATCTCAGGAAACAGAGTGGACCGACACCAGCAGATGACATGGCACCCCAAACCATCACCCAACCATGCATTTTGCATTTCCTTTGGAAATCGAGGTCCCAGAGTCTGGAGGAAGACAGGAGAGGCACAGGATCCACGTTGCCTGAAGTCTAGTGTAAAGTTTCCACCATCAGTGATGGTTTGGGGTGCCATGTCATCTGCTGGTGTCGGTCCACTCTGTTTCCTGAGATCCAGGGTCAACGCAGCCGTCTACCAGCAAGTTTTAGAGCACTTCATGATTCCTGCTGCTGACCTGCTCTATGGAGATGGAGATTTCAAGTTCCAACAGGACTTGGCGCCTGCACACAGCGCAAAATCTACCCGTGCCTGGTTTACGGACCATGGTATTTCTGTTCTAAATTGGCCCGCCAACTCCCCTGACCTTAGCCCCATAGAAAATCTGTGGGGTATTGTGAAAAGGAAGATGCAGAATGCCAGACCCAAAAACGCAGAAGAGTTGAAGGCCACTATCAGAGCAACCTGGGCTCTCATAACACCTGAGCAGTGCCAGAAACTCATCGACTCCATGCCACGCCGCATTAACGCAGTAATTGAGGCAAAAGGAGCTCCAACCAAGTATTGAGTATTGTACATGCTCATATTTTTCATTTTCATACTTTTCAGTTGGCCAACATTTCTAAAAATCCCTTTTTTGTATTAGCCTTAAGTAATATTCTAATTTTGTGACACACGGAATTTTGGATTTTCATTTGTTGCCACTTCAAATCATCAAAATTAAATGAAATAAACATTTGAATGCATCAGTCTGTGTGCAATGAATAAATATAATGTACAAGTTACACCTTTTGAATGCAATTACTGAAATAAATCAAGTTTTTCAAAATATTCTAATTTACTGGCTTTTACCTGTACAGTAAGTATCCACAGTATTGTCGACACTGATGCTAATAGATAGATGCTAATGGACAAAAGAATGTGTACATACTCTTCCTCTTTCCAACGTCGATGTCAGAGCAAGCAGCCTCACACAGCAGCACTATCCCCAAGGTAATAGCAGCATCTTATAAGCAGGTCAAGGTCTAAACACTAATCGTAATTCCGCAGTCAAACCTCCATCTTCTTTTGTCTTGTTGTATTTACCAGACGTCAGGTCTGGCTCGTTAACTATGCATGGTTTGAGGTGGTGGGCCAGTAAGCGTTTGTTGTCATAGCGTTCTGGGCGGCATTTTGCCTTTCTCAAAGAAAAATGTCCTACGCTTGCTTTGTTTTCGTCTGTTCAAACCATTCAAATCACGAAAAGGATAAATGTTTATTCAGAGTTCCTCAAGAGGTAATCAAGAAGGGTGAAAGACGATGAGAAAAGTGACACGCACTCCAGTCCAAGAAGGCAGAGTCGAAGAAAGCACAAGTTTACATTGATCATTTCGTAAAGGATTGTTTGATATACTTTTCACGTTTACTATTTCCCATTTACTATTATCGTTTACTATTATCTTGATTTTATTTGTATTTTATCTTGTTTTGGAGTTCTTAAAATGCATTTTTGCCACAAGTGTTTCGTAAGGCACCAACTCAGCGAGTCTAAATAAGAAAAATCTAATGTGAGCAAAACTTAAAATAGTTAAGCTTTTACCAAAGGTAACAATCATAAATGAAGCTTTCAGTACATACACAACGTTGAGGTCTGTAGTTATATTTTAATAAAGACGGGGAAACACATGCATACTCGTAACGGCGCATGTAACAACAACAAAGCAACTAACATGGCTGTAGACGCGTAGGTAAATCATTAAATGCAACCTTAACCATGCAAAAATGGTGCATATTTATTCGGGAGAGTTTTGATTCCAATCTCCTTGACCGAGCCACACACAAGGAAGTTGTAGGACTTCATACTAATCAAGTTTCCATCTGTTTTGCTGTGTAGAATGAATCTGTAGCACAACATAGTTTGACATGTCTGGCATCGCGACCGACAGATACTCTTTTTTTTTTTTATAAAGTATAAGTATCTATTCCATTGCATGATTTGTATTTTTTGCTTGTACTTGCATTTAGCGGTTGCACCTAGGCCCCTTGGGTACTCAGATAGTTCGCAGTCTGTTTTGTGCACAGTCACCATGTTGGTTTGGTGGCACACCACTTTGTTTACAAATGTCATGTGACTGAATACAACCCATTACAAGACTATCATATCAAACAGAACTTTAGTAACAAACATCTGTAAAAGTCAAGAGTAAAGTATGCACAAAGGATACTGAAAAATAGTACAATGTGCGTTTCAGCCACAAACTGAGCCTGACTGCTGCCATGGATGTAACTCTGGAAAAAAAGCAACATAATTAGTTGATGCAGAATTGATAGAGGTATAGAGTAAGTCTTACAATTTGGCCAGTGTTAGGGTTCTTGTGCGCATATGGTGGTCCTCTGATGTGGTTCCACATCTGGCCAGAGGTCATGATCAGGACAAAGCACTGAAATCAAAGGAAAAAAATATCAAATAGGAAAGACAGATAAGAAGATTTTTACTTCATCTGAGCGTGGATCCCTTTTGAAGGAATCTTTCACGCGAGTACAATCTTTAATCGCGTAAACACCGAGACGTAACTGTGGTAAAGATCAGCTAGGCTCGGCAGCTCACCCGCCATTGGCGATCATATAAAAAAGGCAAGTATTGGCCCCTGATCTGATTCTATAATCGAGATATTTTCCAATGTAAATTAGCATCAGACTTGCACATTTGTTTTAATGCATTTCTTGAATGCTAGAATGTCACAGAGTAGTTATTTTGTATCTCATGTTAGTCTAACTGACTTTTTTTTTTTTATCATGTTAAATTTTTTTTAAGTAAAAGACTCTAAAATGGCTCTCAAATGGAGACAATATGTCAGCTAAGACAGCAAGAAGGGAGGTTGTTTTTGTTTTGCTGTCACTCAAAGCATAAAGGCTGTAGCTTACCAGTGCAGAGAAGGCCCAGACGTTGTTGTTAAAAAGAAACTCTAAATTGTTCCTCCGCAGATATGCCAGTCCTCCAATAACAGCCAGGAGGAAGCCGAGTAGGAGAGGCCCAGCATAGTTCGGAGGACGAATGACTCGTATCTAACAAACAAAGAAGTCAACACTGAAATAAAGACACAAAGTAAACAAGCAGATAAATAGGGCAATAGTTTAGATTGGAACAAAACAAAAAATCACAATTTGGTAAAGTTTTTTTAGGGACTGTTTAAGTTGGAGGACTTCAACAGGGTGTTTGCGACCCCCACGAGGTCCGCAGTGGTATGTGGTCGTGAAAATTTGGACGATCAGACTTTGAAAAAAAAATATATTTAACCTTTGCAATTTTCCCCCAAATTCAAATGTCTTTAAATACACGTTATCTAACAGACCTTAGTGTAATTAAGTGAAAGCGTCATCACAACCCTACTTACTGTACCTGGCAGGTTTAAAATAAGAAAATTGTTTGTATTCATGTCAGCATTTATAACGATTAGCACTCTAATTGCCAGCTAGTGATTAGTGACGCAAGCTGCCAGCTAACTATTAGGCCGCCAGTTATCAACTAGCGATTAGCATGCCAGTTGCCAGCTAGTGATTAAAACAGAATAGAAAACAACTTTATTGTCATTCCACTTAAAAAGGGCGGTAGTTGACAGCTAGTGATTAAGGGGCTAGTTGTCAGCAATTAACATGTCAGTTGCCAGCTAGTAATTAGCACTTTGTCACCTAACAATGAAGGCACTAGTTGCCAGCTAATGATTAGCACGCCAGTAACCAGCTAGGAATTAGGGAGCTAGTTGTTAGCTAGCATTTAACGGAGTAATCTGCTAGCTAACTGTTACGGCCTTAGTTGTCAGCGAGGGATTGACATGCCAGTTTTCAGCTGGCAATTACAGCGCCAGTTGTCAGCTAGCGCTTAGAGGAGCAAACTGCCAGCTAACAATTAAGGTGGTAGTTGACAGCCAGCGATTAGCGGCTCTGATTGCCGGCCAGCTACTGATGGCGTTATAGTGTATTATTTGAATAATAGTATTGCACGATAACACCAGTTTTAATTCAAAACACAATTTTATGAAAGATATACAAGTACTTATCTGAATCAGTTTGAGGGTACTTGGCCTGAAAAGGTTGAAACTCCTGATTTAAGGTGTAACAGGTACCTGCACATCAGTCCTGTCTGCTACCCATCTTGCCAGCTGCTCAGCTGCAAAGCCTTTGACCTGAATCTCATAGGTATCAGGCGCGCGGGGCTTTCCTTTGGCAGGGAAGTGGAGAAATGTTGGAGCAGAGTTCATATTGAGCTGCAACAAAAACAAATACAGCCTTCAAAAAATGTGCAGAAAAAGGTTCCATTCACTTGTGCGCCAATAGAGCTTTATGTGTGAATGTGGCTCACGGCAGCACCACTTGTAAGTTGAGGACATTAGAGTGATACGCACTTTTATGTCTCCAAACATCCCAAAAAGTTGCTAGCTTTGTCAATAGTCTTTTTTGGAAAAGAAAGTCACTAATAGGAGTTGGAAAGATACTAGATTGAGCGAGAAAGTCGCCAAGTTAACCACATTGCGCTGAGGGGCGTGTGAAAGATAGAGACGCCAAGACGCACCTTACATTGCTTCTGATTGGTTTACATTGTAGGGAATTTTAATGCAGCAGATGACCAATATGAATCACTAACAGTATCAGTGCAATGACAACACAGCTAGCGAGTGTGCCATACACTCACTGTGGCGTCATTTACCCATCACAATTGGATGGTCGTTTTTTATTTTGTTGTGTTAGTTTACGGTTTACTTTGTTTTTATCAAACAAGTGTATTTAATAAAATAAAACAAGGATCTAATTTAAATAGTGTCTTGATATTTGCACACTGTCAGTAGCCCTCACTATAAAACCATTTAAAAAATATACAGTTACATGTGATTGGTATCAGCCGATCTCAGTCATGGCTGATTAGTATTGGTTTAGGGAGCATAAAACGTTAATCGGAACATCCCTCCTTTTAACTTGTCATGTCTCACCATCTGAAAGACGTCTGATCCTTCATCAAAATCCACAGTTGCGAAGAAGACCTTGTTCGTAAACGCAGAGGAATAACGCCAGGAGTTAGCCAGGACCTGAAACTCTTCATCAGCTTGCCTGAAATGAAAACATGTAAGTTGTGAGCAAAAAGTTTTGGGAGTGACATAGTGAGAGTTCAGTGCGTCAACAACTCTGCAGACTCAATCTTTTTACGTCTGCTACAGTATAATGTTAAGAAAATAATGTTTTTGTGGAGAACAAAGCAGCCAAGTTATTGAAGCACAACATTTAGGTTACTCCCAAAACTTTTGACAATGACTGTAGAAAATAATTTATTTCATTGTGTCGTTCGTAATTGTCCAGCTATGTTAATAATTGTGTAACTAACACATGTAAACTTTATAAGCCCTTTTAGGGGATTCCCGATACCATATATTGATATCGGTCCATTATCAATATCAGCAAAAAAAAAAAAAACTAAGTATGGAATGATATGTGCTTGCATGTAAAATGTGTGCTATAATCTGATAGAAGCAGTCCTGCAGCATGTTTACTTGTGCAAAGCTGGACAGCCAGTTAACATCTAAGTGTCCTCCAATAAGCACACAAGGTTGATCTTTTCTTGCATTTTAGTCAAGTATTTTATAAAAGGTAAACATAGTAGGCAACAGGCTACCATGTATACCTAATATTAGGGTCTAAAACACCACATTTGTCAATATTAACCAGTATCAAATAATTAAAGTTACATATTAATTACTGCAATTATAAATTGCAAGAAGTGGTGGTTTTATATTTTTTTCTTTCCTGCATTTTACAATTGAATCAAAATTGTTGATCCTTGCATCCTTGACCTGCTGACCAATCAAAAGTGATTACAGAAAACGGCAATGTGTGTGCTGCAGCCAATGCAGTCAATGTGCTAATAAACACCAGTTGTATTACTGTACGGAACCTGAAAAATGTTGTAAGTGTGACAGTGTAAAACAGCTAAAGGAACTTCTCCGGTGAAAGCAGTACGAAGTCTGTCAATTGGACAAAAGTGATGCTACAACCAAGGAGAGTGTAAGCAAACATGGGAGTCGTATACGTAAAACCAGATATTTTTGTAAGTAGATTATTAAATTTTTTTCTGTGTGGCAACTTGAGACAAGAAAGTTAATAGACAGTAAAGTAAAGTAACATGACTTCCCTCACTCATCATTCTAACAGTTATGTGCATTTAAATGAATAACATCTAGAAATTGCAAATCGAGTTGCTATTTCAATTTAAAAATCGCATTTATTTTTTTTCCTCAAAATTGCGCAACCCTATTTCATGTTACTTACACATACAGAGTCTCAATGGCAGAAGCATTTTAGAAAGTACTTTGTCACAACAAGTCTGCATCATTCAGTTTAATGCATCATAATCTTAATTTATTGAATTATTGTGGCCATAAGGAGTTACCATAGCACAATTACCACCCCACTTCAATTTAAACAGCATAAGTCCATTTCAGACGAATAATAATAAATAGGTTAATGTTTCTCAGCTGCATTCGGGCAGAAGGCGGGGTAAACCCTGGACAAGTCGCCACCTCATCCCAAGGCCAACACAGACAGACAGACAACATTCACACTCACATTCACACACTAGGGCCAGTTTTAGTGTTTACAATCAACTAATGTACAAACTAATGTCTGTTTGACTAATTTCACTTAATGAAACAAACCTTTTTTAACATTCCACATTACAAAATAATAAAGGTATGCATGATTTGTGCTGGTATCGTATTGGAATAATTTTGTTTATGGCCAATACATAAGGGTCCTACATGGGTATCGCACTGGAAGTGAAAAGCTATGTTGTGACACCCTTATTCACTTTGTTTTGCTTTACCTTCACATACTCTACTGTAGACCTCCTTTCCCCGGAGTAATACCCACAATTATTTTGAAAGAAAATATTGTTCCATGTGCACAAATATTATGTTATGTATGTTATTCGTAGCTGGGGGCGTGAAACAAAGCTGTGTTCCAAAGGGTATGTTAAGTCTTCAGCTTCTCACTTGCAGATGCCACACTGCCTCTGTGGCTGCAGCGCTGTAAACATGATGACCACCGAGTAATTTCTGGGGGGAGCCTTCACAAAGCGGCGGAACTTATCCCCGTTCATTCTGATGACAGAACGCTTGTTGGTCCACTCCATCATCTGACTCACCCTCTCTGACAGGAGAGTCTAAACAGGACATAGACAGATGTTTAGTCCAAAATTGCTTTTATCTTACAAATATTATCAGACATATTATAATACAATTCAAAGTAAATAAATGACATTGCTTTTATCTTTCAAATATTATCAGACATATTATAATACAATTCAAAGTAAATACAGTTGGGGTCAGAAAATTATGATTGTTAATGACAGGGCAGAATTGCATTTATCATCTTCATCAGTCTTTTGCTAGAGTATTGAGCCATCTAATATGTGCTGTGGTGTCAAATCATGTTAAGCTGCCAAAAACTGCACTAAACCATGATTATAGCGAAGTTATTGGGGTTTGGGGTTTCCAAGTTAAAATACATTCTGGAACCTTCGGCATCACTTATCATAAGTAATATTAAATAAACGTAGGTGACTATATATTTTGATCAGACATGCATGATTCTGAGACGATCTCAAATACATTTGAAATTGTGCACCCAAGGTAAACGTTGTGTTATCATTCCATGATCTAGGCAAAATAAACCACTGAATAAACAAAGAGAACAGGACATTAATTTGCATGGTAATATCTGACTATCATGTTTCCATTGGGCTTTGATCGTATTTTCTACAAGCATCCTAAATCCAGTCCAATTACAGTACACTTGACTGGAAACTCACAACAAAAAGGGGCTTTTACCAGTGAATAACAAACCCAATATATGAAGAAATAATCGCATTTACACAAATAATCCACATTAGCTTTGATTGAGTTAGCTTAGCAGCTGCTGAATACAGGAAGACCGTCATAAAAGTTTGAAAGACCACGAAATTGTCATGTATATTGTCTGAACGTTCCCCATCGAGGACCGATATAAAATACCTCCTTTTTCTTCTGTGCATCAATAAGGTCATAATGATATATAAAAATGAGAAAGAGAGAAAACAAAAGTTTCCGAAACATTCTGCAACACTTGTCGACAGTCGGAACCCGGCAGCCTCCTGTCAATTTCCTATTGGTGGATGTTCTGTGAGCTCGACCAATCGTCGGCTTCTTTTTCTTCTTTGGTCTCCTGGCAGTTTGCAACCATGGTTTAGAACGTCTATACCGCCATCTACTTGTACTACACTATCAGCATGCACCAGCAGCTACAGAAGATGCTGATTTTATTGACATAAAATAAAATAAAATAAAATAAAATAAAATAAAATAAAATAAAATTACAATTACAATTTTAAGACGAATTAATTGTTTACAAAAAAAATACTCACCTCAGTGAATACGCCCCACAATGCAGGGCTTTTGGGGGGGGGAAATCATAGGATTTTTTTTTTTACTTTATTTTACTCTAACAATTGTTTGAAATTGATGGGAATAAGGAAAACATTTATTATGACGTTGGCATTGTTACATATTGTGTTAAATTGTTCACAAATAGGTTTGTTGATAAGAAAGTTTACATTTATTAATGTTTTTAATGTATTTTGTTGATTTATAACAAGAATGATCATGATCAACAAATTAAAATGTAAAACCCCAAATTGCAACATTTTCAATGATATATAACATGTTTAATGTAAAACTACGTACGTGTATTGTTGTAATATATTGAGTTGGAGCAGGGCCGGCCCGTGGCATAGGCCGTATAGGCAAATGCTAAGGGCGCCGTCCATCAGGGGGCGCCACGCCAGTTTCACAAATGTTGGAGGAAAAAAAAAAAAAAAAAAAAAAAAAAGTTGGTACTATTATTTCTAAATACAAAAAATAATCCCATGTTAATTAAAATGCAAAGTAAAGCCTATTTAATAGAAATATTATTTGTTACAACATTACGCCCCCTCCCCCCTCCCCCCGCACGGTGCGCCCCCTCCCTTCCCGTATCATGACTCTTTTTGGACGTCACCACATCAAAAAATCAACACAAGATGTCAAAACGGCCAAAACTGTCAGGTGCCCAGGGAAGAAAAAAGAGAAAAGAAGAGGAGGAGAAACGAGAAAAGACAGAGGTAGCAGGTAGGTAACGTTAGCCTACATGAAATTATTTGTCTGTTACAGAATGTGATAGTAACCTGGCTTTTTAGCATTAAGCTAATGTTACATGATTCGGCAATTGCTAATCAATAAATAGCTAGTTCTGTTTTAACGTCGGGTTAATATTGTGGAGGGGGCTAAATTGTTATGGAAAATAATAATGTAACGTTAGGTAATTACAGTACTCCCACCTTACATTCCTCAGGGACATTTGTATTAGATCTTTTAAGCAGGTGTTTTTTGTTTACATTGTTATTTCCTTCTGGTTAGCTAATGTTTGCCCTGCAGGTAATCGTCACTTTTCCACCCCTTTATATATTAGGTATAGTTGTAAGTAAAAAAAAAAGGTCAAAGACAAAGCTATTCGGTTTCTTGTGAGTATATACACTTCACTGCCGATGTGGGGGGGGCGCCACCTAAAATCTTGCCTAGGGCGCCAGATTGGTTAGGGCCGGGCCTGAGTTGGAGGCAATAACCAGGCAAGGTGATGAAGTACGTCTCTTTAATAGACTTCAGAACAGACTCACACACTTGAAGGCAGGTGCGCAACACCACATAGATCGTTGGCCCCCGCCCAACCCCGACCACGCCCCCCCAGCCCCCACCTCCCGTTATCGGTGGTCTCAAGGTTGGCAAGTATGAATTTGGACAACCAGGTATGGTGAAAATAAGGTCCTTTTTAAAAATAATAATAAAATAAGATAAATACATTTAAAACATTTTCTTGAATAAAAAAGAAAGTAAAACAATATAAAAACAGTTACATAGAAACTAGTAATTAATGAAAATGAGTAAAATTAACTGTTAAAGGTTAGTACTATTAGTGGACCAGCAGCACGCACAATCATGTGTGCTTACGGACTGTATCCCTTGCAGACTGTATTGATATATATTGATATATAATGTAGGAACCAGAATATTAACAACAGAAAGAAACAACCCTTTTGTGTGAATGAGTGTAAATGGGGGAGGGAGGTTTTTTGGGTTGGTGCACTAATTGTAAGTGTATCTTGTGTTTTTTATGTTTATTTAATGACAAAAAACACCCCAAAAAACGATACCGATAATAAAAACCCGATACCGATAATTTTCGCTATTACATTTTAAAGCATTTATCGGCCGATAATATCGGCATGCCGATATTATCGGACATCTCTACTAAATATGGATGCAATAACTATTTTTGTCCTTTGAATTTTTCTTGGTTGCACACATTTATTGTGATTTCATGTAAAAGACTGTCAGCACATAATAGTGAAGTACATATAAAGTGATACATTTCGTTTTACAAATAAAAAAACTAAGAAGTGGTGTGTGCAACTTATGAAATCATCCTCCTAGTCTATTTTGTGAAGCTGCCTTTTACTTTGGAGAACAGGAAGTGTTTGTCATTTCTCCAGCTGTTTCCGCTCTGTTTCATCACTGCTTTATGGAGCTTTTCCACAGCAAGTACTGTTTAAGTATTCTTTTTACTGGAATAAGAGACACAGCAATAGTTGCTAATGATTGATCGGTATGGAGATTAATTTGTGTTTTTTAAAAGCCTTTTTTTGAAACTGAATTTTGTGAACTTAATTTTTTTTTTTACATCAAATTATGCTGACAATTTAATTAAAGAAAAAAAATCAGTGTTTTAAAATTCAGTGTAAAAATAATTCAGTGTATAAAAATTGCCATAAAGGATTATTGGAAAGAGATACACCAAGCTCTACAGGATATTTTCAAATGTGAAATAACCCGTGAACGTAAGACTCTGTTTTTCGGACATGTACCTCAGGATTGGCTGAAAAAAGATAAACACGTAATGAATATCCTACTAGTGGCCTGTAAAAAGACCATTACTAGGAAATGGATATCCCAGGAGAGCCCAACTTTGAAGCAATGGATGGAAATCACAATGGTCATATATAACATGGAGAAGTTAACTGCTTTTATTAATTATAAATTGGAGAAATTTACTTCATACTGGGAAAACTGGGTCAATTATGTCACGCCCCATAAGCCTGATTTTAATTTCTCGATTTAGTTACTGTACTGTAAAAAAAAAAAAAAAAAAAAAAAGGATTATTTTGTCTATATATTTGTTTTTAAATGATTATTTATTATCTGTTTATATTATTTTATTTTATTTCAGATTATTATTATTAATTTATTATTATCATTATTTTGTCTTTAATTAATTGACCTCGGATAAGCGGAAGAAGATGGATGGATGGATGGATGGATGGATTTATCTGTAAATAATAATATTTCGTTTTCCTGCTATTTATTTCTTTGGTGGTGGGGGGGGGGGTAGGCATCGTTGGGATGTAAACAAAAAAACATTTTGACATTTAGGGCAGACAATAGATATATGATGTATGTAAATATGATGTAATGGTTAGGAATGTCTGATGCTGGATGTCAATAAAAATTAAATGAAAAAAATTTAAATAATTTAGTGTGTAAAAATATTCCCTGATCCAAAAAGCAAGACTCACTTCTGGTAAATTAAAATTATAAGCAATCGATCTTGTCTCAGAACCAGCCAATGAGGTGTCAAGTTTGAAGACAAGTGACAAGGGTCTTACAAAACAACATTTAGAATTTTTATACAGGGATTTTTTAAATTAATTTTTATACACTGAATTTTAAAACACTGAAATTGTCGATGTCAATGAAAATGTCAGCATAATTTGATGTACAAAAAATTCAGTTCACAAAATGCAAACGCCAAAAATTCTGTTACATAAATTTAGTGTTCAAAAAAAGCTTTCATAATAAAGACACCAATTAACCTACAGAGACCGGCTGCTACCAAATTTCATTGGGAAATTCTGACACCTTGGCCTTCAACACAAAAGGTCTATAGCAGCATTGTGATTTAGGAGTTCAGCGTGTAAAAACTTCTGAGCTCTTGATTCATCTTAAAACAGCAACACCTTTTACCCCTCATTTTTTGTCTCTATGTTTATATATTGTTCAGAAAGGGCTTATTTAATGTCTGTCTTGATACAGAATATTTGTTTTGTAATTATTTTTTCACATTTAGTTTTATGATCAAAATGAAAACTTGTTTTTTTCCTACATTTTTGTTTTGAATATGTTATACTCACTGGGGCTTGACCGACTTATTTTAAGAACTTTGAAGATGTTGATATTTATTTAGATTTTTTTAATTTTCAAAACCTTTATAATATTCAGCATTTACATGCAATCAAATACATAATAATACTCAAAACAAGTACAAGCACCAGGGGATTGTAAACTCAATAAAGCAACTAAAGAAGAATGCAAAATATATACATGTGTAAAGCCATAGGCTCACACAAGCTCCGTAAATAATCCAAATTTGGAGCACAGTTGCTGATCTCTGTTAGATTCACTAGAGCAGTGTTTTTCAACCTTTTTTGAGCCAAGGCACTTTTTTTGCGTTGAAAAAATCTGGAGGCACACCACCAGCAGAAATCATTAAAAAACAAACTCAGTTGACAGTAAAAAGTCCTTGCAATTGTTGGATATGACTTTAAACCATAACCAAGCATGCATGACTACAGCTCTTGTCTCAAAGTAGGTGTACTGTCACGACCTGTCACATCACCCCCTGACTTATTTGGAGTTGTTTGCTGTTTTTCTGTGTGTAGTGTTTTAGTTCTTGTCTCGCCTTCCTATTTTGGTGGCTTTTTGTCTTTTTTTTGTATTTTCCTGTAGAAGCTTCATGTCTTCATTTGAGCAATATTTCTCACATCTACTTTGTTTTAGCAATCAAGACTATTTCAGCTGTTTTTATCCTTCTTTGTGGGGACATTGTTGATTGTCATGTCATGTTCGGATGTACATTGTGGACGCCGTCTTTGCTCCACAGTAAGTCTTTGCCATCGTCCTGCATTCTGTTTTTGTTTACTTTGTAGCCAGTTCAGTTTTAGTTTCGTTCTGCATAGCCTTCCCTAAGCTTCAATGCCTTTTCTTAGGGGCACTCAGCTTTTGTTTATTTTTGGTTTAAGCATTAGACACCTTTTTACCTTCACACTGCCTCCCGCTGTTTCCGACATCTACAAAGCAATTACCGGTAGCTACCGGCTGCCACCTACTGATATGGAAAAGTATAACATGGTTACTCTGCCGAGCTCTCGACAGCACCGACACTCAACAACAACACATCATTTGCAGACTATAATTATTGGTTTGCAAAAAATATTTTTAACCGAAATAGGTGAAATTAGATAATCTCCCACGGCACACCAGGCTGTATCTCACGGTACACTAGTGTGCCGCGGCACAGTGGTTGAAAAAGACTGCACTAGAGCAGTGGTTCTCAAATGGGGGTACGCGTACCCCTGGGGGTACTTGAAGGTATGCCAAGAGGTACGTGAGATTTTTTTAAAAATGTCTGTCAAAAAGAACTGTGAAAAGAAATGCAACAATGCAATATTCATTGTTGACAGATAGATTTTTTTGTGGACATGTTCTATAAATATTGATGTTAAAGATTTATTTTTTTGTGAAGAAATGTTTAGAATTAAGTTCATGAATCCAGATGGATCTCTACTACAATCCCCAAAGAGGACACTTTAAGTTGATGATTACTTCTATGTGTAGAAATCTTTATTTATAATTGAATCACTTGTTTATTTTTCAACAAGTTTTTAGTTATTTTGATATCTTTTTTTTCCAAATAGTTCAAGAAAGACCACAACAAATGAGCAATATTTTGCACAGTTATACAATTTAATAAATCAGAAACTGATGACATAGTGCTGTATTTTACTTCTTTATCTCTTTTTTTTCAACCAAAAAGGCTTTGCTCTGATTAGGGGGTGCTTAAATTAAAAAAATGTTCACAGGGGGTACATCACTGAAAAAAGGTTGAGAACCACTGCACTAGAGGGTGACAATGCCAAGCACTATAAATAGTGCCGATAGGGGCAGTATTATCAGGCCTCCATATTTGTTTCCACATAATTGCACAACGAATAAGTATATAAGCAGGAAGTAGAGCAACTTGTTTTGAACCTTTTACCTAAACAAAATATGGAGAGTCCGGAGTTAACGTTTACTTTGGCCTACACTGTTTTCTCTCTCTGCTTTGTTTTTACGCCCAACGAGTTCCGTTCGGCAGGTTTGACGATACAGAACTTATTTTCTTCCTGGTTAGGAAGTGAGGACGTGGGATTTGTACAATATCATGTCAGGAGGAGCAGCCTCACTCTTCTGGTCCACTCGGCACTGCCACTAGGTACTCTTTACTCTTTAACATCAACATTGTTCATCTGTACCTTCTACAGCAACACTTCACATTCTATAGCACCATATTGTTATAAATAATGATAAATGGGTTATACTTGTATAGCGCTTTTCTACCTTCAAGGTACTCAAAGCGCTTTGACACTATTTCCACATTCACCCATTCACACACACATTCACACACTGATGTTCGTCAATACATTCTATATCAATGCATTGTAGATGAACATATTGTTTATCAGTGCATTATTGTTTATCAACACATTCTAGGGTCAATAAATTACTATGGTGTACATAGGACTCTGGTATACTCTTATTTATAGTACAATTTTGAGTGGTTTAAAGATGATGTTTGTGTGGCTGAATAGGAAAAAATATTAAAGTCAAGTGTTTGTTAACAGTATTTGTATTTATTCAATACATTGTGGTGTTCAAAAAGTGACCACTGAGATGAATCTTTTCAAGTGCAGAGTGCCACAAAGCATAACATTGTGGACTTAAATGTAGTTAACATATATAATTAAAAAAAAATGCCACAAAATTTTTTCCACATCAACATCAAGGCTGCTTGCTGCATATCTGGTTGCGTTATGCAGAATATGGGCCAAACGGTTTGCAGGGAGCACATCTTTTTGGCTCAATTTCAGCTTCTGATACACTGTTATGTTTGCCACAATTGACACTGGCATTGTCTGCTGCATATGCAGACATGTTTTTCACCTCTAAGCCAGACATCTCAAGTTTTGCCAGCAGCTGGTTTGTTATGGCTTCTGACGTTTCGTTGCTGTCACTATAAAAATCCAACAGGACATGTTGGATGCCTTCATCAAAGTGAAAATACCTTACCACAATGGGAAAACACTTGTTTGTTCCTTTATTTGAGGCGTCGGTTGCTACGGAAAAGGGTAGGTTGTTTTCTTTTATGTAGTCGGTATGTTCCTGTACCGAATAGTGAGCGATGACGTTCTCGCACAATGCCTTGGCTTTTGTTCGGCCACAGGCCATCCCTTTAGCTGTGGGATAGTCACTGAAAATCTCCCGGTCCACTTTCATGCCGCAGTCTAAACTTCTGTAGGACTGGTGATGCTTTACAACAGTGGTTCTCAACCTTTTTTCAGTGATGTACCCCCTGTGAACATTTTTTTAATTCAAGTGCCCCCTAATCAGAGCAAAGCATTTTTGGTTGAAAAAAAGAGATAAAGAAGTAAAATACAACACTATGTCATCAGTTTCTAATTTATTAAATTGTATAACAGTGCAAAATATTGCTCATTTGTAGTGGTCTTTCTTAAACTATTTGGAAAAAAATATGTAAAATAACTAAAAACTTGTTGAAAAATAAACAAGTGATTCAATTATAAATAAAAATGTCTACACATAGAAGTAATCATCAACTTAAAGTGCCCTCTTTGGGGATTGTAATAGAGATCCACCTGGATTCAGGAACTTAATTCTAAACATTTCTTCACAAAAAAAGAAATCTTTAACATCAATATTTATGGAACATGTCTACAAAAAATCTAGCTGTCAACACTGAATATTGCATTGTTGCATTTCTTTTCACAGTTCTTTTTGACAGACATTTTAGTGAGGGTCAAACCATCATGGCATGGGGGAAACTCTGGGTTTATGGTAATGAATGGAATAGCCTACTTAATTTGATGTTCAGTTTATGAACTTACATTACATTACATACCCCCAGGGTACCATTTGAGAACCACTGCTTTACAGCATGGTACACCTTGCACAGCTCCGCAGCAGTTATCTTGTCATCCAGGGGTGACGAAACTTCATGAAAAAATGTCCTCATTGAAGAGGTACCTGCCGCATGTTTATTACTTTTATGTTTATCCGTACCCGCATGCCGTTCAATTGCAGCTTTCCCCTGACTACTTACGTCGACATCACATCGACAAAGTGTGCAGAAGCCATGGAATGAGTCTCGGCTGCTTTTCGTTATAAATTCGTGCTCTTTTATCCATTCAGAATTAAACGAGGTCTTGCGTTTTGGCATGATGCTAACTTTCTGTCAATGTTATGCCGCAGAAGCACATGAACCCTTGTTTACTTTTTTAACCAATGATAAGCAGATTTGTATCCGACACAGCTCTTAGCCAATCATTTGATACGTTACTGCGTTGGGGGCATTTTTTACGGTCTTTGATTGGCTATCGCGCTGCAGCCCAGCAAAGATGAAACAACTCCGCTCTTCAAGCCTAGTGCCTCAAAAAGGAGGACAAATACGTGTCCGGCTTGATGCTGCGCCGGACGCCGGACAGGGCATTAAAAATCCGGACTGTCCGGCCTAAATCCAGACACCTGGTCACCCTAACACATTCCATGACAACACAGCACATGTAAACATCCCTTCCCATATCTAACTGTAGTTATTGTGGGTAATACCCAATGTTGCCTGTCTGACTACAGTAATTACACTTTAATGCACTGTAGCACTTTGAGATTGTTTGTTCAATGTAAAGTGCATTTACAAATAAAATCTATTATTATTATTACATTACACCTCTAGATGGCTCCCTGCTAACTGACACTGATAACAGATAGATAGATGACTTCAACCTTAGATCAATCATCAATCAGTCAAAGTTTATTTATATAGCCCTAAATCACAAGTGTCTCAAAGGGCTGCAAAAGCCACAACGACATCCTGGGCTCAGATCCCACATCAGGGCAAGGAAAAACTCAACCCAATGGGGTTACAATGAGAAACCTTGGAGGGGACCGCAGATGTAGACGTCGAGTGGATCTAGTTAATAGTGTGAGAGTGGAGTCCATAGTGGGGCCAGCAGGAGATCATCTTGAGTGGAGACACGTCAGCAGCGCAGAGATGTCCCCAACTGATGCACAGATGAGTGGTCCAACCCGGGTCCCGACTTTGAACAGCTACCGCGTCATCTGTGGTCACCTAATCTGTGCCCCCCCTCTCCAGGGAGGAGAGATACTAATAAATAAAATGTAATAAACTCAATAAATAAAAATAAATGGATCCACTTAGCTTTCGGAGAAAGTAATCAAACTAGGGGTTTACATACTTTGTCCACCCTACACTGTGAATGTGTGTATGTTGTGTTCAATAGGAAAATTAAAAGATGTACTTTTTTGAGCAGTGTTAGTTTAAGCAGACTGTTTATTATTGTGACTAGGATGAAGACTAGAACACATTGCATGCCCAATTTATGCAGAAATACAAGTAATCCCAAAGAGTTCACATATTTTTTATTGCAACTATATATATATATATATATATATATGTATATATATACACACACACAAGTTTGGACACACCTTCTCATTCATTGCATTTTCTTTATTTTCATGACTATTTACGAGGGGTGTGTGAAAAAATCGATTCGAATTCGAATCGCGATTCTCACGTTGTGCGATTCAGAATCGATTCTCATTTTTAAAAAAATCGATTTTTTTAATTTTTTAATTTTTTAAATTATTTATTTATTATAATTATTTTTTTTAATTAATCATTTCAACAAAACAATACACAACAATACCATAACAATGCAATCCAATTCTAAAACCAAACCCGACCCAGCAACACTCAGAACTGCAATAAACAGAGCAATTGAGAGGAGACACAAACACGACACAGAACAAACCAAAAGTAGTGAAACAAAAATGAATATTATCAACAACAGTATCAATATTAGTTACAATTTCAACATAGCAGTGTTTAAAAATCCCTCATTGACATTATCATTAGACATTTATATATAAAAAAAAAAAGAACAATAGTGTCACAGTGGCTTACACTTGCATCGCATCTCATAAGCTTGACAACACACTGTGTCCAATATTTTCACAAAGATAAAATAAGTCATATTTTTGGTTCATTTAATAGTTAAAACAAATTTACATTATTGCAACCAGTTGATAAAACATTGTCCTTTACAATTATAAAAGCTTTTTACAAAAATCTACTACTCTGCTTGCATGTCAGCAGACTGGGGTAGATCCTGCTGAAATCCTATGTATTGAATGAATAGAGAATCCTTTTGAATCGGGAACATATCGTTTTTGAATCGAAAATTGCGTTGAATTGGAAAAAATTGATTTTGAATCGAATCGTGACCCCAAGAATCGATATTGAATCAAATCGTGGGACACCCAAAGATTCGCAGCCCTACTATTTACATTGTAGATTGTCACCGAAGGCATCAAAACTATGAAGGTACACACGTGGAGTTATGTACTTAACAAAAAAAGGTGAAGTAACTGAAACATGTTTTATATTCTAGTTTCTTCAAAATAGCCACCCTTTGATCTGATTAGATTTTCGCACACTCTTGGCATTCTCTCGATGAGCTACAAGAGGTAGTCACCTGAAATGGTTTTCACTTCACAGGTGTCATAGTTTTGATGCTTTCAGTAACAATCTACAAGGTAAATAGTCTTGAAAATAAAGAAAACACATTGAAATGAGAAGGTGTGTCCAAACTTTTGGCCTGTGTGTGTGTGTGTGTGTGTGTGTGTGTGTGTGTGTGTGTGTGTGTGTGTGTGTGTGTGTGTGTATATCATGGCAAATATCTTCAATGGGTGTCACTACTTCTAAACATGCTGTCTTGTTCTCCATCTCTGCAGGTTACTACCTGGGCATGTGTATCGCTGCTCCAGAGAAACATCTAACATATGTTCACCAGGTTAGATTGTCTTTTGAAAAATTCATATTGAGTCATGTTGTTTGGTAATATCTCAATGTGTCTAATGTGTTGTGTCCTTTTAGGTGAGTGACAACTGGAGAATGTTCCTTAGTCTCTGCGTGTGCCTCCTGCTGGGCAGCTGGACGCTCATCTTCTACTGGTCCCGCCATCACTGGTACAACCATCCGATGAGCAGAGCTCTGCAGGCCCATGTGCAGCCGCCTCACTCAAACTGGGGCTCAGTGGCCAGAAGCATCAACACAGAGTTCAGACGTATCGATAAGTTTGCCACTGGGGCACCTGGAGCCAGAGTTATTGTCACAGACAGCTGGGTGTTAAAGGTGTGTTTGTATTTGCATTAAGTAGTGCAGAGTTATTCAACTGGTGGCCCGGGGGCCAAATCCGTCCCGGGAATGATACCATACCGGCCCCCGAATTCAGTTCAACACCTGGGAGACAAAACATTTTGCAGCAAATTTCTAAAACCACTAGATTGCTCCTGTTGCATTGAGGAACTTGGACCACTGTAAACACATTGGCAGGTCCTTGCATTGACTTTTTAACCTTGCTAGCAAACAGAACACTGGGGTTCAAACTTGTGATTTACATAACTGCGGCATTCCTCAAGGCACCACTTTAAGTCCTCTCCTTTTTGGCAGTTACCTATTTTCTTCTTAATGTGATGTATGTCAGTAAGGTGTTGCTGTAGCTTGTTAACTTCAGATCCAGTCAGTAGTCATGTTTTCATCTTCTTTAGCTATACTAGGTGTGTTACTCAAGGTTCCATTTTAGGTCCTCCCCTTTTCATCATTTCGGTTAAAAAAAACCCTAGTGAGAGTCTCAGATTTTTGTAGAAGATTCTCAAAAACACTAGAGTGCTGTCATAGAGATGATCTTTGACTAACTTTTTATAGAAGTTCCTTAAAAACAGCAGACCGCTCCTGTAACTGTGACAAAATAAATAGAGCATAATCAAATGGATACTGTAGAGGACACTGGTTCTAAGGATTATATACATTTTGTATAAACATTAACTCATAAAGGCTATAGATATAGTAGACAAAGGGTCACATTTAATCTGACTTGCATGGCAGGTGACCACCTATCATGTGTACATGGCTGCACAGAGTGACTGTCATGTGACTGTGACCGAGTCCATTCAGCATCAGCTGAGCCCCGACTCATCCTCGCCCTTACAGCTGCTCACATTGAGGGTGCACAGTACCAACCCTGCTGTGAGACCCTTTGATATCAGGTACAATCCACTGTCAGGAAAACAACTCCACGGACCATACACAAAGTCCAATTGTATCAGTTTTTTTTTCTCCAGGTTGAACTCCACAGAGTATGCAGAGCTCAGGGAGAAGCTCCACGCCCCCATCAGGAACTCAGCAAATGTAGTTATCCACCGAACCATTAGCGAACGTTTCCTAGAAACATTCCGGACTCAGGTGGAGCTCAACCAGCCTTACTCACTCCCTAGTGGACAGGTACAGTATAATACTTCTGCTACTGATTACTGTACAGCTGCTGTTCTGAGTCTAAAGCAAGAAATGGCTATCTTACCCTATTTGCTGTTCTTACACAGGAGTTGGAGCCTTGTATCGGCTGTATGCAGGTTCAAGCAAATACCAAGCTCATCAGACTCTGCTCTGAAGAAGGTAAACATGTGTGAGTGCTAAAGTTTAAAGGTCAGACCACCTTTTTAGAATAGAATAGAATGGAATGGACTTTATTGTCATTATATTTGCATATAACGAGATTAAGGACTCCAACGTAAGGTGCGGTAGTGGGAACAAATATGGGATAAAAATAAATTACACAAGAAGTACCGGTAATAAAGATAAAACTAAGAATTGAAATAAATAGACTACTATCCAATAAAAATAGTAAGCAATCCTGTACAATATACAAAGCAATATACAAAATACTGTACAAAATACAGAACAAGACAAGAGTACCGGAGTGATAACAATCAGTGTCGGATGTATTGCACTCGAAGGGTACTCGAAGTAACAATTCAAAGCAATTATTTGAATCGGAAACAACGAAATTGGAATAAATTAGTTCCAGGATCAAACTGCTGTCATCATAAAAACAAACTGCTATTAATTGTACTGCAATTAAACATTGTAACGGCAAAACAAGTTAACTATGATACAGTAATGATAAACATTAAAGCACACTCTTATCAGGACATCAGAGGCAGGTGTGTTACAAGTTCTTAAAAACATAACAGAAACTATGTAACAATAGCTTGCCCTTGTACTACTTATTTACAGAAGGAGAGGATTTTACAACCTGCAGCAGTTGTTTTCCTTCATCTGTGCATATTTTTATTTTGATTCTTGTATTTTCATTAGGGCTGTCAGAAGATTAAAACAATTCAAACCATAATAACAAGCGTTTTCAAATTAAAGTGGCTGTTGGCAAATTGCTCAAAGTTACATTTTTTAACCAAAAAATCTAACAAGAATACCACCAGCTAGCTTATGTTACCGTCAGGGTTCCTACGCTCATGAAAGACCTGGGAAAGTCAGATACAAATTACAGGCCCTGGAAAAGTTAGGGAAAATAATATTTTTTTCAAAATGTATTCAGTCAATTCCAGGGGTGTCAAAATCATTTTAGCTTAGGGGCCGCATGGAGGAAAATCTGTGCACACACGGGCCGGACTTTTGAAATCAAAAATAAAGACAACTTCAGATTGTTTTATTTGTCTTACTTTGGCCAAAAATAGAACAAACACATTCTGAAAATATTACAATAAAAATAGAGAAAAAAATACGGGCAGGGGTAAAGTTTAGATCCATGAAGGAAAGAAGAAAGTGAATGAATATTTATAACTGAATACATTTACATATGCATAAAAATGTGTTTTCTTTTGTATAATTTGTTTTAATGAATTATGTAGGGGTGTGGGAAAAAATTGATTCGAATTCGAATCGCGATTCTCATGTTGTGCGATTCAGAATCGATTCTCATTTAAAAAAAATCGATTTTATTTTATTTTTTATTTATTTTTATTTTTATTTTATTTATTTTTAATTAATCAATCCAACAAAACAATACACAGCAATACCATAACAATGCAATCCAATTCCAAAACCAAACCCGACCCAGCAACACTCAGAACTGCAATAAACTGAGCAATTGAGAGGAGACACAAACACGACACAGAACAAACCAAAAGTAGTGAAACAAAAATTAATATTATCAACAACAGTATCAATATTAGTTACAATTTCAATATAGCAGTGATTAAAAATCCCTCATTGACATTATCATTAGACATTTATAAAAAAAAAAAAAAAGAACAATAGTGTCACAGTGGCTTACACTTGCATCGCGACTCATAAGCTTGACAACACACTGTGTCCAATATTTTCACAAAGATAAAATAAGTCATATTTTTGGTTCATTTAATAGTGAAAACAAATTTACATTATTGCAATCAGTTGATAAAACATTGTCCTTTACAATTATAAAAGCTTTTTACAAAAATCTACTACTCTGCTTGTATGTCAGCAGACTGGGGTAGATTCTGCTGAAATCCTATGTATTGAATGAATAGAGAATCGTTTTGAATCGGGAAAAAAAAAAATCGATTTTGAATCGAATCGTGACCCCAAGAATCGATATTGAATCGAATCGTGGGACACCCAAAGATTCACAGCCCTAGAATTAAGTAATGTTTATGACAACCTTTTTCCAAAACACAATATAGAAAAGTGAGATATAACAGGATAATGCATACATTTAATACAGTATTTGTTTTCAAAACGGTTACAAAATAGTGGGACCCCAAAAATTCACTGTGGGACCCCATTTTTATGACATGATGGGGTCCCTGGGACCTCATTTTGAAAATTCCTAGCGCCAACACTGATGGAGTATTGGTGCGTGCAAAACAGCAGCAGGCGGCTGTGGCCCTTCGGGCCGGTTCTAATACTAATCAAATATCATCCCAGGGTCCATAAATAATTCATTTGCGGGCCAAATCTGGCTCGCGGGCCTTGACTTTGACACCCGTGGTCTAGTCTGTGTGAGCAAGAGCCTACGAACTGCTAGCTCGTTATTGCGATTTGACGATTTTGAAAAAATGCCAGCGAAAAGTAGCTTTAATAATTCATGGCTTTTTAAAAATAAATACAAATTGTGGCTGGCAAAAGAAACTAACCCAAGACGGTGTAAGTGCAAACTGTGTTTTATCACATTTGACATATTGAATACGGGCGAGGCAGTGCTCGTTAGCCACTTGAAGAGGAAAAAGAAGGAAACTGTAGCTACAGTTGCTAGCAGCACAATACCCGTACTGTAGGTGTGTTTATGAGCCAGCATAAGACTGCAGTTTTACAGAAACAAAGCAGACAACTTTGGATAAAAAAATGAAGTTCTCTGTGGGCACTAAAATGCGTCAATTCATAAATCTTATTCAAGTTCTGAAGAGCGAGCTGCAGATTCTTAGTTACACATTGGATCAGTACTTGATGAGTTATTCAACACCGAGTGGATTTCAACATAAACTGTATGCACTGTATAACATGATTAGCTAGCGAACTACTAGCTAAACTAAGCTTGTCTGATATAAACTGAGGTTTCGTCAGGTTGGAAAAGTGAGCTAATGATGAGTTGTACATTTTGGCCTGATTTCAAGACTTTTTCGGTTTTAGTTTGGAGCTTCCACTGTATAAAGTTGTGTTTATGTTGTGGTATGACTCTTGACCTCACTGTGTGTTTGTAGGTGCTCATGCAGAGTGCGAGCAGTGTTTCTGCAGACCCATGTGGTGTTTGTCCTGTTTGGGTCGGTGGTTTGCCAGCCGCCAAGACCAGCAAAGACCTGAGACTTGGTTGTCCAGCGTAGTCCCCTGTCCCACATGTAGAGCCAAATTCTGTATACTGGACGTGTGTGTGGTACGCTGACACACATCATCGCTATGAAATGAACGCTGGTCTTAACGTATTATTCTATTGTCTGGAAGCATCACCATATGTTTATGGTCTGGTAAGAAGTTTTGTATTGTTTATATTCCCCTGTTAAAAGGTTGTTGCCTCTGTTATTGTTTTCTGACACCTTACTGTTGTTAAATCCTAAAGTTTGACGGCATAAGTTAGAATTAGGGGTGTCCCGAGCCAATATTAATATCGAATATTGGTCTAATATTAGCAAAAAACAACAACTTTTGGATTATATTGGCTTGCCTGCAAAATGTGTAATATAATCTCCGATACAAGTGGTCCTGCAGTGTATTTATCGCCAGTTAACATCTAAATGTCCTTCAATAAGCACACAATGTTGGTATTTTTTTTCCTTGTTTCTTGTATTTTGCACACAAGCTAGACATATGTAGAAAGTGTCCTTAATTAAACAACATTGCAATCTAAAACAGCACATTTGTCAATATAAACAAGTATTAAATACTTATAGTTACATATTACACATACAAAGTCTTCAAGGCGCGTACTACAAAGTATCCAGTAACAAATGTGTCTGCATCATTCAATTTACTAAGTCATTCAGTTAACTTTAAAGAATCATTAATCAAAAAACAATCTACTCTAAGAAAAATAGCATAAACCTGTCAGAAAAGGTTTAATCAAATAAAATTACAATTGTAGGTATGAAAAACACTAAATCTATGTCATTCCACACTACAAAATAATTTAAGTATGTACTAGGGCTGACAAGTCTTTGAATTTTAATCACGGTCCAAATTTTGGCTGCCACGATTAAATGAGGGTGATTGTCGTCGATATTAACATTAAAAAGTGCCGCTGCATATCATCGAGCACTTTCACAACCACGGCGGCAGAGAACAACCCTGTGAAGCACGCCCGTCCACTCCAGAGGATTAAGGTTGAAAGCCTTTATTGTCATGAGCACAATATAAACATGTTTAATTTGTTCAATGACATTCTTACTTTGTTGTCCACACTGGTGCTGAGTACAGTAAAGAAAGAAGGTATTGATATAAAAATAAAAATAAATTCCAAATATATGCACACAAAATGTGAAGAGAAGGCCATTGTGTATGAGCACAACACCTCATCTCCATGCTAAATTGAAATATTAACATTAATGTTACCATTAACAAATTTTCACTGGGGTTGCTGCAGCGGAACGCTTCGTTTTACTTCATTTCATTGCACTGCAAAAAGTCAGTGTTCAAAAACAAGAAAAAAAAAAATACAAAAATTAGGGGTATTTTATTTAAACTAAGCAGAATTATCTGCCAATAGAACAATACAATTTGGCTTGTCAAGACTTTCCAAAATAAGTAAAACTAACTAACCTCAATGAACCCAAAAGTACCTTAAAATAAGTATATTCTCATTAATAGCAACTGTACTACTATACGAGTATGTATTTTCTATTGTTTCATTGAAAATAAAACCGCAAAGTTCATTTGGCTGTCATCTGTTTTAATTATGAGACACAATCGTGTCAAAGTCATGATTTATTTTTGATGCTTGAAATAAGAAATTATTACTTTAAAAAAGCAGTTTTATTGTGTATTTTAGTGTTGATGACACAGCTTTGCGACAGTTGATATTCTAGTTTCAAGCATGTTTTACTCAATATAGGTCATAAAATGTCAGCAACAAGCTGTAATATCTTACTGAGATAATTTAGGACCAAAACCTTTAAAACAGGTAAAACACTCTAACATAAAATCTGCTTAGTGAGAAGTATTATCTAATCAGACAGAAAATAAGCAAATATCTCCCTTATTTGAGATATTTAATCTTACTTAGATTTCAGTTTTTGCAGTGTGCCTTCACTCCCGTGGAGTTTCAGTGTGTGTTTAAGACCCCACTGTTGTCATTAGATGGCGACGGGTGTGGATAAAATTGGAGATAAACGCATTTGTCCCTACTAAAAAGTATACTGCGGAGGACCAAAATTCAGACTGGCTGTTTTATCGCGTTTGCGAGAGCACCAAGACTGTGGAATAGAGCCACTCTGCAGGCTTACACGCACACACACACACTCACATCCAAGGAAAATTCACGCCACACACACAGGTACCCCACATCCCACGCTCCACCCCATGTGCTAAGACAGGAAACAGAGCAGCGCCCCAGGTGGCGACAGCTTCGGGCCAGATGCCTGCCTTTTCCCCCCTCGCTGCAAGTCTGGAGTTGTATGTAGTAATATGTATATGTGCTTTGCTTGAGGGTTTTTTCCTAGTCTCTAACTAACCCCCCCAGGAGTTTAGTTTGGGACTTGATTTTTTTCTCCTCTATCCCCCATGTTTACCATTTTTCCTTCCTTTTTTACGCACTCGATCAGTGTTCCTTTTCTGTCCACCCCGTAAATGTACAGTATGTCTGATCTTGAACAGGTTTGTACTGGCAATGTAATTTGGTTGTAATTTTTAAATGCAATGACAATAAAGTTCAATCTATTTGATACCGCTTTCATTTTGAAAGCCCAACACAGCGTCGTGTCACTAATCGCTCCTTCATTCACCTGCTCGGACTCAGAGGGTTATGGAGGAGAGGCCATGTGTAAGGAACGATGCCACAACTTGATTACAATGTCCATCCATCCATTTTCTACCGCTTATTCCTTTTGGGGTCGCGGGGGATGCTGGAGCCTATCTCAGCGGCATTCGGGCTGCATGCAGTCACCACCTCATCACAGGGCCAACACAGATAGACAGACAACATTCACACTCACATTCACACACTAGGGCCAATTTAGTGTTGCCATTTAACCTATCCCCAGGTGCATGTCTTTGGAGGTGGGAGGAAGCCGGAGTACCCGCAGGGAACCCACGCAGTCACGGGGAGAACATGCAAACTCCACACAGAAAGATCCCGAGCCCGGGATTGAACTCAGGACTACTTAGGACCTTCGTATTGTGAGGCACATGCACTAACTCCTCTTCCACCGTGCTGCTTACAATGTCTAGTTTGTTTAGTGGGATGGTCACTCGTACTTTTTTTAATTGCTAACTTTGTCAGTGTTCACAATAACATCAACACTAGCTAAAATGTTTGGAGTTGTGAGTGAGGCACCGAGTGTGTGTATGAGGCGTGAGAGGTATCACTCCTGTTTATTTGTGCTGGCCAAACTGTTGCACTGATCCACATGGTGTTGTTGGAGAAGAATAAAGCTTGTTTATCAGATGTTATCTTTATTAGCAAAACTGCTTTGTGCTTTAAATTGTACTGTATATTAAAAAGTAAACATGTTTTTTTCACATTATTTTGGGGTTGCAAAGTTGTTACTTTAAAAACATTTCATTTGACTGAAGAGTTTTGTGAATATTTAGCAGTGTATAGGTAAATCCTATATGACATATTTCTGCTCTAACTCTTTATGGATCTGTTCAGTTACCAACACAGTATGTGTCGGCCCAATATTAAACTCATTCTTGCGCCCTTGGACACCTGCCCAATACGCTGCTCTGCTTGTTTCCTTGGAGTCGCACTAACAGGACAAACCGCTAACCACCGTGCTAAAACAGAGTCTGGGAGACACACAATTAACGCATTGCCTGTGCATGTGTATGCATTCTGGGAGTGTGGAAATATAATTGGTCATTGGCAGACTCTTTTACATGAGTTCAATCCCTACACTAAATAACATTTTTTTTGTTATTTATTATTTATTGTGCATGTTTCACATAATCGTATTGTAACGTAAAATATGATTAGGTCAAGCAGGGGTCTCCAATTGATGATGCGCAAGCCACCCATGAAGCTTGGCTGTTTTTTTTATGGCGCCGACAAGAAGCAGAAAAAAAGTCAAAATAGAGCTAAAGACATCGTGTGTCGTGTATGTTCAGATATTGATACTAATAATGAAAAAAAAAACAGACATATTTTTAATGTTTATTTTGACTTTTTATGCGAATATTTAATTACCAATTCCATGTTGGTGTCGTGTTCAACCATGGTGTGCCATCAGGGCCAGCAAGGCCTTCTCTGCTGGCCTAACAACCAGAAATCATGATCATAATTAAAGATAAAAGTAATTTTTAATTTACTTTCCTTAAATATCTAAAAGTATTCATATTCTCTTCATGTCATATTATGCGCCTTCCAGTGCTGTTGTTTTTAGATTCAGTTTGTATCCAATCAGAATTCAGCTTGCTTATGTTGCCATGCTGTACCAAATCACAATCAACAATGCGGGCGTCTGTGCACTGTAAGTGAACGGACACATACAGTTGATAGACAATTGCCATAGCCAATCCGATCACGAGTTGTTGTCAGTAAGGCCTTCTAGCTGGCCTAACGCTGTGATTGGATACTCACTTCGGAGTCCCAACTGAGTATCCAATCACAAGTTGCGAAAACAGGAAGTTGTACCGGAACCATACGAGCCACAGAAAACCACCGAAAACTCCCCGGTACAATAACCACGAAGATAAAGTGTTTGTCTTACACCTAGTAATCCGCTGTGGACAGACGAAGCCAAGCGATGCAGGTTTAGCGAGTGGTGCGCTCTTCTGCGAAGGAAATACATTTTTGGCAGGCAATCACATTTTGGCACAACACCGGCGGCGAAATGGTTTCCCCGCCACTTTCACACGAATCAACCGACTACTACGACAGTACCACAGGCTTATACGGTGTCGGATGGGTGCTACAAATTGTGAGTTCAAATATTTTATTTCTTTATTTTTTCATGTTTCATTTGTTTTATACAATTATTTTGATTTTGACAGTACCACGTAAGATATGTTTTAATTGCTGAAGCGGGTTTATTGAATGTTAAATGCGCCGAAAAATAGACCCTTTTGTACACCGTTGAGGGGATTCAATGTGCAGTAGCGTGCAAGTGTGTTTCTGTATAGTATCTCCAGCCGTGTCCATGTGGTCACATCAATTACGGTATTTTGAGAGGTGAAGTCGGACTAAGTAGGACATCACTGAAGGCCTAGGTAAGAAACACACGGCCCGCCACTATGTTCAACCCCTGACCCCTCAACACTGTGTTACCTAACATAAGGAATAGGGATGTCCGATAATGGCTTTTTGCCGATATCCGATATTCCGATATTGTCCAACTCTTTAATTACCGACACCGATATCAACCGATACCGTTATCAACCGATATATACAGTCGTGGAATTAACACATTATTATGCCTAATTTGGACAACCAGGTATGGTGAAGATAAGGTACTTTAAAAAAAAATTAATAAAATAAAATAAGATAAATAAATTAAAAACATTTTCTTGAATAAAATAGAAAGTAAAACAATATAAAAACAGTTACATAGAAACTAGTAATTAATGAAAATGAGTAAAATTAACTGTTAAAGGTTAGTACTATTAGTGGACCAGCAGCACGCACAATCATGTGTGCTTACGGACTGTATCCCTTGCAGACTGTATAGATATACATTGATATATAATGTAGGAACCAGAATATTAATAACAGAAAGAAACAACCCTTTTGTGTGAATGAGTGTAAATGGGGGAGGGAGGTTTTTTGGGTTGGTGCACTAATTGTAAGTGTATCTTGTGTTTTTTAAGTTGATTTAATAAAAAAACAAAAAAACAAACAAAAAAAACAAAAAACGATACTGATAATAAAAAAACCAATACCGATAATTTCCGATATTACATTTTAAAGCATTTATCGGCCGATAATATCGGCAGGCCGATATTATCGGACATCTCTAATAAGGAATAATCCTGATTAATGATTGTGATTTCAATATTGACCAAAATAATTGTGAGTAATATTTTGGCCATAATCGTGCAGCTCCTACATGTGTCGTATCGGAAGTGGAAAAAGTCGTATTGGGACACCCATAATAAGATAACTAAATCTCACATCAAACATATTTAGGGGCTTTGTTGAAAAATACGACAATACAAACAAAATATCTTGGAAGGTTTGTGCGGCTTAGCAACTAATTGATATTTTAAGTCATTATTATAGAATTTGTATTGTATTGAATTTTGTATTGCATCTCCGGCTTCCTCCCACGTCCAAAGACATGCACCTGGGGATAGGTTGATTGTCAACACTAAATTGGCCCTAGTGTGTGAATGTGAGTGTGAATGTTGTCTGTCTATCTGTGTTGGCCCTGCGATGAGGTGGCGACTTGTCCAGGGTGTACCCCGCCTTCCGCCCGAATGCAGCTGAGATGCTCCAGCACCCCCCGCGACCCCGAAAGGGAAAAGCGGTAGAAAATGGGTGGATGTTTGCTAGCATTGAGATGAATTGACAACTCTGTTTAGAAAGAGCTGCCGATACAAACTACTTTACAGTCGCCACTCTTTTAACATGGCAAATTGTTTCCAGGTGTGATAATAGTAAAACAATTTCCATAGGGTAATTATTAATTAACAGGATTGTTAATAATAAATTATTAATTATAAATCCCCCTCCAATGGGCTCACCACCCATAGCAGGGGTCATAGAGGTCGGGTGCGATGTGAGCTGGGCGGCAGCCGAAGGCAGGGCACTTGGCGGTCCGATCCTCGGCTACAGAAGCTAGCTCTTGGGACGTGGAACGTCACCTCGCTGGGGGGGGAAGGAGCCTGAGCTAGTTCGCGAAGTGGAGAAGTTCCGGCTAGATATAGTCGGACTCACTTCGACGCACAGCAAGGGCTCTGGAACCAGTTCTCTCGAGAGGGGCTGGACTCTCTTCCACTCTGGCGTTGCCGGCAGTGAGAGGCGACGGGCTGGGGTGGCAATTCTTGTTTCCCCCCGGCTCAGAGCCTGTACGTTGGAGTTCAACCCGGTGGACGAGAGGGTAGCTTCCCTCCGCCTTCGGGTGGGGGAACGGGTCCTGACTGTGGTTTGCGCGTACGCGCCAGGCCGCAGCTCAGAGTACCCACCCTTTTTGGATTCACTCGAGGGAGTACTTGAGAGTGCTCCCCCGGGTGATTCCCTCGTGCTACTGGGGGACTTCAATGCTCATGTTGGCAACGACAGTGAAACCTGGAGAGGCGTGATTGGGAAGAATGGCTGCCCGGATCTGAACCCGAGCGGTGTTTTGTTATTGGACTTTTGTGCCCGCCACAGATTGTCCATAACGAACACCATGTTCAAACATAAGGGTGTCCATATGTGCACTTGGCACCAGGACACCCTAGGCCGCAGTTCCATGATCGACTTTGTAGTTGTGTCATCGGATTTGCGGCCTCATGTTTTGGACACTCGGGTGAAGAGAGGGGCGGAGCTTTCTACCGATCACCACCTGGTGGTGAGTTGGCTGCGATGGTGGGGGAGGATGCCGGACAGACCTGGCAGGCCCAAACGCATTGTGAGGGTCTGCTGGGAACGTCTGGCAGAGTCTCCTGTCAGAGAGAGTTTCAATTCCCACCTCCGGAAGAACTTTGAACATGTCACGAGGGAGGTGCTGGACATTGAGTCCGAATGGACCATGTTCCGCGCCTCTATTGTCGAGGCGGCTGATTGGAGCTGTGGCCGCAAGGTAGTTGGTGCTTGTCGTGGCGGTAATCCTAGAACCCGTTGGTGGACACCGGCGGTGAGGGATGCCGTCAAGCTGAAGAAGGAGTCCTATCGGGTTGTTTTGGCTCATAGGACTCCTGAGGCAGCGGACAGGTACCGACAGGCCAAGCGGTGTGCGGCTTCAGCGGTCGCAGAGGCAAAAACTCGGACATGGGAGGAGTTCGGGGAAGCCATGGAAAACGACTTCCGGACGGCTTCGAAGCAATTCTGGACCACCATCCGCCGTCTCAGGAAGGGGAAGCAGTGCACTATCAACACCGTGTATGGCGGGGATGGTGTTCTGCTGACCTCGACTGCGGATGTTGTGGATCGGTGGAGGGAATACTTCGAAGATCTCCTCAATCCCACCAACACGTCTTCTTATGAGGAAGCAGTGCCTGGGGAGTCTGTGGTGGGCTCTCCTATTTCTGGGGCTGAGGTTGCTGAGGTAGTTAAAAAGCTCCTCGGTGGCAAGGCCCCAGGGGTAGATGAGATCCGCCCGGAGTTCCTTAAGGCTCTGGATGCTGTGGGGCTGTCTTGGTTGACAAGACTCTGCAGCATCGCGTGGACATCGGGGGCGGTACCTCTGGATTGGCAGACCGGGGTGGTGGTTCCTCTCTTTAAGAAGGGGAACCGGAGGGTGTGCTCTAACTATCGTGGGATCACACTCCTCAGCCTTCCCGGTAAGGTCTATTCAGGTGTACTGGAGAGGAGGCTACGCCGGATAGTCGAACCTCGGATTCAGGAGGAACAGTGTGGTTTTCGGCCTGGTCGTGGAACTGTGGACCAGCTCTATACTCTCGGCAGGGTCCTTGAGGGTGCATGGGAGTTTGCCCAACCAGTCTACATGTGTTTTGTGGACTTGGAGAAGGCATTCGACCGTGTCCCTCGGGAAGTCCTGTGGGGAGTGCTCAGAGAGTATGGGGTATCGGACTGTCTGATTGTGGCAGTCCGCTCCCTGTATGCTCAGTGCCAGAGCTTGGTCCGCATTGCCGGCAGTAAGTCGGACACGTTTCCAGTGAGGGTTGGACTCCGCCAAGGCTGCCCTTTGTCACCGATTCTGTTCATAACTTTTATGGACAGAATTTCTAGGCGCAGTCAAGGCGTTGAGGGGATTTGGTTTGGTGGCTGCAGGATTAGGTCTCTGCTTTTTGCAGATGATGTGGTCCTGATGGCTTCATCTGGCCAGGATCTTCAGCTCTCACTAAATCGGTTCGCAGCCGAGTGTGAAGCGACTGGGATGAGAATCAGCACCTCCAAGTCCGAGTCCATGGTTCTCGCCCGGAAAAGGGTGGAGTGCCATCTCCGGGTTGGGGAGGAGATCTTGCCCCAAGTGGAGGAGTTCAAGTACCTCGGAGTCTTGTTCACGAGTGAGGGAAGAGTGGATCGTGAGATCGACAGGCGGATCGGTGCGGCGTCTTCAGTAATGCGGACGCTGTATCGATCCGTTGTGGTGAAGAAGGAGCTGAGCCGGAAGGCAAAGCTCTCAATTTACCGGTCCATCCTCACCTATGGTCATGAGCTTTGGGTTATGACCGAAAGGACAAGATCACTGGTACAAGCGGCCGAAATGAGTTTCCTCCGCCGGGTGGCGGGGCTCTCCCTTAGAGATAGGGTGAGAAGCTCTGCCATCCGGGGGGAGCTCAAAGTAAAGCCGCTGCTCCTCCACATCGAGAGGAGCCAGATGAGGTGGTTCGGGCATCTGGTCAGGATGCCACCCGAACGCCTCCCTAGGGAGGTGTTTAGGGCACGTCCGACCGGTAGGAGGCCGCGGGGAAGACCCAGGACACGTTGGGAAGACTATGTCTCCCGGCTGGCCTGGGAACGCCTCGGGGTCCCACAGGAAGAGCTGGACGAAGTGGCTGGGGAGAGGGAAGTCTGGGCTTCCCTGCTTAGGCTGCTGCCCCCGCGACCCGACCTCGGATAAGCGAAAGAAGATGGATGGATGGATGGATGGTTAATAATAAATCACATTTTTTTATAGGTACAGCATAAAAAAGTTAATTACCTATTTTATATTTTTTTTTTTACAAAACCTAAAACCCGTGAAGTTGGCACGTTGTATAAATCGTAAATAAAAACAGAATACAATGATTTGCAAATCCTTTTAAACCTATATTCAATTGAATAGGTTGCAAAGACTAGATACTTAACGTTCGAACTGGAAAACGTTGTTATTTTTTGCAAATATTAGCTCATTTGGAATTTGATGCCTGCAACATGTTTAAAAAAAGCTGGCACATGTGGCAAAAAAGACTGAGAAAGTTGAGGAATGCTCATCAAATACCGAGTTGGAACATCCCACAGGTGAACAGGCTAATTGGGAACAGGTGGGTGCCATGATTGGGTATAAAAGCATCTTCCATGAAATGCTCAGTCATTCACAAACAAGGATGGGGCGAGGGTCACCACTTTGTGAACAAATGCGTGAGCAAATTGTCCAACAGTTTAAGAACAACATTTCTCAACAAGCTATTGCAAGGAATTTAGGAATTTCACCATCTATGGTCTGTAATATCATCAAAAGGTTCAGAGAATCTGGAGAAATCACTGCACGGTGGGACAGGAGTTCGATCCTGGTGTCTTTCTGTGTGGAGTTTGCATGTTTTCCCCGTGACTGAGTGGGTTCCCTCCGGGTACTCCAGCTTCCTCCAACCTCCAAAGACATACACCTGGGGATAGGTTGATTGGCAACACTAAATTGGCCCTAGTGTGTGAATGTGAGTGTGAATGTTGTCTGTCTATCTGTGTTGGCCCTGCGATGAGGTGGCGATTTGTCCAGGGTGTACACCGCCTTCCGCCCGAATGCAGCTGAGATAGGCTCCAGAGAGGGACAAGTGGTAGAAATGGATGCATGGATGGATGAATAAAAGTGAATACAGAAATAAATGCCAAGTATATACATTTTATTATTTGCTTACCTTTTTCAAATAGTAGTCCCTCACCTTACGAGTTTAAAACTCAATACACTTGTATCTCAAATCAGCGTTGCCAATTGTAATACATTTAAATAAATATATTTGGCGCTTGTCCCCCCAAAACGTCACAATTTTAACAATGTGACACGCCCTTTAAAAAGAAAAACAAACTTTTAGATAATAAATATTGTATAAAAACAGTACAATAGAAAGTGGTGCAAACAACTGCAGTAGTAATGTATTGTATTTACATGGAAGAGTGGACTTCTACAGTATGTCTTTTTAGCTGTTTCTCCATCAAACACACTATCAGCAGCTTTTCCATATTTTCATTAAAAATGTCCCCCATTTAGATATTACTTTATTTTTTGGCTGGTGTTATGGACTCATTCTGCTTCAGTTTGGCGTAGACTCACAGTGCTAAGCTCCAACTGCTTCACCAAGTTAGCCAGCTGCACTGAAAATACTCCTAAACCGCTGTATTAAAAAACACCGACATTTGCTCATATTTTTTTTAAAGTTCACATTTATTCGTGAATTTGTGTCAGCAACCAACCAAGGATGCTCTTCTTAAGTGCCAAACAACATGAACAATCAAAATACATGTCACAACATGAATGTAAAAAGGTGTGTTCTTATCATAGTACTTTGTTGAAAGAGAACATTTTCTTTGTAATTTAGTCACACTGCACTCTTAAATCTAGTCATTGCAAACTATGTTTGAACTCATTTTCCACAGAAAAGAAAAGAATATTAGTTATCATCCCGCTCATCGCTAGCGAGCAGATAACACAAGTTACAGACAGCAAAATATTATATCTAGTTAAAACACTTCAGTCATTTTGTTCATATCTTCATTCATAGCATTTGTTGAATACAAATGTATGTTGTTTGTTACCACAACCTTCATATAACAATAGAGCGTGTATTAGGAACATATACTTCAGTTTGCAGTCCTCTTAAAACGTTACTCGTCCTCCGGCATCCTTCCAACCTGTTGAAATAAAAGCATTTAAAAAAAAAAAAGCTCACTCATTAATACACACATTGTTTCAATAAAGAAAACATGAACATAGGGAAAATATGCAGTATTTAATAAAACGATTAATGGTATTAAAAATAATCTGTGGTACAGTAGGCTCCATTTGTTGCAATTTGAAATGTGACGAATTGGGGGGGTGCAATATCGACTTTAGCCGCCAGATGTCAGTAGAGTGTTAAACAGGGCTACCAAGCCTCAAGCTTTGAGTGTCACAGTCACACAATTTAACGCTTTGTCCCATTTGACATTTCTCATGCTTATATTTCCCCATTCACCACTCAATATATATATTTTTTAAATAATACTTTTTTTCCTCGCGACATGTCGTAGTTTGAGTACTGATTGATTGCCACAAAGAACCATCCGTCCATCCATCCATCCATTTTCTACCGCTTGTCCCTATCGGGGTGGCAGGGGGTGCTGTAGCTTATCCCAGCTGCAATCGGGCGGAAGGCGGGTTACACCCTGGACAAGTCGCCACCTCATCGCAGGGCCAACACAGATAGACAGACAACATTCACACACTAGAGCAGTGGCTCTTAACCTTGTTGGAGGTACCGAACCCCACCAGTTTCATATGCGCATTCACCGAACCCTTCTTTAGTGAACAATATATATATATATTTTTTCAAATTCAAGAAAAAGTTATATGTTTTTGGTAACACTTCAGTATGGGGAACATATGCTAAGTAACAAAGACTTAATTGAGAGTTATTTGGACACTAGGGGAACATATTCTAAGTAATAAAGACTTAATTTAGAGTTATTTGGTTAGGGTTAGGGTCAGGGGTATAATAAGGCATTAATAAGTAATTAATAATGACTAGTTACTAATTTGCATGTTAATAAGCAACTAATTAATGGTGAATATGTTCCCCATACTAGCATGTTTTATTACTGGTGCACAAAATGAACCGTGCATGAACATCACCTTGTTCAAACAACAAAACCAACACAGTGCATAAACTCACAACAAATTACACACCTGCAAACCAGTCAGCTGTTGCCGTATCCGTAATACGCCGATAGGGAGAAGTTTGTATTTACACGATGAGTCGGGTGTGTTTTGACCTCCGCCGAACCCCTGAGTCCGACTCACCGAACCCCTAGGGTTCGATCGAACCCAGGTTAAGAACCACTGCACTAGAGCCAATTTAGTGTTGCCAATCACAAAGAACCAATCAGAGACCAATCCATAAATTGTTGCGTCCACGCAATGTCAACCAATCAAAAGCAACCTAAGGCGGGTCTTGGGGGTTTCTACCTTTCACACACACAGCACATTGTTGTCAACTTGGCGAGTTTCTCGCTAAATCTAGTGTATGTCTTTCTCCAAAGCGACTAGCGACAAATCTAGCCACTTTTTGGATGTTTGGAGACATGAAAGCCCTTATCACTCTAATGTCCTCAACGTACAAGCGGCAGCTGAGCCTTTCCTCACAGGCTTTTTGATTGATTGATTGAGACTTTTATTAGTAGATTGCACAGTGCAGTACATATTCCGTACAATTGACCACTAAATGGTAACACCCGAATACGTTTTTCAACTTGTTTAAGTCGGGGTCCACGTTAATCAATTCATGGTAAATTCATGGCTGGCTACTGAATGTCTACTCTTAGATAGTTTGTACTGAAAACTCATTTTGTTGTATTTTTAAGTGCAATGACAATAAAGTTCCATTCCATTCCAGTCAGAGCAGAGAGGAGACACACACCTACTCTGGGCAAAATTGCCGCTGTTTCGGCCTTGCTTTACAGAGTGAGATGAATGTAAATGTTTCATCACTATTACGATTCAAATAAGAACAAACCTATTGTTCATGTTATGGCCAGTCAATAGATTCAGTCTTTTGAATACATTTGATACTCTCACCGTTAACAATGTAGAACAAAGAAAAATATAACTAAACTAAGAATCAACAAAAGAAAATTAATTTACATAACTCGCATTTAAAAAAAAAAGTGTTTTATTCCCTAACTCTTTTTATTAACATTTTCAATTAAACAGAAAACAGTGCAAGTCGAATCAGTACCATTTTTAAGTCATTGAATTCTTCACACCCCTTCCCTTGAAACACCCACCCACCAACCCACCCACCCCACTCAGGTCAAACCAACAATAACTTGCATTTTTAACTGACTTTTTATGTCCTCTACTACGTTATTCCTCTCTTCTACAGGCAATTATGTCATCTATCAACTTCTTGCAACTTTCAGTTCAGTTTCAGTTTATTTCGAACATGCATACAATACAATGTAATGCATGGGTGTCAAACTCTGGGGGGTAGTTTGGTTTGGTGGTAGCGGGGGTGGAAGAGTTAGGGCTACAAGGTGTTCGGTGTTCTGGGTATTTGTTCTGTTGTGTTTATGTTGTGTTACGGTGCGGATGTTCTCCCGAAATGTGTTTGTCATTCTTGTTTGGTGTGGATTCACAGTGTGGCGCATATTTCTAACAGTGTTAAAGTTGTTTATACGGCCACCCTCAGTGTAACCTGTATCACTGTTGATCAAGTATGTGTTGCTTTCACGTGTGTGTGCGTACAGAAGCCGCACATATCTTGTGACTGGGCCGGCACGTTGTTAGAATGGATGAAAAGCGGACATGACGACAGCTCGTAGAGGGCGTGCCTTAAAGGCACGCCCTCTACGAGCTGTCTTGGTCTGTCTTGGTCAGTCTTGGTCTGTCTTGGTCAGTCTTGGTCAGTCTTGGTCCACCCGGACCAAGACTGTGGTCCGGGTGGACTACGAGATATAATGACTGATGAACACCTTTGTTCGATAATGAAGGTTGCCTCAGCTCAAAGCCTGAGCCCCGACATTAATGAACTAGCATCCAAGAAAAGATGGCAGGTATCTGGCTTGGGCACATCAGATTATATCAGTGTGTTGCAAACTGAGCAGTTTAAAGTCCTGAATGGTTGGTTTATTCATTGTTATTTTATTTTCAAATTTATTAGCCTGTGGAAAAAGTTAATGTTGATATTTACCTCAGAAGGCTGCACATAGAAAAGAGGCATTCAATTTTTATTTAAATTGTATTTGATATGCCATTGATATTTTTTAATTATTATTATTATTATTTGAAACTCGATTTTGCATGTCACTATAAAGTTATATAAGCCTTGCTTGTTCAATATTCAATGCAAAACTTGTTTGGGTCCCTATTAAAATGTTAATTTGTTCAACCTTGGCCCGCAGCTTTGTTCAGTTTTAAATTTTGGCCCACTCTCTATTTGAGTTTGACACCCCTGATGTAATGCATCACATATTTCCAGTTGTTTCATTACAGCACGTCCGAAAAAGGAGTAGGAAGAACCAGGGCTTATTTAATCCTACCCCTTTTCTTACTTTAGCAATTGTATCCAATTTCCTTGTTCTCTGTAACAGAACAGTGGACAAATACATAATAAATAAATAAATAATATACCATACCATTTCATCCTTTTATGACACATAATAGCTACGTTCCTTACTGAGGAGTTGGCAACACTGGAAGATGAAGAGAGATCAGAAGAGATTGAGGACAGTGAGGACAGAGATGTACCGGTAGTATAAATACAAATGAAGAACACAGATGCAGAGGATGAGACAGAAAAGCCAGAAGAGAAAACTGTGGAGATGATCTTCATTTCTAATTTCTGGTTAATTAAGACTAGCATTAGGAGGCCAAAGTGCAGGGAGATCTGCTGAGGTGAGGACATCAGTCTTAAAACCTCTTAAGGCCCAAGTTGTTTGTTTACATGCTTTTTTTTTTTATTTCTCTTTGCTATTTGGGCTTATTGGACACCCCAATTAGAATAAAAAACAAAGAATCATCTTTTTATATGATGTACTTAGTCTATAAGTAACAAACGTGTACTTCATGTTTAGTGACATGCTATTTTTAATTTTTACACTTTTTTTTTTCCAAATTCCATTGTATGTTATACGCATCTGACACCACCAGATGGCAGTATAAGTGTCCACATAAGGGCCATTAGACCCCAATTCAGTAGTGTACACAATTTTGGAAATAAGAGCTAAAAGGTGCTGTCCACGCATGTGGCCACTAAGGCCTTTAGAGGTATACATCGACATTAAAGCAGGCCAAATCTGTGTTATAAAAGGCCAACATTTTTTCAAACGCATCATGCCACCAAAGTGTCACTCATTTTCTGAAACTTTGCAGCCCTGGTGTTAAATATCTTAAAATGTGATTTATGGCTAATTCCAACTTTGACCACAGCGTCAATTGCTATAGTATGTAGAGTGGCGCTTTCCTTTATTTTCAGCAGACGGCATTGTGAAATGAATTATTCCCCACCTTCCAGGAATGGGGCCACATGAATCCCTTCCCTCCTGTAAAACTCCTGACAGTTTGTATTACCGTTTTACATGAAAATGATCGTAAATCCGTGATTGGTAACCGCACTTTGATAAACTCACGCACTGGTGATACTGCTCATTTCTTGGAGAAGCAAACTAGTGCGCTAATGGCTAACATTAATACAAGAGACATTAGTAGTTTTCCCCATTAAGAAACAACATACCCAAATCTAAACTATGTACAAACACATTACTGTCTGAGCAGATTTTTATTAATGTACATTTAATTAAAACTTTTTTGTACACATTCAACAATACCTGGGATAATAATAAATGTGATCATTTTGCCCACAATAACCGTGATATGAAATGTTCATATTGTAACAACTGATCATACTTGCCAACCCTCCCGGATTTTCCGGGAGACTCCCGAAATTTAGCGCCTCTCCCGAAAACCTGCCGGGACAAATTTTCTCCCGAAAATCTCCCGAAATTCGGGCGGAGCTGGAGGCCACGCCCCCTCCAGCTCCATGCAGACCTGAGTGAGGACAGCCTGTTTTCCCGTCCGCTTTCCCACAATATAAACAGCGTGCCTGCTCAATCACGTTATAACTGTAGAATGATCGAGGGCGAGTTCTTGGTTTCTTATGTGGGTTTATTGTTAGGCAGTTTCATTAACGTCCTCCCAGCGCGGTAACAACACACAGCAACAGCAGTCACGTTTTCGTCTACCGTAAAGCAGTTCGTCTGCCGTAAACAGCAATGTTGTGACACTCTTAAACAGGGCAATACTGCCATCTACTGTACATGCATATGTGACAATAACATCTACGGCTTTTAGAGAGTGCAGTGCACAACTGCGCACACAACAAGGAGACGAAGCAGAAGAACGAGGAAGATACAGCCGTGGCGACGCTGACGACGAGTAAGATGAAGAAATACGCTTGTAAGTTTCAAGCCGCAGCTTCGATTGGACCTGGATAGCCTCCGGGAAGAAGTAATGGACTACCAAGTGCTTTGCAGTGAAGAATTTCCTCAGGAAGCAAATATTGACCGGTTTTGGGCCATGCTAGGGAGAGATGGAAGATTCCAGACTCTAGTGCATTTGATGAAAGCACTTTTGTGCGTGCCACACAGCAATGCATCATCAGAGAGGGTGTTCAGCATGGTTAGAAAAATAGTGACAGAGAATAGAACAAGGATGGACAATTCAACCCTTAACTCAACAATGAGTAGATGAGTGTTATGTGTGTGTGTATATGTGTAAATAAATGAACACTGAAATTCAAGTATTTATTTTATTTATATATATATATATATATATATATATATATATATATATATATATATATATATATATATATATATATATATATATATATATATATATACATATATATATATATATATATATATAGCCAGAATTCACTGAAAGTCAAGTATTTCTTATATATATATATATGAAATACTTGACTTGGTGAATTCTAGCTGTAAATATACTCCTCCCCTCTTAACCACGCCCCACCAACAACCACCCCCCCGCCCCGACCCCGCCCCACCCCCGACCACGCCCCCCCACCCCACCCGCTTCCCACCTCCCGAAATCGGAGGTCTCAAGGTTGGCAAGTATGCAACTGATATACCAACTGATTTGTTTTAATTTCTTTAATTTAATTTAATTTTTTCCTAAGTGTCCTAGATGAGAAGTGATTGGACAAATGCAGTTTTCCCAAGTTAGCACCTGCTTTGTAAAATTAAGAAAATCTGTTGAAAATAGCAACTTAGTGTTCTGTCAGCTCTGTTTGTATTCATGTTATTCATTTATTTTTTTATTTCACTTGTTCAGGAGCCTAGTTCTTTGCCAGTAAACCAAATAATTAGATTTAGATCAAATTCAAACTAACAGGCGGTCTGAGTCTGAACCCAGGCAGCCTCCTATATGGATCTGGATGTATACAGTAGTCAAGAATTACTGAAGAATTTTAGGTTTTTCACGGGGCACTTATATTTTGGCCTGCACTGTTATAGATTTTGCCGTACTGGTTGGGATCCGATCAGGAAAACCACCGACCAATTGTGTGCGAGTTAAGCCATCAAAGTGATACTACTCAGCCAATCAAATAAGGGTAAGAAGTGGAATAACAGGTCAAATATAGTGGCATTAACCTGCTCAGTGGCCTTGTGGTAAGAGTGTCTGCCCTGAGACTGGAAGGTCGTGAGTTCAAACCGAGTCATACCAAAGACTATAAAAATGGGACCCATTGCCTCCCTGCTTGGCACTCAGCATCAAGGGTTGGGATTGGGGGTTAAATAACCAAAATGATTCCCGAGCGCGGCCACCGCTGCTGCTCACTGCTCCCCTCACCTCCCAGGGGGTGATCAAGGGTGATGGGTCAAATGCAGAGGATCATTTCACCACACCTAGTGTGTGTGTGACAATCATTGGGACTTTAACTTTAACTTTTAATTATTACTACTGCGTTAAAGCAGATAAAAGACACTATTTTGAACCAATAAAAATATAACCAAACACGTTTATGTCAAAGCGGCAGACTCACATCGACATCAGTGGTTGTTGACATAAGTGGTTGTCGACATTACCAAAACTAGCCATTGCTTGATTTACTTGAGACTTCGTCAGAGAAGGCGATAATAAATGTTTTTTCACGATGCCGTACAGACTGTGTTCGTAGTATGCTGGTTAGCTTGTTCTTATATTTTTTGTACTTATTTTCTGAATCCATAGATCTTTGTGCTATAAATGTTCTATAATGTATTTTTCAGCCCTTTTGTCATCTACGGTTCTTCTTATGTTTCTTACTAAATAGTTTCCATGGACAATGTTGTCACGCAGCATCGAGAAGGTATTAAAGAAATGATCATATGCTTCATTTACATCATCTTCACTGTGCACATTGTCCCAACCTTGTTTCCTCAGATCATTTTTCTCGGTGCAAAGGCTTTGAAATGTTTTTTTGTCAACCTCTTCCTGTAGTTTCCTTCATAGAGTGTGAAAACTGGTAGGTAATCGCTGACGTCAGATATTAGCAAACCACTTGCAGTGTTATTACCAAAATCATTACTAAAGACTGTAGCTTTAAAAACTTCACATTAAACACATTACTCCTTTAGATGGAAACTCTTTCGAGGGCTTTTTCCCTTCGAGCAGACTGTCTCTCTTCGTGCACGTGTGTGTACGTGCGTGCGTGTGTGTGTGTGTGTGTGTGTGTGTGTGTGTGTGTATGTGTGTGTGCGCGTGTGTGTGTGTGTGTGTGTGTGTGTGTGTGTGTGTGTGTTCTCAAAGTCCCAGACACCAGATGTTTAGAGTGGAGGGGAAGTGGAGCTGGCGCCATGAAGGGCAGAGGGCAGTGAAAAGGCACGCGAACTGAAACCACACAAACACACGTACACGCACACACACACACGTACACCCACACACACACATGCACACACACACACACACACACACACACACACACACACACACACACACACACACACACACACGCATACTTGGCACATTCTCCAGCAGCCTTTCCAACACATTCCCCCACTCTGCCTGTCCAAGCCATCTGTTTCATACTTTGAAAGAAGAAGGAAAAGACAGTCGTCATCAGTTTGTTAGACAGCAGCAGCTGCAAAGACAGCAGAAGAAGGAATAATGGTGGTGGTGGTGGTGGGGGGCGGGGGGACAGTTATATATGCAGATAGAAAGAAAAATATCAAAATAATAATAGAGGAATTGAGAATTAAATTGCAGCCTCTTCTGAGATAAACTTTATTTTTTTTATTTTTTACCAAATTAATATTTTGGAGGTAAACATTTTTTATTATTTTCTGAAAGATGAATAATATTAATAAAACTTTTTCAGTAAACCACATACATTGGTACCACTATTTATTAAATATGGCATGACACCACTTTTTCATGTCTGATACTTTCCATGTTTGAATCAATACGGGTATACCATTTCCCGGCACCTGGAAATCAATACAGGTAGTCAACTGTACCAATTTATTTTTTACTTTTGTGTGTTCATATGTTCTAAAACATGCTAATTCTAATCTCAATTGTTTTCATTCAACATTCAACACTGAGTTGTGCTGTCCTACACTTCATTTGCAAGTACTGTACTGTATTATATAGTAAACTTTGCATGCAGTTGCAATTCCAAGACATTAGATGGCAGTAGTGTATAGACCAGTGGTTCTTAACCTTGTTGGAGGTACCGAACCCCACCAGTTTCATATGCGCATTCACCGAACCCTTCTTTAGTGAAAAATAAAATGTTTTTTTTTCTCAAATTCAAGACAAGGTTATATGTTTTTTTTTTACTGGTGCACAAAATGAACCGTCCATGAACATCATCTTGTTCAAAGAACAAAACCATCACAGTGCATTAACTCACAACAAATTACACACCTGCAAATCAGATGGAAAATTAGAGGGAACATTGTTTAGGGGTATCCATAATACGGCGATAGGGAGAAGTTTTTATTTACACGATGAGTCGGGTGTGACTTGACCTCCGCGGCGAAGGCTCCGCCGAACCCCTGAGGCCAACTCACCGAACCCTTAGGGTTCGATCGAACCCAGGTTAAGAACCACGGGTATAGACTATGAGTAGTCAGGAAGTAATCTTTGCCATAAAGTTGAACGTGCCACTCTTGTCTTTTGCTGAGTCCATCAAAATGTGAATACTGTAAGTATTTTATTTATTATACCCCAGCTGTTTGATATTACCAAATTTGGAGGTGTTGAAATAGCCATATGAAATAGCTAATGCTAATCGGTAGCATGTCTATAAAAAAATGCAATGTAAATTAGCGTTAAACTAACACATTTTGAAACAAAAGGATTCTTATTGTACTTTTCAGCACCTTCTTCTTGCTGTGTTAGTAAGAACAATTGTAACATTACCTTGAGGCAATCTGACTGAGTCCGCTCAGAGTGCTTGAGTACAGCAAAAGTATTAAAATATCTGATTTTACGTGAATCGGTATCCGAAAAAGTACCGAATTCGGTATTCATCCCTACTGATTCCAATACTGCAGCATTGTAGATCAACCAAAATCAATTCAATATCAATGTTATTGTTGTTACAGTAGCGTTGTATGCATGTACTTTGCTTATTATCAGGGCGGCTCCTCCTTATACGCAGATCACGCGCTGTGCGTAGGGCCCTACCATCCATGGGGGCCTCATTTTGCGCAAAGAAGTGCAACTCTGTCAATGAATGAATGACAGGGCACTTCATTTGAAATGTTATTGCAAATGTATTCTCAGCCCCTTCCTGCACTGTCACTGATAGGAATGTCATTTATTATTTCCCCTGAACTTGTACAAACTATTTCTATTCCATTTATTTGTTTTAGTACACACCAAAACAAAGTATAACATTTATTTCACATGAAAAAAGGAAAAACATTTTGTAATGGGTAAGGGGTTGGGAGTCTCAAAATAAAATTCTGCTTAGGGCCCCTGCCTACTATGAACATGAAAAAAATATCTATATTTAAACTGTGCGACAATTATTATGCTGGAATTTGAAAAGGTATGACATTCGACACATATGAAATTTGACATGTACTGTATGATATCTGCATTGTCATTGTAGTCAAGACAACAACCACATCAACAAACATCCTAATAGAAAACAATTTTACAGTCATGTATTACACAATAACGAAAACAACATGAAAAAAACTTGGGGCATCCTAAATAATAGCAATATAAAAAATGGTGCCAATACTTTTCAGACGGACATACAAAAATGACAATATGAAACAAAGTAGTACAATGCTTTAATAACGACTTCGTAAATATTGGAACCAATCTAGAGCAAATCATTTGAAAAAACGGTCAGTTGACATAATATATAAAAACCCAAATTCCATGTTTCTCAAAAACGTGACAAAAAGGGAAATAATCAAAATTGTAAAGAAATGAAAATCTAAGACCTCATCTGACTGCCACAGAATAGATATGAATGCAATAAAAAGAGTTACTGGAGGAATTTCAGAACCTTTAGCGTATATCAGTAACATCATTTCAAACAGACACATTCCCAGACTAAATGAACATAGCAAAAGTTGTACCGATTTATAAGACGAGAGACAAACATAAATTTATGAAATACAGACCTGTTTCCTTACTTCCACAATTTTCTAAAATCATTGAAAAATGATTTAATAACAGATTGGACAAATTTATAAACAAAAGTAGATCACTCGCAGAGAATCAATACGGTGACAGAGCCAACATTTCAACATCAATGGCAATAATCTAAATAACAGAAGAGATTACCAGTGTTTATGGATCTAACAAGGTATTTGACACAATCATGACATCTTAATCAACAAACTAGATTGGTATGGAAATAAGAGGGCTGGTCTTACACTGGATAAGAAGCTACTTAACCAACAGAAAGCAATACGTGAAGCTAGGCGAACACACGTCTAGAACGCTAAACACATCTTGTGGTGTACCCCAGGAATCAATACTGGGACCAAAATTGTTCAACCTTTATTTAAACGATTGTAACGTTTGTCATTTGTAAAGTTACAAAAGACTTAAAATTAGTACTATTTTCAGATGACACGACTGTGATTTGTTCAAGAGAGAACACACAGAAGCTAATACAAATAATAACAGAATAAATGAACAAATTAAAAAGATGGTTTGACAAAAACAGACTATCTTTGAATCTCAGTAAAACTAACATGATGCTATTTGGTAACAGTAGAAGAGAAAGTCAAACACAAATACAAATAGACGGAGTAGACATTAAGAGAGTAAATTAAATCAATTATTTGGGGTGTGATAATAGATAATTAAATGAACTGGAAAAAAATATACAACATAAAGTGGCAAGAAATAATTTTATAATGAATAAAGCAAAATATGTTCTACATTACAATCACTCCATACTCTCTACTGCTCGCTAGTGTTATCATATCTGAGGTATTGTGTAGAAATATGGGGAAATAATTACAAAAGTACACTTCATTCATTAACCGTGTTACAAAAAATATCAATTAGAATAATACATAGTGTTGGATATAGAGAACACACAAACCCTTTATTTATTGAATCAAACATACTGAAATTCAATGATGTGGTGCTTTTGCAAACAGCTAAAATGATTCACAAAGCAAAATTTAACCTGCTACCCAAGAATGTACAACAACTCTTCTCAACAAAATAGGAGAATTTTAACCTTAGAGAAAAATGTACCGTAACTTAAAACATGTGTATGCACGTACAACACTTAGAACAGTGGTTCTTAATCTAGGTTCGATCGAACCCTAGGGGTTTGGTGAGTCGGGCTCAGGGGTTCGGCGGAGGTCAAGACACACCCGACTCATCGTGTGAATAAAAACTTCTCCCTATCGGCATATTACGGATACGACAACAGCAGAAGTCACACTGATTTGCAGGTGTGTAATTTGTTGTGAGTTTATGCACTGTGTTGGTTTTGTTCTTTGAACAAGGTGATGTTCATGCACGGTTCATTTTGTGCACCAGTAATAAAACATGGTAACACTTTAGTATGGGGAACATATTCACCATTAATTAGTTGCTTATTAACATGCAAATTAGTAACATATTGGCTCTTAACTAGTCATTATTAAGTACTTATTAATGCCTTATTCGGCATGGCCTTATTATAACCCTAACCCTCTAACCCTAACCAAATAACTCTAAATTAAGTCTTTGTTACTTAGAATATGTTCCCCTAGTGTCCAAAAAACGGTAAATTAAGTCTTTGTTACTTAGAATATGTTCCCCATACTAAAGTGTTACCAAAAACATATAACTTAGTCTTGAATTTGAAAAAAAACAACATTTTATTTTACACTAAAGAAGGGTTCGGTGAATGTGCATATGAAACTCGTGGGGTTCGGTACCTCCAACAAGGTTAAGAACCACTGACTTAGAACTTTTAGCATATAGGCATGTGGACTTAAATTATGGAATGGATTAAGTAAAGAAGCGAATTAGTGTACTAATATGATCCACTTTAAAAAACTGTACAAACTACAAGTGTTTACAAAGTACAACGAAGAATTATGACAAACGTCGTGAACTTATTGAAAATAAGATATTCATCTTATTATGTGAATGATAACTGACTAAACTATTTATGGAAAGAACGGTTGTATTCAGAATGAAATGATGTAAATGATGTAAAAATGAAGAACAGGAAGTGAACATATGTGTTAGTACTCTAATTGCTATGAAGTAGAAAAAGGGTAGGACTCAATAAGCTCTGTTTCTTCCTGTACAATTCAACCAACATTCTCAGGAAAATATAGTACTTTTGAATTATGGCTGCAACTAACGACTATTTCGATAGTCGACTAGTCATCAACTATCTTAACAATTAGTTGACTAATCGGATTGTGAAGCGTACACACATTAAGTAATTCTAACTTAGCCACCGGTTTTTAAATTTAGCTTGATATATATCATTAGCTAACTAACAATAAAGATGAACACTTTCTTCATAAATATGTATTAATACTGTTACTGTGCTGCTCATTTGACTGCTACAAAAAATATTAACTATCAAACTTTTATCCATTTAAAGAAAGCCGTAAATTTGTACCACTGATTTTCTTTGGACTACATAAATGACAAAAATAAAATTAGAGGTGGAGATATTGATATAAAATGAAATGTGTGATATAATATCAGATATAAGCAGTCCTGCAGTGTGTTTACTTGTGCAAAGCTGGAAAGACAGTTAACATCTAAATGTCCTCCAATAAGCACACGATGTTGGTCTTTTTTTGTACTTTGGTCAAGTTAAGCTAGAATTATATTTTTCCACACAGTAACAGGTAACAAGCTCACTATCTTAACAAAGGTTTCCGACATCCTCAAGATGTACGACATGTATCCGCTTTAAAGGGGACCTCGAATGCAAAACCAACGTTTCTGTCACGGTCGACTTTCGCCAACGCAGATAAAAAAATTATGGGAATAATAACAAAAAGCACACTCTAAAAAGGAGTGAAGATAAATAACTAAGGAAACACAAAAAAAGGTGTGGAGAAACTGAAAACGCACACAAAAGGTGTGGAGAGGAAACAGTGAACACTACACGGCATTTTAAGTAGTCAGGAGAGAATGGATATCAGGTGTGCACAAAAGTGGCTCCGCCTGGTGACCCAAAGACCAAGCACTACAAGAAAAAGCAGACGGGTGGCAACAGTACTGCCAGATAACGACAGTTTCTTACCTATTGGTACCTGTTTTTGTTTATTTGGGATCGGCATAAGTCACAAAATTGTAAAATCGAACCACGGAGGCATGGCAGAGATATTTATGAAACAATCTAGTAGAGATGTCCGATAATATCGGGCTGCCGATATTATCGGCCGATAAATGCTTTAAAATGTAATATCGGAAATTATCGGTATCGGTTTCAAAGTTATCGGTATCGGTTTCAAAAAGTAAAATGTATGACTTTTTAAAACGCTGCCGTGTACATGGACGTGGGGAGAAATACAGAGCGCCAAATAAACCTTCAAGGCACTGCCTTTGCGTGCCGGCCCAGTCACATAATATCTATGGCCTTTCACACACACAAGTGAATGCAAGGCATACTTGGTCAATAGCCATACAGGTCACACTGAGGGTGGCCGTATAAACAACTTTAAGACTGTTACAAATATGCGCCACACTGTGAACCCACACCAAACAAGAATGACAAACACATTTCGGGAGAACATCCGCATCGTAACACAACATAAACACAACAGAACAAATACCCAGAACCCCTTGCAGCACTAACTCTTCCGGGACGCTACAATATACACCCCCCGCTACTCCCTACTCCCCGCCCCCACCCCAACCCCGCCCACCTCAACCTCCTCATGCTCTCTCAGGGAGAGCATGTCCCAAATTCCAAGCTGCTGTCTTGAGGCACGTTAAAAAAAATAATGCACTTTGTGACTTCAATAATAAATACGGCAGTGCCATGTTGGCATTTTTTTCCCATAACTTGAGTGGATTTATTTTGGAAAACCTTGTTACATTGTTTAATGTATCAAAACAATGCAACAAAATTAGGCATAATAATGTGTTAATTCCACGACTGTATATATCGGTATCGGTTGATATCGGAATCGGCAATTAAGAGTTGGACAATATCGGAATATCGGATATCGGCAAAAAAGCCATTATCGGACATCTCTACAATCTAGCCTTCTTTCATACTTCCTCTAAACGAGTCGTTTGGAACTTGCCCCCATTTTGTGATGATTTTCCCAACATGTCAGCAGATATGTCCATATATGATAGAGATTCACCCAAAGAACTTTGCATGAGTCCGCCATTGTGGTCCGACGTTGTAGCCAATACGTTTCTTCTTTTTCCTATATCCTCTTGTTGTGGGGCAGACTGGCTCGTACATGCACATGCATCCTCCCTCTCCTGTTGCCATTTCTAATACAAAGTAGCATATAGTTCTAACTTATATCTGTCACTAGACTCCATATGGAAGCGCTAAAAAGTACAACAAAGATGACGGGGAGAAGATGGCTGTCGAAGTGGAGGTCAGAAGGTGCCTTAAAGATGATCTTTAAAACATATTCCATGCAACATTTTGACAAAAGAGCCACCTTTATATGTTCAGGAAAGTGAGCACTCGTTGAGAAAAAAAGAACATTTATATCAGCACAAAGTGCTGCCATGCAAACCCCTAAAGAAAATTAAGAAAATCGAGACTACATTTCTTGCAATTTCCACACAATGTTTTACTTTTAGACTAATTCTCATTCACCAACCTCTTTGGCTGTCTTTTAGACACATGCCCCATCTAATGTACCATAGAGTTTGCAGCTTCATTAGTAGATAATTTACTAACATTACTATCATTGCAAATGTAATGTAAAATTCTATAATCATATAATTCTATAACATGCATGCAAAGAAACATATTCCACTTGGCAACTCTATCCTGTAGCCACTCCCCCTCGGGTTATATACTTCCTGTCTTGTGACCTCTGTTTACAATCCGTCACGTCAAAAATATATCTTCTCGCTGGCTACTAATAAATGTTACATGCTACATGTTTTTGTTAGCCGTGTTGTGCATGATTATTTTTTTAGTCGATTTTTAAGAATTTTTATCTTTATTTTTTTCAAACATTTGTGTATTGGATTTTTCATATATACCATCCAGAAATACAATTAAACACGTCATTTTTTTTATCCCCCAAACAAATAACCTACAAAAATTACATATAAAATAACAATAATTAACTTGGAAAAAAAACATGCATCAGTCAATTAAGTACAGGCAAATATTGACATGAAGCCACTGACAACTGTGCTCCTGAATGTCCGCAACACGGTGCAGTAATACACAAAAGCAGACAAAAGGCTCATCAATGATCTACCTTTTAATTTTCATTTATCAATCGGGGTTAAACTTGAGATCAGTCTCTTTCACATATTTTAGGAAACCACCCCAAACTTTCTGAAACTTCACAGAACAACCGTTCAATATCAGCCTTATTTTCTCCAGTTTAATAAAATACAGAACATCTTCAGTTCAGCGTGTGTGGCATGGAGGCGCTGCTGCCTTCCAATTTAGCACAATGAGTCTTCTAGCCAAAAATGTAGTAAATGCTACCAAAGTCTTTTTGAATTTACTAAGAAGTACTCCCCCAAATAGTCCGCTTAGAGGATTACCAAAGACAAAGTATTAAAAATGTTAGTCACATTGATTGATTGATTGATTGAAACTTTTATTAGTGGATTGCACAGTTCAGTACATATTCCGTACAATTGACCACTAAATGGTAACACCCGAATAAGTTTTTCAACTTGTTTAAGTCGGGGTCCACGTAATCAATTCAAACATAATACCGATATTTCATCATACATCTTTACCAGCCGGACCCTGGTGTAATAAGCACGATGTATTAGCTTGCATTGAATAAGGCTGTGTCTAACACAAATAGAATACTTATGAACTCTCCTTAAAATCTCTGTCCAGCTCTCCTCAGATAGGGTCACTCCTACGTCACCCTCCTTAAGTGACTTATTAGCCAATACAAATGGATTCTACTACCCGGTATTAAAAACAAAACGTTGTGGAAAATTGACGTGATGTAAGTGAAATGCTGTCCTCGTAAGGAGAAGAACGTTTTTTTCCTAGGGAAATCGAGCACCTCCTCACAAACATTCAACCGTTCCCAACAAAACAAAGTGATGCAAAAAAATCTATGGAGCTCATTTCTTAATCCAAATAATTAAGAGCCAAATAATAAAGAGTTGAACAGTTTCTAAATGACTTCTACGAGTCAGCTGATGTGTATATATATATATATATATATTTTTTTTTTTTTTTTTTTTTTTGTAATTATTATTATTATTTTTTTTTACAAATTTTATGACTTCATGTTTTCCAAAAGCTATTGCTAGCTAACAGTTGTTGATGTGACCACTGATGCCAGGGATTGTAGCATTTTAAACATCTCAAGTAATTGATAACTTGACAGCTGCTCGTACCGTAGTTTGAACATCCAAATGATCACTGATGCTTTCTTTTACTTCAAAGCACAAATTTTCGACGAATCGTTGCACCCCTCCTGCTAGCTTCTAGAATGTTTTTTGTCTTTAATGCACTTGTGTCGTCTTTTGGGATCTTTAGGAATGCTAATGATCTTTCCTTCCCATCTCTTTGTTTGTTCTGACAACGACTGTTGACACTCGTTTGAATGTTTTAAATTGGTGAACTAATTTTTACACTTAACAATGAAAATGTTGCCCATACAGTTATTGATGATTTTCTTGATGTTGATATTACTTGATATTTCCTATTGGAAATATGTTTCAAAATCTTAATCAGCGTCCCAAAATGGACTGTGTTCAACATTGGAAATTCCAAAGACTTTTGTACATTTGCTATGTAGTCTCTGTATCACCAGAGCAATATCAACACAAACTTTCAAAGAGATTTTTTTACTCTCAAAGACACATTTATGGAGAAGCTAAAATCGAAAATAGAGGTTGAGAATGTGTTCGGTTTTCACAACATATGTGACACTAAAGAAGACTATAGTGCGTATGACTGAACCCTCCTTACCTTCCTCTTCTTGCTTCTGCCCTCAGCCTGCAGGGTCCGAGTGCATTGTTCCACACACTGAGAGAAGCTTTGACTGTTGTGGTCTGAACTGTAGTCCAGCTCAGCCAACTGAGCCAGCGACAGGATGTAGTTGCAAGCTATCCGTAAGATGGCTAACTTGGATAGCTTCTGCCCATAGGAATAGCAAGGCACCTAGAAGACAGAAATGGTTTATGTGTTTTGGTCACAAGTTACATTCAGAAACGTCACATGAATCAACAAAGTGTGGTCAATTAGTGAAAAAAAAAATAGGTAAAACGTGTTGCATACCCAAGAATGCATTGTTCCTGGGAAGCGAAGTAACAAAAATACCGTATTTTATGGACTACAAGGCGTGCTTAAAATCCTTTCTTTTTGTCAAACATCGAGAGTGCGTCTTATTACCCGGTGTGCCTGATGTACGCATTAATTCTGGTTGTGTTCACCGACCTCGAAGATATTTTGTTTGGTACATGGTGTAATAGTAAGTGTGTCACACATAAGAGATACATGGGGACTGCAGGTAAACGCCTGCTCAGTAAATGACTCAAGCAAGCAAGATCAAAACTTTGATGTTCCATTGAGAATATAGAACATTACACACGGTGCTCAAAGATCTGTCAAAATGTTTTAGTACGGCTTTGGTAAGCTATGAAGCCGCACCGCTTGATGGATAGTCGGCGCATTACGGCTATCGTTGTCAAACATGCTAAAATGTCACCTATTAGGAGACCTATTATCTGGCGTTTAGTTTCAACTAGGGATGTCCGATAATGTTTTTTTGCCGATATCCGATATTCCGATATTGTCCAACTCTTTAATTGCCTATACCGATATCAACCGATATATACAGTCGTGGAATTAACACATTATTATGCCTAATTTGGACAACCAGGTATGGTGAAGATAAGGTACTTTTAAAAAAAATGTATAAAATAAAAAGATAAATAAATTAAAAACATTTTCTTGAATAAAAAAGAAAGTAAAACAATATCAAAACAGTTACATTGAAACTAGTAATTAATGAAAATTAGTAAAATTAACTGTTAAAGGTTAGTACTATTAGTGGACCAGCAGCACGCACAATCATGTGTGCTTACGGACTGTATCCCTTGCAGACTGTATTGATATATATTGACATATAATGTAGGAACCAGAATATTAATAACAGAAAGAAACAACCCTTTTGTGTGAATGAGTGTGAATGAGTGTAAATGGGGGAGGAAAGTTTTTTGGGTTGGTGCACTAATTGTAAGTGTATCTTGTGTTTTTATGTTGATTTAATAAAAAAAAAACCCAACAAAAAACAACAACAAAAAAACGATACCGATAATAAAAAAAACGATACCGATAATTTCCGATATTACATTTTAACGCATTTATCGGCCTGCCGATATTACCGGACATCTCTAGTTTCAACCTATTATTTAAAACTAACTTTTCTTACCTATTGGTTCCTGCTGATGTGTATTTGGGATCTGCATAAGTCTGCATAAACTTGCGCGTGTCCGCCCTTGTAGTCTACGCCAACACCGTAGTCCTAAAGCTCCTTATTTTTCCTCCATCCTCCTGTTGTAGGGCATTCATCATCCCCTGTTGCCATTTCTAATACAAAGTAGCGTATAGTTTTAACTTGTATCTGTCAGTAAACTCGATATGGGAGCGCTAAAAACTACCGGTAAAACAAAGATGACGGGGAGAAGACACTGTCAAAGTGGAGCCACGTAAATAAGACCAGCCCACAAAATGGCACATCCTGAAGAGAAGGTCAGAAAGCGTCTTGAAGATGATCTGTAAAACATAATCTATGCTACGTTTTGACCAAAGAACCACCGTTACATGTTATGTAGACCACAAGGAAGGGTTTTAAATGTAGAAAAAGTATAATACGACTCTTTTAAAGCACCTTATAATCTGGTGTGCCCTGTGGTCCGAAAAAAACGGTAGCTAAAAAATAGCCTGAATTTTGCAACATGTATTGACTTTTAGCTCAAACTTCAAGCATTTTGATCACATATTATTCAGATACAAGAGAGACGTTCTGTTGTATTGCATAGAAAAATCCTAATGTATGTTTTAGATTCTGATTTACATTTCGACAGTCACATCAAATCAGTCACAAAACTATCACCTCAAAAATGTAACAAGACTTAGAGGGCTCATGTCAGCTCAAGACTTAGAAAAACTTGTACATGCCTTTATTACCAGTAGGCTAGACTATTGTAATGGTCTCCTTGCAGGTCTTCCCAGAAAAACTGTCAGGCAGCTACAGCTTGTTCAGAACGCTGCTGCTAGAGTTCTAACAAAGACCAAAAAATGTGAGCACATTACACCAATTCTTAAATCCTTACATTGGCTCCCTGTACATCAGAGAATTGATTTAAAAATCCTCCTGCTCACATATAAATCACTACATGGTCTAGGGCCGAAGTATATCACCGATATGCTCCCACTATATAAGCCCTCTAGATCACTAAGATCTTCTGAGACCAATCTGTTCGCGGTTCCCAGAGTAAACTCAAATCAAAGGAAAGTCATTCAGTCATTATGCAACAAATAGCTGGAATAAACTTCCTGAAGATGTCAGACTTTCCCCAACTCTGACTACTTTTAAAACTAGACTGAAAACTTTTATGTTCACCTTAGCTTTTAATCTTTTAACTTTTAACGTCCGCACTGTTTTTATTTTTATTGTCTGCATTTTAATTTTGCTTTTATTTTCTTTCATTTCACTTTGTTGTCTTAGAAGCACTTTGAGTCTGCCTTGTGTATGAAAAGAGCTATATAAATAAAGCTGCCTTGCCTTGCCTAATGACAAAAAATTATTCTTGAACGATGAACAAAACGTACACTTCATCAGCTCATTGCTTTTCCAGCTGAAGACGTTAAAACTTTCACATTTGAACTAAAAAAGTACCAATTTTTGCTACTTTTGTGTGTGTTCATGTGGTAATATATGTAAATATCCAGCTGCACTCTGGTGGAAGGCAGCGTCCACCCTGGACAAGTCACCGTCTCAGAAAACATATGTTAAGCCAGCGAAGCCATACATATGTTTTTGAGGTATTTACATTATTCAAAGTTAAATTGTTAATTCACTTTTCTGAGAAAGAGCATTTTCCAAACATTTCTACTGGCAAAGAACACTGCTTCTCAGAAAGTAAAAGTTGAAAGACGCTAAAGTGAACATTAATGTTTTACACTGGATATTTACATTGTTACTTCAAAGACATCAACTGTAAGTTTGTTTTATATTTGCCTAGATGTTCTTGCACAATTATTTGCACTTAAAAATACATGTTTGTTGCAATTAATATGATTAGAACATTTTAGCATTATGTTTGTGTTCAATTATAGTAAGCGTGTTTATCCTACACATTCCTGCCACTTCATTTTACACACTATAACAGTTTAACCACAATATCGTACCGTGGCCTTAATACCGTGATAATATAGTACTGGAAGATGTTTATACCGTTACATCCCTACTCATATACAAACAAAAATTATCATTTTGGATCGGTCTCAACAGTTACTCAATGTTCTCACCGAAAGTGAGGATAAATTAAATGCAATGTGTGAGAACATACAGTAAACAAAAGTTTCCGATCGACTTTCAACCGTAAAGCATGCAGGCATGAGCACGACAAATTGTAAATTGTGTAAACAATAAACATGCTAGCAGATGAAGCACATTGTTCTTTCAGATATGTAATAAATACACTAAATCTAAATTTACACTTTATGAAAAAATAATAATTTGAAAATAACTTTGTTAGGCATATGTACGTATACAGTAACTCACAAAAGTGAGTACACCCTTTAACCATTTTTACTAAAGTACATCTTTTTCAAAGGAGAATACCAGAAATGAAGCTTGGATATACTTTAGAGTAGTCAGTGCAGAGCTAGTATACAAAGTGGCATTTCAATAGTAATGTCCTTTAAGATTATTTGTATGGTTTACTCTTCTTCAGCATATATGATTTTTAATTGTAAAAGTTTGTATTTTTTTCTTGTGAAGACAAAGGTATGGTTTAGTACACACATGCACTTTGTTGTGGCTAATTTGAATCCTATTTTGCAAATGTTTGTGTGCCATATAGATTCTCTCTGTCTTTCTGTTTAAATGTTTTCATTAATGACTTTTTCTTCAGCAAATGTCCCCATTATGGGTCCAAAGGCAAAATCACAACAATTTATTGTAACTTTCACTTTCTCCAGCGATTATATTGCAACAAACACCTAAAAAAAACCCTGCACTTTATATTGCAATTTTTGTGAAGAACTTCTGCAAATTTAGGCATCTCAAAAAAGGCCCGCGAGATCATGGCTGATAAATTACTGTCAATGTTCCAAAGCGTTTAGTCTAAGTTGCAAATAAAGCAGATTTTGTTAGATTTGTTAAAATCGTGTGCTCTTCGTGGTCAAGGTTATAAAATACATGTAAAACACTAATTACAAATTCGTAAAATCACAAGCAGATGGAATGCTATTGAATGAAACAAGCCTTAAAACATTGCAAATTTTACTGCAACTTTTTTAAAATGCTGCCGTAAAATCCGACATTTACGATCGCGACAATCACAAAAAAAGCTGGAAGGACTGAAAAGGTCCATCCAGCGACCGAAGGTATGAATGTTTGCTATTACCAATGTGTCTCTGACCTGTTTCCTGAGGGCCTCAAACGCAGCACTGATGGTGTGGACGCGTGTTCTCTCACGGGCGTTAGCTAGGAGCCTCCTGGTCTGCTGGATGGCTTTGACTTCCGGAAAACGAGGAGCTCCGTCCGGCGTCATTCCAACTTGCTCCGTCAAAGACTCCTACCAGAAGATGACATCACATCAGCAAAGTCACAAACCTAAGACTGCTTCAACTCAGGTTTCTGTGTGCATCGTTTACAGCAGTGTTTTTCAACCACTGTGCCGCGGAGATGATCTAATTTCACCTATTTGGAGTAAAAAAATATTTTTTGCAAACCAGTAATTATAGTCTGCAAATGATGTGTTGTTGTTGAGTATCTGTGCTGTCTAGAGCTCGGCAGAGTAACCGTGTAATACTCTTCCATATCAGTAGGTGGCAGCCGGTAGCTAATTGCTTTGTAGATGTCGGAAACAGCGGGAGACAGCGTGCAGGTAAAAAGGTGTCTAAAGCTTAAACAAAAAAAAAAACAAAAGGTGAGTGCCCCTAAGAAAAGGCATTGAAGCTTAGCGAAGGCTATGCAGACCGAAACTAAAACTGAACTGGCTACAAAGTAAACAAAAACAGAATGCTGGACGACAGCAAAGACTTACTGTGGAGCAAAGATGGCGTCCACAATGTACATCCGAACATGACACGACAATCGACAATGTCCCCACAAAGAAGGATAGAAACACAGTAGATGCGGGAAATATCGCTCAAAGGAAGACATGAAACTGCTACAGGAAAATACAAAACAAAAGAGAAAAAGCCACCAAAATAGGAGCGCAAGACAAGAACTAAAACACTACACACAGGAAAACAGCAAAAAAGTCAAAATAACTCAGGGCGTGATGTGACAGGTGGTGACAGTACAAATTCACTGCAAAAAGTCAGTGTTCAAAAACAAGGAAAAAAAATTCAAAAATTAGGGGTATTTTATTTGAACTAAGCAAATTTATCTGCCAATTGAACAAGAAAATTCGGCTTGTCAAGACTTTCCAAAAGAAGTAAAATTAGCTAACCTCAATGAACCCAAAAATACCTTAAAATAAGTGTATTCTCACTAATAACAACTGTACTACTATATGAGTACGTGTTTTCTATTGTTTCATTGAAAATAAAACAGCAAAGTCAATTTGGCTGTCATCTGTTTTAATTATGAGACACAATTGTGTCAAAGTCATGAATTTTTTTTCATGCTTGAAATAAGAAATTGTTACTTTAAAAAAGTAGTTTTATACTTGTGAGTGTTGATGACACAGCTTTGCAACAGTTGATATTCTAGTTTCAAGCATGTTTTACTCAATATAGGTCATACAAGCTGTAATATCTTACTGAGATCATTTAGGACCAAAACACTTAAAACAAGTAAAACACCAACATAAAATCTGCTTAGTGAGAATAATTATCTTATCAGACAGAAAATAAGCAAATATCACCCTTATTTGAGATATTTAATCTTACTTAGATTTCAGTTTTTGCAGTGTACTTTGAGACAAGAGCTATATTGATGCATGCTTAGTTATGGTTTAAAGTCATATCCAACAATTGCGGCAACGACTTTTTACTGTCAATTGAGTTTAATCTTTAATGATTTCTGCTGGTGGCGTGCCTCCGGATTTTTTCAACGCAAAAAATGTGCCTTGGCTCAAAAAAGGTTGAAAAACACTGGTTTACAGAACTGCAAACAATTGGGCATAGAATGGAGTATGAGAGTGGAGTCTTCCAAAATGCTTACCTGAGGTGTGTGTTCCTGATGCTCTATGACGCATTCATGGCCTTGGGAGCTTGTAGAAAGAGGTGGCGCTGTAGATTGGCCCGGCAGTGATACAGCTGGGTCCACGGAGAAGGTGTGCTGGTTGGCTAATGTTGTCATGGGGAAGTTAGAGCGAGCGCCCAGCTTGAATCTGTTGGACAGTGGCTGGGAAATGGCTGAAGGCCAGTGGACAATCTCTGGGTTGGAGAAGGTGGACGTTGGTAGCTGAGACAGTTTAGAAGTGACAGCACTGCCGATCCTCATGTCAATAGCCCCGCTCTGTGGGGGTACTGCCATGACACCTGAAAGGGTTCCGGTGCTCTCTTGGGACACGATGAGGTGTCTGTGGAGTGGAGCCAGCCTGCGGACACTACAGTCCTCCAGTGAGTCGCTTTCTGTCGTGTCCACCGCGTAACTTTTCATGCTGTCAGGTTCGCAGCTACTGAAAAGTTTTTTAGGTTCACGAGACTTTCTCTTGAACTTCTTGTGAGAACTTTGCATGGAGAGAAGCACCGGGTCTTTGCTGGTGGAATTGATCCAGTTGTTGGTAAGCGGGTGAGGGTCCTTCATTTTTCTTCAACCAACTATCGTAATTAGGACGGCGAAAACAGCAAACACGCCACAACACAAGGCGGGAGGGATGTGAGTCTGACAACAACTCAATTCGATTTGGATTCTTGGGAAATCGTTTCAAATTTGAATCAATTCAACAAAAGTATAATTACAAATGATAATAAAACTTAAAAAAAGGTTACAAAAGCCCTATTGTCTGCTGGAGAGTATGAACAGTAATCTTACAGAATAGAGTCATTTACTGTGATGAAACTCAAATTTTTATTAAAATCTGAATTGTAGGAACTAAGGATTGTGATTCGGATGTGAATAGATTTTCGTTTCCCAGCAGCCCAACACAGTGTGGATTGTGTGTTTGCTGACTGTGACAAATACGACTTAAAGGGGCTGTTTGCAACCTTTACGCGGATGCCTAAAGGGTGCTAACTTTCCAATGTGTCGCAAGAATTATATCTAGGGATGTGAATCTTACAACAACACACAATTCAATTCCGGTTCTTGGGGTGACCAGTCGATTCAGATGACAAAAACTTATTTCGGCTGCTACTCATCTTCAACGCGTGACGAGTAAGATGCAGATGGCATACAAAACGTCTTTTAAAATATTTTTTGTTAAAAAAAAAAGATTGTGAATTGATTTTGATTCGGAATAAATGAGAATGGTGATTCGGATGTAAATCAATTTTTGAAGCTCCCCTAGTTATATACCGCCCTCATTCGGCTTTTAGCATGTAATGACTCAAACTACACACATATTAGCTTTGTGTGTTGTTAGCAATGATGGTGATTTAGCTAGCTAATCTTAGCTAACATTGAACGTTCTATCATAACAACTTAAAATTGTTACTTGCTTTTGCTTGGACCGCTTCTGTAGATGTACAAGCCAAACACATTTTTATTCGATCTAATTAGTAACTCTGGAAAATATATACATTTAAAAAAAAATGTAAGTTCTGTTAAAATCCCCTAATGATAACATAAGACAGCTGGTGGTGTTCTCGGTTTTTTTTATGTAACTTTTTGAGCAAGTTGCAAACAACCTCTTTAAAGGTCACGCGATACAAATGACATCAGGCCTTCAGCTAGGAGAAATGAAACCCGATATTATGTTTTATATTATCATGTCATCATGAACACTGCCTAAACTTTAGCAGCAGGTTTTGTGTGGCTCCACTCGGTCTGCACTGCAGCATCCTGAATAAGTCACGTTTGTACACAAGGCTGTGGAACATCTGTGATTACACACACACACACACACACACCCTCTGCTCCCCCTTATCCCAACTTGTTACTTCTTACTTGCTTTCTTTTGTTTCTTTCTGCGAGAATGCTCCAGTCAGGGCGAATATAGACTCAAGTGAGAGCGTGGCTCCAGCCAGTCTGCATAGCAGTACTGTGAATAACCCACACTGTTGTGCACACCACACTGCACTGCAACTGCACAGATGACAGCACAGACTACTTTCTTTTTTTTAAGAAAAACACGCATAAAACAAACAACTAAACTAACTAAAACTAATTTTGTGACAAATGATGCAAACCGGCAGTGACTGTCAGTCAGACTAACAACATAGAAACAAACTTAGCTCTAAATGATGGCGTCCTCACTGAAGAGAAACTTTAAACTGTTGAATGCTGTGAATTCAAGGGGTCCGCACAGGTAGAAGAGGTCCAGCCAGGTCCACTGGAGAAGTAGCAGCATGTGCAAGCAAACAGAGAAGGTGAGAACTTGTGGCGTCTGACTGGCTGGAGGACACCCGCTCCCTCTCTCTCTCCCTCCCTCTCTCTCACACACACACACACACACACACACACACACACACACACACACACACACACACACACACACACACACACACACACACACACACACATTCTTGTATTTGTTACCTTCTTGAGACCTCCGAATAATACCTACCTCTTTAGGACCACCCTTTCTAGATATATAAAGATTTGTATTTACAACATTAATAATATATAAACACTATGCAAATATAAAAAAGCTTGTTGTGAAAAATGAGTTGGAATTTCATAAGAAAAAGGTCACAATTTCACAAGAAAAACTTTGAATTTTGGCAGCGTAATAATAAAAGTCGTGATTTTACTCAGCGCAAGTCAACATTTTACAAGAAAAACAATGTGCAATATTATGACAAAAGTTGGAATTTTACTCAATATCAGTCGCAAGTGTACAAGAAAAGAAAAAGAGTGCAATATCTGTACAGTAATCTATTTATTTATTTATATATATTTATTTATTTTATATATATATATATATTTATATATTATTTATATATATTTATTTATATATGCACCGTATTGCTTTTTTTTAATCCTGCACTACCATGAGCTTATGTAACGAAATTTTGTTCTTATCTGTGCTGTAAAGTTCAAATTTGAATGACAATAAAAAGGAAGTCTAAGTCTAAGTTTAAGTCTAAGAAAAGCTTAACATTTTGGCAATATTATGAAAAGAGTCGTAATTTTACCCGACAAAAGTCACAATCTTATAAGAAAACTTTAAAAATGTTGGCAATATTATAATAATAATCGGAATTTTACTTGGCAAAAATGATGACAAAAGTCATAATTTTACTCAAAAGATGTCACTATTTTACAAGAACAACAAAAAAAATGGCAATATTGTGATAAAAGTCAGAATTTTATATGAAAAAATTACACCATTTTGCATTAAAAAGTAATGTTACATAAAAAAGTAATAATTTTACGAGAAAATAGTGCAATATTACAGAAACAGATAGAATATGAGAAATTGTTCCCAATTTTATAAGAAAGAAGTCGACACATTGTGAGAAAAAGACTGTCTTTAGTTTTTTGTTTTTTTTGGAATAGTTTTTTATTCTTCATTATTTACTTCAAGTTATGACAATATGTCTCTATATACACACACATATATATATATATATATATATATATATATATATATATATATTTTTTTTTTTTTAAATGAATTTTGGCCAAAGGGGACGCATTTCAATTTCTTACACACACTTGGTAGAGGGGGAGAACTTCAAATTTTTACACACACTTGTTATTTCATATGTTGACCAGAGGGGTAGCACTTTTAAAACCGACACACGATCATTATGACAAATTGCTCCTTTTTGGGACCACCCTAATGTTGATAGATTTCACCACCAGGGGTGCAAATGAGACATTCTCTATTAGATGCAATGGTTTTCCGTATTAGGACCATGGTTTCAGTCCTAAGTTGTTCACCGGTCCTCATATGGAAGCTACTTTCCTTGGTGATGTCCCAAGAAGGTAGAAATACAAGAACAAACACACACACTGGGCTCAATGACTCCTCTTTTTTTTCTTCTTTTTTTTTAAGTTGGACCTCTTTTAGCTTTAAATGGTAAATGGGTTATACTTGTATAGCTCTTTTCTACCGCTTTGACACTATTTCCACATTCACCCATTCACACACACATTCACACACTGATGGTGGGAGCTGCCATGCAAGGCGCTAACCACGACCCATCAGGAGCAAGGGTGAAGTGTCTTGCCCAAGGACACAACGGACGTGACTAAGTTGGTAGAAGCTGGGGATCGAACCAGGAACCCTCAGGTTGCTGGCACGGCCACTCTCCCAACCGCGTCACGCCATCCCCTTTAACCACGGGTATTTACTTTATTAAGAAATCTAACACATTCAAACTGGCTGTTTGCAACTCGCACAAAGTTCAAATTTTTCAAACCACAAAACACCACCTGCTAGCTTGTATTACCATTCGTGGTTTAACAGAACGTGTACTTTTTTAAAGTGCTGATCATTTTCATAATTACTCATTATGTTGAATAAAAATTACCTGTCAGGGCCATGGAATTTGTTTGGCATACACCAAAACAGTCCAAGAGAACAACTAACAATTTCCAGTCATGAATATACATTTCATGATAGCTAACAATAGCTGGCCAATGGTTTCAAGTTGTCTTTAAATTGAAATGCAGTGGCAATTGTTTTTGGTGACACCTAGTGGTCGCAATAATTCAAGAAGTTAAGCTCATGACGCGATAAATTGAATGATGCGGACATGTTTGATACTGGATACTTTCTAATACGCTTCTGCCTTGGAGACTTTGTATGTGTAAGAAATATGCAACTATACCGTATTTTTCGGAATATAAGTAGCAATTTGTTTCATAGTTTGGCCGGGCTCCAGTGCGACTTATATATATTTTTTTATTTTTTTATTATGCATTTTCGGCATGTGCGACTTATACTCCGGTGCGACTTATACTCCGAAAAATACGGTAATTATGTGATACTTGTTCTTAAACTGCAATGTTGTTTAATTAAGAACACTTATTACTAGAGATGTCCGATAAATGCCTTAAAATGTAGTATCAGAAATTATCGGTATGTTTTTTTTAATTATCGGTATGTTTTTTTTTGTTTGTTTTTTAATTAAATCAACATAAAAAACACAAGATACACTTACAATTAGTGCACCAACCCAAAAAACCTTCCTCCCCCATTTACACTCATTCACACAAAAGGGTTGTTTCTTTCTGTTATTAATATTCTGGTTCCTACATTATATATCAATGTATATCAATACAGTCTGCAAGGGATACAGTCCGTAAGCGCACATGATTGTGCGTGCTGCTGGTCCACTAATAGTACTAACCTTTAACAGTTAATTTTACAAATTTTCATTAATTACTAGTTTCAATGTAACTGTTTTTATATTGTTTTACTTTCTTTTTTATTCAAGAAAATGTCTTTAATTTATTTATCTTATTTTATTTTATTAATTTTTTTTAAAAGTACCTTATCTTCACCATACCTGGTTGTCCAAATTAGGCATAATAATGTGTTAATTCCACGACTGCATATATTGGTTGATATCGGTATCGGTTGATATCGGTATCGGTAATTAAAGAGTTGGACAATATCAGAATATTGTCAGCAAAAAGCCATTATCGGACATCCTTTCTTATTACGCATCTCTAGCTTGTGCGCTATTGTGTGCTTAGCTGCTATGTAGCTGCTATCTCGTTGCAGGACTGCTTGTATCACTATTAAATTTGCAGACGACACCACAGTAGTGGGACTCATAATCTGGTCCTTAACACCACCGAGACGAAGGAGCTGATCATGGACTTCCGGAAGAAAAAAACGATAAATATCCAACCACTGTACATCAACGTGGACTATGTGGAGAGGGTCTCTAACTTCAGGTTCCTGGGCATCCAGATCGCGGAAGACCTGTCGTGGAGTCATCGGCGGTCACTCGAACGAGTATGACGATCCTCCTGGTAGGGGTGCATCCCTTTTATGGAGGATGCCTGTGCGTGACTTTGTTTTACGTGGGGAGACTGGTGCACAGACAGTCACTACACGATCCTTGACAGAATCGGGTCAGGGTCCAGTGGCATGGAGTACAAGACGACTGGGGACCCTTTTCTGCTGCAGCCTTCTTCCGCCATCGCAGCCGTTGTGGTAGTTCTTAAATCTACCGTCTTCCGCCTGCTCCGCCGTTGAGGTCTTCACCGTATCCCTGGCTAGGGGGCAGTCAGGTACTAGGCCTTTGCCAAGGGCCACCTGGGGTAACAGTAGTAAAGGGGTTAACCTCCTAGTGCCCCAAGACCCCATAGAGGAGCCTCCATTGCCGGATGCACTTTAACGTCATGCCCAGGACGTTTGTCGTGGAGTGCGAACACCTCAGTGACCATCAAAAAGGCACAGCAGAGACTTTACTTTCTGAGTCTCCTCAGAAAGAACCACCTGTCACAAAAACTGCTTGTGTCCTTCTATCGCTGCTCAATAGAGAGTGTGCTGACATACTGCATGTGTGTATGGTATGCCAGCTGCACGGCGGCAGAGAGAAACACATTTCAGACGGTCATAAAAACTGCCATGATGATCACTGGCTGCTCTCCCCCCTCCCTAGATGAACTGTACAGTGCCAGGTGCCTCAAAAAGGCTCAAAACATCATAAGGGATCCATCTCACCCCGGACATAAACTTTTTGAACTGCTGCCCTCGGGCAGGAGATACAGGACAATAAAATGCCGGACAAACAGATTTAAGAACACTTTTTACCTGAGAGCGTCGCTGAACACAAGGAATAAAAAAGAATGACTGTGTATGAGAGCTGTGTGCTTGGTATTTTATGTATTATTTTTATCTATTTATCTGAGTACCATGTTCTTACGTTTTTCATGTGTCATAATGAATTTGCACTAAATGAGTTTGTTTGCGGGCTTCACGGTGGCAGAGGGGTTAGTGCATCTGCCTCACAATACGAAGGTCCTGCAGTCTTGGGTTCAATCCCGGGCTCGGGATCTTTCTGTGTGGAGTTTGCATGTCCTCCCCGTGACTGCGTGGGTTCCCTCCGGGTACTCCGGCTTCCTCCCACTTCCAAAGACATGCACCTGGGGATAAGTTGATTGGCAACACTAAATTGGCCCTAGTGTGTGGATGTGAGTGTGAATGTTGTCTGTCTATCTGTGTTGGCCCTGCGATGAGGTGGCGACTTGTCCAGGGTGTACCCCGCCTTCCGCCCGATTGTAGCTGAGATAGGCTCCAGCGACCCCAAAGGGAATAAGCGGTAGAAAATGGATGGATGGATGGAGTTTGTTTGCAATTTCGTCGTACAATGACAATAAAGATGTATTCTATTCTGAGATTATATCACGCATTTTACATACAAGCCGATATCACTCCATACTTGTTTTTTTTTCTTTCTGATATCGGACTGATAGTCAATATCAACATTAGATCAGGACACCCCCAATGTGGATGGATAAGAGTCATTTTAAGATTTCAATCATACCTGTCAGAGCAGCCTCACTCCCCAAACAGGACATTGAGGTCTACAAACAAAACTAACTGCTCCTGTCTGGCCACTGCACCAGTCTCACCACTAGAGGAGGCAATCTGCCTCTGCACATCAGAGCTGTACCAACACTTCAGCTTTTAAACACCTTGCTGAAAACACATCTATTTTCATTAGCGTTCGATTGTTAGTAAGCTAACATGTTTGTTTTTATCTGGTTTTACCTCAACAGTTATTAGCTCAAATTTGCTGTTAATGTATTCGCTGTATATTATAATATTCACTGTTTTATTGTTTCCCCTACTTGTATTGTCTTGTGTGCCCTGTGCAGAACTGAAGTTGTTCTAATGTGCTATATAAATAGTTTTGTGAACCAAGTATCAATTGAGTTGTAAGTATCAAATACTTATAGTTCCATGTTACTAACTCATACAGAGTCTCCAAGGCAGAGGCGTATTAGAAAGTATCCAGTAACAAACGTGTCTGCATCATTCAACTTCATGAATTATTGTGGCCACTAGGTGTCGCCAGAAAACAATTACCACTCCACTTCAACTTAAAAATGGCATAAATCCATTCCAGGCGGTTAACAATAAATAGGCTAGTGTTTTTCATCCCTTGATCAAACCTCTTCTAACATTCCACACGACAAAATGACAAAAGTATGTATGATTCCTGCTGATTTTGGATCAATATCGTATCGATAGTGAACAAGTTGTATCGGGACGCTTCTATGTGTTACATAATCAAACATTTTTGACAAATACACCTGATATAGCAAATTCAGACAGAACTTTAGGTCTGCACTGTGCTCTTCCTGGCAATTAGTAAGTGCAGGCCCACAGCTGTTTACAAGATGAGTCGCTCAAGTGCACTGTGAAGCTATGGACGTACAGACACCAATGTAGTCCTGTTTTTAATTTTTATTCCCATATGCCTGTCTATAACTATTGATTAGTGTGCAAGTGCACCGCAATTTGGCAAACTGGGCTGTAGTAGACTTGAATTGATTGTCCCTACAGTCCCTGAAGGCAACACAATAGTGAACAATCCCTATCCTTTTTGCTAAGATGTCTGTCAACAACCCCGTGCAACTCTGAATCTGACCAAGAAAAACATTGAAACTGTAATGAAATCTAAAAAAACGGAATCTCACACATTAGAATATATGAAATTGAAAAAAAAAGAAAAAAAAAAATACAAACTAATTCCATCCATCCATTCATTTTCTACCGCTTGTCCTGTTCGGGGTCACGGGGGGTGCTGGCGCCTATCTCAGCTGCATTCGGGCGGAAGGCGGGGTACACCCTGGACAAGTCGCCACCTCACCACAGGTCCAACACAGATAGACAGACAACATTCACACTCACATTCACACACTGGGGCCAATTTAGTGTTGCCAATCAACCTATCCCCAGGTGCATGTCTTTGGAGGTGGGAGGAAGCCGGAGTACCCGGAGGGAACCCACGCAGTCACGGGGAGAACATGCAAACTCCACACAGAAAGATCCCCAGCCCGGGATTGAATTTAGGACCTTCGTATTGTGAGGCACATGAACTAACCCCTGTACCACCGTGCTGCCCTATACAAAATAATTACCAAATCAAATCATAATTAACCTTTTTTGCACTTTTTTAATTCAACATAATAATAATACACACACACACACACACACACACACACACACACACACACACACACACACACACACACACACACACACACACACACACACACACACACACACATCTGTGAACTCTCCATGCGTCCCACTAGATGTGACCTTCTAAAATGAGTCGAGTCTTTTGAACCGATTCGCATTTGTCAGCTGTTCTATAATGCAAATGATTCACTCAGCATGTTTGCTACTGACTCAGTGAGGGAGACATGCCGCTCTCTGGTGGTGAAATAAATATTACATATTCAACCCAACAACATAAATGTTATTTAATGGTGCATCATGTATTCAAAAATACACATGAAAATAATAAAGACATGATTTATTTTGATGTTTATTGTTCTGCTGTGGATTAGTAAAGTACAGTGGTTAGGTAAGGTCAAACAATTTTGCATTCATATTCATTCATGTTTTATGTACATGTAGACATTTTTTTAATCCTTATTTATTATGTGTATATTTTGTATGTGGCCTGCGATAAGGTGGCGACTTGTCCAGGGTGTACCCCGCCTTCCGCCCGATTGTAGCTGAGATAGGCTCCAGCGCCCCCCGCGACCCCAAAGGGAATAAGCGGTAGAAAATGGATGGATGGATGGATGGATGGATGGATGGATGGATGGATATTTTGTATGTATTGCTCAAATGCGCTTTCTCGTTACAGCTTACTCAGTTATGCAAAGAAAGATTAAAGCTTCAGAATTTAACAATGAACAATGTGGATGGATGAAAGTTATTTAAATTTTTAAAGTCTACTTGTGGATTATTTGACATTATCAGTAGATATTTTTGCGAACAATTGTTTATATATATATTTTATTTTAATGTGCGATAGTAAATGTGTTGGAACATAAATGAATGTTTAAGATGGACAAAAACTTCCATCCATCCATCCATCTTCTTCCGCTTATCCGAGGTCGGGTCGCGGGGGCAGCAGCCTAAGCAGGGAAGCCCAGACTTCCCTCTCCCCAGCCACTTCGTCCAGCTCCTCCCGGGGGATCCCGAGGCGTTCCCAGGCCAGCCGGGAGACATAGTCTTCCCAACGTGTCCTGGGTCTTCCTCGTGGCCTCCTACCGGTCGGACATGCCCTAAACACCTCCTTAGGGAGGCGCTCGGGTGGCATCCTGACCAGATGCCCGAACCACCTCATCTGGCTCCTCTCGATGTGGAGGAGCAGCGGCTTTACTTTGAGCTCCCCCCGGATGACAGAGCTTCTCACCCTATCTCTAAGGGAGAGCCCCGCCACCCGGCGGAGGAAACTCATTTCGGCCGCTTGTACCCGTGATCTTGTCCTTTCGGTCATAACCCAAAGCTCATGACCATAGGTGAGGATGGGAACGTAGATCGACCGGTAAATTGAGAGCAAAAACTTTTCAAGCTTAAAATATTTCGGAAAACCGTGAACGTATAAAAAAACATATGCATGTGCTTTTACTGCCATCTAGTGTCTACTTTTAAGACTGTATAGTAAAAAAACGAGTAAAACATCAAAACAGTATGTTTTTAAATTTTTGTTGAAATCCTGTACTTTTTTGAGGTTAAGTTTACGAGCAACACTTAAAACATTGATGACTAATTTATAAAATCACAAGCTGATTAATAATGTTTGACAAAAAATAACCCCCATAACGTTGCAACTTTTGCTGCAACTTTCTGAAAACGCTGCTGTAAATTCAGTCATTTAAGGCCGCAACAATCACAAAAAAAAGTCAGCAAAATCCTGAACGGACTATATCGATGAACTCAAACACGCAAACAAAAAACAAAGCCTGGATATAGTCTTTGTTTTCTGGTTCAACCACAACAAACATTACATGTGTGTAATATGCATTACTACAAATCCAGATTACAATTTATATTTTATATATATATGTATGTATGTATGTATGTGTGTGTATATATATATATATATATATATATATATATATATATATATATATATATATATATATATATATATATATATATATATATATACAGTATATATATATACACACACACACACACATGTATGTATGTATATACATGTATATGTATATATATATATATATATATATATATATATATATATATATATATATATATATATATATATATATATATATATGTCAGTGACGTGCGGTGAGGTTCATGGCTGGTGAGGCACTGACTTCATCACAGCCAGATTTACAAACATATGAACCCTAAAGAGTATCTTATTCACCATTTGATTGGCAGCAGTTAGCGGGTTATGTTTAAAAGCTCATACCAGCATTCTTCCCTGCTTGGCACTCAGCATCAAGGGTTGGAATTGGGGGTTAAATCACCAAAAATTATTCCCGGGCGCGGCGCCGCTGCTGCCCACTGCTCCCCTCACCTCCCAGGGGGTGATCAAGGGGATGGGTCAAATGCAGAGGACAAATTTCACCACAACTAGTGTGTGTGTGACAATCATTGGTACTATAACTTAACTTTAACTTTACACATACAAACTGTAGCACAAAAAAAAGCACATTTAATTAAAAAAAACGTTATTATGGTCTTACCTTTACTTATAAATGAAGTCCATGCGCTGCTCCTTTTGAACAAAAGCATCGATAACTTATTTATAGAAGTCTTCCTTATATTTCTTCAGTTTTAAAAGTCTCTCTGTCTGGATGGAGATCTTCCTTTAATTATTACCTCCTGCTTCGATTGAAAGTCCAGTTTAGAAAACTGTTTTATTTTAGATATGTAATCCTCCATGTTAATAGTCCAGGCGAGAAGAAAAAATAAACGATTGCTGCTAACTGTTGCTGCTTGTTGTCACTTCTTCTGCAGCAGAGTAGTCGCAGAAATGCTCCCTGGGATCACTACCGCCCTCTACCACCAGGAGGCGGGATTACTGCGAGCCTCACACAGTGCGTCTTCGCAGCAGTTTTATGATTGCTCAGCACAAGAAATACGTTACACACATACAGTTGTTGACAAAATACACTGTACAATATATACCTCAGCTAACTTAACTATGGAAATGTATAATATAATTCATATAGCAATATGGTCTCACTGCACAGCAGGCCAGCAGTTAGCCGAGCCATTGCGCAATCCATGGTGAGGCTCAACTCAGTGACGTGCCTCAACTGGCTACTGACTCACCGCAAGTCTCTTCTCAGTATTTGAATGGCAAATGTGAAAATTCAGCGATTTTGAATAAAAAATAATCTAAAACTGGTGAAGTTAAATGGAAAATAACTTTATAGTATAATCACTGAATACGTATAACAATTTAATTAATTGTTTGGTTTTTTTTTTTTACATTTTTTTTCTTTCCATGATGGCAGGTGAGGCCCCGCCTCATCTGCCTCCAATGACCGCACGTCACTGCTGGATACATATAACAATTTAATTATTTTTTTTTCTTTTAAAATTTTTTTTCTTTCCATGATGGCACGTGAGGCCCCGCCTCACCTGCCTCCCCTGACTGCACGTCACTGATATATATATATATATATATATATATATATATATATATATATATATGTGTATATATATATATATATGCAGATATACACACATATATGTATGTTTATATACATATATATATATATATATATATATATATATATATATATATATATATATATATATATATATATATACACACACACATATATGTATGTTTATATACATATATATATAAATATGGATGAAGTGCTGGCTGTCCAGAGTCGGGACCCGGGGTGGACCACTCGCCTGTGCATCGGTTGGGGACATCTCTGCGCTGCTGACCCCTCTCTGCTCGGGATGGTTTCCTGCTGGCCCCACTATGGACTGGACTCTCACTATTGTGTTAGATCCACTATGGACTGGACTTTCACAATATTATGTCAGACCCACTCGACATCCATTGCTTTCGGTCTCCCCTAGAGGGAGGGGTTGGGGGGGTTACCCACACATGCGGTCCTCTCCAAGGTTTCTCATAGTCATTCACACCAACTTCCCACTGGGGTGAGTTTTTCCTTGCCTTGTGGGCTCTGTACCGCGGATGTCGTTGTGGCTTGTGCAGCCCTTTGAGACACTTGTGATTTAGGGCTATATAAATAAACATCGATTGATGAATCATTGATTGATTGAGAGAGAGAGAGAGAGAGAGAGAGAGAGAGAGAGAGAGAGAGAGAGAGAGAGAGAGAGAGAGAGAGAGCGAGAGAGAGAGCGAGAGAGAGCATTGTTTTTTCCCAACATACCAGTCGCAGTCTCGTCTTTAAATAAAGTTGCGGTGTCGGTATGTTTTTGGTCCGTGTTTTTGTGTTGTTGATAACAATTTTTGTTATGAAATATTAGTGGAAATGAAACTATTTTTAAGTGTAGTTATTGCTTTTCAACACACAGAAAAAGAACGTTTTCTTTTTACAATTTTTTTTTTGCATTTCAAAATTAAATAAACATGAACAAATAGTTTTTTTTTTTTAATCCCCAAGCGTTGGAAATGGATGGATGGATATAAATCCATGGCTGTAATCTCGTGTTTTATTTTGTAACATTTTTATGCAACTGTGTCGCGGATGTGACGTCATTTGCATAACGCCAGCTGATCGAAGCAGACTCGTACCTGAGATTTAGCGAGTGTACTTAGTGTGTAGACAACAGCTGCGACTTCAACTTTGGCGGCTTTTGTTCCCAATCATTTGCTGCGGTTCGCCACTTGCCGCTGCCGACAAGTGGCACTAAAGTGGTCCGTTTGGCTCGTTACGTCAGAAAGGCCCTGAAATGACCGAGCTCGCTAAGCTAATGGGCTAGCTGTTGACAGCTAACAGGCTCTGTGCTACAGCGACTGCTATCGATCCATTTCTACCGCTTGTCCCTCACAGGGTCGCGGGCGGGGGCCGCAGCGTAGCCAGGGGGTGTTCTCCCGAGCATATTTTCACATCATATTCGTCTGCCGAAAGAAGAAAATCCCAAGCTCATGTCTGGAAGTCCACGCAAGCTAACGGAAGAATCATCTTGCTTTCAGCGTCTGTACGATGTGGCTCAAGTTGTTCTTTTTGCTCCTTTATTTGGTCTTGTTGTTTATGCTAGCGCGGATATTCGAAGCTGTGGTTTGGTATGAGACCGGCGTGTTCGCCACGCAGTTGGTGGATCCAGTGTCTCTCAGCTACAAGAAGCTCAAAACCATCTTGGAGTGTCGAGGGCTGTCCTACACGGGACTGGCTGAGAAGAAAGATGTAAGCCAGCTGGTGGAGAAGTCAGGTAAACATCAACATTTTCACCATCTGCATGCATCACTTGTCTGTCGAGCAACTCTCACAACCACAAAAAAAAACATATTTTCTTCAAACTTTAAGCAGAAATTATTGTTTTATTTCAGAAAACAAAATATCTTACAAATACAGTTACAAATTATTTATTCAAACCTTTAGTTCATTGTGTGTTTACTGATGAGTTGGTAGTGAAATACAATTCAATTCATTAGTTTTGTGCAACCCACCAGGTTCCGCCCAGGACTCGAATTTGGATCCTCCTAAGACAGTGGTTCTTAACCTTGTTGGAGGTACCGAACCCCACCAGTTTCAAATGCGCATTCACAGAACCCGAACCGTAATCATAAAATGTTATTATATTAAAGAAATACTAATAAAGATATATTTTACAAATGGAAAGTTACAGGAATGGACACATGATTCCATGTTTACATCTCATTGTGCAACATGTGAATGTTTTAGTGGGAACTGAATGCGATATCTGAAAGGGGTACACATTATTTCCAAAGCAGGACCCCCACCCAGACATACAATACTAGTACACAACTCATGAAAAACACAATGTTATAGTCATTGTAAGTGGGCCAAAACACTTATATTAGACAATAATCTCATGGAAATGACTGCTGTCATTTGATTACAGTAATAAAACATTGAACTTGTTATTTAGTCAGGTTTGGGACAGGTGTGCTGCAGGTGTGTCCACAGTGCATGTGCACGTCTGACCCCGCTCACATGTGCTCCACTGAATGCTCAAGGAGTTTTTGCGTTTGCTCACACACATGGAAAATTAGAGGGAACATTGTTTGGGGGTATCCATAATAAGCCGACACGGAGGAGTTTTTATTTACACGATGAGTCGGGCGTGTCTTGACCCCTGCGGCGGAGGCTCTGCCGAACCCCTGAGGCCGACTCACCGAACCCCTAGGGTTTGATCGAACCCAGGTTAAGAACCACTGTCCTAAGACAAGCGTGCTAGGCACCAAGCTAAAAGCCTGATCTGTTAACTCTGTGTCATACACCAGCTCTTAAACCCTTGTATAATGTACATATTGTTGTTACTCAGCCAGCGTTTGTGGGTCTGATGGATTGCATTTTGTGGCTTTTAATGCCTCACAATCAAACACTTTTATGTTAAAATACTGAACAGATGTTTATTGGGATACGGTACACATCTGTTCAGTATTTTAACATAAAGGTGTTTGATTGTGAGGCATTAAAAGCCACAAAATGCAACGGGTTCATCAGACCCACTTTTATGTTAAAATACTGAACAGATGTTTATTGGGATAAGGTAAACATCTGTTCAGTATTTTAACATAAAGGTGTTTGATTGGGAGGCATTAAAAGCCACAAAATGCAACGGGTCCATCACACCCACAAACACTGGCTGAGTAACAACAATATGAACGTTGCATGGAAATTTCTCTGCCAGTTTTTGCATCCCACAGGGATTCTTCTTTTGTGTTTCTGCACCTGCGGTTCCCACACAAGGTTGCAACATTGTTTGTCAACACTGTCTGCTCTCATTTTCTCGCACATTTGACCCTCTGATGTTCTGTGTACCTACACGCTGTCCTCCTCCTGTCTCAGTGTGTGTGTGTGTGTGTGTGTGTGTGTGTGGGGGTGGGGGTGGGGGTGCGTGTGGTACACAGAACATCAATTTCCACACTTCTATTAGCCCCGGGTCCAGTGGACCCGGAGATCTTATATGTAATAGAAATGTGTATGGGGGGTGTATGGTGTGTGTGTTCATTAAATATGTATTCTGATATATGTTCTTCACAGAAAATGAGCCAAAGCCAGTGAGTCTCAGTTTGAAAAATTAATTAATTGTATCATTTTTCTTTTAATAAAAAAATGAAAATGGGTCCCAAAGACCCGAACACCACACAAGGGTTGGGGTTTACCAACATACACATGGCACAGCTGCACTTGCTGGCCTCTGCATAATTACTGTGTTTTCCAGACTATAAGGCGCACTTAAAATACTTTTTTTTTTTCTCTCAAAACTCAACTGTGCACCCAATAACCCGGTGCGCCTAATGTACAGAATAATTCTGGCTTTGCTCACCGACCTCGAAGCAATTTTATTTGGTACATGGTGTAAATCAGTGGTCCTCAACCTTTTTGTAGCTGCGGACCGGTCAACGCTGGGGGGGGGATTTTTTTATTTATTTTTTTTACATAAAGAAATACAATCATGTGTGCTTACGGACTGTATCCCTGCAAACTGTATTGATCTATATTGATATATAATGTATATATTGTGTTTTTTATGTTGATTTAATAAAAAATAAAAAATATATATATATATATATTTCTTGTGCGGCCCGGTACCAATCGGTCCCGGGCCGCGGCCCTGTGGTTGGGGACCACTGGTGTTAATGATAAGTGTGACCAGTAGATGGGAGTCAAACATAAGGGATACATGGTAAGAGGTATGATGGCAATATCACTCAAGTAAACAACACCAACATTTTATATGTTCCATTGAAAATATTACACAGTGCTCAAAAATCTATCAAAATCTGTTAGTACGACTTTGGTAAGCTCGGAAGCCGCTCCGCTTGGTGAATTGTCGGCGCGTTAAACATATGAGTATTATGGTGTGTATTTAAGGTAAGATATATTATCTGCCGTTTTGTTTCTCAATATTATGCAAAAGCAACTTTTCTTACCTTCTGGTACCCGCTGATCTATATTTGGGATCTTCATAAATCCTGAAAAATTGCGTGCGTCTGCCTTTGTAGTCCGTACCGACGACATAGTCGATAGGCTTCTACTTTTTCTCTATCTTCTTGTCATGGGGCATTCAACCTCCGCTGTTCTGTTGCCATTTCTAATATAAAGTAGTGTAAAGTTCTTACTTATATCTGTCCGTAAACTCGCCATGAAAGCGCTAAAACGTATAACTGTGTAGTGAATTTACATTATTCACCCAAGGAACTTTAGTTATTAGTGCTCCGATCGGACAGTTTTTCACGCGGCACATGTTTCCGGATGAGGAGATGCTGCTCCTTTACTGATTTAAGTAAAGTCTGAATGTCATTTAAACAGTTAGCTCCATCTTTTGACACTTCTTCCACTCCTGTCCCTGGACAAGTCGCCACCTCATTGCATGGCCAATACAGATTGACAGACTACATACACACACACGCACACTAGGGCCAACTTAGTGTTGCCAATCAACCTATCCCCACGTTTATGCGGATAGATCACTTAATTAATCGATAACTGCAGCCCTATACTGAACATTTTAAAATTGTTTCTTTTCAAACCAAAATAATTTTGTCATTCTTAAAGGAGAGCTGACACATGGGGAGCTGTACTCTGCCATCAAGAAAGAAAAGGAGCAAACAGAGGCAGGAGACATCAGCAGCACACATTTCAGTGGCGAGATGCACTTTTATGAACTAGTGGAGGACACTAAAGATGGGATCTGGTTGGTTCAGGTAATCTCCCAAATGACTATTGACTACTATATGATTAGATAATATGTATTCTGTTACATCTAAGTCTACAGCCCTTTTTATACTCAACAAAACCACCTGCTGTTGCTTTCATTTTTCATGAGCACGACTGAAAGATCTTAAACTGTTTGTATGTACAAAAAAGGCCTTTTCCTCTCAAATGTTGACAAATCTGTCTAAATCTGTGTTAGTGAGCACTTGTTCTTTGCTGAGATAATCAGCCGCTTCACAGGTGCAAGACACTGATTGGACAGCATGATTTGATGAGTTTGGCTACCACCGCAGGGGTTGCAAATGTTGAGGGAGTGTGCAATAGGGGCCGCAGGAACGTCTATCAAAGCTTTATCATAAGAGGTCTCCAAAGGTGTTTTAAAGAGTTTACAACAGTACATCCAACCTCCACATCCAGCACGTTCACTTCCACTATGTCTGAGACTACCCTGCTGCAAACATCGGTTTGCATAACCAAATCATTTTTGCACAAATGAAAGTGTCTCAGGTTCGCTAATCTGCATGCTTATTACCCTTATCGGGTGTCTCCAACTCCAGTCCGTCGCCTACTTGAGTGTGGTAAAGACAAGTTTCTTTCATTTTGAACAGACGTGGCCCCCCTCTGGGGCCTATTGACTTTTACTGGAAACAGTCTCAAGAAAGGACTTGAAGGTCCCAAAGTACCAAAAAACGGACTTACCCCTAAAAGTCTTGTTTCTTTAAAATGTCTGATATGTACCAAAGAGTCAAAGGCTGGGGCAATGGGCCCTTTTAGGTGCAACCTCATTTATCATTGGGACCATTTTAGTTCTTTTGGGACTTTCCCAGACCCCTCCAGGGCCTAAATGGGTTCAATTTGAGCCTTCTAACCCTACTCTGAGTTGTGGTTTGTTTTTTTGTTAGTTATTTAGTTAGTTAATTCTATCAATTGGGACCTTGTCGATGCTTGGAAATATTTAGTTAAGAGTTGGGGGGAAAAGTATCTCTAACCCTACTGTGAGTGGGTAAATACTCACTTTTGGTGTCATCTGGCACTTTGAATAGGTGCTCACTTGTTCTACGTGTACGGTGTTGTGTGGGTGAACAGTTTGCTGTGTTGTGGATATAGTGGCCCATAGGGTTATGTATGAGCAGGTGCAAGTTATGGACAATGAACACAAATGATTGCATTTTGAATGCACAGCAATAAGGTAACAAGATCCTGAAGCCCATTGTGCCATTCACACAACCATCATGTCATGTTGCAGCATGATAATGCACAGCCCCATATTATTTGTAGACAACTCCTAGAAGCTGAAAGCCATCCCAGTTCTTGTAAGGCCAGCATACTCACTGAACATGTCTAACATTAAGCATGTTTTGGATGCTCTGGATCAGCACATATGACATACGAGACAAATAGTGGTCCCGCACCCAGCAACTAATACAGTAAATCTGCATATTTTGGTGTGGCCTTTTATTTGGCCAATGTAAGACAATGACCGCAACACTCATGCTGTGGCTGGTTTACTGGAATTAGACAGAATAAGCCTTTTCTCTATGCATTTCGAATTGAACGCATAATTATATTTTTGTTAGCACATTTACATTTTGTTAGTATTTTCTTCCAATGTAATATTTCTTAGTCACTTGTATTCACTGCTGTTGTAAATTAGATCATTTAGCCATGGCCCATGATGGTACAGATACAAGTTAAATCACAATGTTTCCCAGTACTTTATCCTTCACAGGCCAACTATTGTAAAGCAACAATAAATTCAACTGTCCAGCTCAGTAAGACTAGCAAAAAATATGTGCTGTGTCAAATACATGTGATACACTGGTACAATAACCGGTGAAAAAAGGTGTATAAACTGTGTGGGCTCATGTTGCACCTCTCCGTCCCTGTCATGTGTCTGTTGATGCAGGTCATTGCTCAGGACCGAGAAGCCCTGCTTGGTAAGTCCAGCTGGGGAAAGATGGTCCAGAAGGTGTCTCAGTTTGGAATCAGAACTGGAACATTTAACTGCTCTCATGACCACAGGTAGGAAGACAGACCTTCACTTATTACCTACCGCTATGCTTTAATCAATCAAAAGAGAAATGAAAATTAAGTCTATCTTTGCCTACTATTTAGCACTACCCCTCTCTGTGAGTACACCTTCTGAGCTCTGGTTCAGCTGAAAACAAAATACAGAAATAGACTGGATATTGAGAATGACCTCAGAGATTAATTTTCAGCTATAGCTCAGTGTCATCAGCATACAAGTGAAAAGAGACCCCATGTTTTCTGCTGATGTGTTCCGCGGGGAGTGTGTTGATTGTAATAAAGGCTGGCCCAAGAACTGACCTCTGAAGGACACCACAGGTGGGACAGTGGAGTGTGATGACATTGCCTCTCTCTGAGGCCACATACTCAGCTCTGTCAGCGAGATATGATTAAACCATTGGAGGATGAGATCCATAGACTCTAGCTGTGGTGTGAGGACAAAACAAGAGAATATTTAAGGTCAAAGGTGGCGGAGATCCAGAAAGATGAGTGTGCAGCCCGGATGTTTTCAGTTTGTTGGTGGTGGCAAAGTATGTTAATGATGGTCAGGTTGTGTTCTGCACAATTAAACAGTAGTTCTGAAAAAACTAGTATCAATGTATTTATTGTGTGTTGGTATTAAAGTAGGGCTGCACGATTTTGAGAAAAAAAACAAATTGCGATTTTTCTCTCCAAAATTGCGATTGGGATTCGATTTGCAATTTTTTTTAATATATTTTTTTTAATATAATATAGGATAATATATTTATATTATCCTCTCTTTAGTCTCTTATTAAGCTACTTGTTAATTTCCTGTTAATAACTACTTACGTTCTGCTGTAAAGCACTTATTTTTAGCTATTTTTAGCTATTAGCATGACTGCTCTCAGTGTGCAACATGCTTAGCCTTATCCTTATTACTTGATAAGGATAATTACGATACTAAGAAATGCATTTTATTTGCCGTAATGGAGGTGATTAGTATTAACTTAAGGGATCGGCTCTACACTGTATGGAGATACATAATTAGCTGTTAGCTTGTCAGCTGTGAAACTAAAAATACATACAATATTAGCCACAGGGGATTTCCGTTTGTGACCGGCATTGAAAGGCATTAATCTTCAATGGCGATCACATACTTTTCCAAGAAAACTGTCCGATACCGATCGTTGGCCGTTCGATCCCTAATAAAAAGGCATTGTTTTTCATTCTTAAAGAAATTATTAGAAAATTGATGGATGGCTTAAGCACCAGCACTGTTTTAAAAAGTAGCAATTATGTATTGATTAAAATGTAAACAATACCTATCATTACTGATGATCAGCTGGAATGAGGTCTGAACAGGATGAGTGATATAAAAAAATGCAAGAATGACCTTTAGAAATAAAACACTTGTGAATGTTAGTAGGAAAGATAAAATTCCATCAGATAAAGCACGTGCCCTACCTATTTTTCACATTTCATCGTCAATGTTGGAGCAAAGACCAAAAAAAAGATATGAATAAAAAGGTTGTTCTGTGCTGTATCCAAAAGGTCGTGTATCAGACGTGGCTGGCAACGTTCTACTCTCATCATGTCGGTTCCGCAGACGTCTGCTTCCAAGGGCAAAGTCATGCTGAAAGAATACAATGGACGTCGCATTGAAACCGAACATATCTTCCGCTGGATGACTTCACATATGTCTCACCGCATTAAGACACTGCGTGATACTGACAAACTACTGGAGGAATGGCGCCCCGACCCACTCCACCCATTGAAGATGTTTCTTTTCGCCCCCTTACCCCAGCCGCCGGTCTTCTTCTCGTCGCTTTCTGTTAAGTTTACCGGCAGGATCGAGTTCATCTTTGTGGACGTAAGTCGCTGGGACAACCAGAGCAGCCTATTAGAGGTTGGTGTGACGCAGAGTGTGGCCTACATCCTGAAAATGCCAGAGGGAATCTACCATTACGGCAATAGGTGATGATTAAATAAGACACTGATCCTGTGTTAATGTCATGTATGTCATTTCTGTCTTATGTTAATTTTTTGCAGTAGTGGTGAGTTCTTGTCAGTAGAAGCCATGGACACCTTCCTGCGTTCAGTCCAGCCTGAGGTCAATGACCTTTTTGTTCTGAGTCTTGTCGTGATCAACTTGCTAGCATGGATGGACCTCTTCATAACACAGGTACATTTCTACTCCTTTGAAGTTGTTAGTCGCAGGTACTATATGAGCTTGTGCGCTCGTGTGTGTGTGTGTGTGTGTGTGTATAAATATATATGTTTGTGTATATATGTGTATGTATATATATATGTGTATGTATATATATATATATATATATATATATGTATATACTAGAGATGTGCGGATAGGCAATTATTTCATCCGCAACCGCATCACAAAAGTCGTCAACCATCCGCATCCACCCGAACTTGAATTTAATCAAAACCGCACCCGCCAGTTGTTATATATCTAATATAGACGATGCAAGGCATTAGTGAGGTTATAAAGCTTTTGCCTGTTAAAGAAAGGAGACTGATCCAATGTAGCAGAGACATTCAATGCGTGCCACGCTGTCACGGCCCAGACGCACACCAGTGCGCAATCATCTGGGAGCCGCGCTGAGCGCACCTCCAAGCGCGTGGAGGTGCGATGTCCCTCGCACCCGCGGCGGCTCCACCCGGGCTCGCGCCCGAGGCTTCAGCGCGCACCGCGGCGGCCATCCTACTCGTCGCGGCCTAGCCCTCGCGGCTCTCGCTGCCGGCGACGGCCGGGTATGGGCCCGACGCTCCAGCGCCATCCATTTTCAGGGCTGGTTGATTCGGCAGGTGGGTTGTTACACACTCCTTAGCGGGTTCCGACTTCCATGGCCACCGTCCTGCTGTCTATATCAACCAACACCTTTTCTGGGGTCTGATGAGCGTCGGCATCGGGCGCCTTAACCCGGCGTTCGGTTCATCCCGCAGCGCCAGTTCTGCTTACCAAAAGTGGCCCACTCGGCTCACCAGAGTGAGCACCACCCATTTCGTGAGCGCACTGCGCGCGGATTGACCCCTGTTACGCGCCCCCAGCAACGGGGGTGGCGGGCAGGTAAGCTGTGCGGGCGGAGCGCGCGGAGTGACCCCTGTTACGAGCCCCCGGCCACGGGGGTGGCGGGCAGGTAAGCTGCTTACCTGCTGCGCGTGACGCCGGCCGCGGCGAATGCGGACGAGGCGGGGTGTCGGTGCGGTGGGCGCGGTGGTGACCCTGGACGTGCGTCGGGCCCTTCTCGCGGATCACCTCAGCTACGGCTCCCGGTGGGGCCCTCTCGGGGGAAGGGGCCTCGGTCCCGGACCCCGGCGAGGCGTCCCTTCTCCGCTCCGTAAAAGTGTCCATCTCTTTTTTTTTTTTCTTCTTCTGTTGTGGCATATGCTGCAGGTGCCTGCTCGTTTTTCGTATGTGGGTAACAACATTTAACTATGTGTATATATTTCCGAATTGGTTTAACTGCCACCCGCCTGAATCTATTTAAAATCAAATTTTGTTTTATTTTAACCGCCCGACCCGACCCGCGGATAAAATCTAATTTTTTTTTATTTCAACCGCTCGACCCGCGGATAATCCGCGGACTCCGCGGTTGTGTCCTTAAACCGCGCATCTCTAATATATACATACATACGTGTGGGTGTGTCCGTATAAGGGCTGTCAAAGACTCGTGATTAATCACCAAAATTTATCGCTTTAATCATGAACACACTTAGATTAATCGTCAATGTGTTCGTAAGTACAAAGATGAGTGACAATAACTCCAGAATCAGAATCAGCTTTATTGTCATTGCGCAGGGTAACGAGATTGAGGCCATTCCATACAGTGCGATGTGTGCATGCAAGAAAACAATGTGTAAATATATAAAAATATAAAAAATTTAGAAGTGCAAAGAAAGGTGTGGCCCACATATGTGACCCTGTACACTCTATACAGTGGGTGAAATGAATATATACATGAATATCTACATGAAAAAAACAGGGTGGTTGGTGGAATGGGTTATTGCACCGAAGAGAAGGCAGTTATGCGGGACTACTCAGTGGCCTAATGGTTAGAGTGTCCGCCCTGAGATCGGTAGGTTGTGAGTTCAAACCCCGGCCGAGTCATACCAAAGACTATAAAAATGGGACGCATTTCTTCCCTGCTTGGCACTCAGCATCGAGGGTTGGAATTGGGGGTTAAATCACCAAAAAATGATTCCCGGGCGCGGCACCGCTGCTGCCCACTGCTCCCCTCACCTCCCAGGGGGTGATCAAAGGGGATGGGTCAAATGCAGAGGACAAATTTCACCACACCCAGTGTGTGTGTGACAAGCATTGGTACTTTTAACTTTAACAATGGGGCAGTCCGTTCAGGGTGGTTATGGCCCTGGGGAAGAAGCTGTTCTTTAGCCTGTTTGTCTTGGTTTTAATGCACCTGTAGCGCTTCCCAAAGGGCTGCATGTGGAACAGGTCAGAGCCAGGGTGGGTGCTGTCCTTGATGATGGCACTGGCTCTGTTGAGGCAGTGGGAGGTGTAGATGTCCATCAGAGAGGGGAGAGGGCAGCCGTCTTGACCACTCTTTGCAGCCTCTCCCTGTCTGCTGCAGTGCAGCTGCCGTACCATACTGTAATACAGTAGGTCAGCAGGCTCTCGATGGACGAGCGGTAGAAGGTCAGCAGCAGGTCAGGCTTCAGGTTGTACTTCCCGAGGACTCTCAGGAAGTGTAGCCGCTGCTGAGCCTTCTTGATAATTGATGTGGTGTTGACTGTCCAGGAAAAGTCGTTAAGAGATGTGGACTCCATTTTTCAAATTTTCCAGCCGGTGTGCTGTAAAATTTCACTCCAAAATACAGCCTGAAAGAACTTTAAATAAAACTGTTACCAAGTTTTGTGCAAAAAAATGACATGCATTCAAGTAAAATGTTTAAAAATATTCCCGAATGATATTCTGACAATAAAATTGCATTTATGTACAAATATTGGGGTCTTTTCTTAAGCAAATTTTAATTATGTAAGCGAGTAATCTCCTGTGATTAATCATGATTAATCCAAATTCCAAAATGTGATTAATCTGATTTTCAAAATTAATCATTTGACAGCCCTAGAATGTGTGTGTGTGTGTGTGTGTGTGTGTGTGTGTGTGTGTGTGTGTGTGTGTGTGTGTGTGTGTGTGTGTGTGTGTGTGTGTGTGTGTGTGTGTGTGTGTGTGTGTGTGTGTGTGTGTGTGTGTGTGTGTGTGTGCATGTTTTATGGTACATATACATTTGAGATCCCCCAGTTTAAAGCCAGTGCCATGACATCACGTCATGTGCAACGGTTTGATTTCATGTGAATCTGTATCTGGTAGTACCAATTTTAAGTACTGAATTGGCTACCCATCCCAACTGCTGGTGCATAACACACACACACAACTCAACATTGCCACAACATTCCCTCACATTGATTGTAACAGGTAATGTTGTAATGATTAGACATCATGTACTCATTGTGTAAGGCATAGAATACAGATTCATATTTGTTTTTTACTCCATGACCACTTCATGTACCGTACATATTTAAGAAATGTTTTTTTTTTAAACGTTCTCTGTTGGACAGGGAGCAACAGTGAAACGGTTTGTTGTCCTCATCCGAACACTTGGAACCTACAACTCCATTTTGTTGTTGTCCTGGCTTCCAATTATGGTAGGAAATGTTTTATTTTTGCACAAAACTTATTATTAATTGATGCAAGTGCACTATACACTGTTTATACTATGGAGTGTCATATTTAGGATATTGATATAAGTCAAATATAAGCAAAAAACACAACAGATTAAATGTGGTTGCATGTAAAATGTGTGATATAATCTTCGATACAAGCAGTTCTGCCAAATTACCCTGACTTCCCCTCTCAGGTGTTTCCAAGCACGGCACATATGGTTTCTTTTTAATGGCAGAATCCTCTAAATACCGTATTTTTCGGAGTATAAGGCGCACCGGCCGAAAATGCATAATAAAGAAGGAAAAAAACCATATATAAGTCGCACTGGAGTATAAGTCGCATTTTTTGGGGAAATGTATTTGATAAAACCCAACACCAAGAATAGACATTTGAAAGGCAATTTAAAATAAATAAAGAATAGTGAACAACAGGCTGAATAAGTGTACGTTATATGACGCATAAATAACCAACTGAGAATGTGCCTGGTATGTTAACGTAACATATTATGGTAAGAGTCGTTCAAATAACTATAACATATAGAACATGCTATACGTTTACCAAACAATCTGTCACTCCTAATCGCTAAATCCCATGAAATCTTATACGTCTAGTCTCTTACGTGAATGAGCTAAATAATATTATTTGATATTTTGCGGTAATGTGTTAATAATTTCACACATAAGTCGCTCCTGAGTATAAGTCGCACCCTCGGCCAAACTATGAAAAAAACTGCGACTTATAGTCCGAAAAATACGGTAGATCTGCTACTGGATCTGAATGTGTACCTAATAGATACAGTAATACCTAGGGGTGTCTCGATACAACTTTTCAGGAATCGTACATACATACTAGGGGTGTGGGAAAAAATCGATTCGAATTCGAATCGCGATTCTCATGTTGTGCGATTCAGAATCGATTCTCATTTTTTTTTAAATCGATTTTTAATTTTTTTAAATTTATTTATTTATTTTTTCATTTTTTTTAAATGTTTTATTTTTTTAAATTTATTTTTTAAATTAATCAATCCAACAAAACAATACACAGCAATACCATAACAATGCAATCCAATTCCAAAACCAAACCCGACCCAGCAACACTCAGAACTGCAATAAACAGAGCAATTGAGAGGAGACACAAACACGACACAGAACAATCCAAAAGTAGTGAAACAAAAATGAATATTATCAACGGTATCAATATTAGTTACAATTTCAACATAGCAGTGATTAAAAATCCCTTATTGACATTATCATTAGACATTTAAAAAAATAAAAATAAAAAAAGAACAATAGTGTCACAGTGGCTTACGCTTGCATCGCATCTCATAAGCTTGACAACACACTGTGTCCAATATTTTCACAAATATAAAATAAGTCATATTTTTGGTTCATTTAATAGTTAAAACAAATTTACATTATTGCAATCAGTTGATAAAACATTGTCCTTTAAAATTATAAAATTACAAAAATCTACTACTCTGCTTGCATGTCAGCAGACTGGGGTAGATCCTGCTGAAATCCTATGTATTGAATGAATAGAGAATCGTTTTGAATCGGAAAAATATCGTTTTTGAATCGAGAATCGCGTTGAATCGAAAAAAAATAGATTTTGAATCGAATCGTGACCCCAAGAATCGATATTGAATCGAATCGTGGGACACCCAAAGATTAGCAGCCCTAATACATACTATTTATTACCAACAGTCTGAAATGGACTTGTCCTGTATTTGAATTGTTTAAGTGGAGTGGTAATTAGTTTTTTGGTGACCCCTACCGGTCACAATAATTCATGAAGTTAAGCTCATGACGCAGTAAGATGTGTGATGTGGACACGTTTGTTACTCGATACTCGAAGCTAATATGCTTCTGCCTGGGAGAATTTTTATGTGTAAGTAATCTGCAACTATAATTATTTGATACTTATTTATATTAACAAATGTGCTGTTTTAGATTGCAATATTGTTCAGTTAGGCCATGTATTACATGTCTAGCTTGTGTGCTGTGTGTACTTGGTTGTGTAGCTGCCAGCTTCTAGTAGCCTATAGCCTACCATGTTTACCTTTTGTAAATGACTTGAGTAAAATACAAGAAAAGACCAACCTTGTGTGCTTATTAAAGGACATTTAGATGTTAACTGGCTGTACAGCTTTGCACAAGTAAACACACTGCAGGACTGCTTGTATCAAATAATATATCGGATCTGATACTTGCTTTTTTGCTGACATGGGACCAATGTGCGATTGGAACACCCCTAGTATTAAGCAGGTAGTAAACATCTCCTTGTTGTCCCCGCACAGGCTCTGGTCCAGCTGTCATACCTGCAAAGTCTGTACGGTTACAGTCTGAAGCTGCTTCGTTATGCTGACACCACCACCTTAGCCAGCTTACTGAGAACTGACTGGACATTCTATTCGTCCCACCCAGCTCTCTTCTTGTCTACCTACCTGGCTCACGGCCTGTTGGTCGATTATTTTGAAAAAAAACGTCGCTGCGGCAACAGAAGCCAAGAGGACAGCAGCACGAACTTGGAGTGGCTGGCCAGTTTGTGGGAATGGTACACATCTTATCTGCTCCACCCGATCGCATCACTGCAACAGGCACCATCAGACTGGGAGGACGACCCCAACTTCCTTCTAGAGCGTCTGGCTTTCCCCGATCTCTGGCTCCGCCCACTAGTGAGCATGGACTACATTAAAGCGTTGCCCACCTGGAAGTTTGGCTGCGGCGCCGCTGACCCACCAGACGGCGAGCCCAACGACAACGCTGCGCAAAGCAGCGAACATCAGGACAGCGACGTGACGTCCGAGTGTGATTGTGGAAACACAGACGATGGCGTGTTGGACAAGCGCAGTGACTGGTCCGGTTGGCCCTGCAACATGCTGCAGTGCTCCGAGTGTGTGGTGTGTTTGGAGACCTTTGTGAGGGAGGAGCTTCTGATGGGTCTGCCCTGCGGTCACGCCTTCCATCAGCACTGCATCGTGGTGTGGCTGGCTGCGGGACGACACTGTTGTCCTGTGTGTCGCTGGCCCAGCTGCAAGAAGAAGGAACAGCCACTTGTGCACAGCAGTCCAAGGGAAGAACCTTAATCAACAGCAGCCTTGCAAATGTCTTCTCTTTTAGGTTTAATAGTACTGGAAGTTAAGTGTGCATAGTAGTAAAGAACGACAAAGCTAACCTTCTCTCATCCGTGTGATCCATGTCTGTGCTAAGAGGCACAATTTTGTCCGCTAATAAAAATGTACCAGCCAGTCAGCAGTGTTTCCCTTCGAGGTTTAGCTTGTAGTAGGAGTAGGAATGCTGGATCAACATGTTGTAACATTATGCCGATGCCATAAATACGTGGCTCGAATGGAACTATCTGTTGCATGTTGAGCAACTAGTGCTCCTGAGCATGCTCCGAACGCAAATGAACTGCTCTCAATCTCATTTTTATATCTTAAAGGGGAACATTATCACAATTTCAGAAGGGTTAAAACCATTAAAAATCAGTTATTTTATTTTTCAAAGTTTTTTTCAAAATTTTACCCATCACGCAATATCCCTAAAAAAAGCTTCAAAGTGCCTGATTTTAACCACCCGTCCATTTTCCTGTGACGTCACATAGTGAAGCCAACACAAACAAACATGGCGGAAAGAACAGCAAGCTATAGCGACATTAGCTCGGATTCAGACTCGGATTTCAGCGGCTTAAGCGATTCAACAGATTACGAATGTATTGAAACGGATGGTTGTAGTGTGGAGGCAGGTAGCGAAAACGAAATTGAAGAAGAAACTGAAGCTATTGAGCCATATCGGTTTGAACCGTATGCAAGCGAAAACGACACGACAGCCAGCGACACGGGAGAAAGCGAGGACGAATTCGGCGATCGCCTTCTAACCAACGATTGGTATGTGTTTGTTTGGCATTAAAGGAAACTAACAATTATGAACTAGGTTTACAGCATATGAAATACATTTGGCAACAACATGCACTTTTTCATCAATTAATATATTCTGTAGACATACCCTCATCCGCGCTCTTTTCCTGAAAGCTGATCTGTCCAGTTTTGGAGTTGATGTCAGCAGGCCAGGGAAGCTAGGGTCGATATTCTTCACTTGATCATCTTCGGTGGCATAAGGGACGGTGTGAGCCAAGACATCCAGGGGGTTTAGCTCGCTCGTCTGCGGGAACAAACTGCCACCATTGCTTGCCGTGCTACCGAGGTCCTTTGTCCCTGAATTGCTCACACACTCCGGCAGATTCAATGGGGGTCTGGCGGCAGATTTCTTTGACTTTATCGTTGGAAATGCATCTGCTTTGAGTGTCGCAGGATATCCACACATTCTTGCCATCTCTGTCGTAGCATAGCTTTCGTCTGTAAAGTGTGCGGAACAAACGTCCAATTTCTTGCCACTTTCGCATCTTTGGGCCACTGGTGCAACTTGAATCCGTCCCTGTTCGTGTTGTTACACCCTCCGACAACACACCGACGAGGCATGATGTCTCCAAGGTATGGAAAACAGTCGAGAAAACGGAAAATAACAGAGCTGATTTGACTCGGTGTTTGAGAAAATGGCGGATTGCTTCCCGATGTATCGCTCCGAGAGCGAATACTAGAAATGCGTTTAATTCGCCAAAATTCACCCATTTAGAGTTCGGAAATCGGTTAAAAACATATATGGTCTTTTTTCTGCAACATCAAGGTATATATTGACGCTTACATAGGTCTGGTGATAATGTTCCCCTTTAAAAATTATGTCATTTACAGTCAAGTCAAATGTAGGGCTCACAAGAAGTAAAGGTTTCATTGATTTATATTTATTGTATAATATTGATTTGATATACTTTAATTAAATCCAATATATGAAAACCTTCCGACTTTTTAATGATACTGTTTTTTTCCCCAATTAATTCCAGGAATGTAATCGAAATTATATGTTTCAGTTGAAAATATGCGTCATGAAGTGTGGGGAAAAACATGTCACACAAACTAATGTTTAGGATTAACATAAATATGAACAGTAATTCAAACTAGACACTAGGGATGATGTTTGATAAGAAATTATCGAGTTCGAGCCCATTTTCGAATCCTCTTATCGAACCGATTCCTTATTGATTCTCTTATCGAATCCAGATAGGTTGTTGTATATGAAAAAAAACACAATATTTGGTTTAACAAAAGCTCTGTTTTATTTTTATAAGAAAAAAATAAAATAAAATAAATAAATATTGACTGTTATCCCCTTAAAAATAGAAAAATAAAAATACTGACTGTTGTTACCCAAAGTATGTTAAGTGGGATTTTTCAGAAAAACAAATATATACAGTAACACAAAAACAATCTGTCTCTGTGATCACTATAGGTGTATAAATAATAATATAGTGTTAAATAAAATCAGTCTTTTGGGCACAAAACTGAAAATAATACAGCTCTCCAAAAAGTGCACTTCTGCTGCTATTGGAACATACTAGTCATCAACAATTGAGAACAGAGAAATGGATATTGGAACAGTGTAGGTCTGACTTGGTAGGATATATATATATAGAGAGAGAGAGAGAGAGAGAGAGAGAGAGAGAGAAAATATCTGCATTTGATTGTTTACATTTGATTATTAACAATCCGGGGAGGGTGTTAGTTTAGGGTTGTAGTTACCTGGAGGTGAACTTTTATTGCGGTTTGAAGGAGGATAGAGATGCACTTTCTTTTATACCTGTTGGGAGTGCATTCCACATTGATGTGGCATAGAAAGAAAATGAGTTAAGACCTTTATTAGTTCGGAATCTGGGTTTAACGAGGTTAGTGGAGCTCCCCCTGGTGTTGTGGTTATGGCGGTCACGTTAAGGAAGTAGTTTGACATGTACTTCGGTATCAGGGAGGTGTAGCGGATTTGGAGAAGTGGGTAGGAGTGAGGTGGGATCTGGGGTGGAGGTCTAGAAGTAATCTGACTAGCTTGTTCTGGGATGTTTGGAGTTTAGATTTGAGGGTTTTGGAGGTGCTAGGGTACCAGGAGGTGCATGCGTAATCGAAAAAGGGTTGAGCGAGAGTTCCCGCCAGAATCCTCATGGTGCTTTTGTTGACCAGAGAGGAGATTCTATAGAGAAATCTCGTTTGTTGGTTAAATAAATGATAAATGGGTTATACTTGTATAGCGCTTTTCTACCTTCAAGGTACTCAAAGCGCTTTGACAGTATTACCACATTCACCCATTCACACACACATTCACACACTGATGGCGGGAGCTTGGTTGACCTTTTTGATTAACTTGGTTGCCATTTTATCACAGGAAAGATTAGCTCTCTGACTCCTTGGCTTATAAACACAGTGAAAACTAACACGACACAAAAAAAAAAAGCTCACACAGGTAGAAGTGTCATGTGACTGGCCCGAGTGAATTCCACATTCGACACGGACATTACACGGACGTTGTCTCCCCCTGTCATGTGGAAGACAGCTGTTCTGTCGATGTCTGCAACCCACGGCTACAGAGCATGCGCGCTCATGCGCACAAACGCAAATATTTCAACTATTCAACTATTTTCCTTGAACAAAATACCCATCAAGGGTCTGGGAGGGGGGGGGGGGGGGGGGGGGTTACGGAAACAGCTGGCAGTTTAGTTTTCAGAATTTTTGTGTTAAATTGTGAATTGAATTGTGAATTATATTATATAGCGCTTTCCTCTAGTGACTCAAAGTGCTTTTACATAGTGAAACCCAATGTCTAAGTTACATTTAAACCAGTGTGGGTGGCACTGGGAGCAGGTGAGTAAAATGTCTTGCCCAAGGACACAACGACAGTGACTAGGATGGCGGAAGCGGGGATTGAACCTGGAACCCTCAAGTTGCTGGCACGGCCACTTTCCCAACCGAGCTATACCGCCCCCATTGACATTGCTTTTTACAACATTATATTGTTAGTGGACAAACAGTACAAGTTATTTTTTTATACTGGCAACTTAGCTGCCAGTTTTTCTATCGTAAAAACAAATGTACCGTCTTTCCATTTACAGTAAAACACCGTTAAAAACAACAACCGTAGATTTTACAGTCAAAAACCGGCCACTAAGTAACAGAATTTTAAACGCATAGTAGTTAGTAGTTTTTTTCAATTTACAATAATATGCTGTAAGAACAATGCAAAAATGTATTGTCATTTTTATTAATTTGATGTGTATGCTATAAAGTTAAGTGTTTTTATTTAGGCAATAACATGTTTGGAAAGTATGATAATATACTGTAATATTTGTTGCAATATTGGACACTAATAAAGTTGAAAAGGTATGCAATTTCAAGCAGTACATATATTTTTTCTGTCAAATTGAAAAAAATCAATTACATTTAGTGGGAAAATTATTTGACACATATCATTTCCAGGTGTTTGCGGGCCGGATAAAATTATGTCTTGGGCCAGATCTGGCCCCCGGGCCTTGAGTTTGACACCTGTGACTTAGAGTGTCTGTGGCTGCAACTATATGCACTTGATTGAAAGCAGCTCCCTTTTGTAGACTGTGAAGACGTTGTCCCCCCACAAGCTGAGGTGGGTAGAGTACCCCAAAATTGAGTATGGTACTTAAAGAGTGTGGTAATTAAGAGCGGTGGTGTTCAAACTGCGGCCTGCCGGCATCTTCAATTTGGCCCGCAGGACGGCACGTTCTAGTGATGAAAAATAGCGAGCGTTGTGATGCATTTTTGAAATTATTGCGCCGTGTATGCTTAAAATTATAAATATGAAATGTTATTATAAAAGTGCTCGTTACTACATTACTTATAAACTTACATCATGTATATAAAACCCTAATGGAGGTGTTTGGATGTTTTTGGGGGGCTTTATAAGCAGAATAGAACAGCTCCTACAGGCTCCATTGTAAGCAGACATTTGATCGCATTTATTTAATATTTAGAATGCATTAAAAAACATCCATCGTTGTGTCTCTTACAATTAACGAGAGGCAAAATTCCCCCCAAAAAGTGCATTTCACAAATTGATGCATTTTGTTGTCCTTTAGTATTTTTTTTAATGACGTTCTTTTATTTCACAAATAATATATCATTAAAATATTCTTTAAATGATAAAAACTTCCTGAAGTATGCATTATTGCGTATTAAGCGAAGTAAGTGCAGTCTCTCTCCCATGCACCTTCAGCGGTAAAAACAACAACAAAAATGGTGTGAATGTAGATGCACTGAACGACTGATTCTAAAATGCCCGTACAAGTGGTTAATGTCTCCTGCATGTTTGAAAACATAACAAAATGCCACAGGTAGGAGCATGATAACATGAATGTGCAGTAAATAAGAGTCTCTCCGGGTGATGCCCCATATAGTACACGCAAAATCCTAATTTAAATAAGGCGGTCTGCACCACTTTTCAAATACCCACTGTCAGGCTTGTCCCTGACAGTTTGACTGTGTTTTAGTTTTTCCTCTGCGTTTGTCTTAGTTTCCTGTCAGCGCTTTTATTTTGTCTTCATTTCCTGATTGTCTCCCTGAGTGCTGCTTCCCCTCAGCTGTGGCTGATTGGCACCTGGCCACACTTGGTGTCAATCAGCCAGCTGCTATTTAAACCTGCCTTCCCCTCCAGTCAGTGCTGGATTATTGTCATTGTCGTTGTCACTACTACCTGTCATAATACTTGTCGTTGTAGCTCTGTCTACTTTTGTTCACTCTGCTCATGTCATAGTTCCTTCGTGTCACAGTAAGTGTTTTTGTTTCTTGTCGACAGTTAGCCTTTGTGCTATTTTAGTTCATAGCCAAGTTTGTTCTCCGCCTTTTGTTTGTACCCATTTGTTTGTTTTTTTGCTATAGTGTTAAATTAAATCATGTTTTCCTGAACAAAGCCTGCCATCTCTGCATCTTGGGGTTTGTCACCAACATACTCTGACACCCACAGTCTTGGTAAATCACACGCAACACGCCGACTAAGGCCATGTCCACACAAAGACGGATACTTAATAAACGCATAATTATCTCTGCGTTTAGGCCTCTTGTCCACACGCAGACGCATACTTTTGTCTTTAAAAATGCAGACTTTTACAAACGCTGACCAAAGTGTAGAGTTCCAAAACGCTCCGCTTAGCGTATGCGTGTACACGGAACAAACAGAGACTTGTGATGATGTCACGGTTGTGCTCTGTCATTTCCAAGCTCAACAACACTGCCTTGCTGCCTTTAAACACATTATAAGAGAATTTACTGTATGTTTAAATGTAAATATGCTGCTATTTTTACTCAACATTATTAAAAAAGACACATCAAAATGGGCTTTGTGACACTCCCGCCGGCGTTAATGACAGTCAGCTGTTTTGGATACGATCAATGTGGAAGCTACCTGATGGAACAACTTTGACAAGCAAGACTTTTTGCTGTGTGTCATAAGAAAGGTACAACATTATCTTATGAAATAATGTACACTTCACTGCACATGTAATATATCACCATGTTGCTGAACATGTTATGATTCTATGAGTGTTGGGTTTCAGCAGCACAGGCGTGCATTCGCTCTTTAATAATGTTCCCAGGGCTCTGTGTACTTGCAGGCTGTTTTTAAAGGGGAACATTATCAAAATTTCAGAAGGGTTAAAACCATTAAAAATCAGTTCCCAGTGGCTTATTTTATTTTTCAAAGTTTTTTTCAAAATGTTACCCATCACGCAATATCCCTAAAAAAAGCTTCAAAGTGCCTGATTTTAACCATCGTTATATACACCCGTCCATTTTCCTGTGACGTCACATAGTGATGCCAATAAAAACAAACATGGCGCATAGAACAGCAAGGTATAGCGACATTAGCTCGGATTCAGACTCGGATTTCAGCGGCTTAAGCGAAATTGAAGAAGAAACTGAAGCTATTGAGCCATATCGGTTTGAACCGTATGCAAGCGAAACCGACGAAAACGACACGACGACCAGCGACACGGGAGAAAGCGAGGACGAATTCGGCGATCGCCTTCTAACCAACAATTGGTATGTGTTTGTTTTTAAGTGTTGTAATGTTTTTAAGCTAAATTATTGGTCAACACAGTTTATGTATAATAATTTACGTAAAACCGCGAGTAATGAATAAAGTTTTCATCAATTAATTTATTCTGTAGACATACCCTCATCCGCTCTCTTTTCCTGAAAGCTGATCTGTCCAGTTTTGGAGTTGGCCAGGGAAGCTAGGGTCGATATTCTTCTCTTGATCATCTTCGGTGGCATAAGGGACGGTAGAAGCGGTGTGAGCCAAGACATCCAGGGGGTTTAGCTCGCTCGTCTGCGGGAACAAACTGCCGCCATTGCTTGCCGTGCTACCGAGGTCCTTTGTCCCTGAATAGCTCACACACTCCGGCAGATTCAATGGGGGTCTGGCGGCAGATTTCTTTGACTTTATCGTTGGAAATGCATCTGCTTTTAGTGTCGCAGGATATCCACACATTCTTGCCATCTCTGTCGTAGCATAGCTTTCGTCGGTAAAGTGTGCGGAACAAACGACTGACCATTTTCGTCGGCTTTCCCCACACCCTCGTATTTTGAACAAATTTCGTCCAATTTCTTGCCACTTCTCACATCTATGGGCCACTGGTGCAACTTGAATCCGTCCCTGTTCGTGTTGTTACACCCTCCGACAACACACCGACGAGGCATGATGTCTCCAAGGTACGGCAAACCGTCAAAAAAACGGAAAATAACAGAGCTGATTTGATTCGGTGTTTGTAATGTGTTTGAGAAAATGGCGGATTGCTTCCCGATGTGACGTCACGTTGTGACGTCATCGCTCCGAGAGCGAATAATAGAAAGGCGTTTAATTTGCCAAAATTCACCCATTTAGAGTTGTGAAATCGGTTAAAAAAATGTATGGTCTTTTTTCTGCAACATCAAGGTATATATTGATGCTTACATAGGTCTGGTGATAATGTTCCCTTTTAAAGATAATGTACCCGGTACATGTCATTGTACGTCTTAAGTATATCAAAATAAACATAATAGGAGGTGTAATGCCACCAAGTCAGATATTGCTGCTTTTTCCAGGCTTCTGATTGGACAAAATGTGCATGACAGCAGGTGTATGTTTGTGTGTAGACATAGACAGTTATAAAACTACACTTGTGTGGATGGAGATTGTTTTAACCCCAAATATGTGTTTTTGAAACTCTCTGTGTTCGTGTGGTCATGGCCTAATAGTAGACACTATTTTATAGGTTGCACATGCTGCTTAGTGTGTGGTATTTGGATCTTGGTAAATCAGGCCTTTACTGTTGCTAACAACCAAATTCCACAAAGAAGGCAATGTTACTACTTTATTAGCACAGGAAAAAAGTACGATAGAGCAGCGTGTACACATGATGCCCCCGTCACATTTTGGCCTACCCCCTCATACATGCCTGCCTAGAACCGGCCCTGCATCGTCAGAAAGCATGTTGTTTCAACGTTGTATTTGTGTTGTAAAATATTGGTTGGAAAATGACCAGAATTCAATGGTCAAATCAACGTCGGAACCCAACATTGAATAAACGTTGTCAAAAAGCAAGTTGTTCCAACGTTAGGTTTGAGTTGCTCAATGTCAGGACCTAATTCAACAAGATCTCAATGTCGTTTTATTGTCTCATGCCTGCTGGGTTATATCAGATCTTTACTCGTAACAATAATTTTCAAGAAATAGCAAGTGTCGTCACCCAAAATTGACAGCGTGGAAGACCAAGGTTGCACATTTGAAACAACCCATAGCAAAAATGTGCTTGCTCATCTGTTGCTTAATCTCGTATCTTGAGAACATTTTGAGCTTCTCATATCTGTCTAATTCTGTGATCAATTGTTTCTCTTTTATTGCTCCTAAGGGACCCTTAGGAGCAATAAATAAGCTAAAAAGAGACAAGACATCACTGAGACAAAGGAGGTTGAGTTGAGACAACCATTTGAGCAATATTTGAGAAGTGGGATACACTGAGGAGAGCTCATATATGTATGCCACTGATCTCAATTATGTCTCATTTATTTTGAAGGAGAATTAAAGAGAAAGAAATGAGATGTATGAGCAATAAAAGAGATCTTATGTATGTCTCTTTCATGTCTTGATTATTTCTCTTAAATGTCTTAACAAAGCCATCATATCTCAAATTTGAGAATAATGAGAACAAATTTAAATATTCGTTATCTGACTTAATTAGAAATAACACTAAAAAAATACTCAAATATTGAGCGGTGTATCACTTTATTTGGCTACACACAAATACAAAATATAAGATATGAAAATAGATTAAATACAACAATTTAAATGTAGTTAATTAGTACATACATAATGTACATATTGACATTCACAATAATTAAAACAACATAGAAAACAATATACAAAAAATAAAACAAATACAAAACTAAATGAATTTAACATTAAGTACTCACTTTGTTGTTGTGAAAAAGTCCGGTGTAGTTTTTTTTAACTCCTTGTTGAGCAAACCATGTACCGTAGTTTAAAAAAACACCTGACTTAATCTCAGTAAGAGGGCGAGTAAATGACTAAATTTCCATTTTGGAAATATTCCAAGGAAAAACTGAAATACATTTATAAAATTGTAACCGTGGTGTTTGGAACTGGTCTACATATAAAAAATAATCACACATTGAACACCAAGGATACTTAACATTTTTTACCTCAGGGCCCGACCAACTTTTCCACTACAGAGGGGTCTGGGACCCACTCAAATACAAACACTGAATTAGTCATCTTACACTAAAGTGTATTACAACTGAGTACCATTGCGGCCCATATGGACGGACCACAGCTAAGAAACAGATATTTATTGGCGGCCCCCAAGGGTATTCGCAGCCAAACAGTGGGCCCCAGCCCTATGATTAAGAAACACTGTTGTAAACAATAGAACAGCCTCCTGCGATAACAATATAACATTTGGTACATAAATGATCATTAAAACATTTTGAAATTGGTTACAAAAGCTACTAATATACCTGATTATGTAAGCAGTAACATACTGCGTCATTTCCGTTTTTTATTTGGAAACAGCTTTGTACTGTGAAGGGATATTAGCCGCTAGCTTGTTAGTGAGGTTGCATCAGTGCCAATTTTGCGAGACACAGCACAGCTCAATATGCATTGTCACAGTATAACGTGGTACTAAAAGCTACATCATAGGGCATTTTTATACAATATATACTGCGCAACCCCAGACCAAAATATCAACATGTTTACAAAGGAAACATCCTACCCCAGAATGAACTTGGCAGGTACAAGGGCCTACTTAAAACCTGCTCTTGCCCAACATTTGTTTACCAAAGCTTGCTTGAGCTTGGCCTCCTCAATATTGTCCCAATCAGGAAGGGTACCGCATCTCAGGACATACGCTGTAAGGCAAGAACATAATAATCAGGCATTCGTAATTTTGCCACATCCGAGTTTCTACAGGTATCAAATCTATGCAATGCAATAATAATAATAATGCAAATCTAATTTAATGCTTTTTAACGCCATTTTTTTGGTACTTATAAAAATGTAATGCCCATGTGCGACTGCATATAGTTATTATATATAGTCAAAAGCCTACAATTATCTGTATACACACAGTTGTAAGCATTAGACAAGTTAATTAGTTGAAAAGTTTAGATTAACTGTTACTCTCTCGTGTATTAGAATTGGCTTACAAAACTGTTTACTTGGAGAATGTATTTTTATTTATTTATTTTTCTTGAGTAGCATATAGTGTTTTGACTGTGTGCATGGCCGTAGAATGGCCAATTAAAAGGTTCCGTCCATCAAAATATTTAAAGGAGAACTGCACTTAAGCCCTCTAAACAAACATCCAATTCTGCATCAGATGATCAATATAATATACCCATAAGCCATTTTTTTAGTTGTGTCTGTTTAAAACATGCTGTAAATATATATATATATTCTCTGAAAATGTCTTATAATAGCCACAAACTGGAGGATACCATTTTACAATTACAATTTGTTTTAAAATAGTTAAAAGGTTTTATAGAATAATAAATGAACATCATACTAGGATTGCAAATTATGCATGTTTGGACATGGATGATCGATTTAAACATTTTAGAAAAATACAGAACGGTATTTGGAAAAATGCCAATAAAATGCATTAAAAAAAAGCTATGTCAATTATATTAATTTGCCGATATTGAATATATTGTATTTTACACCCTCTCTGTTGTTTAAAATGTTTACAGTAAATAGCAAGTTATGTATCAAGTATCCAGCAGCTGAAGGAACTTTTATTAATTTATTGTGGGAACGTCAGAGAATTGTGTGGTCTGCTGTAAAAATTGCCTTGTTTGTCCATCCTAAGCCATAACTTGAGGCGCCTGCGTCACGACAGTTGCTAATGTTAACCTAGTTAGCTCATATGTGTTGAAGTGGAGGTGATTGAAATAAACGAGTCGTGTATGAAAAAAGCTCAGCTTCCCCATTATCCTGACATGATGTCCCAGTTAAGGACTACACGCCTACAGTGACCAAAGAATAGAAAAGTTTAGGCCCCCAGAGCAGTTTCATTGTGCCGTATTGAGGCAGTGCTTTTGTCGCGTTCCCACCTTACAATACCTCTTGTATGCAGTTTGGCAGCTTCAGACACAGACAGATGTAGCAATGTCGAGGTTCTTAAGTTAATTTTAATTTAAAAATTTTTTTTCGGCCATGTCCTACAATTGTATTACATTTTTTAAATGCCTCTGGACAACGCTTTTAATGCTTTTTATTGCCATTTAAGGCCTTAATTTACACAAAATCCATTTAATGACTTCATGCCTTGTGGAAACCCTGCACATACAGTACACTAATACACACAACCACACTTCAAGTTGATGGACATAACACTATATTGCTTATCACAATGCTAGTTTTTTGGCCAATCACAAACTGTAATTATGTAACATTCAGTTATGCTTCTCGTGTGCTATAATCGATAAGGGATCAAACTTTCTCGTATTGAACTTCTATTTAATTATTGTTACACAATTTTGGCCTGAAAACACCCTCAGTTTGGGAAAACTTACTTAGGATTTCTTCAACTTTTTTCCGGTCAAGGATGCGCTTTCCTGTTCCTGCAGGTTTGTTTCCAGGGCGACCAAAAGCGACAGCATTTTGACACTCCTCAACTGTAAAAAAGTGGTCAAAAAGTGCGTGGAATAAACGCATGCAATTGGGCTTTGAAGCATGACTCATGGCAGCAAGGCGGAACAAGGACATGAATACGCCGCTCTCAGGAAAGAGCTCCTGCTAGCCCGATTGTTGAGGAGGGCCGTCGCTGTATTTGTCACTAACGAGGTCGCAGAGAGTTTGGAGTACTCTGACTTGGTCCGGATCTGAAAGGGAAAAAATAGCACAAACAATACCCGAATGAGAAAATAATGTGTTCAAGGCCAAATAACAAATTTACGTAAACAAAATAATTACATCATGAATAAATTAGCATTAATTACTTGCCTATTTTCAAGAGGACTTCTTCGATTTGTTGCTTTTCTCGCAGGATTTTTTCGAACTCCTCCCAACATCCATCACATGGCGTCCATGATTTTTCTGCCTGCGGTCGATATGAGATAGTGTCCTCGACAGATGGGTTGCCTGCATCTCTCCTGTCAAAAGAGATGAGAAATACTGAACTACAAAAAAATTACTGAAATGACCCACATTTTAACCTCCAGCGGCCAAAGTGGACCTTAGTCTATGTACAGTGAGGAGAACAAGTATTTAATAGACTGCAAAATATAAAACAAAACAAAAAATCACATTGTATGTTTTCAGGTAATTTGCATTTTTTTTTCCATGGAATTGATCACCAAGAAACCTCTATTGGGAGTATATTTGAAGTATCAAATATGGATATCATGCAAAAAGATGCACATTAATTACTTTTAAAAAAATTCATACAATGTGATTATGGATTTTTGTTTTGGATTCTATCACTTACAATTGAAGTGTACCTATAATGATAATAATAATAATAATAAAAGTAACAGACCTCAAACTACAAAATCAGCAGTGTATAAATGATTTGTTCTCCTCACTCTATGATGGACGGTACCAATAATGAAAATAAATGTACCATGACCAAAATTGACCATATCTACAATCATTCTGTACAGTACTCCTAAACAAAAACATTTCACATCAAAGACAAAGGAACTGGACCAATACTGAAGATGAAATCTTCTTGAAATAGACAACTCACTTAGTCAACAATACCAACAGATTAGGACAGATTTTACAATATTAAGTTATACATAACATTGACTATCCCCAAAAAGTTATTACTTTATATATCTCAGGATTATTTATGAAATGTACAATTAAGTATAAACTGTCAAACCAGTACTTATATTTGGATTAAACAATGTTTTTAAACTATGGCATATTGAGATTTCCGCCTTAACTACTTTCTTTCACACAGGAAGTACAGGCATGTGAGCACCCTTTGACAAAAGAGGAAAATTTACAAAAAAGAGGAACATTTCTATCTGCACGTAGTGCTCCCACGCAAGCCCCGAAAATATTTTTTAAGAATCAATACTACATAGCCCTGGGCCAATAAAACAATAAATATATATCGCAATAGACACATAATGATATAAATATTAAATGTGTTCGATAAAATATTTGAGCAAGCAAGATTCGCTGCATGAGGTCACTCGCGCTTTGGGAACCCAGGAAACAGAAAACAGGAAGTGTCACTGAGCAATGGGAGGGACATGCTATAACAGACAATCAGTTAACGGTATTTACTGAGCAATGGAAGGGATACGCCAACAGCCAATCACGTAACAGTATCAACAACAAGTAAGCTAGCTCGATGATGCTAATTATGCTAACTAGCAAGCTTGTTTTGGTTTCCCTGTCCTGAAATTCAGTGCGGCGTTTAGGCAAGAGCAACAGCAAGTACCTGCGGCCGAGGCGAGCGTTCCATAAATTTTGTTTGGATCCTATTTTTTGATATTGTTTACTTAATTCATCCATGGAACTTTTGTTACTGTTGAAAGCTCCGGATCGGACAGGTTTTCACGGGACACATTTCTGGTGTTGTGTGTTGCTCTGAGAACCCACGGGTGTTTAGTTAATGCTCAATTGCTGATAAGAAAGCAAAGTTAGCTCTGTTTTTTGACACTCATCCTTCAACCCCCATCCTTACACTACTTGTATTTATATTTTTATATATTTTAATTTATATTTAATATTTAAAAATGAGGAATTTATATTTTGACGTGAAACTGAATGTTAAAAAACGTAGATTTCTTCTGTTAAGAAAGTATATATTGTGTAACTATTTTTTTTCCTCAATAAAACTTGTTTATAAAATTTCAGTGTGTGTTCAAGTACTTCTTGAGCACATTTATCAATACTGTAATAACAATTGTAACCATGACATGAAATGTTAATTTTTTTACTCCCTAGTTTTGACACATGAGATTGTAGAGTGGATATTTACACTCTATGAACATTTTGACCATGATTAAAAAGTAATAAAATGATGGCAAATAATTGTTTTCAGGGTCCACAAGTTCAGAACTTTTAATCCTGAAATCAAAGTGGATACAGATGTTGGGGTTTTGGCAATGAAATACATTAAATATTTGTATTTGTCATTCACATACTATTTACTGAAACAATTATTTGATGGCAGATAAAATAATATTTCAGTTAATGCTGTTTTTTTGGTTTGGAAATTCACCAAATTTGATTTTATAAAGATGAAAAGTTTTGAACTTGTAGCCCCATAGGCATGAGGTAATAAATGTCAATCTTACCCATAGGGTGGTGGTGGTGGTCCAACAGTGTTGCTGCCTGTTACAAGTCCCCCGTCACTTTTCCTGAAATATATTCAACAGTTGCCCTATAAAATTTACCATCTGACCACTTTGCTAAAACAGAATCTCCTGTTCTAAGATCTAAGATCTGCACAGGAGCTTCATCTCTTGACAAAATGTCTGCTCCAGTAAAGATTTTGCCGGTATAACCGTCCTCCCATCTGACGAAGGCCAAACACCCTGAAAGAGAGAGTGCAAAAGAGAAAGTGTTTAACATTTTTTATTTGAGTATAAAAATTTGGACTGGTATTTGTCACCTCATTTGGACAACAATGTTATGATTATTCCCTCTCCCCATCCCTATATGCATTTTAAAGCATATGCAGTAGGGTGAGCTTGCCCATCGCTGTCTTAGAGGTGTGTGGCCTCATTACAATTAGGGTACTGTTACTAACCTTCTTGGGGCGACTTTCCCAAGGTGGCATTCTCAGCTGTTCTTTAAATACTAAACAAACTAATAAAGTCCTTTTTCCAGTTTGTTAGCTACATGTAACACGGCAATTTGGCTTAACCGTAGTCCGCTTTGCCACACATACAGAGACTTACCAGATTACTCATTTGGGGGAGGAGAATTATGCAGGTCCTTCATTTTCTTTGTGGGAACTCTTAACCTCTTATGTTGTCATTTTCTTTTTGTCCATCCTGTTAATGAAAAAATACATTTTGTATCACAAACTGGGGATAGGTTGATTGGCAACACTAAATTGACGCGAGTGTGTGAATGTAGTCTGTCGATCTGTGTTGACTTGTCCAGGGTGTACCCCGCCTTCCGCCCTAGCGCAGTTGGGATAGGCTCCAGCACCCCCCACGACACGGAAGGGAAAAGCAGTAGAAAATAGATAGATGGATGGAAAGTATTTACATATATGGGATCACTTCATATGGATGTTAACTTTTTGGGTAAATCATATTTAACTTCTGTCAAAAACAAGTAAACAAAATGATTGTTTATGATCGTTCTGGCTATAGTAAAAAAAAACTCAACCCGTACAGTTTAATTCTTATCTATTTTGGGGTGCGGGGGGCTTGATGGCACCTTTTTATAATAGGGTACATATTAATAAAGTTATGGCATTTTTAACAAAAAAGGTCATGAATAAAATATTGAGCCCCAATGACTTTGTATTGAAGAGGTTGACCATAAATTAGTGCATTTTGACCAGGTTAAGACAATCATAACTTTTTAAACATGTATCACAGGAAAATTATTCTTATATTACGTAACTCGTAAGAGGTTCCGCAGCCTCCGAAGCAGAACCTCCAGGTTCTGTAACAGCTTCTTCCCTCAGGCCGTAAGGCTCTTGAACGCATCATAATGAAATTATCCCCTCAACTCCCCCAAAATGGATTAACTCGCTGGAATAAAAAAGACAATATAACATACATCCATAAACGTGGACGCATGTGAAAAAGTGCAATATATTTATCTGTACAGTAACCTATTTATTTATTTATGTATGCACCTTATTGCTTTTTTATCCCGCACTACCATTAGCTTATGTAACACAATTTCCTTCCTATTTGTACTGTAAAGTTCAAATTTGAATGACAATAAAAAGGAAGTCTAAGTCTAACTAGTCTTAACAAGACCTGTCTGATAATGCTAGTTTCATTTAAATGAATGAATGTTTCAAATTTTACACACATAGCTACTTTATTTTCCAATATATATGCAGTTTATATGATCAACAGCGTGATACAATACATACTGGCCACTGCCAGCTAGTAAGCAAATGTACTGCTGCTTTCAAAATGGCGGGGCACATTTGTCAATCATTGAACACTTTTGGATGTCATCTCTTATTTATTACAACTAGCCAGCCATACCAATAAAATGCAGTCCGGACCTTCTTTGTCGATTGTTACTTTACCTACAACAGTATTATAAAAATGTTTAAAGTCAAACCCCCAAATTAATATGCACTGTATAATCTAATTGTGAAGGTCATTATGTATACTAACATTACTTGCTGGACAGACGCCATTAGCGTTACCGCAACCTCTCAAAGGACCACTCGTTGTCACAACAGTTAAATATTTTCACTTCACAACATTACCTGGTTAACCAACTAAAAAATATTAGGATACTTACCTCTACTAGTCTTCTGTCACAAGCGTTGCGGTTGTCGTTTCCAAAAACGTTCCCGCTTCTTCTTCTCTTTCTTCTTCTTCCTCGTTTTCGCTCGAGGTCGGCGCACACAACGTTAAAATGTTACGCCACCTACTGTTTTCCCGCTTCTTCTTCTTCTGACGTTGATGGCAAACAACGCGTCATGTCCGCCGCTGTCTGATAGAAGGCGTGGATTTTCTGAATTGCCTTCCTTTGAAAGTTACACATAGCCAAAAATGGCTACCGTATTTTCCGCACTATAAGGCGCACCTAAAAACCACAATTTTTCTCAAAAGCTGACAGTGCGCCTTATAACCCGGTGCGCTTTATTACGATTCATTTTCATAAAGTTTCGGTCTCGCAACTTCGGTAAACAGCCGCCATCTTTTTTCCCGGTAGAACAGGAAGCGCTTCTTCTTCTACGCAAGCAACCGCCAAGGAAAGCACCCGCCCCCATAGAACAGGAAGCGCTTCACCCGCCCCCGGAAGAAGAAGAAAAAACGCGCGGATATCACCGTACGTTTCATTTCCTGTTTACATCTGTAAAGACCACAAAATGGCTCCTACTACGCGACAAGGATCCGGTTCATAAAAAGACGCAATCTCTCCATCCGCACACGGATTACTACCGTATTTCACAGCAACTGATATTCCTGTGAACCGCACTGTGGAACGGGAGCACGTACGGTGAATATTCGCACCACAGGGAATGAGAAGTCATCCTTCACTGTGGTTCTAGCTTGCCATGCTAACTTCCACCCATGGTGATATTCAAAAGGAAGACCTTGCCAAAAGAGACCTTTCCAGCCGGCGTCATCATAAAAGCTAACTCGAAGGGATGGATGGATGAAGAAAAGATGAGCGAGTGGTTAAGGGAAGTTTACGCGAAGAGGCCGGGTGGCTTTTTTCACACAGCTCCGAAGGCGAACACACCTTCACTAAGACGGGCAGATAGCGCCGGTCGACATACGCCAACATCTGCCAGTGGATCGTAAATGCCTGGGCAGATAGTTTCGGTCACAACTGTGGTCCGAGCTTTCCGGAAGGCAGGATTCACAGAACTGCTGCACAACAACAGCGACACTGAATCCGATGACTTCGACGAGGCGGAGCCGGCCATTTTTGGATCCCACGCTTGCGCAACTTTTCAATTCGGACACCGAAGACGAAGAATTCGAAGGATTTACGAATGAAGAATAACTTCAGAAGGTGAGCGCTATGTTTATTTTGTGTGTTGTGACATTAACGTTCGAGCAACATTATGTTGCTATTTATTGCTCTACACCATTTTGAATTTTACTATGTTTGTGATTGCACATTTGCGTACATTTTGGGACAGAGTTGTTAGAACGCTGGTTTTCAATATATTATTAAAGTTTGACTGAACTATCTGACTGTTTTTTTGACATTCACTTTAGCGCAGCGTTTTTTTGACATTCACTTTAGCGCAGCGTAGGCGCGGCTTATAGTCCGGGGCGGCTTATTGGTGGACAAAATTATGAAATATGTAATTCATAGAAGGTGCGGCTAATAATCCGGTGCGCCTTATAGTGCGGAAAATACGGTATTTTCAGATGGACATACAAGGAGAAAATCAACTTTATCTAAATTTTGAGATGTGGATCTGTCTCATCAACATTCTCGCGAGATTTGGCACGGCGCCCCATGAATCTGTCCAATCATATTTGCGCTTCCTGGAAAACACGCATGCGCATTTAGTGGGCGAATGTGACTTGTATCGATTGGAGGAAACAATTCAGCATCGAAGGAATAACGACTGAAAGTAAGTAATACCATTTATTGTTTTTGTTTTGGTATTTAAATTACTTTAACACACACGAGTTATTATTCATCAAACTAATGTAACGTCACTGTGTTACGAAAATAGAGCTATAAATGCCGCATTCAACGGCGCAACCACCTTGCTCGAAGCTATGATACTTACCTCCACCGAGGCATCGCAAGTGATAAGATACACTTTATACATCCCATAGTGAAATAACAATGATAGACATAAATGTACAGAGAACATTGGAAGTGGAACAATATAAATTACTGAACATACACTGCTTCAACATAATATAGAGTTTTACATTTACAAGAAGTTCCACTGTGTATTCCAGCAACCTTTGTCTGTATTCACATAGTATTGGAGTGTCAAAATGACAAAACGAAAACCTGCAAAACGATGGAGAAGAACCGGTAAAGAAGTCGACTCAAATAAACGATCAAGAAGGACTGTACAATTGGTGAGTAGACTGGCATAGTGGTGGTGCATTAAACTGGAAGCAGATATAATATGTGATACTTTATTTTTCTTCCTGCAGCCACCAATGTGAATGTGGAGACTGATGAGCAATGTCTAAGTAAGTTATATGTATATGCGTGTTCTTTGTTTATGTGAATTAGTTCTGATTGAGATTTACAGACCAGATAGATGGATAAAAAGCTGTCCACAGTTTGTCAGGAACAAGCATGGAAATATTGCTTTCTTTTACCCTGATTACAGTAGCACATATATGAAGAATGAAACTTGAAATATGAGCATGTGTAATTAATCTTCTTTGAACCTTTCATCTTCAAGTTAAGGCTGGTAGGTAACATCAAGTCATGATTAGGGATGTAACAATATCAAAATGTCATGGTATTATATCGTCACAGTGTTAAAGCCACGGTAAGATATTGTTACAAACATGTCAACGTGTGTTAAATGAAGTGGCAGGAATGTTTAGGATAAACACACTTACTGTAATTGAATACAAACATAATGTTCATATGTTGTAGTCCTATTTATTATTATAAACAGGTATTTTAAGTGCAAAGGAATGGTGCAAAATCATCCAGAATTTCAAGTAACACACATATTTTAGTTTAATCTAACACAGCAGTTATAGGCACAGAAATATTTCACAGCAACAATTCCTCCGAGCTACGAAGCACAAACGTTCCCGTCACTCCTGCACAGTTCCTCTTTTTCGCCCCTATATAATGTCCTCTGTTTGAACTTTGTTGTCCCACACTGCGCGGGTTATCTTGGGAGATCGAGTTTACTTCTCAGATCAGCCCACTTAATATTGTCAGAAAAAAACACACTGACGGGAGTTCTCGTTTGATAGCGTCACACATCACGGCATTATTGTGAGAATTTTGAAACCAAAATAACGCAATATTTACAATAATGTTGCATCCCTCGTCAAGATCCTTTCTCGTAGGTTTGGTTTGCTGCTGTGTATTTACTAATCATTGGCATTGTTTATCACTGAAGTTCTACACTTTCTTTTTATAGTGCGTGTTGTATTGTGATGAGTTACATTTAATACTGTGGATTATGTGTTACCACAAACACAGAAGATACGTAAACATGAACTACAATGTGATCAAGATGTGGGAAAAAAGTAAATGCATTCCATTAGCTAGATTTGCATAATGTGTTCAATTTATGTCAACTTGCTTCTTGTTTTGCAATTTTCTTCTTTTCTTTTAATTATTTTAATTTTTAGAGTTTTTTGGTTCCTCTTCTTTGTGTCAGAAGGTAGCAGCAGGGGAACAGAAGGAGCCCAAAACACTGCTCTTCATATGGAACACATCCAACCTCCAGGTGTCCATGCAGGATGTACCACTCTGGAACACCAAGCCTCTCCCTACCAGCCAGGTACACCCACCGTCTTCTGTGTCTAACTAATGTTTTGCTGTGAATTTTGTCACAAAGCATATCCTGCTAAAATATGCCAAACTTTTGAGTGTAAGAATGTGAGCGATATGCTGAGATGTTATACGTTTTGCCTTGTGACAAAATGTTATAAAAAACCTTTAATGATTTTTATTCTATTTTAATTTCAGCACATGAAAATATTTCTACTTTTGACTCTATCAAAGACAATGGAAAACCATTTTCCAGATCAGCCCTCATAGATCCTCCTGATGGCCTAACAACTGAACTACATGTCGATGCTGAGTATGATCCATCTCAATCATTTGAGGAATCTCTCCCTGATATGGGGGATTGGATGTACAATGACGGACATATGTTTAATGAAGGATTTGAAGATAGTTTGAGTGAGGAGTGTGCAGAAGAGTCAAATATCAAGGACACAACAGAAACCATTATATGACAATGCATCAGTAACCGTGGCAGAGTGCCTTCTGATCATCATGGCTTATGAAAACTGTCATAAAGTCACTGATAAGGCCCTATAAGCGATTTGCTGAAAATGTTCAAGTTGCTTTGTCCCGATAGTCTGAATGCAGACTGCTTAAACAGTGTGCAGAAGTTCAAAAACTTTCTTTTATCCCGCTCTGCATCATCGCCTATTTTATTACATAAATACTGCAGTAATTGTTTTGGGCCATTAGAAAGTAAACAAATAAAATGTCTGTCTTGTGGGACCAGTGTGTCAGAAGAAAGATCCTCATCCTTTATAGAGGTTCCAATTAAGGCTCACATAAGGTCATTGTTCCTCAAGCCAGGTTTTCAGGAGAAGCTTAACTTCCGATTAAGCAGAAAGAAGGCAGATGCTAACAATATTGAAGATATATATGATGCAGAAGTTTACAAACAGCTTGTCGAAAGGGGTGGTCCTCTTAGTGACCCTAAAAACATCTCACTTGGAACATCGATGAAGACAAAAATTGATATTTGTTAAGGCTCATACATGGTACTCAAAATATACCTATGCAGATGGTAAATGTAGTCAAACTTGTGCAGTCTATTCCTGTTATTTCACAAACTATTAAACCAGGGAATGTCATAGCTGAATTTTACAGACATATGACTAAAGATGATAGTTTCTGTCAGGAAAACAAATATTTGTCTAGGATTAAACTATATGGAGCACCTAGTGAACTTCTATTGGACACAGTTCACCTCTCTGCATTGCAAATACATGCGGGTCCCTGCATCAATTCTGGAACAGTAAGCATCTTTCACAGGGCACAAGTTAAGAGAAATTATCTCACATCAAAACACAATGGTAAAGGTAATAGAAGAAACAATTTTACAGTTTTTTTTTCAAATGACGGACAAACAAAGTATGGACAGATTGATTTCTTCTTAATCATAGCACAATCATGTGCCAAATGGGCCCTCCTTCGTGAATTCAAACATGCAGGGTTTTCTTTGCTGCAAGATAGTGTAACAAATGGTACATGAAGTCATGTTATTCCCCTATTGGAAACCTCTGCCAGTACAGTAGTATGATTGGATGACATATTGGGTAAAGTTGTTTTCCTTGACTTCACATCTGTGCCTGGCATTGTGTTTGCAGTTCATTTCCCAAACACACTTGAAAAGTTTTAACTACTTAAGAACTCAACTGGCCTAAGAAGTCACAAATCAAATATTTGATCATTGTTATAAATGCTCTGAAAATACACACGGATGAGATGTTGCCGTGGATGCTGTAAAAGTCTGGAAATATGTACTGTATATGGAGTATCATTGTTGATTAAGTTTTTGCATTGTCTGTAATATTTCAGTGGCCAATATATTAAAATGTACTCGTTAAATAAAACCGCTGTCTTTTTTAATGAATATTTAGGCCTACTACGCTCCTGTATTTTAATATTAGTCCTTATCATGGTGGTTGGAGAGCCAAAGGTTTTCTGAAGTGGTACTTTGTGAAAAGAGTTTGAGAATCACTGCTCTAGAAAGTTCACTAATGTTAAAAGGTCTTAAAAAGTGTCTTGTGATCATAACAGTATTGTTTGGGTTCAGTTTTAAATCTCACAATTGTAGTCACTGAGTTACTGCACATGGCGTGTGTATAAGAAATCAATAAATTAAGTAGAACATTATGCATTAAACCATATAGATTACAGACCATATATCCATATTGCCTGAATTAATTATTTATTTGGCATGAGATAAACTGGAGTATGATTGAGGTATAATTAAATTGTGCCAATTAAAATGTATTTTTAATTCATTTTTCCTAAGATAGAAAAGAGGCATATCTGACAACTCAAATGGTGAGCAGTGAGAGACAAAACCAAGTATATCTCTCACTGAGACATCATTGAGACATATTGAAACCAATACTCATCAATTTTCTTTTTGCCGAAATAGAAAAGAGACATCTGAGAACTCAAACAGTGAGTAGTGAGAAACAAAACCATGTATATCTCTCACTGAGACATAATTGAGACATATTGGAGACCAGCTCATTCATCTCTCATTTTGCTCTTAGTTGAAATCGGGAAAAGAGATAACTGTTAGACAACTTTGAGATCTCTCACAGTGCTCACTGTGAGCCTTATTTCTCAGGAGATACATCTGAGAAGAATGAGAAGACTACTTTGGTCTCGATTCGTGCTCTTTTATGTCTAGGAGATGTATATAAGACATACATGAGATCTCATCTTCAATTTTGCTTTGCTATGGGAAAGTTCTGACCTGTCGGTCATTTGGTTGGCCAACCCCAGTTTGTGGGCTTGATGGGGTTTTGATCTGTTCCGTTCCAAAGTTCTGACTTGTTGGTCATTTGGCTTACACTGCCTAAAGAACAAACACATTTACTGATTTGAACAATAATGTTGTGTTTTCAGTTCAAATGTTATGGGCTGCAGAGGATGGAGGGAAGGTGGTGGCTGTTGTCGGGCAATATAAACTGTACAACACATCTCTCCATACACTGGAAGGGACAGAGTAGCTGGCTGATGATGTAAGTGGTTACAGTTAAATGTATTGTTAAAGAAAAATAGATTTTTTCTTGTTACTGATTGTTTTTTTTGCAATACAGGTGTGTAATATATACATACTTGCCAACCATCCCGAATTTTCCGGGAGACTCCCGAATTTCAGTGCCTCTCCCGAAAATCTCCCGGGACAACCATTCTCCTGAATTTCTCCCGATTTCCAGCCGGACTTAAGGCACACCCCCTCCAGGTCCGTGCGGACCTGAGTGAGGACAGCCTGTCGTCACGTCCGCTTGGCCAACAAAAAAGTAACCACAGAACACTATACCGTATAGTGTTCTGTTTTGGTTGGCTAACGGTTTACGTTGTATTGAGCACCCTGACGGCAAGTGTGGGAGTCTTTTTTTTTTTTCAAAACCTTTATTTATAACATTCAACATTTACATACAATCAAAAAAATAAATGCAATCAAAACAAGTACAGAAACAGTACAAAAACAGTACAAAACAGCACCAGGGGGTTTGTAAACTCAATAAAGCAACTAAAGAAGAATGCAATATATATATATATATATATATATATATGTAACAAAATGTAAAACCATTGGCTCACACAAGTTCCGTAAATAATCCAAATTTGGAACACAGCATCATCGTTTTCACAGCTTTTTGGTTGTTAGAGGTAGAGAGTGTTTTAATGTAAAGTTCTAAATCTTTTTTAAAGGCACTAAAAACAGGTCGGGTATTGACAAACTTACATTTATGAATATAAAACTTAGCCAATAGTATAATGATGTTGCTAAGGTAAAATTCATTTTCAAGTTTTTTTCATACAGTGTAAATCCAAATATCACATCTTTAAAACAAAGCACAAATTTGTCATGGGCAAGTGTGGGAGTCGCATCTGAAGTATGAAGTAAAGACACGTAACTTCATCACCTCGCCTGGTTATTGACTACAACCCAGAATATTACACTGCCCATACCTATGCTCCTTCAAAGGCTGTGCTACTGGCTGCAAAACATTGCACTTTCAAATACAACAATGAGTAGAGAGGAGTGTTATGTGTGTATTGTGTAAATAAATGAACACTGAAATTCAAGTATTTATTTATTTATATATATATATATATATATATATATATATATATATATATATATATATATATATATATATATATATATATATATATATATATATATATAAAATAAAATACATATATATATATATGTATGTATATATATATAACTAGAATTCACTGAAAGTCAAGTATTTATTTTATTTTATAAGAAATACTTGAATTTCAGGGAATTCTAGCTATAAATATACTCCTCCCCCCTTAACCCTGCCCCCACCCAGCCCCGCCCCCCAAAAAAATCTCCCGAATTTGGAGGTCACAAGGTTGGCAAGTATGAATTTATACATTTTCATCCTGGATGTAAAAGTATATGTTCAATGCATATCTTTAATTAAAAAAAGCACTATATACATATAATTCACTTTACTTCACTAATCATCCCCGCAGTACAGTTACGTATTATCAGTGGTGGGCCATCAGGGCCAGCAAACCCTTCCTTCTCTGCTGGCCTAACATAACCAGAAATCATGATCATAATGGTGGGTAGAGCATCCGTGCCAGAAACTTGAGGGTTGCAGGTTCGCTCCCCGCCTCTTGACATCCCAATTGCTTGGATGTCAGAGAGGAC